>NW_025963890.1:75485661-77885661 GCF_023055435.1 Haliotis rufescens | reverse complement strand
AATCCTAGGAATACGTACAAACAATAAAATATCATCAAAGGACCAACCTTTAGAAGTGAATCCCAAAGTCCATTAATCAAACACAATAATTAGTCCAAATTGTGAATTCCACAACGTCCAGTGCTGTATGTTGGTTCGACAGTAACATCAAATGGGATATAAACTAAGTAAAAACTAATCCCTTTAAACTGGAGACAGTAAACTAGAAAGTTAAACACAAAGGGGCTGTGAGGGGCGCGCTTGGGCAGGCTATTGTGTGATAGTGCACTAGGTGATTGAGGTTGTGGCAAAGTACTCATGCAGTAAGCTGAAACAGAGAATTAGGAGAGCTGACGTGTGAAGTATATAATGTTTAAAACATACTTGACTGAAGATTTAAGTCACTAAAAATCTAAACTAATAAAACTCTCAAAATATATACAACCATCTGATCCTGTCATATGTGAATTTGGCTTTATGACCGACCCTATGATAAACATATCACTGGAAAGCCTTTTCTACCTTACTAATGGAGAAATGTGGGACATGTGATACTACAATTTCGCCATGAATTGATTCTGATTGGTCAATCAAAGGTTTGAAGTGACAATAACAGCCGCTAATTGAAACTGTCCACCTGTCGGAAGGTAATAGTGAAAATACTTCTGTTTCAGTCGGTTAGAGGGCACATTCGAATGTAAGTCGCAACATGGATATATGTTCAGAGACGAAGTGAGTAGACTGAACGGACAGCACACGTTTGTGTCCAAATTTAATTTAGTCTCTTTTAATCCGCAAGTAACAATGCTAGGCTTCAAGAAGTAAGTTCGTTATGCGTCATTCGAGATTCGGAAAACAAATATGAGCAAGTCCCTTACCCACGATGAGCTTTTTGACCATAACTATGTAATGACTATATGCACATATATACTGAACCAAATTAAAAACTTCACAATCCTAAAATTTTAACATTTTGACCGGTTATCATTGTGGGCCCTTATTGTGTATTTAAACAGTAATGGCCACGTATTGTCTTCAGATAACACCCGCTTTTGTGCAGGTGATTCGATCAAAATCATGTGCACAGCACTATAGGGGCAAACGTGGTTTTTCACGTGCATCTGGTCACGTGGCCATAATACAGCACGTGTTTTCAGCCATACTTGTTAACAGTCATTAACAAAAAAAGAAAAACACAAGAAAACAAAAGTCTTTGCGGCCATTTGTCACGCCACGCATTTCAAATGTGCAACGTGAACGTGCCATCGGCATGTTGCAGACGGGAACGTCCGTAGCTGAAGTCGCAAGGACTATGGTTTGTAGTCGACGGACTGTTTATGATTTACAGACGCGTCTACAGCAAACGGATACCACCGCTGATCGCCCTCGGCCAGGTCGACCACGTGCGACGTCACATGCAGAGGATCGTCAGATTGCCTTACGTCACCTCCGTAACCGATTTTCAACCAGAAATGAACTGTTTAGGGGTAGACTGAGTGCGCAAACTGTTCGAAACCGTCTGAGAACTGCTCACCTTCAAGCACGACGGCCATACTGCGGGCCGAGTCTGACTCAATTACACAGACGTCAACGTCAATTGTGGGCACAGCTACACTTACGATGGACTCAGAGGAATTGGAAGTCGTCTTCAGTGATGAATCCCGATTTAATCTTCGATTTGCTGATGGTAGGGCGAGGGCGTGGAGACGCCGTCATGAACGTTACGTACAGGAAGTTGACAGATTTCGAGGCGGAAGTGTCATGGTGTGGGGTGCTTTCTGTGGCAATGCACGTTCTAGGCTTCTTGTCATCCGTGGCAACCTCAACGCTGCTGCTTACCGCGACCAGGTACAGGCACCAGAGCTTCTGCCTTTTTTGGCAGCACATGGACCCGGTTTGATCTTCCAACACGACAATGCCAGACCCCACACAGCAATTTTGACAAGGAATTTCCTTTAGAATGCGGGAGTCAACTTCATGGACTGGCCGTCAAGATCTCCCGACCTCAATCCAATCGAACACGTCTCGGATGCCCTTGGCAGAAGTCTGCGCATTCTCCGGAACCAACCACAGAATTTGCAAGATCTTGCAGAACAATGGCGTCGTCTTCCCAATCATGTGTTCACAAGCATCACAAGGTCCATGAGGAGGCGTTGTGTGGCAGTTTTCAACGCACATGGTGGCCATACACGCCACTGACCTTGTGTGCCATCAGAATCTCGTGCTTGATTTAAACTGTTGATGTTATTACCGAATACCGTAGGTGCTTGGAACAAATTATGGTTACCACCGTTAATTAAAATCCTTCTTTGGACATTAATGATTAAAAATTACCTTCTCTGATATATTTGTCCGTTGTATATCATATATTGGATTACTTTTAAAAATGTGAACTTTTTAATTTGACTCAGTATACTATGAAACTCAGTTGGGGTCAAAGACTTTCTCGTGTTCAGATATTGGAAAAACGCTTCATGAAAGTAACATTAAACTAACAGTTCAATTCCGACGAATTGGAGTTATTTATCGCTGAATAAAACACTATAGGGAGAATATACCATGAGGGGCGCAGCAATGACCACGAGTCGTTTATTTCTTACTGGCGATATCAACGTTATGTACAGCCTCTTCAAGAATATTAAAAAATGTACAGTATTTACGTGTATGTAAATAAATGATGATTCTCTAAATACAATCCAACTTCGACAAGTCCATTTTATGAACAGGGGTGTAACACCCTTGTTCATAAAATGGACTTGTCGATGTTGGTATTCACCGTGTATTGTCCCAATTTTCGGAACGTTTTTCTGTACATTTTCTCCAAATACTGATTGTCATATCTCTCCCGATTTGGGATGCAATCTTTCGGCCATCACGTTCATCTGGGTTGCCCAGCTACATCTTCGGTGAGAAACTCACTAGCCCCTTCTCGCTAAAAAATAACGCCAACTAAGGATTAACTTGAGATCTCCAGAAGTAACGTCATGATATAACAATATTTTATCGTAAAATAAATCACGCTTCTGTTTTCATTGTTGTTTGCAATTTATCGCATAGCTATCTTATATATGTGGATATGATTTGACAGCTCGTTCTTTGGGATATTAATCCTCCAATACATGCAATATGAAACTTCGTTCATACAAATGGATTCATTTCCAGGAATATAGTATGTATCCACAACGTTCATTATTAAGGGATTACTAGACTCTTGTTATACCGACTTACTTATATATAAACGTTACCCAAAGTAATCATGGAACAAGCATGATTTTCAGAATATTCTGTTCTTGTAAGGGGCGGTCAGGTAGCCTAGTGGTTAACGCGTTCGCTCGTCACGCCGAAGACCTGGGTTTGATTCCCGACATGGGTACAATGTGTGAAGCCCATTTCTGGTGTCCCCTGCTGTGATATTTCTTGAATATTGCTAAAAGCGGCGTAAAACCATACTCACTCACTGTTCTTGATAAACGTGTTTGATTTTTCCTGTATTAAGATATTTGCAAACCAAGAAGAAAGGGAACTGCACGAGATTTCGAGATTGACAAGGGAAATTAAAGTCCAATGAAGTATTATTTTTATAGTGGTAATGTCATTCTTGTTGACACACTACATGCGTGTAACGGCTGACTGTTTCCTGAGTTAAGCTGAGAGCTAAAGGGACGGGGATGATGCATTATTGAGTGCTCAGTATTGAGTATCAGTAGGGCGGTGAATACACAACCAGAACAGTCATTGCAACGCAAGTAGTTACTAAAATCAAACTTCAGTGTCGAGCTGAAGGAACTATAACTTTTTTGAGAGTCAGTTATAAGTAGTGCTAATAAAGGATACGATATATGGATACCCACTTTCTTTATTACAATTAGGACGTTTCAGAGTAGGTTTCCGTCCTACACGATCTAATGAATCTCAATCACGTAAAACCAAAGGCGAAGAGAATTTACGAATGTCAATTTCAGGTGATCACCTGATGAAGGAGTAAGTATTATACTCCGAAATGTTGTGTTCCTCATAATAAAGAATTGACTAGTGTATTGGGCTGCGACACTATCTGGATGACAGTCGGGGTCTCGAAAAGGTTATTCAACTATTGATTACAACTATTGTTTAGTTTACAATTCAGCGTTATCTTTCACGTAAAGGAGGTATTTTTTTGTAGCATTTATTGCATTCGACTTCATTCAGCGTCATCTTCTATGGAAGCTATTGTACAAACATGGTTTGAGTAGCATTAAAATGGGTAAAATGTTACAGTCCATCTACATAAATGTAAGAGCTTGTGTTCGTTCAAACAATTGAGTATCTGGTACATGTGATTGCTTCGTAGGTGTGAGGAAAGGGTGTATGCTTAGTTCTCTTTTGTTTTATTTTTTAAATACGAATTGGTTACAGAAATGGAACAAAGTTGTAGTTTTGGTGTTCAGTTACATCCGGAATTTATTCATATTTGTTACTACTTCTATTTGCGGATGACCTTATTGTGTTTGGCAGAACTGTCAACAACTTTCAAATGAAATTAAATATATTGCATGATTACTGTTGTAAATGGGAAATGTCAGTGAATCTATCGAAAACAAAAATAGTTGTTTCTTAAAATGGGAAGGTTTATCACGTTATGGAAATGCGTTTGAAGTAGTTACTGGGCACCGTTATCTCGGCTTGTATTTTAGCAATAGATTACTGTGGTCGAAAGCTTTGAATCATATTGCAATTCAAGCAAGAAGGTTGTTCGAGGTCCTTTTAAGTAGTATACATTCTTTGAAACCATACTCACCTCACTTTTACTTCAAAAGATTTTGAGGCAAAGATACCACCAATACTTGTATATGGGGCCGAAATGTGGGGGTTCAGTGACATAGAACCACTAGAAAAAGTTCAATTGTATGCCCGTAAGCGTGTTTTAAATGTAAAGTTATCAACTTTAAATAATGGGTTGTTAGGCGAGTGTGGTAAATACTCTATTAAGTCGCTTGCAGTTTTAAAATGTGTCAAATACTGGCTTTCTCTTTTCAATATACAGGAATCCCGTTTACCCCAACAATGTAACAATATGTTGCGCTTGTAAGATGGCCACGTAAATTTGGTAACGAAACTTAAAACTGTTATTTCTAGATAGGATTTGGTGATGTCTGGTTCTTTCAAACAAGTGGTAATAAAACCGTATTTTTAAACATGTTACGTCAACGGTTAAAAGACAACTTTTTTCAGGTTTGGCATCGTGATTTATCTGAAAGCCCCACAATGGCTTATCATGCCATTAGTTATAATATTGTAAATAATATATAAATAATTGAGACACATACATGCATCACTGAAATACAACGTCAGTCATTCATACCACTATCAATAAATACACGCATACCTCGAGCTCTAGAGAGATATGTACAAAGACTAGAAATACACCAGATTTAATACATAATAGCAAATATGCATCAAATACCAAAATACACAAAATACCAAACTACCAATGCACTGGAATATAAAATAGATGAATAGATAAGCAATACTCATTAATCAGACCCTAATCTAATCACACTCACCTCATTCACTCAACTGATCATTTGTTTATGTTTACACGTTATTTAAAACCTATTTTATTGCATGCACTTGATAAAAATGAATGATTAGAAGCATTATGTTTACATTGATATAGATTAATTATGATTACTAACCTTGATTACTTGATCTTTAATCTCCAAATAGCTGTGCAGCGCAGGTGTGTTTGCAGCATAAGATAAGTAAATAATGGCAGGTGAGAAAGGGTTTTGAATTTAAAGGTATACTAATTGGCTAACAACAGGTAAAAGTAATGATGAGCAAACAATAGAACCAAAACACCCATGGAAGTAAAATAGACTGGACCATTGAAGCCGCATAATTAACACCTACTACATACTTCCTCCTCTCTGACAAAATGATGTCCTCATCATTTGTCGTGACAGGAAATAAGGGACAGAAGCACACTCTTGGCTGTGACGTCATTTACAACTCCTGTACCTATCAGTGAAAGCAGATAATCAGCTCGAACCTCAGCGATAGCAGACATAAAGTAATTTTCAGATTTCATCCTGTGAGGCTTTCTCCGTTCTCGGGTAGAGATCCTAGGAGCTGGTAGTGGCCCAGGAGCTACCTGGGGAACTGAGTTGTCACATCCTCTAAGCGGTTCTGGATCCTGGTCCAGAACTGCGAGAGTGACATCCTCTTGTACAGAAGCTGTGTCTGAGGCGGCAGATTCTGATGACTGATCCTCAGCCTGATCCACATCGGACTCTTGATCCTGTTCCCGAACAGAATCACACCCTGATCACCTGAAATAGAGGCTCTATCTTCATCTATTCTAACCTCAGTTGGCCTATCAACGTCTCTAGAAGTTGACCCTGACGGCTGTGATGGAATGGAAACAACTATGAAGTCATCATCCTCCTCTTCATCAGAATCTGGGTCTCGTCCTTGAATTCTCCTTGATCTTCTGGTAACTACTGTTTGTCTAGGAACACTAGTTCTGGGAGGAGTCTTAGAGGATGTGACGTCCTGACGTGGGAGAGAACTCACAGGAAGTTACAAATTCCCATGCAGGGTCCTGGTGTGTCCTTGTCCATTTTCCTTCCTGGCAGTGTAAACTGTTACATCAGGGTTAGGCTGATGGATCACAACATAAATGCCATCTTCCTATTTGTCTTGGATCTTATGACGTCCTTCAAAAGCTACAACTAACACTATCGCCAATATCCAGAACTGCAGCTCTCACAAGTTCGTCGTAGAAATCTTTCTGCTGACTATGAGATTGATCTGCCTTCTGGGGTGCTAGCTCGTAGGCCTGGTCCAACCTTTCCTTCAAGGACTTTGTATACTGCAAGGTTGTTCTTGGTTTGCTTGGCCAAACGCAACATCGACTGAAAGCCTTGGATGTCGGTCATACATAAGATAAAAAGGCGAGTACCAAGTGGACTCATGCCTTGTGCTGTTGTAAGCTTGCACTAATGGCCAAACACATGTCGTCCAGTCTTTGTTGCTTTTGGTCTTGACATACAGCATATGTACTTGATTTAAATTATTGATTAAATTCATTCACTCTACCTATTATTTGTTTATCTTTACAAATTATATAAAACCTATTTTATTACTTATGTACTTGATGTAAATTAATGATTTAAAGCATAATATTAAGATTGATATAGATTACTTATTATTAATTATTATAACTAACCTTGATACTTGATCTTTAATCTATTGTGCATTGCTGTGCAGCGCAGTTGTGTTTGCAGAATAAGATTAGTAATGGCAGGCGAGAAAGGGTTTTGAATTTAAAGGTATACTAATTGGCTAACAACAGGTAAAACTAATTACGAGCAAACAATAGAACTTAACACCCTTGGAAGTAAAATAGACTGGACCATTGACCATTGACCCAGTAGAAGCTTATCATGAGCAAATACTGATAAGGACACAACTAATAATTTATAGGAAACCAGGAAATGACACAAACCTCTGTTGAATCAAACAAGCTAAATAGAATAAAGTGATACTTTATCTACACTAAAAATACTTACATATTTACAAGCTGCAGAACACCAACTGTATTCTAATGTCGTTATATCATTTTAGGCATTGAACTTTCGTATCATTATCTCGGTGTGCTTTTAACAAAACACCTAGATTGTAACGCAATGGCTAAATGTGCGGCAAAATCAGCAAACATATCTCTTGGACTTTTAATTTCTTAATACAAAGGTCTTGGTGGTATGCCTTTTAATGTTTTTACCAAACTATACTTCACTATGGTATGGTCTGTTTTACACTATGGATTGGCAATATGGGCATCGACAGAGCATTCTGTTGTCAATGCTATCCACCATCGAATTGTTCGAGTTTTCCTAGGACTTGGAAAATATGCACCAAACTTTGCAATAAATGGGAAAGTAGGCTGGATCCCGCCATATATCAGATAATGGAAGACACTGAGCCAGACTTGTCAACACTCCAAACAGAAGAATAAGAAGATAGGGTCAAGCAACTGCAAGAGGAGCTGAAATGCTAAAGTGACGTCATATCTGGAGAGAATCGACCTGGGACATTTAACAAGCATATTGGAAGTCATTTGTTGCAACGGTGCAAGGACATTGGAATATAAGTGGCAATGGAGGGACAAATTATTGTTATGAAAGGAAACCGTGGAAGAACCAAACTAAGAAGCTACAGGTTTATAGCGCAGAGAAATACGTGGAATGCCCTCTCAACCACGCTCACATGAGTGCACAAACATACCGCCAGAAGAGAGATATTGCTTTAAATATACAGGCCAGGTGGAAGACGAGATTCATGTTTTACTTATCTGCCCTTTATACGACGACGTGAGGGGTGATCTGAATCGCCGTAGTCTTGAATTTGCTAATTTTAATATTTACTCTTATAGTGAAACGTTTACACAAATTTTATCAAATGTCGATTTTATTTCTTGCAGGGCCAAAACCTGCCATAACATTTTAGCAAAGCGACGTTCCATTTTATATCATTGATTTATATATCTTATCGCTGAGTATTACTGTATGTTTTAATGACACATTGTCTCTTGTAAGTCGTCTTGCGACTGGTTGTAGAATTTTATGTTATACTTCTTTTGATATATTGTAACTGTATTCTATGAGCGAGACAAAAATAAACTTGTCTATCTGTCTATCTGACAATAATCAAAGCAATAAGTCCCAAGCAGTGGGCAGATATCCATAGATTCCCTTGTCAGGGTTCATGGCTCGCTGGTGTCTCCTGATGTCAATGGCTTCTCATAGTTTACTTTGTCGCCTGTTGTTGTTGTTGGTAGACAAGACGTTTGCTCACTTGTGCAAGCGTTGTTATGTCACTTGATGAGACCCATGCTATTCAATGAGTCCTCTCTATTCACTGGTTTTTGATTGTGAGTGAGAGGTTTGTATTCTATTCATTTTTAATACGATGATGTATCAGAGTCTCATCATTGTATCATCCATAGGAAACATTTCGATTTCTGTTGACTGGATTATCGTTTGTTCCACAGTGGAGTCTCGGTGGCTGAGTGGGTTACATCGCTGACTTTATGTGCTGGCGATTAGGTGCCTCACTCTGGCAGTGTGGGTTCGAATCCCGGAAGGGACTCAACCCAAACAAAGAACGAGACATTTGACTTTCTGAATGGCATTGAGTGTTCATTGATTATCATTGTTTACTTTATTGCTGGATACATGTTCAAAAGTGTATTCTACCATAGGATACTCGATGATCTGAGGTTTTTAAACACCAACAACCTCTCCATGGATACGTGTGTATGTTGGTCACGTCACAACAGAAACCATTTACGAGACTAATATCGGGGCCATGAGCGCGCTATCCACTTTTTTGGCCATTAATGTCAGGTACCTTGTCCTAAGGTTCTAACCATCAGCAAGCTGACATGGTAAGGATGTCATCAACCCTCCTACATAAAATACCCTGCGAGACAAAGTTTACATCGGATGCTGAATTAGAGATTTTACAGCACAGAACAAGATCCTGTTTTTAATTACAGGGACAAATGAATATTCTTTTTCCTAACTACATGTTACGATAGTCAACGACTTTCAACAATGTTGAATTACATACCCTGACCTATTTTACACGCCTTATGTTTCAAACCGCCAGTTCCTTCTTATCAACAGAGAACGACAGCGGGGGAAATTATCTTGTTGGTTATATCAGCTACATGTCGAGACAACACACATCAAACAAGGACTTTCACACTATATTATAATATCAATATCAATAATTAATAAATAAAATTAAGATTAAGTGAATTAAAAAGAACAAGTGTTTGCTAAATGAGTTCAAAAACAAATTGGTAATCTCAAACGTACCTTATTGACAGTCCTCCCATTGTACGCACGTCCATCATCCGGTGCCATCCACAAGTGCCTGTAACATGCTGACAATGATCCATCAACACAGATTGATCTTATCTCATCCTGAAACGACTGAGAGCGACCATAATGAAAAGACTGAGACTGACCATCTTGAGATCTTTTGTTTGAGTACTTACCCATCAGTGTGTGATATATTTGACATACTCCATCCTGGCAGCTGGTCCATCACCGCCATCCTTCTCTCGCTCTCCCGTTACACAACCGTCACAACCGTGTTACATTCGATCCTCCAAACATTTATCTTTCGCTAGATAATTCACCTTGTGATAGTTGCAGTACAATGTCATTGCCATCACACGTGTCTCATGATTAGGTTTATTACTGTTATCAATCTGCATTGGTGAATCCGCAATATAAGTGCTTATATACAATGATGAAAACGGACAGAGAAAATATAGAACCGCGGGTCAGTCTTAAAGCTTGTATACAACATAAGTGTACCAATTACTTCGTGTGTAGCCAGATTACCCGAGTAAACCCTGATAGTGCAAATTAGAATGTCCAAACTTTCACTATAATGCTGCATACTATAATACTATAGTTTGTTCCGTTTCAACCAAAGGCAGCAAGTTTGACCGTTTGTGAAAATGTTAAAGTGATCGCTAACAAATAACTTTGAATGATAAAATATGTAATTCAAGTGCAGAACGATCTCTAGGCGGTATAAGGGTATAAAGCCATTCTCCACACAACACAAGAGTGATAATTACTTCATGAGTAGCCAGATTTACTGAGTGTACCCTGATAATGGAATTGTGTTATGAACCGTTTGAGTGCATTATTCGCTTACTCTGTGTACAGTCTGTTCCGCTCCATCCTGCCTTACAGCCCCCAGCACACGCCCCTGTCACGTGGTCACAGCTGGAGTTATCGCCCTTGCACTGCACACACTGATAAGAATGATCTTGTGAAGTGAATTCAACCATGAAGAGCTCTTTTCATAGTGAACAAGTATTTGCAGTAGTAAACTTGAAACACTGGCCATCCTTGAATGTGCCGTGGCACCACATTTTCAACGTAAATACATAACTGTGTCATATGTTTGTACCTAGATGCAGAAGATTCCACAACTATGTAAGTATACAACAATAGTCTTACACTGTGAATCACACCATTTTGCTATACAAAAATGATAAGAGTATATATGACGTCGATATATATCAATAAAGATTTACAGCTGTTTGTAATCTCATTTGGTATGGCCAGTGCTGTTGAAGTACATTTATTCAACGTTTGGCACACCAGAAAACGGATTCCAACGAAATACATCAGGAATGACCCTGCACATTGGGTTAAGATTTACAATTTGAATTCCAATGTTAATATTGAAAACAAATATTTACACATTCAACTTTCAAACGAAGGTTATTAACTTTAGTTAAACCCGTGCAGTAAAATAAACAGGGACTCGTGAGTGTACCTTGTGCACGTGTGCAGGTGTCTACTCTCCATTCTGCCTCTAACGCTGTGGTATAACTGGAATACAATTCGAAGCACCTACTCACTCCTTCCTGCTTCTGTACACACCTCTATACACTGGCCAGTCCCAGGGGGACACTGACTACACGACATCATACAGTGGCGATAGCCGGAAAGATGGCTCCTGTATATTTCATACGTTTCGTCACTGTATGCTTGATGAGCATACAATAATGTTAGGGGTAGGAGTAGAGTGAAAGTTGTTTTACGTCACGGTAGCATTGTTTCAGCTTTATCAACAGATATTGACTTCACACATTAGACCTATGTGCAGAACCAGGACCTTTTACCTGACGTGACAATGCTTCAACAACTAGGCTACAACCACCAAAGTCTCCTACAGGACACCAACACTCTCAAACAACTTGTTTTAGATGAAGAATTCCATATCTCTTATCTAAACACGTCCTTTGGTTCTTACAACAGACTTAAACTTCTAAGATAGCACCCAAAGTAGTAGTATTTGTCTCAAAATGGACAGTGAGTTGACGCTTTGTACCAGGACACTGGACACGTTGCACATCGCTTATGTCAGCGCCGTCGTCGCGTCCGCTAAATGTGTGGCATAATGCTTTGTGTGTAGGGTCACTTTGCTCATCTGATGAAGTGTAGAAATGAACACCATAACGTCGATTGCCGGCTGCAAGAAAAGGGACATAGCTGGTGGCATCCATAAAATCACGAACTGGGGTTTCATATCATCCTACCATAATAGTAACATTATCCACCTGGCCTGGCTACACCGCATCGGTGAAGAAGTATATAGAATCACACACACACACACACGCACGCACAGAAACACACATACAAGCACACACACACACACACACACACACACACACACACACACACACACACACACACACACACACACACACACACAAACACACTCACATATCCAACATATCCACAGAACATTTAATGTTATTTAAGCAGGACATCGCAGATACATTCAAAATGTATACAACAAAAGTTCCTGTGACATGGAATAAGTTTTAATGTACAGTTATGTTTTTTACCAAATCTGAACAATTTCGGTTTGCAACAGATAAAAGACTCCTGTAAGTGTTCAAATGGTTTAATTTGCCATACTGACTTCATAAAAAACATGAGTGCCACCCCCGAACCGATCTTCTTCTATGACACAATGATTGACGTAACGTTCACCTCGACGTCGATATACTCGAATCCGTCCATCGCTGTGGCTGAGGTGAAAACGAGACTCGTCGGTGATTAGAACTTGTCCCCACTGCATGACCGTCCACCGTAGACGCTGCCTTCACCACTGTAGACGTGCTTGACGATGGTTTCCTGTCAAAATGGGACGTCTGGTGTGTCTTCTAGCGACAATCCCTGCACATCTGAGGCGACGACGTACGGTTGGTGAAGATATTCGTCGAAGGCTAGGGATGCTTCTTGCAGTCACTGTTGCTGCAGTCCAGTTGTCTTGTCGATTATTGGCTACGCGTTGCCTGCCACTCCGAGGATGGTCTATGACTGCATTCGTCTGTTGCTAACGTTGCCATAAACACCATATGGTGTTCCTGTGGACGTTAATTGTCTTGCAACATCACGTTGAACTCGATCCTGCTTCAAGCATGCCAATGGCTCGCAGACGCCCATTTTCGGACAGGCGTGGCATTTCGAAATGTTGAGTAATTGCGTAATTTTGTTGCTTTTCCGAGTGGTTGTTGTCAGCACAATGCCTAACAATGTATATGGAATCCCGTTAACGCGCATATTTTTATACCCATTCTTGGGTAGTGAAAAGCACGGGGCTTGCATAAAAGGCAACTATTGCATGGAATACATGCTTTTCTGTAGCGTTAATGTTACTTGATTCCATACATGTACTACAATATTGAAAACCAAACTTTACTTGTTTGAAAAATACACTAAAATATCGGTGTCACGGGAACTTTTGTTGTTGAGTATATATATATATATAGATGATATTCAGACTTTACATGAATCTTAAGTGCATTCCGAACCACACGTGCACACAGGTTTTACACCATTTTGTCACCATTAACAGTATTTTTGTGATACAACGTGATGAATGACTCGGATATTAACGGGTTCGGTAGAGGTGATAACACATCAAGATTCAACCATGGCGAATATTGGCTTCCACGATCACAGGATTATGTCATGACTAAAGAAACAGGAGGGGATCCGGTGTTGAGCAGGATCCGTAATCTGGTTTTGATCACATACGACGTTCGTATTAGTTGTCAAGGTGACCATGGTCAGCATAACTTCGGATGAAGTACTGATGATATATTTGCCTTCATGCGAAGGATATGTTGGAGATTTCAATAAGAATATGTTTCCAAAGAAATCTTTCTCCCCTTAAACATGCAATTTTTCTTTTCATTAACTGCACTGGCTCCATGTACCGGCTTATATCTTATTATTTTCAAGATGACTTGACATAACCCGACCTTTATTTTATTCATTTGCATTGTGTAAAAACACATTATATCGATATAACAATGTATATTTAAATGTACTAAATAACGTCACATCTCGGATAACTTAAACATCTTTCCTATTATTTGCTCTTGTGAACTAACTCGGGGCCTGAGGATCATCTCGTACACAACTGACTAAATCCAAGACATATTATACTTTGGTAAGTATAATGTCCCTACGTTCAACTTAAAGCCTACCCGAGTTGCATGCAGACTTCTGGCATAAATATATTCATTCCATTTAGTCAAGTTACTTGAGGAAAAATAGCTGTAATAAAAAACATAATAAAAAAAACTAAAATAAGTTTATTGTTTTGCAGTGTGTACACACATTGTATATGTTCTAATTTGAATTTGTAGAGTTGGTGAATAAAACCTCTATGGCCATGACAGACCCTCCATTCAGTCACAACATTGGTGCTGTCATTTGCGTGGTTTGGGCTGTTGTTCTAACACTGTTCAGGACAGGTGGGTGCTTCTTTATCTGCTGAGAAAAGGAAGGTAAGTGTAAAATCGTAGCAGCGTTGCAAAATATATAAATATTATTTCATCAAGAAAATCAAGCAAATTTTGCCATGCATGTTCTTATGCAGTCATGTCCCTGAGATGGGTGGAGAACGAAGAGAGACAGCGGAGTCCAATATGACACCGGAAGACAACTACACATCTATATCGAAGTGACAAGCGCTGATGTGCGCGACACTCAAGACAACGATTATGCTGGATTAGACACATATACGAGAGCTGACAACAAACACTATGACGTCATCCAGAATAAAGTATATTAAAACTTTTAAAAACAACTGACTTTGACAAAAAGAGTGCCAGTGAACATGTAGGATGCTACCATGAAATTGAATATATATATATATATATATATATATATATATATATATATATATATATATATATATATATACAAAAATGAGGTAAATGTTCACTCGGTGTACATGTAATATATAATAAAATAATAAAGTCCACGTTAGTGCTTCATCTTCTTTATATCAGCTTCAGACATAGCATTACATTACAGTTACACCGAAGAGCTGTCGTGAGACAGCGAAAGTACTTTGACTGAAACTGATATAAAGTAGATGATGGACTAACGTGAACTTTATTATTTTATTATTTATTATTTATGAAGCTTTTTTACACCAAACATCATGAGCGTGAATACATCTATAGCCTACATATCGATTCATAAAAAATGGCTGCCGATCGAACACCCATAGGAACTGTAGAACGTATCAATATTTCCTCTATTACACCCTTTGTCTCTAATACAAACCAGGTCTCTAATATATTCCGGATCGACGGCTCTCGCGACATTGATAGACTGCCTAGCGTCTGATAGAGTAAATACAGTAGTTTGATGGCGGATGTTTATGGCGACGACATGATGTACTAGGCCCTTACACTGACGATGATGAGATAACAAGACTTTACAAAGGCATATAGTTTGCATACAAATGAGGCCTAGGGTTCAATGGCGAACAGACTCGGCACAGACATTGAAACAACAGACAAGGAAAGTAAAAAATGTGTTTGAAGAAACTTTATTCATAACAACGGGTTGTTTACAAACCTTTTGAGGGGCGGTCGGATAGCCTAGTGGTTAAAGCGTTCGCTTGTCACGCCGAAGACCCGGGTTCGATTGCGGACATGGGTACAATATTGCGCCGTGATATTGCTGGAATATTGCTAAAAGCGGCGTAAAACCATATTCACTAACTCACTCACAAACCTTGTTGTGTTCGACATCAATTGTCATCTCCATCAGCCACCACCGTAAGGATTTGACAGGAGGCATTTGAGACCATCAGCAAACACTCCTCCCTTCGGAAGGCCACGAAAACAATGTCCCGACATAGCTGAAGTCTCAGCTTATCAAACTTGATGAAGTAGATCGAATAACCTATCATCCGTCAACTGGCAAACGGTGGTGACTGTAAAGGATTCTCTTAACACATGAATGACAATAACGTTTTACAAACCTGGGGAGGGGGGATATCAATTCTAACTTTGAATGACAAGTCAACAACATTTTTGAATCGATTAATTTTGAAAATTAACACACATGTCCATTTTAAAGTTCTGCACACGAAAATATTTGCTCATTGAGACCGGGGGATGGCATTCTGTACCGAGAGCAGATAGAGCCTGTAAATCATGTAACCAATCTTCTGCTGGAGGCGAGTTCTAATATCTGTTTCTTATTGCATTAGTCAGAAATATATCACCACTGCTAATACACATAAAAATGACGAAACGTCCCAAATCCAAACATATTACATGTATCTACATTTCTGTAGCCGAACATAAGCTTAGATGTAATAAGCTTTTGTAACCGTCATTTTCAATGTTTATTTATTTCTTCTGTCAAATGTGAGCAGTGAGCTAATTTCATACCTTGGTAACCCTATGCACTACCCTACTGAATGTCACTCAGTTTGAATGTAAGATAGAGAAATTTACACAGTCAGGATAGAGTAATTTTTTAAACTATCACTGTCTGTTAAGGGGATATAACATTATATAACAGCGACAAATATTCATAAGAAATCCCTGGCCAAAACGGGCTCGATCGTATGATTCTGACTATATTATGAGCATGTATTTATGAATCACTGTCAAATAGATACCAGGTGTACACGAAATAGTTGAATGTCGTATCCTTCCCCATCGGTGGCCCCTGTCTCAAACACATGCAAAGGCAAGTCAATTATTCAACTAAAAAGATTTGGGAACTAATGGTTCAAGTCAATAGGGAATCATTTTTGTCACTGATGCGTCAAATTTGGAAATGCCCTCCACCTGTCTACCACAAACCTGCACAGAACACAAGTATGTGTTTTTCGTAACTCACTTTCTGATTCTTATTTGCAAAGCATCAACGTTGAAAGTAAAGGGTACTGGGTAAGGACAAGATTTATGGATGAACAACTTCTTTGTTGTTGAACAACGTTTCGGTGTAGGTTCTAACACCGCCACTTGCTTGTTACTCCAACTTCTAAATGCCTATGAAAGAAGTAAAAGGGTACTGGGGCGGAGTTTTCAAGGGAAAGGGAAACTTTGTTTGAACGATGTTTGGTCATTTTGGTACTTGAGGTAGCTGATTATGGTGTGGGATATCAAGTAATGTGTACATAGTAAGATGTTTTGGATGAAAAGAAGGTTGATCAGTCACACTTGGCTTCAACCTAGGTAGATGGTTACTCGGTTACTAACAATGGTAATTTCAGGCAGTATGTTGGCCCTCCCAGGAAAGGTCAGGGTAATTTCAGGTCAGATAAGTCAGTTAGTTCAGGTCAAGAAAGGCCAGTTACTTTTATTCAGACGCGTTCGAGGCCGAGGAAAATTGGATTGTTCATTCCTAAGGAATTCAGATACCCAGTTGCTTCGACGTCAGGTGTCAGATGTAGATATTGTAACAAGCCAGGTCATTTGGTATATTCAAGGATGTACTTACAACCCCCCCCCCCCCCCCCCCCCCCCCCCCTTATGCTTCTGTGAATGTCTAGTCCGAGCCTATATCTGATGTCATTAACACTGAGGAAGAATGTGCTTGTGGTGTTCAACAACCAAAGTTTGCTTTTGGGAGGAGCATTTGCCTTTTATTCAAAAAGGTTTTGTGACACTTATATGTGATCAGTATTCATTATGGGCCGTTATTATTCTGAGGGATACATGGACACATCCCAGGTGTTGCTGTTATTGGGTGTCGTGATATTTTAGGAAGTGTCTTCTGCTAACTCTGATGTGTTATTGGAGGGTATAGTTTTGGTTTGCAGTCATATCAGTTGTAGGGTTTAGTGTCAGTTAAATGGCGTTAACTTTCATGATGATAATGCCGATGTACATAGTGTGCAAAGGACGACCAAGGCGTTACCTTGCTTGTTGGTAATAATGATGTACATTGTGTTCATAGGACGACCAAGGCGTTAACTGGCATGATGATAATGCCGATGTACATTGTGTTCATAGGACGTTCAAGGCGTTAACTTGCTTGTTGGTAATAATGATGTACATAGAGTTCAAAGGACGTTCAAGGCGTTAACTTGCTTGATGATAAAGACGATGTACATTGTGTTCAAAGGACGTTCAAGGCGTTAACTTGCTTGTTGGAAATGTTGATGTACATGGTGTTCAAAGGACGTTCGAGGCGGTAACTTGCTTGTTGGTAATAATGATGTACATGGTGTTCATAGGACGTTCAAGGCGTTAACTTGCTTGTTGGTAATAATGATGTACATTGTGTTCATAGGACGTTCAAGGCGGTAACTTGCTTGTTGGAAATGTTGATGTACAAAGTGTTCAAAGGACGTTCAAGACGTTAACTTGCTTGTTGGAAATGTTGATGAACATGGTGTTCAAAGGACGTTCAAGGCGTTAACTTGCTTGTTGGAAATGTTGAAGTACAAAGTGTTCAAAGGACGTTCAAGGCGTTAACTTGCTTGTTGGAAATGTTGATGAACATGGTGTTCAAAGGACGTTCAAGGCGTCAACTTGCTTGTTGGAAATGTTGATGTACATAGAGTTCAAAGGACGTTCAAGGCGTTAACTTGCTTGTTGGAAATGTTGATGTACATAGAGTTCATAGGACGTTCAAGGCGTTAACTTGCTTGTTGAAAATGTTGATGTACATGGTGTTCAAAGGTCGTTCAAGGCGTTAACTTGCTGGTTGGAAATGTTGATGTACATGGTGTTCAAAGGACGTTCAAGGCGGTAACTTGCTTGATGATAAAGACGATGTACATAGTGTGCAAAGGACGTTCAAGGCGTTACCTTGCTTGTTGGTAATACTGATGTACGTGGTGTTCAAAGGACGTTCAAGGCGTTAACTTGCTTGTTGGAAATGTTGATGTACATGGTGTTCAAAGGACGTTCAAGGCGTTAACTTGCTTGATGATAAAGACGATGTACATTGTGTTCAAAGGACGTTCAAGGCGTTACCTTGCTTGTTGGTAATAATGATGTACATAGAGTTCATAGGACGTTCAAGGCGTTAACTTGCTTGTTGGAAATGTTGATGTACATTGTGTTCAAAGGTCGTTCAAGGCGTTAACTTGCTGGTTGGAAATGTTGATGTACATGGTGTTCAAAGGACGTTCAAGGCGGTAACTTGCTTTATGATAGAGACGATGTACATAGTGTTCAAAGGACGTTCAAGGCGTTACCTTGCTTGTTGGTAATAATGATGTACATGGTGTGCAAAGGACGTTCAAGGCGTTACCTTGCTTGTTGGTAATAATGATGTACATAGTGTTCAAAGGACGTTCAAGGCGGTAACTTGCTTGTTGGTAATAATGATGTACATTGTGTTCATAGGACTTCAAGGCAGTAACTTGCTTGTTGGTAATAATGATGTACATTGTGTTCATAGGACGTTCAAGGCGGTAACTTGCTTGTTGGAAATGTTGATGTACATAGTGTTCAAAGGTCGTTGAAGATATTAACTTGCTTCAGTCATTTTGGTTTTCCTTGACAATGCATGATATCGCAGCATAGATAAATTGCGGCAAAATGTAAAACTGTAGAGACAATTGATGTATTTGATTTTTTTTCGACTTCAAGAAACATCATCTATGTAGTCATGTTTGGACTGACCGCTGCGTCCCTACTGAGGATTTGAATATCTTTCCATCACAGAATCTATAGCTATTCATCTCATCTATAGTAAACCCTTCTTAAAATTACAGTTAGGGTTTAACAAAATGATGCCCAGTTGTAATCCTGGACAGCTGCACGAAATATATCTTCAAATGGATGTATAGGATTGTAAAAAAAACCTCGATTGTTTAATTTGAAAACGATTTATTTGAAACAGATCTAAACGTATGAAGAACTTAACTTTAGTACATCCAGTCACTATGTGCCAATTGAAACGGAAAATACCTTTAACTGAACGAAAATGACCAGCTGCCAATTATGTGACTAGCAGATGAATTTCACTGTTTGTTTATATGTCCTTTGTTGAAAAAGAGAGAAGACAACTGATTATAAAATATTACTAAATTAATTTTATTTTTGTTAATAGTCCAAGATAAGGAGCATTAAGAAAATGTAAGGTAAAGAGTTTATATGGATGTTAACATTTTTATTATGATCAACACAATGTTTCGGAGAATATGCTTACTTCTTCATCAGGTGAAGGAAGGCTAGGAAGCAGAGAGCATATATATGTCAGCTGTAGATGTTGTAACAAGCCAGTCACGCCTGGCTAAAAGAAATGTCGTATTTACAGTAAATTAGAATGTTGTTATCCATAGATTATGTTTACTTTGTGACCCGTCAACAACAATTATTGCCTATCAAACAAAAGCCGTCGTTTCAGTTTAGATCCTTATACCGTTGTCAAGCTGTTGACAAAAGAATTACTTCCTCACTTCTAGTCGTCTACATTGACGAAAAGACAGTGATTCGTGAAGACATAGACGAAGTTAATGTATGTTTTTGAAGGACTTATGTGACAGATGTGGGTATGTAGGACAAGTGTTTTCAAACAATATTTGTATGGAAATTGATAAACATTAGTTGTAATGGCACACACAACAGTCATCAACCCGAGGCAAGAAAGTTAACTGACTTTGAAAGTCCAGTTTCCACCCTTGCCGAACTAGCTTCCTGGGCTCGATCTTAGCGCCACCAGTGGCTATTATGAGTTATGTCCCTTCTATGCCTCTCCTATGGACCAATAAGATTCCACCTCTTGTATCTCTTGCATTTGCTTTGAACAAAATGGCGGCGCCCAGTCAAGACGATCTGATCGATAATCACGATCTTTATTGTGATATAACGGGTCTTACATCGCGAAGTGCATCAAATCATGTGAGGACCTCGATGAAAACATGACAAGATTTGGAAAATATCTGTTCACAACGAATTGGTGGTGCACATAATTTGCAAATCCTGCAATCTATCAAAATCTGCATGACAGTTTTCAAACCGGATTTCTATTTCGTTGTGTGATTGTGAGTGAGTGAGTGAGTGAGGTTTTACGCCGCTTTTAGCAATATTCCAGCGATATCACGGCGGGGGACACCAGAAATGGGCTTCACACATTGCACCCATGTCACCCAATCGAACCCGGGTCTTCGGCGTGACGAGCTAACGCTTTAACCACTAGGCTACCCGACCGCCCCTGTGTGATTGTGATTTGACTATTCATAGACTCGTTAGTCCCGCCAAAATGTAACTCCATAATATCAGCCTAGTTCGGCAAGGGTGGAAACATGACTTTTATAGTCAGTTAACTAACTTGCCTCAGGAAGATGCACAACAATAAGCATGGTAAGGTCTAGATACAACAACGCAGTACAGTACATGACAATAAGATACTTAGCATCTTACAGTTGGTTTACAAATTGGTTGAGGAAACATTTCCTCATGAAGGAAAATTAACATTTATATCATTATTTTCGGGGGTTCGA
Organism: Haliotis rufescens; assembly: GCF_023055435.1. Taxonomy (NCBI): domain Eukaryota; kingdom Metazoa; phylum Mollusca; class Gastropoda; order Lepetellida; family Haliotidae; genus Haliotis; species Haliotis rufescens. The sequence goes on along the minus strand of NW_025963890.1, from coordinate 77,864,367 downwards.
TCCCTGGCCGCGTCATACCAAAAGCCTTAAACGATTGTACTTGTTGTTGCCCTGCCTGGGGCTCGGCTTTAAGGGTCTTAAACAAGGACAGGTCGGCCCGGAGTAAGAATACTGTGTTTGAGTGGGGTATTTATGTTAAATTGCAATGCAAGTGCAATAATCTTCGACGTCACATTACACCCGATTTGACCTCACCCATTATTTGTATATAGCAGTCGGTGACTTTAGCCACTAGCCCAAAGCCAAAGTCGAGTAAAATTATGTTTGGTCTTGTAAACGCAGCTAATAAAAGTCCCAATTGTATGTATACCAACTGCTTTAATACTGTTGTTCTTCAATAAGTTGTTAATAAAATTGTGTCTACCTTGTCATCGGTCAACTTCTAAGTAATGCCTATCAAACAATTTAATAATAGTCCACATTACAGCATGGAAATTTACCGATAGAACCTTGCTTTGTCTGTTATAATTGAAATATGTGATTCTTAATATTACCTGTTATCTGCCCCTCGAAACAAGTGAGTGAGTGAGTATGATTTCGTCCCACTTTTAGCAATATTCCAGCAATATTAAGGCGGTGGACACCAGAAATGGGCTTCACACAATGTACCCATCTCGGGAATCCAACCCTGGTCTTCGGTGTGACGAGCGAACGCTTTAACTACTAGGCTACCGGAACGCCCCTCAAAACTAGAAAGCAAGGGCGAGCCACACACCATACATATGGACTACACATATTCAAAATTTGTAACCTGAGAATGTTTGTCAAAGTCGCGCGTGGATAATTAAGAATATGTTTTCAGTTTCAGAACACATGCTTGTTGTAGTGTTTGAAAGGCATTAGTTAGAATTTGACGGATGACAAAGTAAACACAATGTATGGATAACAACGTCTTTAATACTGCAAAGGCGTCGTTTCGGTATAGATCCTTATACCCTTGTCAAGCAAGACTACGGTACAAGGATATATACCAAAACGTCGCCTTGTGTTTACTTTGACATGATTGTGTTTTTCATTTTGTGGTGTTTCCTTTGATATTCCTGGAAGACAATATGTAGATGTGCAACCAGACGGTAGATGTGACACTGCTGTGAGACAGTCACACGGAGAGCGTATTTGTGTAAAAAAACAGCAGCCTGTAACAGAAATATTACCTGCATACACTTGTACAGACGTATCGAGAGTTTATGGCTTCACAATAATTCAATGCTAAGTGAAATATTTTACTTGTCAGAACAACACTTTTCTTCCCAACCAGAAGACTGCATATCATCCTCCCGAAAAGGAAGGTACATATTCACATGGAAAAAAGTGCCCACTGAAAAAGTCATTTGTCAGTCACGTTGGAAACGAGGCGAATAGCTGCTCAGTAATATCATGGCACAAACAAATTCCAAATTTACAGTATGTAAATGTTTGCTAGCACTAGCTTGTTAAACATGCATCATCAGTCGACGCCAAAGCCAAGTACAATTTATAATGATTCTGAACTTTTATTCTTGTTCTACATGGTTCATAGGAGATTATCAGACAGGGAAAGGTGGTGAAGCAGGAATGTCCTACAAAGCTGATGGTTGTCAGCTTGGGTACCACCTTTCGGTTATCAGCAGATTGTCACAGAAACATTGACAAGTAATGTGGTAACGGGCCGTCCAAGGTGTGTACATTGAAAGTCCTCGTGTGGTGTCAGCACGCGAACATTACGAATATAGGCAACCTTTTATTCCGCAAGCATCTGTCTGAAAGTGAAATAAATGCCCTCACAGACATTGAGGAATCTACTGACAATCAGTTAGGCGAGTGGTGTCTGGAACCTGATCCATGAGGACATGGATGTAGATCCATTTTTCGGAAGAGCGCAGGTTCTTGTTGCATGTCTCACTGGGACGTATTCGGGTCTGGCAAAAGAAAAGTGGTATTTACGCCCAACAACATTCGTCCCACAGGCCCCTGACGTCCCATGACGACTGTAAGCTGGACATGGTCACTGTGGAGGACAATCTGATTTTTGACAGCTGCAAGCATCAAATCCTGAATCTGAATGTTCTACCACATTGTGATACCCGCCCTGTGGCTACCAGACCCGACCACATGAACGGGCAAAAGGCATCAGAGAGCACAAGCACAAGCATTGGCCCGAAAATGGCAAAAAAACAAACTAGCATCTGACGTGGGTATGAGGAGGACGGGTGAGAGTTCATCGGGAACAATGGTCACAGGACGTCATGTTGGGTCATTTTTAGCAACAGGCTCAGGTGAAAAAAGGAAGTGTTATATATGAACAGTGACTGCAATTTAGCCAACTATTGTCCAAGCGTCATGTGTAAAAAGTGAATCTGAGACCATTCGAAACAATTCCTTCTGGTAATTATTATAACTTCATAAACTCTTTGTTTTACTCTGCATTATCGTTCTTAACTCATTAGTACCTCATCACACGAGCCACAAAGTAAAGCCAATCCCATTAATGAGTTACATATCACAACGGAGTATACTCAGATATCCTAATTTCCTAAACCAATTAATACCCACATTTTCTAATTACTGGTGAGCCATTTTGTAAGCATTACTTGTTCCAGAAGATGTCGTCATCATATAATGTTGAATAAGGTTTATATAAAACCAATTTTTACTGTGAAAATATATTTGGATCCTCCTTTCAGGGAATTGTTTTCTGTTTCTAACAAAATCCCAGAGCACCAGATAATTTCCATTTCATGCTCCTAATACAGCCTCGTTCCTGTATACCCCTGAATAAATTACATTCATGAATTAATACATGTAGTGCTATCATCATATATGATTGGAGAAACCTGCAGCTACAGATTCAACCGCCACACCATGTCTTGTAAACCTGGTAATATCAACTGCTGGTTTATATATTTTAAAGGGTGCATCAAGGTTATCAAGATGTGGTCGCCTCAGTTCAGTTTGTGACATAGTGTATGAGGACCTCTATTACTCAGATGATGTTAACATTTTGTTTTAGTTTCTTGCCAACGATAGAGTAAAGTAAGAGTAAAGAACGCCTCATGTTTGAATTCACCTTTGTAAAAACCGATTAGGGATTTGGTAAATTATCTCACCTCAAATATCAAGTGAGTGCATTACCAACCGACCTTCCACTCTGTGTTTGCATGAAAGTTTAGAAGAAGGAAAATGGGAAAGGACAACATAAATAAACAGGTTGCTCAAACACAGGAAACGTCGATTCTACTTCAACAACACGTTTTCACATGATGACTGCCCACCGTCAGCAGTGTCAGATGTGTACACAGCATATACATGTACAAAGGAAACCTATCGATATAGCTGTGTTAAATGAGAATAAACCGTCACAAGTACAAGTGCACCACGCGACTGTATCATTTTTATTTCCTAAAGATAAACACTAATGATATAAGTACAAACACATACCGCGGCAGTATTGATTTAGTTTTATTCACTTCATTGTTTGCATATTTTCCAATCCAACATTATCCAGCCTATGTAGATGCTCATAATATAGGTAGATATACGTTGTATACTCAGTTATGTAAGCATATACCAGACACATAATTGTCTTACTTTAACGTGTACCCCAAATGTTCTGTGGCTATATTTTGAATTTTTTTACGCCTCAAAATATTCTGGAGAGTAAAGACAAGAACAAACTCAATGCATGACGCCAAAAGAGGTATTATTAAACTGTTCCCTGAGTGCATATAACTTTAATGTGACTCAGCTGTAAATTCCACAGCAAACAACCTCAAACTAATACATGTTGATAACCTAGTGACCCAACAACTGCTGATCTGATATTTGTTTGTTTAGCAGGAGTCCCCCTTATGTCAGCCATTATCTCGTTTCCGTCGGAAGTATTTATGTATTCAGAATTAAGGGGCTCGTGTACACTTGAGGCAACAAAGTGGCAATACTATTTTGGTGAAATATGTTGTTGAAAATGTTATGTCATGACTTCAGAAACTGACCAACACAACAGAGAATGGCTAATACATTGGTTTGTTGTAACGAAATAGTTTTCACGTTTCTATATCACACCTTGATTTCTCGCCAGATAACAACGGGTGTATCGAAGTTTAGAGTAATAGAGTTCCATGTGTAAAGATTCCTGCTATATGAGACACGCAGATATCATTACAAGGGATACAGTACACTGGTTATCGCGTTCCTGTGTATACTACCAGTCCCTGTCATCACTTTACATATTCATCTTCCATTAAAATAGCCATACGACGCTTGTGATATGGTTGGTTGGTTGTTTAACGCCGCACTCAGCAATATTCGAGCTATATGACGGCGGTCTTTTAATAATCGAATCTGGACCAGACAATCCAGTGATTGTCATCATGAGCATCGATCGACGCAAGTCAGCGAGCCTGACCACCCGATCCCGTTAGTCGCCTTTTACGACAAGCATAGTCGCCTTTAAGGCAAGCTTAGGTTGCTAAAGACCTATTCTACCCCGGATCTTCATGGGTCCTTGTGATATGGAGTACCACAGGATCCGGTATGTTTACCGAAACACCCACTCAATGTCTGATGGGTATAGGAAGATAAGAATCAACTAGCACACTATTAGAGGGCGTGTCGAACTCTTGTCAACTTAACTGTGAAATAACAATCCTAAAGCCTGGCGGTTACAACCGAATGTTTTGAACTATCAACTGTTAGATAAAGTCGTTTCTGTTTCCTAAATTCATTTTGTGGCGTATTTTTCATAAATGTTCTTGTGTTATATTTAGGAGTGAAGACAAGTGATCTCATCTTTAACTTGTTACGCATACCTATTGTGTCCATGTCTATAATTATCTCCATATCTGCCAAGCAGCACAGCAATGTGTTCTGTGGACTACAGCCGTACTTCCCGGTAGGACTGTTACAATATTACACAATGGAGAAGTATCTAGGGTTGTCTTGTTGGGGATCTTTCTTGGGCAGTGTTCATGTAAGTTAAGCTTGCATATCTTTATCAGCTTGGAATCCCGTGTCGATGTTTTATCATACGTTTATGGTTAGCAACAGGTAACTCACTGTACAATCCCCAGCTAGTTTGGTCTGGTGTTGCATCACTGACTCGAAAACGTGTACCATGATAATAGAGTGAGTGAGTGAGTTTTACGCCGCTTTTAGCAATATTCCAGCAATATCACGGCGGGGGACACCAGAAATTGGCTTCACAATGATAATAGAAGTTGAACACAGTACAGATGATAAACACGCGGGATTCTGTCCTGATATGGGAAGCAGTGATACACAGACTGGTAGTCATATATATGCAGGTGCGAGAACACCAGGGCAGTTTATCATTTGCAATGATAATGGGGTTACTCAAATAGCAGAAATCTTTATCCACGCATTTTCACGGTATCACACACCACGAGATAACTATACAGATGCGAACTACTCAATTATCTGCACTGATTGACAGAGTGTAGGTGGTAGCGTTAAAACAATATTTCCAAACAGATAAACCGGTTGATGTGATATGAGGCAATGTTAAAAATAAATGTCTTTCTCTCCATATCAATGTCTACACAATTACTGTGTACGTTGGACTCGTGTTGTTATCAGGCGCAAATTGCGGGAGCCATCAAGGTGTTATATCTTGCACTAGAAAAGTCAACACTATATCGCTACAAGATAACAACTAAAAAATATTCTGATGTGATATATTGATCGACATATTTCACGAAAACTACATCCAAATGTACATGAGCCCCTTTATCCGATATCAATTCATGCTTTTGGCAGGATCGAAATAAAGGCCAGTCTTGGGTTGATTGTCATGAAAGCAACAATTATCCGAATAACCGTTGTTGGGCAAATAGTAAAGAAACACATTTTTGTTTAATGACCTGAAGCTTCCTTCACTGTGGAATTTACAACTGTGGTCAAAGTAATATCCCCTCAGTAACAGTAGTAACGTTTCCGCTGACATGACGTACAATGTAAGTTCATGTATTACTGTTCTAAAGTATTTATACACGTCGAGTCATTATTTTAAAGTTCGTCAACTGAGTGAAACATCTAGACAAAACCAGCAACAACGATATTGAGCGTAATGTTCACCAGCAGCAGATAAATTATTACATACCCTAGATAAGTCACTAGAAGATCAAAGGCGCCGACTGCAGGTACACTGCTTTTCGTTGTTGGTCAATAAACACATACATTATTTATCGAAATTTATGGAATCTGTCAATCGAGATGGCGCAACCATATGTTTTCCCTAAATTTATCAAATAAATTACTTTATTCTCTGGGACGAAATTTGGCTGCGTGGTTATCCTGAAACCTCTGTCTCCGTGTCACAGCAGACACAAGTTATCCCAGGCGGGTGTTGGTGTCCTTGGAATTAACCCGTCTTTGGAAACGTTTGATAACCATATGTACACCTGTACGTCATTTACCAACATGCTGCAGTTACACAAATGTAATCGCTGCTTGAGATTATGGATAATCACACACTGAATGGATAATAAAAAGTTACTGATTAACAACAAACTACCCACCGGGACAACATGTTTGTCTGTGATCCGTGCAATTAGGACACGATGACACACAGTCCACCAAGTCACGAAATCTGATCGCCCCTTCCAGATTAGTCATTTCGTACAAGCCGTTTTGTGGTGGGGTCCCCACAGGTGTAACTCCCAGAGTAGGTGATATGTACACTTGTTGCACTCTGGTTAACTCACAGTGTCCCTTTGTGCTACACAGGTCTCTATTACAGGCTCCGACATACCAGTCGGGCCGTAAACCTGCCTACATGCAAGATCAGTATCAGAGTAGTGGTGTTATTATACATAATAGCAAGAGAAACTAAAGTTTCATTTGAAATGCTTTCAAGCATTATACATAAAACGATTTGTACATTTTAATTCACTTCTATGATAATTCAAACAGTTCATAGCATAGGTTTGTTTACCATGTGATAGTGTTCACTCAAAATCATCGTGTTTAACAGGTGCCCCTTGAGATCCAAAACAACAAGTGATTTGCAGACTTCGCCCATGAAAAGGTCATAGCTTCCCAGAGCAGCATTACAAGCTGTACAGCATCGCCTCATTGAGTTGTTGAGTTCCAGGAAGAAAGTCTGAGGAATCTTGATTCATACGAGATGTAAGTAGTGGCCCCTACATGTGGGCACAGACATTGGATCCCTGCGGTGACGAATGGTGTTGGATGATACTTGACCATGTGGGCCTTGAGGACTGGCAGCTGTATGTGATGCTTGTTGCTGTCAGTCTCTGAGATGCGTCACACAGATGTGTCGATCTTGTGCTGCAGTTGTTACCCATGACCGCCCAGAACGGCGTCGATCCTGTTCACTGCTTGTCTGTTGATGACGAGATAAGCGACTTCTGATGGTGGTCAGATGACATGCAAGGTCGATTGAAGTTGCAGATTCAACTGAGAGTGGATTTACCATTTCCATGTCTTAAAACCACACAAATAGCACGTGATTTTCTTATGCGTAATATTGCTCGTTCAAAATGTGCCTCAGGAGATGGAACTGCTGCGTTTCTCCAATGTGTTCAAAATGAATGCTGGAAGCCATGAATAGTCTTGTTTGACCATTATTTACCTGGTTCATTTATTTTTGGAAAGTTTCACATTGCAAATTTTATGTTTAGTAATCTATACTTGCGTTTCTTTTCCTGTTCAGTATACGTGTTTAAAAAGTATTTTGTCACTTTACATAAAGGGTGCACCAATAAGGTGCATCATCCCGCCCTGGACTATTATAGCACGGGTGGTCAAGGCGTCCGAGTCGCCGCGAATCGCTGTGCAGAGTTGCGTCCCTTGGGCACGCCAGAAACCTATGATTGTGGGTTCGAATCCCGGTTCGCCCCGATTATGTTTCTAGGTTTGTCAGCACCACCATACCCGTGCTCGTGGGTTTCACCGAAGTGGTAAACGTCTGAGACCTGCATCACTTCGGGCTTTCCTCCCACACTAAGCTGACACGCCGCCATATAACTGCAATACTGTTAAAAGCGGCGTTAAACCCAACTCACTCACTCACTCCACTGTATGGTTAACAATAAAACAATAAAACGAGTATCAAGGAAATGTCATATTTACTTCAACATGTCAGAGCAAAAGTCACGCACTATCTTGTGAAATGTATTGTTGTGCTGAAGTTACCGTTGTGTTAGGTTGGTGTGATTTCGGTTGGCGGTGAGATACTGAAATAAAAGAAATATTAACATAAAAAGACATAAAAAGATTGAATCGAATTGAATATTCTGATATTGTTTCCTTCATTACAAAACTTGTCCTTCTCCCGAATGGAATACAAAAAAATCTATGTTATTGAAACAAAACATTAATTCCCGTGTCCTCATTATATTTTTTCTGAGTGTGCGTTTCTGTGATAATAATGGACCCGTAGCCATAGAACACTCTTATGTTTGTATGCGGCAAACTTGTGGTCGGCAGGCTAGGTCAACTGACTCAAACTGAAAAAGGGTAGATATATAATGACATGGTGTGAATCCACACACACACAAAAGTTACACCTCTTTAGTTGCATATAAACTAGTGTCCAAAAGAAACGATACCACCTGTTTGCAAAGACATAAAAGAAAAACTAAACAATGCAGAAGTTTAGGATTGGTGTTATGCTTTTAAGAAATCCTTTCACAACATCTGTACAAAAAATTCATTTCAATAAAATCTGTACAACCAATATGACAAGCCTTTAAAAATGGGTGGGGTCGAAAAATGAACATTTCCTTAGAGCACTGATCACAGAAACAACGGGAAATGTCACACCACACGTTTAAAAGTCAAGTCAGTAGCGGGTATGTCCACCGTGAGCATCAATACATGCCTGAACACGCCTACGGACTGATGACGTCAAACGTCTGATGACGTTGGGAGTGATGCGTTGCCATTCCTCGAGGAGACATCGTTCCAAGTCCTGGACGTTGACTGGAGGCACACGGCGACGTCGGATTTGCCGATCGAGGTGGTCCCATAAGTGCTCGATGGGATTCATGTCCGGTGAACATGCGGGCCATGGCAAAACCTGTACGTTGGCGTTGGCAAGGAAGTTCTGTGTCAATCTTGCTGTGTGTGGCCTTGCATTGTCATGTTAGAAAAGGAGTCCACGAGGCTGTTGCTGAATAAAGGGCACCACAACAGGCCGTAGGATGTCATCAAGATAACGCTGTGCATTCAGGTTTCCACGAATTACGACAAGCATCGTTTTGACGTCACCACATATGCCACCCCAAACCATTAACCCTCCACCTCCAAACGGCCGGACCTGTTGGATACAGTTAGGCGCCAAACGTTCACCAAATCGTCGGTATACAAGCTGCCGTCCATCGTTTCTGAAGATGAGGAATCTGCTCTCATCAGAGAACATAACACGTGCCCAGTCCCGCCGTTGCCAACGTCGAACTCGCCTGGCCCAGATCAGTCTGTTGTTCCGGTGTCGAGGCGTCAGGAGCGGTCCGCGGTAGGGATGACGTGGCCGGATACCATACTGCCGTAGTCTCCTGTAGACGGTCTGTCGACTGATCCTGTGTCCCAGTGCTGTAGCCGCCGTGGACGTCGCTGTTACGGTGCGGTTCCTCAGGTGTATTACCCGGATGTAACGATCTTCACGGGGCGTGGTTACTCGTGGTCTTCCACTCCTGGGCCTGTCTGACGTCTGACCTGTCTGACGTAACCGCTGCATCAACCTGGTGATAGTGATGCATGCGCAGCCCAACCTTCTGGCGACGTCGACGTGTGACGCTCCTTGTTGGACCATTCCAACGGCTCTCTCTCTCTCGATGGCTGTCAAACGTGGCATATCTTGTGTTCTTTTTGTTGCTGTGATATCAACGTGTCTGATCAGCCGTTTTATACAGTTTTTATGCACGTGCATAACATGCTAGAGAGGGAAATGTCACTTTCACGAAATTTACGTTTTTTCCCGGAAGTGATCACGTGTTCCCGGTATTTTTTAACGACTATGCTGTGTTTGGGATGTGCAATACGAATTGGCATGTTTTCATACTTGACAATTCACTTAGTAAAAAACAATTTTGAAAATAAGTTGGTATCGTTTCTTTTGGACACTAGTTTATTATAAATATTGTTCTTACACACACAGGTGGTGTATTATGTACTTCTGCTTAATGTTTAACATAATAATGTTCTGTTATGTATCAAATCAATTGCTATATAAGTGCGTTAATCTTGGACGCGACGTTAAACCCGTTTCACCTCGCCTCAAATCATGACACATGACATACAGATAAGACCTGTCATCATTTTAACAGACATATACACACATATAACGCATGGGTGTACTTACACAACCGTCGCACAAGCAGTGTTATGTATTGACACAGCTTTTCACCTTGTCAGACTACACCCAATGAAATGAGATATTACGTCCTGGCGCAACACCAACAAAATGGTATATGGATACGTCTTTGTTCTTTTATCCTCCTTAACGGGTCAATTGGTTAATTATAAATCATCCTTCAGTTCATCAAAAGATAAATATTCGGCGTTCGACCTCTTTTGTACTGTCGACACTATGTACATCAACATTGCTGTGTTTAATAGGACTAAATATTACATACAATACTACAAACATGAGGTACGTGCAATGATCGCGTACATGCAGAAAAGGGCTTAACACCCAAATGCTTCAATGGGGATAAAGATAGGAAACACTTGTGAAAGATGTCCCTTCCATGCCACTATAAAGAAGTGGGCAGTAGTCTTGAAAACGACCCCCCCCCCCCCCCCCCCCCCCACACACACACACACACACACACCTACCCATTCCGAATTGGAAGGCCTGTGACGTCACCAATACCAGAGATGATCAAGAAAATTCCACAATATTGTGAGCATCATATTCCTAGAAGAGTGTACATTCAAGTACCACATATTTGTTGGCAATTAAGAATGTTTAAGCTCGCTGTGGACCTAAGCTCATGGGTTGCTAAGGGTGATATTACATAGCGATAGCTAACATTAGACAGTGATACTCTAAAAAGAAAAACTAGCATTACAGCAATGTGTGCAGTGGTCTCAACTGCAGGCGTATTCGGTTAAGAGCCTCTATATTTCTGACACTAAGATACGCTGTGTATGTGTAATATACTTCCTTGTTGATAATGATGTAGCCAAGCAGTGTAGCAATTCACTTCCTAGTAGTACTGTGTTCTTATCACACAATGGCGCGGTATCTTGGGACTGCGGTCTTGTGCATGATCCTTCTAGGACAGTGTTCATGTAAGTTAAACTTGCATATCTTTTCGGGTTTGATTGTCGTGTCGCCTTATTAATATTTGTTCATGTATGACAACAGGTCACAGTATAATACGTGACGTGTTTGGTCTAGGTGTTGACTGGCAACTGACTGAGATATGAGACTACCAGGGTAGTTTATCATAAGGTATCGTTTCTGGGTCACTCAACAGGTAGGAATATTTATTCATACATTTCACTATCTCAAACACCATGAGCCCAATATGACCACAACGACTGATTGAGTGCCGGCAGTTTGATATCAACAAGTATTGTGCAATATCCCATACAGACAACAAGAAGGGAAGTGAGGTACTGTTGAAAATATATACCTTCCACTCCATATCAATGCCTATCTAAGTAATGTGCTTCTGTGATCAGTAGCATTTCAGTGGAGATCAAGATATTATAGGTTGAAAAGTGAAAACTGTATCGTAACAACATGATTTGCTAACCTGTTTTCGAAGATGGAAGAAATATTCAAATGTGATGCATTGAACATCATTTTTCACCAAACTAGTACACCCACTTGTGACCTCAGCTGTAGACAAGCCCATAGCAGGATCTACTTATCATAAACAAACATCAGATTAACAGTTGCTGGGCAAAGAAAAAAGAAAGACGATCTGTTGACTTCACCCCATTGTGGAATTTACAACTGTGTTTGACGGTGGTCACATTAAAGGAATATGCATCACGGAACAGTTTTAAACGAGGATTTTAGTTAGGTTTGCGCATGTATATATTCTCAAGAGTGTATAGTGATAACTCAACATATTAGTAAAATCGATTTTCTGCGCAATGGTGCATTTAAGCAGTGGCAGAAAAAAAGCTTTAAATCTTTCTGACAGATGAAGCAGTTCTACTTCTATTTGTCGCATGAATATATCCCTAACAGACTTATTTTGGATTGCAACCTGACAAACGGAATAAAACTAAATCAATACTATTCCTGTTTGTACTCATGTACACGTATATGCTTACCTTCAGGACTTGTTATGTTGCGTAGTTTATAGCTATATAAGGAAGATAATTTCCGCATGTCAACCTCTTTATTATGAAGAAAACAACGTTTCAGAGTATAAACTTACTCCTTCATCAGTCGAATAAATGCTACAAATGGTATCCGCAAGACCCTCAAAACTATCACAATCACCATATCCTACCACAGCCCTGCCACTCATCAGATTTCCCACCTCCTGAACAAAACAAAAGTAGCAATGGTAGAGGCACTAGCATCGCGAGTCCCAGTCGCAGAGGATGTATATACCAGATGCCCTGCTGGCCACCAATACATTTGAGAAACTCTCCGACCCCTCAACATATGACTCAAAGAACATCAGACGTGTGTCAACAAACTAGACCTGAAATCCGATATTTCCAAATACATCCTGAAGAAACATGACCTTAACAGCATGTGGGAAGCTACCGAAGTCCTGTCTACCAACAACAACGGCTAGCGACAAAGAATTTTACAAGAAGTTTAGAGTTGTCTATCACCTATCATCGCTAATTAACTTTAAAGTTTAGGCTTCCATGTGTCCATTGCTAAACACCTATCAAAGTCAATTAACCATTGGCTTCCCTTACTAAGTTTCCACCTTTCTGTTGTTCTTACAGGTACATTTATATCTTGTCTGCTTCATAGCATTTATTCACCTGATGATGTAGTTAATATGTACTCCGAAACGTTGTGTTCTTCATAATTTAAGAAGATGTCATGCATAAACTATATTCCTCATGTTTATCACTTCTAAATATCATTCACAGACTTATATAGATTTATGTTTAAAATACTTTTGGCTTGTTAAGGGATGTGCTGTGAGTTTTCCTCATGTTTGTTTGAGTTAACCATGTATTCATATTGTGCCGTTCTTCCATTAATAGTTCCATTCACAAACGTTGATTGAACTCTTGATTGGTAATGGAAATTGGATCGGATATAGTGTACCAACAAACTGGTCGCTTTCTACAACGAGAAATTCAAATGTAAGGATTATTGTTTAACTCACCTCTGTCATAAGAAAACAATGAAATTGCCATCCAGCAAACGCTACATAACCTAACATTTCAGAGCTATAGTCGCATGCCAAAATTGAACTGAGGCGACAAATAATTAAAAAACCTAGAAAGAGCACGTGTGCCCTTGAAAACACGTACTGGATCCGTTGATATTACTGGAATAAAACATGGGTCTATATATGTGTAAATCTCCAGACATATGATTCTGATCCTAATATCCTTCATATTGATATATGTATTCCGGGTGGTTATCATGTGTGTGTGTTATCAAACAAATAGAAACATGCCACAAAAACAACTATGAACAATTTTGGACATTTAGCAATGAGCATGTGTCCATGAGTCACCTGAAATAGTGATGAGTCTTTATTTTTGACACATTGTCCATATTCATGTGTTTTGTTAACTAATCATGTATGGATGACATGGGTGTATTTACAAAGTCGTTAGATTGGAAGTGTTACGTATGGACACAACTGTTCACTGTGACAGACTTCATCCAAAACACTGAAGTGTAATACCCTATGGATAGTCATCCATTCAATTTCTGGAATGATTTCACCTTCCCTAATAGTTTTAAACATAATGAGTTTCATTACATGAAATATGAAGGCAATGTACATAACGTAACGGGAAATGTAGACGCAATAAGCCAGCTCTGGTGGTATATTACTCGAAATGAAGGGAAAATGCGGGACTGGAACATTGAAATAACCCCTCGTGCTTCCGTCAGGTACAGTGTTTTGCCATCGTTTTGAGTTCCTATGCCCAGCACAAATCCTGGCCCAAATCAAAAGGGTTTTATCTCTCAATGGTGGTCTCGTTGACACAAAAACAAGCCGTACGTTCTTTCAAACGCACGCGATGTAGTTTATAGAAGATTGTCGATGTAATACTTCTGTTACAGGCAGCTGCCTTGATGGTACATTTCGCTACCAGTGTCAGTTTCTCTCTCTGATATAATACTTCTGTTACTGACAGCTGTCCTGATGGTACATTAAGCTATCAGTGTCACTGTCTATCTCTGATATACTTCTGTTACAGACAGCTGTCCTGATATGGATACCAGTGTCACTGTCCATCTCTGATGACAGGGAAATACAATACCTATCTGTACTGAAAAGTCGTCCAATCTCAACATTTGTGTACTTTCTTTGTTAACATCATCAACAGTACACCCTGTTTGATGCTTTTAGGCAAAGAAAGTGACCACATTTTGTAAATAAACGCAGGCTGACGATATTGAATGCAAACATTGTATAAATACTTGACGAATTATCTCGTCGATGCATTTTTAGATAATGTTGCAAGGATGACAGCTGCATCATCCAGTTGAGAGGATCCCTGGTCGTCATCCATAGCTACAGACGGAAACTCGTCTGCACACACATGGTATGTCTGTATAGCCAGCAACCCCAACCGGTGGCGTGTGGATCTCAATGACACAGTGTTGATATGTGAAGTTACCATCTAGAGAAACGACACCAGAAAATAGGGAATTGCATATGGTTGTCAGTCAACATGGGTTTCATTTTATTAACGCAGTTTACCTTTCTTGGCTTATATTTTGGGGATGCATGAAGTAAGTTTCTTCATTTTCTTGTTGGTTTGGTACAAATTGCATATAATCAATTTATATTAAATAAATAGAATTGGGAAATCTTTAAGAGGTCACCATCTAAACCACGCATAACAACAGAGGTATACTGCATGATGATGCATATGCACACAAAAGTCACTGTCTTTCTGTTCTATAATACTTCTGTAACAGGTTGCTGTCCTGATGGTAAATACGGCTACCAGTGACACTTTATATATGTATATCTATTACAGGCAGCTGTCCTTACGGTACTTACGGTTTCCAGTGCGGCTACAGATGTAACTGTGACCAAGACAAGTGTGATTCTACTTCCGGCTGCAGTCCGCCAGCCTGTCACCCAGGATGGTCTGGTCCGACATGTCAGAAACGTATGTAACTATGGCAGCACAAACCACTACTGACATCGTACTGACCCTGGAAACCTTTTTTATACTGACCACCCATGATGTGTCAAATTGCAAATATATTTCTCGGCTATCAACGACTGATTCAGCTGTCATACCCTGTCACTCATGTTAGTCCTGTCTCTAACGGGTCACATACATTAACAATCTTCAATTTGGCAGTCATAGAATGTATTCAAAAGCTAACCCTTATGTCACCAATGTAACTTTTTCGGTGTCTCATGAACCTCGGTTCTTGAATCTGGTGGTTCCATTTTGCTTGGAAACATATTTTGTTGTGGCAGAAATACGAATATGGATAACACTGAGGCGTTGTCTTTTTTAATCAGAAGACCTGTATTATTGTATATCTTTTGATATTGAGTAAATGTACAAATTTCTTTCGTTACAACTTTAAACAACATGTTGACCCAGAAATCTGTAAGTAAATAAATTTTAGTGTGAAACCAACAACCAACCAACATGTGGTATTCACTCAACAAATGTTATATTTAGGATAACACTTTCTTTGTAAAGTACATATACTGGTATTGTTTTTGGTTGAGTCCCATCCAGGAATCTGTACTGGGCACATTGATACTTTGTTCAAATTTGAGAAATAGACGGTAGCCCGACGAAGCGTGTTCTTCAGCCTGTTTTCAATATTTCAAGAAAGAACAACATTGCGACAATGAGTAAATCTGACATTTCGTCAAAATGTTGCCTTCGTCTCTTTTTACGCCTTGACGATCATGTTTCTAACTGTTTCTGACAAAAAAATCCAAACTCCTGGACTGTGAAACGGTCGGTCCCTAAATGTGATGATGGCATGTTTAATTGATAAACTGTGACAAATATAGGTTTACATAGTCCGGCAGAGATAAATATGGACCATGAAAGGACAGACACTTCTATGTACTGTAAAACATTGAGTCCAGCAATCCGAACATTTGTGTATCTTTTCAATATTAACATGGTAAACAGTATAACAAGCCTGGTATTGTATGTAAAGAATTTTAAATGTGTTTGATAAACGTAAGTCTTGTTAATGAGCAGACGTAACAATGTAAAGCAATGAAAGAGACCACATTCTGCAAAACTACGCTGACTGAAGATATTAAAGACAAACAAATCTGATATTTTAAAAGAAGTTCCATGTTGATGTATTTTCTAGATAATATTGCGAGGAAGAAGGCTACATCATCCAGTGGAGATAACAATTTTCCGTCATCCAAAGCTACAGACGGAAACACTGATGCAAACTCGTATCTTGTCTGTATAGATACAGCGCCCAGCAACCCCAACTGGTGGCGTGTGGATCTCAATGACACAGTGTTGATACGTGAAGTTACCATCTACTTCAGAACTGACTGTAAGTCAGTTGTATCATGATATAAACACCAAAACCCAAACCACGTCCATGTATGCAGTGCGTTATCTGGGCAAATAAATCAGATACGCTGTATATTGTATATTAACAAGGAAACTTACAATTTTTTTGCTTTTGACATATACATGTTAGCTGGGCAGATATGTCAAATAGATGTTCACTTCCGGAAGAAAGCATGAAAATGTGTACGTAGGGGTTATGGAGTATGCAGAATCCGATTGTAATAGGATCCACGCTGGCAAACCAATGGTTCCCCCACAAAATTGAGAAATTCAAGATGGCCACCATCCGTATTACAAATTTTGATATATGGCCGTACCTTTGGATCTACTTGAGATCGAAACATGATCTTTGTGGCAATTACAGGTTTTCGTGTCCAAGAAATGCAATGAAATAGTTTAAAACACGATCAAAGAAGGCCGCCATCCATTTCACGAATTTCGATATCTCTCCATAACTGTAATTTGATTCCTACTCAGAATTTAGATTGAACATAAAATGTTTTAAGTTGAACTATAATTTTAAACATAGCTTTTATTGATTTATTTTTTCTGTCATCAGCACATGTGAATAAAGTTGTTGCAACTATAAGATTTTGAAAATATTTTGTGGGCATGATGACGCTAATACATGTAAAAATACAAGAATCAAGAATCAAACAAAACTGTTTTTTCTGACGTGATGCTATCATACAAGCAACCTATAAACTTCAAAGTTGTTGTATTCCACCTAATTCTAAAAAACCCAACTGTTCCCTTCTTGTTAGAAGTCCTTTACTCGATGTCTGCAAGAGGTCCGTCACTCAATGTCCTTTGGTGTACACTGTCCACCACAAAAGCAGAGCTGTGTGCTTCGTGATCAGTGTGAGGAGATCAGCGCTCGTTTCTGTGAAGGGATTACCCAATTCATGTAGAACATCAATCACGCTTTGGACATTTGTTGCAAATTTCTTTTGTGTGGTCAGAGTTTACTCATGGTGTTGATCATTCTGGGTTGTCTTCTGAGATGTGCTAACTTCAACCTCATGTATGATTCTGGCCATCTCGGGACCTGCATTCATTTTTAGATGATGCAGAGGCACCATCCCCTTTTAACAAAGCATTGAGCTGCCCGTGTACATGGTCATGAGCAATCATGGAGAAGCGATGAGTCGTTTTCTGTGTCACAAAGTGTCCTTTTTTGAACTCATTGCACACTGCTGGACATTTACGCTGTAACTGCATCAGATCACGCATGTGAACAGACAACCAACTCGCATGGTGGAAGTAATCCATGGCAAACATCCAATGCACAAATGTTCCTTGTGTGCCAATGTAGAGCTCAAAGTTTCCTTCACACTGTGATTACATGAAATGGAGGAAGAGAACCTCAAGTTTGAGGTTCGAAACTGTGGATGATGCGTCTCCAAGTGTGTGCACCAGTTTTCTAATGGCATCACATGCCTCGCGTCTGCCTCTGCTTCTGCTTTGTATGAACTCCAGGCTTGGCTACGTAAACAAAACAGTGCAGCAGCTGTTACGTGATGAGCCCACTGAGAACGTGCTGTGAATGATCCATTTCTAAGAGCATCAGCCCTACCATCGGTGGTAACGTTCGCAGTCGTCAGTACAACCAACCATCCACTGGCATCTAGCCAATCTCCTAGAACTTTCAGGAACGCCATCTCTTTATGTAATCCACCGATCATGACCACATACTTGTGTTCGCCATAGGCAGCTGTCCAGGTCCACTGGATCTTCTTGGCGATGGCATACAGCGGCCGATCACCAGTCAATATTGGGACTTGTCCAGGATGCACATGTTCGGTATATTTAGCGATTTCATCTATGCCATGCTTTATCATCGCCAAAGAATGTGCATTATCACGGAATAATGGCATGAGCCCAGATTCGTTAAGTTCGTTTCAATATTTCTCAGAAATCTATATCAAAAGTTTCAGCTGAATGCTGATCAGAATGCATGTTGTCAAATTCTGCAAATTAAGCACAACCTCAAATTTATGCTTATTCATGCATTCACCAGGTGTACTTTTGTTATGATTTTCCTGAAAAATAAATGAAAAGAGATTTATAAATTAATGTTTAGATGCGGTTTTAGTTAAAATCGTTCACCCTTCAAAAAAGCAGATTTGTAGTTTACACAAGTTGTTACACGGATGGCGGCCATCTTGGATCTTGTTCTGGATGCACCACATAGTACAGCCTCGAAAACCTATAATTTGCCACCAAGATCATGTTTCTATGTCAAATAGATCCAAAGTTATGGCCATATATCGAAATTTGTAATACAGATGGCAGCCATCTTGAATTTCTAAATTTTGAGGAGGAACCATTGTGTTGCCAGCGTGGATCCCATTAAAATCGGATTCTCCATACTCTGAAACCCCTATGTACAAATTTTCACGCTTTCTTCCGCAAGTGAACATCTTGGCCTAATATTGTTACATATGTGCCGAGCTATGTAGAACTAAAGGTTAATAAAACTAGAAATGCAACTCAAAACTGCTTTCATTGTTATGAATAAGCAATGAATAAGTCAATGAATTGGTTTTACATTCGGTAATAATAACTGGCTTTGCGAGAAAGTATTAGTGCAAGAAGGAAGCTCTAATACAGACTGGCTGTGTCAAGCTTTGTAAGCATGTTTGTCGTTGTTTGTATTCCTTTATTCTAAGAAGTGGTATTCTCATGTTTTTCGTCAGATACACCAAGACGAAATGGCATCCAAGTGTACCTAACCAACTCTATCCAGGTCCCAAGTGGTCTCAACTGTTACAACGTCACGAACAGAAACGATGGGATGAAAATAAGTAACGTCACTCACGCACCTTGTCACGGTAGAGGGCGCTATCTCCTTCTGTACACCACTGTGTTACCAGTCATGGATTTTTGTGAGGTGGAAGTGGATGGTAAGGCACTTCCCATGAATCTTCCCATGAACAATGGGATGGGCTACTGATCATTGGGAACAAAAGCTTGATGATCAATATTCTTGTTGGTTTAATTGAATCTTCAATACCAGCATTTAATTACATGGTGAACAGGTGTGGTAATACAACCAGAACATCTGACCCTTTCACCGGATAAAATGCGATAACAGAGCAACCATTATGTTTAACAGTGTGTGATCCTGGTACCTTTGGAGATGACTGTGACCACTACTGCCACTGTAAAGACGGACCCTGCGACTACACAACAGGAGACTGTCCTACACAACTGTGCCAACCTGGCTGGACTGGAAACAGTTGCGCGACAGGTCAGTGCTAAATGGATTACAGAAGCAGAATATTACAGAGCCTTAGATTGTCCTTGCACATTGGAAGATGTTTTTTATTATTTTATTTGCACGTGTTTATGAGCAGGATACACTAGGCTTTATGCGAACACCTCTTGTCAATTTGGCAGTGATTCATAGCCTCTACTTATGATACAGTGGGAATCTTACAACGAGTTCTGCTTTTAGCAAGGGTTTCTTATGATTATTGACAGAACTGTGTTGCTTTTGTTTGTTATGTAAACGTGACATCCTTGAAATGTCTGTCAGCAACATCAGTGTTCGGAAATGAAAGTACTTACAGCTATTCGTTGAAATCAGTGAGTAATGTGTGTTAAGTAACACCAGACCCAATAATATATATATTTGTTGTGAATAATTATTGATACAAATGTCGTACACAATCATGTTTTATCATATGCTCGATAATATTCTGACCCAAATATTTATTGGATAGTTCCAGGCTTTTTTGTTTCCATGATCATACATTCCTTCATAGTTATATTTACATATATACACATAAAAAAGTTCAGCACCCCCTAGAAATTTTCTGTATAGTAAATTAGATTCACGAACATGATAAAATGGGCAGAGTGAAGTTGGAGAAAGCACTATGTTTGTAAACAGCTATCATCTGAGAACAAGTAAAACAAAACAATTTTGAGCCCGAATGGAATTTAATTGAGATATGGTTGCCCAAACACCGGTACTGTTTTTACCACAGCATAACATCCTCTATAAATATAGCACTGCTAATCTGGAACAACCTTAAATTATTGCACATAAAGAATAAAAGTGTGCATCAACGACCATTAATGACATTCGCGTGTCAAAAGGTTTAATAACAGGTAGCGGAAGGGGAAATAGCGCTCATTCATTATGCAAAGCTCCAGATTGTGTGGAGGAGGGTCCATTTCCTACACTCTACGTCCAAGAATGTCCCAAATGTCCCAAATATGTTCTATGGGGATCTGGACTCACCACAGGCCAAGGTAGAGCTGCAATGGCGTTGTTTGCCAAATATGCTCGCAGCTCTTGAACGGCGGGGCCTAGCGTTATCGTCCATGAAGGGGTCTTGATGCCAGAGGGTGGTTGTCAAAATGGGGAACAACAACAGGTTCCAGAACCTCCCGGATGTAACGTTCACCAATGGGATTGCCCCGTATAGTCACAAGGTCTAGCTTGCAATCGTGGGATATGCAGTAATATGCTGTTTTCAAGTCCTGACGTCACAGGAGGGATTTCTGTACTTGGCAGTCCCTTTACTGAATTGGTTTGGGCTTGTTTTTGCACTAGTCGGCTGATTACTGAGTAATGGTAACCCAGTTGACGTCCAATCGCCTTGAAATATATTCCTGTGGAATACATACCAATGATTCTCCGTCTTTGTGCTTCTCATAATCTCCTTTGTACCATTTGAGGATTATACAAATCAGTTTGCACTGTTTTCGGTGCCAGTATTTGCTGGGCGAACTAACTGTCTTTTGCTGAGTGCTAGGGAAGCAGGATGCACGTGCAAAACACGGGGAACTGGGACGTCACCATCAGACATGATCGGTCACATTATTCGGACAAAACAACATTAATATCATAATTAGTACTGCAATCAACACTAAGCATTTCGGTAGTGTATTATCATACATTAAATTAGGGGGTGCTTAACTTTTCTTGATGTGTATATAATGTAGCAATACATGCGGTGTAGAAAGCCCTGCTCCATTCAAACTGCATCTGATCGTGGATGTCTCCTCACTCCGCAGCCCAAGCCTGGCTAACCATACACAACTGCATGTATATAATTGAGTTTGAACCAGACAACCCAGTGCCTCGTTTTGCGAGCAGTGACCCGCACCCTCAGCTAAGTCAGGGAGACTTACTTCGGAGTTACAGCAATTCACAACAACACATGCTTTGAACTGGTCTATATTGACTAATATCGTGATGAATTGATATGTGATATGTGACAAGGTTGTGTACTTTCATTATCCCGTTAATTCTACCCCTTCACTTTCATTAACCGGACGTATGGTGTATTCCCAATATACAGAATGCAGCAATACATACGGAGATGGGTGCAGCAAACTCTGCTCCAGTAGACATTGTGAGGGGACCGCCTCATCTGCATGTGACCACGTGAGAGGGGCATGTGAAAATGGTTGTAAGGCCGGATGGAAGGATACAGACTGTACACAAGGTGGGTGTCATCAGAATGTTCCACGGTGAGTCTAGTGCACCTGCTCTGTGACAGTTGAGGTCACAATTCTAAACCTGAACTGTTCCACCATGACTAATGTTGCTAGGAATCATAAAGAATAACGCATCATGATCATACAACGATTCTATGTGAATATCCCCACAGAATGTGTTGATGATCTGGAATATGGAGTTGGATGTCTCCAAAACTGCAGTGCCCGGATGTGCCAGATAGGATCGGGCACCTGTCCCCGGGATACAGGCCGGTGTATTGATGGATGTCAGGCAGGCTGGAGGGGAGAAGACTGCACAATAGGTAAAACTACACCTCATAGTAAATGTCATTTACTGCCACAATCAGTATGAGCCCAGGCACATGATGACGGCCTACAGTCGACGTGTACCAGACAAGCCAATGCCTAATAATGTGAGCAGATGGAATATTGCTGAGTGCAGCATTAAAAACCAACTAACCAAACAAACATCATCTTTATAAATCGCTGCTAAAAAAGAGCCCAATGTATGCTTCCCATGACAAAATAATCAAGTATAAATGAATCACAATAATGGTGATGATACCAGGAACAGGTGAGAAACGCCTACCATGTCCAATGTTTGGTTTCAAAGAGTTCTGTATGACATCTTTGGGAAATGAGGTCAGTGCAATATAAATATATATGACACAGATGTATCATTTAGTTTTGAAACTCATTTTTTCCATATGAATAAGGAAGGTTGACCAAGACATAGTTGACAAATTGGCATGAAGTTCAATCACAGATACGAAAGGATGACAAATACACCTTATTTCTTCATAACTGCTAAAATTGTGTCAGTCTTATCCCCCTTGTGATGATATACAAAGCCGAACGACTGTCATTAACTGATACATTCATTTCTCCTGTAGGGTTAGAATTACTCCCAAGATGACTTAATGAATCTGGTGGACATGCCTGGTAACTTGCTTGATTGTGTGTCATTATTCCCGACGGTATAGAAGGTTGTATGTAATATCAATCAATCAGACTCAATTTTATACAGGCCGCGGTAACATAGCTGGAATATTCCTGAGTACGGCGTTGAAAACAACAAAACACACCCAAAGAACGCTCACACCATACCTTTTATACAGAACTAGTATTTGTTATGTTGACAAAACGCATGAGTTATATAACATATGGAACTGAGACATCTATCAGTTCTCTCAAGTGAGTAGCATGTATGCCTATTTTCCTGCTGTCAATACTGACAAGAATATATCAACGGTTCTCCAAATGATTACCTTTCAGAGTGTATACTAAATGTGAATTACGGCAGTGGTTGCCAAGGTAGCTGCAGTGCCCGGAAGTGTAGGGAAGGAAAGAGCCCCTGTCCCAAGGATACAGGCCGGTGTGATGGAGGATGTCTGCCTGGATGGGACGGAGAGGACTGTACATCAGGTATGTCACACTGTCAGCCATGGCTTCTGTTGATGAAAAGTATCAATGTATCGTTTCATTCTCTGTTCCCATTCATGGCAACATTTTAAACATCGAAAACAAATCAGTGTTGAAAAAGTATTTTATCAAAATATATATTTTTATTGAGTTAAAATCTTTGATGTCGGTATATATTCAGCTGTTAGTGAGAATATCTTACACACTAACTAAAATGATATTCAATATGTCAAGGTTGTTTATGTTCGTGATCCCGCTAATTTTATCTTTTCACTTTCATTAACCCGGCTTTGGTTTATTCTACAGAATGCAGCAATACATACGGAGATGGGTGCAGCAAACCCTGCTCCAGTAGACATTGTGAGGGGACGGCTTCATCTGCATGTGACCACGTGACTGGGGCATGTGAAAATGGTTGTAAGGCCGGATGGAAGGATACAGACTGTACACAAGGTGGGTGCCATCAGAGTGTTCCATGGTGAGTCTAGTGTCATCCAGAGGCACTTGATTGCACCTTCTTCAGTGACACTAAAGTGCACACTTCTAAACTTGAACTGTCCCATCGTGACTTACACTGGTTAGAAAGATAACGATTAAAGCATCATGATCATGCAACGATTCTATGTGAATATCCCCACAGAATGTGCTGATGGTCTTGAATATGGAGTTGGATGTCTCAAAAACTGCAGTGCCCGCTTTTGCCAGATAGGATCGAGCACCTGTGCCAGGGATACAGGCCAATGTACAGATGGATGTCGGGGAGGATGGAAAGGAGTGGACTGCAGAGAGGGTAAATTTCAGTCAGTGCGATTCTAGGCATTTCACAACATTTTTATCTAGTTAGGACAAGACACGACATTGCCTCATAATGTGAGCAAGTACTCAAATGGCATACGGAATGACACACGATCCGATCTTAACTCTGCTGTTTTGGTATTGCTGTACAAAAGTTTAACTTATTCTTCAAGAGAAGGGAGTGAACTGTACATCGGGTAGGTCCCATCGTCATGCATGGCTTCTGTTGATGAAATGTACCAGTGTGTAGTTTCTTTCTTAGTTGCGATTCATGGAAACTTTTGTAAGATCGAAAACAAGTAGTGTCTTAAGCATTTATATAGCTTTATTTATTTAAACTAAACTGAACTATCCGATGAACTATTTGATATCATTTGGAATAAACGTGACTGTAAGGCGGGATGGAAAGACAAAGTGACAGAACACGTTCCATCTGTGCCATCAGCAGCGTCAATAGCAAGATTCCGACTGTATGGGAAGCATGGGCTAAGTAATAGAATGAAATAGTATTGGCACCAGCAAAAGGTCAGAAATGATCAAGTGTTTTGTTTTAGCAAACACCATATGATACAACTCCTCTTTAGAAAACAAATGATTGTGTTACAACAATATTACACAATTGCATTAGTTTGTTTTAAAACTCAGTTTTTTCCACATGCATAGGAAACGTTGACCGAGACAGTTAATCATCATGAGGTTCATTTACGGATACGACAGGGGGACAAAAACACTCAGCTATTGTGCTAATAGTGCCACTTGTATCAATCTGGTTATGATACGCTATTGGCCTACGACTGGCCTTAATGATGAATTTAATTATTCCCTCCGTCGGGTTAGTATTAATCCCCAGCAACATGCACTGGTCATAAGGGATGATCTACAGTCGGGTGGTCAGGCCCGGTGACTTGATCATTGCCAGTTATGCAGAAACAGTATTTGAAATGTCGCCAAAGCACCCAAGCTACATAATAAAGATATGACACATTTATCAGTTGTCTTAAGTGTGTATGTTTAGTTTTGTGCTGTGAACACCATCAACAATAATCCAGTGTTTCTTTAAATTATACTCACCCGCTTTGAAAACGCACCAACATGAATCCATGAACATATCATGATAGTTGGCAAAGAACAACGAACATATCCCATGTTAGGACTTAAGGAAGCACCAAAATGTTGTCAAGTTTGAAAGCCGTTGGGACTCTTCACGAAAACGCAAAAGTGAAAAGTAGTCAAAGCACGAAAAATGCAAACTGTCATTACCTTTTCAAAGGCTACCCGCATAATCGCTGTAGCTGCGGAATAGCACTGAGGACGCAATGCCGCGATTGACACTTGAGGAACGGGAATGATCCGTCATCCTTTCCTCAGCCCGATTCTGACCCTAAGGCACCGTGATGCAAGTCTACACGGCAGAGACAATGGTTACTTCGACGCTGGCATGACGTTTTCTTCTCTGACGAATCTTGATTTCACCTCAGGAACGCCAACGGGTATGGCATCGCCGTGGTGAACGTTGTCACGATGATCGTGACTGATGATCGATGGGGCGGCAGAAGTGTGATGGTTTGATGCGATATTAGATTTCGGCACAGAACACAGCTCTATGTATGCATAGGTCCTGTCAATGCAGTTTGCTACAGGGACGCCATATTTAAAACGTCACGTTGTCCTCTGTTTGCGTCAACACAAGAACTGCATACTTTCCAACAGGACGCCGGAGCACATACAGCACGTGCTTCTATGGACTTCCTGGCACAGACTGACGCACCTGTTATGCCATGGCTTGCATTATCTCCCGATTTATCGCCCATGGAGCACTTTTCGGCCTACCTTGGACAGCGCATTGCACGTCAACCTTAAACCGCCAACGTCAGAGATCAGCGCTCGCACTTGTCCTGCAACGTGAGTGGCGTAGGGTACCACAAGCCGTTATCTTGAGAATGATATTGACGATGAGAAGGCGGTCTGTGGCATGCATTCCAACCAGGGACAGTCATACCCGGTACTGACTTTGTCTTTGGACCCCTTGTGACTTCCATTTCCTCTACATTAACATTGTGTACTTTCCAATGACACTTGTCATTACCAATGTGGTACTGAGCTTTCTGAGTGTGATTGTAGTGCACAGCCAACACCAAATAAAATTATGTTTAGCGTCAATTTCACTTTTTACCTCTGGTGCGTTTTCAGTGCGTTTCAGTGTATTATCTTACAGAGTGTATATCAAATATGGATTACGGCCCTGGATGCCAAGGTAACTGCAGTGCCCGGAAGTGTAAGGCAGAGTCGGGCACGTGTCCTCGGGATACAGGACGGTGTGAAGGAGGATGTGAGCCTGGATGGGAGGGAGTGGACTGTATGTTGAGTATGTGAGGCTATCATACCAACTAGTAATAGAGCATCATTTAACAAATAACATGTAACTTTCTGTTCTATTAATGACTTAATACATATGCTTAACATAAAATGTCTTGGAACATTAGGTTTCCTTTTTTACTTCGAATCAGGGATATTTTACTGTATCTTCAAAAGAAGTGTTAATCTTATAGAGTATAATGTTCTTACCTGTAGAATGTCAGTCACCCACGTTTGGTGTTAACTGCTCCTCAACGTGTGGACACTGTCTGAACAATGAAACTTGTCACCATGTCACTGGAACCTGTCTTAAGGGTTGCAGTCCAGGATGGGTTAACGACACCTGTCAACGAGGTTAGATTAAGTTTTGTTGATAAACAAAGGGGTACAAGTATTTTAAAAACGTCAACGTCCGAGACTACTCGGTAGCTAACATCTACCGGAAGAGATTCAATTGGGCGTAGAAGGCGAATTAGATAAAACTTATGTGAATTAGGGGTTCACCTAAAGCATCATCATGTCCTGCACAACCACTCCAAACATTTCATTAAAAAAGATGGTGTCAATGAATAAACGGATGTGAAAACTCCATTTGAGAAAGTTCAAGTTTAAAACCGATTAGTATTCACAGAGTACAACGCTCCGACTATATATTAATTATGAATTCACAGGTTTTTGTTTAAATTCTAGGCTGTTCCTTTGGATATTAGTGTATTTACTTTTAAGAGTATTATGATAATTAATTATTAACTATATACATCACAAGTTAATATATTATTTTGCAGAATGTCAGTCACGCACGTTTGGTGTTAACTGCTCCTTAACGTGTGGACATTGTATAGACAATGAACCTTGTCACCATGTCAACGGAACCTGTCTCGTGGGCTGCAGTCCAGGCTGGAGTAACGACAACTGTCAACGAGGTACGCTAACGCGTTGTTAAATAGTAGTAGCCAATACTCGATGTTAACATAGATTTATATGTATCAGTAAAATTTAAATATTTTGCCAACTCTTTACATTAAAGCGATGCACATCCTCTTCTTGTTCATGTAACCTTGTGTTGTCTTTTAATATGAGGCTGAGTCACTTTGAACTATCTAAAATGCTATTAAAAATGGCCTTCAACCAAACTCACTCACTCACTCATGAGACTGCATTCTTATTTATGGGTTTCAGTCAAAAGTCAATCGGCATCGTCATCACCTGGAAATGGTGGCGCCATTGGTGGCGCCATTGGTGGAGTTGTTGCCGTAGCTGCGGTTGTTGTCACTGTTGTAGCAGTCTTCTTTTATAGGTATCATGCACATACAGCAGTGTCATGTTTATTCAAAATATATCAAAACTGACAAATAGTTAAAACGATGAGTATTTGTTTTTGTTTTCTATTTTAACCGAGGTTGAGGCATTTACTTTTTTATGAGCATGGCTCTTTCTTCATCGATACATCGTTGTATAAAACTATGTGACATTAATTGACCTTACAATGTTAAAGGAGGAAAAGAAAGGCAAACAGCAAGACTAAAGAACACTCTGTTTATGAGGACGTGTCTGCCTTTGAACCACACGTATTAGAGCTGCAAGGTAAGATCTCCCGATCATATCAATTCAGTTCAGCATTCAGTCAGTCGTTCTTGTTTAGATAGCGAGCATGGCTTTATGCATCCTGCATCATTACTACACAACTTCCACAGCAGAGAGAGAATAAATTGAAGTGCGGTCTTCTTCATGAAAGAACATATACGGTGTGCCTTCACATTGCCCCAATTCCTGTGGAACTATTGTGATGGCAGTTGTACTAAAATCCAATGGCACACAACCCCTTATAATAGACTTAGTAGGGTAAATGTTGTGTTTCTGAAGCACCAAGAGTGAATGATGGTTATGAAGAGGAGGAGCCGGAAAATGAGGCTGGGGTTTCTAACACACCTGACACCTACTACAACATTGGGCCGGTTATCGTGACCGAGGTTGCGGCGGACAAGCTGGGGGACAGGATAAGAGACATGCAGGCTACAAAACATGGATTCGAAAATGAATACCAGGTGTGTTCAAGTGATTGTGAAGACTCTTTTGAAGAATATTACAAGGATTATTTTGTATGTGTAATTGTCACCACCCACAAAACATCAAATGGCAATATAAAATCAATGCAAATATACTATTTTGGTTGAAGAGATGTTTTCTAAAAACAGAGTTTGTTCCGACATCACACTTATCAGATAGAACCAACCAGTGAAAACACGCATGTTACTAAAAAATGGTATTTTCTAAGTTTGCTATTTTTTATTCTGCCTTTCCGATAATATTGATGCTAACCTATACAGTAGATAGTGTATGTCAGAACGCAGTCATCAGTATACATTGATATTAAATAATTTTCAATACCTAGCGATTGATTTCTGGGTTCACCCACACATACGAAGACTCTCAGCTTGAGGGGAACACAGGAAAAAACAGATTCCTACAATATTACCCATGTGAGTATTCACATATTGTGCTGTGACTTTATATATCTGTTACCAATACATTCACATGTATATTCATATACAGAGGGGGATGCCTCAGGGAAACTAACACGTCCATGTTTACCGCAGATGACTACAACCGAGTTGTCCTGGACAAGCTTCCGGGGGATCCATCCTCCGACTATGTCAACGCCAGCTATATCAATGTAATCTTGAGCTTTCTTATTCACAAGACATTAATTAAACTGATCATAGTAACTTGTTCTGACTGTTTTTATGTCAAAATAAGCACAGTAAGAGTGACCACTTTGTGTCGAGGTGCAGAATTAGGAATTATATAACAGGGGATCTTGAAAGCCTTGCAATAGTATGTAAGACTCCTCATTTGGTTACATCCATCCTTTTCAAAGCCTGTTTGATGAGCATAGATGATTAAAGATATGATATATACACAATGTTTACAAAGTTAACTATGTTTCAGGGATTTTCGAAGAAACAAGCCTATATTGCAGCTCAAGGTGATATAAACATTCATGTTTTCATAATTTGAAATCCATAATAAATATTTCGCTGAATATCACAATGTACCCCGTTTTATGTATCTATGTGTATGTAGTCATACAGTCTTTGCTTCCATGTATCACTACCACAGCACCAAACAAGAAAACTGTCGCTGACTTCTGGAGAATGATATATCAGAAGAATTTAACGAAGATCGTCATGTTGACAAACCTGGTGGAGATGGGCAAGGTGATCAGTTTTGTTCATTTGATGCGAATAGGGGACATTAGTGAGTGAAATAAACAAGTTTTATAACAAGATATAGTTTTATAATAAGATATAGTTTTATAACAAGATATAGTTTATAATAATATATAGTTTTATAACAAGATATAGTTTTATAACAAGATATAGTTTTATAACAAGATATAGTTTTATAATAACATATAGTTTTATAACAAGATATAGTTTTATAACAAGATATAGTTTTATAACAAGATATAGTTTTATAATAACATATAGTTTTATAACAAGATATAGTTTTATAACAAGATATAGTTTTATAACAAGATATAGTTTTATAACAAGATATAGTTTTATAACAAGATATGGTTATATAACAAGATATCGTTTTATAATAAGATATAGTTTTATAATAACATATAGTTTTATAACAAGATATAGTTTTATAACAAGATATAGTTTTATAACAAGATATAGTTTTATAATAACATATAGTTTTATAACAAGATATAGTTTTATAACAAGATATAGTTTTATAACAAGATATAGTTTTATAACAAGATATAGTTTTATAATAACATATAGTTTTATAACAAGATATAGTTTTATAACAAGATATAGTTTTATAATAACATATAGTTTTATAATAACATATAGTTTTATAACAACATATAGTTTTATAATAAGATATAGTTTTATAACAAGATATAGTTTTATAATAACATATAGTTTTATAACAACATATAGTTTTAAAGAAATGTATATCTGTCTCTTATCCCTTTTCGTCACCGGATATGTGCACGCATGTTTTAGTGTTTGCTCAGTAATGCTTCAAGAGCTGTCTTCTTCATTAAGGTGAAGTGTGAACCCTACTGGTCTGACACATCTGACCTTGAAGCTGGACCCTTTACCATCACTGTTACCAAGGTCATTCACAGGGCCAGCTGGGTCATCAGAGAACTCACCGCTACACTCAGTGAGGTAATGTTACATGACGTCATCTCTTGCCACTGGGAGTACATATGCCGATACACACGTTTCACGCCTCGCTGATCTGTCAGGAATCAGGTCATCCGTATGTCACTGCTAAATAAGGTAATGTTACATGACGTCATCTCTTGCAACTGCGAATATATGTGCAGATACACACTTTTCTAGCCCCTCTAATATGTCAGGAATCTCACTGTTTGCAGGGTAGCAGGTATGTGGCCACCTCGCATGTATCTTGTCACAAGTTGATGTCACGATGCTTAATTCTGAATGACGACTGACTGTACTTGCCGAATAATGTCTGGGCATGAGGTGATTTTTGGCCACTCACACGATCCAGTACATGCTTTGTTTGACGTTTGGCATCTCAGTATATCGAGGCAGAATAATGACTACCTATTACCGATTTTAAAGTTTGGGAATAATTTTGAGGTACAATTTCTATTTTAAGAAACGAATCACGCATTTTTAGACAGTCTGTCGACGTTAACGGATTTGTGTTTTCGATATATTTATTCAGCAAGTCAGCAATGATTTGAGGGATATTATTATCAGCATGTAAGCCTTGGCCAGGTTTTGGGAATCGAGAATACATCAGCATTTGTACCTCATATCCATTACAATCATGTACAAATTTTAACTGGGGACCAAAGGAGACTTGATAATTTACACTTAATTGCCCAGATGCAATTAGAATATCCACGACAATGATTGAAATATGCCTATATCCTGACAAACCAAACGATTGAAAATATCAAATATAGTACCCAAAGCATTATTCACACCGAAGACCCGGGTTTGTTTCCCGACATAGGTACAATGTTTGAAGCCATATTCTGGTGTCCCCAGCCGTGATATTGCTTGAATATTACTAAAGGCGACGTCACTCACTCACTCACTCACTCACTCATTCTTAACCTTTTCTGACCAAGTGTATCGTGACAACGGGGACGACCATATGCTTTTTCCAACAGACGGGTGAAAACAAAATGTTCTACCAATTCCACTTCACAAAATGGCCGGACCATGGTACTCCAGACGAAATGGCACTGATGGAGCTCTTGTGGAGAGTTCGAAAGACGCCAAACCCTGACAACTCTCCCCTATTGGTGCACTGCAGGTCTGTAAAAAGGCAGTTTTCATTTTTGTCTTGTTTCTGGGCAGGTAAACCTGATAGTAAACTTCAACTTGTTTTAGATTCTAGTGATATGCCACGGATTGTTTTACTGTCTACAGTTTGTATATGATACAAAGTTATGAAATGCAGAACGAACATGTTCCTTAAACGTTTCTCTTTTATACTTATGTACAGCACAAGCTATTCACTTGTATACAGCAGATGAAATTCACAATTGACATATTGTTTGCAGGCTCCACAAAATCAATACATCAGTGCTATGTTGTCAGTACATTATCTGCTCCATCACTTGACTGTCTGGTCAGCATTCCATTGTTTACAGGCCGCCGTCGAATGGCAGAAGCAGTGCAGTGCTGTGTGGCCTCAGGCAACAAACAAACGCTCAGATGTTTAAAGAAATTGTATAAATGTCGGATACTGCGGGTAGGGCTGGACACGCTCACCCTTTTAGCGAACACCTGGTGTCATCAGTGATTTTCAGTGATCCATTCCTATAATTGTCATCGCTGTTTTGCCTTTTACGTCCAATGGACTGTTTCAGCAGATAGTCGAGGCTGATTGTTCTCTGGCGTTGACGTTATGTATTTTTATGTTCTATTCAGTGCTGGGATAGGTCGCACTGGAACGTACATTGCAGTGGACTACCTTCTAGACAGGGCCTTGCGTGACCAGAAAGTTGACGTGTTCAGGTTTGCAAATGACATGAGACGTCAGAGGAGAAATATGATTCAGACAAAGGTACGACACGTGCGTTTCTACGTTGCTCAATCTCGAAAATATTGTCATTTTAAGCTATAATCTTAAGTTGGATTATGGAAAGTCGCTTTTGCATACATGTATAAGAAATAATGAATGTTAGCCACAGTAGGTAGTTGATATACGCTACTAATGTTAATGTTTGTCTGTCCTATATGCCAGGAGCAGTATGCGTGTGTGTACACCACCTTACACGAAGTTCTGACGGTGGGAGATACTTTCCTGGCCTCTCTGGACTTCATTAAACGGCGGGGACGGAAGGAAGTGTTCAAGATGGGCAACATGGCAGTACCCACTCTGATACAGGTGCTATATGTCAGTGTCTAGTTAAACATATCTGTATGGGCAACATGGCAGTACCCACTCTGATACAGGTGGTTATATGGCAGCGTCTGGTTCAACATATCTTTATGGGCAACATGGCAGTACCCACACTGATACAGGTGGTTATATGTCAGTGTCTGGTTCAACATATCTTTATGGGTAACATGACAGTACCCACACTGATACAGGAGGTTATATGTCAGTGTCTGGTTAAACATATCTGTATGGGCAACCTGGCAGTACCCACACTGATACAGGTTGTTATATGTCAGTATCTGGTTAAACATATCTGTATAGGCAACATGGCAGTACCCACACTGATACAGGTGGTTATATGTCAGTATCTGGTTAAACATATCTGTATGGGCAACATGGCAGTACCCACTCTGATACAGGAGGTTATATGTCAGTGTCTGGTTTAACATATCTGTATGGGCAACATGGCAGTGACCACTATGATACAGGTGGTTATATGTCAGTGTCTGGTTTAACATATCTGTATGGGCAACATGGCAGTGACCACTATGATACAGGTGGTTATATGTCAGTATCTGGTTAAACATATCTGTATGGGCAACATGACAGCACCCACTCTGATACAGGTGGTATATGTCAGTGTCTGGTTAAACATATCTGTATGGGCAACATGGCAGTGACCACTATGATACAGGTGGTTATATGTCAGTGTCTGGTTAAACATATCTGTATGGGCAACATGGCAGTGACCACTATGATACAGGTGGTTATATGTCAGTATCTGGTTAAACATATCTTTATGGGCAACATGACAGCACCCACTCTGATACAGGTGGTATATGTCAGTGTCTGGTTAAACATATCTGTATGGGCAACATGGCAGTACTAACTCTGATACAGGTGGTTATATGTCAGTATCTGGTTAAACATATCTGTATAGGCAACATGGCAGCACCCACTCTGATACAGGTGGTATATGTCAGTGTCTGGTTAAACATATCTGTATGGGTAACATGGCAGTACCCACACTGATACAGGTTGTTATATGTCAGTATCTGGTTAAACATATCTGTATGGGCAACCTGGCAGTGACCACACTGATACAGGTGGTATATGTCAGTATCTGGTTAAACATATCTGTATGGGCAACTTGGCAGTACCCACACTGATACAGGAGGTTATGTGTCAGTATCTGGTTAAACATATCTGTATTGGCATAGGATACAGGTGGGGAACGGTGTTGCCAGTAAATCACGAATGATGATATCTGAAATGCAGATGTTCAGCCTGTCTTTAAAATATTCTCATATTGATCTGGGAGAACGTGCGGTAAATCGGTTTGCAGCGTTGGGTTACAGAGTTGTCATGAGTTTGAATCACAGAGTATGTTTCTATGTTTGTCAGCACCTGTTTGTCAGCACTATACCAATGGTCATGGGTTTGAATCACAGAGTATGTTTCTATGTTTGTCAGCACCATACCAGTTGTCATGGGTTTGAATCACTGGAGCGTTTCTATGTTTGTCAGCACCATACCAGTTGTCATGGGTTTGAATCACAGAGTATGTTTCTATGTTTGTCAGCACCATACCAGTTGTTATGGGTTTGAATCACAGAGTATGTTTCTATGTTTGTCAGCACCATACCAGTGGTCATGGGTTTGAATCATAGATTATGTTTCTATGTTTGTCAGCACCTTACCAATGGTCACGGGTTTGAATCACAGATTATGTTTCTATGTTTGTCAGCACCATACCAGTGGTCATGGGTTTGAATCACAGAGTATGTTTCTATGTTTGTCGCACCATACCAGTTGGCATGGGTTTGAATCACAGAGTATGTTTCTATGTTTGTCAGCACCATACCAGTTGTCATGGGTTTGAATCACAGAATATGTTTCTATGTTTGTCAGCACCATACCAGTGGTCATGGGTTTCAATCATAGATTATGTTTCTATGTTTGTCAGCACCATACTAATGGTCATGGGTTTGAATCACAGATTATGTTTCTATGTTTGTCAGCACCATACCAGTGGTCATGGGTTTGAATCACAGAGTATGTTTCTATGTTTGTCGAACCATACCAGTTGGCATGGGTTTGAATCACAGATTATGTTTCTATGTTTGTCAGCACAATACCAGTGGTCATGGGTTTGAATCACATATTATGTTTCTATGTTTGTCAGCACCATACCAATGGTCTTGGGTTTGAATCACAGAGTATGTTTCTATGTTTGTCAGCACAATACCAGTGGTCATGGGTTTGAATCACAGATTATGTTTCTATGTTTGTCAGCACCATACCAGTGGTCATGGGTTTGAATCACAGATTATGTTTCTATGTTTGTCAGCACCATACCAGTTGTCATGGGTTTGAATCACAGATTATGTTTCTATGTTTGTCAGCATCATACCAGTTGGCATGGGTTTGAATCACAGAGTATGTTTCTATGTTTGTCAGCACCATATCAGTTGTCATGGGTTTGAATCACAGATTATTTTTCTATGTTTGTCAGCACTATACCAATGGTCATGGGTTTGAATCACAGATTATGTTTCTATGTTTGTCGGCACCATACCAGTTGGCATGGGTTTGAATCACTGGAGTGTTTCTATGTTTGTCAGCACCATACCAGTTGTCATGGGATTGAATCACGTAGTATGTTTCTATGTTTGTCAGCACCATACCAATGGTCATGGGTTTGAATCACAGATTATGTTTCTATGTTTGTCAGCACCATACCAGTGGTCATGGGGGTTGAATCACAGATTATGTTTCTATGTTTGTCAGCACTATACCAGTTGTCATGGGTTGGAATCACTGGAGTGTTTCTATGTTTGTCAGCACCATACCAGTTGTCATGGGTTTGAATCACAGACTATGTTTCTCTGTTTGTCAACATCATACCAGTTGTCATGGGTTTGAATCACAGAGTATGTTTCTATGTTTGTCAGCATCATACCAGTTGTCATGGGTTTGAATCACAGAGTATGTTTCTATGTTTGTCAGCACCATACCAATGGTCATGGGTTTGAATCACAGATTATGTTTCTATGTTTGTCAGCACCATACCAATGGTCACGGGTTTGAATCACAGATTATGTTTCTATGTTTGTCAGCACCATACCAATGGTCACGGGTTTGAATCACAGAGTATGTTTCTATGTTTGTCAGCACCATACCAATGGTCATGGGTTTGAATCACATATTATGTTTCTATGTTTGTCAGCACCATACCAATGGTCACGGGTTTGAATCACAGAGTATGTTTCTGTGTTTGTCAGCACCATACCAGGTGTCATGGGTTTCACCAGAGTTATAAACTTCAACACCTCGATCACTTCGGGTTTTTCTTTCACATCAAGCTGACAACGTCATGACACACCTGGACTACTATTCCATCCCAACTCACTCACTCACTCATACTGATCCCTTGAATATATTTACCTTGAATGCAGAAACTACATATTCCCCAAAGTACCTAAACATAGGTCATATGTCAACACGTGTTGTCTTCTTGGGTTTCTAGAGAGTGAAGTCCGATATACAGCGAGCAAAATCAGGTAAGAATAGAGTATCACCTGCACAACCACACATATTTGCTTACACCTAAAGTGAATATTCAAGTGTTTGCTTTTAGCTGGAGTTGTAGTAGAATGTGGCATGCTGTTAAGTGATAGCAGAGTGAATTGTCACATAAATTTCGATTGACAGGATGAAAAAGCAATTGTTTTCGAATATATTTAGATTTTAATGTCTAATTAAGAATTGTGGTTAATGAGAAAATTGATTAGAGCAGTCATACTTTTTGGAAAATTTATTTTAAGAATAACAGTGACATGTCTTATATGAGTTGAACCGATTGCTTTTCCTGACCTTGCCATGTATTATTTGTTTCTCTTGTTAGGAACCAACATGAAGGGTCGTGTGTGGGTGGACGGACGCACGGATATCCTAGCTGTGGTGATGCCTGTACGTGTCACGATGGACATGGTCATTCGGTGATACTGTGTAATGAAATGATCTACGATATCTCAACACTTCATCTATAACTAATACCTCCAGTAATGCAAATTTATACAGAACACGGATGTCCGTGATATCAATACTTCAAGATGACACGTGGCTTCATTCATATTCCGAGTCCTGTATTCATTCTCCTTCAGTCCCACCTGTCTGTGAATGGCTACCTGTTGACTGAGGCCCCCTCCGTCACCACAGCGTCTCTGTTCTGGAAACTCACAGAGGAACAGGAGTCTTCCACTGTCATTATCCTGCCTGACAGGCACCAGGTGAAGCCATCATAGTAGATCTCTCCACCAGCAGCCTAAAGGGTATCCATATAGCGGCCATAAGCAAAGAACATAGTCGTAACAAACTGAAAGTGGTAATCTAATTATCTGCCAACTGCAATCAGTCATAATCATATCTTAAAAGTATGGTTCTATCCGATTAAAGAAAACGATTTAAGAAATATACGATAAATTATTCCATTTCAAGAGTATGTCATGCGTCATACCAGCGCCAGGAGAAAGCTTGGATCTGAGTCCTGTGAGTGTCAGATGCTCCACCGAGAACACCATCAACCCTGACATCGTACTCAGGAACATCCACAGGCAGATGGAGGTCGGTTAGATTTAGAGTAATTGTATTTCATGTCAACGCAAAATGTACTAAAGGTAGATATAAACTAGAACTCTTCAAAATCAAGCGTTAATAGCAAAATTGTCGACTGAAAAAAACTCAGTATGCATCTCCGACTCATATACGCTTAATATTTTAGTCCAGCCTTCCATTTTGTATCACGTCTTATCAAAAGTAATAACACACATAAACTCAAGATAATCTAGCACGCGTACGATGTCAATGTGATACTCGCCACTCTTTCTATATTAAAGGGTGATGCCTCGTCCCAAACTGTTCGTGTGTACATGTTGAGAAGGCTTCCAAGAGGCGACCATTCCGTCCTGCTTGACCTTCTGGAACAGGTCGACCTCGGCACAAGGGACAATACCCCAAATCCTGTGACAGTAGTTTTCGGGTAGGTACTCTTCCCGTGATTCGTTTATACTAGTCTTAACTGTGGTCGTTTGAGTAATCATACAAATTTAATAATTATTTGTTTAAATGTTAAGTTGCCTTATTAACATAGCAATGATTCCATTGTTCCTTGTTTCTTCGACTTTGTAATGTTTTTGCACTTTACATATGGTCGAGATAAACGAAGCCATCATGCCATGATACCAACCAATCGTGAATCTTCATTTGCTAAATTCCTTTACAAAGACAGAGAGAATGACATGTTTTCCAGGGAGAACGAAAAACGCGTGGCTACCTTGTTCTGCATCCTCAGCAACATCGTGCTTGGCATGAAGTACGACAACGAGGTGGAGATCTACAACAACATCAGGCGACTGGGGCATCTGCATGCCAACGATCTCACACAGGTACATGCAGGGACGGTGTGCCATGAATACACATCGATTACTGAA
Source organism: Haliotis rufescens (assembly GCF_023055435.1). NCBI lineage: Eukaryota > Metazoa > Mollusca > Gastropoda > Lepetellida > Haliotidae > Haliotis > Haliotis rufescens. Next base: position 77,825,761 of record NW_025963890.1, on the reverse strand, counting down.
GGGCCACTAAGATCTCACACAGGTACATGCAAGGACGGTGTGCCATGAATACACATCGATTACTGAAGGGCCACTAACATCTCACACAGGTACATGCAGGGACGGTGTGCCATGAATACACATCGATTACTGAAGGGCCACTAACATCTCACTCAGGTACATGCAAGGACGGTGTGCCGTGAATACACATCGATTACTGAAGGGCCACTAACATCTCACACAGGTACATGCAGGGACAGTGTGCCATGAATACACATCGATTACTGAAGGGCCACTTACACCTCACACAGGTACATGCAGGGACGGTGTGCCTGTACACATCGTTTAATGAAGTGCCACTAACATCTCACACAGGTACATGCAGGGACGGTGTGCCATGAATACACATCGATTACTGAAGGGCCACTAACATCTCACACAGGTACATGCAGGGACGGTGTGCCATGAATACACATCGATTACTGAAGGGCCACTAACATCTCACTCAGGTACATGCAAGGACGGTGTGCCATGAATACACATCGATTACTGAAGGGCCACTAACATCTCACACAGGTACATGCAGGGACGGTGTGCCATGAATACACATCGATTACTGAAGGGCCACTAACATCTCACACAGGTACATGCAGGGACGGTGTGCCATGAATACACATCGATTACTGAAGGGCCACTAACATCTCACACAGGTACATGCAGGGACGGTGTGCCATGAATACACATCGATTACTGAAGGGCCACTAACATCTCACACAGGTACATGCAGGGACGGTGTGCCATGAATACACATCGATTACTGAAGGGCCACTAACATCTCACACAGGTACATGCAGGGACGGTGTGCCATGAATACACATCGAATACTGAAGGGCCACTAACATCTCACACAGGTACATGCAGGGACGGTGTGCCATGAATACACATCGATTACTGAAGGGCCACTAACATCTCACTAAGGTACATGCAAGGACGGTGTGCCATGAATACACATCGATTACTGAAGGGCCACTAACACCTCACACAGGTACATGCAGGGACGGTGTGCCTGTACACATCGTTTAATGAAGTGCCACTTACATCTCACACAGGTACATGCAGGGACGGTGTGCCATGAATACACATCGATTACTGAAGGGCCACTAACATCTCACACAGGTACATGCAGGGGCGGCGTGCCATGAATACACATCAATTACTGAAGGGCCACTAACACCTCACACAGGTACATGCAGGGATGGTGTGCCTGTACACATCGTTTAATGAAGTGCCACTAACATCTCACTCAGGTACATGCAGGGACGGTGTGCCATTAATACACATCGATTACTGAAGGGCCACTAACATCTCACTCAGGTACATGCAAGGACGGTGTGCCATGAATACACATCGATTACTGAAGGGCCACTAACATCTCACACAGGTACATGCAGGGACGGTGTGCCATGAATACACATCGATTACTGAAGGGCCACTAACATCTCACACAGGTACATGCAGGGACGGTGTGCCATGAATACACATCGATTACTGAAGGGCCACTAACATCTCACACAGGTACATGCAGGGACGGTGTGCCATGAATACACATCGATTACTGAAGGGCCACTAACATCTCACTCAGGTACATGCAAGGACGGTGTGCCATGAATACACATCGATTACTGAAGGGCCACTAACATCTCACACAGGTACATGCAGGGACGGTGTGCCATGAATACACATCGATTACTGAAGGGCCACTAACACCTCACACAGGTACATGCAGGGACGGTGTGCCATGAATACACATCGATTACTGAAGGGCCACTAACATCTCACACAGGTACATGCAGGGACGGTGTGCCATGAATACACATCGAATACTGAAGGGCCACTAACACCTCACACAGGTACATGCAGGGACGGTGTGCCATGAATACACATCGATTACTGAAGGGCCACTAACATCTCACTCAGGTACATGCAAGGACGGTGTGCCATGAATACACATCGATTACTGAAGGGCCACTAACATCTCACACAGGTACATGCAGGGACGGTGTGCCATGAATACACATCGAATACTGAAGGGCCACTAACACCTCACACAGGTACATGCAGGGACGGTGTGCCATGAATACACATCGATTACTGAAGGGCCACTAACATCTCTCTCAGGTACATGCAAGGACGGTGTGCCATGAATACACATCGAATACTGAAGGGCCACTAACATCTCACACAGGTACATGCAGGGACGGTGTGCCATGAATACACATCGATTACTGAAGGGCCACTAACATCTCACTCAGGTACATGCAAGGACGGTGTGCCATGAATACACATCGATTACTGAAGGGCCACTAACACCTCACACAGGTACATGCAGGGACGGTGTGCCTGTACACATCGTTTAATGAAGTGCCACTAACATCTCACACAGGTACATGCAGGGACGGTGTGCCATGAATACACATCGATTACTGAAGGGCCACTAACATCTCACACAGGTACATGCAGGGACGGCGTGCCATGAATACACATCAATTACTGAAGGGCCACTAACACCTCACACAGGTACATGCAGGGATGGTGTGCCTGTACACATCGTTTAATGAAGTGCCACTAACATCTCACACAGGTACATGCCTGGACGGTGTGCCATGAATACACATCGATTACTGGAGGGCCACTAATTAATATAACATCTTACACAGGTACATGCAGGGACGGTGTGCCATGAATACACATCGATAAATAAAACAGTGACATACATCTCACACTTTGAAAGAAAAAATACTCATATTGTACACATCAAACATTGAAGGTACTAAAGTGTAATGCAACAACAACGGAATAAATGGTACCCTTAACTTTCCTTGGCTTTACTGGTCTTAAATTCTCGTAAAATTCGACAAACTGAGGAAGAAAAACTGCCAAACAATAGCACAACGACACAATGTATTTTGTGTGAGCCATTGCCACTTTGAAATTAAGGATAAGGCAATTAGTGTATGTAGTAAATTTTTTACTCTGTGTTGGCAGGATGAGATATCCGTTTGTTACGACCTGGCCTCGACCTATCTAGAGACGCAGAATGTGTATGCCAACATGTGAATCGCACCATCCGTAAAACACATTCCACGTACACTGTTGGGCTTCGCTGTCTATTGTCTTTGGAATGAAAAAATATCAGCACTACAGGAATCGTTAAATATGTAACCCTTGGTGTAACAGTCTACATCGCACGTTACTCTGCATCAAGGTAACTGCAACAGAATATATAGACATACACTATTTCACTTTATTTAATATGTTTATAGTCCTAAAATGATTAGTTTATTGACAGTAATTCGCTTCTGCATGTGCTGTGTCTCCACAAAATAGACGCTGTGATAACTGTAAGAGAACACGCATGATGCTATTTCAGGGATGTTACAGAAATATTTAACAATAGATATTGACATATTTGTAAATAACAATGACTATAATTAACAAAATTGCAACCATCGAATTTTAAATATGGTTGATTTGATTTAAATTTGTGTGTACATTATTTCAGATTGATGAAGTATACTGGCAGATGTGCCACTTGATTTATTGATCTTATGTGACTTTGTTTATAGATTTGAACGTTTAAAATTGTCACCAGGTGGATGTAATTATGATACTGCGTACTGATAATCAGAAACGTCACAGGTTATGCTTATTAACGTGTTAAGTCGTGTTTTCAGAATAGACGCCATATAATATGATTCTTCATGACTGCTCTCATACCAATAGTTCCCTTTGTATTTCAGTTGTTTCTCTGCTTATGATTTCAACTGTGTTTCGGTTTAACTCTTCACATATAACTTGTTATAACATTTAATCAGACGCCATCTATAGACATGTGCCATTTCAGACATAGCTTATGATTATGGAAAGGGTTTTGTCGTGTCATTGATTAGAATTCAATGGATTGATGTTTAAAGGTTATCTCTCCAACATGAATGTATTTACTTTATTGCATTGTATTAAACACTAACTTCAGGACTTACTGTGTTGTGTATCTTGTTTTCCGCCATGGCTGAGGTAGTCGGACATCACTTTTATCATCTTCACCATGTAAATACAAGACAGGTGCGGGTAAAGTGTCTACTTCCAAGATAATGTCGAATTGTAAACCAACAGGAAGATGGAAGTTGCTTTTATCAATTCCCTTTTTGACTACTTGTACCATATGTTCCCGTATTTGATCACTAAACAAATGACTTGCTTTGCATGTATCTGTGACGGGTTTCACCGGTCGGGCAGGATACACTCACCTTTTCGATAACACCTGGTACCATCACTCTTTGATATTTTTGGCATCAATTCTATCAACTTTTGCTTCACTCTAAAGCATGAAGACATGTCCATTCCTCTTATGTGCTAGATCAGATCTTAATCCACCCTGCAAGACATTCAACGGGTTCATCTCTTCGTTTGGCCCCCGACTCCAGAAAAACAATATATACAGAGATATATATTGCTGGGTCCAGCGAATGTCCTGTCTCAAAGATTAGCCCTTATCCTGAATATAATCAAGCACGGACATTCTTCATATTCTCCAAAAAACATTTGAGACATGTGGAATTAATACTATTTAGATTCTCAAAAACTCAAAGAATTTGCTTGCGGTTTTTGCAGTCTCAGATAGAACGAAGTTCAATTCAAACATGTAATTATCCAACTGTGTACACCACTATCCCACACGAGTAACGTAATTCCTGATCCATGGCGCTTTTGTTACAAAAACTGGTGACCATAGATAGAGAGGTTCAGGATAGTTGGTCAAAAATGAAACCAAATATTACTGAAAAGCAAAATGTAAAATGCTGGACTTCCTCATAGATAGCACACCTCTGTTAAATTCAGGGATATGACATGCTGGCAGGAAGTGGGTACCCAATAGGCTCCAATTGTGTAAGTCTTCTTCCTCAGTTTATTTTGCATATGAATCAGAATGTCGGTAAGGATCAGAAAAAATCAAAACACAGGAACCACAGAAAGATTAGCTTTACTTGTTTGTTGTACCCACATATCGTAATAGGAGTAGAAGTGTAAACAATATATGCAACTTTGGAGTGTTATATCCCTTTGGCTATTATTATTTGAGCTATTAGTTTACATATTTGTCCCCAAAGAGCAGTTTCTGAAGTCTGCATGTATCTCGTCTCTTTTGTGTTTAAGGTAGTTTACAGTACATACAGACGGCCATTTATTTGTCACACTTGAACGAAGAAAGCTTGTATTTCCTGTCGTCATGAATAATTGTTATACTAGTTGTACTTTGTTTGGTGAAAAATATGAAAAATCACAAAACGACACAGGCAGTGACCGTGAAATATGTCGGTGTACGCAATGTCCGATAAACAAGGAAATAAGCATGCTACGATACAATCAGATTGATCTCCGGTGGCTACCCTGTCTTACAGTACTTTTGCTCGCCAACACGCCTTCACCGGGCCACACCACTATATGTGAACACTGCTAGCTTATTGCTACTTGCCAGCACATATAAGATAGGTGGGACAGATGTTGTAGCCGAATAACGTTAGTCAGTGGCCTTTGCGATGATGTGCAGCTGCAAATTGTGTCGCATGTTCAACCATTTCGAAGGGAGATGACTCTTACTTACAAAAAAATGAGGAAGCTCCATAAAATATTTGAAAATATTGTCAGGCAGTAGAAAATGTCCTGAAAGCTGTTTCGCTACACTCCCGACGGACCGACCGACCGTAAGACCGAACAAAGGTACATACGAAGAAACGAACGAAGGAACCAACCACTGTTATGTACATCAACATGCATTCTCCCATACGCTCACTAATTAGTTTTGTGAGATAACAATCTAACTGAAGTAACCTCACACTGAAGTATCCAAACACTTTGTTTCAAACAACGTATAGGTTATGTGGAGTTTCATAATGGAATGAACCTGGAATGTGTGAAGAAAATCTAGTATCTCATATTGAAGTTTATTGAGCTGGTGTCACAAATAGAAACCTCCAATCTCATTAAAATCAGATCTTAGTTTTCGCTACTGCTAAACAAAGATCTGAGGACATCCCATTAAGGGTCACGTCAGAGCGACCTTTCATCCAACCAATCAGAGCGTCGCTTACAAGATCATGAAAGTGACTGTCGGAATGTGTTTTCTAATCATGCAACCACGAAATATTTAACACGGGGTATTCCAAACGACAGTTGCGAGTTTTATGATTATATCCGTACAATCTAGGCCATAAATAAGCCATTCAAGAATGTTCTTCTTATCAGTTTTTTTTTGTTTAATCGAGAATACGTCAAAATATGTTTCGAAGCGTAGTCGCCAGTTTGAAACTAGTGTCATTAAGCTCGAGAAAGCTGCCTTCTGATTGGCTAATGTCGATTTCTTGTGAGTCATTTCATTGGTCGGTCAAAATTCGCGAAAGGTCGTTCTGACGTGACCCGTACTTGGATGTCCTCAGATCTTTGTTTAGCAGTAGCGAATACTAAGGTCTGATTTTAATGAGATTGAGAAACCTCTTGACTGAAAACCCATATTTCATAAACTGTGATAAATGTTCCACATATTATTAAACAAAAGCGACAAAGCCCTTTCCATATCCATCAGAAGTATCTGCCAACAGCAGAGCCGATTGCACGATAACGACTACATCATGTATAAATGAATCACTATCGACTAAAGATGATACCACGTGTTCGCAAAAAGGTGAACGCACACTGCCACACAGGTGGCACCCGTGAATAACACATGCAAAGGCAAGTCAGTGGTTTCCCTATAAATACACGGGGGCATATGGTATAGGTCAAACTAGGTAATTGCATCGGACATCTTTTTTGTCACCGATGCGGCAAAAATTTTAAATCTATATTCCTAATATCGGATTGTGAATACAGGTAATGACATTACATTAATTTGTTTTCAGACTGTGTCGTTTGAGTGTTCATTTGAACTTACTGTCCTTGCAGGAAGTCAAATCATTGCTAATGTTGCATGCCATCACTCCTGAAACAGAGATGAAAGCGTCACATGTTACTGACATGGGCTGGGGTATCGATTTCCTCGTCGTTATTTTCATCGCTCCTGGCTTGTGACTGTTATGTTCATTTGGATTGCTTTCGTAACTTTATATATATCGACGGTGTATCTGACTTCCGTATGAGCGGACGCGATTTACAATATTTTGGTGCAAATTACCAACAAGATTCTGTTTTTTGGCGAAATAGGTGTTTTATGTTCTGGTCTCTGCTAGTCATTTTTAACCAAATCTTAACTTTAACCTTCTTTGACCACAATGAAACTACAGAGTGCAAAAGACGTGCATGCGCTGACTGATATAGTTAGCGATGTTTACTAACTTGCTGAGTGAATTTCACTGTCCACTCAGACACTAACTTGTTATGATATTTTACTCACCGGTTTGTATAATATTTGCTGATAAGGCGAAATGGGTGGCTTATCGTACACTCGTACAATTAACTTATCAGTTAGTAGATAGTTCTATCCATCTCTGAAAGGATATTTTTCTCATTTTTTATTCCCTACAATATTATGTGTACTAAGCTTGTAGTAAGTTTTACTAAACTTTAATAAAGGCTTGTTTCTTGTTCCTTTTGCGATCCGTGTTGACAACTGTTGCATACAATTTGAAAAAAAACATCATTTAAGTTTATGCACACAATACTGTAGTAATTGACAAGTAAATAAAATAAACACATATTGTTTCCCACTTGCAAAATTAACAAATGTCTCTCCTTCATTGAGTATATGCTGCAAAGTTCTAAACTTTGTAAGTCATGAAACATGTACATTAACAATCTACGAATGACAAGCCTGACACGACCAATGCGATATTGAGAAATGTCGCGTGGTCTTGACGCTTAAACGGAATTAAAATGCATCTGTGACGTCATCCTCTCTATCCCTTAAATATAATGGAGGCCCAAGTTACGAGGACAGTGCCCTATGTAAAAGACATCCCTAATTTCACACTTTGACGAAATATTGTCTTGTGGAAAATATGTGAAAAATAAACCAGAACTCTTTGAAGCCTGCATTTATACTGTGTGAGTCCCCCTTGCGCGATGCACGAGGAATATGTTCGCTGCCGCTGTTGCACGTGCACCCAGCTCCATCGCACCTTGTAAATACAAGCTGTGTGTGTGTGTGTGTGTGTTGGTGCGTGGGTGTGTGTGTGTGTGGGTGGGGTGGGGGGGGGGGGGGGGGGGGGAAGTCGGCATTGAGGTTTACTCGGACGTCCCCCTCTGCACCGGAAAACACCTTCTCTTCACCGCTGCCTCGTGCAATCTAGAATGCAGGATTGTAAAATTCAGCATGTTCCTGTTATAGTTCATGAACATCCTGAAAAAATTCAGTACAGACCAGAGAACCGACTTCATGACGTTAGGAGAGTATTTCAAAAACCACACTCTGCAGATCAAAACAAGCTTGTACTATATATTGTTGATTGTATGATCATCAAACAGTTTTCGACAAGTTCTCATTTCCTTGAGTTAAACTGTAAAAACCCACCAATGGAAATCGATACTACATGATGCTTTATGAATAACATGGAAAGTTTTAGTTTCCTCTATATGTCCTCGAGAATGCTGTGACAGATTATCAGGTGCATCTTCATATCAATATGTTGAGGATATTTATCAGACAGTTAGTAAATGGATTTTGTGAAAGAGATCCATTTTAAGTACAGTCAAACACCGTTGTGTCGAACTTTGCTATGTCGAAATGATGACTATCTCGAAGTAATAGCTTGGTTCCTGCGTATTCCTTCTCTATTCACAATTTTCGGTACTGTCGAACCTCGATCACTCGAATTATTTACGTAGGTCCCTTCAACGTCAACACAACGGTTTGACTGTACTTGTATCAGGTCACTTATCCTAAAATTACAACACGGAAATATTTATAAACTTAAGTCCCGTCGAAACACCATTCAGCCTGCAAACCTCACAGCATAAGGATGGTGGATGTTCTGCGAGTTTTCTGTGCTCTCTTCGTCGGTCTGATTGTTGGTATATCAGGTAATTATCCACGACTTTGTTCAGTGTATCAATGTGTAGATTAAGCCTTTATCTGACGTCAGTAGTCATTATCACGATTTGACGGGATCGCGTCGCGTGAGTAGATTAGCCTTGGTATCTGTAGACTGTCGGTAGCTTGTCCCCCACCCCACACGGGCACACACAATACATGCTGTCAGAATGACAAAACACTCTCCATGAATCTTTGCGGCAAAAGGGATGACTTTGACTTTCGAATAGTCAATTTTCCCTTGATGTCGAGCAATATTCCTTCAGCTCCAGTCCTTGGTGTCTACATTTCACAACGTATGAGGTACAATCAGGCATGATCTTTCTGCCAATATTTGAAGGAGCGTCATACAACTCTTGCTCAGAAGTTGACTGATCAAGGTAATAAAATTCAAGGCCTCAATAAAGCTTTCAAAAAAGTTTAATCGTAGGCATTTACAAATTTGACGCATCTGTGACAAAAATGATGTCAGATGCAATTTTCTATTTTGACTTGAACTATATTTTTCCGTGTCTTTTTGAGGTGAACAGTTGACTTGCCTCTGCATGTGTTTGTGATGGTACAACCCCTTAATGCCGAGAACCAGGCAGGGTAACATCAAGAACCATCTTGTAAAATCGTTTGGTATGACGCACCGTGGATTGAACCATCGGACTTTGACTCTCTGGGCAGACGTGCTATCCACTAGACCACGGAGGCGGTCGATGATGCTTTAACTAACCCTGAAACTAAACCTAAAGCCATACAATAAAGCAAGGAGGAAGTGATATAGGTCCGTGTACACGGAGAATTGTGGCTGTGCTGCGGGTTTTCTCCACTCTGTCCCTCTCTCTTATTGAGGGCACGCCAGGTAAAGATCTTTCGAAAGCCATGTAAACACATTCAGGGTTTCAATATGAAACATAAAGTCGCTATTTACCTCACTTTGGAATGTAGCTGTCTTTAGTTTAGTATTATGGTGACGTTACTGTATGCCTGTTATTGCGATTCACGCAGATATATAGTGCCTTACTTGAATATCTGAAAACACTTAGCTCCATTTTCTTTGTTGTCTTGTGGATATCTCATGTTGGAACAACCTAGATATTGATCGTTGGTATGAGAAATCCCATTGTCCAAAAGGTTAAAAATACGAAATGCTGGTGAATATCCAGTGCTCTGTTGTCAACCGCCACATGACAGTTTTCTAGATATGTGTGAGTGCATATCCAGTACATGACGTCAACCACCACATGACAGTTCCCTAAATTGGTGGTTACATATTTAGCATTTTACCACCAACCACCACCATCGAGTCTGCTATTTCTGTGAAAATTTGAAAGAACATCATACCACTCTTGCTCAAAACGTTTTTGATGAGGGTTACAAAACCCAATGTCGCAGTAAAGCTTTCAAAACGTTTAATGATAGACGGGTGAATGACATTTCCTTAAACGCATCACTGACAGAAGGCATGTCCGATGCAAATCTTTATTTTGACTTTTCCCATATGTTCCCGTGTTTTAGGTGAACACATGACTTGCCTTTGTAAGTGTGTGTGATATATGCCACAGGTGGGGCAGGATACGGTTATCTTTTGTGGTATTGGATTCTAAGGTTGGCCTATCCCCTTTGTTACAGGCAGCTGTCTCGATGGTACATACGGCTACCAGCGTCACTGTCGATATCTGATATAGCACTTCTTTTCCAGGCAGCTGTCCTGATGGTACATACAGCCAGCAGTGTCACTGTCTATGTCTGATATAGCACTTCTGTTCCAGGCAGCTGTCCTGATGGTACATACAGCAAGCAGTGTCACTGTCTATCTCTGAAATAATGATTCTGTTACAGGCAGCTATCCTGATGGTACATACAGCTAGCAGTTACATTGTCTATCTCTTATATAATGATTCTGTTATAGGTAGCTGTCCTGATGGTACATACAGCTAGCAGTGTCACTGTCTATCTCTGAAACAATGATTCTGTTTTTGGTAGCTGTCCTGATGGTACATACAGCTAGCAGTGTCACTGTCTATCTCTGAAACAATGATTCTGTTTTAGGTAGCTGTCCTGATGGTGCATACAGCCAGCAGTGTCACTGTCTATGTCTGATATAGCACTTCTGTTCCAGGCAGCTGTCCTGATGGTACATACAGCAAGCAGTGTCATTGTATATATCTTATATAATGCTTCAGTTATTGGCAGCTGTCCTTATGGTACATGCAGCTAGCAGTGTCACTGTCTATCTCTGAAATAATGATTATGTTACAGGCAGCTATCCTGATGGTACATACAGCTAGCAGTTACATTGTCTATCTCTTATATAATGATTCTGTTATAGGTAGCTGTCCTGATGGTACATACAGCTAGCAGTGTCACTGTCCACCTCGAAACAATGATTCTGTTTTAGGTAGCTGTCCTGACGGTACATACAGCTAGCAGTGTCACTGTCTATCTCTGATATAATGTTTCTGTTACTGGCAGCTGTCCTGATGGTACATACAGCCAGCAGTGTCACTGTCTATCTGAAATAATGATTCTGTTACTGGCAGCTGTCCTGATGGTACATACAGCTAGCAGTGTCACTGTCTATCTCTGATATAATGTTTCTGTTCCTGGCAGCTGTCCTGATGGTACATACAGCTAGCAGTGTCACTGTCTATCTCTGATATAATGTTTCTGTTCCTGGCAGCTGTCCTGATGGTCCATACAGCTAGCAGTGTCACTGTCTATCTGTGAAATAATGATTCTGTTACAGGCAGCTGTCCTGGTGGTACATACAGCTAGCAGTGTCACTGTCTATCTGTGAAATAATGATTCTGTTACAGGCAGCTGTCCTGATGGTACATACGGCTTCCAGTGTGGCTACAGATGTAACTGTCCCGTGACCAGGTGTGATACTCCGGATGGATGCAATTTACAACCCTGTAGCCCAGGGTGGTCAGGGCCAACATGTCAGAAACGTATGTTAGAGACGGTATCATGTCCCTGTAAACGTTAAATCAGTTTCGAGCTACAAATTGTTTGTCGTAATAGAGTTCAAAGAGTATCACCCATTCTCCACAGTGGGTACTTCATGTACATCTCCTGACGGTTACTTTGCATGCAGTTTGCTGATCATGTCTTGTCTGTAACTATCGTAAAGTTGAATTGGCAATAGAAAAGGTACGTTCATATCATGTTGGGGGTCTGCTTTTGTTATGAGCGGTGGCAATGTGTCGGTAGTGCGATGCATTATAAGATGCAGGGTTAATCTGTGAGGATACATCAAGCCACATATCCCGAGGGATAAGCCTGCAGGGAATCTATATACGTTCACTACTAATCTATATCCATGTTCACTACTGATCTATATCCATGTGCACTACTAATCTATATCCATGTTCACTACTAATCTATATCCATGTTCACTACTAATCTATATCCATGTTCACTACTAATCTATATCCATGTTCACAACTAATCTATATCCATTTACCACTAATCTATATCCATTTATCACAAAACAAACAGGGAATAAGATGTTTGTGAATGACGACAATGTTTATGTCCAGGCTAAGTGCATGAGGTACATTTAAAGCCAGTGTCAGTATCCATTACGCGGCGCTGTTTCTCTGTGTGGAATGCAGAGATTGCATATGTCAGATAGAGATTGGCAAAATATCTGTCTATCAGGTCTATTTTTTTCATTATTGACCAATACAATTGTGATGTGTAAGGCCAGATAAAGACAGTTTGCGGACTTATATGTATCAGCATTCACCAGCTATTAGCTACAGTTATTTACGTCCAATAACATATCCTCCGAAAGTCGTTTTTTGTTCAGATTATGACACATGAATTCATTACTCATTCCTTACTTGGTTATATCGTATTGCAGACAATAAAGCACTTAACAAACCCACATCAGCCAGTACAGCCTATCTTCCAGCGGCCAGGGCTGTAAATGGAGACAGAGGAGACGCAAAATATCAACTAGGCTTTCATTCAGGATTTTATGACAGAACTATAACGTATGCATGGTGGAGAGTGGATCTGGGGGAGAGGACACCGATACATGACGTCACCATATACTTCAGGAAGGACTGTGAGTAATCATAGGAACTCCCTGCAAGGAGAGGAGTCCATTGCACGAATCCTAAATAGTAATGATACCAGGTGTTTAAAGCCGTGCGAGACGCGTCCATTCATACTTCTAAGACAGAAAATCATGACGTCACCATACACTCCAGGACAGACTCTCACGAGAATGAAGTCTATTGCAAAAAAATAAATTATATAGAAAAGTCCATTTAAAAAAACCTTGAAAAATATCTTCCAGAAGTAGATTTCATTCTCCGATTTCGACTTATTAGAAGCATGCATCTATGAATTACAGTAAAATAGTGAAGATAAAAGGTGTTCGCTAAAGTTATTATCTCCGTTTGCATTGAAGCTTATTCTTAATATCACTGATATAATTAGTGGCCAGTATAAAATTAATCATTAACAATTTGTCCAATTCGGCCAAAGTCAAAAGTTCAACTAATGTCACTCCTCATCCGTTGTCGAGGTACAAGACAGGTATGTGATGTTTATTCCATCTAGGCATGGATACATATTACTCAATTATTATTATTAATCAAGGTCGTAATAGTGATCTTTCTTTAATATTCGTCCCAATTTCTCACATTCCTTTCCGAAAGTGAATTAATCAATTTAAGAGACACTTGACACTTGAGATTATATGTATTAATTATTTGTATAGGCGAACCAGTTTCGACTACGGCGATCATGGTAAAACTTGATAAGTGCTTATAGTCAGAAGCGAATTATGATATCCAATACTAAACATGACAGGTTAGTGATGGATCATTTGTGAATTGGGGGTTGATAAGATGGCTACGTTCAACACAACCATGTCATAACGAACGAATACTAAACTGGGGTTGGTCCAAAATGTTCATAATTGGACGTGTTTTTACTTCCAATGGACTACAATGTCAGTGCTTGTTGCACAATGAATTCCTTCACAGAACGGTTTGGCAATCACACTGTTCACATCGTAGTCCTTTAAAGACTGTTTGATTGAGCAATGGTCGCATATCCCCCAAAGAAGACTCAAAAAAGCGTTTTTCATCATTCGTAGAGTAAATAGAACAAAACGTCAAATAATGACATAAAGTTCACAGTGGACTTTCACATGCAACAGTCAAAGTACGTCGGAATGGTATCCAGATCTACATAGCTGATACTGACGCCTCCCCCACTGATGGAGTCAACTGCTACAACGTGACAGGGAACAGAGACGGGACGGACATACCTGATGTTTTGAACGTCACGTGTTCTGGCGAAGGGCAATATTTGGTCCTGTACACCAACACTATCAACAACGAGGGTTATGACGTGCCCATCATGGATTTCTATGAAGTTGAGGTTGACGGTAAAAAAAACCATTGCTATATTTTTGTCAAGTTTAATTTTCATAAACTCTACATGTTTTTTTGGTGAACGTTAATTGTTAATTTGTTCTGTGCTGGGAACCGTATACTTACTGAATGATTTATATTCTCCATGCACACTGTCATATTTTGGGTGAAATTTTCATGACTTAATCGAAGTTTGATCTTACGGATCGAAACTGTGATTCAGTTGTTTCTCTTTTCTCCTTTGCAAGTGAAATGATTCGACTAAACTATAAGAAAGTAGATGTGGGGTGGCTTGGTAAGCAGATAATAACATATGTCGAACTAAACCACGGGAATTGTTGAATGTAGTATAATAGTATTAAAACAGAAAATGTCAATATGTTTATGTAACTTCTTGACTGCATCATCAGATAGCAATTTTTACTGCAAATCTTGTAGATGTATATGCTACACAAGAGCACGGTGTTTTGAACGTCACGTGGTCTGGTGACGGGCGCTGTCTGGCCCTGAACACCATCATAAACAACGAACTAAATCATGCCTATAACTGATTTCTGTGATGTATAATTTCACGGTGAAAAACGTTTTCTTGTCTTGTATTTTTATGGTTAAAAATAAAACAAAGAATATTTGTTATAATAAGAGCTGTATAACTACTACTGAATTATTATTCTTGTAACATACACAATTTTGGTGAATTCTGGTTTTACCTAAAATAAGCAATGAGCGATAAATATTGTGCTGGCGTTTGCAGACGTTTGCAATAGCGATGTATTTCTGTGACAATATTTTATGGACCTAGAAAGCTTCAACTACGACACATTAATCTGGAGTATTCGTCTTACTGAGCAAAACACTGTCAGAAACAGTTAAGACTTGCCATGTAATTTTTGTTTGCATACTGTCTTGGCACCAGATGAATCAAGACAACCTAAATAGGCTTGGGTATATTGTCATATTGTATATATCTCTCCAATTATATCTGTCCAAAATAACATTATTTCAAATTTGTGAACGTGCATAGAGTGTTCAGTGACATTGAACGTGTGTTCGTTCATGTATTAAATTCCTTACAGTGTGCAGTCCTGGTACTTTCGGTGCTGACTGTGCCAACTACTGCAACTGTGACGGCGACGTGTGCGACTACGTGAGCGGCGTCTGTCCTGGTGGAGTCTGTCTTCCTGGCTGGGCAACAGAAACGTGTGATACAGGTCAGTTCAAGTACATCGTTTCTTAATAAAGGCAATGTCCACGTGCTATTTGAATAATTTAGTCATTCAAAATATCAACAAACGAGTAACACTTGTCAAATGTCATACGCCTCGTTAGGGTATCACAATACGTTTGCGTTTTCTTTCAGTGTGTGACCTTGGCTACTATGGAGCCAACTGTAGCAATGATTGCCTGAATAGGAACTGCAAGGGCGACAACTCTAGCTGTGACCGCGAGACAGGGGAGTGTGTTGGAGGCTGTAGTGCAGGATGGGATGGAACAGACTGTACTCACAGTGAGATAACTTTACACCCCTCAGCTGTACACAAACAGCTTTTTATGTTTGCTTGAAGAAATTATCAAAGAAAAAAACTTATATATTATTTTATGGTTAAGGGCTTAAAATATGCAAGTATTGTGCGTTTGTGATTTGCCAGGCACGCACACACATACACATATACCATACGTAGATTATACGCCCCAACACACACACACACGCACACACACACACACACACACACACACACACACACACACACACACACACACACACACACACACACACACACACACACACACACACACACACACACACACACAGGGGTGCATTTATCCTCACCGACACTCAACATAAGTGTTACAAGTATAACATTGATCACAAGAAGAAAAACTACAATTCTCAAGCATAATGACATACGTGCAGAAAAGCGCACACAGAATCAAGTGAGTGACAAGCGTCTTTGGAACATTTGATCAATTAGCTTACAAAGAGTATAACATCCGTTTTCACATCTGAGTAATGTTATAAATTTCTCGGTTGAAGATAAGTTTTTAAAATCTGGCATACATTCACACATAGCGTTCATTACATCATAACGTAAATCATCATACATGTAACAATCAATTAAGAGGTGGACCTCAGTCTCTACTGAGTTAAAACAAAAAGGGCAAGTTCTATCGTGAAGGGGGACAGGGGGACGACTGTACCTCATTTTTCAATGTTAATGGGGAGGCTGCCACTGCGTTCAAGTGCCAAATATTTTCTGGTGTTTCTATGGATATAATTTGATAAGACATAGGGCTCAGGCGCTAGATCCTTCTTAAGCAATCTATAGGTCCTCAGCTTATTACCATTAGGGTTATTAGCATCATTCCACAGCTCTGAAAACCAAGCAGTTTCATCCACTTGAAATAATTTTTGCTTAATGAGAGTGAACTGGCCACGTTTATGTCGATGATAATCATTTTAATGATTTGACAACATACATTCTCGATTATTTAATTACAAAGAAATAAATGGGTGACACTATTATTCACTAAAAGAATAATAAGGCCTCAGGTGTGGATGAATTGAAATTATTATTATTTCCTTATCTTGAACTGATATTCAATATTATGCTTGGAACTCCGTACTTTCCTGAGAATTGGTCTCTTGCCATTATTATTCTGCTTCACAAAGAAACAACTGTGACTGATACAAATAACTATAGAGAAATTGTGCTTCTAAATGTATTTAGTAAAGTGTTGACATGATCGTTAATACACGTTTTGTGCTTTGGGCAGACACATTTGAAAGAGTCAACGAGTCACAATCTGGATTTAGCTAGGTTTATTGCACAATTGATAAATTTTTCGTTTTACAGTCAATTATATTAAGGCATCTAACAGCAAAGGGTGGCCGTATATGCCGTATTTGTAGATTTTGCGAAAGCATTTGACTCTGCCACAGAGATAAACTCATTTGAAACAAATGGAGTTAATAGCAAAATTGGGTAATTATTTTGCCGTATCTACCCTAATGTAAAGATTTGTGTGTGTAAGAACAACACTGTATCAGATTCGTTTGCTCGTTATATTGGTGTTTGCCAAGGATGTATGCTTAGTTCTTTCCTCTTTATACATGCATTGTACAAATGGTATGTAGATACACCCTGATTCAGTAAAATGACTTCGTTGTTTGTTTGCCGATAAAATTACAAAAAAACCAAAACATTTGGACTTGAATCCTTCCATGATTAATGGAAACTCTCTGTGAATGTTAACAAAAGAAAAGTAGTCATATTCAAACGTAGTGGCAGATTATCGCGAGGGGCAACCTCTAGATGTCGTTACATTTTATAAATACCTTGGTGTCCATTTTACTAACAGATTGCCAAGGCCTATGCATATTCATAGGGCTGCTTTACATTTTAAAAACATGTTCATTGGCATTTATCTTAAGCAACTTGCAAATGTAACTTCCAATACATTTTGCAAAATCCTCGACACTAAAATTAGCCCAAATTGTGATGAATAGAGCCGAAATGTGGGGATTGAGAAATATAGATGCTATTGAAACGATTACTTTATATTCTTGTAAGAACTTTCTTGGTATTAAACCTATCACTCCAAATGTTTTGGTATATGGTTAATGTGGAAGATGCCCATTGTACACAGACGCTCACACAAAGGTTAATAAATACTGGTTAACATTACTTCATATGCCAAATTCAATATTTCCAAAGAAATCGATCGTCAAGGGACATCTAACTTGGCATCGTATGTCAACAGTTAATTAATTCAACTGGGTATAGTTTTGTGTGGACTGAACAAAATGTAGTTATGCCAAAGCGAGATATTATTGACTTCATAAATATTTTAAAAGACATGTTCTTCCGAAAATGGTTATCTACTCCACTTTTGTCCAATAAATTAATCACTATTATAAACTTATATTGAGAGCACTATTTGTTTGAATAGATTCAAAGAAATTCCGAGTCTTATTAGCTCGATTTAGATGCAGCTCTTGCGATCTCCTTATTGAATCAAGTAGACACTGCAGTATGCAGAGAGAAGCCAGAATCTTTCAAGTGCGTAGTTTTAATAACATAGTAGAAGAATATCACTTTTTACTTGTTTGTACGTGTTTTGTTGACATAAGAAACCAATTCATTAATGGTTATTTTTTCAAGGATCCTCACTTATATAAACTTTGCTTACAACTGAAAACTAAAAACATACTGGTTGTTCAGTAGCTGTATTCATCACACAGCACGATGGTCATTTTATCAAACATCAAATCTTTTCCTCTATGATAGATAGTATGCCCACACTTTTACATCGTGAGATTTCAATTATTACATAATCTTCAAAAGATTGCTGGCATAGACTTTTACCACACACGCGCAGAGTATTTTTCTTTTTCTGACGTGTGCTGTGAAAAATAGGCGTTGGTTCAGGTGATTTACGTACGCATGAAATATATTCATAATCGAGAATTATGTATTGAATATCTGCCAAAATATATTCAAAAGGGCGTAAAAGTCAAATTAGGGACAATAATACATTGGTAAATGATAACTGGAAATCAGTGATGATGTATGTCCTGCTCTTCCGGTAACACCTACCACTCACACAATTTAAATTAAAAAAATGTTGCCTAAGGCCGCACAGCAGTACTTATGCCATACGACGACGGTCCTATGATGGTCCAATGATGGAGAAATAAACGATTGTGCCTTTGGAGTTTTCCCTTGAGTTACAGTTGCCCTGACGGAATGTATGGTGTTGGGTGTCTTATGGAGTGTTGGAACGTTAACTGTCTCGGTGATCAGTTTGTAACAAGAATGATGGGTCCTGTTCAGGCGGGTGTTCGGAGGGCTATGGAGGTGACGTTTGTAAAACAGGTTATCAATATTTAACAACAATACGACCGACCCTTACTGAGGGGCAAATTACCCTTATATATTTATGAATGCCATGAACACGATGCTTTATATATTTCAATGTGCATGTGTAGTTCTATGGTATAACGGAATGATATCTTTTCATTTAAAATTATATATCAATACCACTGGGGCCCATGCACGATTTAAGAAAAGAATACCTATGTTCCCCGAACCACGGGATCCGCCACAATTCTATGGTCTATATCTGTATAAATGTATATTTGTTACATCAGGGAACGAGCATCGCTGGCCAACGTAACGATTATGTTAAATAAAACATGTTCCACGAAGGGTGCTTCTTTAAAAACAACATTCTCTCATTCATTTATCCTTTCAGAGAGTCACCACAAGCTGTTGATCAGCGCTGTTGTTGGAGGAGCGGCGTACCTGTTGTTGATCATCGCTGTCTCAGCTGCAGCTGGTGTTTGTTGGTAAGATGAACGGACACTGATATAGTCCAAGAGTACTAAACTGCATACGTTGATACACGTAAAGACAAACCCTCCAGCTGGTCATTAATTCAACTGGATTTCATTAAACGCTTATGTTTCTAGGTGCACAAGAAAGAACAGAACAGGCTCCAACCGTTTAGCGCATCATTCACAAGGTAACACATATTTTTGTAATAATTTAATAATTTAATTAAATTCTAATTTCGTACGTGTGTGTGTGTGTGTGTGTGTGTGTGTGTGTGTGTGTATGTGTGTGTGTGTGTGTGTATGTATATATGTGGATGTATGTACGTATCCTGTCATAGCCTCATAAGTTAATTGAATTCGTAGTTTCGTATGTATGTATGTATGTATGTATGTATGTATGTATGTATGTATGTATGTATGTATGTATGTATGTATGTATGTATGTATGTATGTATGTAGAACCAAATTAAAAACTTCACAATCCTAAAATTTTAACATTTTGACCAGTTATCATTGTGGGCCCTTATTATGTATTTAAACAGTAATGGCCACGTATTGTCTTCAGATAATACCCGTTGTTGTGCAGGTGAATCGATCAAAATCATGTGCACAGCACTATAGTGGCAAAAGTGGTTTTACACGTGCAACTGGTCACGTGGCCATAATACCGCACGTGTTTCAGCCATACTTGTTAGCAGTCATTAACACAAAAAAAGAAAAACACAAGATTACAAAAGTCTTTACGGCCATTTGTCATGCCACGCCTTTCAAATGTTCAACGTGAACGTGCCATCGGCATGTTGCAGACAGGAACGTCCGTAGCTGAAGTCGCAAGGACGATGGGTTGTAGTCGAAGGACTGTTTATGATTTACAGACGCGTCTACACAAACGGGTACCACCGCTGATCGCCCTCGGCCACGTCGACCACGTTTGACGTCACATGCAGAGGATCGTCAGATTGTCTTACGTCACCTCCGTAACCGATTTTTGACGGCTACATCAACCAGAAATGAACTGTTTAGGGGTAGACTGAGTGCGCAAACTGTTCGAAACCGTCTGATAACTGCTCACCTTCAAGCACGACGGCCATACCGCGGGCCGATTCTGACTCATTTACACAGACGTCAACGTCAATTGTGGGCACAGCGACACTTACGATGGACTCAGGGGAATTGGAATCAAGTCGTCTTCAGTAATGAATCCCGATTTAATCTTCGATTTGCTGATGGTAGGGCGAGGGTGTGGAGGCGCCGTCATGAACGTTACGCCCAGTGTTGTGTACAGGAAGTTGACAGATTTCGAGGCGGAAGTGTCATGGTGTGGGGTGCTTTCTGTGGCAATGCACGTTCCAGGCTTCTTGTCATCCGTGGCAACCTGAACGCTGCTGCTTACCGCGACCAGGTACTGGCACCAGAACTTCTGCCTTTTATGGCAGCACATGGACCCAGTTTGATCTTCCAACACGTTAATTCCAGACCCCACACAGCAATTTCGACAAGAATTTTTCTTAAGAATGCGGGAGTCAACGTCATGGACTGGCCGTCAAGGTCTTCTGACCTCAATCCCATCGAACACGTCTGGGATGCTCTTGGCAGAAGTCTGCGCACTCTCTAGAACCAACCACAGAATTTGCAAGATCTTGGCACAATTTTGCAGCAACAATGGCGTCGTCTTCCCAATCATGTGTTCACAAGCATCACAAGGTCCATGCAGAGGCGTTGTGTGGCAGTTGTCAACGCACATGGTGGCCATACACGCTACTGAACTTGTGTGCCATCAGATTCTCGTGCTTGGGACTTATGATTTAAACTGTTGATGCTATTACCGAATACCGTAGGTGCTTGGAACAAATTATGGTTACCGCCGTTAATTAAAATCCTTCTTTGGACATTAATGATTAAAAATTACCTTCTCTGATACATTTGTCCGTTGTATATCAGATATGGGATAACTTTTAGAAATGTGAAGTTTTTAATTTTAATTAGGATATGTATGTATGTATGTATGTATGTATGTATGTATGTATGTATGTATGTATGTATGTTTGTATGTATGTATGTATGTATGTCTATACATATACTCTTCAAAACAAGAAACTTGACATAGATGTAAAACCACTTTTTGCCAAATATCTAAAATAATTACGTTAAATGAGAACCAAATAAGTCAAACAGAAAGATGATGTGTCTATAATTAGCGAAAACACATGCAAAGCACATAAACGCAGCGTTTGGGGATCAATGTTACAGCTTCATCCAAACGCAACCGCCTGTAAAAAAACGTGCAGCACAGGATTCTGCATTTAGGCATGCAGGCCCCCCTGCTGAATGGGTATAAAAATCACATCAACGGCTGTTCATACAGTCCTTATAACGGCAGTATAGGCGGTGACAGAATGCCAAGACTGAATGCAGCTCAACGGAACAGCGCCATTGGGAGATTACAAGCTGGAGCAACTCAGCAAGAAGTGGCCAGGCACTTTGGCGTATCCAGACAGACAATCTCCGCACTGTGGACCCGATACAACAACACCAACAGAGTTGACCACAGACCAAGTTTAGGAAGACCAAGGGTGACAACCAAGCACAAGGTCGATACATCCGGCTGCGACACCTCCGAGACCGCACTACCACAGCCACGTCTACAACCACACAGACCCCTGGGGTACGCAGAATATCAGATCAAACGGTACGCAACAGACTGAGGGAGGCTGGACTTTTTTCACGAAGACCTGTTCGACGTCATGTATTGACCCCACGTCATCTGGCGGACCGTCTGCTTTGGTGCAAACAGAGGGTTAGATGGACACGTGCAAGGTGGAGAAATGAACTGTTTACTGACGAGTCCCGTTTCCTACTCACACGTGTTGATGGGCGCGCACGTGTTTACAGACGTGCAGCAGGTTGTCCCATTTGGCGGCGGGGGTGTCATGGTATGGGCCGGAATTCATCACGGTGGTAGGACGCCTCTCGCATTGACAGGTGTGCGTTACAGAGACTTGATCCTACAGCCTTACGTTCTTCCTCACGTCAACGTTCATGGCGGACAGTTCCAGCAGGACAACGCTCGACTACATATTGCACGTGTTTGTCAGGACTTCTTACAGCACAACATCAAGACATTACCTTGGCCAGCCCGGTCACCAGATTTGTCCCCGATTGAGCATCTGTGGGACGAGTTGGATCGACGCGTTCGCAGAAGGAATCCACCGCCCCAAACACTTCCGGCGCTTCTTGATGCACTTCAGGATGAATGGCAGCACATCCAACAGCGTGTTATTGACAACTTGATTGCATCTATGGGTCGTCGTTTTCAAGCGGTGATTGATGCACGTGGTGGGCACAACCGATACTAACATTTTTAGTACCCCTGTGACATTAACTGTATCGTGTAAGTGTGTCTGTCTAGGTGACACGATTAATGTTTTGAACATTTTGTACATTGATCTGCAAACAGTGTTTCAATTATGGTTTCTGTGTCCAATTTTGAAAGAATCGGATTATATTACATTTTGAAAGTCAGTGTCAAGTTTCTTTTTTTGAAGAGTATATATATTTGGGTGTCTGGATGTGTTGGTGTGCGTGTGTATGTGGCGACAAGTACATCTTTACTTATCATTATCATATCAATCCTGAACTAATTAGAGACTCAGCTCCTATTTCTTCCTCTGACTAAAAACATGAGTAACGTAAGTATCACACTGACTGAAGCAAACTCTTTCAGGAACTCCGAGAGCAAATCACAATTACGAAAACCATGGCACATCCGAACGGTCCACCGAAGTGGAGGTGGACAAACTGCATGACAAGATCAGGGAGTTGTTAGAGGAAGCTGGTGGTGTTCACAGTGAATTCCACGTAGGCACTATATATTGGTAGTATCATATATGATGAAAAAGATAGCTTTTTCAGGAATGATATATCGATGTGACTCCTTTATTTATCGCAATACTATAATCAATTACCTATTAATGGATAAAAAATGTAAGGTAAAAATTGACAAGGTTTTGCATTATCAGGAATCTAAGTTCAAAATATGTATCTTTCATTGTTTGAAAGAAACTTCCGTTTGATCACACATGTAGTTCCAGATAAATCCTGCAAAAATGTTCCAGCGACTTTCTGTTGGTGCCAATCGACCTCAGCTAAGATCTCGACGGAAGGGAAACAGAGCCAAAAACCGTTATAAAGACCTCTATCCTTGTAAGTAATGCCATGCACAATGTTTGTGGGTCTGCATATAGGTATAAACTGGGAACCATTGGTCATTGGGCATGAGGCGTTTCTTGTTACAGCACGTTACTGGCTGATCTGTAACAAAGAAGATACGTTATTTTGTGAAGCGATGCACATACTTGCATATGAAGCCAGCAGACTAAAAAACATCTCGCAAATGTTTCCATCGATTACTTTTACATTTTTACAAAGTTACAACATATCACTTTTGACTAAATGCGTCTCTTACCTTAAGCATCTAAACATGTTTATTCTGATTTAAGACTTAACTCATTTAAGACATTACATTTCAGATGATTTCAACCAAGTACAGCTGACGAAACTGCACAGTGATCCTCTCTCTACCTATATCAACGCTAACTACATCAATGTGGGTTAATGATTAAACACTTGCACAATTAGTGAAATGAGACAACACACATATAAACAAACGACTAATTGACAACATATCCATTTCAGGGATATTTCAAACCTCAAGCGTACATTGTGACTTAAGGTATGTGTAACATTCTTTCCTGTAACGGTGCTCCATTGATTTTAATTCAAAGCACGGAAGTGTGATATTAAGATGTTTTATCATGCCAGCACAGCACAGATTAAGTACCTCCCACATTAAGCTGAAATGCCGTGATATGGAATAATGTTCAAAGTGGCGTTAAACTCACTCACTCAAAGACACAGCAGATTTATTGATAGTTATGAATTTACACTATCCTTCCATGTTCATCCTGATGCATAAGTAAATGCAAAATGGTATCAACTTTAATGATATGCATAACCTGATGCTAACCTCTTGCCCAGGGCCAAAACAGACAACTGTTGACGACTTCTGGCGAATGGTCGTTGAGAAGGGGATAACTAGAGTGGTTATGCTGACCAACCATGTAGAGAAGGGCGTGGTAAGCCATGTTGCACGAACACTACACATGTTTATATCCTCACTATGTCTGAACCGTGGATGTGTATAAAACAATTTGATGTCTTATTTTCCACTCTAGGTCAAATGTGAAACTTACTGGTTGGACGGAGATATTCTTGATGTGGGAGGATTCCTGATTTCTGTCACCCAGAAGCTACAGAGATCTCACTGGACCTTCAGGAAAATAAACGCCACGTCTAGAGAGGTACCAGATTATGTAACCGTCGGAGTTGTCGGAATTTTTGATGTAATACAAACAAAGCAGTTGTTTGCTATGTTAAATGTTTTTATTTATGTGTAGACTGGCGAAAGTCTTGTCGTGAATCACTTCCACTTTACGGTGTGGTCGAATGACAGCACCGCAGATGAACTCGCCCTGGCGGAGTTTGTGTTCCGAGTAAGAAGAACGCCCGACCCGAACAACTCCCCCTTGCTGGTTCACTGTAGGTAAGTGGCATTGTCTGGATGTGCAATCACGATGTCACCTATTGTTTGTATGATATCTGTAGATGTATCAGAACATCAGTGGAACAGTCCCCTCCGTCCTGACTCTCCCACAGCCTCAAAGATGGAAACACTTAAAAAACATCCGCGGTCGTGAAATGTTACAATCTACTAGGTAAAGTCAAATGTTCTCCAACACTAAACAATCTCAAGACCAGCCTAAAACACTGTTGGTTAAAACGTTCTGCTGTCGTATGAGACTTTCATTTATCTTGTCAAAGATTGTCTGTATGTATATGGCTTCAACCTATCATTTTGAATTATCAAGGTCTACAGTTCAAACTACCCTTGTTTCAAACATTCTGCTGTCACTGGGAACTTTCATTTATGTTGTCAAAGGTTGTGTGTGTGTATGTATATGGCTTCAAACTATCATTTTGAATTATCAATGTCTACTGTACATGGGGGTTCATTTAATGCCTCACTTGGTCATTTGCCTTTATCACCAGCGCTGGGATCGGCCGAACAGGGACATATATCGCTGTGGATTATCTGCTGGATCAGGGTTTCACTGATCACAAAGTGGACGTGTTCGGGGTTGTGAATACAATGCGACAGCAACGCCACAATATGGTACAGAATGAGGTAAATAATTGATATCTGTTTTGAATATAATGTAAATTCAAGGCTGAAATGATTATTACTATTATATTCACTAAAATATGATTTTGTACAGTTGTCACACCATATACAAGTTTACCTTTAACTGACCTCAGGAGTTTTGGAAAAGATGGGATATGGGGCAGCAGTTTGTATCAAAATTACTTTGTTCTCATGTAAAGCCATTAATTGTATTATATGTCACAGAGTCAATACCTGAGCGTGTATACCACTCTGTGTGAAGCACTCCTGGTCGGGGATACGGCCTTGCCCGTGGCAGTATTTGAGCAAGGAGCTGGTCAGGGTACATTCACTATGGGGAACATCACAGTACCTCAACTAATACAGGTGATAATAATAATTTCCAAAATATTCTTAATTGTCATTTAGATCCATTGATGCAGTAAATTTATGTTTTTAATAACTTCACATTATATCATAATTGGTATGAATTTGATCACCTGGATTTGTCTGTGTATTGACAATGGTTTTATATATATTTACTATTCAGAAACTAGGAAGAGAAAAAGGAAATGCCGAATCAGGTAAGAATAGCGGAACAACACTTGTCACTCTCAGTCATGTTTAGGTAAGTCATATACACATGCATGTCCTCACGTTCATTTTACGAACACTGTTGAGATAATTACACATGCATCTCCTTGTTCCAGGAGGCAGCTACAGGAACATTGTGTATATAATTAACACATGAATCTCCTTGTTCCAGTAGGCAGCTACAGGAACATTGTGTATATAATTAACACATGAATCTCCTCGTTCCAGAAGGCAGCTACAGGAACATTGTGTATATAATTAACACATGAATCCCCTTGTTCCAGAAGGCAGCTACACGAACATTGTGTATATAATTAACACATGAATATCCTCGTTCCAGAAGGCAGCTACAAGAACATTGTGTATATAATTAACACATGAATCCCCTTGTTCCAGAAGGCAGCTACAAGAACATTGTGTATATAATTAACACATGAATCTCCTTGTTCCAGAAGGCAGCTACAAGAACATTGTGTATATAATTAACACATGAATCTCCTTGTTCCAGAAGGCAGCTACAAGAACATTGTGAGGGTGAACGGGGGAGCTGATGCTCTAACAGTCATGATGCCAGTATGTAAATGTAAAGGATCTAAATATGATACGTATGTGTGTTAGGGTAGGAACGTTTAAATTAGATGCAATCTGTATCTGGGATAACTTTCTATTAAGATACATACTGTTGTGAGTGCTAGTCCTTATCACAGAATAGTTGAGTTAAGTGCTTGTTATTACACGCAAGTTTCGCAATATCAAAAGTGAATAGTGAATTCGGTTAACGCCACTTGCTAGTAACAGTTTGCAGTTATAAACCGGCGTGTCAGATTCATATGGTATATAAATCCAAAGGGATGCAGATGTATACTAATTTGATTCAACTATCGAGAACAACATGGCGAATCTGGTAAACGCAACTAAGATCAACCCAACTCACTCACCAACACGCTTGTTTATACTTAATATGTGATTCAGTCTCGGCATAGGGGCTGTCCCTACCAAATAACTATTGAACTTTCAATCCTGTTCTTGAACATTTCAGTCCCGACTCTCTCTGAAAGGATACCTAGTAACTGAAGCTCCCTCCGTCACCACGGCGGCTTCGTTCTGGGAACTCACAACTAGCCACGACTCTTCTACAGTCATAGTTCTACCAAAGTCACAACAAGTGAGACACCTTTTCTCTTCTTATAGTGTGAGCCTAGTTGAAAGTCTACCACACTGACAATAGTTTCAGCTGAATAGACCGTTCTCATTAGGGTAATGAGTGAGCCTGTATATGTGATTTAGTACACACATACATACATCAAGTTTCTGCGTTGATCCCAATGCATTTAATTAGTTGAACTTTAGTAGGCCTTTGTTGGTATAGAGATACGCTATCCCTGACAGCAGACAGCAGACAGCAGACAGATGACTTCAAGCAATGGCTTCTCTACCCCCACTGCTCTACAGCAGACAGATGACATAAAGCAATGTTGGGTTGGTTTACAAGTACATTGTAGGTGTTCCTGGGTATAGTACTAGACTTCCTCCACTACTCTACAGCAGACAGATGACATAAAGCAATGTTGGGTTGGTTTACAATAGAGCGTGTTTAGGAGTAAGGGACTCAACACCACCTAAGTATAAGGTTTCTTCCTGGTTGAAATAAATTATGAATAAAACTAGATAAGAAGATAACCGAAAAAGTCATTCGGTGTCATAGTAACACAAGGTCTTTCGTTTTTCAGGGAACTATGTTGAAGATGTGTGAATTATCAGATACAATTGTGTCGTTTACAAGACTTTAAAACATCTGTGCTATTGACTTATTAACCATGTCAACAAACAGATGCTGCCCTGTTTCCTGCCACCTTTGGGGTCCAGCCTCCACTTGACTCCAGTGAGCGTGGAATGTTCCTCGAAATATGATATCAGTCCTGACATCGTTTTGATAAATGTGGAAAGAAAACTGGAGGTAGTATAAATTGATTTTGAATGAATATCTCAGTTAAGTAACAAAGACAAATGACTCTCAGTCAGTATGAAATTCAATAAAGTTCAGATGTTCAATAAATACATATTACATATATAGAGAGATGGACATGTTTCCATGTTATAACTACATATTACTGCAATGTCCTGATTTCACGAGGAGCAGTACCATATATCCAACACAATACTTGAGAAGGTTTGTATGTAAATTGCATATCATTACAAATTCATGATTTCACTGGGAAAGGTAGCCTACGGTATTATAGGGCGTTTTAACATTAGGCATTGTACTTTAAGGGTGACGTTTCCTCTCGGCCAGTGCGCGTGTATCTGCTGAAGACCATCAACCCAAGAGTTGTCCTTGACCTTGTGGCAGAGATGGAGTCACGAGGTGGAGCAACAACGGCACAGCCAGTTACAATTATGTTTGGGTAATTATGTACTGGGGATTTGTGGATATAATATATTCGGTTTTGTTGATAATGTATATTTTGCTGTTGTTAACATGTCATAATGATTAAGAACACAGCCAGTTACAATTATGTTTAGGTATTTATGAATAAGGGATTTGTGCAAATAACATATTCAGCGGGGTCGGTATTTTATATTTTACTGTTGATAATTACGGATACGTATTTCAGAAGTACATACTTTCCTAGAAAATATTCACAGCAGGCTGTATCAACTGGGCCAGGTAACTTTTATGAAACTCTTTCACTGTGTATGAAATTGAAACAATACATACATTCGACCGATGTATTGGATAATGCAGTTACTAATTGTCCTGATTGATCAAGAAATTCACATTGAACTTTTGTTATTTCTCCTCTATAAAATATCAAAGCAAATAGTCATTTTATATTTTCAGTGAGGGCGAAAGGCGAATGGCGACGTTGTTCTGCATCCTCAGCAACATCGTGCAGGGCATGAAGTACGACAACGAGGTGGAGATCTACAACAACATCAGGCGACTGGGGCATCTGCATGTCAACGATCTCACACAGGTACATGTAGGGACGGTGTGCCATGAAAACACAGGGATTAATGAAGTGCCACTTACGTCTTACACTTCGAAAATATACTCATATTGTACACGTCAAACGTTGAAGGAACTAAAGTGTATTGCAACAAAACTTGAATAAATTGTAACCTTTACTTTCCTCATAGTAACTATTGTTAATTGTTCGCTTTATTGGCTGGAAATTCTCGTAAATTTGACTTTTGTACTGACTGAACAAGTAAAACCACCAAACCAAAGCATAATGACGCAAATGTGATTTTTTTATGAGCCATTGCAAATTTGAAATTAAGGACAAGGCCATTTGTCTATGTAGTACATTTACCACTCTGTGTTTGCAGGATGAGATATCCGTTTGTTACGACCTGGCCTCGACCTATCTAGAGACGGAGAATGTGTACGCCAACATGTGAAGCACACCATCTGTAAAACACATTCCACGTACACTGTTGGGCTTCGCTGTCTAATGTCTTTGTGATGAAGAAATCTTATCTCGTTATGTTGGGTCAGATCAGCATAAGGAATCGTTAAATATGTAACCCTTGATGTAGCAATCTACACATCACGTTACTCAACATCAAGGTAACTGCAACAGAATATCTAGACATCCACTATACCACTATATTTAATGTGTTTATAGTCCAATGATTAGTTAATTGAGAGTAGTTTGCTTCTTTGTCCAGATTGAAAAAATTGGATATTGAAATACTGTATGTGTTGTATGTTCAGAAAGTAGACGCTGTAGTAACTGTAAGAGAACATGTATGAAGCTATTTCAGGGATGTTACGGGATTACTTAATAATTGGTATTGACGTGTTTGTAAATAATCATGACTTTTCTTTACACATTGCAGCAATTGAATTTTATATATGAATAATATATGATTTGATTTGTGTGTACATTATTTCATAGTGATGAAATATACTGTCACATGCACCACTTGATTTATTGATCTTATATGACTTTGTTTATGGATTTGAACGTTTACAATTTCCACCATGTGGATGCTATTATGTTATTGCGTACTACTAAACGTCACAGATTATGCTTGTTACGGTGTTTAAGTTTATCATCAGAATAGACGACATGTAATATCACATTTTATGACTGCTCTCATGCCAATAGTTTCTCATTGTATTTCAGTTGTTTCTCTGCTTATGATTTCAACTGTTTTTCGGTTTAACTCTTCACATATAACTTGTTATAACATTTAATCAGACGCCATCTATAGACATGTGCCATTTCAGAGATAGCTTATGATTATGGAAAGGGTTTTGTCGTGTCATTGATTGGAATTCAAAGGATTGATGTTTAAAGGTTATCTTTCCAACATGAATGTATTTACTTTATTGCTTTGTATTAAACACCAACTTCAGTACTTACTGTGTTGTGTATCTTGTTTCCTCGCTCATGCTCCACGGCTGAGGTAGTCGGACAACCTTTTATATCATCTTACACTATGTAAATACAAGTCAGGTGCGGGTGATGTGTCTATTTCCAAGATAATGTCGAATTGTAACAAACAGGAAGATGGAAGTTTCTTTTATCAATTCCCTATTTGACTACTTGTACCATATGTTCCCGTATTTGATCACGTAAACATGTGACTTGCTTTGCATGTATCTGTGACAGATGTCACCGGTGGGGCAGGATACACTCACCTTTTTGATAACGCCTGGTGGCATCACTCTTTGATATTTTTGGCATCACTACTTTTGCTAGACTCTAAAGCCTGTTGACATGTCCATTTCTTTTTTGTACTCGATCTCAAAGCTCTTAATCCACTCCGAAAGACATTCAACGGGTTCATCTCTTCGTTTGGCCCCCGGCTCCACAAAAACAAAAATAAATAAATAAAATATACACAGAGATATATACTACTCAAAAGAAGTTAGGGATCAGCAGATTCTTTCAAATTACTATTGTTAATCTGTAATGGCATGAGGGATACACCATAGTAATAGAAAAGCATTGGGTGGTCCTTAACTTCTTTTGAGTAGTATATATTCCTCGGTCCAGCAAATGTCCCACTAATTTCCTGTATTAAAGATTAACCATAATCCTTAATATAATCAAGTACAAACATTCTTTATTTTCCCAGAAAACATTTGAAACATGTGGAATTAATACTATTTGGATTCTCAAAAACTTAAAGAATTTGCTTGAAATTTTTTTTGCAGTCTCAGAAAGAACAAAGTTCAATTCAAACATTTGATATCCAACTTTGTACACCGATATCCCCCACGAGTAACGAAATTCTGTGATCCATGGTGCTTTTGTAACAAAAAGTATGGACTATAGACTTTTCACTTAAGCTACATGAACTGGTATACTGATAGGTAAAAGACCCGTTCATGATAAGTACGGCAGGCTGCTCGAAGCATATCGTTAGCGCCTGTATTCAAAATATGTGTTAATATAGATCAACTCGCTGTTAAGAGGATAACTAAACACGTCATCTTTACGACTTGAATGTTTGATCTTTCATTTTGTAAATGACAGCGGAACCACAGCAAGATAAGCGTTACTTGTTTCGTATATATCGTGACAGGAGTAGGAGTGCCAACAATATATGCAGTCTGTTATATCCCTTTGGCTCTTATTTTTTGAGCTATCATTTTACATATTTGTCCCCAGTTATCAGTTTCTGAATTCTGCATGTATCTCGTTTCTTTTGTGTTTCAGGTACTTTACAGTGCACACAGGGAGTTATTTGCCACACTTGAATGAAGTATGCTTGGATGTCCTGTCAAAAATGATAATATTGTACATCATCGCCATGAATAATTGTTATACTAAATGTACTTTGTTTGGTGAAAAATCACAAAACGACACAGACAGTGACCGTGAAATATGTCAGTGTACGCAATGTCCGATAAACAAGGAAGTAAACATACTACGATACAATCAGATTGATCTCCGGTGGCTACCCTGTCTCACAATACTTTGGCCCGCCAACACGCGTTCGACGGGCCAAACCACTATAGGTCAACACTGCTAGCTTATTGCTACTCGCCAGCACATATAGGACAGGTGGGACAGATGTTGTAGCCGAATAACGTTAGTCTGTTATCACTGCGATGCTGTTCAACTGCAAATTATGTCGCATGTTCAACCATTTCAATGGGAGGGTACTCTAAATTATTAAACAAGTGAAGAAGCTCCATAAAATATTTGCTCTTGTAAGAGTCCTGAGAGACTTGATTGCTCGTTTCAAAATCTTGAAATGTTTAATGCCAGGCCGTAGAAATTTTCCAGGAACGACCGACCGTAAGACCGACTAAACAAAGGAATGAACGGACGAAAGAATGAACGAATGAATGAACCAGTGCTATGTGCAGCAACATTCATTCTCTCATACACTCACTAATTACTTTAACAAGAGACCAATCTAACTAAAGTAACCTCCCACAGAAGTAACTTACACTTTGTTTAAAACAAAAAAGGCTAGGTTATGTGGAGGCTCATGATGGAATGTACCTGGAATGTGTTAAGACAATCTAGTTTCACATATTGAAGTTTATTGGTGTCACAAAAGTCTTTACCATATTTCATTACCTGTGATAAAAGTTGCACTTGTTGTGAGGTCAATACTTACACAAACCAAGGGGCCTGTATCTGACCCTTAAACATTATTGGCAAAACCCTTTCCATATTCTTCAGAACCAATCAGAGTCGATTGTACGATTACGACTATATCGTGAGTAGGTGTTTATGAATCACTATCATTTAGTGATGATACCAGGTATTTGTGAAAAGGTGAGCGTATTCTGCAACACCGATGACATCTGTCACAAACACATGCAAAGGCTTGTTCAATTGAAAATACACGGGACGTTATGGTATAACTAAAACTGGACATATTTTTTGTCAATGATGCGTTACAATTTTTTGTCACTGATGCGTTAAAGTTGTTTGTATATATTTGTTTCAGGTTTATAGAGGGTTGTGATCGATAATCCAGATACCGGATTGCGAATATATGTATAATAACGTTACATTACACCCGACACAGAGGGGGAAGCTGTCGTTTGCTTTGGTAACATTCTTTTCATCGACTCTGTGTCTGACTTCCTTTCAAGCGGACGAGATATAGTATAATAGTATTTAATTGCCATAGACCTCGAAACTAGGCCAAATAGATGTTATGTTTGAAAGCTATTACAAGTTGACGGATGACAAAGTAGACACAATCTATCGATGACAGTATTACAGTATTAAAGAAGTTGTTATCAATCAATTGTGTCGACATTATCAAATAAATGTTTTATGGTTCTGTTCCAACAAATTAAATTTTAAACCTGCTTTCGCCAACATGGAAGTACAGGCTGCAACAGACGTGCCTGTCTGCGCAGGTCTGTGTGTGTTTGGGGAGATGATGACAAGCAACAGACGTGCCTGTCTGCGCAGGTCTGTGTGTGTTTGGGGAGATGATGACAAGCAACAGACGTGCCTGTCTGCGCAGGTCTGTGTGTGTTTGGGGAGATGATGACAAGCAACAGACGTGCCTGTCTGCGCAGGTCTGTGTGTGTTTGGGGAGATGATGACAAGCAACAGACGTGCCTGTCTGCGCAGGTCTGTGTGTGTTTGGGGAGATGATGACAAGCAACAGACGTGCCTGTCTGCGCAGGTCTGTGTGTGTTTGGGGAGATGATGACAAGCAACAGACGTGCCTGTCTGCGCAGGTCTGTGTGTGTTTGGGGAGATGATGACAAGCAACAGACGTGCCTGTCTGCGCAGGTCTGTGTGTGTTTGGGGAGATGATGACAAGCAACAGACGTGCCTGTCTGCGCAGGTCTGTGTGTGTTTGGGGAGATGATGACAAGCAACAGACGTGCCTGTCTGCGCAGGTCTGTGTGTGTTTGGGGAGATGATGACAAGCAACAGACGTGCCTGTCTGCGCAGGTCTGTGTGTGTTTGGGGAGATGATGACAAGCAACAGACGTGCCTGTCTGCGCAGGTCTGTGTGTGTTTGGGGAGATGATGACAAGCAACAGACGTGCCTGTCTGCGCAGGTCTGTGTGTGTTTGGGGAGATGATGACAAGCAACAGACGTGCCTGTCTGCGCAGGTCTGTGTGTGTTTGGGGAGATGATGACAAGCAACAGACGTGCCTGTCTGCGCAGGTCTGTGTGTGTTTGGGGAGATGATGACAAGCAACAGACGTGCCTGTCTGCGCAGGTCTGTGTGTGTTTGGGGAGATGATGACAAGCAACAGACGTGCCTGTCTGAGCAGGTCTGTGTGTGTTAGGGGAGATGATGACAAGCAACAGACGTGCCTGTCTGAGCAGGTCTGTGTGTGTTAGGGGAGTTGACTACAAGATGTAGGCTGGTCGAGTGCAGTTCAGACAAAAAGAGAAACACAGTAGGAGGATTTTTAGTCACTGATGGCTGATTTTGATCTGTTAACTTTGCCATGATTCTACATTTTTTCTAAAATGTTTGATCTCCAAACAAAGCACATACTCACTCGCTGTAAATGTTTCAGGTTTCATCAAGTTCTCATTTCCTTGAGTTCAATGTTAAAACCTGCACATGGAATGCGATACTGCATGATTATTAATACACAGCTTGAAAACAGTAGTTTTGTTTTAATTTCCGCAAACATGATCTCGAGAATGCTGTAATAGTCTATAAGGGGCATCAATCATATCGAATGGTTGATATTCACAGTTTTATATTATATATATCCTAAAACTACAACACGGAACTTTTAAATTTAGTCCCATCGAAACACTAGTCAGCCTGCCACCGTTGTAATATAGTAGCAGTGCCCAGGAGTATGACGGTACAAGGTATTTCCATGTACACCCAGGAGTGTGACGGTACATGGTATTTCCATGTACACCCAGGAGTGTGACGGTACATGGTATTTCCATGTACACCCAGGAGTGTGACGGTACAAGGTATTTCCATGTACACCCAGGAGTGTGACGGTACATGGTATTTCCATGTACACCCAGGAGTGTGACGGTACAAGGTATTTCCATGTACACCCAGGAGTGTGACGGTACATGGTATTTCCATGTACACCCAGGAGTGTGACGGTACAAGGTATTTCCATGTACACCCAGGAGTGTGACGGTACATGGTATTTCCATGTACACCCAGGAGTGTGACGGTACAAGGTATTTCCATGTACACCCAGGAGTGTGACGGTACATGGTATTTCCACGTACACCCAGGAGTGTGACGGTACAAGGTATTTCCATGTACACCCTGGAGTATAAAGGTACCAGGTATTTCCTTGCACACCCAGGAGTGTGACGGTACAAGGTATTTCCATGTACACCCAGGAGTGTGACGGTACAAGGTATTTCCACGTAAACCCAGGAGTATGAAGGTACAAGGTATTTCCATGTACACCCAGGAGTAAAATGGTACAAGGTATTTCTATGTTCAACCAGGAGTGTGACGGTACAAGGTATTTTCATGTATACCCAGGAGTGTGACGGTACAAGGTATTTTCATATATACCCAGGAGTGTGACGGTACAAGGTATTTCCTTGTACACCCAGGAGTATGACGGTACAAGGTATTCCCATGTACACCAAGGAGTATGACGGTACAAGGTATTTCCATATACACCCGGGAGTGTGACGGTACAAGGTATTCTCATGTACAACCAGGAGTGTGACGGTACAAGGTATTTTCCATGTATACCCAGGAGTGTGACGGTACGAGGTATTTCCATGTACACCCAGGATTATGACGGTACAAGGCATTTCCATGTACACCCAGGAGTATGACGGTACAAGGTATGTCCATGTACACCCGGGAGTGTGACGGTACAAGGTATTCCCATGTACACCCAGGAGTATGACGGTACGAGGTATTTCCTTGCACACCCAGGAGTGTGACGGTACAAGGTATTTCCATGTACACCCAGGAGTGTGACGGTACAAGGTATTTCCACGTAAACCCAGGAGTATGAAGGTACAAGGTATTTCCATGTACACCCAGGAGTAAAATGGTACAAGGTATTTCTATGTTCAACCAGGAGTGTGACGGTACAAGGTATTTTCATGTATACCCAGGAGTGTGACGGTACAAGGTATTTCCATGTACACCCAGGAGTATGACGGTACAAGGTATTCCCATGTACACCAAGGAGTATGACGGTACAAGGTATTTCCATATACACCCAGGAGTGTGACGGTACAAGGTATGTCCATGTACACCCGGGAGTGTGACGGTACAAGGTATTCCCATGTACACCCAGGAGTATGACGGTACAAGGTATTTCCATGTACACCCGGGAGTGTGACGGTACAAGGTATTTCCATGTACACCCAGGAGAGTGACGGTACAAGGTATTTCCATGTAGAACGAGGAGTGTGACGGTACAAGGTATATCCATGTAAACCCAGGAGTATAAAGGTACGAGGTATTTCCATGTACACCCAGGAGTGTGACGGTACAAGGTAATATCTATTTACACCTAGGAGTGTGACGGTACAAGGTATTTCCATGTACACCCAGGAGTAGAATAGTACAAGGTATTTCTATGTAAACCCAGGCGTGTGACGGTACCAGGTATTTCCATGTATACCCAGGAGTGTGACTGTACAAGGTATTTCCAAGTAAACCCAGGAGTATAAAGGTACGAGGTATTTCCTTGCACACCCAGGAATGTGACTGTACAAGGTATTTCCTTGCACACCCAAGAGTGTGACGGTGCAAAGTATTTCCATGTACACCCAGGAGTTTGCAGGTACAAGGTATTTCCTTGCACACCCAAGAGTGTGACTGTACAAGGTATTCCCATGTACATGAAGGAGTATGACGGTACAAGGTATTTCCTTGCACACCTAGGAGTGTGACGGTACAAGGTATTTCCATGTACATCAAGGAGTATGACGGTACAAGGTATTTCCATGTACACCCAGGAGTGTGACGGTACAAGGTATTTCCTTGCACACCCAGGAGTGTGACGGTACAAGGTATTTCCATGTACACCCAGGAGTGTGAGGGTACAAGATATTTCCATGTACACCCGGGAGTGTGACGGTACAAGGTATTTCCATGTACACCCAGGAGTGTGACAGTACAAGGTATTTCCTTGTAACCCCAGGAGTATAAAGGTACAAGGTATTTCCATGTACACCCAGGAGTGTGACTGTACAAGGTATTTCCATGTACACCAAGGAGTGTGACGGTACAAGGTATTTCCATGTAGACCCAGGAGTGTGACGGTACAAGGTATTTCCATGTACACCGAGGAGTATAAAGGTACGAGGTATTTCCATGTACACCCAGGAGTGTGACGGTACAAGGTATTTCCATGTACACCCTGGAGAATAAAGGTACGAGGTCTTTCCTTGCACACCCAGGAGGGTGACGGTACAAGGTATTTCCATGTACACCCAGGAGTGTGACGGTACAAGGTATTTCCACGTAAACCCAGGAGTATGAAGGTACAAGGTATTTCCATGTACACCCAGGAGTAGAATGGTACAAAGTATTTCCATGTTCAACCAGGAGTGTGACGGTACAAGGTATTTTCATGTATACCGAGGAGTGTGACGGTACAAGGTATTTTCATGTATACCCAGGAGTGTGACGGTACGAGGTATTTCCATGTACACCCTGGAGTATGACGGTACAAGGCATTTCCATGTACACCCAGGAGTATGACGGTACAAGGTATTCCCATGTTCACCAAGGAGTATGACGGTACAAGGTATTTCCATATACACCCGGGAGTGTGACGGTACAAGGTATTCTCATGTACAACCAGGAGTGTGACGGTACAAGGTATTTTCCATGTATACCCAGGAGTGTGACGGTACGAGGTATTTCCATGTACACCCAGGAGTATGACGGTACAAGGCATTTCCATGTACACCCAGGAGTATGACGGTACAAGGTATGTTCATGTACACCCGGGAGTGTGACGGTACAAAGTATTCCCATGTACACCCAGGAGTATGACGGTACAAGGTATTTCCATGTACACCCGGGAGTGTGACGGTACAAGGTATTTCCATGTACACCCAGGAGAGTGACGGTACAAGGTATTTCCATGTAGACCGAGGAGTGTGACGGTACAAGGTATATCCATGTAAACCCAGGAGTATAAAGGTACGAGGTATTTCCATGTACACCCAGGAGTGTGACGGTACAAGGTAATATCTATTTACACCCAGGAGTGTGACGGTACAAGGTATTTCCATGTACACCCGGGAGTAGAATAGTACAAGGTATTTCTATGTAAACCCAGGCGTGTGACGGTACCAGGTATTTCCATGTACACCCAGGAGTGTGACGGTACAAGGTATTTCCAAGTAAACCCAGGAGTATAAATGTACGAGGTATTTCCTTGCACACCCAGGAGTGTGACGGTACAAGGTAATATCTATTTACACCCAGGAGTGTGACGGCACAAGGTATTTCCATGTACACCCAGGAGTAGAATAGTACAAGGTATTTCTATGTAAACCCAAGCGTGTGACGGTACCAGGTATTTCCATGTAAACGCAGGAGTATGACAGTACAAGGTATTTCCATGTACATGCAGGAGTGTGACGGTACAAGGTATTTCCATGTATACCCAGGAGTGTGACGGTACAAGGTATTTCCTTGCATACCCAGGAGTGTGACGGTACAAGGTATTTCCATGTACACCCAGGAGTATGCAGGTACAAGGTATTTCCTTGCACACCCAGGAGTGTGACTGTAGAAGGTATTTCCTTGCACACCCAGGAGTGTGACGGTACGAGGTATTTCCATTTACATCAAGGAGTATAACGGTACAAGGTATTTCCATGTACACCCAGGAGTGTGACGGTGCGAGGTATTTCCTTGCACACCCGGGAGTGTGACGGTACAAGGTATTTCCATGTACACCCTGGAGTGTGATAGTACAAGGTATTTCCATGTAAACCCAGGAGTGTGACGGTACAAGGTATTTCCATGTAGACGCAGGAGTGTGACGGTACAAGGTATTTCCATGTAAATCCAGGAGTATAAACGTACGAGGTATTTCCATGTACACCCAGGAGTGTGAGGGTACAAGGTATTTCCATGTACACCCAGGAGTGTGACGGTACGAGGTATTTCCATGTACACCCAAGAGTATGACGGTACGAGGTATTTCCATGTACACCCAGGAGTGTGACGGTACAAGGTATTTCCATGTACACCCAGGAGTGTGACGGTACAAGGTATTTCCATGTACACCCAGGAGCGTGACGGTACAAGGTATTTCCATGTACACACAGGGGTGCGACGTTGCGAGGTATTTCCATGTACACCCAGGAGTGTGATGGTACAAGGTATTTCCATGTACACACAGGGGTTGTGACGGTACAAGGTATTTCCATGTACACACAGGGGTGTGACGGTACGAGGTATTTCCATGTACACACAGGGGTGTGACGGTACAAGGTATTTCCATGTACACACAGGGGTGTGACGGTACAAGGTATTTCCATGTACACACAGGGGTGTGACGGTACAAGGTATTTCCATGTACACACAGGGGTTGTGACGGTACGAGGTATTTCCATGTACACACAGGGGTGTGACGGTAGAAGGTATTTCCATGTACACCCAGGAGTATGACAGTACAAGGTATTTCAATGTTTCGAAAGAGATGTGACGGTACAAGGTATTTGCATGTACACACAGGTTTGTGACGGTACAAGGTATTTTCATTAAACATAGGGGTGTGACGGTACAAGGTATTTCCATGTTTCCCCAGAGGTGTGACGGTACAAGGTATTTCCATGCTCACGCTCGAGTTTGGTGAATGTACTGCGAGTTTTGTCTGCTCTCTTCCTCGGTCTAATTGTTGGGATATCATGTTATTTTCGGAAACTTTGTTCAGTGTATCAATTTGCAAATTAAGCCATTATCTGACGTCGTTGTTGTTGACATCGTTATCAAGAGAATACACCTCACGTCAAGTGTGTAGAGAAACCTAGATCACTGTAGACAGCCCAAACTTTCAGCAAAACCAGTGAACAATTACAAAAGGCTTAACTCTCAAAACGGGACAAACACATGTGCACGCAAGCAGGCACAGACGCGCGCGCGCACACCCACATATAGCCTGGCGTTGATCATTGCTCATAATCCACAATGGACTGTCTGGTAAACACCCGACCTTTTACAGACCGCCGCCATATGCAGCGTTAGGCAAGTGATAAACACGCTTTTCAAATAAACATTGTTTGAGTGGAGGATGCTATCAGTAGAGCAGGACATATTTACCTTTTCGGCTTTTTCTACTTATGGAATCTGTTTCGGTAAATATTCTCTGACGTTGACGTTCTGAATTTCTCTGAGGCTACCGACCATGATGTACATGTGTCTGTTTGTACTAGTCCAGTATTATGGTACTACCCCACTGAGGTACCATGCCCCATTTTATCATGGATACCTCACTCAGACACAATATACAGACATCGAGCCGACCAGTAGAGTTGTATCCCCTCAATGCCGAGCACAAGTCAGGGTAACAGCAAGAACTATTTTGTCATGTCTTTCGGTATGACGCACCCGAGCGTCGAACCCCCGACCTTCCGCTCTCTGGGCAGGCGCTCTATCCACCAGATCACGGAGGTGGTCACGGACAGTTTTATGTGACGCGTTAACTAAACCTGAAACTAAAACTAAAACCTTGCATTGAAAGACTGTATGAGCTCATTTATAACCGGGAAGTGAGATATGTCTTTGTTTCACAGGGAGTATGGTGGCTGTGCTGCGGATTTTCTCCGCTCTGTCCTTCTGTCGGATTGTTGGCGCAACAGGTAAAGACCTTTCAACAACTTTGTAAGCATAATCAGTGTATAAGAATGAAAAATAATGTCGCTATGTAACGAGTGATCAGTTCACGTTAACATGTAGGTGGGTATTTTTGAGAGTCTCCATGTTGATGTATGTAGCTGCATGTAATTGCTAATCAAGGAGATATTGCTACACTCGAGTATCTGTAAATATGTTCTTATGTTTGTATGGTGTGTTTTTTGAGAGGTATGGACATGACATACCTACCCGCAGGCGTAGACTTTAGAGCTGAGACGGGTCCAGGACGGACGTCTCACACGTACTAGGTCCCTGTCTTCACCATGTCCATCTGTGACATTCCTACCAGTGTAGTCTTGTCATGTATTCGGCCGTGTCCGTCTGTGACATTCCTACCAGTGTAGTCTTGTCATGTATTCGGCCATGTCCGTCTGTGACATTCCTACCAGTGTAGTCTTGTCATGTATTCGGCCACGTCCGTCTGTGACATTCCTACCAGTGTAGTCTTGTCATGTATTCGGCCATGTCCGTCTGTGACATTCCTACCAGTGTAGTCTTGTCATGTATTCGGCCATGTCCATCTGTGACATTCCTACCAGTGTAGTCTTGTCATGTATTCGGCCATGTCCGTCTGTGACATTCCTACCAGTGTAGTCTTGTCATGTATTCGGCCATGTCCGTCTGTGACATTCCTACCAGTGTAGTCTTGTCATGTATTCGGCCATGTCCGTCTGTGACATTCCTACCAGTGTAGTCTTGTCATGTATTCGGCCATGTCCGTCTGTGACATTCCTACCAGTGTAGTCTTGTCATGTATTCGTCCATGTCCGTCTGTGACATTCCTACCAGTGTAGTCTTGTCATGTATTCGGCCAGGTCCGTCTGTGACATTCCTACCAGTGTAGTCTTGTCATGTATTCGGCCATGTCCGTCTGTGACATTCCTACCAGTGTAGTCTTGTCATGTATTCGGCCGTGTCCGTCTGTGACATTCCTACCAGTGTAGTCTTGTCATGTTTTCGGCCATGTCCGTCTGTGACATTCCTACCAGTGTAGTCTTGTCATGTATTCGGCCACGTCCGTCTGTGACATTCCTACCAGTGTAGTCTTGTCATGTATTCGGCCATGTCCGTCTGTGACATTCCTACCAGTGTAGTCTTGTCATGTATTCGGCCATGTCCATCTGTGACATTCCTACCAGTGTAGTCTTGTCATGTATTCGGCCATGTCCGTCTGTGACATTCCTACCAGTGTAGTCTTGTCATGTATTCGTCCATGTCCGTCTGTGACATTCCTACCAGTGTAGTCTTGTCATGTATTCGGCCATGTCCGTCTGTGACATTCCTACCAGTGTAGTCTTGTCATGTATTCGGCCATGTCCGTCTGTGACATTCCTACCAGTGTAGTCTTGTCATGTATTCGTCCATGTCCGTCTGTGACATTCCTACCAGTGTAGTCTTGTCATGTATTCGGCCAGGTCCGTCTGTGACATTCCTACCAGTGTAGTCTTGTCATGTATTCGGCCATGTCCGTCTGTGACATTCCTACCAGTGTAGTCTTGTCATGTATTCGGCCGTGTCCGTCTGTGACATTCCTACCAGTGTAGTCTTGTCATGTATTCGGCCATGTCCGTCTGTGACATTCCTACCAGTGTAGTCTTGTCATGTATTCGGCCACGTCCGTCTGTGACATTCCTACCAGTGTAGTCTTGTCATGTATTCGGCCATGTCCGTCTGTGACATTCCTACCAGTGTAGTCTTGTCATGTATTCGTCCATGTCCGTCTGTGACATTCCTACCAGTGTAGTCTTGTCATGTATTCGTCCATGTCCGTCTGTGACATTCCTACCAGTGTAGTCTTGTCATGTATTCGGCCATGTCCATCTGTGACATTCCTACCAGTGTAGTCTTGTCATGTATTCGGCCACGTCCGTCTGTGACATTCCTACCAGTGTAGTCTTGTCATGTATTCGGCCACGTCCGTCTGTGACATTCCTACCAGTGTAGTCTTGTCATGTATTCGGCCATGTCCGTCTGTGACATTCCTACCAGTGTAGTCTTGTCATGTATTCGGCCAGGTCCGTCTGTGACATTCCTACCAGTGTAGTCTTGTCATGTATTCCACCATGTCCGTCTGTGACATTCCTACCAGTGTAGTCTTGTCATGTATTCGGCCGTGTCTTTCATTTGTGAGAGACAGGAAATTGGAACTGTGATTTGAGCTAGACTTAGACTGTGCATAATGTGTCGCTGACTAATCGAACTGTAATCGGAATATGTTTGTGACCAGGATCCAGATTGTGTCCGATTGGAGGAGTTTCTGTATCACGTTGAGTATTCACCTATTTTGCGTTGCCGCATATATGCTAGGAAAATTAAAAAAAATACGAACTTGTTGCTGATGGTGTGTATTTAAATATTGAGAAGTCAAATATAAACTAACAACTTTTTCTATTATACTGCTGTATGGATGCCAGACTTAGGGCACTGACCAGCCTGACTGTAAACCTCTGACCGTCGTTATCCTCACATCCGACGGGCCTGTCAACCTCAT
Source organism: Haliotis rufescens (assembly GCF_023055435.1). Taxonomy (NCBI): domain Eukaryota; kingdom Metazoa; phylum Mollusca; class Gastropoda; order Lepetellida; family Haliotidae; genus Haliotis; species Haliotis rufescens. Next base: position 77,781,867 of record NW_025963890.1, on the reverse strand, counting down.
GAGCGTGAACGATTCTACTCTCTGTAAAGGCGAAGGACGAGTTCCAATTCTATTACCATCTTCAAATCATTATTAAGGGAATCGGCAGTCAAGAACAGCTGCGTTGACCCGGAATACCGAATTGGTAAGATAAATGAAGATGGACGGAATCTTAAACTGTGCACACGCACAAATGGAAATGTGCCGATTCCTGCTTCCCAGCTAAGCCTCAGCGCAAGATGTCCCGGAAACACCCCGGTCCAAACACTGGCACCAAATGGACCTGATCAGCACACCGCAGCTTATCACATGTGTTCACCTCAGTGCCGAACTTTTCTTGGTCTGATTCCAGCGGAAGAAGATTGACCTCTCTATTAAGCTAGAGAGGAAGATTCGTTGATGTCAGCAAGACCTGGGACCCGCTGAGAGTTGAGTCTTTTTCAGGTGCCAAGGATGATTATCTGGTTACAGAACCTCCATATGGTGATGCCAAGAAAGGATGGGACCATCTAGGAGACACACAGTTTCAATCTCAGCCTTTGGGGAAAAAACAAGGAAAAATCATGCTTGGCTCAAAGCTCACAAATGCATGATCACCCCTGTCGTCGAGGAAAGGTGCGCAACACTAACAAAATACAAACAACACGTCCCATTTTAATTCTGGAAACCCAAAAGTCCAGAAACTCTACGGTCTCTGCCGACTCTCGGTCAAAGGTATTTACAAAACTAAACATGCTGTTTTCATGGGAACATACCAAGGAAAAAAAAATGAAAAAACTCAATATTTACACTATCTCGCCCATGGGCGAGAATATGTTCCTTTATTCAAAACTCATGTTTTTGTTTCGCAAATACATTAAATGTATTCATTCAAGTATCATGACACAAAATTTAACTCATTTTAACTTAATTCAACTATTTTATAGCGATATTGAAATATTTCGCCCATGGGCAGACAGCATAGAATGCCAACTCAAAAATTATACTCAATGTCTCCGCAAAGTAATATAGTACGGAACTTAGAGTACATGTGAGATTATGTTTAATCCATATAACGTGTTATTATTCTACCTAACAATGTATTTAATGAAATGAATGCAAAACAAACTCAACGGCTAAAAGGTTTCATTGAAAAAAATACCCCTGGTCTTGCCAAAAAAACCAACTGCAATCCGACACAGATTAAACGCAACTTACAAACACAATCATAATCTGGTAATTCTGTATCACTCAACAAGTTGGAGTCGCTTACTCTGCCCACAGTATGACAGTATTGTGAACCATAGCAAGTACTATCTGCGAAACTATTTGCTCCTTTTATGGGACCGATTAGTTTTATGGCCATGGGCCTCGGCACAAGCGTGGTGATGGAAGACAAGTTATACATGTACATCCGATATGGTGACTGTTTTCGCTATTCATATTTTAAATAAATTCATAATACCACAACATTTTAGTACTCCTTGAAACTTTACAATCACTTCATTATCTACAATAGATTGAACGAGAACAAATGATATATTGCAGATTATTAAATCATTGTCTCTATTATCAGCCGCTACGTTTGTATCGTTTGCATTGTACAAAGAAATATTTTGTCTGTCCTTTTGCAGATTTAGCCTCAGGATGTGCTCATTCGAAATAGGAACGAAATTGCTTATCATGAGTATATATGATACACTGTAGATGTATTCACTTTAAAGTCGTATACGACCTTCGCGAGCGAGTTGAATGATCCAGGTTAATTGGAACGAAGTGTAGAAAGGGTTATAAGGTTTTGTATTTGGTAATGTGTAGGTTTGTTAAATATGATTTTTTTAATTCCTTTTATTTCAATATGTAAAAACATAATTATGCGCTTCAAAACAGAGCTGACTTGATGGGAGATATGGCGTTAGCCACCTGAGATTGTAGGTTGGGCACGGTTTAACCTTACTGTGTCCTCCCCCTTGTTGTTGTTACCGTTGTTATAAGGGATTAGGAGCTACGGCTCATTGCATTTTTGGTTACAGTCTGTCTAACTAAAGTGGACATGTGCAGGTGAACTCTGTTGAATTAGTATATGAAATGCCCCAAAATGTGAACTCCAAACAATAATTACCTGAGAGTAAATCCACGTGCGTCTGCCTTTCCCCTCGTTCACCTTGGAAATCCTTGATTATTATATCATGCAAGAGTTCTGAAATTCAGTGACAATGTTGCTGAACAGTAGAATCTGATGGACGTATTGTGCAGAACCTGTTTGACACTATGGGTTCCAGGACCACTAACAATCTGAGCTGAAAAAGTTTGGTCCTAACCGCCCCAACATCTACAAGTTTGTAAGCTTGTAGACGTCATTAAGAAGACATTAACAGTCCCATGCTGAGACCTTTCTCAAAATTCAGGCCGGTGGCAGGCTGCCAACAAAGAGATGAAAATATCGCAACCCCGACACAAATGTGCTCAGACAAACAATAAACTTACGACATACAGTTGAGTATGCCGATGCTGTATCTCAACCGTGTTGGCCTGAAAATTTAAACATGCTCATTAAATCCATAATCGTATAATTATTTCTAATAGAAACCGTGTCTTAATTTGTTCTTGCACTGTATCATATCGTGTATTTCATCTGTATATGTGTAATGTGTATATGTATAAATGACTACACTTATACCGCATATTCTGCAACAGACTATAATTAATCACCTTATTTTTGTCTCTCCATTTACCATGGCTGGCTGCACTAATAGCCTTTTAACAGTGGACACCGATTTCAGTATACATGTAGGCTTTTTGTTCAAAAAGGAATATGCAGGAAATTATATGCTACAATTAACTGTGTACTAATTACATGTTTGAATGTTATCAGTTTGGCGTAATGAGATACAGTGAGTGAGTGAGTTGGGTTTAACCCGCTTTTAACAGTATTCCAGTTATATCGCGGCATGTCCGCTTAATGTGGGAGGAAAGCCCGAAATGATGCAGGTCTCAGACGTTTACCCCTTCAGTGAAACCCACGAGCACGGGTATGGTGCTGACAAACCTAGAAACATAATCGGGGCGAACCGGGATTCGAACCCACAATCATAGGTTTCTGGCGTGCCCAAGGGACGCGACTCTGCACAGCGAATCGCGGCGCCTTAGACAACTGGGCAACCGTGTCCCCTTGCCTTTAAGAGATAACTACGCCCGTAAGAGGCGACTAACGGAATCGGTCGTAATCTGCCGTAATTTTTTGTGGAAATCATTCGATCAAGTAAAAATGACTGCGAAAGACGAATCAACTATTTATACCCGATAAAAGAAAATTTCTAACAAGCAGATATATTAGAGACAGTGACTAGACTACATGTACGTAATCCGTATCAATCAAAGGTGTAAAAAATCCTGAAAATCATATCTGTCGGAGACCTACCAAATAACCAAGTTTTATCATTACTATATTTATTACAATGCAAATACTTTAGTGATACATTTTTCAGATGAGAGGGCATACACACAAGTATACTGCTTCCGTCTGTGAATGCAGGTTGTACTTGGCATCTCAGTTCTCAGTTTCATACCGGTTGTATATCTGAATTTGTATATGGAACCATGCGTACAGCATGACAATTACTTGCTATTCGTCAGTCTACAACACACATAACACGGTCAAACAATTTTGGACACCGCTCTTGCAAGTTATTTAGTACAATAATTTTTTATTAAAATCTATTTAAATTTATTTTCACCATTTTCCCTATCCCATGCATGTTAATGTTGCTACATCTTATTGCTCATGTTCTCAAGTATTATAAAACACTTTAATGTTTCTCCGTCCTAATCTAACGTTATAACATTTCAGGTCATTACCATCATATAATACACAAGACATGATACCAAGTCATATTTTATTCGGTTTTATGGTATATGCGGTCTTACAATTGATTTTATTAGTCTTTAAATCTTATGTCTAGTAAATATTTTCACAAACAGGGCTGTTAGCTGATATAAGGAAGGTAACATCCAGTTGAATTCCAAGTTGACGTACTTCCTTTTTTTTAATCAAATATGAGGACTGTATACGACATACGTTAGTCTCTTAACGACGTTTCTACAATTAATATTTTGAATAAGCCGTAAATATGCCAGTTGTGACAGAGATGATGGTATGGTAGCTGTAGCAGACAGATTGACAGTCGTTGTTACGTGCGTCACTAGGTAATTAGTACGGCATTGACCTTGTTGATTGTTACTATACTTTGAGGATTTCTGTGGCCAGTGGCGGACGTAATTCAAACTCCTTCCACACTGACACCGCATGAAATATATTTGTGTACCGATTACATAACTATTATGGACAGGGTGGGGTGGTAGTTCACCGGACGACACTGTGTATATTGGGCGGCTCCTTTGATATCTCCTCCAAACATACTTTTATTGAATGACCCCATTAAACGATGATACACATCTCGATGAATATTTCAAGGCACTAATTCATCTTTCATAAACATTTTTTTGTCTTTGTGCTTAATATATCCACATATCAACGAAAATTTGTAAAACATTTTCAGGCTAGGTATTTGCCCACAGCAACACCTGAATAACTGTTTATTCACGCGTGGTGTGGTAGATCGTAATTGACCGAGAGCAGGTATTGTAGAATCACCTGTAAATAAGGCCGACACTATAATTAGATACAACGTCCTAATGAGAATATGAGAATTATCATAAGAAGGTTGTTGTTTTTTTCTGAACTGTTACCATTTTCATACCAAAAGTGACAATGCATTTAAAAGTTGCTTTAGTGTTATAATATTCACTCAAGTTTTCCTCAATCGCCTGTAAACATAATTCCCATTGGTCAGTTCGACACCGCATATAATTAAATAATTATTTCGAGATTTCGTTAGAATGTGAGATATTCAGCCAGACGTTATGCAACGAAAGACGAATCGTTTTTTTGTTGCAATTAAAATACGCGCACGTGTACCTGTATATTGCAAACTTAGTGTCACTTACTTTCCCAGTGTGATGTATCAACGAGACATAAAATGGGAAATGAATAAGAAACTAACTAAACTTTGATGTGTTGGAAAATGTCGCTAATGAATTGGCGTATCGTTGCAATATGTAAAAAAGGTGAAATTTGTAAAACTTCTGTAAAGGAAACATCGAACCAAATGCCTTTTTAAAATAGGAATGTAATGATATAACATAAAGTATATTTCACATGATACAATATACTCTGTACACAATTATTTAATTATTTTAAGGGACTGACGAAAACATGGGCGAAATATTTTAATAGTTGAATTAAGGTAAAATGAATTGAATCATGTGTCATGCTTCTAAAACCTTTATGTATTTGCGAAACTAAAACTGTTGAGCAAAGGAAAATATTCTGGCCCATGGGCCAAACCTTTTTCTCGCCCATGGGCGAAATATTTCAATATCGCTATAAAATCGTTGAATTAAGTTAAAATGAGTTAAATTTTGTGTAATGATACTTGAATGAATACATTTAATGTATTTGCGAAACAAAAAAAAGATTTTTAAGTAAAGGAACGTATTCTCGCCCAGGGGCCAAACCTTTTTCTCGCCCATGGGCGAAATATTTCAATATCGCTATAAAATCGTTGAATTAAGTTAAAATGAGTTAAATTTTGTGTCATGATACTTGAATGAATACATTTAATGTATTTACGAAACAAAAACATGAGTTTTGAGTAAAGGAACATATTCTCGCCCATGGGCCTGCCCATGGACCAAACCTTTTTCTCGCCCATGGGCGAAATATTTCAATATCGCTATAAAATAGTTGAATTTAGGTAAAATGAGCTAAATTTTGTGTCATGATACTTGAATAAATACATTTAATGTATTTGCGAAACAAAAACATGAGTTTTGAGTAAAGGAACATATTCTCGCCCATGGGCCTACCCATGGGCCATCTTTTTCTCGCCCATGGGCGAAATATTTCAATATCGCTATAAAATAGTTGAATTAAGTTAAAATGAGTTAAATTTTGTGTCATGATACTTGAATGAATACATTTAATGTATTTACGAAACAAAAACATGAGTTTTAAGTAAAGGAACATATTCTCGCCCATGGGCCAAACCTTTTTCTCGCCCATGGGCGAAATATTTTACTTAAATGTACTTAAATTTTACATTAAATGTAAACATGAGTTTTGAGTAAAGGAACATATTCTCGCCCATGGGCCTACCCATGGGCCTACCCATGGGCCTGTCTTCGCCCATGGGCAGGCCCATCGGCGAGATAGTGTTAATATTGAGTTTTTGAACAATTTATTTTTCATTTTTTCTTCCTTAGTATGTTCCCATGAAAACAACATGTTTAACTTTGTAAATACCTTTGACCAAGAGTCGGCAAAGACCTAAGCGTTTCTGGACTTTTGGGTTTCCAGAATTAAAATGGGACGTGTAAAACGCTATTACCAGGCTCTCTCAACAGGTGGAAGCAAAATACAGAAAACAACATTATTGTGTCATTAAGACAGTCATTGGTCCAATTCAAAGCAAGACGGCGCCACAGAAATCTGCAACAGGCGGAAAAATTAGTGTCGCATTCGACGTTGAACAAGGTTGAATGTTACTTTTCAAATTACTGAATGAAACGTATGCTATCACGACGTTTGGGGTATTATGAACTGGTTATTTGACAGAATGCAGCCTCTACACCAATGGAGTAAACTGTTCATCCGTATGTTGACAATGAACCTTAGCCTGTGTGGTCACAGTCTTGACGATAAACCGTGCCCTGTGTGGACACTCTCTTGACAATGGCCCTTACCCTGTGTGGACACTATCTTGACAATGACCCTTACCCTGTGTGGACACTGTCTTGACAATGACCTTTGCCCTGTGTGGACACCGTCTTGACGATGAACCTCACCCTGTTTGGACACTGTCTTGACAATAAACCCTGCCCTGTATGGGCACTTTCTTGACAATGACCTATACCCTGTGTGGACACTGTCTTGACAATGGGCCTTGCCCTGTGTGGACACTGTCTTGACAATGAACCCTACACTGTGTGGACGCTGTCTTGACAATTAACCTCGCCCTGTTTGGACACTGTCTTGACAATGACCCTTGCCCTGTGTGGACACTGTCTTGACAATGAACCCTGCCCTATATTGACACTGTCTTGACAATGAACCTCGCCCTGTATTGACACTGTCTTGACAATGACCCTCGCCCTGTTTGGACACTGTCTTGACAATGACCCTTACCCTGTATGGAAACTGTCTCGACAATGAACCCTACCCTGTGTGGACACTGTCTTGACAATGAACCTTGCTCTGTGTGATCACTATCTTGACAATGTGCCTTGCCCTGGTTGGACAATGTCTTGACAATGACCCCTACCCTGTGTGGACACTTTCTTGACAATGACCCTTACCCTGTTTGGACACTTTCTTGACAATGTGCCTTGCCCTGTGTGGACACTGTCTTAACAATGACCCCTACCCTGTGTGGACACTTTCTTCACATTGACCCTTACTCTGTGTGGACACTGTCTTGACAATGTGCCTTCCCCTGGTTGGACAATGTCTTAACAATGACCACTACCTTGTGTGGACACTTTCTTGACAATGACCCTTACCCTGTTTGGACACTGTCTTGACAATGACCCTTACCCTGTGTGGACACTGTCTTGACAATGAACCTCGGCCTGTTTGGACACTTTCTTGACAATGTGCCTTGCCCTGTGTGGACACTCTCTTGACAATGACCCCTACCCTGTGTGGACACTGTCTTGACAATGAACCTTGCTCTGTGTGATCACTATCTTGACAATGTGCCTTGCCCTGGTTGAACAATGTCTTGACAATGACCCCTACCCTGTGTGGACACTTTCTTGACAATGACCCTTACCCTGTTTGGACACTTTCTTGACAATGTGCCTTGCCCTGTGTGGACACTATCTTCACAATGACCCTTACTCTGTGTGGACACTGTCTTGACAATGAACCTTGCTCTGTTTGGACACTGTCTTGACGATGTGCCTTGCCCTGGTTGGAGAATGTCTTGACAATGACCCCTACCTTGTGTGGACACTTTCTTGACTATGACCCTTACCCTGTTTGGACACTTTCTTGACAATGTGCCTTGCCCTGTGTGGACACTATCTTCACAATGACCCTTACCCTGTGTGGACACTGTCTTGACAATGAACCTTGCTCTGTGTGGACACTGTCTTGACGATGTGCCTTGCCCTGGTTGGACAATGTCTTGACAATGACCCCTACCTTGTGTGGACACTTTCTTCACAATGACCCTTACCCTGTTTGGACACTATCTTGACAATGACCCTTACCCTGTGTGGAAACTGTCTTGATAATGAAGCTTGCTCTGTGTGGACACTATCTTGACAATGTGCCTTGCCCTGGTTGAACAATGTCTTGACAATGACCCTTACCCTGTGTGGACACTATCTTGACAATGAACCCTGCCCTGTATGGACACTGTCTTGACGATGAACCTCACACTGTTTGGACACCGTCTTGACGATGAACCTCACACTGTTTGGACAATGTCTTGACAATGAACGTCTCCCTGTTTGAACACCGTCTTGACGATAAAGCCTGCCCTGTGTGAATACTGTCATGACAATGACCCTTGCCCTGTATTGACACCCTCATAACAATGACCCTTACTCTGTGTGGACATTGTCTTGACAATGAACCTCACCCTGTTTGGACACTATCTTGACAATGACCCCTACCCTGTGTGGACACTATCTTCACAATGACCCTTACTCTGTGTGGACACTGTCTTGACAATGAACCTTGCTCTGTGTGGACACTGTCTTGACAATGACCCTTACCCTGTGTGGACACTGTCTTGACAATGAACCTCGGCCTGTTTGGACACTTTCTTGACAATGTGCCTTGCCCTGGTTGGACACTGTCTTGACAATGACCCCTACCCTGTGTGGACACTGTCTTGACAATGAACCTTGCTCTGTGTGGACACTGTCTTGAAAATGTGCCTTGCCCTGGTTGGACAATGTCTTGACAATGACCCCTACCTTGTGTGGGCACTTTCTTGACAATGACCCTTACCCTGTTTGGACACTGTCTTGACAATGACCCCTACCCTGTGTGGACACTGTCTTGACAATGAACCTTGCTCTGTGTGATCACTATCTTGACAATGTGCCTTGCCCTGGTTGAACAATGTCTTGACAATGACCCCTACCCTGTGTGGACACTTTCTTGACAATTACCCTTACCCTGTTTGGATACTTTCTTGACAATGTGCCTTGCCCTGTGTGGACACTATCTTCACAATGACCCTTACTCTGTGTGGACACTGTCTTGACAATGAACCTTGCTCTGTGTGGACACTGTCTTGACGATGTGCCTTGCCCTGGTAGGACAATATCTTGACAATGACCCCTACCTTGTGTGGACACTTTCTTCACAATGACCCTTACCCTATTTGGACACTATCTTGACAATGACCCTTACCCTGTGTGGAAACTGTCTTGATAATGAAGCTTGCTCTGTGTGGACACTATCTTGACAATGTGCCTTGCCCTGGTTGAACAATGTCTTGACAATGACCCTTACCCTGTGTGGACACTATCTTGACAATGAACCCTGCCCTGTATTGACACTGTCTTGACGATGAACCTCACACTGTTTGGACAATGTCTTGACGATGAACCTCACACTGTTTGGACAATGTCTTGACAATGAACGTCTCCCTGTTTGAACACCGTCTTGACGATAAAGCCTGCCCTGTGTGGATACTGTCATGACAATGACCCTTGCCCTGTATTGACACCCTCTTAACAATGACACTTACTCTGTGTGGACATTGTCTTGACAATGAACCTCACCCTGTTTGGACACTATCTTGACAATGACCCTTACCCTGTGTGGACACTGTCTTGGCAATGACCCTTACCCTGTGTGGACACTGTCTTGACAATGACCCTTACCCTGTGTGGACACTGTCTTGACAATGGGACTTGCCCTGTTTGGACAGTGTCTTGACAATGACCCTTACCCTGTGTGGACACTATCTTGACAATGTGCCTTGCCCTGGTTGAACAATGTCTTGACAATGACCCTTGCCCTGTGTGGACACTATCTTGACAATGAACCCTGCCCTGTATGGACACTGTCTTGGCAATGACCCTTACCCTGTGTGGACACTGTCTTGACAATGACCCTTACCCTGTGTGGACACTGTCTTGACAATGGGCCTTACCCTGTGTGGACACTGTCTTGACAATGGGCCTTGCCCTGTTTGGACACTGTCTTGACAATGACCCTTACCCTGTGTGGACACTGTCTTGACAATGAACCTTGCTCTGTGTGGACACTGTCTTGACAATGTGCCTTGCCCTGGTTGGACAATGTCTTGACAATGACCCCTGCCTTGTGTGGACACTTTCTTGACAATGACCCTTACCCTGTTTGGACACTGTCTTGACAATGACCCTTACCCTGTGTGGACACTGTCTTGACAATGAACCTCGGCCTGTTTGGACACTTTCTTGACAATGTGCCTTGCCCTGTGTGGACACTGTCTTGACAATGACCCCTACCCTGTGTGGACACTGTCTTGACAATGAACCTTGCTCTGTGTGATCACTATCTTGACAATGTGCCTTGCCCTGGTTGAACAATGTCTTGACAATGACCCCTACCCTGTGTGGACACTTTCTTGACAATGACCCTTACCCTGTTTGGACACTTTCTTGACAATGTGCCTTGCCCTGTGTGGACACTGTCTTAACAATGACCCCTACCCTGTGTGGACACTTTCTTCACATTGATCCTTACTCTGTGTGGACACTGTCTTGACAATGTGCCTTCCCCTGGTTGGACAATGTCTTAACAATGACCACTACCTTGTGTGGACACTTTCTTGACAATGACCCTTACCCTGTTTGGACACTGTCTTGACAATGACCCTTACCCTGTGTGGACACTGTCTTGACAATGAACCTCGGCCTGTTTGGACACTTTCTTGACAATGTGCCTTGCCCTGTGTGGACACTCTCTTGACAATGACCCCTACCCTGTGTGGACACTGTCTTGACAATGAACCTTGCTCTGTGTGATCACTATCTTGACAATGTGCCTTGCCCTGGTTGAACAATGTCTTGACAATGACCCCTACCCTGTGTGGACACTTTCTTGACTATGACCCTTACCCTGTTTGGACACTTTCTTGACAATGTGCCTTGCCCTGTGTGGACACTATCTTCACAATGACCCTTACTCTGTGTGGACACTGTCTTGACAATGAACCTTGCTCTGTTTGGACACTGTCTTGACGATGTGCCTTGCCCTGGTTGGAGAATGTCTTGACAATGACCCCTACCTTGTGTGGACACTTTCTTGACTATGACCCTTACCCTGTTTGGACACTTTCTTGACAATGTGCCTTGCCCTGTGTGGACACTATCTTCACAATGACCCTTACTCTGTGTGGACACTGTCTTGACAATGAACCTTGCTCTGTGTGGACACTGTCTTGACGATGTGCCTTGCCCTGGTTGGACAATGTCTTGACAATGACCCCTACCTTGTGTGGACACTTTCTTCACAATGACCCTTACCCTGTTTGGACACTATCTTGACAATGACCCTTACCCTGTGTGGAAACTGTCTTGATAATGAAGCTTGCTCTGTGTGGACACTATCTTGACAATGTGCCTTGCCCTGGTTGAACAATGTCTTGACAATGACCCTTACCCTGTGTGGACACTATCTTGACAATGAACCCTGCCCTGTATGGACACTGTCTTGACGATGAACCTCACACTGTTTGGACACCGTCTTGACGATGAACCTCACACTGTTTGGACAATGTCTTGACAATGAACGTCTCCCTGTTTGAACACCGTCTTGACGATAAAGCCTGCCCTGTGTGAATACTGTCATGACAATGACCCTTGCCCTGTATTGACACCCTCATAACAATGACCCTTACTCAGTGTGGACATTGTCTTGACAATGAACCTCACCCTGTTTGGACACTATCTTGACAATGACCCCTACCCTGTGTGGACACTATCTTCACAATGACCCTTACTCTGTGTGGACACTGTCTTGACAATGAACCTTGCTCTGTGTGGACACTGTCTTGACAATGACCCTTACCCTGTGTGGACACTGTCTTGACAATGAACCTCGGCCTGTTTGGACACTTTCTTGACAATGTGCCTTGCCCTGGTTGGACACTGTCTTGACAATGACCCCTACCCTGCGTGGACACTGTCTTGACAATGAACCTTGCTCTGTGTGGACACTGTCTTGAAAATGTGCCTTGCCCTGGTTGGACAATGTCTTGACAATGACCCCTACCTTGTGTGGACACTTTCTTGACAATGACCCTTACCCTGTTTGGACACTGTCTTGACAATGACCCTTACCCTGTGTGGACACTGTCTTGACAATGAACCTCGGCCTGTTTGGACACTTTCTTGACAATGTGCCTTGCCCTGTGTGGACACTCTCTTGACAATGACCCCTACCCTGTGTGGACACTGTCTTGACAATGAACCTTGCTCTGTGTGATCACTATCTTGACAATGTGCCTTGCCCTGTGTGGACACTATCTTCACAATGACCCTTACTCTGTGTGGACACTGTCTTGACAATGAACCTTGCTCTGTGTGGACACTGTCTTGACGATGTGCCTTGCCCTGGTAGGACAATATCTTGACAATGACCCCTACCTTGTGTGGACACTTTCTTCACAATGACCCTTACCCTATTTGGACAGTATCTTGACAATGACCCTTACCCTGTGTGGAAACTGTCTTGATAATGAAGCTTGCTCTGTGTGGACACTATCTTGACAATGTGCCTTGCCCTGGTTGAACAATGTCTTGACAATGACCCTTACCCTGTGTGGACACTATCTTGACAATGAACCCTGCCCTGTATGGACACTGTCTTGACGATGAACCTCACACTGTTTGGACAATGTCTTGACGATGAACCTCACACTGTTTGGACAATGTCTTGACAATGAACGTCTCCCTGTTTGAACACCGTCTTGACGATAAAGCCTGCCCTGTGTGGATACTGTCATGACAATGACCCTTGCCCTGTATTGACACCCTCTTAACAATGACCCTTACTCTGTGTGGACATTGTCTTGACAATGAACCTCACCCTGTTTGGACACTATCTTGACAATGACCCTTACCCTGTGTGGACACTGTCTTGGCAATGACCCTTACCCTGTGTGGACACTGTCTTGACAATGACCCTTACCCTGTGTGGACACTGTCTTGACAATGGGCCTTGTCCTGTTTCGACACTGTCTTGACAATGACCCTTACCCTGTGTGGACACTTTCTTGACAATGGGACTTGCCCTGTTTGGACAGTGTCTTGACAATGACCCTTACCCTGTGTGGACACTATCTTGACAATGTGCCTTGCCCTGGTTGAACAATGTCTTGACAATGACCCTTACCCTGTGTGGACACTATCTTGACAATGAACCCTGCCCTGTATGGACACTGTCTTGGCAATGACCCTTACCCTGTGTGGACACTGTCTTGACAATGACCCTTACCCTGTGTGGACACTGTCTTGACAATGGGCCTTACCCTGTGTGGACACTGTCTTGACAATGGGCCTTGCCCTGTTTGGACACTGTCTTGACAATGACCCTTACCCTGTGTGGACACTGTCTTGACAATGAACCTTGCTCTGTGTGGACACTGTCTTGACAATGTGCCTTGCCCTGGTTGGACAATGTCTTGACAATGACCCCTGCCTTGTGTGGACACTTTCTTGACAATGACCCTTACCCTGTTTGGACACTGTCTTGACAATGACCCTTACCCTGTGTGGACACTGTCTTGACAATGAACCTCGGCCTGTTTGGACACTTTCTTGACAATGTGCCTTGCCCTGTGTGGACACTGTCTTGACAATGACCCCTACCCTGTGTGGACACTGTCTTGACAATGAACCTTGCTCTGTGTGATCACTATCTTGACAATGTGCCTTGCCCTGGTTGAACAATGTCTTGACAATGACCCCTACCCTGTGTGGACACTTTCTTGACAATGACCCTTACCCTGTTTGGACACTTTCTTGACAATGTGCCTTGCCCTGTGTGGAAACTGTCTTGACAATGACCCTTACCCTGTGTGGACACTGTCTTGAGAATGAACCTCGCCCTGTTTGGACACTGTCTTGACAATGACCCTTACCCTGTGTGGACACTAGCTTGACAATGAACCCTGCCCTGTATGGACACTGTCTTGACGATGAACCTCACACTGTTTGGACACCGTCTTGACGATGAACCTCAGACTGTTTGGACAATGTCTTGACAATGAACCCTGCCCCGTGTGGACACTGTCTTGACGATGAACCTCACACTGTTTGGACACCGTCTTGACGATTAACCCTGCCCTGTTTGGACACCGTCTTGACGATAAAGCCTGCCCTGTATTGACACCCTCTTAACAATGACACTTACTCTGTGTGGACATTGTCTTGACAATGAACCTCACCCTGTTTGGACACTATCTTGACAATGACCCTTACCCTGTGTGGACACTGTCTTGGCAATGACCCTTGCTCTGGGTGGACACTGTCTTGACAATGACCCTTGCCCTGTGTGGACACTGTCTTGACAATGTCCCTTGCTCTGTGTGGACACTGTCTTGACAATGACCCTTACCCTGTGTGGACACTGTCTTGGCAATGACCCTTGCTCTGGGTGGACACTGTCTTGACAATGACCCTTGCCCTGTGTGGACACTGTCTTGACAATGTCCCTTGCTCTGTGTGGACACTGTCTTGACAATGACCCTTGCACTTGGTGGACATTGTCTTGACAATGAACCTTGCCCTTTATGGACACTGTCTTGACGATGAACCTCAAACTGTTTGGACACCGTCTTGACGATGAACCTCAGACTGTTTGGACAATGTCTTGACAATGAACCTCACCCTGTTCGGACACTATCTTGACAATGACCCTTACTCTGTGTGGACACTGTCTTGGCAATGACCCTTACCCTGTGTGGACACTGTCTTGACAATGTCCCTTACCCTGTGTGGACACTGTCTTGACAATGTCCCTTGCTCTGTGTGGACACTGTCTTGACAATGACCCTTGCACTTGGTGGACATTGTCTTGACAATGAACCTTGCCCTGTGTGGACACCGTCTTGACAATGACCCTTACCCTGTGTGGACACTGTCTTTGCAATGACCCTTGCTCTGAGTGGACACTGTCTTGACAATGACCCTTGCTCTGTGTGGACACTGTCTTGACAATGACCCTTGCTCTGGGTGGACACTGTCTTGACAATGACCCTTGCTCTGGGTGGACACTGTCTTGACAATGACCCTTGTCCTGTGTGGACACTGTCTTGACAATGACCCTTTCCCTCTGTGGACACCATCTTGACAATGACCCTCACCCTGTTTGGACACTATCTTGAGAATGACCCTTACCCTGTGTGGACACTGTCTTGGCATTGACCCTTGCTCTGGGTGGACACTGTCTTGACAATGACCCTTGCTCTGGGTGGACACTGTCTTGACAATGTGCCTTCCCCTGGTTGGACAATGTCTTAACAATGACCACTACCTTGTGTGGACACTTTCTTGACAATGACCCTTACCCTGTTTGGACACTGTCTTGACAATGACCCTTACCCTGTGTGGACACTGTCTTGACAATGAACCTCGGCCTGTTTGGACACTTTCTTGACATTGTGCCTTGCCCTGTGTGGACACTCTCTTGACAATGACCCCTACCCTGTGTGGACACTGTCTTGACAATGAACCTTGCTCTGTGTGATCACTATCTTGACAATGTGCCTTGCCCTGGTTGAACAATGTCTTGACAATGACCCCTACCCTGTGTGGACACTTTCTTGACAATGACCCTTACCCTGTTTGGACACTTTCTTGACAATGTGCCTTGTCCTGTGTGGACACTATCTTCACAATGACCCTTACTCTGTGTGGACACTGTCTTGACAATGAACCTTGCTCTGTTTGGACACTGTCTTGACGATGTGCCTTGCCCTGGTTGGACAATGTCTTGACAATGACCCCTACCTTGTGTGGACACTTTCTTGACTATGACCCTTACCCTGTTTGGACACTTTCTTGACAATGTGCCTTGCCCTGTGTGGACACTATCTTCACAATGACCCTTACTCTGTGTGGACACTGTCTTGACAATGAACCTTGCTCTGTGTGGACACTGTCTTGACGATGTGCCTTGCCCTGGTTGGAGAATGTCTTGACAATGACCCCTACCTTGTGTGGACACTTTCTTCACAATGACCCTTACCCTGTTTGGACACTATCTTGACAATGACCCTTACCCTGTGTGGAAACTGTCTTGATAATGAAGCTTGCTCTGTGTGGACACTATCTTGACAATGTGCCTTGCCCTGGTTGAACAATGTCTTGACAATGACCCTTACCCTGTGTGGACACTATCTTGACAATGAACCCTGCCCTGTATGGACACTGTCTTGACGATGAACCTCACACTGTTTGGACACCGTCTTGACGATGAACCTCACACTGTTTGGACAATGTCTTGACAATGAACGTCTCCCTGTTTGAACACCGTCTTGACGATAAAGCCTGCCCTGTGTGAATACTGTCATGACAATGACCCTTGCCCTGTATTGACACCCTCATAACAATGACCCTTACTCTGTGTGGACATTGTCTTGACAATGAACCTCACCCTGTTTGGACACTATCTTGACAATGACCCCTACCCTGTGTGGACACTATCTTCACAATGACCCTTACTCTGTGTGGACACTGTCTTGACAATGAACCTTGCTGTGTGTGGACACTGTCTTGACAATGACCCTTACCCTGTGTGGACACTGTCTTGACAATGAACCTCGGCCTGTTTGGACACTTTCTTGACAATGTGCCTTGCCCTGCGTGGACACTGTCTTGACAATGACCCCTACCCTGTGTGGACACTGTCTTGACAATGAACCTTGCTCTGTGTGGACACTGTCTTGAAAATGTGCCTTGCCCTGGTTGGACAATGTCTTGACAATGACCCCTACCTTGTGTGGATACTTTCTTGACAATGACCCTTACCCTGTTTGGACACTGTCTTGACAATGACCCTTACCCTGTGTGGACACTGTCTTGACAATGAACCTCGGCCTGTTTGGACACTTTCTTGACAATGTGCCTTGCCCTGTGTGGACACTCTCTTGACAATGACCCCTACCCTGTGTGGACACTGTCTTGACAATGAACCTTGCTCTGTGTGATCACTATCTTGACAATGTGCCTTGCCCTGGTTGAACAATGTCTTGACAATGACCCCTACCCTGTGTGGACACTTTCTTGACAATTACCCTTACCCTGTGTGGACACTTTCTTGACAATGTGCCTTGCCCTGTGTGGACACTATCTTCAGAATGACCCTTACTCTGTGTGGACACTGTCTTGACAATGAACCTTGCTCTGTGTGGACACTGTCTTGACGATGTGCCTTGCCCTGGTTGGACAATGTCTTGACAATGACCCCTACCTTGTGTGGACACTTTCTTCACAATGACCCTTACCCTATTTGGACACTATCTTGACAATGACCCTTACCCTGTGTGGAAACTGTCTTGATAATGAAGCTTGCTCTGTGTGGACACTATCTTGACAATGTGCCTTGCCCTGGTTGAACAATGTCTTGACAATGACCCCTACCCTGTGTGGACACTATCTTCACAATGACCCTTACTCTGTGTGGACACTGTCTTGACAATGAACCTTGCTGTGTGTGGACACTGTCTTGACAATGACCCTTACCCTGTGTGGACACTGTCTTGACAATGAACCTCGGCCTGTTTGGACACTTTCTTGACAATGTGCCTTGCCCTGCGTGGACACTGTCTTGACAATGACCCCTACCCTGTGTGGACACTGTCTTGACAATGAACCTTGCTCTGTGTGGACACTGTCTTGAAAATGTGCCTTGCCCTGGTTGGACAATGTCTTGACAATGACCCCTACCTTGTGTGGACACTTTCTTGACAATGACCCTTACCCTGTTTGGACACTGTCTTGACAATGACCCTTACCCTGTGTGGACACTGTCTTGACAATGAACCTCGGCCTGTTTGGACACTTTCTTGACAATGTGCCTTGCCCTGTGTGGACACTCTCTTGACAATGACCCCTACCCTGTGTGGACACTGTCTTGACAATGAACCTTGCTCTGTGTGATCACTATCTTGACAATGTGCCTTGCCCTGGTTGAACAATGTCTTGACAATGACCCCTACCCTGTGTGGACACTTTCTTGACAATTACCCTTACCCTGTTTGGACACTTTCTTGACAATGTGCCTTGCCCTGTGTGGACACTATCTTCAGAATGACCCTTACTCTGTGTGGACACTGTCTTGACAATGAACCTTGCTCTGTGTGGACACTGTCTTGACGATGTGCCTTGCCCTGGTTGGACAATGTCTTGACAATGACCCCTACCTTGTGTGGACACTTTCTTCACAATGACCCTTACCCTATTTGGACACTATCTTGACAATGACCCTTACCCTGTGTGGAAACTGTCTTGATAATGAAGCTTGCTCTGTGTGGACACTATCTTGACAATGTGCCTTGCCCTGGTTGAACAATGTCTTGACAATGACCCTTACCCTGTGTGGACACTATCTTGACAATGAACCCTGCCCTGTATGGACACTGTCTTGACGATGAACCTCACACTGTTTGGACAATGTCTTGACGATGAACCTCACACTGTTTGGACAATGTCTTGACAATGAACGTCTCCCTGTTTGAACACCGTCTTGACGATAAAGCCTGCCCTGTGTGGATACTGTCATGACAATGACCCTTGCCCTGTATTGACACCCTCTTAACAATGACCCTTACTCTGTGTGGACATTGTCTTGACAATGAACCTCACCCTGTTTGGACACTATCTTGACAATGACCCTTACCCTGTGTGGACACTGTCTTGGCAATGACCCTTACCCTGTGTGGACACTGTCTTGACAATGGGCCTTGTCCTGTTTCGACACTGTCTTGACAATGACCCTTACCCTGTGTGGACACTGTCTTGACAATGGGACTTGCCCTGTTTGGACAGTGTCTTGACAATGACCCTTACCCTGTGTGGACACTATCTTGACAATGTGCCTTGCCCTGGTTGAACAATGTCTTGACAATGACCCTTACCCTGTGTGGACACTATCTTGACAATGAACCCTGCCCTGTATGGACACTGTCTTGACGATGAACCTCACACTGTTTGGACACCGTCTTCACGATGAACCTCACACTGTTTGGACACTGTCTTGACACTGACCCTTACCCTGTGTGGACACTATCTTGACAATGAACCCTGCCCTGTATGGACATTGTCTTGACGATGAACCTCACACTGTTTGGACACCGTCTTGACGATGAACCTCACACTGTTTGAACACAGTCTTGACGATAAAGCCTGGCCTGTGTGGACACTGTCTTGGCAATGACCCTTACCCTGTGTGGACACTGTCTTGACAATGACCCTTACCCTGTGTGGACACTGTCTTGACAATGGGCCTTACCCTGTGTGGACACTGTCTTGACAATGGGCCTTGCCCTGTTTGGACACTGTCTTGACAATGACCCTTACCCTGTGTGGACACTGTCTTGACAATGAACCTTGCTCTGTGTGGACACTGTCTTGACAATGTGCCTTGCCCTGGTTGGACAATGTCTTGACAATGACCCCTACCTTGTGTGGACACTTTCTTGACAATGACCCTTACCCTGTTTGGACACTGTCTTGACAATGACCCTTACCCTGTGTGGACACTGTCTTGACAATGAACCTCGGCCTGTTTGGACACTTTCTTGACAATGTGCCTTGCCCTGTGTGGACACTGTCTTGACAATGACCCCTACCCTGTGTGGACACTGTCTTGACAATGAACCTTGCTCTGTGTGATCACTATCTTGACAATGTGCCTTGCCCTGGTTGAACAATGTCTTGACAATGACCCCTACCCTGTGTGGACACTTTCTTGACAATGACCCTTACCCTGTTTGGACACTTTCTTGACAATGTGCCTTGCCCTGTGTGGAAACTGTCTTGACAATGACCCTTACCCTGTGTGGACACTGTCTTGAGAATGAACCTCGCCCTGTTTGGACACTGTCTTGACAATGACCCTTACCCTGTGTGGACACTATCTTGACAATGAACCCTGCCCTGTATGGACACTGTCTTGACGATGAACCTCACACTGTTTGGACACCGTCTTGACGATGAACCTCACACTGTTTGGACAATGTCTTGACAATGAACCCTGCCCTGTGTGGACACTGTCTTGACGATGAACCTCACACTGTTTGGACACCGTCTTGACGATTAACCCTGCCCTGTTTGGACACCGTCTTGACGATAAAGCCTGCCCTGTATTGACACCCTCTTAACAATGACACTTACTCTGTGTGGACATTGTCTTGACAATGAACCTCACCCTGTTTGGACACTATCTTGACAATGACCCTTACCCTGTGTGGACACTGTCTTGGCAATGACCCTTGCTCTGGGTGGACACTGTCTTGACAATGACCCTTGCCCTGTGTGGACACTGTCTTGACAATGTCCCTTGCTCTGTGTGGACACTGTCTTGACAATGACCCTTGCACTTGGTGGACATTGTCTTGACAATGAACCTTGCCCTTTATGGACACTGTCTTGACGATGAACCTCAAACTGTTTGGACACCGTCTTGACGATGAACCTCAGACTGTTTGGACAATGTCTTGACAATGAACCTCACCCTGTTCGGACACTATCTTGACAATGACCCTTACTCTGTGTGGACACTGTCTTGGCAATGACCCTTACCCTGTGTGGACACCATCTTGACAATGTCCCTTACCCTGTGTGGACACTGTCTTGACAATGTCCCTTGCTCTGTGTGGACACTGTCTTGACAATGACCCTTGCACTTGGTGGACATTGTCTTGACAATGAACCTTGCCCTGTGTGGACACTATCTTGACAATGACCCTTACCCTGTGTGGACACTGTCTTGGCAATGACCCTTGCTCTGGGTGGACACTGTCTTGACAATGACCCTTGCTCTGTGTGGACACTGTCTTGACAATGACCCTTGCTCTGGGTGGACACTGTCTTGACAATGACCCATGTCCTGTGTGGACACTGTCTTGACAATGTCCCTTTCCCTCTGTGGACACCATCTTGACAATGACCCTTGCACTTGGTGGACATTGTCTTGACAATGAACCTCACCCTGTTTGGACACTATCTTGACAATGACCCTTACCCTGTGTGGACACTGTCTTGGCATTGACCCTTGCTCTGGGTGGACACTGTCTTGACAATAACCCTTGCTCTGTGTGGACACTGTCTTGACAATGTCCCTTGCTCTGTGTGGACACTGTCTTGACAATGACCCTTGCACTTGGTGGACATTGTCTTGACAATGACCCTTGCCCTGTTTGGACACTATCTTGACAATGACCCTTACCCTGTGTGGACACTGTCTTGGCAATGACCCTTGCTCTGGGTGGACACTGTCAAGACTGATTAGTTAAGATTGATATTACGATATTTAAATATAGACGTGTAGTTCAATAATGATATTTTTCCATTTAAAATATGTTATTAAATGTCAATATAATAGGGGCACGATTTGCAAGAAGTGGCCTTTGAACCAATTGACCACTCAGTCCCTTGGATCTGGCGCAAAGTCTGTGTACAAATGCATAAATGTATACTTATTACCACATTAGAGAACGAGCTGCTTTTGTACGATACAAACACTGACCAATGACATAACAGCTCCAATTCAAGACTTTTGAATTAAACATGTTTCACCTCTCACTCTTCCTTTCAGATCACACGCTGTTGATCAGTGCTTTAATTGGAGGAGTGGCGTATTTGTTGCTGATCATCGCTGTCGCAGTTGTAGGTGTTGTGTGTTGGTAAGATGAATGAACACCCATATAGTCTTAGAGAACCAAACTGCATCTATTGTGGTACCCCGCATAACTAGAATACAAGTGACGCACAACAAGTAAAAATCAATTGTCAGTGCAAGAGAATTATAGATTATCCGTCCAGCAACTTGGTGATTCAACTGTATTTCATGAAATGGTAACTTTTCTAGGTGCAAAGGAAAGAACACGACAGGCTGCCATTGTCTAGTGCATCACTCACAAGGTAATTCAGATTTCTTTCAAAATTTAAGTAGTAAATGTTTATGTTTATGCATGTGTATATATATATATATATATATATATATGTGTGTGTGTGTGTGTGTGTGTGTGTGTGTGTGTGTATGTGTGTGAAACAATACATTTTCCCTCATCATTATCATATCTACCCTGAACTATTTAGAAACTCACCACGTATTTCTTCGAGCCCCATATGAATTGAAACATAACTCTGACATAAGCAAACACTTTCAGGAAGTTCGAGAGCAAATGGCGACTACAAAAACCAGGGCACCCCTGAACATTCCACCGAGGTGGAGGTGGACAAACTGCATGACAAGATCAGGGAGTTGTTAGAGGAAGCTGGTGGTGTTCACGGTGAATTCAACGTAGGCACTATATATTGGTGGTGTCATATAATGAAAACGATGGCATTTTCGAGAATGATATATCGATTTGACTCCTTTATTTATCGCAATACTATTATCGATGAACTAGTAGTGGATATGAAATGCAAGGTAAGAATGGACAATGTTTTACATAATTAGGAATCCAATTTCAAAATATGTATCATTCCTTGTTTGGAAGACATCTCCGTTTGGTCACATATGTAGTTCCAGATGAATGCAATATGTTCCAGCGACTTTCTGTTGGTGCCAATCGACCTCAGCTAAGATCTCGACGGAAGGGAAACAGAGCCAAGAACCGTTATAAAAACATCTATCCTTGTAAGTAATGCCATGCACAATGTTTGTGGGTCTGCATATAGGTGTAAACTGTGAACCACTAGTTGTTGGGCATGATCCGTTTCTTGTTACAGCATGTAAGTGCTTGATCTTTAACAAAGGAAATACGTTAATTCGTGAAGTGATGCACATACTTGCATATGCAGCCAGCAGACTAAACAGCATCTCACAAATGCTTCCATCGATTTTTAAAATATTTTCAACAAGTTGCAACAAATTACGTGGCTATTTGACTAAATGCATCCACATATGTTTAGTCTGATTTAGAAATCGATGTAAATGTAGTGTGAAGCACCTTTTACAACTATATTTCAGATGATTTCAACCAAGTACAGCTGACGAAACTGCACAGTGATCCTCTCTCTACCTATATCAACGCTAACTACATCAATGTGGGTTTATCGTCAAATAGTTTCAAGCTAAATAACTCATGGAAAAGAAAAAAACCCAACTGTTTTGCTGGATTTAATAATCCACACAAAGCATTACGTAGATGTAAATACGAAATAACAAAACAACTTGAAAAGTACAAGTCTGGATTAGCTCGTTTTATATCAGTGCTCAATCCAAAATGTACTTTACAGGAGGTAATTTGTAGGCACTTTCAACATTCAAAAATAAAACTAAGTCCAAATTGACATGGCAGAAACAGGCTATAGGCATTATGCAAATTAGCCTGGAAAAAAAGTTATCAAAACAACAATAAAAATATCAGTTATGTTTATGTACATACTAATAATGACATGTAAGTTGTTGTTTGAGAAGGGATATGTTACTTTTACGTTCTGATATTGTAACGATGATTCACTATTTTATTTCAGGGATATTTCAAACCTCAAGCATACATTGCGACTCAAGGTATGTATAACATTCTTTCCGAAAGTGCTCCATTGATTTAAATTCAAAGCACGAAAACGTAAACGTCAAACATAGATGTTTTATCATGTCAATGATACAGTTTAAGCAGCACAGATGAACTAACAAATGTACCTACCACATTAAGGAGACATGCTGTGATCAGTAATAATGTCTAAAGTGGCGTTAAACACTTCCCTCCATGTTTATCACGATGCATTAGTTAATGCAATACAGTATCAACTTTAATGATATACATAACCTGATGCTAACCTATTGTCCAGGGCCGAAACGGACAACAGTTGGTGACTTCTGGCGAATGGTGTTTGAGAAGGAGATAACTCGAGTGGTTATGCTGACCAACCATGTAGAGAAGGACGTGGTATGACCTATTGCTCTTACACTACACATGCTTACAACCACACTATATCTGAACCGTAGATGTTCATTATACAATTTGTTGTCTGTGTTTCCACACAAGGTCAAATGCGACTCTTACTGGTTGGACGGATATAAACTTGATGTAGGACGATTCCTGATTTCTGTCACCAAGAAGTTGCAGAGATCGCACTGGACCTTCAGGAAAATCAACGCCACATCTAAAGAGGTACCAGATCTAACCATCGAAGTTGTCGTAATTTGTGATTAAATATAAAAACAACAACAACAACAGTATTTTGCAATGTTAAATGTTTTTCTTTCATTTGTAGACTGGAGAAAGCCTTGTGGTGAATCACTTCCACTTTACGGTGTGGTCGGATGACAGCACCGCAGATGAACTCGCACAAGCGGAGTTTGTGTTCCGAGTAAGAAGGACGCCCAACCCGAACAACTCCCCCTTGCTGGTTCACTGTAGGTAAGTGACATTGTCTGGATGTGCAATCACGATGTCACATATTATTTGCATTATCACTATAGATGTATTAGTACATCAATGGTACAGACCCTGGCTATCTCTGTTAACTTTTAAACGTGTAAAGCCCCGAGGACTCTCCTGTAGCCGCAAATATAGAAACACAAAACGATTGAATACTGCTTTCACAAACTCTGATGTCGTTAAATGGTACAATCTACTTGGTAAAGTCAAATGTCCTACAACAGCTTTGTAAGCAAACTCAGTTTCAAGACCAGACTAAAGCACGGTTGGTTAAAACGTTCTGCTGTCATATGGGAATTTCATTTATCTTGTCAAATGTGGTATGTATGTATTTGGCCTCAACCTATCCTTTTGAATTATCAATGTCTATTGTACATGGGGGTTCATTTAATGCCTCACTTGGACATTTGCCTTTAACACCAGCGCTGGGATCGGCCGAACAGGGACATATATCGCTGTGGATTATCTGCTGGATCAGGTTTTCACTGATCACAAAGTGGACGTGTTCGGGGTTGTGAATACAATGAGACAGCAGCGCAACAGTATGGTACAGAACGTGGTAAATAAATGATGCCTGTTGAACGTATTAATGATATAATGTATATTCAGGGCTGAAATAAGTATAAGTTATAGTCACTTAAAAATATGTTTTGTGCACCATATATTTGTTACACCATATACTAGTTTATCTTTGACTGTGTTCTCTAAATGACAGAATTTTGGGAAGCAGTTTGTATAAAAATTATGTTGTTCTCATGTTGACGCCTATTTTACGACATTTATTTTAACATATGTCACAGAGTCAATACCTGAGCGTGTATACCACTCTCTATGAAGCACTCCTGGTCGGGGATACGACCTTGCCCGTGGCAGTATTTAAGCAAGGCGCTGGTCATGGAACATTCACTATGGGGAACATCACAGTACCTCACCTAATAAAGGTGAGAATATACATAACCGTGTGTTGAATTATGAATATTAAAATGGCATCCCAACCTCAATGTTTTAAAGAAATAAATTTTAACTGAGATCCATCGATGTTCTAAAGTTGAGGTTTTAAAAGAATTATCACTTTGATTTATCAATGTATTGACACTGGTTTTATATATTGACTATTCAGAAATTGGGACGGGAGAGAGGAAATGCCGAATCAGGTAAGAATAGCGGAACAGCACTTGTCACTCACAGTGACGTCATGTTAAGGTAAGTCATATACATCTTCATGTCCCTACGTTCATTGTACGAACACTGAGGGGATCATGACCGCATGAATTCCCTTGTTCCAGGAGGCAGCTACAGGAACATTGTGAGATAATTTACCCAAGAATTCCCTTGTTCCAGGAGGCAGCTACAGGAACATTGTGAGATAATTTACCCAAGAATTCCCTTGTTCCAGGAGGCAGCTACAGGAACATTGTGTGATAATTAACACATGAATCTCCTTGTTCCAGGAGGCAGCTACAGGAACATTGTGAGATAATTAACACATCAATCTCCTTGTTCCAGGAGGCAGCTACAGGAACATTGTGTGATAATTAACACATGAATCTCCTTGTTCCAGGAGGCAGCTACAGGAACATTGTGAGATAATTAACACATGAATCTCCTTGTTCCAGAAGGCAGCTACAGGAACATTGTGAGATAATTAACACATGAATCTCCTTGTTCCAGAAGGCAGCTACAGGAACATTGTGAGATAACTAACACATGAATCTCCTTGTTCCAGGAGGCAGCTACAGGAACGTTGTGAGATAATTTCCCCATGAATTCCCTTGTTCCAGGAGGCAGCCACGGGAACACTGTGGAAATAATTAACACATGAATCTCCCTGTTCTAGGAGGCAGCCACGGGAACACTGTGGAAATAATTAACACATGAATCTCCCTGTCCTAGGAGGCAGCCACGGGAACACTGTGGAAATAATTAACACATGAATCTCCCTGTTCTAGGAGGCAGCCACGGGAACACTGTGGAAATAATTTACACATGAATATCATTGTTTTAGGAGGTAGCTACATAAATACCGTGGAAGTAATTAACTCATGAATCTCCTTGTTCCAGAAGGCAGCTACAAGAACATTGTGAGGGTGAACGGGGGAGCTGATGTTCTAACAGTCATGATGCCAGTGTGTAATTGTAAATGATCTAAATATGATACTTATGTGTGGTAGGGTAGGATCGATTTAGATTAGATACAGTCTGTATCTGGGATAACTTTCAATTAAGAATCATACTGCTGTAAATGCTAGTCCTTATCACAGAATACTTCATATGCTGCACATAGGGAAGTGCAGCAACAAGTAAGTGCTTGTTATTACACGCCAGTTTTGCAATATCAAAAGAGAATAGTGAATTCGGTTAACGCCTCTAGACAGTAACAATGTTTAGCTATACACAGGCGTGTCAGATTCATGTTGTAGGTAAATGTATATAACGTTAATCCAACTATCGAGAACGACATTGCGAATCTGGGAAACGCGACAAAGATTAACCCAACTCACTCACCAACTCGCTTGTTTATACTTGATATGTGATTCAGTCTCGGCATAGGGGCTGTCCCTACCAAATAACTATTGAACTTTCAATCCTGTTCTTGAACATTTCAGTCCCGACTCTCTCTGAAAGGATACCTAGTAACTGAAGCTCCCTCCGTCACCACGGCGTCTTCGTTCTGGGAACTCACAACTAGCCACGACTCTTCTACAGTCATAGTTCTACCAAAGTCACAACAAGTGAGACACCATTTCACTTCTTATGGTATAAGCCCTGAGTTGTATTTCTACAACACTGAAAGTAGTTTAATCTGAATAGACCGTCCTTAATTTTTATGGAAATGATAATTGGTAACAAAGTAAGCCTACATATGTGATTTAGTTTATGATGTGGTTTCTGCGTTGAATCCGATACACTATATTAGTTAAACTCAAGTAGGCGTTTGTTGGTATAGAGCCAGGCTGTCCCTGACAACTCTACAGCAGACAGGTGATATCAAGCAATAATGGGGAGGACTACAAGTAGGTGTTTCTAGGTATAGTACTAGAGTGTCCCCCACTGCTCTACAGCAGACAGATGATATCAAGCAATAATGGGGAGGACTACAAGTAGGTGTTTCTAGGTATAGTACTAGAGTGTCCCCAACTGCTCTACAGCAGACAGATGATATCAAGCAATAATGGGGAGGACTACAAGTAGGTGTTTCTAGGTATAGTACTAGAGTGTCCCCCACTGCTCTACAGCAGACAGATGATATCAAGCAATAATGGGGAGGACTACAAGTAGGTGTTTCTAGGTATAGTACTAGAGTGTCCCCAACTGCTCTACAGCAGACAGATGATATCAAGCAATAATGGGGAGGACTACAAGTAGGTGTTTCTAGGTATAGTACTAGAGTGTCCCCCACTGCTCTACAGCAGACAGGTGATATCAGGAATGCTGGGGAGGACTACAAGTAGGTGTTTCTAGGTATAGTACTAGAGTGTCCCCCACTGTTCTACAGCAGACAGATGATATCAGGAATGCTGGGAGGACTACAAGTAGGTGTTTCTAGGTATAGTACTTGAGTGTCCCCCACTGCTCTACAGCAGACAGATGACATCAGGAATGCTGGGGAGGACTGCAAGTAGGTGTTTCTAGGTATAGTACTAGAGCGTCCCCACTGCTCTACAGCAGACAGATGACATCAGGAATGCTGGGGAGGACTACAAGCTGGTGTTTCTAGGTATAGTACTTGAGTGTCCCCCACTGCTCTACAGCAGACAGATGACATAAAGTAATGTTGGGCAGTTTGTACAGGAACTATATTGAAGTTGTGTCAATGATGAGATATACTTGTGTGACTGTAAGGAGCCTTACCATTGACTTCTTAATAATGTTAACTAACAGATGCTGCCCTGTTTCCTGCCAACATTGGGATCCAGCCTCGACTGGACTCCATTGAGCGTGAAATGTTCCATGATATATGATATCAGTCCAGACATCGTTTTGAGAAATGTGGAAAGAAAAATGGAGGTATGATAAGTTTGAATGGATATCCAAGTTTAGTCTTAATAACGTCATTCACTCGCAGTCAATATGCGAGTTATATAAAACTGTCGGAGTTCAGTCGTAAGTTCAATAAATACATATATGATTATATATAGAGACTGTGGAATGTACCTATGTATTTGTGCAAAGTACAACGTAGTCATGATAACACTATCCAAGGTACCCTGCATACAGGACAAATACTTGGGAAGGTTTATGTTTCTGCACAGTAATCCATAGACGTCATTTGACCAGGGAAGGTACCCTACGAATTAACGGGACGTCGTGGTATATAACATTGACATATTGTATTTTAAGGGTCACGTATCCTCTCCGCCAGTGCGCGTGTATCTACTGAAGACAATCAACCCAAACGTTGTCCTTGACCTTGTAGCAGAGATGGAGTCACGAAGTGGAGCAACAAGAGCAGAGCCAGTTACAATTATGTTTGGGTAATTATGCACTTTGGATTTGTGGATATACTATATTCTTTTTCGTTGATAATGAATATTTTGCTGTAGTGTACATGTAATTATAATTACGAATCCTTATTTAAGAGGTACGTAAATAACTGAAAATATTCACAGAAGGGTTCATCTAAGCAGATGTCAATTCATGGTACAAATACTTTCAGTGAGGGTGAAAGGCGAATGGCTACGTTGTTCTGCATCTTGAACAACATCTTGCAGGGCGTGAAAAATGACAACGAGGTGGAAATCTACAACAACATCAGACGACTCGGGCATCTGTTTGATAACGACCTCACAGAGGTACATATTTGTCTGTCTACCTTTATCTCTAGTGACATATTCGTTACACACTGTTACGTTGAGAATCTGCCCATTAACCTCTTTGTGTATCTACCTTCCTGCATGTCATAGACTAAAACGTCATGGTATAATATGCGTTACAACGTCATGACATAACATACTATAAGTCATGGTATAGCATATTCTATGTCATGGTAAGACATACTCTTAGACATGGTAAAACATACTCTAAGTCATGATATAACATACTCTAAGTCATGGTATAACATACTCTAAGACATGGTTCAACATACTCTAAGACATGGTTCAACATACTCTAAGTCATGGTATAACATACTCTAAGTCATGGTATAACATACTAGAGGTCATGGTATAACATACTCTAAGACATGGTTCAACATACTATAAGTCATGGTATAACATACTACAGGTCATGGTATAACATACTCTAAGACATGGTTCAACATACTCTAAGACATGGTTCAACATACTCTAAGTCATGGTATAACATACTCTAAGTCATGGTATAACATACTAGAGGTCATGGTATAACATACTCTAAGACATGGTTCAACATACTCTAAGTCATGGTATAACATACTATAAGTCATGGTATAACGTACTATAGGTCATGGTATAACATACTCTAAGACATGGTTCAACATACTCTGAGTCATGGTATAAAATAATATAAGTCATGGTATAACGTACTATAGGTCATGGTATAACATACTCTAAGACATGGTTCAACATACTCTAAGTCATGGTATAACATACTCTAAGACATGGTTCAACATACTCTAAGTCATGGTATAACATACTCTAAGTCATGGTATAACGTACTATAGGTCATGGTATAACATACTCTAAGTCATGGTATAACATACTATAAGTCATGGTATAACGTACTATAGGTCATGGTATAACATACTCTAAGACATGGTTCAACATACTCTAAGTCATGGTATAACATACTACAGGTCATGGTATAACATACTCTAAGTCATGGTATAACGTACTATAGGTCATGGTATAACATACTCTAAGTCATGGTATAACATACTATAAGTCATGGTATAACGTACTATAGGTCATGGTATAACATACTCTAAGTCATGGTATAACATACTATAAGTCATGGTATAACATACTACAGGTCATGGTATAACATACTCTAAGTCATGGTATAACGTACTATAGGTCATGGTATAACATACTCTAAGTCATGGTATAACATACTATAAGTCATGGTATAACGTACTATAGGTCATGGTATAACATACTCTAAGTCATGGTATAACATACTCTAAGTCATGGTATAACGTACTATAGGTCATGGTATAACATACTCTAAGTCATGGTATAACATACTATAAGTCATGGTATAACGTACTATAGGTCATGGTATAACATATTCTAAGACATGGTTCAACATACTCTAAGTCATGGTATAACATACTACAGGTCATGGTATAACGTACTACAGGTCATTGTAAAGCAAACTCAAAGTCATCATATAAGCATACTCTTAATCAAGGTACAACATACTATAAGTCATGGTGTAACTTATTCTACAACGTCTTGGCATAACATACTCTAAGTCATGGTATAACATATTCTAAGTCTTAGTATAGGGGGGGGGGGGGGGGGGGTCGGGTAGCCTAGTGGTTAAAGCGTTCGCTCGTCACTCCGAAAACCCGGGTTCGAATCCCGACATGGGTACAATGTGTGAAGCCCATTTCTGGTGTCCCCCGCCGTGATATTGCTGGAATATTGCTTAATGCGGCGTAAAACCATACTCACTCACTCACTCACCCAATAGCACTGAAGTCACAACACACACACGATGTTTTTACTAATTATGTGATTATGTCCAAGAAACAGTATGTCAATGAGCCTCCCATACATCGATGGTTTTCTACCAACGCATTATTTCCTATTCCACATTATATGGTGTGTAAGCAACGTTAATGTTACATTTGTAAAAGGTAAGAAGTACAGCGTGTGGTTAAGAGATCAGGAAGGTGGCACACACTGATGACATGCACATTCAGGTTAGGAGTACAGTGTGTAGTTAATGAAAGAGGAAGGTGACACCATGTTCAGGAGCCACATGCGTCACGTTTGAATACACGTGTACATACGAAACTGTATATATTTCCAGGTCGAGGTATCTACGTGTTTTGAATTGGCCTCATCCTTCATCGAAACACAAAAGTTGTAGACGACAGTGAAGGTGAATAAATGTGTAAGCAAACTGTCAAGTACAACGAGGTCGGACGAAAACAGAATTAGTTGTTAACGATTTTTAAGCACCGACTAGTTTTATAGATTGGATTGGTAGCTAGCTAGAGTTAACAGGCAACCATATTGGAAATACCGACTCTGTTAGATAACGATGTGTTGTTTTACGCTTTGAACATTAATGTATTGATATCATGCTGTGACAGTTTAATGTGTGAGAAAGTGTGCAATGCTTGGCCTCACGTATACTTTATAAAATATGAACTTCCAATTAGAACTCCTATGTATTATTGACCCATCGACACCTTCAAATCAATTCGGTTGTTATCGAACTAAAGCGCTAAAATGAGACGGAGACCCAATGACGGCAAAGTCTGTTATCACCGACCATTTACTGAGTCTTTCACATCCATGGCTGGCTACAGGCAGTGATGCTGAGGTGGCAAACAGAAGCGTCTTTTCAAATAAATAGGTTTTACATCGTCAATGTATATATTATATTTTATTTTCCTATCTAGAACAGTTACTGTAAAAACTGTAACATTATCATCACAAAGCCTTTAATATTTTGTTATATTATACATTCATCTCAATGTCATGTAAAGCTATACTGATTATTGTACTTATTGCGACTTTGTTAATTTCAGTGTACTGAACATTTTATTACATTTGTACAATTCAGACCGACTCTCATCAACATCTCTTGTCGATATGTTTAATGTTTATATGGTCAGTATGCTGGAACATTACATCCGGGTAACAAGGAAGTGTACACTACAAAAGCTGCTTTCAACTGATAACTTGGATATGATGGATCTGACATCAACTGAGAACAATCTTATCTGCCTACATTCAGAAAGTGTAGGCCAGGGTACATTATCCACATGTAGACTGTAGAATATTGCAGTGAAAATATGATGCATCGACGGCGTATATGACATTCCAACTCACGACTGTAGATTATTAACTTGCCGAGAAAATATTTCCCCTGATAGTAGTGAGTGACCGACTTTGCTGGTTTAAAATCCCTTTGAACAATACTTCCTTTTATATCAAAGAGCGAAGGTTTAGAGGAAAGCCAACCGTGACGCAGGTATGCAGATTGTTGCAACTTTGGGTGTTGTGCCGACAGGCTATGGCGCATTATGTTCTGTAACATACCATTCCTGTAGGCCACTAACTGTCCAGTATGTACCTGTACAAACTACTGCGTCATAGTATTAGAACTGGTGAGAATAATGTATACGTAGAATCGAATAGGGTGACATGAGTTACCTCCCTTCATTTGCCTGAGAGATAAAATCCGACAAATGCATCATGTCTCACAGTTTAATCGTCTCAACAAAACAAATAGATACAGTGTAACAGTAAACTGTGTATTATGAATGTTAATAATATACTTCAGAGTGAAAGACTGAGTTTTCTGAAGTTGGGAAATGTGATATTTGATATTTTATATAAAAGTGTCTAGCGCATACACAAACTGACTTCCTATTTACGTTCGTTCTACATTGACATGGCAAAACAAAGACAGACGGCCATTTATGGAGTTAATATCGCTTCTTGCCGTTTGTTATTCTCTTGAAACTGTATCGACTGTAAATTTCTCATTTAACTTTCCAATCGAAACTGTTTGTTTCGCAAAACGCGATTTTTGTTACTTCACCAATGTGTATTCGTTCACTTTCAAAACGGTCATGCTGATTTCAAGCTAGGATATGTTTTGTTGAAGTGCATTTTGTATATAATCCAAATGTATGATAAAGAATTAAATTTGGCATCTATATTTTTTGTTTCTTTTTTCTATTTTTTACAGATTTTGCAAAAACGGAATTACTTTGTAAGTCGCAAATACAAGAGGTGGTGAAACGCCCCTGTGTGTTAGGTAGGAAGAATTGACGTTTACGTTTCAAGGTTTACATTAGTAATAAAATAATTCAATTTTCCTGTAGACAACCACACAAAAGGTATATAGTACTAATCTCGTGCCACTCGTAAAAACTTAGTATATCCTTTACCTCATCTCTCACTCTCTCTCTCTCTCTCTCTCTCTCTCTCTCTCTCTCTCTCTCTCTCTCTCTCTCTCTCTCTGTATATATATATATATATATATATCTATATATCACTGTCTTATATACTAATCCGTCAGGTGACAATCTATAATCGTGTGTAACACGGCTTATATTGGGGACAGGATGATATATATTTCTATACTTTACTACAAAAGACACTCTTCCTGGCAAATATGACTTCCGCTTACAAAACTGATAAGATTGACGTTTTAAATTCTGAAAGTTAGCACTAAAGCCTCTGGCTCAGAAGGTATCAATACATTCGTTACACGGTCAGTAAACAGGGTGTACAGGCTCTCTCCCCGCAGTGAACATGCCCTTTCAACAGATATTGATTGAGCAGTGTGGCATAAACAGTTGACGCCTCCTACTTCGCATAGGAGATATGCAACTTCCTGGTCGAATACAAATGTGTATACACCGTGATCACATGTTAGGCATTTATATACGGAAAACCGAATAATGACCTTTGTGTTAATACATTTTCACCTTTGACGAAAATCTGACTGAACACTGATCAATACATCCCTGGTTTGAACAGCGAATGCGGCGCTTTAGGGCACGTGTGCTCCTACTATTGGGCAATATAACTGAATGTGTTCAACATACCCGTGAACATCCAGTGACTGGTGTTCCAGTCACTATTAAGTTAATGTAAGTCTGTTATAAGTCGACTGGAGGCATGAACAACGACTGAAATGTTCACAAAGGCAAACCAAAAACATTTCATATATTCACAAAATATAAAACGTCACTGCAAGAGACTAGCCGTTCTCGATAATCCACCGAAATAGCTATGGAAATGAAATGAATGGACAACTGAAAATCAGTGATGACGCAGTCCACTGTACGATTCCGACTATATCATTAGTTTGCGTTTATGAATCACTGTCAAGAACGTCATAAGTATAGAACCTTCAACAGAAGAGATATTCCTTCCCTGCCCGCTGGTAGAAGCATTATAGATTGTGTGTGCGACTATAACCATATCTTATGTTTCGATAAAAGAAGAGTTGCAACGCATTTCATGTAGAAGTTGCAGAAAATGCTTGCTATCAATTTAGTGTTGTAATCTAATCCTCTGGTTGTGGGTGATGATTCAAAGCATACCGAATCGAAGAGGAAAATAAAATGTGATAAAGTGAAGGGATACTAATACGATATATGATGTGCGTGACTATATAACTTTTTAATCATTCCTCTAACTGTGTACACAGCCAACCAGTTGTCTAGCCAGACCAGGATAACTTCAGTTCCCTTTCAATGTTACAGGTTGAACACGCACAGTCGCATGTCAAATTATCTGTCTCTGTGAAAACTGATGAGCAGACCGAATTCGAAATTTGTTTTTAAACTTTTTTTACAATATGATCAACATCTTTACGAATTCCCTGATAAATCTCAGTACACTTTCGATAATTGACAGGAGCAGTTTTGAGTCATGGGCTTCCCACAGATCAATCAGACTATAAAAAATAGATACATAAAACAATGTACTTTTGACTTTCACTTTGACTTTCACGTAAGTATGTTTTTTTATACATGATAAAGATTATTGAAGGAACGTAGCCAATATTTACACAACCAGGGTTCAGCGAGCACGAATCATAACACAAACTATATGTTCAACTCGTTATTTGTGACTTTGAGAGTGTGAGTGAGTTGGGTTTAACGCCGCTTTTAACATTATTCCAGTTATATCACGGCGTGTCAGCTTAATGTGGGAGTAAAGCCCGAAGTGATGCAGGTCTCAGACGTTTACCACTTCGGTAAAATCCACGCGCACGGGTATGGTGCTGACAAACCTAGAAACATAATCGGGGCGAACTGGGATCATAGGTTTCTGGCGTGTCAAAGGGACGCAACTCTGCACAGCGAATTGCGGTGCCTCAGACGACTGGGCCATCCGTGCCCCCGCGACTTTGAGAATACATGAGAACAAAGGCAAATGCAAAATACAATAAGATCTCTGCTCTCTGTATATATGTGCGTTATAGTATCAAAGTACAATCCTTTGTATTGTTTGTTTGCTGTTAGGTAGGGTTCATCAAAAGAAAGAGTAATCCAATCATTAAAATCTCTATCTCTATTTTAGATAAGCTTAGTTTAGCTGTGATAAGAACGTTTGTGCGGCAAATCGGCTTAGTTCCTTATTCAATTCAATACACTGATACGCCCTCAAGTGCGCATAGCATGACTGACAGTATAGTTGTTGTGGAAATATCAATGTATTCTGAATCGAATATATTGAATCACCATGATAAAAGGCACAGATACAGTTTTGCAGTATGAATCACTGATGCGCATTAAATACACTTGCCGAGTTCCCTGCACCTGTGTTGACATATTTCTTTTCTCAACTTTGACGTGTGTGAGATAAGTTTAAGCCTAAATATCCACGCCTTCGCTGTTGTATTGTACTGTTGGTCTGATGATCTCGTACAGTTCTGTCTGCGTTCTATGCAGTGATATATAGTTGTTTTCAGAGTCATTCGATGTCACAGACGTGGTCACGATAGGTCCTGCAGAATTCATTGACTGCTCCCTGTCAAGATGATGAGAAAAGATTACCAGTTATACCTCGCTCCTCACTCTTTTGCAAATTAAAAGTTATGGTCAACAATCATGAATGTATTAACAGAACAAAATGAAAATAGATATGTAGGAGTCTGATATGTAGCTGCTGGATATGCGTATCATACTATCATATTATAAGCTATCGCTGATGGAAGTATATGCTGGCCCCAGGACCTCATGTTGGTGATAATCGGGATCAGATTGTCAGCCTCTAAAGCAAGTTGCTCATTCTGTCAGCCACTGGTTAACCTGACCCAGGCCACCGTGTTAGAACTACAATAGCGCTGACTGCGGCGTTATGCAATAGTGCTGACTGCGGCGTTATGCAACACTTACGCAAATATACATCGTGCCCATTGTACCTTATAATATGTCTTCTCCACAAACACCACACGCCACCAATAGCGGCAACAGCTACAAGCATCGTCACGGCATCAAGAATGCCAGATACCACTGGGGATAAACCGCCACCATCTGATTCTGCATACATAAAACAACCCAAGTAATGTATTTGTTCAAGGTCTCTCTCCTATACATACAACGAACATATGTGAAATAAACTCATATGCACCACACATGTAACCAACAAAAACACTGACTGAATGTAATTAATGTTTAATGTCTTTGTCGCTGATCTTTAATATTTGGCTAATAATGTTTTCAATATTGGACATATGTCTAATATGGTCCTGTTTTCAGTATTAGGTGAGTTGCCGAAAGTCGGTAGTGCATTCCCTTTGTTTCTTAGTATAAACGTCGTGATATAACTGGAATAATGTTAAATGCAGCTTTAAACCCAAACTCACTCACTCACTCTAAGTATACAGTTATCATGTTTTAACAAAAATAGTCCTATACAATGTGGATATGTATATCTCAAAACTCTTACTTTGATTTAGTGTGCAGAATTCCCCTGTCAATCCCTCCTTGCAACCTCTCAGACATCTTCCGTTGCCATGGTGACACGTGTCATTGTCTAGACACGCATCACAGGTTTCTGAACAGTTGGCGCCGTACGTCATCCAGATACATTCTGATATAAAACAACATATTGTAAAAACCTGATGTCATGTTTCTCTCAATCCCATCTGGCAACGATATACTGGTAGCTCCACATCGTAAAAAGGCTAGTGACGGATACACATTGTTAATTTTAAAATATTTAATTTTCGTAAATATATAAAACACAGAAAGCCATCCAATCTAGAAACTAATAGCATAATTCTTACTCTGCTTGCACAGGTGCCCTGACCATCCGTCACTGCAGCCTCTTGGACAAGTTCCGTTGACACGGTGACACAGCTCACTGTCCAGACATGCACCACATGAACCCGAACACTTGTCTCCGAACGTCCCAGAAGAACAATCTGAACAAACATTGTTGATTCATGTACATAACATGGTATTAGAATATGCTCTGAAACAGTATCGTTATAAATGTCAGTTCCGGTGGGTGA
Organism: Haliotis rufescens; assembly: GCF_023055435.1. Taxonomy (NCBI): domain Eukaryota; kingdom Metazoa; phylum Mollusca; class Gastropoda; order Lepetellida; family Haliotidae; genus Haliotis; species Haliotis rufescens. The sequence continues at coordinate 77,744,074 of NW_025963890.1, read as the reverse complement.
GTGAGTGAGTGGGTGGGTGGGTGGGTGGGTGAGAGTGAGTGAGTGAGTGAGTGAGTGAGTGAGTGAGCGAGCGCCGATGTGAACAGTATTCCAGGTATATCACGGCGTGTCAACTTGATAAGGGTGGAAAGCCCGAAGTGATGCAGGTGTCAAACTTTTAACGCTCCGAAGAAAGCCACGAGCGCAGGTATGGTGCTGATAAACCGAGAAACACAATCGGGGCGAACCGGGATTCGAACCAAAATCATAGGTTTCTTGCGTGACCAAGGGGCAAACTCTGCAAGCATTTTACACCAAATGTTATTAATATATGCAAATTGTTACTACCTGCCACACAGTCCAATCCCTGCCAACCTGGTCTACACGCTTGATCTGAAACGACAGTACAGAGTCTCAAAATACATTCACACACACTATTTACTTCGTACTCATATATTCTTCGTGTATTTCACCACACGTTTCATTGAGACCTTCTCCACTTGTATACACAGCAAGGTTATGGTAATTTTGCTACACATGAAACTTAGGTTACAAATTTGTCTCTGAGATTCCATTACTTTGGCGTGTTCAATTAGTGTTCACTCACTTTTCACACCACCTGTTCCTGGATTGCGGCAGTTGTGAACACATTCACCTGTCACGTGGTTACATGAGGCATCAGGATGTTTGCAGTGTCTGTCGTCACACTTGCGGGAACAGTTAGCACCATAGTGTCCTTCCTCACATGCTAGAGTAGAATAAATGCATTTTACTGGGCTACTTGACTTCAATCTTGTTGTTTCTGTAAATACGCTAAATAAGTAGTTGATTGAGACAGACACGTAATGTCTTACGAAGAACTAAGTTATATTAAAACGTTTGATTTCGCAACTTTGATCATAACTATTCCACACAATAAAGGTAAGAAAAAAATGTATACATCACAATGTTCCTACAATTGGCCGTGGATATGGAACTAGGATATTGAAATATGAAACAAGTAAGATGATCGACGTTGATGATGTTAACTAATGCAGAAACAAGAAATACATTGACTAATTTATGTGATATTTAAATATGCTGCATACGACAAAAGACATTTTGTAACTTGTGACCACATTGGAAATATAGCGGCTTAACCTGTTAACATAATCTGACATTACAGATATATGGCTCAGAAAGTGCACATTCATTTCTCGAAATACATTGAGGTTAATATTTGTGATACCTCTTCATACTGGGTTCAAGTTTGGGAATATTAAATATTACGCCTGTCAAACAGTATTCACTTGTTGTTTGTTAAAAGTGTATGCTAGCGATGCTGCTCTGTCAAATTGTGTACATCACAATGCGGTTATGACATATGTATATGGTTATGAAATATTTATGTTCAGGGTACTATACATGTAGGGCTATTGCCTTTGGTGATACTTAAAACGCTACTTCATGCACATCAAAGAAAACATGAAATTTCACTCACGTCGCATACAGTCGGGTCCTCTGTAACCTCCACGGCAACCCTCAATACACTCACCAGTTCCCTGGTCACAACGAGAGCTGTCCCCCTTGCATTCCCTTAAGCGGCAATCGGTGGGGCAATTGTGGCCGTATCTCCCATGTTCGCATTCTGTACATAAATCACGGGAAATGTTTCAGATTAGTTGCAGGTACAAACACGTTCTTTCCTTATTGGTTGTATAGCGTGCACGTGCATTTAGAAACCCCTAAGGAATAATCGACAGAGTTGTTTCCCCGGAGAACTCTCCACTTCCCGCGCGTATAGTTGAAACAAAATATGACAGATGATGACTACGTGACACTTGTTTATGGATACAAAGCACTATATTCCATCCATCTACTTATTGGAGTCCCTTCATTAGGTGACCTGTATTCAGTTAATATTTGTGCATGTCAATATTTTTACAAACGTTTGGATTAATGTACATAAATAAGAATATCATTATCTGGAAGAAACTTATTAATAGGGAAAAAAGCAAGCATGACACAGAGATCAATTTAAAATTACAAAATCTCATTTCTAGGTTATTTGAAATGATATTAAGAATATCCCTCTGATCGTCATGATCATGAAATATGCACATATCATAAACCACTGAAGTGTAGTACACCATTAGGGTTTTTAATTGACCAATTTCATTGCAAATTTTAACAATCACCGGATGTGATCATGTAGACAGGATCTCATTTTGACTTTTACAATTGCCCAGGTGCTTGTGGATACCAAAGTTAACAGTTTATTAATAGAGGAATGGGTATTTCGCATTGGTGAACTTCCACACGAACAGCCCAAGAGAAGAGATAAGAAGAGAAGTGGCAGAAGCTCACAACACATAACACGTTGCATGTACATCAAACAGGTTTATCACTTTGAGAGGAATTTATAAACTGGAACAGTAATGTCTGTATTTGTATCTGGTATCTAGTAACAACAAAACATGGTTAAGATAAGAAAACTACATCAAAAGATTAAATTCATTAAGTACTAGTGACATGGACCATTTGGTTGCTGTAAGTTTCGCAGACATAATCATGTTAACATTAATGCAGCCAGAGGCAGCTACAATATATAACAGTACCTTTCTTCACGTGAAAGTTTACAATGTCTTTTCCAAATATGGACTTATACAATTCACAAAATCTATAAGCCACTAGATATTTACATCAATAATGCATTTATGTGAGATGGCGAGGTAGCATATGTTTGAAATAACACCCTTGTCTATGTTTCAACACTGACAATGGGCAATTGTTGCGAGTACGCGCCGGAAGTTATTATTGCCTAAAAATCTACCGCTTAGCCCATGCAAGTCAAGGGTTGAAAAATATATTTGTAAAAGACCCTATAAGCACATATAGTCTGGCAACAGTTTTTAATTTGGTAGATAAGTGCCTCAAATATTACCATTGACCTCTACCTCACAGAAGTCCATCATAGGTGTTATGACTCCTGGTTGGTCTTTGTTGATGGTGGTGGTGTACAGAAGGAGATAGCGCCCTCAACTGTAACACGTGACATGCAACACATCCGGTACGTCAGTTCCGTTTCCATTCCCAGTGACGTTGTAGCAGTTGTGGCCACTCGGTATGTTGACAGAGTTGGTCACATACACCTGGATTCCGTTCCTCCGAGCTTTAACTAGAGATAAAGATGCTGAACTTGCAATCGATAATGGCGATACATTTACAAATGATATTTCATTTCGTAAAAGAGGGGTCTGAGTGTATATTTAAACAGGTATAACACTTACAGTCTTTTCTGAAGGAGATAGTGACGTCATTCATCAGTGTTCTGTTTTCCAGATCAGCGCGCCACCAGGTGTAGTTTGCACCCGTGTTATTGGTGAAGAAGCAGCTGTTTGCGATGTGTTCAGGCGTTGCAGCTACCTTCCCGTCCGCAGCTCTGTGTGGTGGTGTGTTGAGGTGGGTAGGACTTGATGCAAACGCACTGTCAGTGAGATTCAGGAGGATGTTGCCTGAAGTTAGATTCATATGTGGCATTGTAACTAAGACGTTTGAGCTACCAATGCATTAACGTGATGAATTTTATTTTGGATTAAGATAAATATGTAATCACATTTTAGGAAGCAAGAAACAGTAACACTATGAGCAGTAGATCTATCGTGGTAGTATTAAAACAAATGTCTATGATATATCTGCCAAACAATGAACGCTATTTCAATAGTGTTATTAATGTTTATTTATTGTTTCTCAAAAGCCACACGTCAAAACTCCACACGCAGCATTTACATTTGAGCATAACAATATAAGGTGCATTTTCTGCACATTTAAGTGACCTACTTGTAAGCAGGTTATCTTACCACCATCCATGTATGTGACATGGGTTAAACAGTGAATGTACAATGAGAAGGCAGACATGTTGCAATGTGTGTAAACTTAATAACGGAAATAATACAGGTACTGACATCTATCGTTGATACATTTTATAGACAAATAACAATATGTGGAATGACATTTTTAAATGAACTATTGTGGTAGCTGGCGATGGAATTTTAACACACTGAACATGTAAATTATATTTATTCTGAAATAACACAACAAAACCGAGCTTTGTACAAAGGGCGTATTGTACATACTGACAAAATGCAACTGAAATAACATGTGTCAGATATTGTTTTGCTATGTTTTTATCTGAAATAACACAATATTTCCTAGCTTGTACACAGGGCATATTTTAAACTTTAGCAAAAGACAAAGTAGAAAGTAAAATGTGTCTAATGTGTATGTTATTAAAAATAACGTACGTTTGTGACAGGTCGGCCCCGACCATCCCGGGTAACAATCCCCACTTGTACAGCCAGAGGAGGAGCTGCACGTGTTTGGAGGACAGTTGCACCGATAGTCACAGTCGACTCCATAGGTACCAACCGGACACGTCCCTGAAATTGAGGTATATGTATACATATCATTCAGATGGAATGTGTATTACACCTCGCATATGCAAGATATAGTCATGATAAATTAATATGATAATCTGCCGTTACATATTCCCTATCACGTCCCTAAACCAAATATAGACCTCACCTGATGCAGATAGGAACGTATACGTAGAGGATAGGTAGAATAACAACACGATGCCCTCCATCACTGCGAGTTTACACTGTAAAGTGAACAGCAAAAGGTGTGAATTCACTTATGGTACGCGATCCACGTTTCATTCACAGATGTGTGTTTCTAAGTTACCCAAATACAAATGAGCGCCCGTTAGGTTTGCATTTTATTTAAACACAAACACGAAGTGTATTATGTTTACAGGAGTGTGCTGAAGTCAAAAAGAAAGAAGCACATTTTCAAATCTTCATGGTCGACTGAACCATTTCAACCATTGTGCTTCTCTTATATGGTAGTCCATGTCAACATATAATAAAATCACTTCCTTAGAGATAAACGGCTACACCCCTATGTTGGTGAAAATAGGTCGGTCTTTTGAACGACAAGTTGATCAACCATGACAAAATCTAATCAACCAGGTAAAACGATAAATAGACAAAGTCCAACTGGAAACGCCTAAATTTCTGTTGCTCATACTGACACAGTTAGCCACTATAAATGTCACGAGGAACAAGTAAGGACTAAATCTGGTGACGGCCATGTTCGATTTGGTCCTTACCAGTGTTATTGTTTTAGTCTGGTGTGCTGATGAAGTTCAAGGTAAGTTAAAACAAATGAACGTAGTGGATACAATCAGGTCACAGGCAGCACACTTATCTTGAAATGAATGTGTATTGTTATTATTTGTGTAATACAAATTCCATCTGCATGATATGTATACATATACCTCAATTTCAGGGACGTGTCCGGTTGGTACTTATGGAGTCGACTGTGACTATCGGTGCAACTGTCCTCCAAACACGTGCAACTCCTCCTCTGGCTGTACAAGTGGGGATTGCTACCCGGGGTGGTCGGGGCCGACCTGTCACAAACGTACGTTAGTTTTAATAACATACACGGTAGATACATTTTCCTTTCTACTCTGTATTTTGCTAAAGTTTAAAATATGCTCTGTGTTTATGCTGGGCATGTTGTGTAATTAGAGAAAAAAACCAACAACGTTATTTTACAGCAAAGCAATGTTTGACACATGTTATTTAAGTTGCACCTAGTCAATATTTACAATAAGCCCTTTATGCAAAGCTCGGTTGTGTTGTGTAATTACAGATTAAATATCATTTATCATTATATTGTCCAATGTGTTATAATTCCATCACCAGCTACGGCAATATTGGCGCTTGACCTGTAAGTAACAGACTCTTCCAAGTAACGGTATAGCTAGGCCTTAGATACTTATTATAATTCATTTAAAAACTTCATTCCTCATACTTGCATTTGTCTTAGAAAATTAATCTGTCAACTATAGATGTCAGTTCCTGAATTATTTCCGCTTTTAATTTTACACACATTACAACATGTCTGCCTTCTCATTGTACATTCACTGTTTAACCCATGTCACATGCATGTATGGTGGTAACATAACCTGTCCAGAAAATAAATGCACCTTATATTGTATATGTTTGACATAATCTAGTAAATGTTCAAACGTAAATGCTGCGTGTGGAGTTTTGATGTGCAGCTTTTGACAAACAATAAATAAACAATCACAACAAAACTGAAATTAATTTGTGATATTTTGGCAGATAAATTATAGACATATGTTTTCATAGTACCACTATTGATCTACTGTTCATGGTGTCACTGTTTCTTGCTTGCTGATATGTGATTACATATTATTCATAATCCAAAGAAAACAATGTAGGACGTTAATGCATAAGTAGCTCAAACGTCTTAGTTACAGTGCCACATACAAATTTAATTTCAGGCAACATCCTCCTGAATCTCACTGAGAGTGCGTTTACATCAAGTCCTACCCACCTCAACACACCACCACACAGAGCTGCGGACGGGAGGGTAGCTGCAACTCCTGAACACATCAACAGCTGCTTCTTCACCAATAACACGGGTGCAAACTACACTTGGTGGCGCGCTGATCTGGAAAACAGAACACTGATGAATGACGTCACTATCTCCTTCAGAAAAGACTGTAAGTGTTATAACTGTTTAATTATATACACTCAGATCCCTCTTTTATGAAATGATAGATTATTTGTAAATGTATCCCCATTGATTGCAAGTTCAGCATCTTTATCTCTAGTTAAAGCTCGGAGGAACGGAATCCAGGTGTTTGTGACCAACTCTGTCAACATACCGAGTGGCCACAACTGCTACAACGTCACTGGGAATGGAGACGGAACTGATGTACCGGATGTGTTGCATATCACATGTTACAGTAGAGGGCGCTATCTCCTTCTGTACACCACCACCATCAACAACGACCAACCAGAAATCATTACACCTATGATGGACTTCTGTGAGGTAGAGGTCAATGGTAATATTTGAGGCACATATCTACCAAATTTAAAACTGTTGACGGACTATGTGCTTATAGGGTCTTTTACAAATATACTTTTAACCCTTGATTTGCATTGGCTAAGCGGTCGATTTTTAGGCGATATTAACTTCCGGTGCGTACACGCAACAGTTTCCCATTGTCAGTGTTAAAACGTAGACAAGGGTGTTAATTCAAACATATGTTATCTCGCTGTCGCACATTTATGCATTATTGATGGAAATATCTAGTGGCTTATAGATTTTGTGAATTGTGAAAGTCCATATATATGGAAAAGACATTGTAAACTTTCACGTGAAGAAAGGTATTGTTTTATACTGTAACTGTCTCTGGCTGCATTAATTTTAACCTGTTCATATCTGCGAAACTTAAAGCTCACAGCAACCAAACGGTCCATGTCACTACTACTTAATTTAATATATTGATGTAGTTTTCTTATCTTAACCATGTTTTGTTGTTACTAGATAATAAATAGAAATATATTCATTACTGTTCCAATTTCTAAATTCCTTTCAAAGTGATAAACCTGCCTGATGTACATGTAACGTGTTATGTGATAAGAGCTTCTGCCACTTCTCTTCTTATCTCTTCTCTTGGGCTGTTAATGTGGAAGTTCACCAATGCTAAATGCCCTTTCCTCGAATAATAAACTGTTAACTTTGGTTTCCACAAGCACCTGTGCAATTGTAAAAGTCAAAATGAGATCCTGTCTACATTGTCACATTCGGTGATTGTTAAGATTTGGATGAATTTGATCAATTTAAAATCCCTAGTGTTGTACTTAACTTTAGTGGTTTATGATATGTGCATATTTCATGATCATGATGATCAGACGGATTTTCTTAATATTATTTCAAATGACCTAGACATGAGATTTTGTAATTCTGAATTAATCTTTGTGTCTTGCTGGCCTTTTTCATGGTTTCTACCAGTTTCCATGGTTCCTGTGATGGGTGTTGGTGCGGCAAATGTTCGGTTTGTTGCCAGCAAATATTGTAATCAGGGTGATCATGATATTCTTATTTAATCCAAATGTTTGTAAAAATATTGACATGCACATATATTAACTTACGATATAGGTCAACTAATGAAGGGACTCCCATAAGTAGATGGATAGAACAAGGTGCTTTGTATCCATAAACAAGTGTCTCGTAGTCATCATCTTTCATATTTTGTTTCAACTGTACGCCCGGGAAGTGGAGAGTTCTCCAGGGAAACAACTCTGTCGATTACTCCTTCAGGGTTTCTACACACCATACAACCAATAAGGAAAGAACGAGTTTGTACCTGCAACTGATCCGAAACATTTTCCGTGATTTATGTACAGAATGCGAACATGGTAGATACGGCCTCACTTGCTCCACCGATTGCCGCTTAAGGGAATGCAGGGGGGACAGCTCTCGTTGTGACCAGGTAACTGGTGAGTGTGTTGAGGGTTGCCGTGGAGGTTACAGAGGACCCGACTGTATGCGACGTGAGTGAAATTTCATGTTTTGTTTGATGTGCATGAAGTAGCATTTTAAGTATCACCAACGGCAATCGCCCTACCTGTAAAGTACCCTTAACATAACTATGTCATAACCATATATGTCATAACCGCACTGATCTGTGCACAGTTTGACAGAGTAGCATCAATAGAATACACTTTCAACAAACAAGAAGTGAATACTGTTTGACAGGCGTAATATTTAATATCCCCAAACTTGGACCAAGTATGAAGAGGTATCTCAAATATTAACCTCAATGTATTTCGAGAAATGAATGTGCACTTTCTGAGCCATATACCTGTAATGTCAGATTCCGTTAACAGGGTAAGCCGCTATATTTCCAATGTGGTCACAAGTTACGAAATGTCTTTTGTCGTATGCAGCTTAAGTGAAATATCACATAAATTAGTCAATGTATTTCTTGTTTCTGCATTAGTTAACATCATCAACGTCGATCATCTTACTTGTTTCATATTTCAATATCCTAGTTCCATACCCACTGCCAGTTGTAGGAACATTGTGATGTATATATTTTTTTCTTACCTTTATTGTGTGGAATAGTGATGATCAAAGTTGCGAAATCACACGTTATAATATAACTTAGTTCTTCGTAAGACATTACGTGTCTGTATCAAGCAACTACGTATTGAAGATTGAAGTCAAGTAGCCCATTATATTGCATTAATCTACTGTAGCATGTGAGGAAGGACACTATGGTGCTAACTGTTCCCGCAAGTGTGACGACAGACACTGCAAACATCCTGATGCCTCATGTAACCACGTGACAGGTGAATGTGTTCACAACTGCAGCAATCCAGGAACAGGTGGTGTGAAAAGTGAGTGAAAAAATCTAATTGAACAGCCAAAGTAATGGAATCTCAGAGACAGAATTGTAACCTAACTTGCATATGTAGCAAAATTACCATAACCCTGCTTTGTATACAAGTGACATACACGAAGAATATATGAGTACGAAGTATATAGTGTGTGCGAATGTATTCTGAGAAGTTGTACTGTCGTTTCAGATCAAACATGTAGACCAGGTTGGCAGGGATTGGACTGTGTGGCAGGTAGTTACAATGTGCTTATGCTGATTATATTTGATACAATATATGAATGACTACAGTACCCATGAATAATACTTCATGTATTCACAGGAACACGAGTGGCCCTCTCGTCTAAGGCGCCGCAATTTCGCCGCAGAGTTCGTCCCTTAGGGATGCTATAAACCTATGAGTGTGGGTTCGAATCCCGGTTCGTCCCGTATATGTTTGTAGATTTGTCATCATACCCGCGTTTGTGTGTTTCTCAGAAGCGTTAAAAGTTTCCCACCTGCATCAAGCGGGCTTTCCACCCTTATTAGGTTGACAAGCTGTTTTATTTCTGGAATGCTGTTCAAAGCGGCGCTCAACTCATTCTCATACAAACTGACCTGAATGCTTTTGACAGAAAACACTTACTGCCTGTGATCCTAATTATCCACATACAAAATATCCTTCAGCATTGTTTTAATGAAGCCCGAACTTATCATTATAACGAGACAGTTTTAGATCATATTCTAATTCAATGTTATGTACATACTGAATCAACAATGTTTGTATTGCAACTACAGAATGTTCTTCTGGGACGTTCGGAGACAAGTGTTCGGGTTCATGTGGTGCATGTCTGGACAGTGAGCTGTGTCACCGTGTCAACGGAACTTGTCCAAGAGGCTGCAGTGAGGGGTGGTCAGGGCACCTGTGCAAGCAGAGTGAGCTTGATGCTATCAGTTTCTAGATTGAATATGATTTCTGTGTTATATATTGGCGAAAATTATATATGCTAAAATTAACAATGCGTATCGGTGTATTGTACTACCTTTCTACGACATGGAGCTACCGTGATACAGTTGGCAGATCAGATTGAGAGAAACATGGCATCTGGTTTTTACAATATTGTATTTGATATCAGAATGTCCCTTGATGACGTACGGCGCCAACTGTTCAGAAACCTGTGGTGCGTGTCGAGACAATGACACGTGTGACCTTGTCAACGGAAGATGTCTGAGAGGCTGCAGGGAGGGATGGACAGGGGAGTTCTGCATATCAAAGCAAGGTAAAAAAAGTTTACTGCATTAAGAAAAAAAAATGATAGCGTGTCCATTGTACTGGCAAACAGTAATGATGTCAGATTTTCCCAGATAGGTACACGAGCGTATCCAAGCCAACTGGTAGCACCCGGCACAAACACATGTTTGTGTGAACATGAAACGCACATGTGGTGCCTATGGGTTCATTTATACACTGCAAGTGTAAAACATATATCATATTATGGATGCTTGTTTACCATCATTTTGGAGACTCATCGCTGATCATTGACAAGAATTACATGTACTTATTATTAGCACTTGGGTATTTTAAATTTGGTCACAGCATCTTGCATTTCGAACATCTTATGTATATATATAGATGTATAGATATTTTTTAATCATGCCGTATATATACACAGTAAAAAAAGTGTTGCACCCCCTATACTTTTTCATGGAGGGGTGTTTTGAAAGGGTGTAAAGATAACCGAATTAATATTATAACCAGGATTTCGTGTATACCAACAAACCAGTGTATTGTCTATACAATGAACTTAAATGGGGTATTCCATGACCTGTTGGCATGTAATAATCTCATGCTGAACTTTTACGAAAAATGAACGAACAACGAAGACGCATTAAGTATGGTGACATCTCAATAATTTTTAGTGACCAAATTCATCCAATAGGGTAAGAATGTCATATGGAGATTTGACGAACACAGTAAGTCAATATCGAGAACTTCCACCAAACACTTGGATCACAGCTTGAAGTCTTCGTCTCATACTCCTCACCAGACGTTGGAATCGCTCCATGGGCAGCTGCTGCCACTCCTCGTGTAATGCTGCTTCCAATTCACGCAAGTTCTGTGGAGGAGGGTCCCGACGATAAATCAGGCGTCCCAAAATGTCCCATACATGTTCCAGAGGATTCAGATCTGGACTCATTGCTGGCCATGGAATCTGCGTCAGAGCATTGTTGTGGATAACCTGGGTCACAGCTCGTGAACGATGTGGTCTGGCATTGTCATCCATGAATATCGGTCTGGTGGCCAGTGGATGATTGTCAAAATGGGGCACCACAACTGGATTCAGCAGCGCTCCCCTGTCAAGTTGCCTCGTATGGTCACTAAATCAAGCTTACAATCAAATGAGAAGCATCCCCAGACCATAACAGATCCACCTCCATGTGGTACAGTTGGCATGATGTTTCTTGCAGTATAAGCTGTTCCAGGACGCCTCCATACTCTCACTCTGCCATCCACAACAACGCTCTGTCATCTCTAACTGTGGTCTTACGTGGTCTGCCAGAGGGTCTGCGATTCCTTACATCATTAGTTTGTGCGTGTTTTCTGACCAAACGGCTTATTGTTGAGTAGTGATGTCCGGTTCTTCTGCCAATCTCCTTGAACGAAAGACCTGCTCCATGAAGGCCAATAATCTGCCACTTGACTGCTTCTGACAATCGTCTACCCGGCATTGTGGGTTACAATAAACTGGGCTGTCAGAGAACATCTTTTATAGGCGATGTTGAGCTTAAGAAGATACTGCAGTCTGCAAATGTCATGCACCATGCAATTCACGTGCTGATTGCTACGTTTTGGTGATCATCTTCCCTCCGAAAACATTACACATTTAACATCAGATCCCCAAGGAATACCTACCATTAAAACCAGAGTCGGGCGTTTTAAATGTTGTGATGTATCAAACGTATTAATGTGGGGGTGCAACACTTTTTTTACTGTGTATATATACTTTATATATAATAGGTTTTCTTGATCCCTAGCGGAATACCATTCATGTACATGTATAAACACATTATTCATATGAATACATGAGTATATGTTGTACATCCATCAACAGATACTGGTGAAATACCTGTGAGGGTACTGTGGATTGCAGGGGCATCAGGTGGCGGTCTTCTGCTCATTGCTCTCCTGGTTCTCATCGCAATTGTCGTAACAAGGTAAGATCCTTAACTAGATAATTTCTAGTTAAGATCAATAAACTCGTATCGATTGTTGATTACAGTGTTCTGTTTGGAACACTAGAGCTTGTATACCGTTACATGATTACAGTTTCAGATAGGTTGAGGATTGAGATTGGCAAATTAACCAAGCCTGTCATGTACGTACATACTATTAGAATATTACTCAAGTTCCCTAAGTGATATATTCTCGTAGTTATACAGTCTTTGCCAAATTTCAGAACCTCCAAAGGACGCGAATCTGTTGCCAACCACCCTGAGATGAAACTGAAGCAGATGACTGCAAGCGTTGATGGTATGCGTTTCTCACATTGACCGTAGAGCGATAAATGGTGTTTTAGAAATGCAATATCGTGCATTGGTGGCAACTTCGAGATATTGGATGTTTGTCGGAACTACTTGGTACACATGCTAGTATGACAACTTTCATGATGGATTCGTTGAACGAAAAACGTAACTGTAACATGAGGTAGGGTCAGAAAAAGATAAACATAACTCATATCACATTTTCCTCAGGCTGTTTGACAATGTACATGCGTATGGGCAATAATCACCACATAGGAAGACATATTTTATAAACTAGCGATGCAAGATGTAGATTTGAATTGTTTTTTTTTTAACAGAAACACTTGCACCTACCGTCATCATGGTCGACAACGTCCACTACGTGGGCTTTAGTGGAACAGGCAACACAGCACAAGATGGGGCGGATGTGAAGCTGGATATCGGAAGAGGATTGGGTTTAAGTGGTTGTGAAGATGGTGATGATGGCGGAAGGAGGGGAAGCACTGAAGTCGAGGGAGTAGAGGGTGTTAGTGAGAACTTGGTTGTGGTCACAGCTGTTAGTGAAGGGTTTGGTGGGGATATCTATGCTGTCAGTAATAGAAACACAGGCAGTAAACCTACTGGTAATGACGATGGTGAGAAAATTGTTGATGTTGAAGAGGTTAATGCGGAGGTAGAGGAGGTCGATGGAGACGTGGACCACCAAGAGATGGAGGATCATGATGGGGACAGCACCTACTACAACCTGGAGGGTCCCCCTCTTATCACTGAGGTGGGGGTGGACAAGCTGGGTGACAGAATCAAGGAGATGCAGGCCACTAAATATGGCTTCCAGAAGGAATTCCGGGTCTGTATCGTTTCTCGTATATGTTATCATTATCATTATTATGTGATGTTAATCGTGTAATATGTTTGTTTTTTCAATCAGTGACTTGCTGGTTTATCTTTAGGCAGCGTAGATACAGAATAAGCTATTAACTCAATCAAGCAGGTTGCAATTTGGACATTGATAATATATACTAATACTACATCAAGTGCAAAAAGGCTAACATAGTTTGTTGTAACCAGGGCTTTAGTATACAAAGGTAGATATGCATTTTTGAAGTAGGTTGCAACGAAACCATGCACTAAGCAGGCTCAGTGTTATGTATATGTGATTCTTTTCGTTTAGGTTTACTCATACAAGCGGCGTATAGTGTTTTAATGTTTTTACTGTTAATATTCACGTTACGAGTTTCAGATGCTGTTCACTGGCTTTACAAGACCGTATGACGTCTCGCAGCAGACAGATAACACTGGAAAGAACAGATTCCTCGGATGTTATCCTTGTTAGTATCAAGTAACTGTAGACACGGACGTCTTCATATATTCAACGTCATATGCATAAGGGGCACAATACGTGTCGGTATACAGTATCTGTAACCAGGGACTACTTTACATATACAATAGTATATACTTCCATGACATTGTTGCTGAGGCCAGCATCTCATTTGTTGTGTTGATTTCTATCAACTCTGATATGGTGTTGACCTAAACTACAATTTACTGGCTAACTCTACTGTTTCAGATGATTACAATCGGGTTCTGCTGCCGAAACTGGCTGGGCATCCATCGTCTGACTATATAAATGCAAGCTATTTTGATGTAAGTTAATACATATTAATGCAAATCCGGTACAAGCATGACACACTCAAAATTATTTAAGCTGCACAAACATATAAAGTACCACATGTGGCATGCTATAATATAACCAACATAAGAATCTCTTCAATTTGTCAGTCTTCATGCAAACCATATTTTGCTATCACCTTCTTCTGCAGGGTTACTCTTGCTCGCAGGCCTATGTCGCAGCTCAAGGTGAATCTTTTCAATTACTTTCGCTTTTAAAAATCCCGGCACTTTAAACAGTTGCTCTTTCATAAACCTTATGTAGATACGCCTGGATACATCTCTGTAATGTGTACAAATGGGATTCCCAAGGGCCTGATCATACAATACTCTACATACATATTTTCATATTTGGAAAATGTCCAATCCAATATCTACTGTCCAATTGTCAAAGAGATGCGGGTCACACCCAAAGATCACATGTAACCATTTTTTATGTATATCTAATAAGAAAACCAAGTGTCACTTCAATTATTACAGAGCACACTGCACCACACGAACATGCCCAATAACGTAGTTTGCTCTATCCCCCTCTCAGCACCCAATAAGAAGACTTTGTGTGATTTCTGGAGGATGATTTGGGAAAACAACTGTACGAGAATCATCATGTTGACGAACATCCTGGAGAATGAGAAGGTAATGAAAATATATTTATAAAGTTGACAGGTACAAAATGCCAGCTCCACACCTTCGTGCATTGATGCGTGTAGTTATCTCAAATCCTTACGTACACTGGCGTATATGGTATTGTAGCAAGGGTGGATGACTGACAAAGCAACCATCATGTAGATCTTTAATCTTTAAATAAACATAATAGTGAGTTAGCAGGGCATATGCATCTCCAACTAGTTCATCTGCTGTTCTGAGAGATAACCGAAATTATGTCCCATACCGCAATCAACAAGATCGCAGGATTTTACTTACATGACATGTGAAACCTACTGATGTGACATCGTGACTTGTCTTCCGCACAGGTGAGGTGTGAACCTTACTGGTCTGATTCGTCTGATCTTGACGTTGGTCTCTTCGCCATCTCAGTCACCAAGACAGCACACAGCGCGCAATGGACAATGCGAGAACTCACAGCTACACTGAAAGAGGTTTTGCATTCAAGCTTATAAAACTTAACATATGTTATATGTTATCTTTGTACAGTAGACATTCTAGTGTTTTACTAAGAAGTTGTTATCCAAAATATAAAATTTGTGACATTTGACCCCTTTCTAAATGGCATTGTGTATTTATGTAAACCTATTTCTAAACATTCATGCATTTTTTTCTCAACATTCATGTGGTTTTGGACGTGTTTCATTTTGAATATAACCCATGAGGATTTTCATACGAGACGACTTATCAAACTTAAGGTACCCTGAAGGCGTGGAATCTTGATAAGAACAATCTCAGCTTTGATTATTCACCTGCCGCCTTTAAAAAGATAGTAGAAAGTATTATTATGTCTTCAACTCCTATCTGTACATTGCCATAATTACATTGCAGACAGGTAACAGTCGCCAGTTCCGACAGTTTCACTTCACATCCTGGTCCGACCGTGGGGTCTCAGGTGACACAGCTCTAACAGAGTTCATGTGGCGGGTTAGGAAGGCTCCCAATCCACAACAAAGTCCTCTACTTGTACATTGCAGGTAGGTTGTGGAATGCCTTGAATCATGATATCATCCAACATATCCATATATTCTGTTCATACATTGTTCATGCCTTTGTGTAGCTGACTCTTAGATCCAGGTCATCTTTTATGTTACGTAGGAGAGCTAGTCTTGTGAGATGAGGTGAAATGGGATTTAACGTCGCGTCCAAGGTTATTGCACTTATATACTATTGTTGATTTTATAATGGTAGCCTACTCAGATACGATGCCGCAATTTACCATTGATACCCCACTCATACACAGCATACTAACTCCGAGCTGACTAGTGCTTGTTTGAACCCCTTAATGGCAGGGTAACAACAAGTACCATTTTTTAACTTCAAAGTTTGGTTCAATACTGCTGATTATATTTCAGCGCTGGTGTCGGGCGGACCGGGACGTACATCGCTGTGGACAACCTGCTGGATCAGGCTCTCACTGAAGATAGGGTGGATGTGTTCGGGTTTGTGTCACGGATGAGGGATCAACGAAAGGGGATGGTGCAGACCAAGGTAGGCCATAATGAAGTGTAGGTCTGGTACTTACTGAGGCGAGATGACACACCAGGCAGATCAAGGTAGGCCTCTCTGAAGTGTAGGTCTGGTACTTACTGAGGCGAGATGACACACTCGGTAGACTAAGGTAGGCTACTCTGAAGTGTAGGTCTGGTACTTATTGAGGCGAGATGACACAGCAGGCAGACCAAGGTAGGCTACTCTGAAGTACAGGGCTGATACTTACTGAGGCGAGATGTCACGCCAAGCAGACCAAGGTAGGCCACTCTGAAGTGTAGGTACGGTACTTACTGAGGCGAGATGTCAAACCAGGCAGATCAAGGTAGGCTACTCTTAGGTACAGAGCTGGTACTTACTGAGGCGAGATGATACGCCAGGGAGATCAAGGTAGGCTACTCTGAAGTGTAGGTACGGTACTTACTGAGGCGATATGTCCAACCAGGCAGAACAAGGTAGGCTACTCTGAAGTGTAGGTACGGTAACTACTGAGGCGAGATGTCACGCCAGGCAGACCAAGTTAGGCTACTCTGAAGTACAGGGCTGGTACTTACTGAGGCGAGATGTCAAACCAGGCAGATCAAGGTATGCCACCCTGAAGTGTAGGTCTTTTACTTGCTGAGGCGAGATGTCACACCAGGCAGACCAAGGTAGGCCACTCTGAGGTGTAGGTTTAGTACATACTGAGGCGTGATGACACACCAGGCAGACAAAGGTAGGCTACTCTGAAGTACAGAGCTGGTACTTACTGAGGCGAGATGTAAAACCAGGCAGATCAAGGTATGCTACTCTGAAGTGTAGGTCTTTTACTTGCTGAGGCGAGATGTCACACCAGGCAGACCAAGGTAGGCCACTCTGAGGTGTAGGTTTAGTACTTACTGAGGCGTGATGACACACCAGGCAGACAAAGGTAGGCTACTCTGAAGTACAGAGCTGGTACTTACTGAGGCGAGATGTAAAACCAGGCAGATCAAGGTATGCTACTCTGAAGTGTAGGTCTTTTACTTGCTGAGGCGAGATGTCACACCAGGCAGACCAAGGTAGGCCACTCTGAGGTGTAGGTTTAGTACTTACTGAGGCGTGATGACACACCAGGCAGACCAAGGTAGGCCACTCTGAAGTGTAGGTACGGTACTTACTGAGGCGAGATGTAACACCAGGCAGACCAAGGTAGGCTACTCTGAGGTGTAGGTTTAGTACTTACTGAGGCGTGATGACACACAATGCAGACCAAGGTAGGCCACTCTGAAGTGTAGGTCTGGTACTTACTGAGGCGAGATGTCACACCAGGCAGATCAAGGTAGGCCACTCTGAAGTGTAGGTTTAGTACTTACTGAGGCGAGATGTCACACCAGGCAGATCAAGGTAGGGCACTCTAAAGTGTAGGTTTTTTAGTACTTACTGAGGCGTGATGTCACGCCAGGCAGACCAAGGTAGGCTACTCTGAAGTGTAGGTCTGGTACTTACTGAGGCGAGATGTCAAAATAGGCAGACCAAGGTAGGCTACTCTGAAGTACAGAGCTGGTACTTACAGAGGCGAGATGTCACGCCAGGCAGATCAAGGTAGGCCACTCTGAAGTGTAGGTACGGTACTTACTGAGGCGAGATGATACGCCAGGCAGATCAAGGTAGGCTACTCTGAAGTACAGGGCTGGTACTTACTGAGGCGATATGTCAAACCAGGCAGACCAAGGTAGGCTACTCTGAAGTGTAGGTTCGGTAACTACTGAGGCGAGATGTCACGCCAGGCAGACCAAGGTAGGCTACTCTGAAGTGTAGGTTTAGTACTTACTGAGGCGAGATGTCACACCAGGCAGACCAAGGTAGGCTACTCTGAAGTACAGGGCTGGTACTTACTGAGGCGAGATGTCAATCTAGGCAGATCAAGGTAGGTTACTCTGAAGTGTAGGTCTTGTACTTGCTGAGGCGAGATGTCACACAAGGCAGATCAAGGTAGGCCACTCTGAAGTGTAGGTACGGTACTTACTGAGGCAAGATGTCACGCCAGGCAGACCAAGGTAGGCCACTCCGAGGTGTAGGTTTAGTACTTACTGAGGCGTGATGGTACTTACTGAGGCGAGATGTCACGCCAGGCAGACCAAGGTAGGCCTCTCTGAAGTGTAGGTCTTGTACTTACTGAGGCGAGATGATACGCCAGGCAGATCAAGGTAGGCTACTCTGAAGTGTAGGTACGGTACCTACTGAGGCGATATGTCTAACCAGGCAGACCAAGGTAGGCTACTCTGAAGTACAGAGCTTGTACATACTGACGCGAGATGTCACGCCAGGCAGACCAAGGTAGGCCACTCTGAAGTGTAGGTCTTGTACTTACTGAGGCGAGATGATGCGCCAGGCAGATTAAGGTAGGCTACTTTGAAGTGTAGGTACGGTACTTACTGAGGCGATATGTCAAACCAGGCAGAACAAGGTAGGCTACTCTGAAGTGTAGGTCTGGTACTTACTGAGGCGAGATGAAAACACCAGGCAGACGAAGGTAGGCTACTCTGAAGTGTAGGTCTGGTACTTACTGAGGCGAGATGTCACACCAGGCAGATCAAGGTATGCCACCCTGAAGTGTAGGTCTTTTACTTGCTGAGGCGAGATGTCACACCAGGCAGACCAAGGTAGGCCACTCTGAGGTGTAGGTTTAGTACATACTGAGGCGTGATGACACACCAGGCAGACAAAGGTAGGCTACTCTGAAGTACAGAGCTGGTACTTACTGAGGCGAGATGTAAAACCAGGCAGATCAAGGTATGCTACTCTGAAGTGTAGGTCTTTTACTTGCTGAGGCGAGATGTCACACCAGGCAGACCAAGGTAGGCCACTCTGAGGTGTAGGTTTAGTACTTACTGAGGCGTGATGACACACCAGGCAGACAAAGGTAGGCTACTCTGAAGTACAGAGCTGGTACTTACTGAGGCGAGATGTAAAACCAGGCAGATCAAGGTATGCTACTCTGAAGTGTAGGTCTTTTACTTGCTGAGGCGAGATGTCACACCAGGCAGACCAAGGTAGGCCACTCTGAGGTGTAGGTTTAGTACTTACTGAGGCGTGATGACACACCAGGCAGACCAAGGTAGGCCACTCTGAAGTGTAGGTACGGTACTTACTGAGGCGAGATGTAACACCAGGCAGACCAAGGTAGGCTACTCTGAGGTGTAGGTTTAGTACTTACTGAGGCGTGATGACACACAATGCAGACCAAGGTAGGCCACTCTGAAGTGTAGGTCTGGTACTTACTGAGGCGAGATGTCACACCAGGCAGATCAAGGTAGGCCACTCTGAAGTGTAGGTTTAGTACTTACTGAGGCGAGATGTCACACCAGGCAGATCAAGGTAGGGCACTCTAAAGTGTAGGTTTTTTAGTACTTACTGAGGCGTGATGTCACGCCAGGCAGACCAAGGTAGGCTACTCTGAAGTGTAGGTCTGGTACTTACTGAGGCGAGATGTCAAAATAGGCAGACCAAGGTAGGCTACTCTGAAGTACAGAGCTGGTACTTACAGAGGCGAGATGTCACGCCAGGCAGATCAAGGTAGGCCACTCTGAAGTGTAGGTACGGTACTTACTGAGGCGAGATGATACGCCAGGCAGATCAAGGTAGGCTACTCTGAAGTACAGGGCTGGTACTTACTGAGGCGATATGTCAAACCAGGCAGACCAAGGTAGGCTACTCTGAAGTGTAGGTTCGGTAACTACTGAGGCGAGATGTCACGCCAGGCAGACCAAGGTAGGCTACTCTGAAGTGTAGGTTTAGTACTTACTGAGGCGAGATGTCACACCAGGCAGACCAAGGTAGGCTACTCTGAAGTACAGGGCTGGTACTTACTGAGGCGAGATGTCAATCTAGGCAGATCAAGGTAGGTTACTCTGAAGTGTAGGTCTTGTACTTGCTGAGGCGAGATGTCACACAAGGCAGATCAAGGTAGGCCACTCTGAAGTGTAGGTACGGTACTTACTGAGGCAAGATGTCACGCCAGGCAGACCAAGGTAGGCCACTCCGAGGTGTAGGTTTAGTACTTACTGAGGCGTGATGGTACTTACTGAGGCGAGATGTCACGCCAGGCAGACCAAGGTAGGCCTCTCTGAAGTGTAGGTCTTGTACTTACTGAGGCGAGATGATACGCCAGGCAGATCAAGGTAGGCTACTCTGAAGTGTAGGTACGGTACCTACTGAGGCGATATGTCTAACCAGGCAGACCAAGGTAGGCTACTCTGAAGTACAGAGCTTGTACATACTGACGCGAGATGTCACGCCAGGCAGACCAAGGTAGGCCACTCTGAAGTGTAGGTCTTGTACTTACTGAGGCGAGATGATGCGCCAGGCAGATTAAGGTAGGCTACTTTGAAGTGTAGGTACGGTACTTACTGAGGCGATATGTCAAACCAGGCAGAACAAGGTAGGCTACTCTGAAGTGTAGGTCTGGTACTTACTGAGGCGAGATGAAAACACCAGGCAGACGAAGGTAGGCTACTCTGAAGTGTAGGTCTGGTACTTACTGAGGCGAGATGTCACACCAGGCAGACCAAGGTAGGCCACTCTGAAGTACAGGGCTGGTACTTACTGAGGCGAGATGTCAAACCAGGCAGATCAAGGTAGGCCACTCTGAAGTGTAGGTTTAGTACTTACTGAGGCGTGATGACACACCAGGCATACCAAGGTAGGCCACTCTGAGGTGTAGGTTTAGTACTTACTGAGGCGAGATGTCAAACCAGGCAGATCAAGGTAGGCTACTCTGAAGTGTAGGTACGGTACTTACTGAGGCGAGATGTCAAACCAGGCAGATCAAGGTAGGCTACTCTGAAGTGTAGGTCTGGTACTTACTGAGGCGAGATGTCAAACCAGGCAGATCAAGGTAGGCTACTCTGAAGTGTAGGTCTGGTACTTACTGAGGCGAGATGTCATGCAAGGCTGACCAAGGTAGGCCACTCTGAAGTGTAGGTTTAGTACTTACTGAGGCGAGATGTCACACCTGGCAGATCAAGGTAGGCTACTCTAAAGTGTAGGTTTAGTACTTACTGAGGCGTGATGTCACGCCAGGCAGACCAAGGTAGGCTCTTCTGAAGTTTAGGTCTGGTACTTACTGAGGCGAGATGTCAAACCAGGCAGACCAAGGTAGGCTACTCTTAAGTACAGGGCTGGTACTTACTGAGGCGAGATGTCACGCCAGGCAGACCAAGGTAGGCCACTCTGAAGTGTAGGTCTTGTACATATTGAGGCGAGATGATACGCCAGGCAGATCAAGGTAGGCTACTCTGGAGTACAGGGCTGGTACTTACTGAGGCGAGATGTCAAACCAGGCAGACCAAGGTAGGCAACTCTGAAGTGTAGGTCTTGTACTTACTGAGGCGAGATGTTATACCAGGCAGACCAAGGTAGGCCACTCTGAGGTGTAGGTTTAGTACTTACTGATGCGTGATGACACACCAGGGAGACCGAGGTAGGCTACTCTGAAGTACAGGGCTGGTACTTACTGAGGCGAGATGTCACGCCAGGCAGACCAAGTTAGGCTACTCTGAAGTGTAGGCCTGGTACTTACTGAGGCGAGATGACAACACCAGGCAGACCAAGGTAGGCTACTCTGAAGTGTAGGTACGGTACTTACTGAGGCGAGATGTCAAACCAGGCAGATCAAGGTATGCTGCTCTGAAGTGTAGGTCTTGTACTTGTTGAGGCGAGATGTCACACCAGGCAGATCAAGGTAGGGCACTCTGAAGTGTAGGTTTAGTACTTACTGAGGCGTGATGACACACCAGGCAGACCAAGGTAGGCCACTCTAGATAGATAGATAGCACATGATGTGTTTCACACGTTGTATCAATGTGAGGAGTGAAAACCAGGCTACCCCACCACACAAACCCGATTGAGACAAATGTATGCGCCTGTTAAAATGTTTCTTTGTGTTTCCTATCATACGTTTGGCGAACATCTGGAATCATACATACGATACTGGATTTATAAACCTACGAAAAGAAATATTTTTCCAGGCATCGACGTGTAACGTGTGTTGCCAATGTAAATATGTTCAGATTTCCCACATCAAGTAAAACAGGCTCTCCATGACAAGTGACTTTGCATTTAAGATTTGAGATCAATGAGTGGGAATTGAAAAATTTTCCTCCCTTATCATTTTTTAAGTTCACCTCACTTTCAAATAAATTTTAATATAAATAGACACCTTGGAATTAATAAACATAATTTTATTTTATGGGGAATAATTGACCAAACCAGATGCATTCATGAAAAAAAGTATTAACAGTGTTAAACAAAGTGTAATCAGAACTGATTCCAAAATTCTTCTCTGACGACTTACTGAAAACACTTTAGGCTTCAGCTAAGTGAGTGAGTATGGTTTAACGCCGCTTTTAGCAATATTCCAGCAATATCAATATCACCAGAAATGGGCTTTACACATTGTACCCATGTCGGGAATTGAACCCGGGTCTTCGGCGTGACGAGCGAACGCTTTAACCACTAGGCTACCCGACCGCCCCGCTTCAGCTAAGTAAAACAGGCGACTTAAAGATACAAATGTAGCAGTTGTAACATGCCTTGTGTGATTCTTGTTACTATTGCTTTGATCTATGTTTGCATGTAGTATGTTATAATGAGTACCAATATCCCCTTCAGGAACAGTATGAACGCGTGTACACAACACTCCAAGCAGCTCTGACTCACGGCGACACAACGATGACCGTGTCAGAGTTTCGTCACAATAGGATAAATCAACGAATGTTTACCATGGGATCAGTTGATGTCAGCAGCTACGTGAAGGTACCACACATTCTACACTCATGCAAAATAAATGCATTCGTACATGTTATCTTCACTAACACACATACCCACACACTCTCCGCCACACACACCCACACACACACACACCCTATCCCACCCCACCCCACCCCACTTTCATCTCACCTCACCAGAAATTTCGAAAAGACATTTAGCGCACTAGTGTTTATTCGTGGCGATTTCAAGCCAGTTTTGGAACCCTTTACAATCAAATTTCACCAAGAAAGCGGATTGAAAGAAATATCAAGGAATGAATTAACGCACGCACGCATTCGTACATGTTATCTTCACGTACGCCAACACCCCCACACACGCCGCCACACACACACACACACACACACACACACACACACACACACACACACACACACACACACACACACACACACACACACACACACACACACACACACACACACACACACACACACTGTAATGCAATAACACGCACGCACGCACGCATTTAGGCGGTACACGAAGTATTTTTCCTTAAAGTGAACAGAGCTTTGAACAGTATACAAATGGGATAACAGGTTTCTCCGTTTCACCGACAACTGGTGTTACAGTTATCAGTGAATGTAGGTTGTTTAGTCTACATTTTCTTTTGACACATGATACACCCGAGACCTTGAGGTTTGTAATGTTCAATCCATACATTTCACATCTACTTTCAGTCTGTCAATACAGGAAGCAAGACAACAAAGGAATGTAGGTTATCAACACAGTTTGCACATCTCCTTCGAACTAAATGTTCTCAAATTCCTCTCACATTATGTAGATTAACATACCAGAGAAGACTGACATTCAAACTAAATGTAAGAAATGTTATCTATAATGTTTAACAGTATTCACAGGAATGACACAATCGGGGCAAATTACGCTAACATGTTTGCCATTGTGTTTAGTCACACCCTGTGCAATGCTTGCTTGTCTTCTCAAAAGTTATATAAATCTGCTTCATGTGAACGTAGTTGTTGCTCCACAACAAACTTGATGTTTCATTTACCTATATTTCCATGAAAACGTTTTGTACAATTATACTTTTCGTGTTTAGTGAGCGAACAGGGACGAATATCAAGACAATGCGATGTTGTTTCTATCCTGTCTCCAGTAAGTCCCATTTCAAGATCACTCGTTTTGAATTTAAAGTTATGCTTTCACCCTCACCTAATGAAACAATACGATTAAAAATGTGATATTAATTTGCAAACGATCCAATTGTGCTTATCATTTAAAGATTTTAGCATGTCATCTCAGATTACTAATGTAAAGCTATATTTCGTTTCATTGCTGTTTTGTGTCAGTCTTTCAAGTCCATGAATGGGTACCTTCTTGTGGATACTACCTTCATCACCGCAGCATCTCAGTTCTGGCAACTGGTAGACCTAAATCAAGCTCTCACCATTGTAGTATTACTAGAGGATTTCAAGGTACAATAATATATAGTTAGGCGTTAATAACGCAATGTAGTCACGAACAGTCCTCAATTCATAGGCCATTATTCACATGGAGTTCATTGTATGAAACATATGACACAAAAAATTATTGCAATTAAGTAATGCTACCTATTGACATTTGATCAATATCATGAGCATCGTCACATGTACATGTACTATATATCATTGGTAGATCCTGCAAGACATTATACTATCCCCTGGGAACAGCCTGGATCTGAGTCAGTTCAGTGTGATGTGTTCCACAGAAAACATAATCAATCATGACATCATCATGAGGAACATACAGCAAAAGAAAGAGGTTTGAGTTAATGTATGTTTGTTTGTTTGAGGTTAAATGCCGCACTCAACAATATTCCAGCTATGTGATGGCGGTCAGTAAATAATCGAGTCTGGACCAGACATTCCAGTGATTGACAGCATGAGCATCGATCCTCGAAATTGGGACACGATGGCATGCATCAACCCAGTCAGTGAACCTGACCACTCGATTCCGTAGGTCGCCTCTTACGACAAGCATAGTCGCCTTTCACGACAGGCATTGACTGCTGAAGATCTATTCTAGCCCGGATCTTCACGGGTCTGGTGTTAATGAGCTCGTCTTAAACAAGAAAACGAAATGCGTATAAATGCATTGCCACCATGCCACCAACCAAATATAATGTTTCCGATAACATCTAACCTCTGTCCACAAAGGGTTCCTCCTCGTGGACAAACATACAGGTCTACTTGGCGAACCATCTGACAGTTGCTGCCTACCCTTTCCAAATGGACCTGCTTGCCAGTAGGGAAGACACTGCAACCCCAGTCACAGTGGTGTTCAAGTATGTTATCTCACATAAAGATATAGCCGCTCATATCAATAACTAAAACCAACACAACACCTCCCATAATCCAAATAATAATATCTGCCCAAACAAGAGCGCATTGTGCGTTTCCGACAATGTTCAGCATGTGATTACGAATCACTATCAAAGTTTGATGAAACCAGGTGTTGAGTTGAGTGTCCTGCTCCACCGGTGGCACCCGTCACAAACATACATGTATGCACATGTGCAGGCAGGTGAAGTCGTTCACAGCATGTATAACAAAACCCGTCTGTTTAGCACGATGTTCCACTGCCTGGTACCGTTCTTTCAGTGAGACAACAACAAGGCAAGCAGCGTTGTTTTGCATCATCAGCAACATCCTGCAGCGTGTGAAGCAGGACGGGGAAGTGGAGATCTTCAACAACATGAAAGTCATGGCTAATCTCCTCCACTACAGTATCACACAGGTACAGTGTTTACCATCTGCCGTTCTTTAACACGGAGCTTATGTATCACTTTGTAATTATTACGTCAAACAACAAAATACCGTTCATCTTTACTTTCGATTTCCAGGCGGACGTCTGCCTGTGTTTTGATGTGGCGGCAGCCTCCCTAGACTGTGAGGATTGGCCTGGAGGAATCACTATGTAGAAGGAAGAGACTGTCGCCTCACACTACCTAGACTGTCTAGAACCCTCTAACTCTACTGTCGCCATCGCCTTTTACTTGTACTACAAGGCGTTTAGCTTGTTGTGATGACACAAATTATCACCAAATTGCCAGTTTTAATTTACACACACTTAAGATTTTTAGACATCCAGGAATCAACTTTAACAGGATTTTCACATTCTGTTTCATTTTATCCATGCGATTAATGAATAAGGTGTTACTTTGAATGACCACATTTGCTACATGTATTTACAAAATTCTGATAAAACATTATACATATACAATAGGCCAATCATCTGTGTTCCCTGTTTTGTGTACTTCTGTCAATAAGACATCAACCGTATGAACTCACTTGTTTTCTCTGACACTCCATGAGTTCCCACTGAACAAGTGACCACATTAATGACAATGAATCAAATAAACCACCTATAACTCTTAACTTCTGCGGGGAAATGCTGTTGTGCATGTGGCAGATATTCAACATGATAATTAATATGACTTGTTTTCTAAATTACGCCTTGGGATTGAAACGTAGGTAGCCCAGCACATGTGTGTGTATATTTGAGTTGATGTCAAGGAAGGAGTGAGTGAGTGAGTGAGTGAGTGAGTATGGTTTTACAGTGCTTTAAGCAATATGCCAGCAATATCACGGCGGGGGACACCAGAAATGGGCTTCACACATTGTACCCATGTCGGGAATCGAACCCGGGTCTTTGGCGTGACGAGCGAACGCTTTAACCACAAGGCTACCCGACCGTCCCTCAAGGAAGGATGGTACTATGTGGTATGTGTGGACCTCTGAATAGTATCAAGGTTGAAAGTTATGAGTCAGTGTCAATATCTTTCTTGTACAATTCCTAATGTACGACTGCCTCCGTGGCCTTGTGGATAAAGTTTCTGGCTGGTGATTAGAAATTCGGTGGTAAATAATTATGATCATTTTACTATTTTTTGCTTACTTTTATCAATATTACTTTTATTTAATTTTGAATATTCATTTAAAAGCAATGCTAGTACTGATTCCCACATCAACCAAACACATGCAGCACACAGCATGTATGTAATGTCGTCTATAAGCTGTATCAGCAGTCAGTTAACAAGTTGTTGCAATCACCGTGTTTTTTTTTCTACTCTTGCACTGATCAAAATAAAATTTTCTGTCACATCTGTGTTAATTTATTTCTTGGACAACTCCTGATGCAGATCGCGCCAATGGCCTGGTGGATATAGTTTCTGGCTGGTGAGCAGAAGTTCTGCGGTTTCATGTTCTGGACGCACCATAGCAAAGTAAATATAAAAAGATTATACTTGTTGAATACTGTGTTTGTTTAAGGTATCCAAGTTACATTGCTGCATGGTATCTCTGGGCTATCATTCTAAACGGCCGAGCTAGTCCCTGCACACACACACACACACACACACACACACACACACACACACGCACACGCACACACACACACACACGTGCATGCACGTCGCTATATAAGTTCAATAACGTTGAATGCAGCTATCTTACCTAATGTAATACAAAGAGTGCCAGGTATAACGTCATCAATATCTGCATAATGCTTGTCAGACAATTTTTTCTTCAAATGCAGTAAGAGGTAGAATCGGACAGTGCTAAGTATCGTTGCTGAGGGGGATGTTCAAAGAGTTCAAAGACATGAATTACAGTTATGGCGACAGACTGGATACTCCATCGAAGTTGCCTAAGAAGATTAGCATAATATTGATAAATGATGGTTCGACGATAAAACGGTAGCTATGGAACATACTTTGGAGGAGACAATGTTTCCACTGCGTTGACTGTTGTTGAGGGGGGTGAATCAAAGACCCATCCATGGCTAAGAAAATCAGCTGAGATCCTTCAAAACGACGTTAATTCTTATGACAAATAATGAAACTGGTGTGTTCTGATAATGAGGATCTCTCTTCGCGTCCATATGTTAATATTGGAAGTATCATTATTCCATAGACACCATGTTCTCGTGTATTGCTGTTGGAGTTAACACTTTCAGCTGGAGTTACATGTACTTGATGACAGCGGGGTAGCCAACAGAGAATACCCACATGCACCGAGTTGACGGTAGACTATGTCATATGCGTTCTGGAGACCCACTTCTTCCCAAATTCAGCCTTCCTAATTATAACTTGGTAAGATTCAAATGGTTAGACTCATGTATGTCAGAGAGGACATATACCATAAGGAAACACCTTTTAAAAAACCTCAAATCTAGAAGCTAATGGTATAATAATAACTCACTCATTAAAATAAAAAAACAAAACAACCTTGTTAACATATACCACTGGGCATTGAAACAAATTAAACCTGAAGACATAGACACCTTGAATCACACCTTGAGGCCACAAATCCACGATCTTCTTGGGGTACTTCAACGCCCACCATCCCTCCTTGGGTGTAAAGGATAACACAGACTAACACCGCAAAATCATCGCCGACTCGATCGAACAAAACAAAACTAATACTACTAACTAACAGCCAACCAGCTAGATATGATAAATAAATGAAAGCATGTCAGCTATTGACCATGAGAAGTGCATGAGGAGTCATTCGACAGCGACCACTTTCCGATCAATATAGGATACATAAGCATCCAAACCTCAAATGATCCCAAAGAAACCATATTCTAGTACAATAGGGCCTACAGGGACAAATTCAAAACAATATGTAAACAGGTTAAAACAGCTGACCTCTGAACAGAACGCATAATTTACGTAGCGAAAAAGTACATTTGTGGACTGAGAAAATTAAAAAGATTAAACAAAAATACAAAAGCGCATTTAACAAAGCTTAACAATGCTACACACATCTAAAGATAGCATATCAACTAAATCCCCAAGTACAAAACCTCGTCAAAACAGCAAAAAACAAAAACTGGAAAATATTCTTCTAAACAGTAAACCATCACACAGACGCAAGAACAGTAAGGTGCAAAATGCTCGCAATCCGAGGCATTAAACGAACAAAAATACACCAATCATAAATAACTCAACAAACCCTAAACAAAAAGCAAAGAACCTAGCAAACCAGTTCGCAGCCATTAGAAGCAAAAGTAATCTCTCTAAGGGTTCCAAAAACAATAACACATTAAAATACCACGCCAAATTACACAAAGATCATAACCTAGAAATACACGAACCATGGGTACAGTGTGTGAAGCCCATTTCGGGTGTCGTGATATTGCTGGAATATTGCTAAAAGCTGCTAATTGTTTAGAATTGTACACGTCTACAATAACAGTTCGTTTGTGATCCTGCAAAATAATGTGGAATGAAAAATAGAATGAAAAAAGTACCTTGCCATCTCATATCAATCTTCTTTGTATATGTTTCCGTTACTGGCAACAACATGACAGACTTTACGTGGAGAAACAAAGACATACATAAATTGTCTTCGTATTTATAAATGTTTAAATAAACTGTAGTCCGTTCCTAAAATGGACAGAGTGTGTAGTAGATGTACTACATTTCAGAATGAATATTTAATATACATATCCCATACATATTCCAAGATATACGCCTTTTTGCAGCAATGTATCTACATCATTCAATATATATATCAATATAATATTAATTGGAGCATAGCATTCGTTTAATAATTAACGCTGTCCTAGTAACATGAAAGCAAACTGTTATTTTTTTCAGGTAAAACCTTACTGGTTTGGCTGGTCACACTTAACAGGTGATTAGATGATGCGCAGGACCGAACCCCTAGACACTCTCAGGAGCCAAGCTTGCTGAACACGGGAATCCATCCCCCTTCTGTCTCCGACTCACGCTACTTAACTTCGCCTGATGGTGGACCTGTGTGTTGTACTCGGGACTACGAACCAGCTTAATGAATAAGGCATGTGCTCGGACACAGGTAATCCGCAGGCTATGTGTTTAGTGATCCATCTGAAAGTGTTTGGGGTTTTTTAAACTCGCAAAAGGCCATGGTTTAAGCGTAATGGTTTACATTGTTAGTAACTTCAATTCCCAAATATAATATTGTAATAAGGTTAAGATGAGTGTCAAAAACATTAGAAAATGGTAACAAAATTGTAACAAATTAAACCGTTTATAGCTGCAATGATGAGATGCATTAGATTTACAAAGTTCGTGACAGAGAACTTTTAGTTCGAAAGGAATAAATAGAGAAAAGACATTTCACATTTATCACAAGAGTATTCTGGACATTGCACATTTATCATTGGATTGGTTCCATGTTATCGTCGATTGGTTAATGAATCAAGCAGAGAGGTAAGATACTTTTCATTTGTAGAATCCGGAGTCACAAAATCAGTAGAGAGATGATCAATCTGGCATGTTGGCTTCGGTATTTTTCCGATTACGACACACATGAGTTCAAGGTCAGATCTAACTTTTAACGAATCAAATCGAGATATTGTGACATGTGACAAAGACAGGCCAGGCCCGAACACTATAATATGAAAAATGTCCACATTATATTAGGAGAGGAGAGCGCGGTTTGCAGTCGATCGAGTCGAATCCCGATCGTTCTAGGTTCTCCCCATTTAGTGACGAGATTGGCCGGTCTGATCCTGTCGTGTATTGATAGATGGACAGAGAGTAAGTAAAACTAATGTAAGTATAAAACTGGTGTTGCGTTTCTTTATTATGCAAGTATAAATGCTAAAGGAGACAATTCGGAGTAAGCGTCGTTAGACCAATCACTCCTTGGCTGAGCTGAGCCGATGCTGACAAGGGGAGTTGCAAAGTCATGGCTTAACAGACAATGATGACAAGGAACGACAATACTTTTAGTAACTGTAGTAGGGTCCCACCTGAAAGCATTAACGTCAATACTGGATGAATTCTAAGTAATCACTCAAAAATGTAAATGTATGTCACATTCCTGATCCCATAACAGGAAACTAACCCGTGGAGGAGCGACATTGTATGCTTGCATTGTAAGCTAAGTATGCTTACCTTTATTAACGGAACTCTCAAACTCTCCAAATATAATACCCGGGCATCGAATACTCAATAAAAGAAATCTGAAAACACATAATGTTTATCGACATTCTGAAAAATAATCCTTATCAGTCATTATTGAAAATTATTCATACTGTCCGACAAATATCCAGGCTCCTCATATAACAACGTTGTTTGAGCAAAGCAGTCTGCATCAAACACTCCCTTTCGTTTCACAAGGACTTGGAATTAAGGCATCTTGGAATAGCTAAAAATTCGGTATATCAGGCTGCGGAAAACCACTGTCAAAAGGTCATAGATGTGTTCCGATATAGTGAGGTTTAATGGTCCCATTGGTTGCAAATCTGTGAATCAAACCAAAGCTTAACGTATCCTAACCCATATAAGGAACTCTACAGTGAAACTTACGACCCGTTTGTAACACAGGAAACAAAAGTAAATATCAACGCCAACAATTGATAATAAAAACGTTAAATCACATCGGACTTTTATCCAGAAACCAACACCTATATGGATTTTCCAAATAGTAAACTAACATTGATAGTGGTGGGCAGGTCCTCTCCGCCTGATAGCATGTGTCGCGCGTGCAGGTCAAATACTTTTGAATGCAGGACTTATTCTACTGTGCCCACACGGTTCACCTTAACCCCACCTCGACCAGCTTTTGGAGGAATCCATACTGGAATCTGATTCTCTAATCACGTTACTATCACATTGTATAAGATAGCTTCGCGATAAAACACAAAGAACAATGAAGACCGAAGCGTAGTCTATTTTCAAGACAAAACATTGTTCTGTCACGACGTCATTTCTGGTGATTCGAAAACATGCGCTCGCAAATTGATGACTTCGTATTTTGGACGACGTCAGGTTTGGTGATGGAGGTGTCCAGTGAGTTGTTCCCCTGGACATCCGGGAAATACCAAACATAACACCCTGTTCATAAAATGGACTTGCCCGACATTGCCGAAGTCGGATTGTGTTCAGGGAGTCATCATTATTTAAATACGGTTAACTATGTTTAGATCCAGGGTAGAATAGGTCTTCAGCAACCCATACTTCAGCAACCCATAAGAGGTGATTATGCTTGTCGTAAAAGGCGACTAACGGTATCGGGTGGTCAGGCTCGCTGACTTGGTTGATGTAGTCATAGTTTCCCAATCGATGCTAATGATGTCAGTCACTGGATTTTCTGGTCCAGACTCTATGAAGTATAGGTCGCCGTGATATAGCTGGAATATTGCTGAGTGCGGCGTTATGCAACAAACAATCAAACAATAAATCGTCCAAGGCGTGTTCATTTGACTGACATTCTCAAAAAGCTGTGCAAAATGATGATATCTCAAATAAAAAAACCGACTCGTGGTCGATGTTTATCGTACGTACAATAAAACACTGCAGAGAGAATAAACACTTCGGGGCTGCGCTCCTCATGGTTTATATTCCTTGTAGTGTTTAATTGTACGATAAACAACTCCCACTCGTCATTTATTTCTTAAATACACAATAATCCTACGGCAGTCATTACCCTCACACAAATGTTACTCGATTCCGGATCACATAACAAATTTCCATTTACCACAAACATATCTTCTCAAAATTGGCCGTCACTTAGCACGAATATTACTGAAGACAGTGGTATTATGATTTCAGAGAGCCTCAAGGTATGTTAGTTAGGTACGAAATAAGCCAAGTGGTCCAGCATGCGACTGTCAAACGCGTGGAAATAGTGAAGCAAATTAAGAAAGTTGATATATCCTTGAGGATCGCATCCGTGGTCTGGAAGAAGTGTAGGTGGTTAGATCCCCGACCGCGTCACACCAAAAGACTTTTAAAGATGGCATTTGTATTAACCCTGGCGCTCCGCATAGATTTGATAAAACAAGGACTGGTAGGTTCGGAGACAGTATACAGTGTGAGGAAATGTAAACCATGTTTCATTTGGTACTCTTTGACGAGTCAAATGTTTTCTTGATATTTATCTGTTATGCTCAAACTGTGAAACTTCGCCGTACTGCAATACTCCAAAGGTGCGAATGGCTGTGAGTATGCTAAAAGGTGACTGTGGCCAAGAGAGATTTGTGTCCAAAAAGCATTCGTGCTGTACGTTTTGCATCATGGAAAAGTGAGGTAAAGGGAATGGGCTGCTAACATACACTGTCAGGGAAAAGTACACAGCCATGTTTGATGGTGACACACACACTAAATGATTATTCGATTTTAATGTGTTTGGACCTCAGTTTGCGGTGTTTCGGCGACTGTTTACAGCTTGTCACATTGGATTAACGTTAGATGTATAATTTATTTGTCAAAATCAATTTCCCAGTTTATATAAAAACTGATTCCATGTTAACGTTGAAGAGTATGTGATTGTTACTGGA
The DNA here is from genome assembly GCF_023055435.1 of Haliotis rufescens. Taxonomy (NCBI): domain Eukaryota; kingdom Metazoa; phylum Mollusca; class Gastropoda; order Lepetellida; family Haliotidae; genus Haliotis; species Haliotis rufescens. Next base: position 77,710,437 of record NW_025963890.1, on the reverse strand, counting down.
CAGGCGGAATGTTTCGGATTGCATTCATATGCAGCAACATGACTGATCGTTTCATTGTGCAGTGACCAGTGTGAAACTTGGTTTGTACAGGTATGCATCACACTACCGCCGCCAAATCTGTCCACTTCCTATATGCAGTTTGGGGGAACAGGACGTCTCCCATCCGCATGGCGAAGCGTAAAACGTGACTCATCACTAAATCAAACTTCCAAATCAAATCTCGATCGCAGTTGTGGCCATACTCTGTCACTTTGACACCATTGACGTCGCAGCCGAATGACTCGCCCGGATCTGTGAAGGTCAAGCGTTGTCCCGTATGTTTGATAACAGTTACAGTTTTGTAATGGTGCTCGGTGCTACGTGGAAAACCCTGATTGTCCTGTATTCAGTCGGGTGTAGCCTAGGGCGTCCGTGATCTGTCTAGGCATTTTTACGCTGTTCACTTGCTGTAAGATTGTGATGGCAAAGTTTTATAGATAACAGATATTTACTACTTTTACTACTATTTTACTACTTTTGCGTTTCTCTTTTTTGCAGATTATATTTTGAATTTTCAGGAAGTTTCATAGCAATAGGAAAATCGATAATATTTAATTACTGCATACTCACACAAAACATATATTATATATAACTTACATGTGTAACATCTGTATGTTCCACGAGTATTTACAGATAAGCCGACGGACAACAACGCACCAGCAAGGCGTTTTCAGTGAAGGTTTATATCCCTCATGACGTCATCTATTGTTGTTGGGAGTGGTTTATTCGCATACTGATGTGTTGTTGGTTCCACTATGCCCGTTGGCTTTCACGGGTTTATTCCTCCGCGAAATATAGTAACAGTTTTCTTCTTTTTGCAAACCATGGATTGACTTTTCTCGACTCTTGTATTGGAACCCGTATACTGCATGGCACTCCGTCATTGATTGTAAACTCGAAAAGGAAAAGGTTTTGAAGTTAATTAAGGAAATGTTAGAAATTATTATGCAGATATTAATCTAATAAAATATGTTTTTAATTGTTTGTTCTTGTAAACTGATCATAAAGTGAAATGTTAAGTCGCATTTTAATGGTTTCATTGACATACATACATGCTAATACTGTCGATTAGCTAGAGGCTAATCTTTTGTTAAACAAGTCAGATATTTTTTTAAATCGATTCTAAAAGCAGAGACGATTCCAACTATATCATGAACATGTGTTTATGAATCACTATCAATTAGTGAAGATACCATGTGTTCGCGAAAACGTGAGCTATGTTATACAAAAACAATGTTTTCTCGCGTTCCAAGACTGACACGTGGACTTGGGTGTGTTACGAGATTGAAGTCTGGATATTGTATTGCGTCATTTTGCCAATTATTTCTCAGTTCACATTTCCTGATGACACCTGTTGTGAACATTAATTATTTCAAATTTTTAAGTACTTTTGTAATTTTCTAAAAAATATATTCTTAAAAGGAAGTTTTGTGCGCATGAACCTACGCATTTTGCAACATATGACAGTTATCTTGAATATAATTCAAACGTGTATGTAGATATCAGCATATATTTTTCTTTGCGTTAGTTAAAATCAGTAATGCAATGTATTATCTGAATGGCCAGCCACTAAACCACTGAAAAGATTCAATATTGAAGTTATTTGTTGTGTGAAGTTAGTTGTGCATAACTAATAGTAATATCAATGAACCTTGGTGTTGATTAACATGTAGTTACGGTTATTAAAATGTCGATATAGAAGGATATTATACAATGCGTCAATTTTACTCATTGATAGGTAACAGAACGACTACATTAAGTTGTCATTGTGTTCAAATTTGAAGCTGCTGATAATTTTCATTTAAACTTTTGAATTTTTCAAATGCCCTATTACAATCCGATCGATGACGCTGTGAAGTTTTGAACTGTAACGATTAACTGAAATGCATAAATAAACTGGGCAACATATAGTAGCCGGCATCGTCGGGTCGCCTGTTAATCATGAGGTAAGTTGCTATCGAATACCCTTGTACGTCTTCGCCAAGAATCTTTCCATTTCACTTACGTTTGTTACTTTGGAAATTTGTCAATCACATTTACAGTTGTCATAACTACCATAGCAGCATTAAATTTAGGGTTATTCGGTTTTGAGGTTATTCGTTACATCTGATTTCAATATATCCGGAGTTTGCTGGCTGTTTCTTGTGATGTACTTTACGTTGATTACGTTATTGTGGCATGGTGTGTGTAACAAGGTGTGTGTTCTATGGAATACTGTATGAGACATTCTCGCGATCTCGAGCTTTTGACACAAACTTGAAATTCCGAGAAGAAATTTCGAAAGTCCGAGAAGGCTGGATCGCAAGGCAGGATCGTTCTCCCGATATTTGACCAAATACTCGCGTTCTCGCGATCTCGATCTCGCTACAGTGTGATGGCCTTGAATCTTTATGTGCTCTCCCCATCGTTTCGTTGTTAAGTCAAGGCTATCGGAAGTTGTCTAATTATTCAAAAACGCAAAAAGGTCTTTTTTCGGAAATTAATTTTGCCTGGTCAAAGATAAGTGTTTGCATTGCAACAATAGCTTGTGAACAATCAACGTCATACCATCATGACGTTGTGGTGGCTATCTTTAGTGTGCATATTTTCGTCGGCTGTTCGTGGTAATTATTTGGACCTATTTGGCGTTAGATTCCATAAAGAGGGAGACAACGTATGGCCTGCTGTAGCCTTTCTGTGTGTGTGCATGCTAATCTTATATACGATCAAGTAAATACTGGCAGTACGGTTTCATTTGACGTTTGTCTCATACAGTTAAAAAGTTGCAATACAGCATCAATGATTTGTTGTTTAGTTAGAGATATGACCTCAAAGTCTTGATTGAAACCCTTCGGGGACGACGTTTTTCATAAGACAACGCTGTAGATGTCCCGTTTGCGTATTCTAGCCTACAGACTTACCGTGCAAAGAAATACAAAGAATCAGAATTACAACTCATATTTTTTTTTTTAGAATTTGGCAGCTGCTTATGGTCTTGGGGCTTTTCCACATCAGAAAGGCTTCCGCCAAGCGGGGTAAGTAGACACTTCTCACTGCTTCAATTCACTCACTACTTCAGTTTAATCCTTGTTTTGAAAGCGCAAAGGTCGTGGAGTGGTCTCAGGCGCAACAACACGCTGTGCAAGTTTGCCCTGTAGCCATCCTTGATGGTTGGTTCTATTCCCATATTGCTAAGATTATGATCGTTGGTCTGTCAACATCATACTCTCTGTTCCAAGATTTCGCCAAAGTGGTGAATGTCTCCTACATTGTACCTACCTCATTTTAGCCCTTTCTTGTACCTTAAGCTGACATGCCATGATATCACTTAATTAGTGTATATCTCAAGGACGTGATTCTGACAAATGACGAAAAGGTAGCGTTTGCTTCACAAATAGTTGTTTCTTATTTTATTCATGTTAAACTTTGCAATCAAATTACATGACATGATATTTACGTAGCAGATAAAATGATAACGACGGACAAACGTCCTAAATCCGTATATCCTGCCACGTTTCTGCTTCTTGTTGAGGAATAAATTTAATTTACACCTTCGACAAAGGAGTGACACTTTCCATCATATTTCCTAAAGGCAAGAAATGTAAAAAAAAAAAATCGATTTTTTTTTTGAATATCAATTGTCCTATATATATATTAAGTCAATTTCCAAGGAGAGATAATCATAACATAAGTAGAAAGTATATAAATTGTCAAGTGAAATTGATGCACATAAGACAAAAGGTGTATGGAGTGCGTCCAGCAAGACACAGGCATACAATCAAAAATGATGCACACACTATTTCTTATATTTATGTTAATACTACAAACATAACAACATATGCACCATATTTTGGGATCAAAACATGATTAAAATATCCGGAATAACATTTTCGAACATCATAGTTGCCTGTAAGCCATTTTCAAAGGACTGTAGAGTTCCCACAACTGATATACTGGGGTGTGGGTGGGGTTTGTGTGTGTGTTGTTGTTTTGTTTTTTTTTGGGGGGGGGGGGGGGGGGGGGGGGGGGAGGGGGGGGGGGGGAGTCGCATTGATATTGAGTCGGCTAGAGGTCAGCAGTATAAGTTAGGAGACGCATTAATTTCCAGATGTACAGTAGTGACATAAATCGTATTCGATGACTAATTATTACCTAACATAGTGATAAGGGTCACTGTCTTGTATTACTAACAGATGGACTGCCTGGGAGGCTAGCTTTAATGACTGCGCTATGCCATTACACATTTTTGGCGAATGAGGTTAGTCCTACTGTTAGATATAGGCCTTACCCTCCGAACGTTAAACAAGTCGTAGTTTACCTAAGGGACTCAATGTACGCTGTTTTCTCATGAATGCAACGGAGGATAATAGTAAAAACGTTTTCAATGATGAGTTGAGCAAGACATTAAGACATGACAGTGAACCTCCGACATACCCATGGATAATAAAGAAAACATATTATAAAGAAAACCCCAGTGTGCCATAATCAACTTAATCAACAATCTATATTCCTGTACATTTTCTTTATAATACGATCCTTAAATTTTTAAGTTTAGTTTCTAGGTTAACTAGTAAAGACAGTTGCATGATTTTATCTACTGATTTGCATACTAATTAACTTATGGACTTCATACAATCTCAAAGCGTGTCCTCTTGTGGCAACATGTATATTTGTTCTAAACGCAACTGTGATGTCATTTGATTACTAAAAAGTGTACAGCTTGAAAAATGTTCACAACATGATCCTCATGCACTCGAACATCTGGGACCTCTGTTGTATAATATTTAAGTTTCACGTCATATTTACAGCCCCTTTGAGTAAATTGTACTACCTCTATGCCATTATTAAAAACTGGTTTAACATGACTACTTCAACCAATAATAATTTTATAGGTAGGTCAGTTCATTCATGTTTATGCCAGTTCTCTCATCAGATGTTATATTAGGAAATGTACCTCCTGTACTCATTGACAGTATAAGCTATAACAATTCTGTATTTTTATGTTTATCACCATGTAAAACATTTAGATATTGTAATAAGTTTCGTTCGTTATTTAGTTATATACTGTACGATATGGCCTATATGACAAATGCATTACTGTAGTCATTTAAACACACCTATAGTTTTCTCTTATATTTCGCGACAATGTACATTCAAACGCCTATCGTTGAAGTATGGATACATTTATATACGGCACAAAACAACCTACACGCCAAATACATTACCAAATTAATTTAAAGTCATATATAGCCTTCTTTCAAGTTTCGCGACAATCTACATTGAAACGCACATCGTTGCAGTATACAGTTAGTAATATCTCTCTATCTGCTATAGGAAATGCACGTCCTCTATATAACATCGCCAGCAACGTGATACATTACCGTATTCACCAAAATAATCCGTACGGAAACTTACTATTTTCACACTAATACTGAGCTGTATCTCCAACAGTGTACCTTCGTATCTTTATTTGTATCAATCACCCTGATGCTTTTTTTACCGTTTTTGCTGAAATTCTTTGTGATCCATTACCGTAGTCACCAAAATGATAACTACTCGAACTTAATAATATCTCTAAAATTATAGTTTCTACATTGTACCTTCGTATCTGAACAATCATCCAACCATATTTTACTTATCGTATTTGCCAAAATTATCATATCATGAAAAATATTACTCAAACTAAACATATGAATATTCTGGGTCTATACCAAAATAAATGGCATATTCCTTATTTGAACACTCTCCGCAATTTACCGTATGTGACCTACGTAATCATTTTACAATATCAAATAAGTATTAACGATGGTGATAACTCTTATCGTTGTTACCCATGTAGGATAGAATTGTGTTGGAGGTTGTACCACACGTGCTCTAATATAATGTAACACTTACTCGATATATCTGTAAACTAATGTTATTTGTTATTGTTGTGATTACTCCAGTAAAAGCATATCACTCGTATAATAACTTTATGCGCATTTACCGCATGTACTCAAGTATAACTTACAGTGTATTTATTCCCAGACATAGATTTATTATAATCTACAGATTAAAAGAAAAAAAGCAGCAAAGAGGGTTTGGGTGATCCTTGCAGTCAGGCTGGTTAGGCTCATCAACAGCTTGGTGCTTGGGATGCAAGCGTGACATTTCGAAAGCAAGGTCTGCATATTTGCCATGTTTTTCCTCAATCTTGTCAAAAACATTACTGTCAAAGGGGACAGAAAATTCAATGATGTAAATGATTTCATTGGATTCATCAAAATTGAGAAGATCAGGTTTTTTGGCCTGGATACGTCTGAAGCTGTAAATGGGCATAATCCAAAGAATTTTATATTTATCATTTTCCATGACGCCCTCTTCATATTCCGGGTCGTACCATTGGTGGGCCTCTGTTTCAAAACCACAAGCATGGCGAAGACAGTAAGGCCTTCTCAACACACAAGTGATAAGGCACTTCGCTTGGTAGACACTCATTTCTGTACCGTCCAGCAGTGCAGAACCATCAACAAAATCAACACCGACATTGAGATAATGTCCCACATCCTTGGCTCGTTTTAGAAAACTGTGGAATGTTATCCCATCTGGGTGGATTTTTATAGGGCAAGAAATGAGGGAACGCATGTGCATTTCAATTTGCATCGGGTTACCATGGTCGTTGCTGTGATGCGTTTGGGCGATCGGTTTTATTGTCATCTGCTTTGTTTTTTTATCATCAAATTTCATTTTTCCGGACTAGGTTATGTTAAATTTTAGAAACTTTGACACAGATTACCCAGATATTTAAATGACAACTTTTCATGCAATGTTACTTTGGGTGACGTTTCGTTTGCGGTTCAGTATATGAACAGGTCTGTGGTATACAGATTGAGAGAACAGGAATTGATATGTGTTCAGCGTGTCCTCCATGTTACCAAAAAAGGAGGAATCCAAGTAGAAAATAAATCGCGTCAATATAGGTATTAATTTTGCCGACCTAACGGTAATAAGCAGACATGTGAAATATGTTGAAATGATCATTAAAGGAAAATCTAAATAATGCTCGTTATATGCATCTCAACGACCAGACAAATATGTCACTATCTTTTTTGATCGGCATTTATAAGTAAGGATAAGATTTATGGATGAACAATATGCCAGTGCCTGATATGTCAGTGCCAAAGCCAATGTATTAGTTACTAACGGGATCGGAAGTTCAGGCTCGCTGACTTGGTTGATGCATGCCATCGATCTCAATTGCGTAGATCGATGCTCATGATGTCGATCACTGGATTTATGGGGTCTCGGTTATTTACAGGTCGCTGTCATATAGCTGGAATATTTCTGAGTGCGGCGTTAAACAACAAACAAAAAATCAAACACACTTTATCAGTCATGAACATGCTTGTGATTGTTATGATGGACCTGCAGTATCTTGTAAGTTGAATTAACACCATCTGTAATGTAAGCACCTTTTGCCCTTGTTTTAGCTAAGGTCGGTGTCATAAAAGACGTTGCCGCATTGGAGGCACTTGCGTGCAGATTAGACGCTCCAAATACAGATGTTTATGTGTTTAAATCGGACACTACACGTCTACATTACATAACACTTGCACAGAAGTTATCCCAGTGTTGGAGATTATGCATGAAACTATTGAACAAAATTGATATTTAATACTTCTAGGCCATCAAATGACACCTGGATGACAGGCCTTCATAGCTGAAGACCACGACGACTGCCAAGTTCAATGTATCTATTTCATTATGTATCTCACACTTGAAGGGAGATATAACAAAACGATGGATACACATCGGGGATATCTGCCACGAATGAAATTAGTACTTTCGAGTTTCTAATCAACCATTTGGAAATACAAGTCGTCTTTTGTGGTCTCTGAATGAACCACTTCTAATACGGCACATCTTAAATGAAGTTAGTTTATTTTGTATAACAACGGAATAATAATTTGATATAATCTACCTTAAGACATGAACTAATAATCCATTTGTTTGAATTTTAAGAAAACTGGACAAACGGAGATATATACGTAAAATCTTAATGGTGTTACAGTTATCATTGATTTTATCAAACAAAGTCATATTGACAACTGTTGAGACGTTTCTTTTATTTCCAGTCGCATCACATATTAACCACGTCTACTTATGACAATGCTATTGAGATCTACCAATGTTCAATGATCAAGGGCGCCGCAACTTTGCCCACATTTTATTTCTAGGTTTGTCAGCTCCATGCTCGCGCTGAGGCCTGCATCACTTCGTGCTTTTCTCCCTATGGTAGCTACATCAAACTGACACAATAGGATATAATTGAGATGCAGTTCAAAACTAAGTTACTCAATAATATGTTTTCTTTTCCAGTGTGCGGCCAGAAGAAATTCGATATCCTGATCGTAGAAGACGTATCTAACTCAATCGGGAAGCTTCAGTACAGTAGCGTGAAACGATTTGAACAACAAATGCTCGGGGATTTGGAAATAAACTCTAGGGGCATTAATATTGCTTTTATGGTATTTTCCGTAAATGCAAGAGTGGTATTCCAACTAAATGCCTACTCTAACAACAGATCAGCTGTTCTTGCTGCTGTGAACGCACAAGTACATGAAGGTGGTGCTAGTACACATATTGGCGAAGCCATAAAGTTGGCTAACGACGACGTTTTTACGGGAAGAAACGGTGACCGACCAGACGCTGACAACATGGTCATCTTCTTCACTGACGCCTATGGTACAGATGATGACAAATTGGTTGTGGCTGCCAACATTGGTTACCTTCAATCAAAATCTGAAGTTTTCGTCGTCCATTCGAAGGGACCAGGCGAGACAGCCAATAGAAATGCGACTATCAGTGCACTTGCATCAGACCCAGATAACAGTCATGCTTTCAGCGTTTACAACTCAAATGCTTTCAATGCATTCATGCAAAAAGTCAGGGCTATGCACTGCGAGTCACTTTATTGAGGAAAGAGCATGTCAATTGCATTCAATAAATAATCTGCAGCTTACACTGACTTCATGTTGTTTGTTAAAGATGGTTAAAAAAGAATACATCATTTATACAATAAGTTAAAAAGCTATTATCATGAAGGTCCAACTGATTGTGTTATTATTTCAATGGCAAGTTCTTAAATGATCGCGGGAACATTTTCAGATACCTTCATCTTTATCCTGGAAATCCTACAGACACATTAAGCCTCTTCAGTGCCTCTTTCCATCCATGATATCGATCTGTCAAACAGCAATGAATTTAGGATGTTTATTTGAAATGTGCCAAACCGATATTTAGAAACTTGGAAAACCATAATCTTGAATCAACGTATTTCGGTTATGCATTTGGAACTTCTTAAATTCTAATGTAAAATGATTCAAAATCGCTTCTACAATCACGAAGGAAAGAAAAGCAAAACGTGACTTCATGCATTATGACAAGCTTTCAACCTCTGTCTTTTTAGATGTTTTGGGGAGATTACCCCACACAAATGTAACAAACCGTCAGCATCAACGTTGAGCGTTCTCCTTGTTACGTGGTGTATATCCACACACCCTCATTGCTCTTTAGTATATACAAACATATAACCATTGGCATTCGTTGGTCATCCCATTAGCCATTTATGTAAAACACAAAAACGCAAATTATAAAGACATGAAAAAGGCTTGCATATTGCTAACTGCTTTTAAACATCACAACACCCCAAAACAATATTTATTTCTTAATAAAGGAGATGTCGCCTATGATATAAATATTGGTATCGCATGGAAGGCTAATATCCATGTTAGAAAATGTCATTTTGTAGTATCACCACATGGATGCATGGCAACAACTAATGTACTTTAAGGTTCAGGTTGTTATATTTTTTAAATGTGAAGTTTACACGATACAAGGCTTTTCCATTGGACGAGAGGTCGGTCACATAACCGTGAAATTGAAGTTCACAAGTGTATGAACGACACAATTTAATGTTTTTCACGAGACTATATTCTTGAAATGATGATAACTACTTCAACATTCCTGGGGAAAACCCTGGGAATTCCCCAACACGACAAAAAAGACAAGCGTTGTTTCCGATCATTTCGACCCTTTAGTATTGAACTCAGCGCTTTAGAATACATTAAAAAACGATAAAGAGATTGCATATGGCCAGATTGAAGTTACAATATCTAAATGATGGTTGTGTTGCTGCCAGTCTCAACAAGAAGTCACCCATACTGAATAGAAGTGTCAAGGTTAAAAATAGAGATATCAAAAAATATAAGAATTTACTTTCACTTTGTTTGAATTCATTGGAGCATGAACTTTTAAGGAGTGAGAGCCAAATTGTATATGAACGTCGTATTTCACAGGACTATACCTTCCGCATATCATCTTAGAAGAAGATCACGGAAGAGAGTTGAGGTACATGTGCACCATTTATACTCCACGGTAATAACATAAATAACCCACTAAACATCCTGAAATGAGGATAACACAGCACGCCCTTTGTGAAGTTAATGATAATAAATATGATGTTACTGATTTGAGATTTTTAAGACAAGAAATATAGTTTCATATCGACATGATTTCACATTATAATCAACAAAGCATATATTTCACAAACTTTTCAGTTGAAAATAAACACAATAAACAAAAAAAGAAAACAACGCCTGCGTCGTTTGTAAACACACATGGCTGACCATTTGACACCTGTCAAAGTAAATGACCCCATTAAAGTGAACAGAGATCAGGCAGGGAGCGTAATTCGTATAACTTAACTTCTAAACATTTGATGTCTTCAAAACTGCATGTGGCCAGATTGAAGTTACAATATCTATATTCCAGAAAATGTTTCTAGTTCGCCAAGATCATCACTGCCAATGAAAAAACCCCAAAAAACAATGAATAGGAGTAAACTTGACATGAATTCACAAACTTATACAGGAAAGATCTTACAGCATTGAGGGAGGTGTCAATATTGGCTTGCTGTTGGTGAGGCTTTTCCTTGGAAAGGGATGGCGATGCGGAAGGGAGCTGGTTCGACCTCCATGACTTCACTAAAAGAAAACTCACACAATCTGACGTTGATTAAGTTACCACCTTGCTTCTTGACAACGGAAATGCGGCCTCTGTACAGCTGATTGATCCATATTTAGAGATTTCGTTCGGAGTTGTTATTTTCGTACAATGTCTTTCAGGACTCAACCGAATATATTTTCTAACCATGGCATCTGAAGTTAGATGTTGTACATTTTCATTATTTCTCCATTTCAACCGATCCGACTCATCCATTCATCAAATGGTAATAAGACAGTAAAGATAATGATTAAGATACCTTTGTGCTCTGGGATCAAGTGTCATACAACTTTAATACATCAACCAGGTGGTCACTGTAGAGAGGGTTGTAACAAAGGTTATCACTTCGTGAGAAAAAAATATGTCTGATGCAATTCACCTGTATCCGTAATGTTTGAGGTGAACAATTGACTTGCCTTTGCATGTGTTTGTGACGTAAAGCTCAGTTTGGTTCAGTTTATTCTAAAAGAAACCACCAACAGTAGTATATGGGAAACATTAATAATATAATAAAAATATCAGTATCAAGATGACAGGAGAATTGTGCAAATACATATAGAGATCAAAGGTTACAATGAAATATGATAGAAATAAAGTAACAAGAATCTCATAAACGTTTTGGAACATTTGTTTATCCAGCAAGACGTAACGATAATTTGAGAAGGAATGTGGTTGAAATCTACCGACCTAGATTGCAAACCGACATCATATATATTGAGTATTTTTACACAAAACTGAAAAGTAAATTTGAATTGTTTTCTGTTATTATTGGTAATGGGATATACTTTAATGAACTAAATGATGTTGAGACAAGCTATATATAACTGACAAGATGCTTATTCTATTAGATGGTTTATATTTGCGATAACATGCAGACATGCTGCTTGTTTATGAACCGAAATGAAAGAAAATGTATGTTTTATTCACATAACATTTTCTATGGAATGATTGTTAAGACATCATCTGTTATCGACCCGCAGTTGGGCATATGTCACAATGCCTTTAAACGATAGTTCAGGCGATGTTTGCTCGAATCTGTTGTTTGTGTTTAGAAAGTGCGAGTGGAGATCACTTGGTTTTGACTGAGTGAGTGAGTGAGTTAATATTTAAAGTCACATCGGCACTATTTCAGCCATATCGTGACTATCAAGGGTTAATTGTTATAAATACAATTAAACTGATATAAAAACCTGCCAACGAAGGACAGTAAAAGTACTAGACTTATCACAGAAAAAGATTTTAAAACTACTATGGGATCATAAAAAAGAATAAAACTTATACATAACAATAACATGATAAAAAACGGGCTATAGATCGCCAGCCCCTGAAGGGAGATCACCATACTGGGGACCATGGGGACTTACAGTACCTTAGCTACCTGCATGGACCCCAGCAGGATCTACATCATCCCTTCAAGTGTTGACAATTATTGGCACTGCGCACTGCGTGTCGGTCCAATCAGCATGCAGCCATGTTCGATCCGGTCCCTCTCCTATAAAGAGTGAAGCCACTCGAGTGGAGACACTTGTGAAAAATCATCGCATCATGAGAATGGCAGAGAGGAAGAGCAGTACGAATACCTCCTCCTCCCTCCTTACTCCTAACGCCATCAATTACCAGGTTATAAACTGTACTTTCAGCATTGGAATGGGGCAATAAGACGTTCAGGTGGCTTGGCTGTAGCAATAAGATGTGATTTGGAAAGTTACATATCAGTTATGATAGAAGAAGAATGTGAATATGTACTGTGGATAAAAATGTCAAAGACGCTATGAGACACCAAACAAGATTTCATTTTAGGAACAGTATATATACCTCCAGAAAATTCAAATTACTTTACAGGTGAGACATTTAATGAAACTGAAAATAATTTACTTTATTTTCTCTCTTTGAGTGAGTATGTTATCTTGATTGGTGACTTGAACTAAACAGCTTTGTGATTAAACCATATTCAATAAGCACACAAAGAATTTGATATTGATATAAATGATATGGGTAAAGAACTTGCGCCTGATAAATTATTAGATAAACTTAATATACCACAGGTCAGGGCTTATCAAGATAATGCAAGGGTTAATAATTGAGTAATTAAATAATAAGAGATATGTAAAAATCTTAATTATTTATCTGTAATGGTTGACTGGGACAGGATAAAAATGTAGGTAAAACAACATGTAATGATGTAAGTGTAGTTGACTATGTTTTAGCTTCCCCCAAGTGCTTACCTCTGTTTCCTGCCATTTTAGACTTCTCACCCCTGTATTCAGATGTGCACTGCCCAGCATCTTTTTCTTTAGCCACTACTGTACTCCAAGAACGAACGGTAGGTATCCAGGGTGAAGTAAATACAGTAAAATACTCATCCTAGACCAAAACGTTATAATATGGATAGAACTAAAAGGTTTCTACAAAATTTGAATGCTGAAAAGCTAAACAATCTCACTTGGAAAGCTCATGTGGCTGGACAAGGCCAAGCTGACCCACATCTGATCAATGACATTATTAAGGAGGCCGGGCACGTGCTGATAGACGCTACACGCACTGACTTTGGGACCGGGAGGCATGGTGTTGGGTAGAAATATAAGATGAACAAACCATGGTTTGGAAAGACCTGTATTATTGCTAGAAAATGTTTTTACAAAGCAAAACCATGCTTGAAAAGATTTATTTTTATTTATGATAAACGCTCATTAAAATATGAATCTTAGGCTTATAAGAAATGTATGGATAAGCATATAAAACAATATAAAGATAAGTTAGGTAAAAAAATTAGAGAAAAACACAAACACTCTCCAAAAGAGTTTTCGAAAATGTTAAATGGAGATTAAAAGGATGATAATATTAGTCCTGAAATAGAAGTACATTGTATTTTACTTGTTTTTTACATCGCTAAATGAGACAACTTCAGAAGACCCGGGAATAGAGGAATGTACTATGGATAGTCAATATGACAGTGAAAATGTAAATGGAGTTATCACATCTAATGAAGTTATGATAGCAGTAAGAGGACTAAAGAGAAATAAAGCCTCCGGTATTGAATTTATAGAAAATGATTATTTTATTGATAGTATTGATTTATTAATGCCTTTGTTAGTTGAACTATTTAACCTTATATTTGAATAGGGTATACTTCCAGAATCTTGGTTATTGGGAATAACTAAACCTATTTACAAGAAAAAAGGTGAACCACTTGATCCTAACTATTACTATCATTAGTTGTGTTGGAAAACTATTCACCAGAATTTTACACAACCATTTGACTAAATTCTTAGATTTAAATAAGAATTCAGACAATCTTTCTCAACTGCAGACAATATATTTGTAATTTATATGCTTATGCAAATATTAAGAAATAGTAAACAAAAATTATACTGCGCTTTCATAGACTTTACTAAAACTTTTGACACTGTTTGGCGGGTGGCATTGTGGAGGAAAATACAGACTATTGGCATCAAAGGTAGATTTCCTACGTTAGTTCAAAATGTGTATAAAAATATTAAATCGTTGATACAGTGTAATGATAAAATGTCTGGTTACTTCTTGGTAATAAAGGTGTCAGAAAGGAAGATTCGGTTTACAAAAAGCCTTAGACTAATTTAATGACTATTGTGAAGAGTGGAAGTTATATGTAAATATAAATAAAACCAAAAATTGTGATTTTCGATGGTGGCCCATCGAAAAATTCGAAACTTAAATTTCACTTTTCTGATAAAACCCTAGAAATTGTCGACACTTATATGGATTTAGGAATTGTACTTCACAGGAATAAAAAAAAACAATATCAGGTCTGGGAACTATTTTCATAATATCCATGGATCTTAAAAATAATCCGTTGAGTTAGATAACAATGAGCAAAATCAACTAATGTATTATCAGTTAACCCTTTGAACAAAGTATGTTGTTTTTACATTGGCACTTCACGCAATGATATGAGTATATTCCGTCTGTTTTAGTAAACCTACACATGTACACACTTACTTTTGACACATCCAATGTGCAAGATTAATCAATCAAATTATTTTATTATGATCCTTTGATGGCTAGGAATCAGAATCTGTTTATTCTCAAAATCCACAAAAGGTTGGACAAGAGCATATTACAATAATAAATGAATATAAATAAAACAAAAATTGTGATTTTTAAGGGTGGCCCATTGAAATAGTCGAAACTTAAATTTCACTTTTCTGATAAAACCCTAGATATTGTCGACACTTATATGGATTTAGGAATTATACTTCACAGAAATAGAAAACTAGTATCAGGTATGATGTTCCTTAGTGATAATGCATCGAAAGCAATGTTTTGTCTGATAGAAAAATGAAGAATTTAAATTTACCTTTTGACTGTGTATTATTGGCTTTTGATACAATGGTTTTACCAACATTAACCTATGGTTCAGAAATCTGGGGCTTTAATTCTAGTTCTAAAGGATTATATTTTAAACATTTAAAGGACACTCCGGTTCTCGATAAATATCTCCTATTGCCAAAACCAATATCAATTCGGATACTACGATTTCGAACCTGTAATCATAATTTACCCAATGAGACTTGCCGATGAAAAAATATTCCAAAGGAAAATAGAACCTGTAAACTATGTAATTCGCCATCTATTGCTGATGAGTTTCACTACTTATTCAGATGTAATTTTTTTTCAAAAAAGAGAGGGAAACACTTTCATCATATTATACTGAATGGCTATATATTACAAAATGTGTAAACTCTTATCAACCACAGACACACAGGATCTAAAGAATTTATCGAGATTTATTGTAAAAATGTCTGCTAGTATTAAAAATGCTAGGTATTCACATGTTGTTATTAATTGCCATCTTGTTTGCTATTTGTACATATACATACATTTTTATTTGGAATATGCTCTTGTACCACCTTTTGTGGGTTTTGAGGATAAACATATTCTGATACCTAGCCATCAAAGGATCAACAGATTAATCACTGTTATCTTGCACATTGCATATGTCAAAAGTAAGTGTGTACATGTGTAGGTTTACTACAGCAGACGGAATACACTCATATCCTGGCGTGAAATGCCGATGTAAAAACAGCATACTTTGTCCAAAGGGCTAACTGATAATACTTTGATTGATTGCTCATTGTTATCTTACTCGATGGAGTATTTTTAAAATCCGTGGACATTATGAAAGTAGTTGTCATGTGGGCTTTCTCAGCTGACGTGACACTTATATGAAACAAACTAAGTGATTAGTTGAGAAACGAACAGGGGTTATTATATCCCGAAACGCTGAATATATTTTAAAATATTTGATTGTTACGGAGACAACCACAAGTAAATGTGCAATTCTGTATGTGATGAGTCAAGAGTTCATTGTTCTTGAAGAAGCATACATTGTTTACCCACAAAAAAGGTCGCATCCATATGAAATGGAAAGTAAAACAAGTGTGTTTCTGTGTTTGTTTGATGAAAACAAATGACAAATTATAAGAAACAATAACCAACCAAGCGTATAGTCAACGAAGTCATCTATATTCCCCTCCCATTTTAACACGTTATGGTCCAAAACCAGGTAACTGACCCAACAGCTCATGTCAAAATAGCTGCATTGGAAATTCTTAAATAAACATTTTTAAAACTCCTTAATATCAAATGGCACCAGTTCAGTATGTGCTTTATATATATAATTGCAATGTTTGGTAAGGAAATATTTAACAGTTTATTTGGTATACTCCATAAGTGAACCCACCCTAAATTACAATTTAAATCCAACTTGTTGCCATAGAAACGTAAAAAGTAAAAAAATTATAAAATTCCTAAATAGCAAAAGGCACCAGCTCAGTATGTGCCTGGAAGACATGCAAAGATTTGTAAGAGAGTATTTAACAGTTTTTGATTTACGCTCCAGAAACGAACACCACCCTTATAGAACCTAAGTCCAAAAATATATATTTCTAAATTTCCTAAATAACAAAAGGCACAAGTTCAGCATGAGTCTGATAGACATGCAAAGTTTTGTTAGAAAGTATTGAATGGGTTTTGAGTTATGCTCCGGAAACGAACTCTACCCTATTAAAACCTAAGTCAAACTTGTTGCCATGGAAACGTAAAAAATATAAATGTCTAAGTTTCCTAAATAGCAAAAGGCACCAGTTCAGCATGAGTCTGATAGACATGCAAAGCTTTGTTAGAAAGTATTGAATGGGTTTTGGGTTATGCTCCGGAAACGAACTCTACCCTATTGAACCTAAGTCCAACTTGTTGCTATGGAAACGTAAAAAAAATAAAAAAAATATATTTCTTGAATAGCAAAAGGCACCAGTTCAGCATGAGTCTTGGATAGACATGCAAAGTTTTGTTAGAAAGTATTGAATGGGTTTTGAGTTAAGCTCCGGAAATGAACACCACCCTTATAGAACCTAAGTCCAACAAGTTGCAATGGAAACGTAAAAAATATATATTTCTAAAATTACTAAATAGCAAAAGGCACCAGTTCAGTATGTGCCTGGTAGACATGCAAGGTTTTGTACGAAAGCATTAAACAGTTTTTGAGTTAAGCTCAGGAAATGAACACCACCCTTATAGAACCTAAGTCAACATGTTGCCATGGAAACCTAAAAAGTATATATTTCTAAAACTCCTAAATAGCAAAAGGCACCGCCGCAGTATTTAACTGATGATTTGACAAGTTTCGATCAAATACACTGAATGGTTTTCGAGTTCTCTCCCTGTTACGGTCAGACAGACGGACGGACAGACAGACTGGCGGATCGGATTTATGCTATATCATCCGGGTACTCACGGGGATAAAACAATAACAAACGCAACAACCAGTCCCAGGGAATTGCTTTAGATAGAGAGCTGACGGACAACAACGCTCCGTTATGACAGCCTCAACAATCTGCCGAAACAGATTCCGTAGTGCGTAAAGGGCAAACTTGTGACGAAAATTTGTTGATATGAATGGATCATGGAAATTAGTGATGACACCAGCAAGATGTTTTCAGTGAAGGTTTAAATCCCTCATGACGTCATCTATTGTTGTTGGTCGGGATATATTTACATACTGATGTGTTGTTGGTTCCACTATGCCCGTTACCATTCCTGGGTTTATTCCCCCGCTAAATGTAATAATTGTTTTCTTCTTTTTGCAAACCATGGATTGACTTTTCTCGACTCTTTTATTCGAACCCGTAATACTGCATGGCACTTCGTCATTGATTGCAAACCCGTAAAGTAAAAGGTTTTGAAGTTAGTTCAATCAGCAATTATTACTCAGAGTATATGTAAAAAAATATGTTTTTAATTGTTTGTTCTTGTAAACTGATCATAAAGTGAAATGTTAAATCGCATTTAAATGGTTTCATTACATACATGCTGAGACTGTCCATTAGCAAGAGGCTTATCCTTTGTAGAAGATATAGAAATCTAGTCGATTGTACGATTCCGACTATATCATGAACATGTGTTTATGAAACACTATCAAATAGCGACGATACTATGTGTTCGCGAAAAGGTGAGCTATATTATAAAATATGTATGTTTTCTCACGTTCCAAGAGTGACATGTGGACTTGGGTGTGTTACGAGATTGAAGTCGGGATATTGCATTGCGTCATGTTGCTTAATATTTCTTCACATTTCACATTTCCTGTTAACAGCTGTTGTGAACATTAATTATTTCAAATCTTTGAGTACTTTTGTAATTCTTCTTTCGCAACGTGTGACTGTTATCTTGGATATAATTCAAGCGTGTATGTAGAAATCAGCATATTATTATTTTCTTTGCGTTAGATGAAATCAGTAATGCAATATATTGTCTGAATGGCCAGCCACTAAACCACTGAATAGATTCAATATTGAAGTTATTTGTTGAGTAAAGTCAGTTGTGCACAACTAATAGTAATATCAATGAACCTTGTTGTTAATAAACATGTAGTTACGGTTATCAAAATATCGATATAGACGGATATTTTATACAATGCGTCAATTTTACTCATTGATAGGTAACAAAACGACTAAATTAAGTTGTCATTGTGTTCAAAATTTTCATTTAAACTTTTGAAATTTTCAAATGTGATATAACAATCTGATCGATGACGCTCTGAAATTTTAACTGTAACGATTAATTGAAATGAATAAATAAACTGCGCAACATATAGTAGCCGGCATCGTCGGGTCGCCTGTTTATCATGAGGTAAGTTGGTATCGAATACCCTTGTACGTCTTCGCCAAGAATCTTTCCATTTCACTTCCTTTTGTTACTTTGGAAATTTGTCCTTCACATTTACAGTTGTCATAACTACCATAGCAGCATTAAATTTAGGTTCGTCATATGAGGTTATTCGTTACATCTGATTTCTATACATCCGGAGTTTGCTGGCTGCTTCGTGTGATGTACTTTACGTTGATTACGTTATTGTGGCATGGTGTGTGTAACAAGGAGATAAACATGTTGTATGTTTTCTATGGAATACTGTATGGGGCATTCTCTTGATCTCGAGCTTTTGACACAAACTTGAACTTCCAAAAGTCCGAGAAGGCTGGATCGCAAGGCAGGATTGCTCTCCCGATATTTGATCAAATACTCGCGTTCTCGCGATATGGATCTCGCTACACTGTGTTGGCCTAGAATCTTTATGTGCTCTCCCCATCATTTCGTTGTTAAGTCAAGGCTATCGGAAGTTGTCTCATTATACAAAAACGCAAAAAGGTCTTTTTCTGAAATTAATTTTGACTGGTCAAAGATCAGTGTTTGCATTGTAACAATAGCTTGTGAATACGTAACGTCATAACATCATGACGTTGTGGCGGGTATCTTTAGATAATTTTTGTCGGCTGTTCGTGGTAATTATTTGGACCTTTTTTGGCGTCAGATTCCATAATGAGGGAGACAACGTATGGCCTGCTGTCGTCTTTCCGTAGGTGTGCATGCTAATCTTACATACGATCAAGTAAATACTGGCAGTACAGTTTCATAAGACGTTTGTCTCATACAGTTAAAAAGTTGCATACAGCAGCAATGATTTGTCGTTTAGTTAGAGATATACTAATTATTAACTTACATATTGCTTAGGGTCACTGTCTTGTATTACTAAAGGATGGACTGCCTGGGAGCCTAGCTTTAATGACTTCGCTATGCCATTACTCATTTTTGGCGAATAAGGTTAGTCCTACTGTTAGATATAGGCCTTGCCCTCCGAACGTTAAACAAGTCGTAGTTTACCTAAGGGACTCAATGTACGCTGTTTTCTCATGAATGCAACGGAGGATAATAGTAAAAACGTTTTCAATGATGAGTTGAGCAAGACATTAAGACATGATAGTGAACCTCCGACATGCACATGGATAATAAAGAAAACATATTATAAAGAAAACCCCAGTGTGCCATTGTCAACTGGGCTAAATATATTCCTGTACATTTTCTTTATAATACGATCCTTAAATTCTTAAGTTTAGTTTCTAGGTTAACTAGTAAAGACAGTTGCATTATTGTATCTACTGATTTGCATACTAATTAACTTATGAACTTCATACAATCTCAAAGCGTGTCCTCTTGTGGCAACATGTATATTTGTTCTAAACGCAACTGTGATGTCATTTGATTACAAAAAAGTGTACAGCTTGAAAAATCTTCACGACATGATCCTCATGCACTCGAACATCTGGGACCCCTGTTGTGTAATATTAAAGTTTCACGTCATATTCACAGCCCCTTTGAGTAAATTGTACTCCCTCTATGCCATTATTAAAAACTGATCAATACTCAGTGCGTCACTAAAATCTTGGTCAAGAAGCAGCCTAACACGGAACATTTGGTGGTGGCTGCAAACGAGTCCTTGCTGGTGATATAATCCAGTTTTATCACTGAACCATTGAAATAAATAGTTAAAGCAACTATAAAGTACGATTATGGTAAGAAAATTACTGAGTATTTTGATAGTTCATGTGGGGTAAGACAAGGTTGTACTCTTCGTCCAGTACTTTATTCATCAACGAACTACTAGTAGTTATATGTTTTGAAAGTAACTTCCAGGATGGTGTTTAACGTTAAATATATTTTGGTTAATTTGCATTTTACGTGATTGAAACTGTACCATAAATTGACGCACTCACCTGCGTACCTGAATTGGATCCACACAATCATACCTCTATAGTATATAACTGGCACGAGAAATGTTGGTGATGCATTGAAACAGATTCTCTTCGGACAATTTGTTATCTATTTAGGAAGGCATATGTGTTCAGGTTAGGGTTCCTTAACTTTAGAAAACTTCATTTTATGATTTTATAAACAAGGCAAACTGAGCGTATGTATGTCTGTGTGTGTGTGCGTGTGTTTGTGTATGTGCTTCGTGCGTATGCGTGCGTATGTATATTCTGCATTGTTTGGGTCTTTTTGAGAGATACAGTTCCATGAAGTATTGCAGCAAAAAGGTATTGAACCTTGAAATTAGCACAGCACACATGTATTCATGTTCAATTTTTATGGTTGATTCACATACATATGATGTTGTATATTTTCTCTTTGCCATTGAATACATGTCACACTGTCGTCCTTAAAATGCAAAAAGGCTAGAGTTAAATATTCTATGACATTAACTGTTTTGAAAAGGGAAACAGCTTTTAGTTGTAAAACTGTCCACATTAAACCAAATACAGTCAAGTCCATTGATAGGTAATGGGTTATTGCTAAGCGATATTGATACGTCTGCTTGTATGTGAAATATCAATATATAGTGGTTTTGAGAGTACGAAGCACTCTCCCAGCATTTCATTCTGTGTACGTTAATAAGTGATACGTTTAATGCGTAAATAAGATTTCACTTTCTTATTATCATATTCTTGTTCTTTGTGTGTGTCTGAAGGGGCTGTGCCCCAATGATCAGGGGTGTCATTTGATAAGAATAAAGTAATAATGAAAACGTGGTGATAGGTTCACAAGTTTATTAACAAAAGCTAATTGTACTAATAGATGGCAATAAAAAGATCAGATAAATCTAATCTGCGCTGACAAGGATCACTGATAAATTACATCAGAATAAATGCGAAGCAACTGTATTACAGTGTTAAAATGACAGTAGCTAAAAAAAACTCTTTGATAAGATACCGACCTTAGATGCGTAGACAGTCAGTAAAGTCGGCTGCGACCAATTATCACTTGCGTCAATTAACTCCACACTCTAATGATTGAATGACCTCGTCTAGGTTAAATAATGGGAAATAAATACATAGGTCTTATCCCTAAAATAAGTCATTTTGAAAATAAACTAGCTGAGTACGTCTGAATATCAAACTAGTCGAATCGACTTCAGACTAAGTCACTTTGACTGAACAAGGAAATGCTGAAATTCCCAGATAGCTGGACACTAACGAGAAGGCTGGTTGTCCACGGACTACTAGAAAATGGAGTATTGGAAACATGATTTACTAAGTAACCAGACAATCGCGGGAAGGTTGGTTATTCTCGTATGGCTTGAAAAGCTTAGTATTACAAACCTTAGCTACTAAGTTTAGTTCGATACAACCAGAGTAAGTCAGTAGAAGCTCGAATGTGCTTTCAGGGCACACTGGCTGGAACCAAGTACATATCAGTGTATGTTTATATATTTGAGCATTTACAATAACATTTAGTCGTGAACATTAACAATACGATGTATTTTAGATTGCATGAGGCCATGTCGAAACAACTCGAAATATTTAATCAAAAGCGGAATTTAATAACGATTTCGTACTCATTTCACTTATTTCAGCACGTATCCTTAGTATTAACCATAACTACGCGATGTAGTTAATAATTGCTAAATATATACAAATAATGGCAAGCAGCTACGTCATTCCTCTCAAGTAACAACACAATCCCACTTCCGCTAATTGCTGATCGAAACCTGAACTCGAGTTTGGTGACAGTAGTGAAGCTCCGTACACAGATCAGTACTTAGCATGTCATTACCATATCACGAAAACGTAATGCTTAAAACATCTAATGTAAAGCAAGTGTTAAGTAAGATATTAAATAATAATAGTCAAATCGCATTGATATATACAATGATATATCTGTAATCATAAAGCTTATGTTCCACAAGCCCAGAGTAGCCAAGGAGAAAATAGATTAAATAAGAGAAGAAGTTTGTAATTACATATATGCAGAGTTTGAATATGACTATACAGTAAACTACGGTTATAACGAACTCAAAGGGACAACTTATTTTAGTTCGTTATAACCGTAGTTCGTTTTTCAGCATATATGCAGCATAACTACAGCAAATAGTCGGGACCTAAAAAGTATGTTCGATATATCCGTCAGTTCGTTTTAAGCGTGTTCGTTATAACCGTGGTTTACTGTACATGTACATGTTACGATACCTATCTACACGAACTATTCAAAAATGGGTCTCAGATCATGGAAATAAAGGCTAAATACCATACCATTAGAAACAATTCTTGTGGTCATTATTAATTTTATCAAGAAAGATACCCCTAAAAGTAGTAACGTTGAGAAACAAACATTCACACAGTAAAAGAGGAGATGTGCAAATACATATATATCTGCCAAACTATTGACTCAAAACCAAAAAACACAAGATTTAAAGTAAATGTTTCTGTACAGTGTTTGATAATGCAAGTACATCTTCACGTGCTCAAAGCAGAAATTACGCTTCATATTTTTCAGGGATCCTAATTAAATATCATCGAATTACGTGGATCGATGCTCATGATATCAATCACTGGATTGTCTGGTCCAGACTCGATTATTTACAGACCGCCGTCATATAGCTGGAATATTGCTGAGTGCGGCGTGAAACAACAAACCTAATTAAATATCACACAAGAAATACTTTTGTGAGGTGAGGTGAAATTTGGTTTAACGTCGCGTCCAAGGAAATACTTTTGAAACGGCTGTATGTCGTCATTATCCCGCAGCATAACCCTATCACCTGTGGATGTCGTCATTCCCCTGGCCAACAGCGTATTGCGTTAAGGCGTAATTAGTGATCTGTCCCTGTCTATAATGTGTGACAGACAAGTGTGTTTTTGTCTCACTCGTAGAAAAAGTTACACTATATCATATGAAGTATAAACACAAAGTTCTACAACCAATCGCTAGACGATTCACGAGAGACTATAGAGATTAAAAAGATCAACTCTCACTTCGTCATCTAAAGGGCAAATAAGTAAAACACGGATCACGTCTTCCACCCAGTCTGTACAATTAAAGCAATATCTCTCTTCTGGTGGTATATTTGTGTACAGAAGGAGCCACACTGCATCTGAGTGTAACTAGAGAACTCCTGCGAGGACGGTTGACAGGGTATGCCACGTATTATTCTGTGCTGTAGACTTTCTTAAACACCTGTAGTTTGTTTCTTCCATGGTATCTTTTTTCCAAATATAATATGTCCCTCCATTTAGGCTTATATGCATAAATAATTATACATAGATAAATAAAGCAACAAAACCCTTCCCATATCCAACAGAAATCACTGCAGTCGATTGTACAATTCTGACTTTATCATAAGTATTGTGTTTATGAATCACTATCAAATAGTAATGTTACCAGGTGTTCGTGAAAAGGTGTTTGTATCCTGCCCAGTCGGTGGCACGCGTCACATACACATCCAAAGACAAGTCAAAATACGGAATTGCATCGGACATAATTTTTTTGTCACTGATGCGTGAAATTTGGAAATGTCCTCCACATGTCTAGCATAAAACGTTTTGAAAGCTTTACTGAGGCCTTGAAACCTTGATAAAACAACCTCCGAGCTAGAAGCGCATGACTCTCTTTGAAAGCTTGGTCGAAAGAGCATGCTCGATTGTCTCTGAAAAGTTGCGCAATGTAAACACCATAAGCTGGAGCTGTTGGAATATTTCTCGACATGAAGGGAAAATTGGCTATTAGAAAGATGAAATCATCCCTATTGCCATACAGCCTTGTTGAGAGTGTTTTGTCACTGAATCTTTATGTAAAGATCTAAACATGACACAGATGAGGTGGTCACACTGGTCTCCTAGATTTCTGATTCAGGTGGGTAAATCAGTGAAAGGGAATTGGCTAGTTCATTGTTATTGAACGATATCAGATCATCGAAATATCTGGAGCTTAAGTAAAACTTCTTGGCTAAATGACCTTGTTTTGACTTCCCGAACAGAAATTCCAATTCGAATGCATAAAGAAACAGATCCGCGAGAAGTGGAGCACAGTTGTGCCGATATGGGTGCCTCCTTCTTGCCTAAATGTCTTACCCCCAAATTTTGCGTAGATGTTATCAATGAGAATGTCCAACATTTCGCATAATATTGTTTTCTCAGTGAACCTCAGATGGCATTTGCTTTAATTTTCAAAAATTGTCCTGAAAATCTGAATATAAATACGTAACTGGATCCACGTACACCAGGTTTTGAAACAAAAGACCAATGGATCAAAGAATGAAGTTTTTCGTTATGTTTGTTATGTGTGATAGTGGTGTATAGAGAATAAATGTTTTGACATCATGAAAATATTTGTTCTTTTCTGAGATTGCAAAAAGGTTTTTGAGAATCCACATGGTATTAAATCCACTTGCCTCAAATACATTCTGTGAATATGAAGAAAGAACTTCCTTGATTGTATTAAGGATTATGGTAAGCCATTGAGACAGGGACTTGGTGGTACATTTGCTGGACCCAGCAATATGTCTCCCTTTGTACAGTTTTATGGAGTTTTGGAATCCAGGACAAAAGAGGAATTGACCTGTCAAAAGTTGACAGTACTGATTTATAGTTTTTGCAGATTCCATCCTAAGTTAACATACTGTCCTTGTATGTGGCATTATTTGATATATCATTTATACTCAGTTCTTTGATCAAACAATTACTGTGGTGATGCTAACATATCTGTGTTTCAATTGGGGTTCTTATGTTTGTTGAATGTCCCAGGTCGATTTTCTCGAGACATGACGTCACTTTAGCATTCCGGCTCCTCTTCCAACCATTACAGTGCAAATATATCTTGATACCTTTTTTTATACAATTTTGTTTACACAAATTATTCTCAACAACAGAATTCCTTATATTTACAAGTCGGCAGGCACGGTATGGCGCGTTTATCACGACACTGCTCGAAGACAGCTTCATCCCCCGGGGGCTCAGTAAACATATTTACGTGAACCCAGCAGGCGCATGTTTAACGATCTTCCAAACTATAATTAAGATCAATAGTGAGATTACCATCTTTCCGTCCCCTTCTCCTGTCGTGACTACATGGTCAAGAGTTAAAACCCATCCCCATGGCAACAATCATTGTTGAACCACGGGCTAAAAACAGTGATTAATATCATCTATCATGTGGTTTAACATGACTACTTCAACCAATTTATATTTTATAAGAAGGTCAGTTCATTCATATTTACAACAGTTCGCTCATCAGATGTTATATTGGGAAATGTACCTACTGTACTCGTTGACAGTATAAGCTATAACAATTCTGTATAATGCATTCTGTATTTTTATGTTTATCACCATGAAAAACATTTTTTTGGGCCTATACGCCAAATGCATTACTGTAGTCATTTAGACATACCTATAGTTTTCTCTTATATTCCGTGACAATGTACATTCACACGCCTAACGTTGAAGTATGCATACATTTATATACGGCACAAAACAACCTACACGCCAAATACATTACCAAATTAATTTAAAGTCATATATAGCCTTCTTTAGTGTTTCGCGACAATCTACATTGAAATGCACATCGTTGCAGTATACAATTAGTAATATCTCTCTATCTGCTATAGGAAATTCACGTCCTCTATATAACATCGCCAGCAACGAGATACATAACCGTATTCACCAAAATAATCCGTACAGAAACTTACTATTTTCACACTAATACTGAGCTGTATATCCAACCGTGTACCTTCGTATCTTTATTTGGATCAATCACCCTGCTACTTTATTTACCGTTTAAGCTGAAATTCTGACGTCGCCTTTGTGATCCATTTCCCTAGTCACCAAAATGATAACTACTCGAACTTAATATCATCTCTAAAATTATAGTTTCTACATTGTACCTTCGTATCTGAACATCATCCGACCATATTTTACTCATCGTATTTGCCGAAATTTTTGTTTCTAGGTTTGTCAGCACCATGCCCACGCTGAGGCCTGCATCACTTCGTGCTTGTCTCCGTATGACAGCTACATCAAGCTCTCACACTAGGATATAACTGAAATGCAGTTCAAAACTCAATTACTCAAAAAAATGTTTTCTTTTCCAGGGTGCAGCCAGCGGAAACTCGATATCCTGATTGTAGAAGACGTATCTAACTCAATCGGGAAGCTTCAGTACAGTAGCGTGAAACGATTTCAACATTACATGCTCAACCGTTTGGATATAAGCTCTGAAACCATTAATGTTGCTTTTATGGTATTTTCCGTAAACGCAAGAGTGGTATTCCAACTGAATGCCTACGCCAACAACAAAACTGCTGTTGTTGCTGCAGTGAACGCACAAGCCAATGAAGGTGGTGCTAGTACACATATGGCGAAGCCATAAAGTTTGCTAACGACGACGTTTTTACGAGTCGAAACGGTGACCGACCAGACGCTGACAACATGGTCATATTCTTCACTGACGCCTATGGTACAGATGATGACGAATTGGTTGTGGCTGCCAACATTGGTTACCTTCAGGCAAAATCTGAAGTTTTCGTCGTCCATTCGAAGGGACCAGGCGAGACAGCCAACAGAAATGCGACTATCAGTGCACTTGCATCAGACCCTGATTACAGTCATGCTATGAACGTTGACAACACAGGTACTTTCCATGAATTTATGGAAAGAATAGAGGCTTGTGGAGACGATTGAGCGCCATACTTTCGCACTGCATTGAACGTGCATAAGGAAACCTGATGATTAGAATGAGTTCAAAAACACATCAATTGCATTAAATAAATAATCTGCAGCCTACACTGACTTCATATTGTTTGTTAAAGATGTTTTAAAAAAGAATACATCACTCATACAATAAGTTGAAAAGCTATTATCATGAAGGTAAAACTCATTTTGTTATTATTTCAATGGCAATTTCTGAAATGATCACGGGAACATTTTCAGATACCTTCATCTTTATCCTGGAAATCCTGCAGACACATTAAGCCTCTTAAGTGCCTCTTTCCATCCATGATATCGATCTGTCAAAACAGCAATGCATTTAGGATGTTTATTTAAACTGTACCAAATCGAAATTTAGAAAATTCAAATCCATAATCTTGAATCAATGTATTTCGGTTAAGCATTTGAAACTTCTTTAATTCTAATGTAAAGTGATTCAAAATCGCTTCTACAATCACGGAGGAAAGAAAAGCAAAACGTGACTTTATGCCTTATGACCAGCTTTCAACCTCTGTCTTTTTAGATGTTTTGGGGAGATTACACCAGACAAATGTAACAAACTGTGGTGTACATCCACACACCCTAATTGCTCTTAAGTATATACAAACATATAACAATTGGCATTCGTTGGTCATCAAATTCACCGTTTATATAAAACAATTAATGCAAATTATAAAGACTTGAAATAGGTTTGCTCATTTCCAACTACTTTTAAACATCACAACACCCCAAAACAACATTTATTTCTTAACAAAAGAGATGTCGCCGATGATATAAATATTGGTACCGTGTGGAAGGCCAATATCCATGTTAGAAATTGTAATTATTTTGCTAATTTACAATGAATTAATAAGTACAGAAAATGTCATTTGGTGGTATCACCAGATGGATGCATGACAAGAATTTCCCAGCAAGATTATAAAGACATGCGTTGTTTCCGATCATTTTGATCCTTTAATATTGAACTCAGCGCTTTAGCATACATTAAAAACGTCAAAGAAATTGCCTGCTATTGAACAAAACAAAGAAATGCACATCCAAACTATCGAATTACGACTCGCTCCGTGTCTAGACTGACAGTTACTGTTCACAGCAGTCTATTAATTTATCTTAGCATCTGTTTGACACATCTTTATAATCACCCTCCACTGGTCGACCAAATGATCAATAATGACTTTCCTTCTCTTGTCGTGTCGGCCCTTTTCACGTCTTGTACTTGATGTAAATGTTTTACGACGCGAAGTCATTGTGACTGGAGTACTAAGGAAGTTCTTAATAGACCTTACTCCTCCATTGATGCTATTATTTGAATACATTAGTTGTAAACAAACTACAACTGATGTTCCTGCAGAGCACGTTGATCATACATACGCTCTTTTTGCCTTTTAAATGATTATTGTATTGCTGTCAGTCAAAACAAGAAGTCACCCATACTGAAGAGAAGTGTCAAAGTTTAGAGATATATAAACAATATAAGAATTTACTTTCACATTGTTTGAATCCATTTGAGCATGAACTTTAATAGAGTGAGGGTCAAATTGTATGAACGTCGTATTTCACAGGAACATACATTCCGCATATCATCTTAGAAGAAGATCACGGAAGAGAGTTTGGGTACATGGACACGATTTATACTCTACGATAATATCATAAATAACCCACTTGACATCCCGAAATTAGGATTAAACAGTATGCTCCTTTTGAAGTTAATGTTAAAAGTCGTCACTTTTAAAAGAGCATCTAATAAATATGATGTGCTGATTCGCGATTTTTAAGTCAAGAAATATAGTTTCATATAAACGACGTGATTTCACATTATAATCAACATCGCATTTAATAAACAAGCTTTTCAGTTTACAATAAACGCGAAAAACAAAAGAACGCCTGCGTTGTTTGTAAACACACATGGCTGACCATTTGAAACCTATCAAAGTAAATGACCCCATTAAAGTGAACGGAGATCAGACAGGGAGCGTTATTCGTTCAACTTAACTTCTAAACATTTGATGTCTTTAAAACAGCATATGGTCAGATTGAAGTTCCAATATTCATATAGCGACGGTAGCCATTAACTGTTCCAAGTGTGCCAAGATCAAAACTGCCAATGAAAATTTAAAAACAAAACAATGAATGGGACTAAACTTGACATGAATTCACAAACCTATACAGGAAAGATAAGATGAGAAGAAATT
The DNA here is from genome assembly GCF_023055435.1 of Haliotis rufescens. Taxonomy (NCBI): domain Eukaryota; kingdom Metazoa; phylum Mollusca; class Gastropoda; order Lepetellida; family Haliotidae; genus Haliotis; species Haliotis rufescens. Next base: position 77,680,334 of record NW_025963890.1, on the reverse strand, counting down.
GGCCACAGTGAAGGAAGCATTATAAAATCATTCTTTGCATTTTTGGTTAAATTTCGACACGCAAATTAGATCGTTCAGAATATGAACTGTCTACTTTTAATTGGATCAAGGGTAGCATAGCGCGTTCCCTTCAATCGAATTGATTACAAGCATCTGCTCCCGAAATCGATGTAAATTGCTAAACTGAGGGAGGTTTATGAATCAAAACAAAAATCATTAGCACCAAACACCATTTTAAGACTGTGTAACCGTTATTTAGACATACGGGACAACACGTGACTTTACAGATCCGATCGCACACGTGTCACTACTAGAGCACAAGACAGATGCGGACGTCAAGAACAACTGCTTCGGCAAAACCTGGATTGCGTACTCAATCAGCGCAGACAGTGAGGAACCGTTAACTCAATGAAAGTATTCTCTCTAGATGACAAGTTCGTGGTGTCATTGTCAAAACAATGTTGTTGTTTTTTTAAACTTGTCTTCTTTTATCAATGCTAGATCGTGTAAATGCCACAGAAAGTTGACTGCAATCATGTGTTAACTGAGCAATGCGGTTGAAGTGCATGTGCAGTGTTTTCATTCAGACGCGATTGAATACAAAACAGCTGATTCTTGATCGGCGACGGATGTTTTTGTCATAAAACATGTCTTTAATATGATTATCGGTAATACATAGAATAACACACTCGGTGTGAGGTATTCCGGAAAATGTTTCACTCTTGAAATATTTTCCGTAATCAACCGTACCGAGTGGGCTATTCTTGTCCACCAGTCTCATGACACACGATTGTATCTTACCATACACCTAATTATATTGCAGGTATGTCTAATGCATGCATGTTTTAGTCTGAATCGGTAAGAGTACAGTTAAGCATTAATCTATTTAATACATTTTACATTCACCAAAGCAGCAGACGACAAAATGCATTTTTTTGGTTATTACTCCTTGATCTAATTCATTCGCAAAATTCGTTTATAGATTTGTCTTACATCATTAAATCGAAATATCAAATTGAGGTTGGTAGGTTGCAGACGTAATCTGAAAACTTCGAAAAATTACAGCTGGGAACTTTAGAAATGTACCTTACATGTTAGCATGGCACATTGGAAATATTAGAATGTGTCTCAACCAATCAGAATACGACAATCATGAGTGAGTTAAGACAATTTATTAAAATATCAGGGCCATGGAGGTTGTGAGTAGAAATGGATCGAAATCAGTATTGTAAGATTTGATGCTCTTTGGGCAAAACAATTGACATTGCACGATAAGGAAATATACAGGTCCATTATTTGTTTCCATATTTTCAGGTGTTACATTTATCGGGTTTTGAGTATATGGTACCTGGTATTTCAATTTGGAACCTAAGACGTAAGCTATGCTTTGCAAATCCTGCAATCGATCGAAATTTGCATGGCAGTTTACAAACTAGATGACGATTTTGTTACACAATCTTTATTGGACGATGCATAGACTCGTTAGTGTAGCCAGAATATAATTCCAGTATTCAAGCCTAGGTTGGCAAGGATGAAAACTGGACTTTTATAGTCAGTTAACTCCCTTGCATCCTGAAGATGCGGTCGCAAGAAAGGATGGAGGCCAAATAATACGATTCATTTGGAAAGTTTTTGTTGCCTCTCCTTATAGGAGCCTTTTGGGACTGCATTAAGTAAGACCAAGACTTTACTCTAATACATCAACAGAAAGTAAACTACTCCAGCAGCCTTTGCTGATGGGTGGGTCTATAATCATAAAGTAAGCATAATATCAGCAAGAGAGAATTGTTCTTGATCTTGTTGTGAAGCGTTTTGACTAGACTCCTCTACAGCAGACACAGACTACATGCTCTTGGATTTGAAAATTGCAAACAAGGGAATTGATACCCTAAATTTGAGTTTTCTGCTAAGCCTTTGCTGATGGGTGGGTCTATAAACAGTTAAAGTAAGCATAATATCAGCAAGAGAGAAGTGTTCTTGATCTTGTTGTGAAGCGTTTTGACTAGACTCCTCTACAGCAGACAAAGACTACATGCTCTTGGATTTGAAAATTGAACAAGGGAATTAATACCCTAAATTTGAGTTTTCTGCTAACAGCCTGCAGGTCATATAATCACAGAGGGCTTCTCTATTGTTGACAATAACATCATTATGAATGAATAGATGGGCTCAAAGAGAAGAGGAATCCCTTGAATGTCAGTGAGTGATATTGGCATTTGGTGGAGAACACCAACTAGACAAGAAGAAAACAAGTGTAATAAACCCATTCGAACCTAGCCAGCTGTCATCTAACGTATGTCTGTCCTAATTGAAAAGTGTGTAGCTGTTCCCACTGACAAAGTCTCAAAGAACATAATGATTTTTATGTAAGCATCACTACTGATTGTTTGAAAGAACTTGATAATCAATTTGGTCAAAGCATTAGATCTTGTAAGCATTATCCCACATGAAAATAATCATTCCTTGATCAATGGGGCTTTTGTTACAAACCATGGTGACCACAGATACAATTTACTTATCTATCGTCACATAGGTTCAGGTAAATTGGTGAAAAATTAAAGCAAATGTCATCTGAAGTTTAGTGAGAAAACAGTAAGCAAAAGGCTTGACTTCCCATTTATAACATCAGTCTAAAATTTGAAGGTAAGACATTTAGGCAAAATGTAGGCATAAGTATTGGCACTAATTGTGCTCCCCTTCTTGCGGATCTGTTTCTGTTTGCACATGAATAAGAATTTAAGTTCTGAAGCTAAGGGTGCATACGTGCGTTCCGTTGTTGCAATCCTCAGTAGCAAAATGTTTATGTGGTCTCTGATAATGCTGTGCAGCGGTTCTGTCACGATACATCCAAACACAGATTTCCAAGCTCCTCGTGCACATTGCATTCTGCAATCTTCTGTCCGTTCATTATAAAACTGAGGTCGTAAAGGGGTTACCCAATCATTCTGACCATACTGTTACCCATACATTTGGATATTTTTATCTTTATTTGTTGTTGGATTTTATTTGTCATCAAAATGGATCTTTAGCAAACGTTGAGTAGTATAACATGCAAGTACTTAACTCAGATGGCATGAACAATGGGACCTATCAAGCAGATGACGTTACAGATTGATATGTGTCTATAGACGAAACGTGAAAGTTCGTTAAACGGCAACAGAGTTAGAATATGTAAATGCCTGTTTAGGTTTTAGATCTTTCCAAGTATGATGTAGTATGCTTCCTAAAACGTTTACAATCAATATGTTTTAACATTTCAAAGTAACTAATATTGGTGAATGTAAAATAGCATATTTCTGCCATTAGACATGCTATTCCTGGGTAATAAATCATGAACTTCGAACCCTTGAGCCCAATATACGAGAGTCAATAAATGACAAAAGCGAAACCTTGAGTCATACTAAAAAGTATATAACATTTAAGAGATTGTAAGAAATTCCTTGTGTAGAAGTAATTTTATTATGCAATTATTGATGAAATACTTGAGTTATTTCCCACTGTAGAATCTATAGTTCATTCGAGTTTGCCTCAGTCTGCCGATGTTTATCAGTGTAAAGTCATGAATAAATATATGCACGCACAAACATATTACTTGTGTTTAGTTCTTGTCAAATAGCCTGTTTGTCCCATAACGTGACATGACAAGGTTGACATTTTCACTCGTGGCTCTATCTGTACCTCAATATCTCATTCGTGTTAAGGAAATTGGTTCTGAATGTTTTATAGATCGATTTATTTTGCATGTGTTAGTGACATACTGTACATATCTGAACAATGAGAGCCACCCGTGAAGACATGAACTTTAATAAGTCACTGGATGAGATTACCATGTTCTCTGAAACACAAGTAACCCGTGTCAACTGGGTTTTGATTGTGCATGTGTATTCCTGAGATGTTGTATGTACTTTAGTCATGTTGTGTGCTTTCTTGTCGTGTGTGTATAGGATAATGTATCACAGTGTCATCACGGTCCAAAGTAAGAAAGGTTAAGATCATCTGCTCCTATTTCTGTTGAGCTCTAATAGTAACGTCGATTTTTAGGGATTTACCATTGCTGACCGTATTACTGTATACATTTCCAAAAGGCAATTCTACCGTGGGTAAATAATCGATGGTCAGACGTTTCAAACCAGAGTAACACTCTCTGCCTGAAACTGTTGGTACATAACCTCCGAAATTATTATTTATTGGACCGTACTTATGCTCAATTAGTAGGTATGTACATTATAATGCCGGCATTAAAAGAAATAAGAAAATTTGAAAATTTGGCTTAAATCACAAAATGTAACATTCGGTTCCAAGTTCACACTATGTGTTTTCTCCTAACTGCATAACTAATAACAATAACAGAGAGACACCCTTCATATGCACCAGCATTTAACTTATCTTGCCCTGATCTGCGCACTGTTGACCATTCTACCGACCCCATCCCTGCTTCAGAAGAACAACTTGAGACGAGTTAGTGAAAGTGTGGATCTGAAGATGATCATGATGTGGAATACACAAAGAGACATTGTCAGGTGACATATCAAGGAATCAGTGGCCTGAACATGTCTGTTTCTGTCAGATGTCATAACACCAATGTATAATGCACAAAGTAGAAACACGTTTTCTAGAAAGTATTTTCCCCACACTTTCATCAACGTTGATTCAGCCAATCATCAACGTCAAGGAGTTGATACGGCTATTATGGATGTCAAAGCAGAGACAATGTTATGGATAACAACTTATTTACTGTAAAGGCGACATTTCGGTATAGTTCTTTATACCGTTGTCAAGCAAGTATGGTATAGAATATATATAGTAGGTTGAGGATTAACAGTAACAACTATTGCATACATCAGAGAGATTACCCAACTGATTAAGAGACCACCCGACCCAATTAAGTGCATCTTACGATAACCATGGAACATGTCACTGTTTCCTTGAACATGCTACCATAATGACACACATCAGATTTGATATGACCTGCAGATGATATGATAACACATGTATGAACATCTACATGAGTATATTGCTGCTTTGATTTATATACGAGAGGGAATCTTTAGCTGTCCGTCCCAAATCCGCTACAGTTGCGTTAGGTATCACGCGTGCAGACATGACTTCTGTTTGTCATTGTTGTGGTACCGTTGTGTTTGATGAAGTAATAAACCACTTGTGTGATGACTCCACTAATATCAGTACCCAGTCATTTCAGTCTAATTATCATTATCACATCATAACAAAGCATCAGATTTTAAACAGCCATGTGATCATGGTCATAGTCAGACTGGAAGAAAATTCTTTGGATTAACATCAAAGATACGCTGGAACAGTGTTAATGCGGTTGAGCTGTGTAGACTTGGACATTGTATTGGGGTCTGTGAATGATGGTCGTGATGGTTGTAGTCAGGATCCGAAACCAGTCCCTTGAAGAGATCTGGAGTTGGTCCAGATAGCGGCACATTACATGACGGGGGTTAACACGACGTCTATGCTCATCCAAATGATGTTCAATGTGTTTGGTAGTCAGATCTAGTCATGGCGGTACTCATTTCTCAAAACCTCGGTTGCCACAAGCTTTGTGTAGCAGACCTCATCCTGCAGGAATTTAAATTTACGACCAACACAATAATAAAAACGTGACCCGTGAGTCGACTTTCAAGACAGATGAGGTCTGTTCTGCAGCTGTAGATGACACCAACCTACATCATCACTGAGGCACCACCGAATTGACTGTTCAGCTCTGGTACACAACAGTTACTATCAGAGCCAAAGAGCGACCACCTCCGTGGTCTAGTGGTAGGGCGTCCGCACGGAGAGCGGAAGGTCCGGGTTTGATCCCCGGCCGTGTCATCACAAAATACGTTAATAAATGGTACTTGTTGTTACCCTATCTTGCGCTCGGCACTGAGGGGCTAAACCAAAGACTGGTTTGCTCGGAGTCAGTATACTCTGTCTGATAGGGGTATTCCTGTAAAACTGTGGCATGCTATCTTAGTGAGCTAGCACTATAAATCGGCATGAGTCTGGACTAGTACAAGCAGCCACACACACACACACACACACACACACACGCACACACACACACCAATTTCAACTCACCTCACCATGAGCATTTATCCAACTACAACTGAGGCTATGTTCAACAACATCCTGCTAGCATCATGTTATATGTATATTCTGGTTGAATACATTTAACATGCAGTTATTCCTTGCAGATATCATCAAATTTTTTGGTTGTGTATGGCAGAACCATACTTTGCAGCTGATTAACTTTCTTTGTAGGAGAAGCATTTCACATATATCTGGTACATCAAACTTCATGTTAAGCTCGATAACCCCAAATACAGAAGAACATGTTGCAGTATCAGTTCATCATGACATATACATATGTTAGTGGAGAGTGGCGTGAAACACATACAATAAAAATGGTGTTGTTTCAATTATCCATAACACAATGTTCAATGTGCAGTTGCCTCGAATTAGGTCGTATGAGAGAGTAACGAAGATGTGTTGAGACCTGTATCAATATTCCAGCAATATCATGACAGAGGACGCCAGAAATAGCCTCACATTGCATAGGATGTTTGTCGTCAACATTTATCTTTGTTTTAATACTTGGCACTGACATTTATATTTCATGGTCTCTTCTCTTATTTCACAACACATCGTAAGGCATGTGGGACATGCGAGGGTGGCAGAAACGTTCTGAGCCTAAGTAGCATGTGCTGCATAGATGGAGTTGTTATTTGCAAAACAATGCTGATGAAGCAAGCTTGCTCCTGGAGGGCATCTTTCCGAAGCAAGCGAGTTAACTGACTATAAAAGTCCAGTTTCCACATTTGCCGAACTAGGCTGGTATTATGGAGTTACATTTTGGTTGGACTAACGAGTTGATGCATAGTCCAATCAAAATCAAGCACCGAAATCAAAATCCGGTTCGTAAAGTGTCATGTAGATTTCGGTCGACTGCAGGATTTGCAAAGCATGTACACCGCTAACTCGTTGTCAACAGATATTTTCTAAAACTTTTCATGTTTTTAATCAAGGTGCTCACGTGATTTCATGCACGTCGCGATTGAAGGCTCGTTTTATCACAATATAGATCTTGATTATCGATCATATCGTTTTGACTGGGCGCCACCGTTTTGTTTGGAGCAAATGCAAGTGATACGAGAGGTTGAATCTGATTGGTCAATAGTATAGGAGAGGCAAAGAAAGGACATAACTTGTAATAGCCACTGGTGGCGCTAAAATCGAGCCCAGGAATTCCAGCCTAGTTCGGCAAGGGTGGAAACTGGACTTTTATTGTCAGTTAACACACTTGCCTCGGGAAGATGCCTGGAGGGGTGAAAAGTCCCTAACCGCAGAAATCCAAATTTGCATAATGCTTGCCAGAGAGCTCTTTCTTCAACTTTCGGAAGAGAGGGAAATCTGAATTAGACAAATCTGTTGATTATTCGATTATTCGAGACACTGTCATGCATTGCAGCCATTGCGACAACAGACTTGTGCTTAGGTGCATTGCTCAGGCGTACTTACATATCTTTACTGATAATATGCCGCATGATATTGGCCATTAAGTGTAGGATCTGTAATTTCCACCCATTACGATTAATGCAATACACAATCACTTGAACTGCTTCTGTGAGGGAATCATGTCCTTTTTTCGTTTCACGTGATCTTAGTGAAAGTATTACTATTTCCAAGTCAACAGCTGCTGCCACTGAGATGTTAAGTATGAACGACACTTGTCCTTTAGGATTTCCACCTTGAGCTGGCCGCTTCCCTCAATACAAGCTCTTGTGTCAATGCTTTCAGACGATTCTTTGCAAGAAGAGGACATCCCAAGAAAGTTTGGACTGATAATGGAACGAATCTAGTAGGCTGTGAGAGGGAAATGAGAGAAGACATACACTTATGGAATATCGAACAACTGCATCAGACTTTCCTCCAGAGGAACATTTCGTGGGAGTTCAATCCTCCATCCGCCTCTCATCACGGTGGGGTATGGGAGCGCATGATACGTACCATAAGGAGGATCTTGTACTCTCTTCTGCACAGTCAAGTCATACATTTAGATGACGATGGTCTTCATACTCTCTTCTGCGAGGTCGAGGTTATCGTTAACAGTCGACCGATTACCACTGTGACAAATGATGTCAAGGACCTGACACCATTGACACCCAATGATCTACTAATGCTTCGAAGTGGTGGAGCACTACCTCCAGGACTATTTAGAGCAGACGACTGTTACGCCAAAAGACAATGGAGGCGGATACAGTATCTGTCTGATTCATTCTGGAAGCGATGGTCAAAGGAATATCTCACCATGTTACAGGAAAGAGTAAAATGGACTCGTGTCCGAAAGAACATTAGTGTAAATGATATTGTCTTGGTCATGGACAATTTGCCTCGAAATTCATGGAGCCTTGGGCGAGTAGTCGAAGTGTATGCCGACAGAAAAGGATTTGTTCGCATCGTGAGGATCAAAACACCCACATCAACTGTGCTGCGTCCCATAAGCAAACTCTGTGTACTTCTGGAAGTGAACAGTGACTCAGTTAACAGCTAGAACGTGGCATATGAAAGATGCCTTTGATAATGACATTAAAGACACATGCAAATGTATTCCAAGAATCTTACTTATGTGCAAAAGATCAGTCATGTTAAACAGTATAATTGTTTCATTCGTACTCCACAATAAGGGGGTCGGAAGGTTGGATTCTGATCAATTGTTTGGATTAATTTTATATTTAAGCGGTCATCATTTAAGTTGTAAAGGGAAGTAACTTTTATGTTGTTGTTGGTATCGCTATGAGCAAGAGACTGTGCTGTGAGCGGGAGGCCGTGGAGGTTATAAAACGGTAATTATGCAATTAAATACAAAACTTCAGTAACCGAGAAGTAAGACATTATTAATGTGACCGTTTATTTTCATATTTGCGTCTAAATATTAGTATATTCATAGACGTTTCTGCATTATTTTGCAGTCAATCAAGCCGACAGCGCTACCTTAGTATTTCGTGGCAACGGCACCCTTCAACTAGAACAAGAAACTGTAAGAATATGAAACTAAGAATTAGAATAAATGATGAAGTTGAAGAATGATTTGACGTCCTCAATTCTCGAAACCCACACTGAGTGTTCTGTCGAATCCTAGATGGTCCTTTAGCATGATCCTCGGTTTGTCAGCACCATACCCGTTCTCCTGTGCTTTAATCCCACATTCAACTGACATAATGACTGACTGACTGACTGACATCTTACTGAGATACAGTAAAAAAAGAGCAATATCTGTATATTTCTACATGCATATTTCCTCCATGGAGATTATAACCACACCCGATTGGTGATGACCTCGGTTTTTTCGTTTAAACGTAAGGAAGTGATTTGGTCACATTCAGTTTTCAGATTGAGTTCTTACTTTGAGAAGGAAAATTAAGCAGAATCATTTTGATTTGTAGAATATTTAAGCGGTTCGAGGACTGCTTATCTCAGTCTACGCCACTCACGAAACATCTGTTTCAACCACGCTTCATGGCAGACAGAATATTTGAAAATAACCCTAAAATATCATCTCTATGTACACGACGTGAAAACAATTATCTGCTACAATTCAGGTGCATTACCTTCAACCCAGGAGGTAGTCGCCAACAGTTTACCAACAGCAGTCACAGTGAGCAACTGCATGTGCAGGTCGACACGCCCATGGACTGGGATTCAAACACATGCAGACAAGTATTTGAAACTCTTCTCTTTGGAATGTCTACGCAGGCCTATCCTAAAACATGCATTATCTCACACGTGAGTAAGTTGAAGAAAAGTGTTTTTCCAATGTACAAATATCGTCATACGGTACGTTTGTTCATTCCAACTGTTCTGTGAATGATTTTGCTACATGTAGCTTCACGTGATAGTTTCTCAGTCAATGACCTGTTCCATGACAGTGAAAACACACGTGCGCATTATAAGATGTTTTAAAATCTAACTCATAACTACTCCACACTTTTCAGCATTTTCTTGTCGATAAAGATGCAAAAGACAAGACAAGATTTCTATTGACTTAACTATTTGATAGGAGAGTGGCCTCAATCGTCAGCAAGAAAACCAAATACATAGTTCGATTTAACCCAGGCTCGACATACCCGACTCGATCATATTCACGTCTGATCTAGCCATCAGTAAACAAACAAACCACTTCGTAAAAACATGTAATGAAGACAAAAACATTCTTCACACATACATCTGGATTATCAACTGATCAGGGTTACTTTTAACTCATCTTTAACTCTTGGAACTACAAATTGAGATTGAGATTATTTGGAATTCGACACATCCATTTTGACACATTCGGGTTAAATTAGTGATAAATGTTTGCCGAGGTCGTACTGCGAGTTCGACACAACCGAACACATAAACGTTCGAAATAGCAGGGTTCGACTTTACGTTCATTGAATAGACCTAAAACTGTCCGTATATGAATACGTTGTCATGATTGTAAGCTCTATAGTACCTTAAATCAATAGTGTCAACGGAAAGGGTGATTCATGTGTGAGAACTCCCTCTTTGTTTGAGGAATATGCCGTATGTAAATTATATTGTCATATTTCAGTTTCACCAATTTCCAATGTGTCGGAAATATTCACTTTAACTATGTTATTTATAAAATCGGTCAAATTCAAATAAAATGTGTAAATAGTGTTTTCCACCATTGTAACCTTCAAGCTATATCAAGAAGGCTTCCAAATGGTGTATTTGGATCAAGCAAACCACTGGTTGATATCACTAGCAACTGTTTACGACGCCTATGGCACGCAGTTACTCAGATCACACTTATGATGTACATTTATTGGCTTTACGATAAGCACGGAGCTCCCAACAAACACATATCTCCCTGCGTCGTCATGCACGGTCTGCTTTTTTTACCTGGTGGAGAAACTCGTCTATATAGACAAGCTTAAACAACATATGTCTACTCTACAACAAGTGATGAAACTTATCGTATTATTCATTATAGCATGTGTCCAAACGGCTGTAGAGTCTGTGTTTCGTCATGTGTGGAGCAAGTTGTCATAAAAACCGACACGAGCCACAGTCTCTTTTGTCCAAAGAATTTCACTGCACGGTTTCACACAATAAGCAGATATTCACAGGACCGTAATCATCTTCCTGGTCTGTGCTGCAATATGTGACGATGGCGGCGTGTGTCGGTGTTGTGTTCTTGTTTGCCTGCCTCAGTGTCGTAGCTGGTAAGTCATTTTATTACGTATAGGTGTACGTATATCTATGTACGTTATGACAGTCAAGTTGTGTCATTTATATAGTTTAAAACGTATCAGTTCACTGTGTTCCTAACGTAATCACTGTGTGGTGAACAGTAATCTATCTCCCTTCTACAGGTTAATTTAGAAAGTAGTATGACCAGTTTTACACAAAACGAGTCGTGTCGCACCACCCGACATTAACCCTACCATGGCAGAATCACCAGACTTGTTAGTGTGAGGATGTCAGCCGTGATACAATAGGTACGGTGAGTGAGTGAGTGAGTGAGTTGGGTTTAACGCCGCTTTTAACAGTATTCCAGTTACATCACGGCGTGTCAGCTTGATGTGGGAGGAAAGCCCGAAGTGATGCAGGTCTCAGACGTTTACCACTTTGGTGAAACCCACGGGCATGGGTATGGTGCTGACAAACCTAGAAACATAATTGGAGTGAACCGGGATTCGAACCCACAATCATAGGTTTCTGGCGTGTCCAGGGGACGCAACTCTGCACAGCGAATCGCGGCGTCTCAGACGACTGGGCCACCCGTGCCCCCCAACAGGTACAGTGTATTCGGGAAAGCATAATACTCATGAGCAAAAGCAGAGTTACACTTTAAATGAGCCTGTTAGTATGTCACTTTACCGGACGGGCTATAGGGGCATGGTGTCCCAAAAGCGTTGGTTAAGGGAATAATGTGCAATGGCTGTATCGCTATCCCATTGCTGTGTTCAGGGTGACACCAGCGTGACAAGACATGGAGAACAGTCACACATGGGAAGCCTACCAGGGTATGGGTCAGACAGATGTTTTCACAAACCTGTTTTTCTTTTTCCAGTGAATATGGCATAGTGACATTCGTGATCACATGACGTTACTTATACTGTATGGAATGCACGGAAGAATTGTCCTCAACACAATATGTAAACGAAATTGTAAAGCAATTCTATTCATATATAAAGATCTGCGTTGATGCCTGACTACGTGTCTTCTGTTCTTTATTCCGTGTACCTTGTACATCGGTTTTACCTTCAGGCGGTGTCATACTGAGTCATTACTGACTGCCGTGAATTTGTGAACACATGTACTGTACTTAAAACTATACCACTTTATATCTGTAAACACATATACTATCTGCACAACTTTACATCTTTGAACACATATAATATATGTACAACTACGAACACTGTGTTGATCATGAACATCCATACACATACTGTGGAGGCTATGAAACTGCCAATATGCCGAATGTGCTCTCATGTGGAGTGTAACGGTCTGTACTTGATGCATATAATTTATGCATCATTTCTGTTACAGGTGACTGTACGCCAGGTAAATACGGCTACAGATGCAGCTACCAGTGTCACTGTCCCCTGGTCAATTGTAACCCTACTTCCGGTTGTCAACCTGCACATTGTTCAGAGGGATGGTCCGGTCCGACTTGTCAGAATGGTAAGCATGAGAATGTGGATTGTTTCAATCAATGCAGTTACAACAATTTACATTTGGTAGCAACGTGCATGAACTGCATCTTAGGATACATTCGTACAGAGTATACATGTATGAACGCTGACCGGAATGTTGATATAGATAAAGCGACAAAACCTTTTCATATCCAACAGAAATATGTATATAAAATATAAACTGACCTGAAAACTGGTCCTGTCATATTTTGACATGTTCCTCGTTGCTATGTATTATCCATATACTAGTACATATGGTCATCGCTCTTATGGTGTCTGCTTTATTCGCTCCTTTTTACATTACCATAACATGATGTTTATGTTATTTAGGAATCACTCTGTTGTATGTCACAGAAAATATAGCCCTAAACAAGACAACATCATCAAGTAGTGTCTTTTTCCCATCATCGAACGCCGTCAATGGGGACACAAGAGGCGGTGATGAACACAGATGTTTTCATTCAGTGTATGATGATGCCAGTATAACATCTGCCTGGTGGAGAGTGGATCTCGGAAAGGAAACACTGGTGCGTGACGTCGTCATATACTTCAGAACTAATTGTGAGTATTACGCCAGATGTTCATTAAACATGTTCTACTGGCAGCACAGCATGGTGCAGTCGACACAGGCAGAGAGTATTGTCGGCTCGTCACATTTATGGACCACGATAACAGCGGCTCTGCTGACATAATGACAACTGAATACATATCAGAGCAGCAGATCATTGACTGTTTCTTTTATTGGCGACCTGCATATTAGCATGTACTAACATCGAAATGGCAACTTGGGATGCAGAAAATAGCAAAATGGATGACAAATATATCATGGATCAACCATATTTAAGAACTAACTTTAAGTTGGGGAAAAAGCATCATCACGTCTCTCTTATTAATATGATTGTATATTATATCAAGTAAAATATAATAATAAAGTGATATTAATGTGGACGCAGCATTAAACAAACATCACTTGTCTCTCCTATGTGACACTGGCACGGTCATTGAATGAACTGTTGGATTAAACGGAGCCATAGAGTACTTACTGTACTACAAAACCTCACTGTTATGTAAATACTGGAGCATATGAGTCAAAATACTATGTCCTACTGAAAGACAGAGACCCAGTTGGGTCGATAAATGATATTTCCAATTTACTCTGAGGTCATGTTGAACAGTGTTAATGCAATTGTGTGTCATTACATAATCACCATTTCGAGGAGTGATGGGGTAGCCCAGACGTTAAAGCGTTCCCTCGTCACGCAGAAGGCCCAGGTTCGATTCCCCACATAGGTTCACATCCTTGTGTCTCCCACCGTAATATTGCTGGAATATTGCTAAAAGCGGCATAAAACAATACTCACTGACTTGAACTATTTCGACCAACTCTGATCTCACTTACACACTCTGCATACATCAAAATAGCCGCATAAATAATCGAAAATGATTTTGAATTTGGCCACATATCCTGTTGTTCAAAGTAATGAATGTTGTTGTCTGTTGCGACGTGGTTAGTTCCATGCCATGCCATGCATATTGTTGTGCTTTAGGATATAGGAGGGTGTTAGTAATCAGATGGTGACACTTTCTACTATCACTTCACTTTGTGTAAAATACTAAGTTAATAACATATTTACAGTATCTAAAAATGCTGTTTTATTTCTCATTGTGTGTGTCTTACTGCGACTGGGAAGACCATTCTCTGTCATAGGTGTTGGGACAGAAGAAGGCTTTCGTGAATAACAATATACATAAATGATCTTAATGCACGAATTGAACCTGAATGTAACAGCTCTATAGATTATAGTTGGGCTAGGACATAACTTTAGACATCGTTCATCTGCGAATCATGATGCTAGCAGCAACAAAACCTGAATGAATGTCCTGCTAGGAATCATTGTCATAGTGTCAAAACATCATGAATCAATGTCCACGGATACAACATTGTCCTGGCAGGATAATATATGATAAATCTTCGACCCATGGTCCTAGTACCAACATATCCACATTGGAAAACGTTCGGTTTTACATGATAGCCAAATACGGAATAGGTGCGTAAATCAGTTTATATTGCACACGTACGTACGCATCCATGTCACAGATCATGCTCGTCGTGGCCTTAAGTTTAACGTCATTAATCTGTTCTCCAAACTGATAGATGTCAAATACCGTCAGGTTTCAAAATTATTGGGATTCATTTTCTTGCTAACTGTTCCAGATAAGATAAAATGAAATAGGTCGAGTCGAATAAGGACTTGTAGTTAAATAGATAATGCAGGAAAAAATATTTCACTGAAATATGATAGTCTGGAGTATGCATACGGGGTAAATGGTTTTCCTCTTAAGAATGTCCATTGTAATCATCTGCTTTATGACACAGACATGTGGGACTACATTTGCAACCGACACACTGCTGAAACGTTGGTGGATAATGCTGTAATTCATGTTGTAATTCATCACTGACTAGCGCCCGTACGAAATACTAGATTTCATCGATTGCCATTACACTTTTCATACGTAACAGACATATTTCGTCGGAACGGTATCCAGATATACATCGCTGATACTGACGCCTCCCCAACTGATGGAGTCAACTGCTACACCATGACAGGAAACAGAAACGGGACGGACATACCTGATGTTTTGAACGTCACGTGTTCTGGTGAAGGACGCTTTCTGGTCCTGTACACCACAACTGTAAACAACGAGAAAAACAATGTCAACGTACCCGTCCTGGATTTTTGTGAAGTGAAGGTTGAAGGTTGGGTCATTTATGGTATTTCCTGTTCTTGAATATATACAAACAAATAAATACGTGATCTGATATTAAAAAAAAATTAATCGTTTGGTGTGAATATGAATTTCTCATGTGTTATTTCTAATATCGCATACTTGTTGTCGCGGAAATAACTGACACATTGGTTGTGGATATTGCATTCTTCGTGCTGTAAACATGATGTACATTTTTAAAATGTGTTTTGTCCGTATAATCATACGTGGACTTCACTGCGATGTTGTATTATATTTACTACAATGTTTTTCTTGGATATTGTAGGAATTATAGCATCATTTTACTGGCAAAATCTTGGTACACATTGTGTATCTTTTTCGCATTCGTCCTCAATCTCTCAGTTCGTTAATTGCCTACACTGGAAATGCTACTTGATTGTTTTGGTGTATTGCATTATAAGTGTGTGGCCCTGGTACCTTCGGTGCTGACTGTGACAACTACTGCCACTGTGACGGCGAGGTGTGTAACTACGTGAGCGGCGTCTGTCCGAGTGGAGACTGTCTACCAGGCTGGCAACCAGACAAGTGTGACACGGGTTTGTATAGTTACAGGACTTCTATTGTTAAATTGTGTATCATTACAGTTGATATCAATGTTCTGTGGTTAAGGTTTCTTTACAATGAACGAAAAGTGAATGAATAGCAAGTGTAAAATAAACGTTATTTTTTCAGTGTGTGTATTTGGCGGCTACGGAACAAACTGTAATGGGCGATGCTCAGACAGACACTGCAAGGGCGACGACTCTAGCTGTGCTCACGTTACGGGGAAGTGTGTTGAGGGCTGTAAGGCAGGATGGAATGGAACTGACTGTACACAGAGTAAGAGTATTGCAGACAGAATATTTACACGAAAATATTCCTCTGAAACATAGTTTAAACTATACCAATTAACAAAAAAGGTATGAGTGTTGTTTCTTACAATAATATATACACTATGTTTAAGAACGATTGTTCTGGGTCTTACTTTTTAACAATTAAGACAATTTCTATCTATTTCTACATGTACCTCTGCAAGTAATACATAATGACAGACACAATCAAAGTGATGGGGTACGTGTACGTTTCCGACGGGGGAACCTCTGGCGATTAGGTGTCATTTCTCCATTGGCCGATCATTCAAACGTGATTATACCGATGTGTCGTCTATGTGGTAAAGAAAATTGATAGATTGCTGTAGCAAGTCGGTGACTGCCACTGTCAGTCGAGGCACGGATCGAGTCGATAGTGTGGGTGTTCAGTTCTTCATTTTGTTCATGACAGTTGGTCGTAACGAGATAATGTATGTACATAAATTATAACAGGGAACGTAACGCCATTATTCACACGTCACTTTACTTATGCATCCCATGTCCTTATTCCAGAATGTGTAAATTCCTACGGAGAAGGCTGTGTCAACCTGTGTTCCTCTAGGAGTTGTAGTGGAAACTCTTCCTGTAATCACGTGACCGGGCATTGTGAAAATGGCTGCATACCCGGATGGAAACATATTGATTGTACAGAAGGTCAGTTTGCCCATCATTCACTATTTATCATATTATTGCCTCTTATAATTTGCTTGAGTTCACATCTTGGACAAATATATTCTTTTTCCCGTCTACAGCCTGTGTCCAAGGAGTGGAATATGACGCTGGTTGTGTTGGAAACTGCAGTGCCCGGATGTGTAAGGGAGGGAATATCAACTGTCACCGGGACACAGGCCGATGTGAGTCAGGATGTCAGCCAGGGTGGAAAGGAGAAGACTGTACTACTGGTAAACGGCATCGACAAGTGTTATATTGAAGTTCATGATGTGCATAGAATCATAACATAAGTCTAATAAATAAAATAACTGTACATTTTACCCATCTTTGACTTGGCACACTGGTTAATGATGAATTTCTTTAAGAACTAATGTCTATACGCTCTTAGTTCGTTTCTGTATACAGCTTGTATTCTTTTCATTGGCAGCATGTATAACATGGGTGGGGGGTGGAGCTGGTTGTTTGGGTAACTGCAGTGCCCGGATGTGTGAAGGAGGGTCAGGCACAAGACCCTGGCATACATATTCCTTTTTTTCCATCTACAGCCTGTGTCCAAGGTGTGGAATATGGAGCAGCATGTGTGGGTAACTGCAGTGCCCGGATGTGTAAAGGAGGGAATGTCACCTGTCCCCGTGATACAGGGCAGTGTGAATCAGGATGTCAGTCAGGGTGGAAGGGGGAAGACTGCACTCAAGGTAAGAAACTTTCCATATTCCATTTAATGCATGTGTACATATTTATTTACACAAATTTGGCTCCGGGGTACAATAGGTCTTCAGCAACCCATGCTTGCCGTAAAAGGTGACTATGCTTGTCGTAAAAAGACGACTAAAGGGATCGGGTGGTCAGGCTCGCTGACTTGGTTGATGCATGTCATCGATCCCAAATGCGTGGATCAATGCTCATGCTATCAATCACTGGATTGTCTGGTCCAGACTCGATTATTTACAGACCGCCGTCATATAGCTGGATATTGCTGAGTGCGGCGTTAAACAACAAACGAACCATCCAACCAACACAAATTTGGCTGGTAAAGACAGTAGTTCACTTCCATGAAAACAATGCTTCTTGATTAAACAATTGTATAGGATACATATTGAGCCGTTCGTAAAAGATAACTTAAAAACTATACTGTCATATCTTTCGTAAAACACTAGTCGCATGTCTCGAAGCATATTGATTGTACAGAAGGTTAATGTCCTCTCCATTTATTATTGATGATATACTCTTCAAAGAAAGGAACGCAAAACGGATATTTTTGGCAAGACAAGCAAAAGTAGCAGACCAAGAAGTGCAAAATGAAGAGGTTTAATGTTTGATAGTGTCAGTGACAAATTTTCCGGATCAAAATGATCACAAAATGGACATGCAAACCATTAGTCCGGAAACACGTACGAGTCGGAAAAAAACCCGTACCAAGTGCATTAACAAAAGGGCCATGGGGCTGCACGTACTGCACGTGCAACAGCACTATGAACTGTCTTAAAGTGCAGGGTTTTTGATTGCCTGGCATCTACGTTAATCAAACAGTGACAGTATTTTCCTACCAGCCTCAAATCAGGCTTTGCGTTTCTTTTTTTGAAGAATATATTATTGCCACTCAGGATACGCATGACTACACATCTTGGACGCATGCAATACAGGTCAGTGCGAGTTAGGATGTCAGTTGGGGTGGCAACGCGAATATTGTACCAAGGGTAAATGACACGTAACTGTGTTGTGATAATTTGGATAGAATTGTTACAGAAATCTGAATTTATTTGTAGATTACGTTGTGAATTTGTGTCAGCTCACAAATGACATCCTGGTTATAGTAGAAGTATGTGGTACATTGTGGGCTGAGTGTCATGAACAAATGGTTTGGTTGTTTTCCTAATTGTTTTCCGTCTACAGCCTGTATCCAAGGTTTGAAATACGGCGCTGGATGTCTTGATAACTGCACTACCCGCATGTGTGAGGGAGGGACCGGCACCTGTCCCCGGGATACAGGTCGCTGTGAGTCAGGATGTCAGTCAGGGTGGAAGGGAGAAGACTGTACTTCAGGTAATAGACGTAAGAAAGTGTCACACTCCACTTAATACATGTGTGAATTCTAGTGAAAGAAATGTATTTTACCCTACTCCAAAACGTCATGCTGGATTTCTTGCACACTGTTGTGACTCAAGTTCAGAACAAGTCCTAAATACGCAATTCATATTGCAATCAATACGGTATAAAGTTGCTTTAAAACGTTATGACAACGTTGTAATGTACACAGTGTAAACTGATCAGTCAATATAACATTACCCTTTACAGATACACACGTAATAATAAACAAAAAGCAATTGAATTTAACATTCTCTGGACAAACGTATATCTGTTCCTAGCATGTGTCCAAGGAGATGAATACGGAGCTGGATGTAAAGGTAGCTGCCGTGCCCGGAAGTGCCTTGGAGAGTCGGGCTCCTGTCCCCGGGATACAGGCCGGTGTGAGGATGGGTGTCAGTCTGGATGGGAGGGAGAGGACTGCGCCAAAGGTAAGAGGACAATAGGCGTCATGACTTAATCCAGCTCTACTGAACTATTACGAAATGGAAATTTAACTGCAACTGCGACTAACTTCGTATATAGCTCACTTATTGACAAACTTCGACCACAGTGGCTCAAACAGAAACTTTATGTTTTCGTTGTTTTAGTGGCATAGGTATTTTACTTTCAATATTGATAAAGAATGAATAAATTTGTAATTTATGAGTATACATATATAAACCGTTTGTGTCCATCCTGTTCTGAAACTAGATACATTGATAAATCCGATAAACACATACAAACAATTTCGAAGATGATTTGTTTTCGTGATCAAAGGCAACACCACTTCCTGAGAAAACGTTTAATGGTTCGCAGGTTCTTAGGTTCCAAAGGGAAATTGCCAACATTGCTTTCTGCGATGATAGGCTTACGACAGGCCTAAGGAAAAAGGAGGTGATTCGGTTGTGAGCAGTATCCGTAGAATGGTCTTGACCACTAACGACGCTCGTATCAGTTATCAAAGGGGGATCATCGTCAGCATAATGTATTCCGTCTGAAGTAATGATTATTTATTAGCGTCCGTGTGTAACACATGTTACAGACATCAATAAGAAGATATACTGTAAAGAATTATTTCTGACAATAATCGTGTAATTCCCCTTAACTGCATTTACTCTGCGGGAACAGATCTTGTCATTTCAAGATGACTTAACTTTTTTTTCTTTCATTTAAGTTGTGTCAAAAGCAAATCATATCGATATAACATTGCTTGTTAAACATTTGTGTAAATGCCGAGTAAGAGATGGCAATTTACCTGTGACACACAATTTTGGTCGATTTACGTTACCGGTTACATTGGAATGCGATAAACCAATTGAGGGTATATTCTCACACTTACAGAAAACAAAGTAAGTTCCAATTCCTTAAATAAACGACACAGTTCATTGTTGATTAACGAGCGTACTTTTTATTAATTTTATATCTGAAATAACATAATATTGTCACCCGACTTTCACCTCAAAGAAATCACCAATTGTGAACAACAATGTTGATGTATGACATCTACGTTTACAAAATGGCGTGTCCATTGACATCAGTATGAGAGATTTTACGAGGAGTCTTTCGTTATTTCGGGTTGTAGCTTTCACAGGTGAGCTTGAAATATACGTGATACAAGAGGCATCTCAAAACAGACGTGATTTTGTAAACACTATCCAAAAGGGCAGAAAGTTCACTTTGGCGTTCTTGTTTGCATATTTTCCAAAACATTCCACATGTAATGTTAGCGGCGACGTTTCACAATGACCATTGCTGATTTGTTTAAAAAAAAACATTACCAGCGATCACTACAATGTTATTTTTTTAAATTAAATTCTCCGAGTAAATATTATGTGAGGTGAAATGGGGTTTAACGTCGCGTCCAAGATTATTGCACTCATATAGCGACGTGCATGTACATGTGTGTGTTTGTGTGGCTGCTTGTACTAGTCCGGACTGATGCCGATTTATAGTGCTAGCTCACTGAGATACCATGCCGCAGTTAAACATGAATGCCCCACTCAGACACAGTATACTGACTCCGAGCCGACCAGTCCTTGTTTTAGCCCCTTAATGCCGAGCGCCAGACAGGGTAACAACAAGTACCATCTTTTAACGTCTTTTGGTATGACGCGGTCGGGGATCGAACCCCGGACCTTCCGCTCTCCAGGCGGACGCTCTACCACTAGACCACGGAGTCAGTCGGGTATATATTAAAAAAATTGATTTAAAAATATACACTAAATATATGATTATTTAGTAATGTATTACAAATGTCGAAATTGACTATATACCGAACTTTCAGAGGCCATACAGTAATTTTCCATTGCCTAAAATGAGAGTTCCAACAGAATTTCCAACCTCAGAGTATATTGTGTTCGGGATGAATTTTGAATTTAAGTGAACGTCTAAGTAGTCATGTTTGAAGAGGGACACACGCATACATGTGTTAGAAATGTTAATTTATTGACCAATATTGCGGATTCTAAAGATCGTGGTAAGCAAGGAAGACGACAGAGAAATGTTCAACTCGAGATTCCTCATGAATAGTAGTTAAGGTAAAAAAGTGTATAAACTTCAAAGGTGAAGTTTATACTTGGTACACGTCACATGTAGAAGTTCGTTGACAAATGAAAATTCCCATATTTCAAATAAATAGATAATGAATAGTGGTTCAGGTCAAAAAGCGAAAGGTTTAAGTTTATGCTTTGTAAACGTCACATTTAGAAGAATGTTGACAATTGAACGGGCCAATTATATCACCAGAAATCTCTTTAAAACTTTAAAATAAGTACTTATATCTATATGCCCTAATAATGTTAATAATCTCGGATAACCTAAATCTTAATTGTCTCTTATCTTATTCTCATCTTCATCTTGATCCTGATCTAACTTTAAGAAATCGGAGCCTAAACCATCATTTCATACCCATCACGTAAAACCCTAGACATCTACACATTTGGTAAGTATAACGTTCAAATATAAGCATACCACGGTTGCTTGAAGATTTCATGCACGAAAATAAACATTCCCATTTTTCAAATTAATAGAGGGAGGGTAGCTGGTGTAAAATATGAAATATATATATATGTATGTTTTACAGTACGTACACATATTGTATATATTGAACTTTGAAGTTGCACGGTTGGTGAATGAGAACTCTGTGGCCAGGACAGATCCTCCATTCAGTCACATCATTGGTGTTGTCATTGGATTGGTTGTGGGTGTCGTCCTAACACTGTTGCTGACAGGTGGCGTGCTTCTGAACCTGTTTATATATTTATATGTTTATATATATATACAAAAATGAGGTAAATGTTCACTCGGTGTAAATGTAATATATAATAAAATAATAAAGTCCACGTTAGTCCATCATCTTCTTTATATCAGTTTCATACTGATATAAAGAAGATGATGGACTAACGTGGACTTTATTATTTTATTATATATATATATAATATCTTATTTCTTCATGCACATCAACCATTTTTTTCCTGCAGGTTCTTATGGAGTCGTTGCCCTGTGAAGGGTGGAAAGGGAAAAGAGACAGCTGACTCCAGCATGACACTAGCAGACAACTACACATCTACATCCGAACTGCCACGCACTGATGGACGCAACACTCAAGACAAAGACTATGCTGGACTGGACACGGAAACGAGAGCTGACAACAAACACTATGACGTCATCCAGAATAAAGTATATGAAAACGCATAAACTCGAAGTGTGCACGTAGACATGTGACTGTACATAAGCTTCCAATGCAAGTTTATTGCCAATCTCGAAATTAGACCTGTTGTCGGTCATACAAGACGTGATTGAAGTAAGGCCTGATGGAGGTGACCCAAAAAAAATTCAGCTATCAAATGACTCCTCTGACAAAGTTAACGATGGTGACAGTAGCGGATTATCTTAATGCATAAAAAAACCTACAATAACGTTGTATTGATTTATATTCTTAATGTCACATTTGCCTCTTTTAAAGTTATGCACATATGGCCAAAATTAACCCATTAGGACCGGACACTAAGAGGAGATGGAGCCTGTATGTTATGCACCCTGTCGTCTGTTGAGGACGAGTTCCAATATCTCTCGGTTCATATGCCACAAATATTATCACCATTGATAAATACACCTGCAATAGAGAAAACCCCTAGAATCCGAACATATGTACACATCTTAAAAGAGCATATGCAAAGAAGCAAGCTTTTGTAACAGCCATGTTAAAAAAAAGTGTTTAGTCATTTGTTTTGTCAAATGTGAGAAATGAGCTCATTTTATATCTTGATCCATGTTGCACCTCAATGAATGTCACTCAGTTGAATGTAATGTACAGAATAGGTAGGATGGATGACATTGATATTTAACACTGTCTGAAAAAGGAGATATACCATTAAATAGAGACAATGCATAGTTGTAAGAGTATAGTTATGTCAATATGTGCAGCTGATATGCCCTACGTAAGGACGAGTTAGTATTTCATTATTTTATTGACTTAATACATGATGGGGACCAATTGTGCTCTCCTTCTTGCTGATCTCTTACACATATGAATCGTAATTTCTGTTCCGAGTGGCAAAGTCCAAATAAGGTAATTTGGCTGGGAGTTTAACTTAAGCTTTAGGTATATCGTAATCGTTGACAGCGTAGATATAGCTGCAATGAAATTGCATCACAATGCTTTGCAGACCATTGAGACGTCGTCGGTTACCATGACGTCACAATCAAATGACATCACTAATGGCTCTGCTACTGAAGCTGTTGTCAGTTACACGAACATAGCTTTCATATTTAATATGTAATTGTATTATATCGTCAGGTGTAAATATATTTCATAACTATTGTGCATGTCATTGTAAATATTTATCTTTGGGTATGGCCTTCAATTTCGTTCTGTGTATGAATTCGTCATTATTATTTAACAGTTCAGTAACATTTCAGTTGATTGATAAGTACATTTTCCTTATGTATTTACCTCATTTATCGCGCAGTTCTTACCTTTATTTACCGGTCAGTTTTCTGTAGAATGTATCTTCTTAGCTGTGTTCCATTTCCCGGTTTGTAGCAAGCTGCCATTTTATGTAACAGTCTGAGTAGACTTTTAGTTTCGTATCTCGTATTTAGCTTATTCAGTAGCTTCAACTCAATTTCTTATCATCTAAATATTTGATGTAATTATTCGTTTGTAGACTTAGTTCAATTAGGCTTTTATTGCTTTGTGCTTTGCTATATTTATTGTATCTTGTTTCGAATGAATTCGTTGATGACGTCACTCATCAACAGTGACAGTTGTATTCAGTTGAAGATTTGTTGTGCATGAGAGTAGACGTAGATTGTATGACGCTCCGATTTCGGATATGTTTATTTCTTTAAGTTTGGCCAAGTTGTAATTTATTCTAGTGTAATAATTATTGTTCATTGTTATATACATCTAATTACTATTAATTCAATAAATATAATTATTTATTGACTTCAATCACTTGTTGGTTGTATATTGGTGAAATTTATTTCATAAACTGTGAGTGTTGGGGGGGATTGAGGTTAACTGCCCCAAGCCTACCCCTGAAACCGTCACAGTGGTCATGTGGAGGACAATTCCAGATTTGATGCATCAGTGAAAATAAAGATGCCCGATGCAATTCACAATTTTATACTTATTCATAAACACATGATACAATCGTAATTGTAAAATTATGGCAGAGATTTCTTGTTGCTTTGGAAAGTTTTTTGTCCCTTTTACTAACCGTTGATATTTCCTTCGAGGCAAGAACGCATTTTCCTTTGTCTGTCTGATGGTCTTCAGTTATGAAACCTTCCCTAGCTTTATTTTACCATTGCAAACATATTTTGAAGAGACATCATTTTCACACTGGAACATGCCACTGTACTGTTGTGTTTGCTCAAGCAGCATACCACTTCCTCCAGTTCCTCCTCATTATCTTTACAATCCCTACATCATTAACAGACATCAAATTTTAATCGGCAATATGATCTCTAATGTTTCAGTCAGTCTAGAATGAAATATGAATTATCACTCGTATGTTAGTTAACGTCTATGTACCAACATTAAAGATACGTTGAAACAGTGTTAAAACATATGACTTACATAAATGGCTGACATTGTCTTGGGGTTTGGTGAATGATGGTCGTGATGGTTGCAGTCAGGATCCGAAGCCAATCCCTTGAAGAGATCTGGAGTTGGTACAAATAGTGAAGCATTACATGACAGTGGTAAACACGACGTCCGTTCTCAGCCAAATGATGTTCAGTGTGTTTGGTACTTACATTTGGTGATGGCTTTACCCATGTCTAAAAAACCTAGTTGCCACAAGCTAACGGACCTGCAGGAATTCACACTGACGACCAACCCATTAATGATAACGTGACACATGAGTCGAGTTTCAAGAGAGATGAGGTCTGTCCTGCAGCTGTAGTAAACACCAGCCTATAAACATGACTGAGGCATCGCGGTATTGACAATGTACAGCTTTCTATACTACTGGTAGAGCCCATGAGCATGTATCCAACTAGAATTCTTGCCATGTGTCTACATGTAATTCAGAAAAGTTATAACATCACGCCTACTCCATCCTCAGGTGATGCTAGTAACGACCGAATTGTTTCTTATCTTCTCTTTTATCACAGTCATGAGTCTTATCTGACTGACCCCTCTGCCTGCCGTTGGTTTAAGTCAGCAGCTTCACTGCTTCGTGTATGCATAATGCATAACCTTGATCTGAAACTATTTGATTTGCTGGGATTATGAGCAGTGTCGTATCTGAACATGCTAGTGTAATGAACTGTCTGGTCATTAGCATGTATATTACAAAGCAAGATACCCTTTTTATTCCCTGTTGTTACACAGCGTTGTATGGTCAGCAAAATTCTGCTGGCATCCTGGCATATTATAAATTATTTTACTGTATGACATAACATCATCCAAAGTAGTTTTACGCAGACGTATAAGTTGCAGTTGATTCAATTTCTTTGTAAGGGCAACATTTCACAACATATACTTATCCTAGTGGCGCGAAACACTCACAAATGACTAATGTGGTTTAAATGATTCATTACACAATGCACAATGTGCAGTTGCCTGGAATTTGACAAATATATGTTGTAGGTGTTTATCAATATTCCAGCAATATCATAACAGGGGACACCAGAAATGGGTTTGACATCCTGAACCGACGTGAAGTCATAATCGTGACTAGTCAACACTGTCATCACAATATGCAGCAGGAGAAAGAAGAGTTTGCCGACAGCTGTGAAGTCATAATCGTGACTAGTCAACACTGTCATCACAATATGCAGCAGGAGAAAGAAGAGTTTGCCGACAGCTGTAAAGTATCATATTATGTACGTCTTTTCTTGGCGAGAAGAACGACTATACTGTACATGACCGTTGTGGATAATCTGCGCATTGAGTAAATGTTATCACAGCGTTGACTGTCAGAGCTTGACTGTAGGACAAAGCGTCCAACTTCCTGGTGTACATATTCACTTGTCAAGATGGAGGGGCACAGGCTCGGAGTCCTGCTGTGTATCTGTGTCTGTGTGCTGGACTGTGTGTCAGGTAGGTGCTGAACAATGTACAAGGAATGGTTTTCCTTTGGAACGTTTCCTTTAAAACCATCTCTTGTTAAGGCATAAATAATCTTTAAGTTCAAGTTTATTGGGAATTGAGGGACTCATGCTGAGACGTAGTATATTGTACCTACTCACTTACCATCTCTAATTGTGGCCAGAGATAAACACATTTCAATGTTCATAAATCAACTGGGGATAGAGGGAAATAACAACAACTTTTCTAAATTGTAATATATATATCAGTTTCTAGAAACAGTTAGATGATAAAAATGAACAATTTGTGAACACATTACAACCGGCAATGACGTTTGACGGTAGAAGTTATGACAGCCAACGATCCTAAAAGGCAATCGAAAGGGGTGAAATGGATAATTTCAAAGTTAAAGGAGCATTCATTCACTCGGCGATGCATACTGCGTATGAGTCTCACACTGGCGATTTGATGGAGTCTTTCCAACTCCTCTTGCAGCGACTGGCCAAGTTCGACTAGGCGTATGCCGTTGACGACCAAAACGTCTTCCAGTCATGTCTCAGATGTTTAAATGGTCTCGGTTTATTACTTGCCAATGCATTGTATGATGTTGTGCTGCCTGAAGGAAGCATTTACGACACGTTGTGTACAGCATAGTCGTTTTTTGGCAATATGACAAGGGACGGCAAAACACGTGGCCATCGAGCAGATTAACTGCATGTTGACATTTCCTAATCATCTGACCCATAATTCATGCTCCAGTAACCTATTTGGTTCCCCGTTTAACCTTGATTGATTTTGTAGAGACTGGTTTCAGATCAGTCGGACCAGAAGTATACACACCACACAAGCATCTAAACATAGCACCCCCTGACTAAAGATCACTGTCCAAACACAATGCAATGACGTCTGCCGAATCTCAACAGACACAATGCAACACAGTCACAATGATTGTTAAACAAAAAAATACACTGCCACACTAAATGTGACATGAACTATGATGTCAAGTTATACAGAAATAAACGTTCTTGCATAGGATGTTTGTCGTCAACACCTAGCTTGGTTCTAGTACTTGGTATTGATTTATATTTCATGGTCTATACTCTTATTTCACAACACCCAGCATAAGGCTTGTGTGGGACGTACGGGCGTGGCTGAAACGTTCTGTACCTAACTCAAATGGACTGCATAAATTGAGTTAGTTTTAAAAACATGTTTCAACATAATCCACACACTTCTGCCAACGATGCTGGAGTGCCTGGATCACATTTGTGTAGAAGACTTCCGCCTGGGGCTTTGCAAATTCCTCTACAGCAGAAGTCCTTCCCAGACAGCTCTTTATTCAAATTTGAGAAGGGGTAGAAATCTGATGGTGACAAATCTGGTGATTATTTGGAATGTTCAATGAGTTTAAGGGGGCGGTCGGGTAGCCTGGTGGTTAAAGCGTTCGCTCGTCACGCCGAAGACCCGGGTTCGATTCCCGACATGGGTACAATGTGTGAAGCCCATTTCTGGTGATCCCCCGCCGTGATATTGCTGGAATATTGCTAAAAGCGGTGTAAAACCATACTCACTCACTCACTCAATGAGTGTTACGACACAGTCATGCAGTGAAACCATGGCGACAACAGACTTGTGCTCAGGTGCATTATCCCGGTGGAAAGATGCATCATATAATATACAGCATGATAATTGTCATTACGTGTAGAATCTTTCATATTCACGCATTACGATGAGATGCAATACACAACTACTTGAACTGCTTCTGTCCTATTTTCGTTTAACGTGATCTTAGTGACAATATTACTATTTCATAGATGATCCCTTATCATTACCATGGGTTTGTCAGCACCACACCCATCGTCTCTGCCCCTTTCTTTCAGCCCATATTAAACTGACATACTGACTGACTGACATCTGACTAATATACAGTACAAACCAAAGAAAAAGCGAAAGTAATGTCCGTATGTCTCTATATGCATATTTCCTCCATGAAGATTATCCCAACAGCCAATGGGTGATGACCTCGCTTTTTCATTATAACGTAACGAAGTGGTTTGGTGCCCATCAGTTTTCAGATTGAGTTCTTAGTTTGAGAAAGAAAATATAGCAGAAACATTTTGATTTGTAGGATAATTAAGCAGTTCTAGTAAACACTGCCTATCTCATCCTGTTTTAAGGCTATGTCACTCGTGAAATAAAAAGCGAAAACACGCTTATTTGAACATAAAATTTCATTGTTATGTACGTGTCGCGAAAACAATTATCTGCTACAATTTGTGTAAAACACCTTCAACACAGGGAGTAGTCGAACTAACACTATCCATATGTAAATATGTTGTCGTGGTATCTGTTAGCTGGCAGTCTATAGTTCCTTGGGTCAATAGTTGCAAAGGAACGTGTACGGGTGATACATGTGCGAGAGCTCACATTTTGCTTTAGGAGAATGCCGTTCAATCTAAAGTAAATGATTTCAGTTTCACAAATTTCCAATATGTCAGAAATATTCACTGTTATGAAGTCGATCAATTTCAAAGCAATAAATATTATTTTCCACAATGATGACATTCATGATCAAGACAACTTGCAAAGATTCAATTAGGATCAAGCAAACCAGTGGTTGATATCGCGAGCAACAGTCTTCGACACCTTTAACACGCAATAAGCCAGGCCACACTTACTATGTACATTTGTTGTCTTTTACGACAAGCACGAAGTTCCCAACAAACACGTTTCTCCTTGAATCATCATGCATGGTCTGTTATTTTCACCCAATGGAGAAACTCGTCAATGTAGGCCAGCTTAAACAACATATGTCTACTTTAAAACAAGTGATGATACTAATCGTATTATTCATTATAGCATCTTTGTCTAAAGAATGTCACTACATGGTTGCACACAATGAACAGGTCCTCTTCCTGGTCTCTGCTGCAGTATGTGACGTTGGCGGCGTGAGCCTTTTATTATGTTTGCATCTGTATGGATTGTCTTCATGCATTCAGCATCGTGTGTAAGCGTCATCTGTATGACGCGTACATGCTTCTAATAGTATTATTACATACTTAAGCCGTGGTCAGGAAAACCGACACGAACGACACTTTTGTGAAATCTACTGCATATAACAATGAATAGAAACGTTATCTCCTTCCTGTGTGTGCTGCAGTATGTGACCATGGCGGTGTGGGCCGGTGTTCTGTATTTCGCCAGCCTGAGTTACGTAGCAGGTAAGTAAGTTCTTCACCCTTAGGTGTTTCAGCACCAGCTGCTAAATATCATTCATCTGGTATCAGACTATGTACCTAGACAGAGCGGTATTTCAGACGACATTGTTTTGTTGAACTGATATCTTCCAATCACTGGGTTATTTGGCGTTATTCAGGATAAGGAAAACATTATCCAAGCGAGTTCACGTAATACGCTGATTCGAAACGTTCGATAGAAAAGCTGGAAATGTCATCGTCAGGACAGTTGCCAATAATGGATATGTTTGGTGTGTTTTTGTGTCACTCGATAGCTATATTTATTGATATCTTCTGCATCCTTCCCCACTCTTAGAAATGATTCATTTATGGATGAATGAACGTAGAACTGTCAGAAATGGAGAGACTAGAAACACGATTATAATAGTGACGAATATCTATGTACGTTATGACAGTCAAGTGGTGTCACTGATATGTTTTGAAACGTGTCAGTTCACGGTGTTTCAAACGCAACAACTGTTTAGTGAACAGGACACTGGCTCCCTTTTACAGGTAATTTTAAAAAGGAGTATCACCTGTTAAACACAAAACGAGTCAGTCGTGTCACACCTACCTACATTAACCCTACCACGGCAAAATCACCAGCTGTTAGTGATTGTTAGTGTGCAGCATCAGTCATGATACAATAGTTACAGTGTAATCGGGATCGCATAATTCTCAAGAGCAAATGAGAAGTTGCACTTTAAAGCAGCATATTATTATGTCAGGGATAAGGTTTGTATAACTGACGCTGGTGTAGGAAGAGTTAGGATGTGAAGGTTTTGATACGGTGTCCCAAACACGATGGTCGAGGAAGTAATGTGTAATGTCTGTAAAGTTGGTGACACTGGGGTGACAAAACATTGAAAACACTCACTCATGGGTAGCCTACTCGGGTATCGTTCAGGAAGATGTTTGCACAAACTGGTTTTCCTTATGACAGTGAATATACTTAGTGATAGTAATGATTACATGACGTCACGTATTCTATATGAAATATATGGGAGAGGTGTGCTTGAAACAATATGTAATCTATTTGTGAAGTAATTATATTTTGATATACAGATTTGAGATGCTTGACCACATTCATCAAAATCTGTAACGGTAGTGACTGACACCACGACAGCGATTCGAAACACAACACATGGTAGCTGCTGCGTGTAGTCTGTTCCGTTTTCCTTTGCGGATTTGTCTTACCTTCAGGCGATGTCGGACTGTATCGTTACTGACTGCTGTTAATCTGTGAACGTATGTTCTATCCTTAAAATGTATGTCTGTGAACACATATACCGTCTATACAACTTTATGTCTGTGAACACATATATTATCGAAACAACTTTACATCTTTGAACACATATACTATCTGTGCAACTACGAACAGTCTGTTGAAGGGATAATACATATCCTTACACATAGGCATTCAGATTCTGTCGCAACCTCGTTTAAATTGCATCACTGTATGTTGAAAAAATATCTTCCTGATACTTAAGAGCATCGCTTGGGTGCTCATCGCACACAAACATTACCACCCAGCAGTGAAAGCTTGACACTGAGTAATCTTCTTCCTGGTTTAGGGTATCAGGGTAGTGATTCAATACCCATACGCATATATGCCATACAGCACGCGTTCACCTGTCCTCATGAATATTATCATAAACGTAGAATTGATCATAGTAGCATTTAGCTGTGCTGAGTCAACTACGAAAGAAATATCAATATGTTTCTAAAAACATTATTTTCTTGTAAGCAGCAAAATATCTGCATTTGAACACAGCAGACGTAATTCAACATTAACGTATCGCTTTTATTTGTTTTAACCAAATCAGTAATGGTTCTCTCGTGCCACTGGAGTTTCTGGTTCATCGGTCACCTGATTTTCTGGTTTGTTTACGGGATGATGTTGCATAGCAGGGGTACTGCTGTACTGCGCCAGGCAATAATACTTTTTCATGCAAATTGTACGAATCGCGGGTGCTATTGTTAAGGCAGGACACACTTACCAATTTCGAGAACATATGGTGTGATCACTGTTTTTCAGTGGTTCATTCATATAATTTAAACAGCTATTTTGCCTTTTACTCCAAATAGAATCGTTTACGGCAAAAATCTGGGCTGGTTATACTCTTGTAATGGAAATTTATATTTACATGTATTTAAGAGTATGCTGTCTGTTTGAATAAGCATATCAACATTTCCACATTCTTTTCATTTTTTTATAACGTGATCATCCACTGGTCGAGATCGTAGCGTTATTATCATCTTATCTCAGGTAATATACACAACCCAAAAAGACACGCCTAATAGCTGTAATCATTTGTGCGTCAGATGGCATGGATATAATGTAATATTTTGTCAATACATATCACTATTTTCACAGTCGTCACACGCAAGTAACAAAATGCAGATAACAAACTTGCAAATTTGCCAAAACGCATCAACTTGACGAGGTGATAGTAGCACATGATATGCATCTGAAACAGGAACATGACGACTATAAAAGTACAGGGTTTTCGTTGGGCGAAACAGGCAAAATATGAATGAAAATTGTTTGTATTGATCACTGTGAGGACACCAGGTGTCCGCGAAGACAGTAAGCATGTATGTATCTGGGAAATTGCAGAAAGGCAAACTCATCCTACGACTGCAGAAAGCAGAAGGAAACAACGCCATCGGACGCTAGTAAATAGGAGACTGAATACATGTCAGCCGTAGCTAGGGCGATTCACGTTTCATGTTAATGCAAAACGTCACCGCCGGATTATAACCAGTCTCGATTACCTGCTAAAACAGACCTCACCATGCAGCCATTCGTCTGCATTTTTCTTCATATTTGAGCAAGTGTTTGTCCTGCCCACCTTGGTTTTCATGAATATTTAATTCATTGTAATAATAGTGTTAAGTTCAAAAGTTGCAAGTACACGAAATAAGAAAGGCGTATATATTGTCAAACATTTCAACATGTTTCAGCAACTTAAAAATCCTTCAAATACAGTTATCCTACTTTGTCCTCAACACTGATCCCATTGGTTTTGTTTTATATTCTGTGTTGAACAGCTACTGTCTCAAGGATCATTCCTGATGAATTTAGTCATGGCAGAAAGAAGGATCATTCAACCATGTCCAATGATAATGTATACATATATTAAGATAAATGTATACAGGTTCATAAATGCTCTGCGTTATGCATACATAAACCAAATGAGCTGCATAATGTATTCATGTATCAAAATAAGCTGCGTAGTGTATACATATATCTAAATGAGCTGCGTAATGTATACATATACTGAAATGAGCTGCATAATGAATGCATATACTTAATGAGCTCTGTAATGTATTCATAAACCTAAATGAGCTGCACATTGTATAAGTATACCTAAATGAGCTGCATATTGTATGCATATGCCATACAATGCATGTGACTGACGATAAGATTCCATCCCGTGTAATGGTTTGACTGACACCAGGGAGCTGATCTTTCAAGGGTGGCCTTTTTCTGTTATCTATTCTTTACTTTTTTTTCTTCACTTTGGTGTGCACACCCATGACAGACAGACAGATATACAGACAGACAACGTAGACGACATCAACTCAGCCTCTATCCTCGGTTCGGCATCCTATTGGAGTTGAGATCAATCAAGACACAAAGAGTCAGTTCAATTTATCCCTGTTTAATGATGACACCTAACACACTTCAACTTAGATACAGGGCAAACAATGCGAAACAATGCAAAACAATGCGTAATGCGGACAATCCGAAAAAGTGTATGACAACCTTCGTCATCATCATCACACAGGTAGCCTGCTCAATGTTGCAATGAGTGCTGCTGTTGCTACTGCTTCTGTTGGTGGGGGTGTTGCTGTTGCGGCTGCTACTGCCGCTCTGTATAGTGCTGAGATGAGTTCTGGTGCTGCTGCTGCTGGTGAGGGTGTTGCTGCGTCTGCTTCTGCTGCTGCGTGGAGTGCGTCGAAGAGTTCTGTTAGTGAGGGTGTTACTTCTGGTGCTTCTGTTGCTGTGGGGGGTGGTGGCTACCACTGCTGGTGCCAATGCTGGTGCCATTGCTGGTGCCACTGGTTTTGGTGTGGGTGCTGCTGCATCTGAGGTGTCCATCGGTGATGGTGAAGGTGGTAGTGGTGACTGCGCTGAAGTTACTACGGCGAGTGCTGCTGTTGCTGCTTCTACTGCTGCGGGTGTGGCGGCTGTGGCTGTTGCTGCCGCCCAGGATAGTGCTGAGGCGAATTTTTCTGTTGCTGCTGCTTCTCGGGGTGTCCCCTTCGATGCCCTCACATCTGTAGTGCATTGATGAATACTTTTAGTGAGGGTGTTGTTGCTGCGACTGCAGCTGCATTTTCTTCTGCCTGTGTGGTGGCTGCTTCTGCTGCTGCTACGGGTGTTGTTGTTGTTGTTGTCTGCGATGAGTACTGCTGCAGCAATGGTGCATGTGAGGTTACTGTTTCAACGAGTGCTACATCTGCTGCTTCTATTGCTGCAGGTGTCGCTGCTGCTAGTATCGCTGTCCATATTGCTGAATTGAGTTGTTGTGCTGCTTTCACAGCTTCTGAGGGTGTTGTTGTTAGTATGGGTGCTGCTTCTGCCGCTGCTGAGGCTGCGATGAGTGCTGAGAGGAGTACGTCTTTTCCTTTTAACGTTCCCTCTGCTACCACTGCGGTGAGTGTTGCGACGTGTGGTGCTGCTGCTTTTTTTGCCGCTTTGAGTATGGATGCTGTGAGTACTGCTGCTTCAGGTGTTGGAGTTGACTTTTCCACATAGAGTTCCATGCTGGGGATGCAGATGTCATACCCCGGAGGCAGAAATGTGTCCACGACGCTCTTTAACTTCTCATGCATGCAGTCATGGGAAGCTTTGTACAAGGCACTTGTTCTCATCATCTCCCAATGTAGAACTAACCACTCCTCCAGGATGTCCGCCATTGCACGACGGAAATGCTCGCCATTGAGAACGTCCTTGTCCTTGTCCCCCTTCTCCTTCTTCTTCTGTTTGATGGTGATGCGGTAGTAGCCATTGTTGTCATACTGTAGTAGTGGCCGGAACATGATGGTGTTGTTGCTTGGACCGTTCAGTGAAAAGTGATGGCCAGGGAACGTTGGTCGTATTTAAAGGCACTGACACTCTGCTTCCTGATTGGTCGAAAATCCGACCTTCTCATTGGCTGGTTTCTGTCCCACACGCACCCCCCCCCCCCCCCCCCCCCCCCCCCCCCCCCCCCCCCCCCCCCCACCCCCAATTTCAATTCGTTCTAGTGGCACTTCCACTTCAACGAACACTTCCATGTGAGGCAACACATGATGGTATAAATAATTTTCCAAATAAAACACCAACAGTCAACACAACATGAGGAACATCGGGACACCCCAACATGATCTAGTCATCTCTGTACCCAAAGGGGAGCGTGTCTACAGGCAGCCCTGTGGTTTTGTCGTAGACGAGGCGTCGCTTGTCGTACTTGGTACGGTAGTCTTTTCGGGTGGGTCGGGTCACAAGAGCGTTTCCGTGCCAAGGTCCTTTACGAATGATTTGATGAGGGTAATCCAAGCTGATTTTCTCCCCCTGCTTCCAAGGCCGTTGTCCAAGTATCAGTCCTTTCATGGTGTCAAAGTTGAAATGTTGTTGGTTTCTGTAATTCAAGGTGAACCCTCGCACTTTGCAGGTCGTGCGCGTTCCATCGGGTCTGGGGTTCATTAACTCATAGCCATAGTTTTGGGGGTCTCCTGACACAAATGTCTTGATGTTGTTTCCGTCCAGTTCAGCTGTAAACTCACCCAATGAATGGCCCAGCTCTGGATTCGTGTCGTTGGGTCAATGAATGTAAATGACGCTGTCTGTGTCAAAGTACAAGACCCTGCGACCCACCAGGGCAAGGGTCTCGTACAGCTTGAGACGTGCTTGGGCGGTGACCCAAGCAGCTATGGCGACATTGATTTGAGAATGAGGGGTTTGGAATTCTTCCTTGTGGGTATAGGTCACTTCCACCATGTGTTCGTTGACAAAGGTAGCATCCTTGATCGTATTGCGTTCATCCCTCCACAAGCTAAAGTACTGCAGAGGATCATTCATATAGATGCTCTGACTGTAGTCTAACCGTTGTCCGAACTTGCCCCACAGCGAATTCAGAAAGAGCTTGGCAATCGTGCGAAGTCCTGGTTTTTTTTCGATGCGGTCCTTGTCCAACCGAATGCCTTCTTTATCATAGATCTCATGGATGTAAGCATCGTGATCCGTACATCCCTCGGGGTATCCGCTGGTTTCGAGCTTCTCCTTGAAATGACGGTCGATATAAGTGTCAAAGAGTCCTTCTTGCTGGGTGTCGGGGTCATGCTGTACAAAGGTGTCAAAATGCCAAACGTCGTAGATCTTAAGCACCTAGTAGTCATACTTCTTCACGGCTTCATGGAGTTCTATGGTGGCGTACGTACCCACCCATGACCTGGTATCGGCACACGTACGGCACAAAGGACAGAGCAGTTTGCCACCCGATCTGTAGGGCAGTAGCGGATGGTAGAGTCGTTTCGGGGGTAGGACACGACATTGGATAAGTCTTTTCAGCTCAAACAACGTGTCCGCAGGTGGTTGATGGAGAAGGGTTGGGTGTCCCATGGGAAACGCTCCGGTCTTACAAATGTAAGGATAAAAGGAACAGATATCGATGTACTTGATGGTCGTCCTTCTTGGGCTTCGTAGCATAATCGAGTGGCATTGGTGCGTCCTCCATAGAAGGCGTCGCGAGGGTTGAGTGGTCCAGGGACGTGGAAAAAGTGGGGTCCCTGCAAGAAAGCACGCAAAGCGTAATCCTCCTGTTGCATTTTTTTGACGATCCGTTTCACCTAAGGGTGCTAGCTCAAGAGACTCAGGCGGTAGCGTGTGTCAGTATAACATGCTCCCAACGATGTGCCCAGGACGGGATGACGTTCTCCACGTTTGGTCTTGTGATATGTTTGACACCCATGCCAGAAACACCCTAAGAATTCGTAGATGCCTGTCGCTGGATCGTAGCCATCCACACTATACCGGTCTCTCCACACGTTAACTCTTTTTCACCTCCATTCCTGGCGAGCTGGAGGTGCAGATTGGGGTCAGTCTCCATCAGATAACTTAACCAGTGCATACAGGCCTGGGAATAGTTTCTCTTGGGTTGGAAGCCTTGAGGTGGAAGAATTGCTATGGTATCAGGTTTCAGATCGTGTTTTCCGAAGAATTTCATGGTGAACGCAGCAGCTGTCATCACTTCTACAAAGGGATCCATGCGAACCGTCCTGATGGCGTTCTGTCGGAAGTCAGCGCATCCCCTTCTCAAAATATCCACATCGCTCTGGCAGTAGGCTAAGAGTTCTCCTTGCAAGTCAAAAAAGGCTCCTTCTTGCACGTTTTGGGTATGCCACTGGACATGCCATCAGGATCGTACATGACAGCTGGTGGATAGGGACCTCTGTGGGTCTGGTTGGCTTCGGGAATTGAAAAAGGGTGGAAAATACCCCTTTTTCAGTTCTTTCAGCCCAAAGCTCTTTGGAAATGCTTTCAGTGGGTAGGATATGAAATTTAAACTGTCTTCGAAACACAAGCGTCCCAGGGTCACCTGTAAAATCTGTTGTCCAGTTCGAATCTTGGTGGGGAGTGTCACCGGATGTGGGTACAGGCCCTCGAGGATCAAGTGCAAATCATAGGATCGTGCATTATGTGCCATCACATAAATGACCTCCTCCTTCTGGACCGTGGTTGTGTTCTTCATCTTCGTCTTTGTCTTCTCCTTCCCCTTTTCCTCCAACGATGTGGGCGCATCCATCTCCATGGCATCCTCCCCCTTCCCCTCTTCCTCCACCTGGGGTGATGAACGTTGCTGACGTTTTGTGGGTGAATGAGTTGAGAGGGTTCAATCCTGTTTTCTTTTCCCAAGCCGTGACGTTGTCCCCTTGCATGCTGTTGTCCCCTTGCATGCATCTTTCTCTTCCTCTTGGTTCTTCTTCTTCTTGGTTTTTTCAGCCAGCGTTGTCAACCACACACACACATCACATCGCGTGGTAGGGCCTCGAAACACGATCTCCCGGCTGGGACCATAACCCTCTTCTCTCCATGGACAGTGTTCGCACAACTCCTTGCTCGCTTCACCAATGCATCGTCCAGATCCTAACTGCACCACACACAAATTTGGAATGTGCTCCCCCGTGTCTTGCATGCATTCAAAATCATAGAACACGTATTTGACGTTGTCTCGTATTTGATGTTGTTTCTCTTCCCCCACTTCCCCTTCCTTCTCTTCCTTCCCCTCCTCTTCCTTGTGGGCTTCACGGAGAGGTGTCATGTAACAGCAATGGTCTGGGGTCATGGGTTCTCCACACACTTAGCAGGGATGTTCTTCATCTGAGCACTCAAGATGAGCCATGGGGGTCTCCAAGACGCGAACCAGCTGAAAACAGGTCGGGCACCAATGAATCGATTGACAGGCGCTTGGTTTTCCCTCTGATGGTGACTGGAGATGTTGGATGTAACACTGCTGATTTGGGAACCAACGTTGACATGTCAAGCAAGGGATCCCATGCTCTTCCTTGGGCCCGCAATAGCTGGACTGGAGTCAGCGGTGACAGCACTATTGCTTGGTGCAGGGATGGTTTTCGGGGTGGTCGTAACGTTGGTCGCAGCGTTCACAGTAATGGATAGACGCATAAAAAGCTGGCATGGAAGTGATCACATCGTAGTGCTGATCATGATGATATAAATGCAGCACGGTGGTGTTGGGTGGAGCCTCATCACACTTGTACATCAGTCTCTGGTCCACCTCTTGACTGTAGACTTTCAGTTGATAATTCAGGTGGGCCAAGGCGCGTCCCACGCGTACTAGGTCGTCCAGGCCCCGACAGTGAACTTCAGGCAGGCCAAAGCGTCGAAACAAGTCCCATGCCCGTATGCCTTTAACGTCGACTCGATGCGTTCTCGTCAGTCTCTTTCTCTGGTTGGTCCATTCTGGGGTCAGAGGGTTGGGCTTCTGGGCATAATGCTGTGCCACCACCAGGGCCCTTGCCAAACAGGATTGATCTTTGTTCTTGATCCGTACAATACCCTTTTTGCATGTTAAAAATGCTTCAAGTCCAACCACGTTTTTCAGACGGGGACCACCACTGCCTGATCCTAGCCTGTCGGGATCTGCTACGTGTACTAAAGTCACAACCATGGTGGCATTGATGTTCAGGGCTTTGTTGGACTGGTGGACTTTTTCCATGGCATGCAAAATATCTAGCCCACGGAGATCTTTAAAGCGACGAAAGGGAATCCGTATGGGGGTGTTCAAAGTGGGATGGTCGATACCTAGACCAATACGATCCCCCTTCTGGCCTGACATCTGTTGATAAAAGTCATCGATCACCCTGTCAAATAAAGCCGGCAGTTCTATGGGAACGCCGACCGGTGGTACGGTGTCCAAGTAGTCTGGGTTGAAGGTTAAACGATACGTATGGTTAGCAGTTTTTAACCGCCTGGAGCGTGTGGTGTCTTTCCTCTCCAAACGATAGCGTGTACTCTGCTTGTCCGTTATGGTGGCGATGAGTGCCTGATGAACGTCAGCCCTTCCTGTATATACACAAACAAGACGATCTATTTATAGAAGGTCTCTGATTGGTCGAAATCTGACTAATAAGAAGACAGCACCCGAGCCGAGTTGTGCTTCCTCTCCCATTGAAAATGTAGTTCTTTCCTATGAAAAAAAACAAACAAACACAAGGGTCGGACCAATTTGGAAAACTCGGGGATCCGCCCCTCGGTCCTTTTGTCTGTCAATCAAATTCCAAGCCAAACCGTGCTCTTACTGCCCAAACAACTCGTCTTGGTGTGTTGTAACTATAACACATGCCATCGACACACACCCACCAAAAGAAAACAAAGAACCCTTAATCCCTCCTCCTCCCCCCTTCGCCACCGCCGCCACCCTCCCCTCCCTTCGCCCTCCGCCGCCGCCGCCCTCCCCTCCCCTCCCTTCCCCCTCCGCCGCCGCCGCCGCAACACTCCCCTCTCTTCCCCCTTCGCCGTCGCCGCCGTCGCACTCCCCTCCCCTCCCTTCCCCCTCCGCCGCCGACGCCGCCACCCTCCCCTCCCTTCCCCCTCCGCCGCCGCCGCCGCCGCCGCCGCCGCCGCCGCCCTCCTCTCCCTTCCCCCTCCGCCGCCGACACCACCTCCCTCAACCACCACCACCACCGCTGCTTCTACATTTTTCTTTTCTTAAAAAAGAAAAGAAAAAGAAAAAACTGTACATCCAGGATTTTACACGCGCTTCTTTCAATGTTTGATCTTATCATATTGTACGAGCGCTTCTTTGGGTTTCCCCCTCCTCCCCGGAAACGGATGTGCCGCCCTCTTGGATGCGCGTGCATGACCCACAATGCCCTGCACGTGACCTGATGACGTCATCAGAGGTCACAGAGGTCATGTGACCAAACCGACCAATCAGAAGCCAGGAGCGGTCCCAGACCGATGCTGACAACTACTGAGAATGTTTCCAGCATTTAGCACCATACCGTGGGTTTAAGTAAATTGGTGAAGGTCTAAGTACTGCATCATTTCGGATTCACCTTAGACTGAATCTGTGTATTTCTCTTTCATAGTTCAGATGACAATCATCTTGTTTATAAAGTGAGGAGTA
Source organism: Haliotis rufescens (assembly GCF_023055435.1). Classification (NCBI taxonomy): domain Eukaryota; kingdom Metazoa; phylum Mollusca; class Gastropoda; order Lepetellida; family Haliotidae; genus Haliotis; species Haliotis rufescens. Next base: position 77,639,828 of record NW_025963890.1, on the reverse strand, counting down.
ATTTATGCAAAATGTGTGCCACCATTAAAATGTGTTCACTCAGTGAACATTATTTTACCCACAGACGTACTGAATCACACATATATTCATGTAAGTATGTGACCGGCGTTCAGCATAACGCTCCGGACATTTTAGCCCATTACACAGCACTGTTTACTGATGTTTCACATTAAACAAGTATGCGGTTGGCGGAATAAAATATAAGACGTTTCTGGCATTTGTTGACTTGTGACCCTACCACGGCCTTTGACGTCTACGTCCTTCTGGATAGTGGTATATGGAGCTAGGCTCTTTCTGACATCATGTGGAATGCAGAATAACATATCTGTATGATCAGATGTCTGTTGTGGCATATTTTTATTTCTTTGAACACATAACTTGTTCAATAAAGTACTGGGCGAGCAGAAATGTCCTTGTCTGTCTATTCGTCACTGCGGAGACTATGAAACTGCCAATATGACGAATGTGGTCTCACGTGGAGTGTAACGGTCTGTACCTAATGCATATACTTTATTCATCATTTCTGTTACAGGTGACTGTACGCCAGGTAAATACGGCTACAGGTGCAGCTACCAGTGTTACTGTCCCCTGGTCAATTGTAACTCTACTTCCGGTTGCGAACCTGCAAATTGTTCCGATGGATGGTCCGGTCCGACTTGTCAGAAAGGTAAGCATGAGAATGTGCATTGTTTCAATCAATGCAGTTACAACAATTTACATTTGACATGTTCCACGTTGCGATACATTATATATTAGTACATATTGACATCGCCCTTATGGTGTCTCCTTGACTCCCTCCTTTTTACATTACTATAACATGATGTTAATGTTATTTAGGAATCACTCTATTGTATGTCACAGAAAACTTAGCCTTCAACATGACAACATCATCAAGTAGTGTCCATTTCCCATCATCAAACGCCGTCAATGGGGACATAAAAGGCGGTGACGAACACAGATGTTTTCATTCAGTGTATGATGATGCCAATATAACATCTGCCTGGTGGAGAGTGGATCTCGGAAACGAAACACTGGTGCGTGATGTCGTCATATACTTCAGAACTAATTGTGAGTATGACGCCAGATGTTCATTAAACACCCTGTCCTACTAGAAACACGGTCATGGTACCGTCGACACAGACAGACAGCATTGTCGGCTCGTCACATTTATGGACCACGATAACAGCGGCTCTGCTGACATAATGGCAACTGAATATAGATCAGAGCGGCAGAACGTACACTGTTTATTTCACTGGTTACCTGCATATTATCATGTACTTACATGGAAATGGCAACATGGGAAGCAGAAAATCGCAAAATGGATGACAAATATATCACGGATGACTTCAGTTATCAACCATATTTCATATTTCAGAACTAACTTTTAGGTGGGGAAAATATCATGATGCTAGCAGCAATACATCCTGAATGAATGTCCTGCTAGCAATCATTGTCATAGTGTCCAAATATCATAAATCAATGTCCAGGGATACATCATGTTCCTGGCAGGATGATACATCACAAATCTTCGACCCATGGTCCTAGTACCAATACATCATGCATCAATGTTCACTTGGAATCATGGTCCCAGTACCAACATATCCACATGGGAAAACGTTCAGTTTCACTAGATAGCCAAATACGAAATAGGCGTGTAAACCAGTTTATATTGCACACGTACGTACGCATCCATGGCACAGATCATGCTCGTCGTGGCCTTAAGCTATAACGTCATTAATCTGTTCTCCAACCTGCTTAAATCTCAAACACGGTGGCGTTTTAAAATTATTGGGATTCATCTTCTTGCTAACAGTTCGATATAAGATAAAATGAAATAGGTCGAATCGAATAAGGACTTGAAACTAAATAGATAATGCAGGAAAAAAATATTTCACTGCGGGTAAGCATACAGGGTAAATGATTTTCCTTTTAAGAATGTCCATTGTAATCATCTGCTTTATGACACAGACATGTGAGACTGCATTTGCAACCGACACACTACTGAAACGTTGGTGGATTATGCTGTAATTCATGTTGTAATTTATCACTGACTAGCGCCCGTACGAAATACTAGATTTCATCGATTCCCATTACACTTTTCATATGTAACAGACATAGTTCGTCGGAATGGTATCCAGATCTACATCGCTGATACTGACAACTCCTCTACTGATGGAGTCAACTGCTACAACGTGACAGGGAACAGAAACGGGACGGACATACCTGATGTTTTGAACGTCACGTGTTCAGATGAAGGACGCTTTCTGGTCCTGTACACCACAACTGTCAACAACGAGATCAACAATGTCAACGTACCCGTCTTGGATTTTTGTGAAGTGAAGGTTGAAGGTTGGGTCATTTATGGTATTTCCTGTCCTTGGGTATATATATACACATAAATAAGTGATTTGAGTTTCAAAAATAACTCATCGTTTTGTGTGTATATGAATTTCCCATGTGTTAGTTGAAATATAGCATAGTTGTAGGGGAAATAACTGACACATTAGTTGTTAATAGTGCATTCCTCTCGCTGTAGACATGACACGCACTTATGAAATCATACATGGACTTCACTGCGATGTTTGATTAGATTGACTACAATGTTTTTCTTGTATATTGTAGGAATTATAGTATTATTTTTCTGACAAAATCTAGGTGCACACTTGTGTATCTTTATTATATTCGTTTTTAATCTCAGTCCGTACATTGCCATCACTGTATATGTTACTTAATTGTGTCTTGCATTTTAAGTGTGTGGTCCTGGTACCTTTGGTGCTGACTGTAACAACTACTGCCACTGTGACGGCGAGGTGTGTAACTACTTGAGCGGCGTCTGTCCGAGTGGAGACTGTCTACCAGGCTGGCAACCAGACAAGTGTGACACGGGTTTGTAGTTACAGTCACAGCTACTTTTATTGATAAATGTAGTGTCAATACAGTAAATATTAATGCCCTGTTGCAAAGGTTTTTGCAAAATGAAAGAAAAGTGAATGAATAGCAAACGTATAATAAAGGTATTCTTTCAGTATGTGTATTTGGCGGCTATGGAAGAAACTGTAATGGGCGATGCCCAGACAGGCACTGCAAGGGCGACAACTCCAGCTGTGCTCACGTAACGGGGAAGTGTGTTGAGGGCTGTGAGGCAGGATGGAATGGAACTGACTGTACACAGAGTAAGAGCAGACAGAGAATATTCACACAAACATTCCCACTGATTAATAGTTTAAACTATGGTAATTAAGAAAAATAATTTAGTATTGTTTCTTTAAAAATATTTAGACATTATTTTTAAGAACGATATTTTTGGATCTCACTCTCAATTTTTCTATATCCCTATTACATCATAAGATGAGAAATATATGTTAAGAACTGCTTTGTACCTCTGTCAGTAATACATAATGACCGACACCATCAACGTGACGGGGTAAGTTTCCGACGGGGGAACGTGTGGCGATTACGTGTTACTCGTCATTTATCAATTTGCCGATCGTTCAAACGTGACTATACCGATGTGTCGTCTATGTATTGAATATTTTGATAGATTGCTGTAGCAAGTCGATGACTGCAACAGCACGGATGGAGTCGATAGTCTGGGTGTTCAGTTCTTCATTTTGTTTATGACAGTTGGTCGTAACGAAATACTTTTTTTACATTGATTATAACAGATGACGTAATGTCATTCTTCACATATGAATCTAGTTATGCATCCCATGTCCTTATTGCAGAATGTGTAAATTCCTACGGAGAAGGCTGTGTCCACCTGTGTTCCTCTAGGAGGTGTAGTGGAACCTCATCCTGTAATCACGTGACCGGGCATTGTGAAAATGGCTGCAGACACGGATGGAAGCATATTGATTGTACAGAAGGTGAGTGTGCCCATCATTCACTATTTACCATATTATTGTCACTTATGATTTGCTTGAGTTCATATCTTGGCCAAACATATTTTTTCCATCCAAAGCCTGTATCCAAGGAGTGGAACATGGCGCTGGTTGTGTTAGTAACTGCAGTGCCCGGATGTGTAAGGGAGGGAATTTCACCTGTCCCCGGGACACAGGCCAATGTGTGTCAGGATGTCACTCAGGGTGGAAGGGAGGAGACTGTGCTACTGGTAAATAGCATCCACAAGTGTTATAGCTAAGTCGAAGCATAGAATCATAATATAAACCTCATAAATAAAATAATTGTCGACATACATGTACACTTTGCCCATCTTTGACTGGCGTCCTGGTTAATGGTGGAACATTTTTGAATAATACACAAAGTGAATTTCTTGAATAACTAATGTCTGTAAGCTCTTAGTTCGTTTCTATATACAGCTTGTATTCTTTTCATTGGCAGCATGTATAACATAGGTGGGTTGTGGAGCTGGTTGTTTGGGTAACTGCAGTGCCCGGATGGGAGAAGGAGGGTCAGGCACCAGAGCCTGTCATAATATTCTTTTTTCCATCTACAGCCTGCGTCCAAGGAATGGAATATGGCGCTGGTTGTGTTGGTCACTGTAGTGCCAGGATGTGTAAGGGAGGGAATGATACCTGTCCCCGGGACACAGGCCAATGTGTGTCAGGATGTCAGCCAGGGTGGAAAGGAGAAGACTGTGCTACTGGTAAATAGCATCCACAAGTTTTATATCTAAGTATATTATGGGCATAAAATCATAATGTAAATTTAATAAAAAAAGATTGTCGACAAACATGAACATTTTGCTCATCTTTGACTTGGCTTACTGATTGATGGTGGAACATTTTTTAACAATATACGAAGTGAATTTCTGGAATAACTAATGTCTGTCAGCTCTTAGTTCGTTTCTGTACACAGCTTGTATTTTTTTCATTGGCAGCATGTATAACATGGGTGGGGGGTGGAGCTGGTTGTTTGGGTAACTTCAGTGCCCGGATGTGTGAAGGAGGGTCAGGCACCAGAGCCTGTCATAATATTCTTTTTTCCATCTACAGCCTGTGTCCAAGGAGTAGAATATGGAGCAGTATGTGAGGGTAACTGTAGTGCCCGGATGTGTAAGGGAGGAAATGACACCTGTCCCCGAGACACAGGCCAATGTGTGTCAGGATGTCAGCCAGGGTGGAAGAGAGAAGATTGCACTCAAAGTAAGAAACATTAGATAGTCCATATGCTATGTCATGCATGTGTGAGTATTTATTTACAAAAATGGGCTGGTAAAAGTCAGTATGTTAAAAACACGTCCACGAAGACGATGCTTCTTTATTGGACGATTGTATACGATATATATTGAGCTCTAAGTATAATAAAACATCACAAATATAATGGCATATCTTTCCTGAAACACATGACACATGTCTTGATCATTTTGTGACAAGAGCCAACACAAACGAATTAGGTTATATTCAACACTTCTGCGTTTTCCTAACACAATGGTTTCAGTCGGTTAGGATCACGTTACCTTTTTTATAATGTTGTTCAGGGCATAGCTGGCATTTTTTCTGAGGTGCCACCATTTAATTTTGCAATGCAGAGATTCTACTTGTCGGATGTGGAATCCCGAATCATCTGCATCATGTTCCTTGTTTTGTTATGATCAACATGTGTTTTCCCAAAGTCGAAAAGGTGATTCACTTTCGTTTTTGCGTCGGCCTGGATGTTGGTTTAGAACATGGCTCCATTAAATCGGTGGATTTCTTTTATTTTTGTCAACGACAGCCTGCGTCCAAGGAATGGAATATGGCGCTGGTTGTGTTGGTAACTGTAGTGCCAGGATGTGTAAGGGAGGGAATGTCACCTGTCCCTGGGACACAGGCCGATGTGTGTCAGGATGTCAGCCAGGGTGGAAAGGAGAAGACTGTGCTACTGGTAAATAGCATCCACAAGTTTTATATCTAAGTATATTATGGGCATAAAATCATAATGTAAATTTAATAAAAAAAGATTGTCGACAAACATGAACATTTTGCTCATCTTTGACTTGGCTTACTGATTGATGGTGGAACATTTTTTAACAATATACGAAGTGAATTTCTGGAATAACTAATGTCTGTCAGCTCTTAGTTCGTTTCTGTACACAGCTTGTATTTTTTTCATTGGCAGCATGTATAACATAGGTGGGGGGTGGAGCTGGTTGTTTGGGTAACTTCAGTGCCCGGATGTGTGAAGGAGGGTCAGGCACCAGAGCCTGTCATAATATTCTTTTTTCCATCTACAGCCTGTGTCCAAGGAGTAGAATATGGGGCAGTATGTGAGGGTAACTGTAGTGCCCGGATGTGTAAGGGAGGAAATGACACCTGTCCCCGAGACACAGGCCAATGTGTGTCAGGATGTCAGCCAGGGTGGAAGAGAGAAGATTGCACTCAAAGTAAGAAACATTAGATAGTCCATATTCTATGTCATGCATGTGTGAGTATGTATTTACAAAAATGGGCTGGTAAAAGTCAGTATGTTAAAAACACGTCCATGAAGACGATGCTTCTTTATTGGACGATTGTATACGATATATATTGAGCTGTAAGTATAATAAAACATCACAAATATTATGGCATATCTTTCCTGAAACACATGACACATGTCTTGATTATTTTGTGACAAGAGCCAACACAAACGAATTAGGTTATATTCAACACTTCTGCGTTTTCCTACCACAATGGTTTCAGTCGGTTAGGATCACGTTACCTTTTTTATAATGTTGTTCAGGGCATAGCTGGCATTTTTTCTGAGGTGCCACCATTTAATTTTGCAATGCAGAGATTCTACTTGTCGGATGTGGAATCCCGAATCATCTGCTTCATGTTCTTTGTTTTGTTATGATCAACATGTGCTTTCCCAAAGTCGAAAAGGTGATTCACTTTCGTTTTTGCGTCGGCCTGGATGTTGGTTTAGAACATGGCTCCATTACATCGGTGGATTTCTTTTATTTTTTTTCAGCGACAGCATGTGTCCAAGGGCTGGAATATGGAGCTAACTGTGTTGGTAACTGCAGTGCCCGGATGTGTGGGGGAGAAATCGCCACCTGTCCCTGGGATACAGGCCGGTGTGAGTCAGGATGCCAATCAGGGTGGAAGGGAGGAGACTGCATTACAGGTAAATCGCATGTGAAATGAATAATTATAAACATAATGCATGTTTTTAGAATTACTGATATCTTCTGATTAAACCCGGAAACTGTGACGATTGTACGATGTGCAGCTTTTCCGGTCACTTGACCACCTAACTGACGTTGGTGAACACAATTTTTATGTTAATACATTTTCCACGTGGTCATTCTCGGAATGACGTAAAAGCAACCACCTCGACTTTACGCGTACACGATTCCGATAAGAGGCACATGTTCAGTAATTTCTTCGACAGAAACAAATATATACACATATGAACTACAGTCGTCTTTTACGGCAAGCATGGGTTGTTGAAGCTCTGCAGTGCCAGGATGTGCCAGGGAGTGACGAAAACCTGTACCTGGGAAACAGGAGAGTGTACAGACGGATGTCGGGAAGGGTGGAAGGGGGGGGGGGGGGGGGGGGGGGGATCTGCTCTGCATGTAAGAGGCATGAAAAAGTATATTACTCCACCTAAATGTTTGTCTTTAGAATTACTACAGATACCATTTTGAATATGTACATAGAAGCATGGAGGCCCACTGCACACCTGATTGTTCTTTGTTAACCGAAATCCACCTGAGTAACAGGTGATTCCCACGGCAAACATTTTATTAACCTAAAAAAGGACACATTGCAGTTGGTTCTCAATACAGAGATTTCATGCACATGGGATCCACTAGTCATTATTTTTGTATTAAATTAATGAAGAATACTGATACTTTTCATTTCAGAGTGTATATTCAATCAAATTCGTGTATAGTCCTGTTATCTCCTACTACGGAATCAATTGAGAACTGATATGAAATTATATTATTATGTGGAGGTGTCTGTCATGATATGGGGTTGTGTTACCTTCGGCTGCAAACTTCCGCTGGTGACAATTCGTGGAAACCTGAATGGCCAACAATACCAAGATGCCATTCTTCGTCCAGTGGTAGTCCCTCATTTTGACAGCCATCCTCTTCAAACAAGACCTGTTTACATGGACGACAATGCTAGACCCCACAGATCTCGGGCAGTTTTGGCTTATTTGCATCAAGAAGCTATCGCAGCTCTTCCTTGGCCGACATGTAGTCCGGATCTTAATCCGATTGAGCATCTCTGGGACATTCTTGTCCGGAAAATCACACATGGTGATCCCCCAGTTCAAAATCTCGCTGGACTTGAAGCCGCACTTCATGAAGAATGGACCCGTTTGCCTCAGAGAAGCATTCAACGACTTGTAATGAGGCGTAGGGTTGAAGCTGTGGTCAATGTCCGTGGATCATACACACGTTACTGGCGTTTCTGTCTTGAAATAGACTCTGCACTCCCAAGGGTGTCTATGTGACACCTGATATGGTCTGCTGATATCATGACAGTTACAGGACAAAAAAAGTTTTTCAATGTTTTCTAATCCTTCAATTTCTGGTCTTTGGTAAAAATTCCTTTCTGCTCATATTATTTTGGAACACAAGATAGACTTGCTTTGGGACAACTTTTGTATCACATGAAGTTTACACATACGGCTTATAACAATCGTAAAATTCGTTACAATAGTCATCATTAAGTGTCAAAAGTAACAGCTCACAAATATGGTGTGTGGCGCTTAACCTTTGTGCATGTGTATGTTTTGTAACAGTTGGATTAGGTTATAAGGTCAGATTGGTTACTTGTCAGTATGACATGTTTATCTCTACATCACAATATGCCTCTTACTTTTATAACCAATATTGTTTCCTGCAGAAAAAAAATCATTCCTTGTTATTTCTGGTTTATGTTTATGACCCCTGTATTCGGTTAATCGGGGGAATCACGGGATAGACATATGCAGGTATTACTTTTGAGAGAAAGTGGTTTATGTTTTACAGATAATATGTTTTATCATATAATGGGTGGGTTTCTCGGCAGGATAAAGCCAACGGATAAAAACGATATCCATTGGGGTCATATGCGGATAGAGATGCAAATATCAAAGGTCATGTAGGGAAAAAGGTCATGTATTAGGAATAAACACTATATATTTAGCTCGCCAAGGCTCGCTAAATACAATGTTTATTCCTAATGCAGGATATTTACCATCCCCAAGCACACTCGCATGATAACCTCTCTATACTGTGATGTTTGTAAGACATCAAGTACAAATGCAGCATGTATGCAATTCTACTCTGAGCACAATACATCCAGCAACTGAAGCAGGATACCCTAACACGAAGACCCAATGTGTATGTGTTTCAGTGTGTAGTTCTGGTACATATGGTGCCAACTGTACTGGAAAATGTGGACAGTGTCGTGACTCCAAGAACTGTCACCATGTCAACGGTGCCTGCCCGAGTGGATGCATTGACGGATGGACTGAACACACCTGCACACAAAGTAACACACATTAATACATCAAGTATATTCGTTTCACACGTTAATACATTTACGTGTGGGTACACTGTTGCATCTGTTCAATTTCACGTAAGCATCTCTTCTTTCTCAAAGGGATATTTTCTTAATAGAGAACATGATTTAACATTTCAATCTTATTTCTGGTCGTAATTTCAGGTTGCAACAGAAAGTTCATCCTCGGTATTTACATTAACTCCAAAAATTCGGAAAACGAACCAAATTGTGAATTCAGAATATAGAACTGTTATTTCCCAATCATCTGTTTCCAAGGAAAGTGTAACTTCTACAATATTAATACAATGCCAATCCTGGTATGTGTATAGAATGGAGTTTTGGGAGTAATCCTATTACAATAACTTAATTGCAACGGTTCAACACAATGTCATACTTATCCGCTATTGTCAGGAACTCATAAACAAAGCTTTATCAGTGGATTATATGGCTTATTGACTTTCCTTGCATGTGTTTTGGATGAGTGCCGCCCATGGGCAGGATACGCTCACTTTTTCGCCAGAGCATGCCATGATCACTGTTTTATAGTGATTCATAATCATATGCTTATGCTAAATTTGTAATCGTAAAATAGATACTGCTCTTGGAATGTATTTCTTGTGATTATTGTGTGAGTTGACTTTAACAGTGCTTGTAACATTAATCAAGTCATATCATGGCGTGTCAGAATACTGTGGGAGGAAAGGGAAGTAAGCCGACGTCAAACGCCGATACAGCGTCACAGCACAATTGCTTTCCTGCACCCATAAGGTCAATTTACTAGAATTGTCGTAATATCTACATATTCTACATCAAATTATTCAAAGATGCTAATGTAGCTTATACCGTAAGTTATGAGTGAGTGTATGCGTGACAGAGGTCGGTCTAACGCTCCTTTAAACAGTACTCCAGGCGTGTCAGCTTAATTTGCACGAACAACCCCAGAAGTAAGGCAGGTCTCAGCCGTCTACCATTTCATAAGCATGGGTATGGTGCTAATCGAGCGATGGACGCAACTGTGCACAAAGATATGCAGCTCCATAGGCGACTGTGCCGCCCGTGTATGAATGTTGCCGCTTTTATATATACATATAGATTTTTTTCAATAATGACATCATGACCGTGTGCAGCTGGTATGGTGTTCATAAAATCATATATACTTCATCGATGAACCAAAAGGAACTGCTGTGAAAGAGAGCATGCGTTTTGTCAGTTGCAATGTTCCTGGAAGATAAAATGAATAATAGCAATGAAGTCGCACATACTTACTTTCGGCACAGTGTCTTTGTTTATATGACATATTTATATTTCTCTGTTCCAGCTATCAGCATGCCTGTGCCGAGTAATGCCGGTGCCATCGCGGGTGCCATTCTTGCTGTCCTCGCTGTATTGGCCATCATTGTTGTGGTTGTGGTTGTCTTTAGGTAATGTGTGTTTAATTATAGTAAAAGCGTATGGCAATTACCAATTGTAAATCGTAGTGAATGTTTAGCGAGACAAGGATGAAGGAACCCAGGCATTATCTAGGGCTGGATATGACATAGGTCATGCTTACTGAGGAATACGAAGCAACTGCACAATTCAGAGTAGAGACTCCGAGACGATACTGCAAGGTTTGGTTGCCCATGGTTGTATTACTCATTGTTATCTGACATTCGGTGATCCGATGGATGACAGTTGGCAAAAAGCCCACTTCAGTGACCCACTCAAATTTGAAATTTATAGACCAAAGAGAACTACATTGTTTTGTTCAAAACTGCATACTCTGCGAAACCAAGCTGAATGTGAGGAAACCCAATGTTGCAAAGGTTGTAGACGTTCACTGATCACTGATCACTGTTCACAAACAGTAAAGAACAAGCCAGATACTATCATAATCACGATTATTCCTGGATTACTAGTAGTTCGTGAATGTGAAATTATTTCCAATTAATTATCTATAGGAACAACTTTCGATGGAGTATTATAAAGACCGCGACAGCATAAATAAATGTTCTGAACAGAAGATCCAGCCCATAATCCTGCAATTAAAAACCTGTTATACTGTCTACCTTTTTCAGCTATAATATAAAGGGTGAATTACCATTTCAAATTATATAACAATGTTTAGCATACACAACAAATAAAGATCAGGTTTCATAAAACTACATTTTTAGAAAATTACTATGTAAAAAATATAGCAATTTTGTTTTGTTTTTATCAGAAGGCGGAAGAGTCATCCGAAGCGGTCTGATGATCATACAGACATGTTCGAAATACACAAAGGTTGGTGACAACAGTTGGCCTGAAGAATTGTTGAATTTCATATAATGAAAATGGGATCATTTAGAAATGATAAACTTATCATGTACCAGTTTCCAGACCAGGTCTCAAAGACATACAAGACATTCTTTCATACCTGCATAGATCTGCAAGTGTCAATATATACTGTATATTCATGCAAAGTTACCTACATGGATCTGTTTGTCACATGATAGGCCACATATCTGACAAAGGACTTGAAAACTCAGCGCATAAAGGTGTAGTGGAGGAGGACGAGGACGGTGTAGAGGAGGACCAGAATATGGAGGACCACAGTGCCACGTACTACAACATAGCGAGTGCTCCTGCAGTGACGGTGGTGTCTGTAGATCAGCTGGGGGAGCGGATCAAGGAACTGCAGGTGCCCGTCGGACGATTCCAGGCAGAGTTTCAGGTCAGCTGGATCAATACTAATGTATAAAACCGACACGTATATACATTAAAGAATGTGTACATCAATTTCTTGAACAATGATAAAATACGATTGCTGGTCGAAAAGTTCTAAGCCTGACCAACTTTCAACTATGGGCCATAAGAAAGTGAACAATGTGAGGCCGTTTGTGTATTAGTGACAGCCAGTTGAACATGATAGGGGTCCATATGGACACAGCAATGGAAAAGAAAGAGTACCGAGCAAGAATCACTTTGTTTTACTTTAGAGAAAAAGTATTCCCCAAGAAATGCATGACCCCATGTCACAAGTTTATGGGGATAAGTGTACTAGCTTTTCCACTGTTAAACGTTGGGTAGCTATGTGCACGGCTGTTGATGACCCTAGGTCCAGACGTCCCGCAACTTCCATCAATGAAGATTCAACCAAAGAGATAGCAAAACTTATACTGTCAGATAGACGTATTATCATTACTGAACTGAAGACACAGTATAAGTCATGGGCCCATTGAAACTATTATTCATGAACATTAAATGAAGTTTCTAAATTTTCATCTAAAGGAAAAAAGAACTGACACTGCCAGAAATAAATTAGAGCTAATTGAGGAGCATTTCGTCAAAATCAAAAAGAGATTAGTAACGGATGATGAAACATGGGTCAATCACTTTAATCCCGCGTCAAAACGTAAATCCATGGAATGGCACCATTTCATTTATCTTAAGCTAAGATATTCAAGATGAGTGAACATGGCCACTGTATTTTGGGATATAAAGGGTGTGATCCTTGTTGATTACTTAGAAAGTCAATAACCAGTACCTCCTGTACTGATTTATTTCATTGCCTGAGAGATTCTATCAAAGAAAAGAGGCGAGGAATGTGGACTGCTGGAGTTATACCACTTCATGACAATACCTCTTCTCACACCTCTCGATTGATGTGCAACAATATGGGTTCGAGGAGCTTCCTCACCCTCCATACCCGCCAGACCTCGCACCAAGTGATTTCCATCTGTTTCCTAAACAGAAAGAACACCTTCGTGAAAAAATGTCTGAATAGGTTTTTCAGGGTTGCTTCAGAAAACTTCTTTCTGACTGGAATTGAAATGCTGCACTCTCGATAAGAGAAGTGTATTGAAAAGCAGTGTTATCTCAGAAATATAAAAACAAACACTTTCACAATTGTTGATTTTCCTTGTTAGGCTTATATCCTTCTGATCAGCCCTCATATCTCAAAACAAAGATATGAAGCACATTTTGCAGAAATGACATTCAGTTGTCATCTAACACAATGAAATGTATTTGCATGACGATCGCATTCTGTTTATTGTTAGTAGTTTGATCAACTGTATGCTGTCTTCTACCATGTGGTACGGGCCATTTGTACACACATACATATGGCTTATCAACCATCCTGTATCAATTTCAAGGGGATTTGATGTAATAACCAAATGTTCCTTCATTTTTCGCAGAAGCTGTCCACCACCTTCACCCGACCTTACAAAAACTCCCAGCTGGAGGAAAACAAGGGCAAGAACAAATACATAAGTTATTACCCATGTGAGTGTCTCAGCGTGTGAAGAATAACTTGAGGTGACATCGTAATATTGGGCTTTTCATTTGATAATAGCACTCATGATAGTGTGCGTTATGTGTAAAATTACATCTTTCTCAATATGAGCATATGCATCGAATCAACAAAGATCCATATTTGTATGTGTATGTTGTATGCATTAGATGTATGGCTTTGACTGTGTTATAAAATCAACTGAACCTTTTCCGTCTCTTTAAAAAAATAGCTGATAAAAGCAGAGTCGATTGTATGATCATGACTATATCATCAGTATGTGTGTGTATGAATACTTATCAAATAGTTACAATTACATTTCATATTATAAATATCAAATGTTGATTTCGAAAAGTATACTGAATTTCGAACGTTCTCAAAGAATGTTTTTTGCCTCTTCTACTTATCGCTACTTGTATTCTCCGGCGTTGACGTAGTTTTGGATATGAATACAACTAAGATGATGAGGTTTACATTTCATTGTTCTTCATTACAACATGACTTATATACAATTTGGGATACCCAGAGTAAACGTTCTCTTGACTATCATCCCACTGTGTTATTTAAATATCAGTTCATTTGACTCTAAATTCATGGACCAGCCTGTCTGAACGCATTCTCATACACGTGTTCATATGTACATTTTAAATTCAGTTTTGTATTTCATGCAAGCAACAGTGTTGTGTGTTTAGCTCTCCAAAATAAATCCCCCTATGATGCCATACCAGAAACATGTAGTACGCTCAACTAGGTACATTTTGGAAGTAGTATGACGTGCAGAACCTTTATTCCCATTATAAAATCTCCTACATTACAGATGATGCCACTCGGGTCGTGTTGAAGGAGGTGCCAGACCAGCCTGGTTCCGACTACATCAATGCCAGCTACATCGATGTCAGTAGGATATCATGTTTCCTCGTTGATAATTGGATTTTTAAAATTTTCATTATTTGTCAAAATTCTTACAATAGTGTCAGTACCACATATACATGTATGTATCTGTTAAAAGACCTGTGAACATCCGTAGTAGAATAGGTTTTCACGCACACATGTTTGCCGTAAAATGCGACTATGTTTTAAACATTAAAAAAAATCTTTTCATTCTTTTTTTAATAGGGACATTCTCAACCAAAAGCCTACATAGCAGCACAAGGTACGGTTATTTATATTTATAATCGTGTAGTGGTCTATCCTGGTACTAACACACGTGTAATGGTCTATCCTGGTACTTACAAACGAGTTGTGTCTATCCTGGTACTTACACACGAGTAGTGGTCTATCCTGATACTACCACATGAGTAGTGGTCTATCCGGGATCTTACACACGAGTAGTGGTCTATCCTGATACTTACACACAAGTAGTGGTCTATCCTGGTACTAACACATGAGTAGTGGTCTATCCGGGATCTTACACACGAGTAATGGTCTATCCTGGTGCTTACACACAAGTAGTGGTCTATCCTGGTGCTTACACACAAGTAGTGGTCTATGCTGGTACTTACACATGAGGAGTGGTCTATCGTAGTATTTACACACATGTAATGATCTATCCTAGTACTACCACTCGTGAAGAGGTCTATCCTGGTACTAACACACGTGTAGTGGTCAATCCTGGTACTTACAAACATGTGATGGTCTATCCTGATACTACTACTCGTGAAAGGGTCTATCCTGGTATTTACACAAGTGTAATCATCTATCCTGGTAAGAACACACGTGTTATGGTCTATCCTGGTACGAACACACGTGTTATGGTCTATCCTGGTACAAACACACGTGTTATGGTCTATCCTAGAATTAAGACAAGAGTAATAGTCTATCCTGGTACTAACACACGAGTAGTGGCCTATCCTGGTACTAACACACGAGCAGTGGTCTATCCTGGTACTTACAAACGAGTAGTGGTCTATCCTGATACTAACACACGAGCAGTGGTCTATCCTTGTACTTACACACGAGTAGTGGTCTATCCTGGTACTTACAAACGAGTAGTGGTCTATCTTGGTACTTACACACGAGTAGTGGTCTATCCTGATACTTACAAACGAGTAGTGGTCTATCCTGGTACTGACACAAGAGTAGTGGTCTATCCTGATACTTACACAAAAGTAGTGGGGTATCCTGGTACTAACACATGAGGAGTGGTCTATCGTAGTATTTACACACATGTGATGGTCTATCCTGATACTACTACTCGTGAAAGGGTCTATCCTGGTACTTACACACGTGTAATGATGTATCCTGGTTCGAACACACGTGTTATGATCTATCCTGGTACGAACACACGTGTTATGGTCTATCCTAGAACTAACATGCGTGTAAACGTCTATCCTGGTACTAACACACGTGTAGGGGTCTATCCTGGTACTAACACACGAGTCGTGGTCTATCCTGGTACTAACACACGAGTAGTCGTCTATCCTGGTGCTAACACACGAGTAGTGGTCTATCCTGGTACTTACAAACGAGAAGTGGTCTATCCTGGTACTAACACATATGTAGTGGTCTATCCTGATACTAACACACGAGTAGTGATCTATCCTGGTACTAACACACACGTAGTGGTCTATCCTGGTGCTAACACACGAGTAGTGGTCTATCCTGGTACTTATAAACGAGTAGTGGTCTACCTTTGTACTTACAAACGAGTAGTGGTCTATCCTGATACTAACACATGAGTAGTGGTCTATCCTGGTACTAACACATGAGGAGTGGTCTATCCTGGTGCTAACACACGAGTAGTGGTCTATCCTGGTACTAACACACACGTAGTGGTCTATCCTCGTGCTAACACACGAGAAGTGGTCTATTCTGGTACTTACAAACGAGTAGTGGTCTATCCTGATACTTACACACACGTAATGGTCTATCCTGGTACTAACACACGTAGTGGCCTATCCTGGTACTAACACACGTGTAGTGGTCTATCCTGGTACTTACACACGAGTAGTGGTCTCTCCTGGTACTTACAAATGAGTAGTGGTCTATCCTGGTACTTACACACAAGTAGTGGTCTCTCCTGGTACTTACAAACGAGTAGTGGCCTATCCTGGTACTTACACACAAGTAGTGGTCTATCCTGGTACTTACACACGTGACGTGGTCTATCCTGATACTTACACACACGTACTGGTGTATCCTGGTACTAACACACGCGTAGTGGTCTATCCTGATACTTACAAACGAGTAGTGGTCTATCTTGGTACTTACACCCTAGTAGTGGTCTATCCTGGTGCTTACACTCTATCTATCCTTTTGGTAATAATGAATCACCTAATCACAAAGTGGTAGGCTGAGAGGCTACAGTGTTGCATGTTTACAGCTCTACATGAACCATGCCAGAGATACGTATACGAACAAGTGGAACACATATGTTAAGCTGACACATTGAAGACGGATGAATCTGTTTTATTCGATATGAATATGTGAAATTGTCTTAATTCAAAGCCCTCATTCGGCATCAGTGTGGCTAGTAATTTGATTCCTAGGGTTAACTCCCCCACAACCACAAAATCTTAAATATCTGTCATTTACAGCTCCAAACAAGAAGACCCTGACTGACTTCTGGAAGATGATCTGGGAACAGAACTGTACACAAATCGTCATGCTGACAAATCTCAAGGAGCTGGGAAGGGTACGTTCCAGACAAAACTATTTATCATTGAAGGGTTGATGATAAGTCAAACATAATGTCATTATATTGACAAGAACATCTTGGTGTTGACTTTCAAGCATTATCATGTCATGATTCTGTAACCTCTGCTAACAAGCATAATTCATTGTGACAGAGCGTTCATCCAAATGATCTTTCAGCTAGTGTATTTGACACATATGTTATAATTACCATTTGTTACCACGTGTTGCAGCAACCTATGGCTTGCAAGTTAGTTTCCGCTCATGACCAGTTGCAAACATTTCAGCAAATGCTTTGGGTTTTCAAAACTGAAATACGAACCAGTCAATGATAATATTAATTAAAGACCATAGAATGAGAATAGTTTTTCTAATCGTAGGTGAAGTGCGAAGCATATTGGTCAGATACATCAGACATGCGTGTGGGAGACTTCATCATATCTGTGACCGACTCCAAAAGGCGGGCTAACTGGGTCGTCAGGGAACTACAGGTGACAGAGACAAAGGTAAGCCAACCATTTTTCTGACAAAGATTCAGACAGTAATTACAAACGGATTTAGCTGCAAACATCAATGTATTCGAATAAGTAACCTCACTAACCTCGGCATCATAGTAAGTCCTGGAACCATTGCCTTGATATAGCACAAAGCTCAGTTTTACACAGTTTTACAATTTCAGACCAACACAAGTCGATGTTTCGACCATTTCCACTTCACAACATGGCCCGATCATGGAACTCCTGAGGAGACGGCCTTGACTGAGTTTCTGTGGCTGGTCAGGACGGCACCAACCATACAGCATGAAGCTCTGCTGGTACACTGCAGGTAAAGAAATTGGCTCTGGCTATATCGAAAACAATGTTCCTTACAGTGGTAAGTGCTGTCAAAATCTGATTGGAAAACATAACACTGGTAAAAGATCAAATTACATTACACTAAATCAGGTATTTTCGTAAACAGGTTTAATGCCATTGACAGACAGTACTCATGCTGTTGCTCTTTAATACAATGACATTATAATAAGTTTCATATTTCAACTGATTTCATGGATACTGTATTAAGTTGTATGCGAGTAGATACACACTATATTGATTCATTCCTTAGTGCTGGGGTCGGCCGGACAGGGACGTACATCGCCGTGGACTACCTTCTGGACCAGGCACTGGCTGAAGATAGGGTGGATGTGTTTGGTTGTGTCTCGAGGATGAGAGACCAGAGGAAGGGCATGATACAGACCAAGGTGGGACACTGTCACCATATATAACGCTTTGCAATGACGGGTATTTTTGGTACTAGTCATGAATCTTATATATGTCAATTACTGACCTTTTACTATTTGCGTTACATTGTAACCATTTAAATATGAAATATAATAGTCGAATTTTACCCAACGCAACCATGCTTGTGTTAAATGGTGACATCAGTGTCACTGAGAGTATAATTTATTATTATCGGGTCATTGGAATTCTTGAATATCTGTCGAAACATATGCTACAGGACACAAAAGACATAATACAAGAGTCATCAGAAAATGACAAATCCCCCCGGCCCCTACAGATTCGAAAGAGCAAATTATTCCCAATGCAGTCTATGTCCAACTTCTTTCCCAAATTTGTTTATAAAATAAAAATCCGAAAAATTCCAAAATATCAAAAGGCACCACTTCAGTATGTCACTGGTAGATTTTCCACGTTTCGATTAAATACACTGATTGGTTTTCGAGTTCTGCACCTGAAAAGATAATGATTATGGACAGACAAACGGACAGACCGACGGACAGACAGACTAGCTGAACGCTGTATCACCCCGCATTATATGGATAATTAGTAGTGATGAGACAAGGTGAACGTGAAAACACACTGAATCTGTAATACGCGTATCCTCAAAGTAATAAAGAATGTTTTATTAACTTTGGAAATGTCTCCACAATTGCTTCATTCTTGTCCGCTTAATTTCATTTATTATTGAATGTTTTATTGCATTGCATTAGGAGCAGTACACATGTGTTTATATGGCCCTGTACGAAACACTCGAATTTGGTAATACTGCCATCAGCGTTGAGGACTTCAGATACAGACGGAATATGAGAGGAGCATTCAGCATGGGGCGAATGGCAGTCTCCAAGTTAATAGAGGTAGGTGCTTTGTTGAAAATCAACTTTGATCAGTTCTATTTGACATCATTTGCACAAAGTAACGTAATAATGAATTCTGGACTTAATAACGCCTACATTACCACAACAAAAGCTCAAACAAATGTTCGAAATGTTGTAGACCCTGAACACAGAAAGGAAGGAGCAGTCTCAGGGTGAGTATAGACGGTCTGACGGATGAATTTCATCAGATGGTGTTGGCACGGATCAGTTATATCATCAGTTACATATGTTAAGTTCACACCAGGAGAGTTAATACACTCAGTAAATATCTAGTAAAAAACTTTCTCGTCTTATGTCAAGTGTTAAAACAAGCATGTCATTTTTATCTATATTTAATTTATTTAATATGTTCATTGAACTTTTTCCAATATCAGGCAAAGAAAGATTTATTATGAAATTTTCAGAACCCAGCGTCAGAGGTCGTGTGTGGATAAATGGATGCTCAGACATCCTAGCTGTCAGCTCACGGGTAAAATAATTGTATTTGTTTAATGACGAATCAATAAAATACCTACAAACGACAATGTTGTTTGAACCTGATTCTATTAGCTGAATGAGGCCCCAAGAAAACACATATAAACGACTGTGTTGTTTGAAACGGATTATGCTAGGTAAATGAGGCACCAAGAAAAAACCTGTACACGGCAGTGGTGTTTGTACTAGATCTTATCTGTTAAAAGAGTATTTTAGAAAGTACATGTAAACGACAGTGTATTTTACAACGAGTTGTTTTTTTAAACTAGGTGACAAGAAAAATGTGACAGGAGCTCAGACATAAGTTTAAAGTTCAAGTTCCTATTCACAAGCCTTGAATGATTCTTCAATTATGTAGCATGTCAGTCAACTTATCCTTAATGATTCGAAATAAAATGGTGCATGTATTGTCATTATCCCCCTTTTAGTCTCACCTGTCAGTAAAAGGCTACCTGCTAACTGAGGCCCCTTCCGTCACCACGGCGTCTCTGTTCTGGAAACTCACCGAGGAACAGGAGTCTTCCACTGTCATTGTCCTGCCAGACTCACACCAGGTGGGTCATGTTAATCCAATAGTGACACCCATTTGTGTACATATTCCAATTCCATCGTTACTAGATTTTCAAACTTAACTCATTTTTGTCAGAGTCTGTCCAGTTTTGTGCCATCGACAGGAGACAGCCTTGATCTTGGTCCTGTTAATGTCAGATGCTCCAGAGAGACCACCGTCAACACAGACATCACCCTCTTGAACATCCACAGACAGATGGAGGTAGGTTCACAATTCACTGATGAACTCTTATTAACATCACACTTATTACCCTGGCTCAGATCAGCTGGAAAACACACAATGATTAGGTCATTCGGCTCGCAATGGTAGCGTGAATTAATGATGAAATACCACGTTTGTCTGAAAATACTTGTTTGAAATTCATATCTCACAAAAATATTTTGGTCGGCACCGGTGACTTTATTGGTGCTGTTCAAAGCGATCTTAGTGTTGAGGTCATCGTAATTCTCTTACCTTAACATTTTCTTACGAAAGCTGTAGCGCTGTGGTGTGTGTGTATGTGTGTGTGTGTGTGTGTGTGTGTGTGTGTGTGTGTGTGTGTGTGTGTGTGTGTGTGTGTGTGTTTATCTCATCGAGTGGTCCGAGTAGTCAAGTCATGAGTCAAAGTCAGTAAATCGTTTGCAGGTGAGCTGAACATCCTTCGTTGTTTTACTTCAAAGGAAGTCGATGGCGATTTTCTTTGACGAAGCACACGCATACCTAATGACAAGTAGAGATTATTCAAACTATAACGTTTCGATATTCGTTTGCTTAACAGAATTCCCCAACAGCACTTGTGCATGTGTATGTCTTGAACATCCTTCCCGCGGAATCCCCCTCCACTTTGTTGGAGCTTCTGGAACAAGTCGACCGCCACACAGGGGAGGTCAACCCCCACACGGTTACTGTCATATACAGGTAAGGGACGTACAACTGTACATGAAGCAAGAAATCGGGCCTAGCATGGAATCCAGAATCCAGAAGCATAACTGTCATAACCCGTCACAAACACTCGCAAAGGCAAGTCAATTGTTTACCTGAAAAAAGAGTACATATGTTACAAATCAAAATAACGAATAGCATGGGACATATTTGTATCACAGATGCGTCAAAATAAGAATTTGGAATAAGTCACCAGAAGCGAAAACAGGGACTAAAATAAACATGGAGTGGTTACAGTGTGTCACCTCAAAAGTCGGTGTGGTATATGACGCCATCTAACATTTCATATGCATTCGCATTGTTTTGTCACAGCGATGGCGGCCGACAGAATGGAGCCATGTTATGCATCCTGAGCAATATTGTCCAAGGTTTGAAGCATGACAAACGAGCTGAGATCTACAACAACATGAGAACCATGACCCACTGTCTGGACCAGGACATCACGCAGGTAATACCAACTTGAACCTTTTCTTCCATTATCCAAGCAAAGGTATTCATAACTGTATATTAACATCAGTGTGTAAGTATTAGAGATAAAGACATGTTCTGCGAACTAATGCCAACTCTAAATAATTGTTTGTGAGTCATGAGGTTCTCACCTTTGCGCATTATCAATAACAAAAAGACATGGCTATGACACAGTCAGAATCGTACATTGGACTTACGATTGGTAGTTACTTCCTACACTTGCGGAATGGGTTTTGTCTTTTTTAGGTTATTGGCATCCTTAAACACTAAAGTAAGATGTACATGTTAATGTTTGTAAGAACCTTTTATCATCCTCTTGTCCATTAAGATTCCAAATCATATATAATATGGGAGAGTGAGTGAGTTATGTTTTTACGCCACTTTAAGCAATATTCCAGCAATATCACGGCGGTTACATGTATATAATAGACTTATAATTCTAATTATTCTGCTACCAAAATAGGGGATAGTGGGAAGCATGCAGACAAATATAAATGGCATTGAAATAGAAAGGATATGATCACAGCTGCTGAGGAGTAAGCGATACGATCTAATGGATTCTGATTCTTGGACGCCTCCATACTCGATTCCTTTGATCATGCAAGTTAGTGAGTGAACTTCGATTCGTCAGAAAACATGACATTATCCCAACTTCGATGATCCCAGTGCCAATGATTCCTACACAACTGCTGTCAAATGACGTGTAGCAAGTTGTGAGATGATACGTTATGTGTATGCACATGTTATTTGTGCACTGTTGGGGCTCTTACACGAGTTGCCTGATGCAACCGATCCCTTATCTGAGTGACAGTTTTCAACCGATTTCTTGATGCCTTTGTTTTGGCTAACCTGTCTGAATTTGGAGTTGCCCCTGGGCGTCCAGAGCGACGTCGACCATTGACGTTACATGTATGTTGGCATCAAACCCAGAATGTTTCGGCAACAATATTAATATGTGTCCGCCTCAAATGTGTTTAAAATTGTGTCTTCCTAACGTTTTATTACCAGACAACAATATGCGTCTGCTCAAAGAGTAAATCTGCCAACCCCGTACGTACTGTCGGAGGTCACGTGCATAATGCCTGTCACAATGTTGTGTTTGAGGGATGGATTTCTTCCGAAATGTTATTGCCGCGTAAATCACTTATTTTCATTACCAGACATAAGCGTATTTTCCTGTAGTTTCACCTCTAAACAAAATATGCTCTACATTTTTGGCATAGACTATTACAACAGGTAAAGCTTTAAAAACTAAATGTTACCTTGGCATTTAATGGCCCGTATATTTCAGTCTTCAACATCTTGATGATATAACAGCGTTGATATCGAAACACCTATTGAATGAAACCAGAGAATAAAAAACCCTCTAATATTACAATCCGTCCAATTGTATCTTACACACATGAATCCGGAAAACATTTTTACAACAGCCCCCAAAAACAAGCTTTTGTTCGTTGATGCTGTTTGGTGCACCGCTCTTCCCAGCGGTCTCATGAAGGTAGTCTGCAAGGAGGCAAATGCACACATTACTGTTTGCGCGCCACTGCAGTTACTCTTTTATCTCACGCCGGGGTAGATTTGTCAAAAGAACTGGCCACAAAAGTTAGCAAATTCTAAGGTCGTGTTCAACTGAATTCAGCACAAAGTAGAAACGTACTCAGTCATATTGCAGGGTGACAACTCCTCTTGATATCTCTCTTCCTTGGCCACTGTAGATATCCTGCAATGAAATTGCATCACATTGCTTTGTAGACCTTTGTGACGTCATCGGGTACCAACACGTTACAATCAAATGACGATATGGATGAAATATTGCCGATGTGACGTAAAGCATTAACTCACTCACTCACTCACTACAATAAAATGACATCACTAATCTCTCTGCTGCTAAAGCTAGTTAGCTTTACTTTTTTCACACGGGACATTACTTATTACTGTTTACATACTGAAAACTTTGGATGAATGATAAGTTTGACGGCATATAGATTCTCTCCCTAATGTCTCGTCGACAAAAATGGAAAAAATATCTGAAACCATACGCAAAAGAAATATCTGCCAAAAGCAGAGTCGATTGTATGATTCTGACTACATTGCATATCATTACAGCGTTCTTTATCCAGTGTATTATATCTCTCATCTAGTTCTTAAATACTCTGAACCAATTCATGACCCCGGCTTCACTTCGAGCCGAATTCCAACAGCACAATTCTTACAGGAATAGAAACGGTGCTATGGTCACACATGACTCCTGCGTATATCACATAAAACTTGCTCAAATTGAAATAAAGGATAAATGTTTAATATCTGATGAGTGAAGAATGTATATGGAAGTGGCTTGTATATAAATGTATGTAATTTAATGAATAGATCTGGGGTAGAATAGGTCTTCAGCAACCCATGCCTGCCGTAAAAGGCGACTATGCTTGTCGTAAAAGGAGACTAACGGGATCGGGTGGTCAGGCTCGCTGACTTGGTTGATGCATGTCATCGATCCCAATTGCGTGGATCGATGTTCGTTATATCAATCACTGGATTGTCTGGTCCAGACTCGATTATTTACAGACCGTCGTCACATAGCTGGACTATTGCTAAGTGCGGCGTAAATCAACCAACCAACCAACCAATCATTTAATGAACAATAAAAAAAAAAAAGCAAAATATTTTCCATATTCTGAGCATGAGATGTACGACTCTCTTTAAAATCTTGGTAGAAACAGCATGCTCGATTGAACCTAAGAAATTGTAAAGGAGACACCTAGGACAGGAGTTGCATGAATATTGATGGACCTAAAGGAAAATGTGGTTGTTGGAAAGTTGAAGTCATCCCTCTTGTAGTTTTGTGGAGAGTATTTTGTGACTTTGAGTCTTTATGCATTGATCTGAATATTAAACAGATGACGCGGACTTAATGTCTAGTTCAGGTGGGTAAATGGAAGGGAATGGATAAATATATATCTGAAGCTTAAGTTAAACTTATTGAGCCCCATATTTCACATAATTTTATGTTATCAATGAAGAAGTCCAGCATTTCTCATATATTTCTTTTAGTAAACTTCATAACAAAGTCAAACACTTGCTGCACACATGTATCTCCGTTCTGTCTTCCAGGATGACATTGCCCTGTGTTACGACGTTGCCACAGCGTACCTGGAATCGCAGAACATTTACGCCAACATGTGATAACCGACCAGCCATGTGTGCTGTATCGATGCTGCAAGGGACATCAATCTCAAATAACATCTTGATTTTTATAGTTATTGATCTTAAATAGTATTTGTTTGGTATACGTTTACTTCTTAACCAATGCCGTTATGGATATATTCATTCAATCAGAATTTCAATATAAAATATGAATCAATTCTCGATTGATGAAATGATGTTGTTATGAATACCATGTTTGGAGCTAACGAACACAGCTTTCACCGCTTGTGTAGATGTGTTTACTGCGTGTGATGCTAATATTGTGTCTCGAGGTTACCAACAAGGCTTTTCCAGTGTGTAGATGTATTTACTGTTTGTGATGCTTGATGGCACAGGTGTCGGAATGTTTTTCTTAATTTATTCACTAATTGGAGCAAAAATATACCTTAATCCAGATACCTTCTATAAAGACATGCCCATATACCATGCATCAAAGTGTGCATACATTCTTCATCTGAGGGAAGTTCTGTTACATAATGGTTCTGATATGATTTCTATTTGTCCAGGGCCACTGCTACATAACAGCTGCAATGACATGCCAGAATATTGGTATGTTACACTTGTGGTTGAACTCTACAAAAAAGAAGGCCTTAGATGGTCAGGATATGACGTTCAATTTGCGCTGATCAGAGTTTTACAAAGGATGCTATAATGTTTAGTTGCTTTTTCACATAAACGTTCACACGCAATAACTTGCCAATCTCACCACATAACATTATTATATGATTTACCTCATCGGGACCTAGATTTGACGCACATTCGCGAGCAACAAGCAAGTCGCTAATAATCTATTGCTTCCAGAACTAGACATCTTTGCTTTTTCTATGTATTATTTACTTTAAACCTACCTTCATACTTACAGCGTACATACATAACGTACTGATGGGATTTGTCTAACCCGTGATTATATATCCATTCCAGCTTTATACTGGGTTCCCAAACTTGATAAGCATATGTATTAAGATATATGTACTGCCGAGTCCCGCAAATATACAAATCTTTGCCAACTATTACTAACAATACCTCTGACATCTACCATGCAGGCCTAATTAAAAACTGCCATAGAACATAAGAGTCAAGTGGCGTTAATCACATGTGGTAATTTTGAAAATATTTACTTGAAGTTATACAATCTCATACACTAATGGATGTTTTCAATTTGTAAAATAGGAAAGAAACTCTACTCGAACATAACTGGTAGTCGCCAGTCGTCACAGCGACCGTGCACTTAATACCACATCTGATATTCCATTTTTTCGTAGAAAATGCTTTTATTGAAAAGATTTGGATTGTATTAAATCGGATACAGATCTTGTACATACATGTTTATATTTACTGATAATCGATTATGCGGAAGAGAGATCGAGGTTATGTGTTTTAGGATGGTAAATATCCAGTTTTTGGAGGAAATACTATTACGCCCGGAGCCAAGGATCGCTAAATACAATGTGTATTTTCCCCAAAAGGATATTTATACGTATCCGCATATCGATTATCAGTCAATTTAAACATACACGTACAAGATCTGGACCCGTTCCACAAAGTGATATGAACACGATGGTGACTCTACTATTGTAACATTGACATACCACAGTCGTGAAAAGATACTCTGTTGTTATTTTGATATGTCAACCTCTTGTAGAACTTAAGGCATACAACAGGTGTTCTATTGTTGGCCTTTGAAACCATGGTTATATTACAATGAGGTGGGCAAAGATTGGATTACGGTAACGAATATCTGTACATGAAATTACATTGTATTAAAAGAGCTTCATTTGTATCGTAGTATTAAATGCATAAAGTATCAAATAATGAATAAAATATATTTTTTATTATGCCATTGTAATGTTGATGGGACCTAACCTAAGAAGACAAGTTCAATTTCACAACAACAAAGTATAATGACATATGTTGTTGGTGCAGCTAAAGGACACTCAAACAGTGTGAACTGATGCATACAAAGTATGAAACATGTTTTTATGATCAAATATTTTGATTTTGATCTTATCTGTCGTGCAATGTAGAATGCGCTGAAAGACATTACATACACGAGGGACTGCATGACTACAAGACTACAATAACACCCTACTCCCTCAAAGTAGTATTAATTTAGTCATCATGGTCCATATCATGAAGACAACGGTGTAATGGTCCTGGGGATAGTTTCACCTCGGCCTTCAATACAGATCACACAGACCGTGATTCACATCAGAGAACAAAGCGGAGCATAGTGCAACAATATTCGGTGTGCATCTTACCCCGTGAAAAGACTCCCGATCCTTGACCCACACCCACGACTCCGGTTAGTATAACTGTTTTAAATGAAAATTTGCACCGATACGATTCTGATCAGACTAGTCTGTTTGTTTTGTTTGTTTCTTTGTTGTTTAACGCCGCACTCAGAAATATTCCAGCTATATGACGGCGGTCTGTAAAATAATCGAGTATGGACCAGACAATCCAGTGATTGACACCATGAGCATCGATCCACGCAATTGGGATCGACGACATGCATCAACCAAGTCAGCGAGCCTGACCACCCGATCCCGTTAGTCGCCTTTTACGACAAGCATAGTCGCCTTTTACGGCATGTATGGGTTGCTGAAGACCTATTCCACCCCGGAATCTTCACGGGTCATCAGACTAGTCAATTGGCTTTCTGTCAATGTGGACACGCGAATAAATGAATGGCAAGATCAGTCTGAACATACTGACGGATATAACGATACTGACGGCGGACGTTTTTAAATAATGAAGTGTGGACCAGACAATTCATTGGTTGACATGAGCATTAAACTACGCAACTGGGATACGATGATATGCATCAACGAGGTCAATGGGCCTGAACACCCTATCCCGTAAGTCGCCTCACACGACAAGCATGGTTTGCTGAAGACCAATTCGAGGCGGGATCTTCACGGGGTAATAGCATTTGTTTACTATCGAATAGTGAAATGAAGCAGTGTCACACAGGCCATATACTGAATATGTCTAGACCTAGGCTAGAAAGTTGCTCTACAGGACAATCGGCTCTCTATCTCCGATATCGACAAATATTGTTGTTGCCGACAGAAATCTTTTCAGATCTTTGTTCCCTGTGGTGCTCGAGGAAACATAAACTTTGTTATCATGATCAAATAAATATGGAGGAAGTACTAGTTCTAATCTCCATAAATCGTGTGTTTCCGCACCGTAAATATATACTTTTAGGGATACAAATACGATGTGTGATAACGTGCATACCCTCCAGAATACGTTAAGACGTTGAGATGTAAAAATGCGAATTGTGGACACAGAAAATGCAAGATAAACATTAATGAAAAACTACGTGTTGTTTCATCACGGTGAATATCAAGTCATATATTTTTTATACGCTGTATAAATGATAAAGTTAATTTGGGACAGGTACTGTACTCAAACTATACTGGCCACATAAAGAACTGTGCACGGAGAAAATATAGACATAAGGGCACACCGTCCATATATGAAAGATAGGTTTGAACACAGCACATATTGGAGACATTCAAACGCTCATGCACGTGCCATGCGATATGACGTCATTGATGGGGGCCTCTGGACGTGCAATGTGTTACTGCACGTGCATCCTGTGCAGCTGTACACAGCATGTGCAACTAAAAATTCGCAGTCACTTTGGAAAGCATGATCTGTGGTCATTCAAAAATTCAAAACTTCTCAGGCGCAGACACAAGCATATCACAAGCAAATCATGCCAAGATTGACAGCGTCATTACGTCGAGCGTCGAGCGTCGAGTTACACAGGTTCCAAACGGCAGTAACGACGTCCCAGACAATTCCTGGACTGCGCCGTATCCATCCCAACACTGTCAGGAATGGTTTACGTCAGTACGGGATTCGACCACGACGCCCTGCCATACGTCCCATCCTGACACACCGTCGTCGAGTCAACCGTCTAAGATGGTGTCGAAATCATGTTCGCCAACCTCGAATATGGTGGAGAAATGTTGTCTTTACAGATGAATCGAGGTTGAACATTTCCCACAGTGACGGGCGCCAACGTGTCTACAGGCGTTTGGGAGAACGTTATGCACGCAGCTGTATTGTGGAGAGGAATCGTTTTGGAGGTGGCTCTGTGATGATTTGGGATGGGATAACAGCACGGCACCGAACCCCTTTGGTGGTTGTTCAGGGCAATCTCACCGGTGTTGGCTACAGAGATCAGATTCTGAGGCCTGTGGTCATTCCTTTCCTGCAACGTCATGGCCCGGGATTGACATTTCAACAGTACAGCGCTCGTCCTCACACGGCTAGGGTCGCAATGGATTTCCTTCACCATAACAATGTCATGTTACTGCCATGGCCTGCAATTTCTCCAGATCTCTCCCCAATAGAGCATTTGTGGGATGAAATGGAGCGCCGTCTGCGTCGTCTTCCACATCCTCCAGATAACGTTCGTGACTTGGCACAGGATTTGAGGAGGATATGGCAGGCCATTCCCCAGGCCTTCCATGCCCATTTGGTGGACTCCATGCGTCGCCGATGCACTGCTGTGATTCACGCACAGGGTGGTCATACCCGTTATTGACTTTGTGACTTTGTCGTTTGACCCCCTGATCTTATGACGTCATCGTAACAGATGTTGTTCAGGTCCCGTTGACATTTTCTTATGGTCCGATCACTCAGCTGCTACAGCGTCTGCATCATTTTGTTTTTGCTGTGTTGTATTTCGATCCAGAATATATTTTCTCCGTGCACAGTTTCTTTATGAGGCTAGTATATATGTTTACCTTCAGGGAGTGAGTGGATGCAGGTGCGTTGTGCAATTGTGACATTGTAATCTTATGCCATGCACTTAACTAGTTTCAAAGATAGGTTTATTTGTATACACCATTTACGCTGTTAATAGTGGCACAGATCCTGCATAAAAGTACAATCTACGCATGACATCACGAGACAAAGTGAAGTCATCTGAGAGGACTTTTAGATACTGTTGATGCCAGAATACTTTGCAGAATCGTAAAAGTAAGTCTGCAGAGGTAGACGTGCTTATACTAAGTGTGACTCATTTATATTATATCCAGTCCAAACAAGTACAAAATGATGAATAATGAATTTCAATACTTCGACATGACACTCGGTATTTTAGAAAGATATGCACGTTAAACCCATATGAACACTGTCCACGAAAGATTACCAACACGGCTTTAGTCCCTGGGTAGGTCACCATTGTGTAATATGACCACATGACTATAAGGAAATGAATTGCGATAACGCACCAGCTGTGAGACTACACTGACATGCATGAGAACAATATCTGTCACAGCCACCATATCCCTATTTGCCTTTGTTCGTGACATACTAGTCTGTTACCGGTGTGCTCAGATCCTGACTACTGTACTCAATAATGTGTTGATGGGATTTAAGTATTTATAATTTATATGAACGGGTAAGCATACCAATCTTAAGTTCAGGCCAGTAATTTACGAGTCGTAAAATTACAAATACGTTGAGGCAACAGCACACATTGATGTACTGATCGGGTTTAAATACCTGTGTCGACAAGGAAGTACGTTACACAGTTACTCGGCATACCTAAATTAGGGTCACTGATATATGAGGCTTAAACTAACACGTAAGCCTATAACCCTCTGCTCAAAATGCTGTTCTGCTCCACTGCCAGGAATTGTTAGGAACAAACAAATATAACCAAGTGATCGTATGCAGGCATTATCCGTAATTGTCATGGGATGAACCCTCATGCGAAATGTCTGCATTGTTCGACTGAATTATACCAGTATAGAATGAAGATCAATTTACACTACAAATAGATAAAATGAAATAAAGAAGGAGAATTCACAAGTTCAGTAACACCATGCATATATGCATACAGGCATACACACACACACACACACACACACACATTCTATACCATGCATAAAAGCAAACACACATACATAAATGCACACAGGCACAAACGCATGCATTTCATACCATGCATAAATGTATACACACATCCATTGCATAGCATTCATAAATGCACACAGGCAACACACACGTGCATTTCATATAATGCATAAATACATCCACGCAGGCATTCCATACCATGCATAAATGCACACAGGCACACACACATGCATTTCATACCATGCATAAATGCATACACACAAGTTTTCCATAAGATGCATAACTGCGCACAGGATCACACACGTGCATTCCATACTAGGCATAAATGCATAAATACATGCATTACACACCATGTATAAATGCACACAGGCACACACACATGCATTCCATACCATCCATATATACTTACACGCATAAATGCATCCACAAATACATTCCATACCATGCATAAATGCAAACACACATACACTCCATTCCATGCATAAATGCACCCAGGCATACACACGAGCATTCCATGCATAAATAAATACATACATGCATTCCATACCATGCATACAGGCATACGCACACATGCATCCCGTACCATCATTAAATTACGCATTATGATGTGATACCTGTTTGTCATTGTGCATGGTGTCACGTGTTGTAAAATTCGCATTTTGGTGTATCGGTTGTGAGTTAATGCGATGTCATGTTATGAAGTGTGGATTGTGATGCTATTGGAAATAAACATTGCATTACATGCCCCATTGTGAAGTCAGCACGGTCATGTCGTGTTTCGTTTAGTTGCTATAAGTGTCATTGGTATTTCCAATATCATAAGAATTATCTGCTAAGACCAGAGTTTACTGTACGGTACCATATCATTAGCAGTGAATACACATTGAAGTACATGCTGCGGCTAACAGATGTAATCAACCTTCTGTCAGACACTTTCCACTCTCAACTCTTAAAGAACTTAATGAAGAGAAGGGACAATGCCACCAGGTGCCCGGGTATATTTTAAACTGAGGCCCGTCACCAAGAGAATGATACAAAGGAATCCGGTCACCATATTATCTAAATGACCCCGAGGCAAGGGAACTCTATGGCTTGGAACATATCACCCTTGGAACATATCACCCTAACTATTTAAAAAGGTTCCGTAATTAAAACTTAATGATGTCAAATGAAAGGCGACTAAATGTCTCTATGTATTACACATGCATGATCAACCTGTTAAAGATCTTCATGTCAGTCTGTCATTATATGCGATGGATTCTTAAATTATTCAGGGAATGCAATTGAATCAAGATTCCATTTTTAAACCACTGATGCTTCAGTCGTGTTAGAGGCCGCAATTCGCTGTGCAGAGTTGCGTCCCTTGGGCAGGCCAGAATCTTAACTTTGTTGGTCCAAATGCGGGTTCACCTCGATTATATTTCTAGGATGTCAGCACCATACCCGTGCTCGTGGGTTTCATCGAAGTGCTTTTGGTATATGTACAGTTTGTATTATATTATTTTGATAGAAGCCCCAAATGATGCTGTCTGTTCTGCGTGTAGATGAGACAGGCGCGCTGAGCTGATGATGAGCCCAACCAGCCTAATTGTGTCAGGATCACCCAAACCCTCTTTGCTGCATCATATATTTTGATCTGTACATATTAATAGTCCCTTTATATGGCACTGTACGCCATGCAAAAGCATGCTCGTACCGCTTAGACATTTATTTCCCTTGTCAATGGATCAGTGTGGAGTCAACAATCATTTTCAGTTCCCTGGTGAGTATAGACCCTAAGCTGCCTCTTAGCCATCTCATCCTTACGGACACCCATTCACTGCTGGTAAATGTGTCTAAGCCTAACAAACAAAGTGTTTTAATTTTTTTATTTACAACATAATCTCCCTGCTTTTCAGTACACTTCTCATATCGATAGTGCATCTTTTCAATGACAGTCAGGAAGACGTTTTCTGTCGGCATAGCGCTTTCCCCGAAGGTGTCCTTTCAGTTTAGGAAACAGCGGGAAATCATTTGGTGTCAAGTCTGGCGAGTAAGGAGGGTGAAGAAGCTCTTCGAACCCACATTGTCGCATAGCAGCCTTTGCAAGTCGAGAGGTTTGAGAAAAGGCATTGGTACAACTCAAACAGTCAGCATTCCTCGCAGCTTTTCTTTGATATAATCTCTTAGGCGATGAAGCAAATCAGCATAGAAGGCACCGGTAATCGTATTTTGACTTTCTAATCAATCAAAAAGGACCACGCACTCTGCACCTCGGAATACAGCGGCCATTACTTTCTTCACTTATATTGAAGATTTATTATTTAAGAAGAATGTTTTTGATGCCGAAGAAGTGGAATGGTGCCACTCCATGGCTTAACGTTTTGACTCGAGTCGCGATCATTGTGTTAGATCCATGTTTCATCACCCGTTATTAATCCCTTTTTTAATTTGACAAAATCCTCCTCAAAATGATCAACATTTTCTCTGGCAGTATCAGTTCTTTTCCTCTTAACATTCGAATACAGAAACGTCAGCACCCAACGCGCAGATATCTTGTTCATCTTTAAATGTTCATTGATAATGGTTTCAATGGATCCGTGGCTTAGACCTGTCTCGTCCTCAAGTTCTCACCAATGGCAATACGTCTATCTGACAGTATGAGCTTTTTATATTCTTGATTGATTCTTCATTGGTGGAAGTTGAGGCACGTCCAAACCCGGGGTCATCATCAAGGCTTGTGTACCCAGCCTTAAACATGGGTGCCGTAAGTTTACCAGTGGAATAGCTAGGGCACGTATCCCCATGCACTTGTGACGTGCGGTCAGGGATTCCTTAGGAAGTACTTTTCTCTTAAGTCAAAAACTTGATGACCGCTCGGTATTCGTTCTGTACCATTTTTTGTGTTCATTAGAACACCTATCACGTTCAACTGACAGTCAGTAATATATAAACAGCCTCAACAAACCAAATACGCTTGCCATGAACCACTCAAGCAATGTAGTGCATGGACTCGTTCACTTTGTTATGGCCAACAGTTGAAATTTTTTTTCTAACAGGCTTAGAACTTTTTGACAAGCCCTCGTTACTTTCTTGTTGCTCTCAGAATTGCTACACCTCTGTCGTTGGATGGGAAGTATGGACTTCAACAATTATTACAACTGACCAAGGATCCGGGAAGTATTCATCCTAAAAAACACATAAAATATAACTATAATGTATTGGATAAGATATCTGTCAGCTCTGACTTGCCTTAGATATGTTTAAGTCCCTGCACTCTACTCTAACAATGCACTTAGGTATTATAATCACTATCGACCGCCTCCGTGGTCTAATGGTGGAAGGTCCGGGGTTCGATCCCCGACCGCGTCATACCAAAATACGTTAAAAAATGGTACTTGTTGTTACCCTGCCTGGCGCTCAGCATTAAGGGGCTTAAACAAGGACTGGTCGGCTCGGAGTCAGTATACTGTGTCTGAGTGGGGGTATTCATGTTAAACGGCATGGTATCTCAGTGAGCTAGCACAATAAATCGGCATCAGTCCGGACTAGTACAAGCAGCCACACACATACATACACGTGCATGCACGTCGCTATATAAGTGCAATAATCTTGGACGCGACGTTAAACCCCATTTCACCTCACCTATGATCACTATCGAGCATTGAGATAGGACTAGGCCTTTTACTTCCTGGTGTGCATGTCCTCTCGTCAACATGGAGGGACACAGACTCGGTGTCCTGCTGTGGATCTGTGTCTGTGTACTGGACGGTGTAGCAGGTAGGTGCTGAATGGTTCTTGTGAATTTGTGAAGAGGAACACAAATAGGTCTGAACGTCCCTCTTTGTCTGGTGAAAAGTTTAATGATTCCTTTCAAACGACTGACCATGTACAATCAGGCACAGACGTGTAGAAAATATAAAGAAGACTGCTGAATGCTATGTGTAAACGAACATATTCACCCACTTGATATTTGTTCTGAATGGCTAACCTGTATGTGTCTTTATATACCCCGTACATATGAGATCATACATGGGTGTGATAGCTACTGAATATATCAATAATTATAAATGTATGGCACATCAAAGTGTAACATTAAGTGCCAATACTTTTTATGCCTGATGCATCAAATCAATTTTTTCTTCATGTTTTCCGTTTGTTTCGTCAAGCGAAAATAGAAAATATTTCAAAAATAACAGATCATTCGTTCCATATGTACTAAAATACCCTGTCTCCTGGGAACTTAGTGTGTTTACAGGTAATATGTCCGCCATTACAGGCTTATGTTTGAAGTGGTGTTTTTATGCAATGTTCAACTGATATGAAATAGCTGCGCGACAGCCACTTCTGTGCTAGGTGACCTATCTATCGAAAGAAAACTATCCGCACTGTTTGACGGAGAGTTATGATTACATGTTTAATCAGCCAAAATAATGGTGTATGATTTAGTTACATCGAGAATATTTGATTATGATAATAGGATTTCCTTCAATGATACTAGTTGTCCACAAGAGACATGTACAATGAAGTCACACACGTCCCCAGTCAGCAAGTAGATAAGAGGCAAATTAGGTCATGAATGGCCTCTTATCGCCTTCGTCTCACTCTGAACTAGTTTCATCCAGCCTTGAACATTCGATGGTTCTGCTTGTGGACAAGTTTCGTTTTAAGTTCAGTGGAAGTTTATCAGTTTCGTCAAATCGACAGACTACATACACGTGTGGCAAAACAAACATTGTTTCGTTTTGCAGCGGAACCTCTGTATTTGTACACAGTAGAAGTAGGCACAATAGAAGCAGAAGTTTTAGTTTCAACAAAATCAGTAAACACGCTATCCTGTCACTGGATTGTCTGGTCCAGATTCGAAATCCCTTGATTGTCTTATCCCGACTTGATTGCTTACAGACCGCAGTCATACATCACGTATAATATTGGCTGCGGCGTTGGTCAGTTGAGTGAGTGGTAGGTGCTGGCGGTAGAGCACGACATGCTTACTCTTTTCTTGAACAGCAGGTTTCGTCACTGCTT
Organism: Haliotis rufescens; assembly: GCF_023055435.1. NCBI lineage: Eukaryota > Metazoa > Mollusca > Gastropoda > Lepetellida > Haliotidae > Haliotis > Haliotis rufescens. The sequence goes on along the minus strand of NW_025963890.1, from coordinate 77,603,835 downwards.
TTCACTGACTCATTGATATAATGTTTAACTCTGTTTTGACTTTTACACACAATTATCCTCTGGCGTTGACGTTCAATATTTACATATAATATTGTCTCTGGAACTTCAACGTTTCAACAAGTCGATAAGGCGTTCGTCTTGAAATAGGTGTCCAAAGAACAAGATTTTAAGGATTGTTTCAATTATCCTACTCACCAGAACAATCCCACATTATCTGCCACCACAAAAGAAAAAACAAAACAAGATTTGTGCACTGTGAAATTAGAAAACAACCCCAGTTAAATAAAACAAAACGTTTGCCAAAGTCAGATAAGCACCCCAAGACATAAATTGGATAGTTTGATGAAACCCCCTGAAAATTCACGGACGCTCTTGCAAGCTTACTACCTAATGCAAATTGTGTACAGATAATTCGTTCATACAATTAAAATGTTTGTAAGTGAACAGGAAAATGTGGGAACAAAAAAATAAAATTTACCCTGAATGTTGTGTATGTGTTCACATGTGTCGTTTTATATTCGTGTTATTACCACCATTTGTATCCCCGGGATCAAGTTCACATTTTGCATTTTAAGGACTATTGACAAGAGATACCAATGTCAGCTCATGGAGTAATCTTTAACCAGCTTCCTCTACTACATGTGATTGGTATAGTACTGTATATGCCTGTCTCTGCCCTACGTACAGTTGACAGTACGCCTGGTCACTGTCTGTAACATTAGTATGTATAGCCTGTTACTGGTAACTGCCAGTCAGATACATACGGCCCGTGTATAATCAAGTGTCGCTGTTTCTATAAGATATATACCTGGTTTGTTACAGCTACCTGCCCATCAGGTACATACGGCTACATGTGCAGCTACCAGTGTCACTGTCCCCCTGACAAATGCCACACAACTTTCGGTTGTCAGTCAGCAAATTGTTTCCTGGGATGGTCCGGTCCGACTTGTGAAAAAGGTTAGCTTATTGCAGTAGCAACGTGCACATTTAAGTAATAAATGCAGTTTACATATATGAAATAACAACACTGGTTCTAAGACTGATATGTACCCAATTGAATCATCTCATACTTCAGGACAGGGATAAAGCATCAAGACATGAACATATATTGTTAAATCAAAGTTATTCCTGTATATGATGACAAGAAAGGAATTCCTTAAACGGGATATCTACTACCATGTGTTATTTTGTGAAAAAAGAGAATAATTCTTGTTTACGTCACAGAAAATATTGCCTTCAACAAATCAACAACATCATCCGATGGATACCCTTACCCTTCATCAAATGCCGTCGACGGGGACACGAAAAGGAACGATGACACCAAATGCATTCTGTCAGCTTATAATGATGCCAGTATAACATCTGCCTGGTGGAGGGTGGATCTGGGACAGAAAACACTGATACATGACGTTATCATCTACTTTAGAACTGGCTGTGAGTAGCATAGTATGTGTGTCATTTATATGCTTAACCGTACACGGGACATATTGTCGCCGGCGCATTATGTCGCCGGGTACATGTTGTCGCAGGCGACAAAACATGCCGAGGTTCACTGGATGTATTGTCGGCGGCGCATTATGTCGCTGGTTATATGTTGTCGCAGGCGACAATACATGCCGAGGTTCACTGCACATATTGTCTGCGTTATTCACGGTGTTGTTGATTATAATGGCTATGTTGATGATGGTGTTCTACATTAAATGTATAGAAAACACGTCAGAAGTCTGTCCGTCCGTCCGTCCGTCCGTCTGTAATCATTTATTTTCCGGAGCAAATATCGTTATACAATCTAGCTTTACGAAACTCCATGTACTTAATCATCACATTTAGGAATGATGCCTGTTACTATTTAGAGATTGTCGGTGGTGAATGTGAACAGCACAATGACGTCAGCCCATTATGACGAAACTCAAAAAGAGTTCTTTGTCGCAAGATAAAGTACAGTCGACGATCATGATCCTTCAGCGAAGTATCTGAGGCGGCAGTTGATCTGGTTCCAACATTTGTATATAAGAAAAGTGTGTAATTGTGCCTGATAACATATTTCGGATATAGGCCAATATAAGTCAGTGATAAGTCTCGTGTTAGATATTCTGCGATTCGATCACACTATTGTGACTTGAAACACAAACTAATGATTTCACCTAGCCTTGCGTATAGCATCGCGTGTCTATGTTACAGTCAATGTGCAAATGGACTGAATTTTTCACTTAGGCAATTTACAAAACGCCTAAATATTTCAGTTATTTTTTACAAAAAAAACCCTTAAACACTGTCCATTCATGTTGTCATGATAACGAATTCCAGCCATTCGATATTATATTTTATCACATATTGACTGAAAATGATACCATTAAAAAAATGGAAAGTCAATGTATATTTATACATTTAATGACTGCTTATCCTGACATAAGGAGTACTTTGTGGTGTGTTTTAAGCCCTTTTGAACTTCTTCATAATGTTAAGTCAATCTGTTTCACAATTCAAATGGTCGGATGTAAACACATTTTACTCATTGACAAATGTCAAATCAAAGGGAAATGCACGTGAAACCAACGGCTCACGCGCATCGCAAAAACTCCTCATTAATTACGCTAAGGAACTAGAATGATTCGGTTCAATGCCACAGCAAAATGCAAATATAGTAATTACAACCGACAAAAGTTATATGTGTAGTATTAGGCAATTAACTTGTTTGAGGAATGTATCCATCAATATCCACATAAAAGAACGGTATCCCATATAAATTGCAGCTGTACGAAGAAACTTGTTCTATAGCACGTGCTGTTGTAACAATCTATTATTTAAAATACACAAAACCGCAAAAGAAACGTCACCATGGATAGATATATGAACTTTATTTGTCCAAACACTGTAAACATGCTTTGAGACGTAGTAAAAGGACGAAACTTGGCAAAACTGATGACCAAGGTTGAAATTAAAGTGTCAAATGTTCTTAAAGTTAAACACAACACTAGTCTCTGAGGCATCACAAGTCGGTATCTCGTGTGTCCGCCATGGGCATTGATGACTGCCGTGCATCGTCAATACATGGAATGGATGAGGCGGTTGATTAAGGCCACGGGCACTTGAGCCCACACTCTGAGGAACGCCTGACGCAGTCCAGCTGCAGTTGTCGGCCTTGGTCGGACGTCATTCAGCCTTCTTTGAATCTCGTCCCACAGGTGCTCAGTGGGATTTAAATCGGGACTGAGGCCAGGCCACTGCATGGTCCTGATGCCACTCTGCTGGAGGAAGTCTCTTGTTGCTCTTGCAATGTGGGCACGGGTGTTATCATGCTGAAACTTGTGGTTTCGGCGACGTGTCAAATGAGGTATGGCGTGTGGTCTCAAGACTTAATCAATATACCGAGCTGCTGTGACACCGTTCCCTGGACCGATGTTCTGGAAGACCACAGGACCGACCCTCTGTGCAAGAACAATTCCATCCCACACCATGATGGTCGGACCACCCCACGAGTCTCTCTCAACAACACAAGCATCCGAATAACGTTCCCTTCAGCATCGACAGACTCTCTCTGCCATCTGCTGTTGATATACAGTTACGGCTCTCGCCTGTGTTGCCCACTGTTGTCCCGACGATGACGTGGTGTCAGAATGGTGTCAGAACGCACAGTGTCCGCACTAATGTGTCGCTGGTGTGTCCCCATGGTCTGTCGAGCAATTTCCGCAGCAGTAACAAAGCGATCTTGAAGATGCTGTCGCACAATCTGACGATCCTGACGCCGTGTGTTCACCCTTGACTCGGTCATCTGTAGTGTTGGTGGTCTGGTACCGTTGCCTGCATATGGTCCTTATACACCTTGACTAAAATTACCCAGATATTTAAATGACAACTTTTCATGCAATGTTACTTGGGTTGACATTGCGGTTCTTTTGCGGTTCAGTATATAATGAATACTAGGGGGTTGTGAGAGGGTGGTACTTATGTGGCTAACTCATTCAGAGTTAACACCCCCACCCGGCTAAACATTGTTTTCAAATGTAATTATATACATATATTGATTGTAATAACGGCAGGCCACTGTAAAAACAACAACGACAACAACCCAAAATAACATATGATTAAAGTATAAACAGTTCCAATCAGTAAAATGTAAATCGGAGTATTGATGCATTGTTGTATGTATTAGAAGGTAATGACACATTCCTTAGTGACTTTTGTTGCATGTATTATATTGTAGTGTCGCGGAACTGGTCGATTATACTTAAATTCAAGTACGTAAGGGGAAAGAAGTACTTTCGATAGTACGTAGGAGGAAAGACGAACCTCCAAAATTATGTAAGGAGAGAAGTTCTCCGACACTACGTAAGGAGAGAAGTATCTCCGTGGCAGTGCATATCATAGGATGAACACAACCGTGACACACACACACACACACACACACACACACACACACACACATTAAACCCCATTTCACCTCACCCTGGACGTGATTTGAAAATATAATGTATTTATTTAGCATGGAAGATGATCTTTTAGATCGGTTTTGATAGCGTATTTTATCTAAAATTACATCGTGGGTTGTGTGAAAACATGATAGTCCTTTGTTGTCATAGTATGCGCGCAATTGTGGTCAAATGAAATCATGGTATTGAGATTACGAATTAAACCCTTTTCTTATACATGCGTTAAAAGGAAGGTCAAATCTTCTAAGTATATTAGTGTGATTCGTCTTAAGTCCTTCAACTTCGACACAACGGTGTTTGGGTTTATCCAGAAAAGCACATCTACATATATTTATATGTATGTGTAAATATTTTAGATAAATTATTTTTAATGATGAATATGGATTTCCTGAAAATGACATTATTGATTAATACGTTTAATGATGAATATGGATTTCCTGAAAATGACATTATTGATTAATACGTCCATGGAAGGAAATGTTACTCATTATTTTGTTTTTCCCCTGGCGGATTGCAATAATCATGTCGTGGTTAGTTTGAAAATTAGATCTAAAAATACAATGTGTTTCATATGATCATTAACAATTGTCTTCTTGAGACAAATAACAGCCTGACAGCCTGACAATTGAACAATTAACAATTCGACGTTGATAAACGAGGATATATGCACATACAGTCGTCATGTTCCCATAACATTTATAACTTTGGTAACGGTTTGGCGCTATTTTCACCTCGATCTGTGATAAAGAATATAGGTGTATACTACTTGTCAGATGTAAAGAAGACTTAATTACTAATACTTGAAACTGTTACAATACAGTAATTATAATCATGATGTTTCACGTTTAACAGATATAGTTCGTCGGAATGGTATCCAGATCTACATAGCTGATACTGCCGCCTCCCCAACTGATGGCGTCAACTGCTACAACGTGACAGGGAACAGAGACGGGACGGACATATCTGATGTTTTGAACGTCACATGTTCTGGTGAAGGGCGCTATCTGGTCCTGTACACCACAACTGTAAACAACGAGATCAACAATGTCAACGTACCCGTCCTGGATTTCTGTGAAGTGGAGGTTGACGGTACGGGTTATGTTTCCCACTACACTTAAGCCGTCATTAGAACCCAATGTATGTAAATGTGGTTACATAATTTAATCTGGTCCTGTACACCACTTCATCAACAACGATAGTGGATATAAAATGCCCATCATGGATTTCTGTGAAGTGGAGGTTAACGGTGGGGAGTTATATGATATTTACTGGTCTTGATAATACAAATACAAATACAAATCATACAAGTCAGAATCCACAAGTACCTTGCAAATTATATTGAACAACCCTGAAGCTGAAGGTGAAGAAAACAGCAAATACCAAACATTATGAGATGCATAGTATCATGGCAAATATTTTGTTATTTCCATATTTTTAGGTACAGGCAAGCAACATATTGAGTTGTTTAAAACTTATTAATTTGCGGAAAATCAAATGGATCAGGCACAAGTGACTCACTTACGAGGCCTTCTCCTGCATACACTTCATTACTTTGTCATATGTGAATAATGATAGTGCAAAATAAATTACAGTGCATAGGAATTATATATAAGTACCCAGCAAACAATTCTACGTTGTGACAACGTTGTGACAACGTTGACTTTTCGTTGCTATAACGTTGTGATGTTACGTTGTCACAACGTAAATCTGTAGACTCCCAGATTGGTTGCTGCAACGTTGTGCGTAAACCAAAATACAACCAAATCAAGACGTTGTCACAACGTCCATTTTTTATGTTGCTTCAACGTTTAACCAAAACGTCGCGACAACGTAGGTATCGCATACACATGGAGACACTACAGCCATTTTAGCACGTTGTTGCAATGTCCATATAGACTAACGCCTGTATTATTCCTCAATACCTCCCAGGCAGCCTCAAAAGTTTGTACCAATCTAGTTAAGACATCAGGTACCAAGCAATTCATTCTGCAAGCTGAATTCACTTTAACCCTATCCATGAAACAGCAAGTCAATGAAATGCACTCTCCTTTGGCAGAGTTTGAAATACGGCCAAGATAAAAACCTAAATGTTTTAAATTACATGTACAATTTGGTTATATAATATTTATTTTCCCAAACAATTTTCAAGGCTATCTGCAAATAGTTCACAAAATGTTTCAACAGAATTAAAAGATATTTGATTTTCCCACGATTTTGCAAATTAAAAACCATCAAACAATAAGCCCTGCACAAATTGAAACATTTAAATTTTCTTGGCCTTATCCCATGTATTCAGCATTGAGAGCAACACTGTGACAAACAGAATAGTCTATGCATATGATGTCCTAAGATCCATTTCCCAGCAACGAAATGACAATAGAATTCTGGTTGAGGTGACCTTTATTTATTTGTTAAATGACAAGTCAGAACTTGGGCTGAGTTGCTGAGGAGCCTTTTCGGTCCTAAAATGAAAAGTCACAGGGATGATCTTCAACTGTATCCATATTCTCTCCTTGGTATGCCTTGGTAACTGAATAAAAAATGACACAAATGTTATAAAATGGCAAGGCAAGGGACATATTTCTGACATAACAAAATAATGGTTGCATTCCCCAAAATAATATTTTGATGTCTGATGTCAGTCTTTAAACTGGTAAGTGAGAAGAAGGCGCTGACAATAATACCATGATGCTCTTGAATCATACATAGGCAGAAAAGCTTTTAGCACTGAATCATTGGTGTAACTTTATACCCCCGCCCTTTTAGATTGTGGGTATAATTAAATAAGAATCATCTAAATTTTAATTCTTGAAGATGTTTGTATATATTATTGCATCATACATACCTTTCTGTCAGTGATGTACTTTAAACAAATATGCTCCCACAATACTGTTTTCTCGTCCTGAAAGAAAAACAGAAACCACAAAGTATCACATTCTTAAATAAACCAGTACTGTATAGATAAATCCAATTTACTTAGACTAATAGAGTATGGTGCAACTGGTGGTAATATTGGCAAATAGTTTTATCAGTCAACAGTTCAACTGTAGTTATTCAAAAGCAGTAACTTTACCTTTCTGCTGTACATCAAAAACTAGTGATTCAAGTGAATATGTTGGCCAAGTTTCTAAAACCTTATTTGAAAAATATGTACATAAATGAAAAATATATATTGCCAAATAAAATAAATAGTTCCCATATTTGAAGCATTAATGTTGAATATGAATTATGAATTGACCCACTAATAAGTGATAGAAGTGTTAACACTTTGGGGTATTATCCTAATTAAAATTGTGATTATTTTTTTTAATACTTACCCTTATATTTTCCATATTAATATGCCAGGATAGTTATATATGTTCCAACATTTACAAAGATAGAAACATGGGGAAATTAACAAAATGCAATAGCTTATACAATACCAGACTAAGTTGAAACAGCTCTGTAAATATTTATTGTAATTTATTTGTTACTATGTTTATCAACATAGATCTAATACAGTTCAATATCGTTAAATATAATTCTTTAGTATGGTAGCCTACGTGGCAACATAATGGAAACCGAAAACCGAACGAATATGGTTGCTATCAATTTCATTGTATTTTTCATTGGTGCACATTGGCTACACCTATCTCACCTTTATAATCAACAAACGATGACCAACTCACTGACAATATATGGTGATATTTAACTTTTGACTATCGACTAGCTTATCATCACCAGCGAGGACAATACCGCAAACACCCCGTTATAGCGCGCGACAAGAGACTCGTTTTACTTTTGCTCGTTTTCATTAGAAAGGAGTCGGACATAGATCTAGTTATCGGAAAATGATGCATTGATTCGTTTTTGGAAATAATAAAACAAGTATGTTTCTGTCTCTTCCCGAAAATACAATTTGTCATAACATCATTGAGCGCATTAAGACTAAGGCTATCACTTGTAGCCTACAGAGAGTCGATCTGAAAATACTTCCATTGTTTTGATTCCCTCTCTTCGCTGTATAAGAGAAATCTACTAAACCTTTCCCATTCCCTGAATGAGCCACATTGTTTCACAAAAACCAAAGTCAGAGGATTAGTACATGTAAACTTTATTAGTAATGGTTTCAGAAATAATACGGAAGAAATGGCGATAACTATCAGTGGTCAGAAGGCTATGCATAAGTAAGGCCTATCACGGACTTGTATATTATATATAGGTCCGTGGGCCTATTTACAGACCTACACGCTTACGATCGAAACCCAAACATAATATGACGGCCACAAAACTCCGCCAGACTGAATTCTGGTCAAACATATACTGCTTGGCCTTGGTATCCATAAAATAATAACATGGAAAAAAAGTCTTGGGCCCCCTTCACCTCTATATGCATCATGTTCTGTGTATCATATTAATATCAACACTGACGCGCAGTGATCCATGAAAGTGACCGACAAACGGCATTCTAAACCCTGCCACTTCTGAATAATACGACACATTAAAATCATTTGACGATCTGCATGTACAGAAATATATCAACAAGCGGAGACTGCTTTTGAAAAATTAACTTACCTCATCCGAATTCACAGATCATCTGCCCAGTTCCAGCTGCTGCACAATCACTTGGTTGTAATATATTATCTCCAGTGTGAGTTTGAACTAAGATGGCTGGTGACAACAAATCTTCCGCGACAATGTTACGTCATTCTGACGTCACTTCACGAGGCAACAGGCTAAACCTTTCAGAAGTCGCTCTCACGCCGCAAAAAATGCGCGCCAATTGTTTTTAACTGTAATATTGCTTGTGACAAACATTTAGAAGACAGATAACTTCGTTAATAGATATATATGTTTAAAAAAATAACACTAAGAGATGGTAGATCTATAAGTGGTTTCCTAAACATCATTTACAAAAAGTGTTGTAATGTCCAAAGCACAACGTTATCACAACTTTATATTACAACGTTGTTGTTACGTTGTGGAATAACGTTTTCATAGAGATACACAATTACGTTCTTGACATTTTAGTATTAAGAGATGAAAATTCAAATGCCGAATATATAGCAAGGTAATTCATTACTGCCTTGGTATTCTGACAAATTCATGTTGATTTTGATAAAGCAATACTATTCCTTTATGACTATCGAGAAGCAAACTCAATAACGTTTCACCGACGTTTCAGAAACGTAGTTACAAAACGTTGTGTGATGTCCAATGCACAACGTTTTCACAACGTGAATATGCAACGTTGTTATAACGTTATGAAATAACGTTGCAGGTTGACGTTATAATAACGTTGTGACAACGTTATATCACAACGTTACCAATCCACAACCTTTCCACAACGTTGTGACAACGTCTCGTGTTAGCTGGGTAATGAGAAAATAAAATATAAAAAAATATAATATATATATACAGTATTACACACAAACACATATACCTACATACCCACACACGCACACATACATATACACTCGTATGCATATAAACACGAGATACATTAATATTTATTGGTATACAATGATACATTTGTGAAATATTTTTAATATGTTTATATATTACCGCAGTAGTGAGTAAACTAATATGCTTTCTAAATTTAAGCGAAGGGCGTGAAATATAGAATATAAGTAAGCTGTGACAATTACATTGAATGCTGTTGTTTTGCATCAAAATCGAAGTTATAACGAATACCAAAACTGTCAGCAAGCTTGTGACGACCATCATAGGCAACAATCTTCACAAGGACTCTGTCACCAGTCTCCAGTACTGCCGCTCTTGCCTTCTGGTCGTATTTGGTCTTCTTCCTTTCCTGAGCTTTGGTTGCCATCTCGGCTGCAAGATCATATGCCTGCTTTAACCTATCCTGTAAAGAGTTTGTATACTTCAAGACAGATTTTGGCTTGCTTGGCTCAATGTCAAGCCCGAATGTTATGTCAACAGGAAGCCTTAGGTGCCGACCAAACATCAAGAAGAATGGAAACTCTTAGACTCATGCTGAGTGCAGTTATAAGCATGCACAAGTGTCTTCCAATCTCGCTGGCTATCTGGATCCAAGGTTCCTAGCATGTTGCACAACGTTCGGTTAAAGCGTTCACACATCCCGTTACCAATTGGATTGTAAGGAGTGTTTGAAGATCTTCAACATTGTACAATGCTCAGTCATCAGGGTACACACAAAGTTAGCTCCTTTATCAGGGTGAATCCGCTTCGGGAGGCCATAATGCACAACAAAGTTGTTGAACAAGAGCTCAGCTGTTGTCTTTGCAGTATTGTTCCTGCAAGGATAAGCTTGAGCATACCTAGTGAAGTTATCGGTTATCACGAGAACACCTGGCCACCATTTGATGTTTCTAATCCAAGGAAGTCTATGCAAACAAGTTCAAGTGGCTGTGATGTTGTAATATTCACTGGAAGTGCTCGAGATGTAATTGTCTTACGTTTGATGCAGCGATCACAGGACTTCACATGGACTTCAACATATTTGGTCATTCCAGGCCAGTAGAATCTTCCCCTCAAGGGAGAAACTGTTCTGTCTCTGCCTGAATGACCAACATTGTCATGCAAACTGCGCAGCAGTGCACCTCTACATCTACTATGTAAGACAAGTTGCACCTGTTCTCCTTGACCCGTCTTGGTTGTTCTATGAAGAACTCCTCTGTGCAGTTGCATCTGTGGAAAGTTCTTGATGAGAAATGTCATGTTACTGTCTCCAGTGTATTAATTCCTGTTTGGTCTTGTGCCGCATTCCACGTGGTCAATGAGGGTAGCCAGAGATGGATCTCTCATCTGTGATTTTCTCCAGTCCTTGGCATTGATATCGCGCTTTTATATATATACTTTGATATCGATATCATCCTCATCTATGACTTTTGTTGACATACCGATACTTTCCACTAGGTTGGGAACTTGGATGATGTTACAGATGGCATTCACAGAGTCAGTGGATAATTCCTCTAATGGTAACTTGTCTTGCAGCCTTGACAGCGTCAATACTGCACTTCCCTAGTCTGTACCTAATGCTGAAATTATACGCAGAGAGTGCTGCCAACCATCGATGACCAGGAGCATCAAGGCGAGCAGTGATTAAAACATACGTGAGAGGATTGTTATCTGTGACAACTGCAAACTCATGTCCATACAAGTAGTCATTGAACTTCTCTGAGATTGCCCACTTCAAACACAGAAACTCCTCTGGCAATTGCCCATCTTACTACTGGTATAGCACTGCTCCTAATCCCCGAGTACTGACATCAATGTGGAGCTCAAAGGGTTTGGAAAAATCAACATATCCAAGCACTGGTGGTGTTGACAAGCGAGTCTTAAGTTCCTAAAAAGCCTCTTGCTGTTCTTCGCCCCACTTCCAGTCGATGCTGTCTGAGTGCTGCTTGGATTTGGACTTCTTGGATGCTGACTTTGGCATTAGTTCTCATAGTGGTTCCGGAGTTTGACAAATTTTACTATAATAGCCAGCAAAACCAATTTCCGGACTTCTTCTGTATTGGATGGTTTTAACCAGTCTTTAATCTTGTACACTTTTTCTGGGTCAGCTTCGATGCCATCTGCTGAAACAATATATCCCATGTATCGGACCTTCCGCTTGAAAAAACTTGCACTTCTTTGGAGTGAGTTTGAGTCCACAATCCTTGCAACCTTTAAGTGCAGTCCATCAAGGCATTTTTCCATTAGACGCTGGTATGTTACAGGAGCATTGGGAAGTCTGAATGGCATTCTATTAAATTTAAAGAATCCAAGTGGTCCGACTATAAAGGCTGTTCTTTGCTTGTGTTTTTTTCCGACTTTCACTTGGTGATAACCACTCTTCATATCCAACACAGAGAACAGGGTATTTCCGCCAAGACATTCAAGTAGTTCTTCAATACAAGGGAACACGTAGGAATCTTTGATGGTCCGGAGATTAAGCTCGCGAAAGTCAATGCACATCCCCAGACGTCCATCTTTCTACTTTGCTGATACAACATTAGAGGCCCATGGGCTATGAGACCCTCTAATGACTCTAGCTGAAATAAGTTCCAAAAGATGAGTCCTAACTTCTTCATAGATGGGGGATCCTACGATGTCGCTGTTTGAATGCCGTGTTGTCACATAAGTCTATCCTGTGCTTTACCATAGAACAGTTGCCAAGATCATCATTCCTCTTTGAACAAATATCCTTAAAGTTCAGGATTATGTCAAGTCCATCTGCGATCTGTTCACGGATAAGTCCTTCCTTGTCTAACTCCACTTGGTTAATGAGGTTGGAGTTCACAAAGTAAAGCCTTAGGAGGGATGCCAACTGTCTGTGTGGTGATGTTGGAGACATTCACTTCTATTTCCGTTGGAGTGTCACACTCATAATTGATGATTTTTTCGGCAAAGTCAAGGTCGCTTGGTACAGCTGGGTTCAGCGGTAGAGCGGTATAGTACTGTATATGCGTCTCTGCCCTACGTACAGTCGACAGTACGCCTCGTCACTGTCTGTAACATTAGTATGTATAGCCTGTTACTGGTAACTGCCAGTCAGATACATACGGCCCGTGTATAATCAAGTGTCGCTGTTTCTATAAGATATATACCTGGTTTGTTACAGCTACCTGCCCATCAGGTAAATACGGCTACATGTGCAGCTACCAGTGTCACTGTCCCCCTGACAAATGCCACACAACTTTCGGTTGTCAGTCAGCAAATTGTTTCCTGGGATGGTCCGGTCCGACTTGTGAAAAAGGTTAGCTTATTGCAGTAGCAACGTGCACATTTAATGTAATATATGCAGTTTACATATATGCCATATGAAATAACAACACTGGTTCTAAGACTGATATGTACCCAATTGAATCATCTCATACTTCAGGACAGGGATAAAGCATCAAGACATGAACATATATTGTTAAATCAAAGTTATTCCTGTATATGATGACAAGAAAGGAATTCCTTAAACGGGATATCTACTACCATGTGTTATTTTGTGAAAAAAGAGAATAATTCTTGTTTACGTCACAGAAAATATTGCCTTCAACAAATCAACAACATCATCCGATGGATACCCTTACCCTTCATCAAATGCCGTCGACGGGGACACGAAAAGGAACGATGACACCAAATGCATTCTGTCAGCTTATAATGATGCCAGTATAACATCTGCCTGGTGGAGGGTGGATCTGGGACAGAAAACACTGATACATGACGTTATCATCTACTTTAGAACTGGCTGTGAGTAGCATAGTATGTGTGTCATTTATATGCTTAACCGTACACGGGACATATTGTCGCCGGCGCATTATGTCGCCGGGTACATGTTGTCGCAGGCGACAAAACATGCCGAGGTTCACTGGATGTATTGTCGGCGGCGCATTATGTCGCTGGTTATATGTTGTCGCAGGCGACAATACATGCCGAGGTTCACTGCACATATTGTCTGCGTTATTCACGGTGTTGTTGATTATAATGGCTATGTTGATGATGGTGTTCTACATTAAATGTATAGAAAACACGTCAGAAGTCTGTCCGTCCGTCCGTCCGTCCGTCTGTAATCATTTATTTTCCGGAGCAAATATCGTTATACAATCTAGCTTTACGAAACTCCATGTACTTAATCATCACATTTAGGAATGATGCCTGTTACTATTTAGAGATTGTCGGTGGTGAATGTGAACAGCACAATGACGTCAGCCCATTATGACGAAACTCAAAAAGAGTTCTTTGTCGCAAGATAAAGTACAGTCGACGATCATGATCCTTCAGCGAAGTATCTGAGGCGGCAGTTGATCTGGTTCCAACATTTGTATATAAGAAAAGTATGTAATTGTGCCTGATAACATATTTCGGATATAGGCCAATATAAGTCAGTGATAAGTCTCGTGTTAGATATTCTGCGATTCGATCACACTATTGTGACTTGAAACACAAACTAATGATTTCACCTAGCCTTGCGTATAGCATCGCGTGTCTATGTTACAGTCAATGTGCAAATGGACTGAATTTTTCACTTAGGCAATTTACAAAACGCCTAAATATTTCAGTTATTTTTAAAAAAAAACAACCTTAAACACTGTCCATTCATGTTGTCATGATAACGAATTCCAGCCATTCTATATTATATTTTATCACATATTGACTGAAAATGATACCATTAAAAAAATGGAAAGTCAATGTATATTTATACATTTAATGACTGCTTATCCTGACATAAGGAGTACTTTGTGGTGTGTTTTAAGCCCTTTTGAACTTCTTCATAATGTTAAGTCAATCTGTTTCACAATTCAAATGGATGTAAACACATTTTACTCATTGACAAATGTCAAATCAAAGGGAAATGCACGTGAAACCAACGGCTCACGCGCATCGCAAAAACTCCTCATTAATTACGCTAAGGAACTAGAATGATTCGGTTCAATGCCACAGCAAAATGCAAATATAGTAATTACAACCGACAAAAGTTATATGTGTAGTATTAGGCAATTAACTTGTTTGAGGAATGTGTCCATCAATATCCACATAAAAGAACGGTATCCCATATAAATTGCAGCTGTAAGAAGAAACTTGTTCTATAGCACGTGCTGTTGTAACAATCTATTATTTAAAATACACAAAACCGCAAAAGAAACGTCACCATGGATAGATATATGAACTTTATTTGTCCAAACACTGTAAACATGCTTTGAGACGTAGTAAAAGGACGAAACTTGGCAAAACTGATGACCAAGGTTGAAATTAAAGTGTCAAATGTTCTTAAAGTTAAACACAACACTAGTCTCTGAGGCATCACAAGTCGGTATCTCGTGTGTCCGCCATGGGCATTGATGACTGCCGTGCATCGTCAATACATGGAATGGATGAGGCGGTTGATTAAGGCCACGGGCACTTGAGCCCACACTCTGAGGAACGCCTGACGCAGTCCAGCTGCAGTTGTCGGCCTTGGTCGGACGTCATTCAGCCTTCTTTGAATCTCGTCCCACAGGTGCTCAATGGGATTTAAATCGGGACTGAGGCCAGGCCACTGCATGGTCCTGATGCCACTCTGCTGGAGGAAGTCTCTTGTTGCTCTTGCAATGTGGGCACGGGTGTTATCATGCTGAAACTTGTGGACCGCCTCCGTGGTCTTGTGGTAGAGCGTCCGCCCGGAGAGCGGAAGGTCCAGGGTTCGATCCCGGGCCGCGTCATACAAAAAGACGTTAAAAGATTGTACTTGTTGTTACCCTGTCTGGCGCTCGGCATTAAGGGGCTAAAACAAGGACTGGTCGGCTCGGAGTCAGTATACTGTGTCTGAGTGGGGTATTCATGTTAAACTGCGGCATGGTATCTCAGTGAGCTAGCACTATAAATCGGCATCAGTCCGGACTAGTACAAGCAGCCACACACACAAATACACGTGCACGCACGTCGCTATATAAGTGCAATAATCTTGGACGCGACGTTAAACCCAATTTCACCTCACCTCACCTGAAACTTGTGGTTTCTGCGACGTGTCAAATGAGGTATGGCGTGTGGTCTCAAGACTTAATCAATATACCGAGCTGCTGTGACACCGTTCCCTGGACCGATGTTCTGGAAGACCACAGGACCGACCCTCTGTGCAAGAACAATTCCATCCCACACCATGATGGTCGGACCACCCCACGAGTCTCTCTCAACAACACAAGCATCCGAATAACGTTCCCTTCAGCGTCGACAGACTCTCTCTGCCATCTGCTGTTGATATACAGTTACGGCTCTCGCCTGTGTTGCCCACTGTTGTCCCGACGATGACGTGGTGTCAGAATGGTGTCAGAACGCACAGTGTCCGCACTAATGTGTCGCTGGTGTGTCCCCATGGTCTGTCGAGCAATTTCCGCAGCAGTAACAAAGCGATCTTGAAGATGCTGTCGCACAATCTGACGATCCTGACGCCGTGTGTTCACCCTTGACTCGGTCATCTGTAGTGTTGGTGGTCTGGTACCGTTGCCTGTATATGGTCCTTATACACCTTGACTAAAATTACCCAGATATTTAAATGACAACTTTTCATGCAATGTTACTTGGGTTGACATTGCGGTTCTTTTGCGGTTCAGTATATAATGAATACTAGGGGGTTGTGAGAGGGTGGTACTTATGTGGCTAACTCATTCAGAGTTAACACCCCCACCCGGCTAAACATTGTTTTCAAATGTAATTATATACATATATTGATT
This sequence comes from Haliotis rufescens, assembly GCF_023055435.1. NCBI lineage: Eukaryota > Metazoa > Mollusca > Gastropoda > Lepetellida > Haliotidae > Haliotis > Haliotis rufescens. The sequence goes on along the minus strand of NW_025963890.1, from coordinate 77,587,259 downwards.
GTAATAACGGCAGGCCACTGTAAAAACAACAACGACAACAACCCAAAATAACATATGATTAAAGTATAAACAGTTCCAATCAGTAAAATGTAAATCGGAGTATTGATGCATTGTTGTATGTATTAGAAGGTAATGACACATTCCTTAGTGACTTTTGTTGCATGTATTATATTGTAGTGTCGCGGAACTGGTCGATTATACTTAAATTCAAGTACGTAAGGGGAAAGAAGTACTTTCGATAGTACGTAGGAGGAAAGACGAACCTCCAAAATTATGTAAGGAGAGAAGTTCTCCGACACTACGTAAGGAGAGAAGTATCTCCGTGGCAGTGCATATCATAGGATGAACACAACCGTGACACACACACACACACACACACACACACACACACACACACACACACACACACACACACACACACACACACACACACACACACACACACACACATTAAACCCCATTTCACCTCACCCTGGACGTGATTTGAAAATATAATGTATTTATTTAGCATGGAAGATGATCTTTTAGATCGGTTTTGATAGCGTATTTTATCTAAAATTACATCGTGGGTTGTGTGAAAACATGATAGTCCTTTGTTGTCATAGTATGCGCGCAATTGTGGTCAAATGAAATCATGGTATTGAGATTACGAATTAAACCCTTTTCTTATACATGCGTTAAAAGGAAGGTCAAATCTTCTAAGTATATTAGTGTGATTCGTCTTAAGTCCTTCAACTTCGACACAACGGTGTTTGGGTTTATCCAGAAAAGCACATCTACATATATTTATATGTATGTGTAAATATTTTAGATAAATTATTTTTAATGATGAATATGGATTTCCTGAAAATGACATTATTGATTAATACGTTTAATGATGAATATGGATTTCCTGAAAATGACATTATTGATTAATACGTCCATGGAAGGAAATGTTACTCATTATTTTGTTTTTCCCCTGGCGGATTGCAATAATCATGTCGTGGTTAGTTTGAAAATTAGATCTAAAAATACAATGTGTTTCATATGATCATTAACAATTGTCTTCTTGAGACAAATAACAGCCTGACAGCCTGACAATTGAACAATTAACAATTCGACGTTGATAAACGAGGATATATGCACATACAGTCGTCATGTTCCCATAACATTTATAACTTTGGTAACGGTTTGGCGCTATTTTCACCTCGATCTGTGATAAAGAATATAGGTGTATACTACTTGTCAGATGTAAAGAAGACTTAATTACTAATACTTGAAACTGTTACAATACAGTAATTATAATCATGATGTTTCACGTTTAACAGATATAGTTCGTCGGAATGGTATCCAGATCTACATAGCTGATACTGCCGCCTCCCTAACTGATGGCGTCAACTGCTACAACGTGACAGGGAACAGAAACGGGACAGACATACCTGATGTTTTGAACGTCACATGTTCTGGTGAAGGGCGCTATCTGGTCCTGTACACCACCACTGTCAACAACGAGATCAACAATGTCAACGTACCCGTCCTGGATTTCTGTGAAGTGGAGGTTGACGGTACGGGTTATGTTTCCCACTACACTTAAGCCGTAATCAGAACCCATTGTATGTAAATGTGGTTACATTATTTAATCTGGTCCTGTACACCACCACTATCAACAACGATAGTGGATATAAAATGCCCATCATGGATTTTTGTGAAGTGGAGGTTAACGGTGGGGAGTTATATGATATTTATTGGTCCTGATAATACAAATACAAATACAAATCATACAAGTCAGAATCCACAAGTACCTTGCAAATTATATTGAACAACCCTGAAGCTGAAGGTGAAGAAAACAGCAAATACCAAACATTATGAGATGCATAGTATCATGGCAAACATTTTGTTATTTCCATATTTTTAGGTACAGACAAGCAACATATTGACTTGATTAAAACATATTTATTTGCGGAAAATCAAATGGATCAGGCACAAGTGACTCACTTACGAGGCCTTCTCCTGCATACATTTCATTACTTTGTCATATGTGAATAATGATAGCGCAGAATTTATCACAGTGCATAGGAATTATATATAAGTAATGAGAAAATATAATGATACACCCACAGACACCCACATACATATATATATACAGTATTACACACAAACACATATACCTACATACCCACACACGTACACATACATATACACGCGTATACATATAAACATGAGATACATTAATATTTATTGGTATATAATGGTACATTTGTGAAATATATTTAATATGTTTATATATTACCGCAGTAGTGAGTAAACTAATAGGCATTTGTAATTTAAGTGAAGGGCGTGAAATATAGAATATAACTAAGCTGTGACAATTACATTGAATGCTGTTGTTTTGCATCAAAATCAATATTATAATGAATACCAAAACTGTCAGCAAGCTTGTGACGACCATCATAGGCAACAATCTTCACAAGGACTCTGTCACCAGTCATCAGTACTGCCGCTCTTGCCTTCGGGTCGTATTTGGTCTTCTTCCTTTACTGAGCTTTGGTTGCCATCTTGGCTGCAAGATCATATGCCTGCTTTAACCTATCCTGTAAAGATTTTGTATACTTCAAAACATATTTTGGCTTGCTTGTCTCAATGTCAAGCCCGAATGCTATGTCAACAGGAGGCCTTAGATGCCGACCAAACATCAAGAAGAAAGGAGACTCGTAGACTCCTGCTGAGTGCAATTATAAGCATGCACAAGTGTCTTCCAATCTCGCTTGCTGTCTGGATCCAAGGTTCCTAGCATGTTGCACAACGTTCGGTTAAAGCGTTCACGAATCCCATTACCAATTGGATGGTAAGACGTGTTTGAAGATTTTTCAATCTTCAACATTGTACAAAGCTCAGTCATCAGGGTACCAACAAAGTTTGCTCCTTTATCAGAGTGAATCCGCTTCGGGAGGCCATAATGCACAACAAAGTTGTTGAACAAGAGCTCAGCCGTTGTCTTTGCAGTGGTGTTCCTGCAAGGATAAGCTTGAGCATACCTAGTGAAGTGATCGGTTATCACGAGAACACATTGCTGGCCACCCTTTGATGTCTCTAATCCAAGGAAGTCTATGCAAACAAGTTCAAGTGGCTGTGATGTTGTAATATTCACTGGAGGTGCTCGAGATGTAATTGTCTTATGCCTGATGCAGCGATCACAGGATTGCACATGCACTTCAACATCTTTGGTCATTCCAGGCCAGTAGAATCTTCCCCTCAAGAGAGAAACGGTTCTGTCTCTGCCTGAATGACCAACATTGTCATGCAAACTGCGCAGCAGTGCACCTCTACATCTACTATGTAAGACAAGTTGCAACTGTTCTCCTTGACCCGTCTTGGTTGTTCTATGAAGAACTCCTGTGTGCAGCTGCATCTATGGAAAGTTCTTGATGAGAGATGTCATGTTACTGTCTCCAGTGTATTGATTCGTGTCTGGTCTTGTGTCGCAGACAATAAGGGTAGCAAGGGATGGATCTCTCATCTGTGATCTTCTCCAGTCCTTTGCATTGATATCGCACTTGTCTTCATGTATATCGATATCATCCTCATCTATGACTTGTGTTGACATACCGATACTTGGATGATGTTACAGATGGCATTCACAGAGTCAGTGGATAATTCCTCTAATGGTAACTTGTCTGGCAGCCTTGACAGCATCAATATTGCAATTCTCTAGTCTGTACCTAATGCTGAAATTATACGCAGAGACCAGGAGCTTCAAGGCGAGCAGTGATTAAAACATATGTGAGAGGATTGTTATCTGTGACAACTGCTAACTCATGTCCATACAAGTAGTCGTTGAACTTCTCTGAGATTGCCAACTTCAAACACAGAAACTCCACTGGCAATTGCCCATCCTACTACTGGTATAGCACTGCTCCTAATCCCCGAGTACTAACATCAATGTGGAGCTCAAAGGGTTTGGAAAAATCAACATATCCAAGCACTGGTGGTGTTGACAAGCGCGTCTTGAGTTCCTGAAAAGCCTCTTGCTGTTCTTCGCCCCATTTCCAGTCGATGCTGTCTGAGTGCTGCTTGGATTTGGACTTCTTGGATGCTGACTTTGGCATCAGTTCTGATAGTGGTCTGGTAATCTTGGAGTTTGACAAATTTCCTATAATAGCCAGCAAAACCAAGAAATTTCCGGAATTCTTCTGGATTGGATGGTGTTGGCCAGTCTTTAATCTTGTACACTTTTTCTGGGTCAGCTTCGATGCCATCTGCTGAAACAATATATCCCATGTATCAGACCTTCCGCTTGAAAAACTTGCACTTCTTTGGAGCGAGTTTGAGTCCACAATCCTTGCAACCTGCGGAAAACAAGTTCGAACCTCTCCACATGCTCTTTATAGATTTTTTAGAAGATTATCTGGCCGTCAAGATAAATCAAGCAGATCTTTAAGTGCAGTCCTTCTATTCATTTTTCCATTAGACGCTGGTATGTTACAGGAGCATTGGAAAGTCTAAATCGCAATCTATTGAATTTAAATAATCCAAGTGGTCCGACTGTAAAGGCTGTTCTTTGCTTGTGTTTTTTTTCCGACTTTCACTTGGTGATAACCACTCTTCATATCCAACACAGAGAAAAAGGTATTTCCGCCAAGACATTCAAGTAGTTCTTCAATACAAGGGAGCACGTAGGAATCTTTGATGGTCCAGAGATTGAGCTCGCGAAAGTCAATGCACATCCTCAGACGTCCATCTTTCTTCTTTGCTAATACAACATTAGAGGCCCATGGGCTATGAGACCCCCTAATGACTCTAGCTGAAATAAGTTCCCAAAGATGAGTCCTAACTTTTTCATAGATGGGGGATCCTACGATGTCGCTGTTTGAATGGTGTGTTGTCATATAAGTCTATCCTGTGCTTTACCATAGAACAGTTGCCCAGATCACCATCCCTCTTTAAAACAAATATGCTTAAACTTCAGGATTATGTCAAGTCCATCTGCGATCTGTTCACGGGTCAGTCCTTCCTTGTCTATCTCCACTTGGTTAATGATAGTATCAGAGTCCACTGGCAAATCCGAAACTGTGACAGGTTGGAGTTCACAAAGTAAAGCCTTAGGAGGGATGCAAACTGTCTGTGTGGTGATGTTGGACTTCTATTTCCGTTGGAGTGTCACACTCATACTTGATGATTTTTTAGGCAATGTCAAGGTCGCTTGGTACAGCTGAGTTGACTCTGGCTTGAAGACGTGCGCAGACCTGTGGGTAAACAATCCCTTTGGCAAGATGTCCCCTAATGATGGTAGTACTGTTACCTGGAATGGTGATGTTACATAAATCTGAAGATCCTACAAGTCCAAGTTTCCCGTACTTTGCCAACTGTCTTTCACGTAGAACCATAGTTTGATAGCCCAGTTTACATGGAGTATGGAGTCTTGCTCGCTGTAGGAACTGAACACCAACCGTATCTCGGTTGTTGTGAAGGAGTCTTGAAAGTACATTGGTTCCCAAAAGAGCCGGCACTCGTCCATTATACCTCGTGTCTGGGACAACAAGCACTAAACATGATAAGGCTCCTTTACTGTCATTGCTGCAGCCTGTAGTCGTAATTCCAACCTGTACATATCCCATGTACGGTAATTGCTCTCCTCCTGCACATTCTATGTTGAGTATATCATAAAGTGAACTGAGTGGAATGTGGCTTTAATAACTTTCGTAGAACGATTGTGACATCACACATTCGGTAGCTCCTGTGTCTCACAAAGTCTGTACACGTGTGTCTTCAATCCAGATAGTTACTTTGGTGTAGCTTCCAACTAAACCATCTGGAATATCACTTCTGGGGCGCAGATAGGAACCTAAGGGCGACCCCTTCCCATCGGCCTGGGCCAGTTTAAAGGACGTCGCATATGATCCATACGAACTCTGCACCCATCAGACAGATGTCCTGGGTAGCCACATCGCCAGCAGATAGGCATCTCTGATTCTAAAGTTGGCTGTTATCGGGAGGCTGTAGGAGCTGTAGATGCTGGTGGAATGGGGGAATTCTGTTGATAGGTTAGAAGTGGAGGACCAAACTGATCAGGCTGATTCTGGCTGTTACCACTTCTTGTAGTAACTTGAGTCCATTTATCTGTTGATCCTCTTCCTCTGTTATACTGACCTCTTCCTCTGTGTCCACGCTTAGGCCCTAAAAATCCTGACAATTGTGCATGCTCCTGAAAAACATGAGCGGAGAGTTGCTGTTGCTGTAGCTGTAACTCAGTCAGTGTGTAGCACTTTTACCATAGCCTTCAACTCTGTGAGTTCACGCTTGAATTCCTTGGGGTCGGATGGTGTTGCCATGTTAACAGAAGCTGTTTTTCCCTTTGGCTTGGTCTTTGAGGTGTCAGCCTTACCTCACTTCAGATCCAATTATATTTCCCTTAGGCACAAGCGCAGATAATCAAAGCTACAGATGGAGTCGTACGTGTAGCCAGCCAGTTTTCAACGATGGATTGAGTCCATCCTTTAAGCGAGTGTGCAGAATGTCATCCTGTTCAGCCTGGGAAAGAGATTTCTGTTTAGCTAACTGAAACATAAGGCGATCCGAACGGCAGCTCCAGGTTGCAACATCCTCATCTTCTCCTTGACAGGCACTGTGAAATTCTGACATAAGAGTAGAACTTTGACTCAGAGTTCCAAAAGCACTTTTCAACTTATGTAGTAGATTTCCAAAATCTTCAGGGGGTCATAGATATGATGGCTGCTTCTCCTTTAAGCGACTTCCTTATAGCTTGAAGGACGACGTCATGGCTATGGGTCTTGGTTCCAAAAAGGCATTCCACTTCATAGATTCAGTGATCGTAGTCTGTGTCCTTTCCCGGGTTCGCCGCTGAAAAGGGGAGGTTTAGGAAAATGTTGATAAGTAACATCTCGGCGTGACACTTATGCTTGACCTTCATGTTCCTCTTCATGTTTAATAGGATGCTCCTTCTGTGAGAGACCTTATATCCGAGCTTTAAGGTCTTTAGGCGAGTCCACATTAGGCTCGAAACCCATCTTCTTAAATGCTACTGGCATTCCTTCAATTTCCATACAGGACACCCACATCTATTTGTGATATTCATGGACATTCGTGGATATTGTGAGTTGCGCAATCCTTGACACTATAATTTCGTCCCCAGTTTATATACTTGAGCAGTAAGCAGTGACCTTGAACTTTGCACTTTCACCATGTTTTGAATTATATGATTCTGGGGGAGGAAATTATAGTGTGTTAGTAATGTTACAAAATTGGAATTCAGGAGGTGATTGTACAAATATTTGGTTCCCAAGAATTTGTGCATGTGCCTAAGTTGGAAAGTATGTACGGGGTTGCATAAAACATGCTTGAATTATATGATAGTTTAATTGATGCGCGTAGGCTCTTTCAACACTTTTATGAGCTAAGAAATTTGTTGCTATAGAATATTTTTGTGTGAATTCGTCATAAGCCAAGAAGCTATCTTCTTGGTGCATAAGATCGTCAACAGAAGTAACACCTTTATCATACTAGCTGCTATACATAATTGGTCTTTTGTCAATTATTATGTCATTGTTCTATAAACACTAAGATTGTAGTTCTGCTTCTGTTAAGTATTGAGTTTAACTTTTCTAAATAAAGTCTTACCAAGCTTTAAGCACATCTTTTCCAGAATATATTTGTTAATGATAGAATTATAGTTTCATGTATGTATGAACGTCTGCAGGCCATAATAGCTTCGCATAGGCCACTCTTTTTGAAAACAAAAACTCCACTTTGGTTGACCATCATGTACTCTTTGTATGCATCTCAGCTTTTGATATTTTATTGTATCTATAATAGTTGGAGTTTTAAATCCACCATGTTCAGGATTCCATACAGTAACTTCGCTGGTTTTTTTTATCGCGTTTGTTCTTCCATATAATTTTTGTTTTAAATGCATCTACTTGCAGGGGGATTTGAAAAGATTTTCGGACGGAGGAGTGATTTCAAAACAGTTAATTTTCCAGCTTCCAAATATTCATGAGTTTCTCAATTAGCAGTACTTTTCATTGTATTTTTTCTACCATTTGTTGAAGGTCAGTGTTAAATTTTTTTCCAAAAAGCGTAAACTCTGATTAAGACCAATCAAATTTAATTCCTTACATAATTTGTACCTTTTTCACTTTTTAGAACCAATCCAAATGGCTCCAATAACCTTGAACCTTACTGCAAAACGGACAGTTGTGGCCAGTGTTTTTTGCTGAAATGCAGATAGCTTTAAAACGTTATCAAATGAATTCCTTACAAACACGATATATATTTTGTGGTTTGGTTAGATAAGAACACTTTGTGTCAGGCTTCTGTGTTATTGTATCTTGTTTACTGGTTTAATTGACGATTGATGTGTGTGGTCATGGTCGCCTGTGTGAAGGGAAAACGGACAATTGTGACCAATGTTTTTTGCTGAAATGCAGATAGCTTATCAACGTCATCGAAAGTATTCCTTACAAACGCGACAATATTTGTAGTTTGGTAATATTAGAACACTTTGTGTCAAGACACTGTGTTATTGATTCTTGTTTATTGGTTTAATCGACGAATCTTAGAACTTAGTAATTTCATGTTTTCAGTTTGTGATGATGGAAGTTATGGAACAAACTGTACTCAGACTTGTTCAAACAGAAACTGCAAGGGCGACAACTCTATCTGTGACCACGTGACAGGGAAGTGTGATGAGGGCTGTATGGCTGGATGGAATGGAACAGACTGTACACATGGTAAGAGAATAGTTCGCCCAATTACCACCAGCTTTATATTTCACATAATTGTGTCTAACTTAACATTCCGACCAAACCCAACATACACGGAAGAACCATTATCAACGAATTGTCCCTTATGACAAAGAAAACATGTAATAATAATCCTTCATTTTACACACCATACTATTTATACAAGTTTTGTACTTATTTCAGAATGTGTAAATTCCTATGGAGAAAGCTGTGCTCACCTGTGTTCCTCCAGAAATTGTAGTGGAAGCTCTTCCTGTAATCACGTGACCGGGCAATGTGAAAATGGCTGCATACCCGGATGGAAGGATACTGATTGTAGAGAAGGTAAGTTTTCAGATCCTTTACAACTACGATAATATGAAAATAGAATCGATCCGGAAGAGGTTGAACATTATCTTGACTAACATATTCATCTCTAAAATGATAACATTTGAATATGTCATTGAGGTTCTTATAAGTATCTACATGAAGGAATGTACGTTAGTGAGTACATTTACATGTTACATATTAGTGTCTACAGTTGAAGTGTGTTGTCATGTTCGCCAGTGTGTAGTGATGAGTGCAATTCCGTGAACTGCGTCAGTCGGAGTAAATGTGGACACCTTACTGGAAAACGGACAGTTGTGACCAATGTTTTTTTGCTGAAATGCAGATATCTTATAAACGTTATCGAATGAATTCCTTACAAACACAATCTATATTTTGTGGTTCGGTTAGATAAGAACACTTTGTGTCAGGTCACTGTGTTATTGAATTTTGTTTATTGGTTTAATTGACGAATTTTAGAACTTAGTAATTTCATGTTTTCAGTTTGTGATTTTGGAAGTTATGGAACAAACTGTACTCAGACTTGTTCAAACAGAAACTGCAAGGGCGACAACTCTAGCTGTGACCACGTTGCAGGGGAATGTGTTGGGGGTTGTACGGCTGGGTGGAATGGAACAGACTGTACACATGGTAAGAGAATAGTTCAGCAGATTACCGCCAACTTCATATCACACGTAACTATGTCTGACAAAACATTCAGACCAAACCAAACGTACACGGAAGAACCATCATCAACGATTTGTCCCTGATGACAAAAATTGTTTTTGATAATAATCATCCTTCTATAGTACATACTGTTTTGCTTCATATACATGTAGGTATGTACGTCAGTGAGTACATGTACATGTGTGAAGATATTCGTGTGTACAATTGAAGTGTGTGGTCATGTTCGCCTGTGTGAAGGGAAAACGGACAATTGTGACCAATGTTTTTTGCTCAAATGCAGATATCTTATCAACGTTATCGAATGTATTCCTTACAAACGCGATAATACTTGTAGTTTGGTAATATAAGAACTATTTGTGTCAGATTGATTTAATTGACGAATTTTAGAACTTAGTAATTTCCTGTTTTCAGTTTGTGATGATGGAAGTTATGGAACAAACTGTACTCAGACTTGTTCAAACAGAAACTGCAAGGGCGACAACTCTAGCTGTTACCATGTGGCCGGGGAATGTTTTGGGGGTTGTGTTATTGATTTAATTGACGAATTTTAGAACTTAGTAATTTCATGTTTTCAGTTTGTGATGATGGAAGTTATGGAACAAACTGTACTCAGACTTGTTCAAACAGAAACTGCAAGGGCGACAACTCTATCTGTGACCACGTGACAGGGAAGTGTGATGAGGGCTGTATGGCTGGATGGAATGGAACAGACTGTACACATGGTAAGAGAATAGTTCGCCCAATTACCACCAGCTTTATATTTCACATAATTGTGTCTAACTTAACATTCCGACCAAACCCAACATACACGGAAGAACCATTATCAACGAATTGTCCCTTATGACAAAGAAAACATGTAATAATAATCCTTCATTTTACACACCATACTATTTATACAAGTTTTGTACTTATTTCAGAATGTGTAAATTCCTATGGAGAAAGCTGTGCTCACCTGTGTTCCTCCAGAAATTGTAGTGGAAGCTCTTCCTGTAATCACGTGACCGGGCAATGTGAAAATGGCTGCATACCCGGATGGAAGGATACTGATTGTAGAGAAGGTAAGTTTTCAGATCCTTTACAACTACGATAATATGAAAATAGAATCGATCCGGAAGAGGTTGAACATTATCTTGACTAACATATTCATCTCTAAAATGATAACATTTGAATATGTCATTGAGGTTCTTATAAGTATCTACATGAAGGAATGTACGTTAGTGAGTACATTTACATGTTACATATTAGTGTCTACAGTTGAAGTGTGTGGTCATGTTCGCCAGTGTGTAGTGATGCGTGCAATTCCGTGAACTGCGTCAGTCGGAGTAAATGTGGACACCTTACTGGAAAACGAACAGTTGTGACCAATGTTTTTTTGCTGAAATGCATATATCTTATAAACGTTATCGAATGAATTCCTTACAAACACAATCTATATTTTGTGGTTCGGTTAGATAAGAACACTTTGTGTCAGGCCACTGTGTTATTGTATTTTGTTTATTGGTTTAATTGACGAATTTTAGAACTTAGTAATTTCATGTTTTCAATTTGTGATTTTGGAAGTTATGGAACAAACTGTACTCAGACTTGTTCAAACAGAAACTGCAAGAGCGACAACTCTATCTGTGACCATGTGGCCGGCGAATGTGTTGGGGGTTGTACGGCTGGGTGAAATGGAACAGACTGTACACATGGTAAGAGAATAGTTCAGCAGATAACCGCAAACTTCATATCACACGTAGCTATGTCTGACAAAACATTCAGACCAAACCAAACGTACACGGAAGAACCATCATCAACGATTTGTCCCTGATGACAAAAATTGTTTTTAGTAATAATCATCATTCTATAGTACATACTGTTTTGCTTCATATACATGTAGGTATGTACGTCAGTGAGTACATGTACATGTGTGAAGATATTCGTGTGTACGATGGAAGTGTGTGGTCATGTTTGCTTGTGTGAAGGGAAAACGGACAATTGTGACCAATGTTTTTTGCTCAAATGCAGATATCTTATCAACGTTATCGAATGTATTCCTTACAAACGCGATAATACTTGTAGTTTGGTAATATAAGAACTCTTTGTGTCAGATCACTGTGTTATTGATTTAATTGACGAATTTTAGAACTTAGTAATTTCATGTTTTCAGTTTGTGATGATGGAAGTTATGGAACAAACTGTACTCAGACTTGTTCAAACAGAAACTGCAAGGGCGACAACTCTAGCTGTGACCACGTTGCAGGGGAATGTGTTGGGGGTTGTACGGCTGGGTGGAATGGAACAGACTGTACACATGGTAAGAGAATAGTTCAGCAGATTACCGCCAACTTCATATCACACGTAACTATGTCTGACAAAACATTCAGACCAAACCAAACGTACACGGAAGAACCATCATCAACGATTTGTCCCTGATGACAAAAATTGTTTTTAGTAATAATCATCCTTCTATAGTACATACTGTTTTGCTTCATATAGATGTAGGTATGTACGTCAGTGAGTACATGTACATGTGTGAAGATATTCGTGTGTACAATTGAAGTGTGTGGTCATGTTTGCTTGTGTGAAGGGAAAACGGACAATTGTGACCAATGTTTTTTGCTCAAATGCAGATATCTTATCAACGTTATCGAATGTATTCCTTACAAACGCGATAATACTTGTAGTTTGGTAATATAAGAACTCTTTGTGTCAGATCACTGTGTTATTGATTTAATTGACGAATTTTAGAACTTAGTAATTTCATGTTTTCAGTTTGTGATGATGGAAGTTATGGAACAAACTGTACTCAGACTTGTTCAAACAGAAACTGCAGGGGCGACAACTCTATCTGTGATCACGTGACAGGGAAATGTGAGGAGGGCTGTATTGCTGGATGGAATGGAACAGACTGTACTCATGGTAAGAGAATAGTTCATCCAATTACCACCAGCTTTATGTTTGACGTAATTGTGCCTGACCAAACACTCTGACCAAAGCAAAACGTACAGGAAGAACCAATATCAAGGAATCGTCCCGAATGACAAAGAAAAAACGTTAAAACTAATCTTGCAATTCGCGCATCATACTGTTTATACAACGTTTGTACTTATTTCAGAATGTGTAAATCCCTATGGAGAGGGCTGTGCTTACCTGTGTTCCTCCAGAAAGTGCAGTGGAACCGCTTTGTGTAATCACGTGACAGGGCAGTGTGAAAATGGCTGCATATCCGGATGGAAGAATACTGATTGTAGAGAATGTTAGTTTTCAGATCATCCACGATAATACGAAAATAGAATCGATAGGCAAACCTATTCATTTCTCCAATTATACATTTATATGTTTTAGTAATAAGTCAATGTGAAGATAAGTACGTTAGAGAGTATATTTTAATAGACTTTAATAACCATTAGTCCCGTTGAAAGAGCAGAGCACCCACCATAAATTGCAACAGAAATTATTTCAACTGATTTACGCATAGAACTAATCCCTTTATAACATATTAAATGTTTACCAAAATCAAGGTAGTGGGCACGCTCACTTATGTGAGATTATTATCTTTTAAGTAATTGTTATTGTGTCATAATGTATATCAAATGAAGTGTTGTACGGTGCTCCAATCGCAACTAGTTGGATTTTCCACAGATATATCATTGAACAAGGTCTAATTAGTGACTGTCAAAACAAACTGTGGACTGAGTAGAGGAGAAGGACTGTCTGAAACTCAAAGGCTGGTGTGGCTCATGTCAATGCCTTTCAGCACAGAGATCAGTAATGCCATGAGAGAACTAACTAATTGATGGAAGCAAATCGAACCAGACAGGAACGAGACAAAAATGTTTCATGTAAACTACTCAGATTCCTGTAAGACAGAAACCCCTTTCAGCCAGATCCTGACCTCAGAAGCATTGCAAATGGTGGACATGATGGACATGATATATGTATATATATGGCGTGTTACTACTATGATGTATTTCAACGCATTTTCTAAAGTAAAAGGCTGGCATGATACATTTTGTATATTTAATGTATGATATGTACGGTTAGGACAAATAACAGCTACTGCAATTTTGGTATTGTGTGCTGGCTTGTGTCCTAACTCTTTCCTTCTCTGTCCCAGCAATGAGTATGCCATCGCCGCAGAATACAGGTGCCATTGTTGGGTCTATTGTTGCTGTCATTGCAGTTGCGGCCATCATTGTTGTGGTTATTGTGCTAAGGTAATGAACACGTGCACACGTACCACGCACTATGTTAACCTAAATATGTTGAAAGAAGAGGCTGAAAAAGAAACTTGTTTGCCAACCGTATTGTAGTTAGTAGACATGGCACGCGACCTTGGCTCGCTGTAGGCTTGATGTGCCCTGCAAATTGAAAAATAAGATCAAAAACTGATGTAAGTTGACACTGCATTACAACCCGTGTAAGCACGTTTGCTATGTTTGAACGACACTATGAAGAGGGCGATTTTAAGTCTACCCCAATCAATCAAACGTTCAAATTAACGATACCTTGAAGGGGTTGTTTTTACCTTATATTTAACGATTCTAAGTGACAAAGAAATATCAATAGGACTGTATGAGAACAATTATAGTCAACTTTCCGTTTATGTCAACACTACCCTATAAGCCTTTGGTGTTTATATTTCACAATTTTCGAGATACAATCAATAAAGGTTCTAAAGAGCATCCGACGTGTTTTGGCAGATATGAGGAAGAAATATTTCGTGGAATGCCTCATTTTAACTTGTGCCATATGTTCCAGTGTTTATTCACGTGATTACTTGACTTGCCGTTGCATGCAGTTTTGAACATTGTGATGCGCTCACCTCTTTTCGAACACCTGGTATCATCACTATTTGATAGTGATTCCTAGACTTATACCAATGAAATAGCCGGAATCGTACAATGGACTTACTTTTTGTTGCTTTCATCTAGTTAATAACTGAACATTTATATAAAACATTCAGGTTTTGTTTGAAACAATTATCAGATATACGATAAATTAGTATCAATGTAGAGAGAATAAAATGTCAGCTTTATTGTAAAAGTCAGCTAAATATTACATTATAAGCTTAACTGACAAAGGTCATACCATGTGACAAAAATAATCATAATCAGGGCACATAAATTCTAAGTGATGTATTCTCCAACTTTTGTGTAGCTTCAAGAGGGTGTCGGTGACGAACGTGTGAACTTTAATGATGATCTGTCTCAAGCTGCAATTTATTTGGACTGTCTTGATCTGCCTTTGCCCATTCTCATCGCTTCAATGTTCGGAAGGATATTAGGGAACATAATGAAATGGTTTTCTTTTATTTCAACATGTACCTCATGTAAAAGTGATACTCCAGCACATGTAAGAATTATTATCTATCTCTCACATTATCATTGATATATTGTTGTGGTGAATCGATAACAGGATCTGTGTACATTTGTAAGCATACATGTATCACTCAAAGGTCCTATCTTACCGAGCAGGGTGACTTAAATGCTCACCTGATACATATTGCCAGTGTTACTTTACAACTGTTTGTTATTTTTGAAGAGTTTGAGTTAATTGTGAGGGTAATATATACTAATCTTTTGCGTAGGAGGCGAAGGAGTCACTCGAAGCATGAAAATGATGCAGACATGTTCGAAATACAAAAAGGTTTGTAGCTAGAATGTGATCATGACACTATGATAAGTCATAGGCTCACACCAATCGTCACCTTATATCAGTAAGAAGGCAGGGATGGACGCGTCGTCCTAGGCGCCGCAATTCAAATTTCAGTTCTAGCCGATTACATTTCTAGGTTTGTCAGCACCATACCCTTGCCCGTTGGTTTCACCAAAGACCTGCATCATTTCGGGACGTCCTCCCACATTAAGCTGACTCGCCGTGATATAACAGGAATACTGTTCAAGGTTGCCTTAAACCGAACTCACTCACTCACTCAAATAAATAGCTATTGTGGTATATTTATAATTATTTCATTGTGTGGCCATGTGATCTTACCAACATGGATTTATTAAATATGCATATAGTGGGAGGCACACAGAGCAAAGGCGTTGATAACCCAATGGACAACGATGTTGGGGTGGAGGGCGAGGCCGACAATGATGTAGAGGAGGACCACAATGACACGTACTACAACATAGCAAGAGCTCTTCCAGTGACGGTGGTGTCTGTAGATCAGCTGGGGGAGCGGATCCAGGAGCTGCAGGTGCCCGTCGGGGGATTCCAGGCAGAGTATCAGGTCAGCGCGACCAATTAGTTCACGTGTCTTCCCTAAACTTAATATATATCATTGGTTATCGATGTCAAGGGGATATAACATATTAACCAGCTCTTCATTGATTGTTTGCAGAAGCTGTCCAATACCTTCACCCGACCTTACAATGACTCCCAGCTGGAGGAAAACAAGGGCAAGAACAAATACATAACACTGCAAACACGAAAACGTCGTTTTTTTCCGTATATGGTCATTGGACGGAAAAACGACTAAAAATTCATTAAAATTGATTAATTGGTCAGCGTCTAGAAAGTGTCAAGAAAAGGGTCGAGTTTTTCAAGCGTAAAATGGACGGAAAAACGATGCTTTTTGCTCCGCCTTGTACAACTGTTAACGGCCAATCAGATCGCGCTGGTCCCCCGACGCACGTGATGTCCAAGGCTTCCTTTCGGAAGCTTTAGGTTTCGTATTTCTGGCATGCCTTGCTCTAGTATCTGTCACGCGCAGTGCAGCGAGATTTGCTGATAAGCTAGTTTTAGGATATGTTACATGTTAATGGAATTCAGACACGCGCCAAGAAGTCAAACCAAACAATGTTACTAAGTTTATTGTGGTAACACAGTTACCCCTATCGGATAATGGGTTGTGTTTCATTTGGTTATAACAATAACTAATTTTTTAATGTGAAGTTTACAAGATATACGACTTGGACGCGAGGTCGGTCACATGACGTTCTTCACGTTACTGTATTCTTGAAAAGGCGTAAACACTGACTACTTCCACATTCCTGGGGAAAACCCTTGGAATTCCCTGGTACGAATTCATACAGAAGCGTGGTTGCAAGCCCATTTAAGGATACCCTCGCTACAACCCATCCCAGAGAGAAAAAACACGAAAAAAATC
This sequence comes from Haliotis rufescens, assembly GCF_023055435.1. Classification (NCBI taxonomy): domain Eukaryota; kingdom Metazoa; phylum Mollusca; class Gastropoda; order Lepetellida; family Haliotidae; genus Haliotis; species Haliotis rufescens. Next base: position 77,570,429 of record NW_025963890.1, on the reverse strand, counting down.
CAAACTGTCGCAGTGACAATTTACAGAAATCTATGATTTTACCTTAGTATCTATTTGACACATCTTCACAATCACCTTTCAATGATCGGCCAATTGATCAGTGATGCCAAAGGCTTGAAATAGCCACAGGTTAATTAACAACTTCGAAAATATCTCCCGTCACGTTTATCGTGTCGGCCATTTTGACGTATTGTACTTGATGTAAATGTATTACGACGCTCTGTCATTGTAATTGACTTACTGAGGTAATTCTGTAAAATATCTTCTCATCTAATGAGGATATTGTTTGGAATATATTTCTTGTAAACATACTAAAACATATGTTCCTCGCTTTGGGGGAACTATTTTATTCCGGGGTGGCCCATTAAATCTAGTAGTAAGTCAAGGCACCATGCGTGATCTGTTATTTTATGTGTTTAAATTACGATTTGGGGCGTTAATAAAATACACTGACGCAAGTATATTCTATTCAAATCAATTGGATAATTGAATATGCTTTCTTTTACATATTACATAACATCACTGCACAAAATATGAACAGTTGCAGTAACACACTACGGTAATCGCATTAAACATCATTTTCAACTGTACAGTATTTCAGTATTTCAGTTATATCATGGTGTATCAGACTGATGTGGGATAAAAATCCGAAGTGGTTCAGGTCATCCAATGGGTGTTCGGGAAAAGGTGAGCGTATCCTGCCACACAAGTGGCACCCGTCACAAACACATGCAAAGACAAGTCAATTGTTCACCTGAACAAAGCACGGAAACACACAATGATGCCCGTCCTCAGTTTTACCGAGCATGTAAATTATTTTGTCCGTCAAAAACATGGACGAGTATAAACAATATGTTCATTCACGTAATACATATCATACATTTGACAAAATGTATTGACTCGGAGCATTATTGTTAATCACAGCGTATGCAGCGTAACTCATCACCCATCCCATTAATGGTAACCCTTCTTGAAGATCTATGAAATCAGAAGCTGCAACACTCTATCTTTTAACTGGCATGTCAGAGTTCGATTTCATTACTCAGTTTTATTTGCACGGATTACTATGGAAGGGACATTGTCTCGTTGTCGCATTGTCGCATTGACGCCTTTACAAAAACAAGCAAAACGTGTCAAAATTAACAAAAGCGCGACAATTGGCCATTTGTCGCATTGTCTCGTGTTCGCATTGTCGCTCTTTGATAATCCTTTTCTTTATTTTACAAAAGGGCGACGATGCCGTAACGCGACATTTTCAAGGTCAAAATATGTCTCGTCGCATTGTAGCCCCATCACAAATGTGTATAAAAGGCGTAAAGTTCAGTTATTGTTACAGTTAGGAAGTTCAACCTGATAAATGTACGTCTTGAAATGAAAACACAAGTCCGTCCGCGAGTCCATAACGTTTTATTGTGAGCTCTTCTCTAAAAGTGCTCAGTGTTCAACTCCCAGTTCCAAACACGTAGTACCTCCTCAATAATCCACATACCTCCAGTGCAGTGGTCTTCCGGAAGATCTTACTCTTGACCGTATTAGACAACTGACGAGTGCACGCCTGACCTGTGACCTCGTTGCAACCCTCGTGATGTGTTTGCCGAAGGGAGAGGTGTAGGAAATGTGTGCTCCAGCCCAGCACAGAGCTCGCGACACACTGTATACTGATGTATACAGTATATTGCAGTTGATAAACTGTATACTGCATGTGATACTTATTTGCGGAAATGTTACAACTTTCAAGATTCAAGATTCAATTTGCATATATTTCATATACAACAGACCGCCGTCATATATCACTGGAATACTGATGAGAGCGGCGTTAAAACAAATTGTTTTCCTAATGGAGCGCTGCAGTCATTTAAAATAGAACCGTATACATATGTACATGTAGTACCAACTCACTCTATTTGTTTCGAATATTCAGCAGAAAATATATTAATAACCAGGTCTTTGGGAAAAGATATCAGATTTTTATAAGCAGCCACATAGGGATGATAAAGGACCCCTCGCTGATTAGGTTCTTGTTTACTTAAGAGCAGAGTTGGCCATGTTAGATGATATAACCAAAATCCAGGCGCTCCGGCGGGGGGCAAGCTGGTCTTGTTAGTGTTTGGTATGAGCTGTGACGTTGACCCAAGAGAATAATGTAAAACATGAGACCAACTCAAGTCTATAATGATTGGGAAAGTCTAGATTTCCACAGCTCTAGCCTGAAATTAAGAATTGTTCTATGCTCCATTTTCATTGTATTATTTTCATTTTGTAGACATGGATGGACCAACCAGGAAAGAAATTGATGGAATATTAATATCACATGTTACCACTGATCCAGTTAAATTCATCACACAATAATAAATTAGTATTTGACATTACGGCATTTGATTATTAGGGCATGATCATGTACATGTTCACTGTAGTAATGTACACACCAGTCAACTTGATTATAATTTTTATCAAAGTGTAGCGCGGCATCAACGATTACTTTATGATATCCTCACTTGTCATCGATGTATTGACATCGAACAATGGACGGCAATTCGAAATTCTTATGGATAGTTTCAATAGGGACAGCGCCGGTGTCAGTACAATTTTCCTAGTTAAAATAAGTATCTACAAAATAAAATCTGAAGCAGACAAGAACAATATGTTTGTATTAATGCTTACTTTCATGGATAGAATTAAGGCAATCTAGGCTTGCCAAATCGTTCTAGACTTGAGCTGGATTCCTTTTAAATTTATTCTATATGGTCTGGGAGACGAACGGGCGTCAGTATCGCATGGAGAACTGGGACAGCCTTAATCTGTGTAATCGGATATGTTGTGGAGTTTCGGTTTGGGGCTGTTTGCTGAATATATAGAATTGCGAGTTATGTATACTCTGTATTCTTCGTCATGGTAGCATATATATTTTCTATGTTGCTTTTTGAATTATCCACAAATAATGAGAACTACAATGTAAACCTCTCTCTGGAGATATGCAATAATACTACTGAAGGGCATATCTGAAAAATGGGACTTCTCGACAAATATTTCTTTCTTAAATACTACCCGTTACAGGCATTCTGATCATTATATCATACTTTGTACAGTTTAAAAGTCAAATAATGGCAAATTGTGTATCTTTCTACATTTTGAATTAATTATATTTTCTGAAATAAAACCTTAGCATCAGATAGTGATATACACGAATATGATCTATACTATTATAAATGAATTATCAATTTCGTATTATGAATTAGATAAACAGAAATATGATAGTAAAACAAATTATTTTAATCTATTCTTGTGAGTAGGTAACGAGAGATCTAGGCAACGCACTAACGTAGCCTTTTATGAAAAATGAAATATTAAAAGTTTAGGGGTTTGAACATGCACATTGAATGATAGGGAAGAAAGCAACGCAATAATTAAATTATGAATCAAATTATGTTATAAATATAACAGAATATTTAGAAAATATAACTTTAATTTCTCAGTGTCGGAAGGTATTTAATAATTATTAAGCTTTTGTGTGATTGTTTGTTGTTTAACGCCGCACTCAGCAATATACGAGCTATATGACGGTGGTTCGTAAATAATCCAGTCTGGACCAAACAATTCAGTCATTATCATCAAAAGCACCGATCTACGCATTTGGGGTACGATGACATGCATCAACCAAGTCAGATATATCTGTATCATCCAAATGTCCATACATATATGTCCACATTTATATGTATAAAGCAAGTCGTCCTGCACTCTTCCTTAAAAGATAAATGTTAAGCATTTCCTCTGTATGGATTTATATAATGTAATATCGTTTTAATGTAATGCTGATGCAGTAAACGTACCACAGACCTAATGCTAGAATAACATCTAATTTCTGAAATGAACATATTTTACAGAAAAAAAACAGTTGTTTAAACAATACTTATAAAATATAAGAACAAGGAGCCAAGAGCCAAATATTGGGCTGTGTTGGACATATTTGTTTCGGGGTCTTATGACAGACAAACCTGATGCCTTTAAGTATAAAGATAAGTAAGTATAGATGTTGTACATATTCAAATATGTTCGTGATAAACCCAACCTTGAAAAATATTGAAAGATGAGTGGTAACTATTTATGCCATTATTTCAAATTAGAATGAGAGCACATCAGGAAAGCATGTTACTTTAATATACGTATCTTGTTAACCCAATATTCTTTTTTAAGTAAGAGCAGCATGTATATCGAGAGTATAGGTTTGGTGCGTGACTTATCACACAGTACTTTCAGAAAGTGTGCATTTTCTGTTTATCGGCAATAAATAACATAAGACGATTCATACGGGTAAATACGGTTTACTTCAGAACTAGTATAGATTATTTAAAGTTAGGGGGAAATGTATGTAATTAACAGAACTTTGGCCGGGTTTGAAGGATTTGGGTCCTGGCTTGGGCTTTGTGTTGGACGTGTAGACGGCATTTCCAGGTTTGACGTATCAATGACAAAAATGATGTCAGATGCAACTCTCTGCCTTTTCGGGTGAACAATTGGCTTGCCTTTGGATGTGTTTGTGGCGGGTGCCACAAGTGGATCGGAATGAGCACGCGTTTTTGCGAGCATCCAATGTCATCATTTATTATGATGAATCATGAAACATGCTCCTGATGTTGACGCAATGGTGCAGTTGGCGCTACTTTTGGCAAGTGTTTCTCATGATAATGGAAATGCTTATGTCGCTTTTGTTGACTGATAAACATGAAAAGATATAATGTTAGTGTATATGGTCATGTAATTAAGAAACAAACGACGAGTGGGAGTTGTTTTTTGTACGATAAACAACGACCGAGACTCGTTTATTTCTATATGAGATATCAACATTACGTACAGCCTCTTTTAGGGTGTTAAATTAGGAAAAAATACACGCTTTACAATATTTACCCGTACTTATATAATGATTATTCCTTGAATAGAATCCGACAGCGGCCATGCTAGATAAATCCATTTTAGGATTTGAGTTTGGTCCCGCATATTCTCACAATTTTCTCGTCAATCATCTGTACCTTTTCTCCCAATACCGATTGTCATATCACTCTCATTTTCGGATTCTCCAGCAACATTTATTGGGAACAACTCACTAGACACAAACCTATCAAAAATAAGGTCAAATTTACAAATTTTACTTTTCAAGTTGCGAGTGCATGTTCGAATCTCAATAAATGACGTCATGATAGAACAATGTTTTATCGTGAAATAAATATCGCTTACTTCTTTGTTCTTTGTGATTGATCGCGTAGCTATCTTATATCATCAAATGCCAATTTCTAATTGCTTTATAATGACGTATCCGTGTCATGTAGCAATAACATACACAAATATCGTTGACTTCGACGTTGAATAGTGTCATGAAATATGATTATCCTCTTCTGTGCAATATTTCTGGTTGTTAAATCTAACATATTCTTACTTTAAGAATAGCGACTATACATTATTATATATCCCTTATCAGGTCTCTGTAACATTTGCAAAATGATACAAATATAAAAATACAACTGAACCTAAATGTAATGTTTTAATATCCTTACGTTGCTGAGTGCAGCATTTAACAACAAACAAACAAAACATAATATCTTTAAGAATTATGTTAACGATTCCGATGCTAAAAATAATCTCACAATCTCCATACCTCTTTCTCTCTATGAAAACATAATAACATTTTTTTTAATAATCTGAAGGAATAATAATGGCAATACTATCATAATTATCATCATTATTTATGTTACTTATCCTCAAGTGAAGTAGTCCTCCACACTATACATTCAGTGAAGAAGCCCATGAACATATGAACTATGTAACATACATTCATGGAAATTAGATGAACAGTTGAAGTTAGCAAATGATATTATTCGGTCGAACGTCTATCAGCCATCTATTATATTCATGGAGAACATTTCACGTGGGACCAACAGAGGGAATTATGACTATCGACTTGCTAATTATTTTTTATATTCATGCCAGCTCAAACGATCTATTGGCTTGATTTATTGTTATGGTATCCACAAAATAAGTAGGATCCGATTTTTTCCGTTTTGGTTGAAATAAAACTGAATAATATTTGCTGTTTACATATCAAAGTTTGCCAAATTGTTACAAAATGTTTGCCCACAGCAAGGCTACGTATCCCCAACATATTGTGCTAGGCACAGTATCACTGGACTGAGGGAGGGCGGTATTCCTCCTTGTGGGTCACCTGCTTAGCAATATGGAACGGGAAAACTGCAGGGGGTGAGGGCAGTTAAGTTGATGGTACAGACAGATAAGAGAGATCATTTTACAAATGTGAAACCTCAGTCCACAAAGGAAGAGGCGAAAGCTGAAACTTGGTGAGGTTTACAGAACAAAGGCAGTTATTTCTAGTTTCTTACTGACTCTCGAAGATACATTTAATAAAACAATTAATGCGTGTGTGTGTGTGTGTGTGTGTGTGTGTGTGTGTGTGTGTGTGTGTGTGTGTGTGTGTGTGTGTGTGTGTGTGTGTGTGTGTGTGTGTGTGTGTGTGTGAGGTAGAAGAAGAATTGTACACCATAAAAATGGCTACGTATGTAGTTGGGGTAGATATGTTGAATGCCCGGCCAGTATGACCTTTGAGTCACTACAGTTTCAGTCATTAAAATGCGTAAAACAGTATTTGAGTGAAAGAAAACACTATAAGTAAGTGAAACAAAATACCTCAGTACAGGCACACCCAGTCCCCCAACCCCAAGTCTGCATGTATCAATACTCATACCTGCCACATCCTCAACCACTTAACTTACTCACACAATCATCTGACAACATGTTCGCCAACCCTCGTATCACAACGCACGCACGCACGCACGCACGCACGCACGCACGCACGCACGCACGCACGCACGCACCCACCCACCCACCCACACACACACACACACACACACACACACACACACACACACACACACACACACACACACACATACACACACACACACACATCACATTCTTCTTTCCCCACCATTATGTCTACGTCAGCCATCATGGATCCATGCGCATGCTTTCATACATAATCCATCCTCCCACCATTCCCCAACATCCATCGAACTATAACTATATCCGCTCTCATGTATCGGTATTCGTGCTTTCATACATACATACACCCCCCTACCATTCCCCTACATCCATCGCAGTATAACTATGACTATAACCGCCTTCGTGCATCCGCACTTATGTTCACATTGCATTGCATATGCATCGAATTACACGTTTAAAATATCGTAAATATTTTACAACATGTACATATTATATATCAGCAAACAGAGATTATTATAACGCAATAGATTTCATCCGTCAAAACATCACAGAAAGAGGGGCAGCCTGGAATTTTACAATGGCATCTGAATGCACTAAGACGTTCAACTGGTCAGAAGGTGAGAGTTGCGGAAGATTACGATAAACTTCAGTTACAGATCTCCATTACGAATATCTAAAGTATGAATAAAGATCACAGCTTGCTGTGGCGTGTACTTCATGCCTGCAGAATTAGCAATGTCCTTAGCTCTAAATTGTATGTCTTAATGCTTATGTAGACAAAGACCCAAATGTATATAGGCATGACAATATTATATTCTACGCAAGTATCACCACATTAAAAAACAAAGCTAGATTGAGTCTGTGAAGGGCATTAAGAACTGATACACATACAACCCAAGAAAGTACGAGAATCTGTACTTTACTCAGAAAGTGTTATCCCAATTATAACATATGTTGTCAAGAAAACACAATAAATGTATATTCGGCTTTGGATGGGTAATGATATCACAGCCATATACGGATATTGATGATGACTTGGAGGAGTTTCGTAACGCACGTCTTCTCAATTCAGGGATTGGTAAATCCAAATATATGTGCGCGTGCGTGCTTGCGTGCGTAAATGTGGGCCTGTTGGATGTTACATAAAACATTTATCTTTATAGTTCGAGTTGGATTAGCATGTTAACTAAATGATCTTCTTTAGGCAGAGAATGCTGCGCATGAATGTATTGATGAAATTCCTAGGTACATGGGGCCTTTTCGTCCCCAGGAATACCCACAGTGGAGACTTCAATTGGGATAGGGTGTACACAATGTGCTACCTGGTAGATTGTGTGTCATCAGACCGGACAACGTTGGTCTTTGACTGATTGTGGCGTAAAACACACTTATTCATTTACTTATATCGGAAATTGAATGTTCATCTTAATTGTTATTGTTGAACATGTAATATATTTTTAAAGAAATAAAACAGTGACATAATAACTACAACTTTATGTGAGAGCGAGTAGCTTTTTTAGAATGAGATGAATAAGTCTTATAAAGTTGTAAGCTTCTTCACAACCGTGTAACTATGAATTGACTTTATTGGGTAATCAAAAAAGAGATAGGACCTAAAATAGCCAAATTTCATACGATTTCACTTGTCCACCATCTTGGATGCTAGGCGAAAACATTTCAGCGCGTTTGAAGCCACTGAGAATGCCCCCTGCAGAGTTGGACGAACATTCTGCGGTGGCGCGGCTGAGTTGACCAGAGGCTAACAGCAGTATTTCCTGTCCAGGTTATTTAGGTCAGTTGTTTGTGTGTGTGTGTGTGTGTGTGTGTGTGTGCGTGTGTGTGTGCGTGTGTGCGTGTTTGCGTGCGTGCGTGTGGGGGGTGGGGGGGGGGGTGAGATTGGGGGGATAGATGATAGATTTAGCAACACGTAAGGTCATCTTGAGTGGGAGGGTATTCGCAGATGAATTAGCATATGAACTATGATTCTCTTTAGGCAGAAAATGAGGATCAACGATGTTCGACCTGGTAGAAGTGTGTTATCAAACCTCACAGCATTGGTTTTTTGACTGACTGTAGCGTCAAAACAAACTCATTCATTTACTTGAACTGAATGTTCATCTTAATTGTTATGGATAGTCACGGAGCAATGATCCAGAGAACAGGGTGTCATTAGATAGAAATAAACTAAGTAATAATAGGATTACCAGAAAAACGGGGTTTTACACACAAGCCAATAAACTTCGCTCATTAACACCAGAGTAAGTCAATACAAGATTGAAAACTGCCCCATAATTATGTATGACATGCTTGTCGGGTATTGCTACATATATATGTGAAAACAAAGTTATTAAAATGAAGAGCAAAACTGATGAAAGTTAACAATAAACGTGTATACGTGTTGTATCGTCACTGCAAAAATAATGATTGTTTGTCTTTAGTATTAATATTCAAATACGTTATATCTGTATTAGCGATATTGTCTTTGTTCCACCGGTGAGTCAGCGTTAGCCGTACTATCTCGTAGTATAATTGAATTTCTGAAGACATCACGATACAGTTTTTACGATGCATCACGTCTGCACTAGCGCTTGATAACAGCCAGAGCCCTTGTGTTTGGGTGTTTCGGTGGTCAAAATCGCTGCTCTTGATATTGTTGATTAAACTTTGATACTATGAACAATATAATGTTATGTGAGAGGTTGACTTTAGAACAGTAACATACTAATAGTATATAGGATGACATAAACAGAACAATGAGAAGTTCGTCCAGATTAGTGTATAGGCAACATTTAATAATTAAGATAATTACTTTCAACAACTCCCCTTTTAAGTCCATTTTCCTGACTTATAAGTAAATGCAAGAACAATCGGCCGGAATACAATGTATAGTTCTTGTCCACTTCCATATGACTATATAGCATACAATAAGCTATCGGGTCCCGTTTAGATCGGTTTGGTATGCAGCCTAGATAGCCATAGAATAGTTTCATCTTGGAATCTCCCATATCACTCGGGATCCTCTTCAATTTAAATGGAGTTACTCGTTACGATTCCGAACCTTCACGTGACTGTGTTTATGAACCATTGTCAAATAGTGGTGACATTAAATCTAGGAAACAATACGCGAAATCGCGCATGCACAGAACGGAAAATTTGGTCAAGGCATTAGGTAATCCGCATGCGCAGAACGATTGATTTCAGTACTTCCGCTAAGCGCTTCGAGTGCACCGTCAAACGCGGGCCTATAATCTAACACGCGGGGACTGACCAATGAAATCTGAGAAGTAGAAATACCGGTAGACGCTGTTGCTTGATTGACAATGTCAATCAAGAAAGGGAGGAGCTTAACGCTATCGTTCTCTCCCAGTAAATTCCGATGTCAAATAACGACGTTATTTGGACGGAAAAACGATGGTTTGAAAACGTCCAAATAACGTCGTTTTTCCGTCCAATGACCATATACGGAAAAAAACGACGTTTTCGTGTTTGCAGTGTAAGTTACTACCCATGTGAGTGTCTCCATGTTGTTCTTGTTTTCCATAATGCTTAAAATCAACGTCTGGGAAAGATATTATTTAGGACTTCACAGTAATAGTGTTTGCATAAATTCCCGTGCTTTGATTGCCACTGGCGTGCCACTTCACTTCAGTGAAGGTCAAGGTAACTGTGATGATAATTTGTACATATAAGTGACAAAAACATTTCTTTTAAAGGACATGTCTACTAACCTTACCCCTAAATCGCATGCGAAGGCAAGTCAATTGTTTACTTGACAAAGTACGGGAACCTGTGGTTTAAGTCAAAGTAGGGAATTTAGGTAGGTAGTTCTGCTTCGTTATGCACTGACCCAAGCTCACTTTATTTGTTTGACTTGTCTGTGAGAGCTTGCACCCATATGTTCAACTATAGATAGGCAAACATGTGGTTGAATGAAATTAAGGGTCATGGTTATTGAATCGGATGTAAATACACTTTTCTTCCCGAGATAGCTGCAGACATTGGACATTTGGTTGAACGTTTTCCTCTACAATACTTCTATTTTCGTCACTCAGACGTGATATCTTTAAACCACAGCCTATGTTAGTTAGAGGCAAGGCACACAATTTGATATGAAGTTGCTGTAAGCATGAATTTCATCATACTGGAAAATATGGTGACATGGTGGCGACCGGACAGCGTCTGTTTTTGCTTGTACTTGTGAACACTTTCCAGTAAGAACAATATTTGATTGTACATAGGGCCTAACTATCTGGGCTACGATGGGTGAACATATGCCTTTTTTTCTATTTAGTCATTGCACTTTATTGTGCGAATATACATACAGGGCGTGCATACATCTGCAACAAATATCACTATTCTTTCTTGGTGTCACTTTGATTACGTTAACCTATCTATAGCCATGAAGCAGGTCTGTCAGAATTCGGAACCCATTGTCCAATGTGTGTTTAGATGTTTGGATGGATGGATGGATGGATGGAGCGTATTCATACTTTTCTCCAATGTAACAGATGATGCTACTCGAGTCGTGTTGACTGAACTGCCAGGGAGGCCTGGTTCCGACTACATCAATGCCAGCTACATCCATGTGAGTAAAAAATGTTTATGATTATAAATTATAAATGTTTTTGTTACTTTTACACAGTGTATCACTTTTAATGGTGATCATATTTATTTCAAATAGGGATACTCACGACCGAAAGCCTACATAGCAGCTCAAGGTAAGGATGTTCATATCAGCAAATGCGTGATGATCTTTTCTGGTACGTATATACAAGGTTATTATGGATCAGGCCCATACAGTGTATACTACTGATGTGATAACCCAGACAAAAGGTGATTCAATTAAACAATTATTATTGTAACCCGTACATGCCTGATGATGTCTAATAACGTGTGTATTCTCACTCCTTGCGATGTCAAAAAGAGTATCACAAAAAGGTTTATGTTCGACTATAGTTTTGAACTGACGATATATAAATATAGAAGGCATTAATTCTTTTTCCAATTTCTCAGAGTTTGAAATCAAAGTAACAACTGAGAAACCATATCCTTTGTCCTACCTGAATATGTGCATTACAATCTAAAATGATGGCTACTTGGTTCATGGCACTTAGCAATATTTCAGCTATATGACGGCGGTCTGTAAATAAGTCTTGACCAGACAATCCAGTGATTGATATCATGAGCATCGATTTACGCAATTGAGATCGATGACATGCTTCAACCAAGTCAGCTAGCCTGACCAACCGATCTCGTTAGTCGCCTCTTACGACAAAGCATAGACACCCTTTACGGCAAGCGTGGATTTCTGAAAAATGATTTGTATCAAGACGTATGCGGATAGGTATGATTTCCATTTTCCAATTGTGAATGCCCCTTCGTGTCTTTCAATACGCCATCAGCAACAGCTAAAGGCGATTTCATTTCAAGCTAAGCTTTAAAGTCAAGGTTTCACCATCATTGACATGGTCCTGTCATTCCCGGACGTTTATGCAGACATTCAGTGGAATTTACTGGACATGGCACAGCGAGTGTATCCTCACTAATTGATAGTGATTCATAAACAGATCGCTATGATATAGCAGGAATCGTACAATAGACCTTGCTCACGCCGTGATAGTTTGTGATAATGGACATGGTCTTGGCCCTTCCATAGTGAAAACATGCGCGATACTACCTCATACTGTGATCTTTACAGAGCGATTCACATCTCTTTATGCTCTGGTACCTGCTAAAACAGATCTGATTTGTGATTCGGTTGATACATAAGGCGAGGTACCACAACAGCGTTGATCTAAGCACCTGAAGCCGGTTACTGTATTGTCTGCACCAGACTCGATTGTTTTCAGGCCACCTTAATGTTGCAGGAGTATTGCTGCGTGTGGCATCGGACAATAAACAAACACTTACGTTTTATGGGAATGGTGTTGCAAAATAACTGTAACAAGTTTCAACATATATGTTTTCGTGAACACCTTGTGTCATCACTGACTTTCAGCGATTCTCTCACATCATTTCCATCACCAGTGATTGATATTATCCGTCGTTGACGTATATATATATATATATATATATATATATATATATATATATATATATATATTCTGCAAAGCTCCTACCACTATGACCTTGCCTGATTTCTGGAGAATGATCTGGGAACAGAACTGTACAAGAATCGTCATGCTCACAAACCTGATGGAGCTGGGAAGGGTACGTTTTTTGACAACCGCCAGTCATCATTTATAGTACAGATATTATGTGTTTGGAAAACCAAGGCCATATTGGTGTTGAACATGAATTTGTTACATTGGCTTGTCATGATTCTGCAACCTCTGCAGAACCTTATTCTCTATTCTTGAAAAAATTAAATTTATACATCCTTTTGACAAATATCTCAATTTGTACAAAAACACATCTGGCAGCAAAGATTTGTTTCCGGTCATGATTTAAGTTGTAAGATTGTGTAGGTTTTTTTAAAAACTGAAATATCAAACTCCAGTAATATGTATGTAACATAAAGCTTGTGAAAAACAATGTTCATGTATTTCTCAAGATAGCTGTTTGTCAATTGAAGGTTAAGTGTGAAGCATACTGGTGTGACACATCGGACATGAACGCTGGTGACCTCACCGTCACTGTGACCAACTCAAGCATTCGGGCTCACTGGGTCGTCAGGGAACTGCAGGTTGCAGACAGCAAGGTATATCATCAATGTATATTAAATGTCCATGGTGTAAGTATGCCAATTTACAATTTCATTATAAAACTTGTTAGTTGTTCATCCTGAGAATCATTATTTTTCTGTCTTGGGTAAACCGCACTCCCCTGAGGGTCTTGTTTGGCATACCTTCAGACAAACACAAGAAGATGTTTCCACCATTTCCACTTCACAACATGGCCGGATCATGGGACCCCTGAGGAGACGGCCTTGACTGAGTTTCTGTGGCTGGTCAGGACGTCATACAACACCCAGGACGACCCTCTCCTGGTACACTGCAGGTGAGCGAACTTGTTTCATGAAAAACCGTGCACTACATGTGTCGAGTAGTTCAACATATAACAGTGCTGTGTAAAGCTCTGATCGTGGATATTAAATTGTATTGAATTAATGGCTCTCATCTGAAACTACAGGGGATACTAGTGGACAGTATTAAAAGAAGTCGTCACACATGAACTTGATCGCAAGGTTATGAGGATGTGTCAATGTCGAACTCTCCTAACCATGAAGCCCGTTAATTCTACGTCTAGTCATGGGGGTTGCAATTATGCCTGGTTAGCTCAATAAGATGATGAAAACGACAAGAAAACACACGAAGGGTCGAGGAGCGAAAAGACAGTAAACAAATTTTCCAACTCAAGCGACACGGTTCATTCAGTATCATTAAACATGGCCTTGTCCACGCCGACCGTTCAAGTTGTAAGCGTGAGCGTGGTAAGAGAATAATTGAACATTGTCTCCACTGACCACACCAACCCAACCACAGCATATACTTTCCTCTACTCCAGCAGATGGAAACTCCCAACAGGTACGATATGTTCAACCACCCGGACATGGCGATAATAGCTCAGCCATTCTTGAAAAGCTAACCACGATTGGAGTTAAACTTGAGATCATAGAACAATATATTTGTGATATAAAAGCTAACGTTGCGTGACAACCTGCTATTTACTCTGGCTTCTGGTCAGTATGAAGTAGAGGATAGTGAACCAGTAATCCGAGATTTAATCTCAAGGAAATGAACACCGACGGTTATAAAAATCAGTTTAAAAGTGTCGATAGAATAGGTAGAAAACGTCCCCCTACAAATGCCCAAGGGTTGGCAGGACACGCCCTATAATTATTCTTATTACTAAAGAGGGAGAGATGCAGTATAAACGTGTGGAAAAGAGTTGCGAGATTACACGGTTATCATGGCAGAAAGTAAAAAAAATCTTCAAAAAACATTAAATGCATTTTATGAATATTCTTATATTACGAAGCTTGATGTTGTAGTTTTCAGGGAGGGGTTAGCAAACACACTTTAATTTTAATACGGATTAGAAAAAAAATAGAAGTTGTACATAATTACACATATCTTGGTATTAGTTTTCACAGGAACATGAGATTAATCACATCTTTAACATGTTAAGTTTATAGCACGACTGAAGCAATGTATGTACTTCCAAAGGGTATGTGATATTAATCTACATTACTGAAAGCTTTTTATGTGTGCCTGTTTTTCCATACGGCTCAGAAGTTTGGGGACATGAAAAACCTATTTCAAAAGAAAGCATTCACCTAAATGTTTTGAAAACTTGTTGCTGGACTTAGAAGCTCAACCCCAACATTTGTTGTGTATGGTGAACTTGGAAGATATTCACTTAGAATTTCTGTTAAGAAAAGAATGATAAGGTTCTAACATAAACTGAAATTTAGTAATTTCCTATTCAAATTATCAAATGTATATGTACACTTTCATCACACTGCAATTCTACACATAATAACTGGTTAAATTGTATCAAACAACTCTCCACAATTGTGGATTATCACACGTGATTATCCCAGAAATTAGGGAAAACAATGGCTTACCGCCACAATCGACACAGCCTTAAAAGACCAATATATACAAAAAATGGAAACGTGAAATTACTAAGAGCTGTAGAGACCGGCTGCTCGAAAGAGTATAATAAAACAAGAAACTAAATGTAAGAGTCTTATTTCCGACACACACAAACACACACACACACACACACTAGCAATTTTATTTATACTTTGTGGAAGCACTTTAAACTTAACTACTGTGGTTGACCCGTGAGGATCCGGGGTAGAATAGGTCTTCAGCAACCCATGCTTGCCATAAAAGGCGACTATGCTTGTCGGAAAAGGCGACTAACGGGATCGGGTGGTCAGGCTCGCTGATGTGGTTGATGCAGGTCATCGATCCCAATTGCGTGGATCGATGCTCATGATATCAATCACTGGATTGTCTGGTCCAAACTCGATTATTTTACAGACCGCCGTCATATAGCTGTAACATTGCTGAGTGCGGCGTAAAACAACAAACCAACCAAACAACTACTACTGTGGTTATTGCGATCAAGTCATGTATTACCATATATGTGTAAGTATATGCTCTTGAACCACGATTGGTGGTTTTTGAAGAATAAAATGTTTGATTGATTGATAATGAACTTCCATTGTATAATGTCACGCAACAGGCAGTGTTTATAAATGGGTGAGTGTGTTATGTTTGCTTAACGCCGCATCAGCAATCTTGCAGCTATTCGCGGCGAGAAAATGTTTAATCTGACCATATGGAAACAACCATATCAAAAGTGATGCTGAAAATCCCTAAAACATCATTCAATATCACATTCAATGGCAAAAGCTGACTGTTCAGATAAAAATCTATATTTTGTCATTCAGTTTTATTTCTTTTAAATATGCTAAAATCAAGTGATTAGGAACTGTGTTTAAAAAATAGATAAGGTATGAACATTATAAAAAGCGTTTAATTAGTGCATAATCAACACAATCACGCAAAAATGTGCTTGAGTGTTTATACAGTCGCACTCAGCAATATTCCAGCCATATGACGTCCATCTATAAATAATTGAGTCTGGACCAGACTAGCCTTGGATCGACGTTATTATGCACACCGATGTACGTCATTGACTCTGACTTTAGTGCTGGGGTCGGCCGGACAGGGACGTACATCGCTGTGGACTACCTGCTGGACCAGGCTCTGGCTGATCAAAAGGTGGATGTGTTTGGTTGTATCTCAGGGATGAGAGACCAGAGGAAGGGACTGATACAGACCAAGGCGAGTCACTGTAACCATGTATAACACAATGCACGACAACAAGAACCAACATCTATATATGTAACACCATGTAGAAATATTGGTATTGGCAATATTTGCAATTGGTAATTCACGAAGGGTTGAATTGTTCTGCCACGGCTGTGGGACGAACAAGTTCTTTTTCAGTTATTATTGTGAGTGAGCCGTTAGGAAACCAAGGCACTATAAATGTGTGTGGAGTCCGGCTTTAGCTTAAGGCTCCTTCACCAAAGACAACATCAACCCTGAATGTTTTATTCCGTAGGAGCAGTACCGATGTGTATATATGGCACTGTTTGAAACACTGAAATTTGGCAATACTTCCATCAGCGCTGAGGAATTCAGAAGCAGCCGACGTGTAAGGGGGGTATTCAACATTGGACGAATGGCAATCAACAAACTCATAAAGGTAGCTGCTTTGTCATTGTTAAACTGTAGTTTGTTACATTTTCATTGCAATTGTTGACTAATGTGTGCTTCACAACGCATAATTATATACTGTCTATACCTGTAGTAATAGTGTTCTAAATGTGTCAGACCCTGAATACACAACGGGAGGAGCTCTCCAAGGGTGAGTATGGTCATTTTGTACATCTAGCAACATCCTTTACTGGCGTTGAATATATGTAAAATATGTGAACACGGGCAGATGATTGGAGACTGTTCCTGACACAAGGTGAAATTTTCACGCAATGTCTGCTGGGTTATCAAATTGTTAAACGTCTTAAATCGCACTTTTTACAGATCACTTAGCTCGAAGTTCCAAAGTTAGGAACTTTACGAAATGTTAGCTGACATTTACACGATCGCGAATGAATGATTTGCAAAACCGATTTGGACGTTCAAGTATATTGTCTAGTAATAAAACTCTGCACTGTACCATTGTTGTTCAACGCTGCACTCACAAATCCCAGGTATATCAGACAATCCAGTGAGCGAAAAAGTCGATTTAACAAAATCAGCGAGCCTGACCCCCGATCCCGTCAGTCGCCATTTACGACAAGCATGCCTTTTGTCAACTGTCAAAATCTAAAATCCATAATTAGTAGTACTGCTACTAATTGTACTAGTTGTAGTACTAGTAGTTGTATTTTAGGGATTGAGTAATAAACAAAATAAACTGAGGTAAAAGAGAAATTATACCTCTCAGTTGATTTTATCATATGTTTGATTTTCAGTTGAAAATATCTTAAGTTAGAAAAATATTCCCAAACATGAACTATACTGGCGCTTAGTCAGCACTCCTAGTTTTTCACCTTGACATGTCATCTTTCAAAATTAACAAATATCCTTTTTTTCGGCACAAATCTACATTTCAAACATGGTGCGTGGTTGATTATTGCTTCAATTTTTAAATACAATAAGAGCTAACTCGTATTTCTTACGTTTGTCCCCCAGTTTAGATGAAATAAACTATTGTTTCAGGTACACCTGACAAAGGTCGTGTGTGGATAGATGGACGCTCAGACATCCTATCTGTCATGTCACGGGTAATGAACTTTATTTGTGAAACGATGTTCCTGGAAACTACTTGTAAACGAAAGGTATTTTATAAGTGTAAAACGTCAACGCGAGAGAACAATTCTAATTTGTTCAAAAAGCAGGGAAAAATGTAAGAATGGATCACTGAACATCAACAGTAAGTATGTCCTGCCCTACCGGTTATAAAGTCATCACAAACTGTTTCTAACATTAGGTTCAAACGTCTTGCCAGACCTTGAATTTGGTATTTGTTCAATTAAGTCAAATGTAATTAACAAAGTAAATGACAATATCATATTTCCTTCAGAAAAAAAGTGGTACATTAAAACTAAGTATTCTTCATTCAGTCCCATCTGTCTGTGAAAGGCTACCTGTTGACTGAGGCCCCCTCCGTCACCACAGCTTCCTTGTTCTGGAAACTCACGGGGGAACAGGAGTCTTCCACTGTCATTGTCCTGCCAGACTCACACCAGGTGGGTTTAGGTTGACAAGTTACAAAAATACCACTTAAATATTATTGATGGGAGTGGTCACAGTGAATAAAGCGAGTGAAGCATCAAGGAGTGAGTGAATATGTTTTTTAGCAGATTTTAGCAATATTTCAGCAATATCAAGGCGGGGACACCAGAAAGGGCTTCACACATTGTACCCATATTGGGAATTGAACTCGGGTTTTCGGCGTGACGAGCGAGCGGTTTAACCACTTGGCTACTGGGCATCAGAATGGCCTCGCTGACTTGATTCTGATATTATGATTTTCCAGCAAACACTTTCAAACGGTCGCATCGTACATTTCAGAAAAAAAACCAACTGCAACATTTATTGATTACACATTCCCATAATTGTTTTTACCAGATAATATAAGTTGACTTTGTTTCAGAGTCTGTCCAATTTTGTGCCATGCCCTGGAGACAGCCTGGATCTGGATCACGTGAGTGTCAGGTGCTCCACAGAGACCACCATTAACCGTGACATCACCCTCCTCAAAATCCAAAGACAGGTGAAGGTAAGTAGACACTGCCTTGATGAACGTGCATGGATATCCTTTCAGTTGGCCCCGCTGATAAAATTATTTTTAGAGTAAGAAAATACGTAGTAAAGTGACCATTTTGACTCGTCGGTGCACTCGATGCACTTGACAGGATTAGCCTAACATCATCAAATCATCATACCAGATTTTCAAACACTTTTTAGAAGTAACATTATCGTTTGTAACAGATTTGTTTGACAAAATCACACCAATTTTGATATAAACTAGAAATAATTATCAACAAAACCGTTCCTCCATACATTTGCAGAATTCTCCACCAACAGTGGTGCGTGTGTACATCTTGAATATCTTGCCCGCGGAATCTCCCTCGACTTTCTTAGAGCTTCTGGAACAAGTCGACCGCCACACAGGGAATGTCAACCCCCACGCAGTTACTGTCTTATATAGGTAAAGGAATTAAGAATGAAGACTGTAGCAAACCTGCCTTTCACCAGTACGACAGATTTGACAGGCATGCTTTCCTTGCCTGCAAACCGTCGAATTACGATATTCCTAAAATCAGTTACTTGAATGTCTAAACTGAATAAAGCATGAGATCATAAAAATGTAATATTTGGAATAATTATTGAATTAGAATATCTGATAGTAACTACACCACACCGACTAAACATTTCCGTTATAGTTCTTACCTGAAATTAAGGTAACTAAATTGTTGTGTACCTTATGAAATTGTCATCTTCACATGGTACATGTAATTGATAAATGGTTATATTTTCCGAATGGGTACATTTGATTCCTTGTAATCCTCACCTATGTGTCCACACATCGAAACCCTGTGCGGTGTCATGATCAGAACGGATCACAAGACCCAATAAAAAGATAAGGATGGTAAGTGGTGTGTCATTGTACACCATTCGGCGAGGGTGCTTGTTCCGTCGGTTAACAACTAGTATGTGCTTGGACAAAGCACGATTGTTGACAGTTTACCGTGATTTAGCAGTTAACCATGATATAGCAGCCGACTGTGATAAGGCAGTCTGCCGTGATATTACAGCCCAGCGCGAAAAAGCACTTCACCATGACATAGCAGCCGACCTTGATATAGCAGTCTACCGTGATTCTGCAGCTCACCGTTTAGCACTTCACCGTGATATAGCACCTCAACGTGATATAGCACTTCACCATGATATAGCAGCCCACCTTGTTATAGCAGTCTACCGTGATACTGCAGCCCACCATGATATAGCACTTCACCGAGATGTAGCAGCCCACCTTGATATAGCAGTCTACCGTGATATAGCACTTCACCGTGATATAGCAGTCTACCGTGATATAGCACTTCACCGTGATATAGCAGTCTACCATGATATAGCACTTCACCATGATATAGCAGTCTACCGTGATATAGAACTTCACCGTGATATAGCAGTCTACCGTGATATAGAACTTCACCATGATATAGCAGCCCACCGTTATAAAGCACCTCAATGTGATATTGCACTTCACCGTGATATAGCAGCCCAACGAGATAACACTTCGACGTGATATAGCACTTTGCAATGATACAGCACTTCGACGTGATATAGCAGTCAACAATGATATAGCAGCCCACCATGATATAGCACTTCACTGTGATATAGCACCTCAGCGTGATACAGCACTTCACCATGATATAGCAGCCTACCTTGATATAGCAGTCACCCGTCATACTACAGACCACCATGATATAGGACTTCACCGTGATATAGTAGTCCTGCACCATGACTATGAAATATATTTATTTAATGAAAAAAAACCACAATCTAGAAGCGTGTACAAATGCAAGTCTAGCCAGCTTTAGCTCACTCATTTCCACATATGAAATCAGCATAGGGATTTTTTAAATATTTTTTTAGAGTCAACAAGGATATTGTGTAATATAAGATTTCATAGACTAAATGTTTGTCTATACTAAAGCAGCCCATCGTAATATAGCAGTCCACCGTGATATAGCAGCCCACTGTGATATAGCAGCCATATAGCAGTCTACTGTGATATAGCAACTCACTGTGATATAGTACTTCACCGTGATATAGCAGCCCACCGTGATAATGCAGCCCACCATGATATAGCAGCCCAACTTGATATAACAGTCTACCGCAATACTGCAGCCCACCATGATATAGCACTTCACCGTGATATAGCACTTCACCGTGATATAGCACTTCACCGTGATATAGCACTTCACCGTGATATAGCACTTCACCGTGATATAGCACTTAACGGTTTTATAGCACTTCAATGTGATATGGGAGTCCACCGTGATACTGCAGCCAACCGTGATATTTGCAGTCCACCATGATAAAGAAGTTCACTGTGATATAGCAGCCCCCCGTGATATAGCAGCCCAACGTGATGTAGCAGCCGACCATGATATAGATGTCCACAGTGATATAGTTGTCCACCGTGGTATAGCAAAAACACGATTGTTGACATTCCACCATGATATAGCTTGAATAGTGAGGCATAAACATGATTGTGGACCTTCTACCCTGATATAGCTGTAAAAGGTGGTCGTAAACACGATTGTTGACATTCTACCCTGATATAGCTGGAATAGGTGGTCGTTAACACGATTGTTGACATTCCACCCTGATATAGCTGGAATATCGAGGCGTAAACACGATTGTTGACATTCCACCATCATATAGCTGGGATAGTGGGGCGTAAACACGATTGTTGACATTCCACCGTGATACAGCTGGAATACTGGAAGGTAAACACGATTCACTCACTCACTTATGATGTTGCTTTAAAATGACATGTTACCCTCTCCAACTGTTTTCTTCTACTTTTTGATATGGGCTCACGTTGTGTTGTTTCAGCGATGGCGGCAAACAGAATGGAGCCATGTTGTGCATCATGAGCAATATCATCCAAGGTGTGAAGCATGACAAACGAGTTGAGATCTACAACAACATGAGGGCTATGACCCACTGTCTGGACCAGGACATCACACAGGTAGTATCATCATTTAGTTACAATACATCCATTGTCAACGCCATTGTATTTATACGAACGTATCTACACCTATATCCGCGTGTTAACTAAAGAGTTAGGACATATTTTGTATAAAACATTAATGCCGTTATAGACGTACAATACCCTCACATTACAGATAAGACAAACTAACATGAAGGTATCTATAAGCATATGTATGAACATTGTTCATAATCGAATCGGTTGCGATTTCAAACCATATATTCTAGTTTATTTACACAGGCACAATTTTCAAAACTATAGCAGTTGTCGTCTGAGAGTAGGATGTTACCTGGTCCTTGTCCAAATGTATCAGACACGAGATGATTGTTATTACGTTTTTACGCCATTCTTTATAGAGGCTACCTAACTTTAAATACAAAACAACATTAACCCTTCAACCAGTCATTACAGCGTGAGTCCTAGAATAGATAATTATTTGATGTCATGTCGGTTTCAGTTGCCCCCAAAGAAGAACATTCCTATACACCACTTACATATCTCATGCTTCCAGACTGACGTTGCCCTGTGTTACGACATGGCCTCGGCGTACATCGAGTCCCAGAACATCTACGCCAACATGTGATGAACTACCATACCACTTATACTGGAGGAAACACAACCTGGAAGTGTTTCAGGCCTGGCAGGAAACATCAGCAACTGAAAAGTTTTACTGTTGCAATATCTATACCCAGACGTAATGGTTTGTTTGTAGTTCTCGGCTACCATAACAATAGCTGCACATTAAATTCTTCATGTTTGTGCTGTAAAAAGACAATATTACTGATTTCAAAAATAGAAATAGTCACCTGTTCAAGCTGTCGCCCTAAGTAGACAGTTAAAGTGTTACGGATCAAAATGTGTATATGTTTTACAATGGAAAATATATCTGAAATATGTCTATAATTTGACTGTTATTAGTCCATTGCTGTAATACATATGATAATCTATCAGTATGACACATATTTTTACATGCGGCTTGTAAGGTTGATAGATGACATACACTCACTGTTATGTGACGACTGTTATAGTGCAATTAAACACTGAAAGCCAAGAGCAAAAAATAACGAACGTGCAAAGGGCGAAGGGAATTGGTTAAACTGATGATTTAATGGGACCGAGTCTTTTGCTAAGCCACACATAAAATGACATAAGTATCATCATGTGTGAAGATAAAGCAATGTGAACACAATATTTTAATTGGTAGAAGACCGCTGGTCATTTTAAACTTCGTACCGGTAGTACGTTGACATAAGAACTATTCAAAACCATATCCTTCCTTTCCGATATGATGCATGACTTTACAAACGTTTACAATGTACACATGTACACAAGGAAATGTTCATATTTGAAGTCGGACAACAACTTACTGTAAATTACCAGGAAAGCAACCCATGATTAAAAGGACGAGGAACACGTAATGGGCGTGTAAGTACGCAAAATGTGGAGACGTGTGTTAAATCCCTGGTCAAAATATGGTTTAACTAATTTTACAAACCTTATTCAGTCACGAGCTTGAAGTTATTATTGTTTCTAAAAGTTATATCAAAACAAATCTACGTTTAGCTTCGGTATGTGGCACCCAGGTATCGACTCCCAAATCACCAATCATTGCCAACTTACTTTAACGGACAGACACAATGAATTGAAAGTAGCAAGACAACACAGAGATCTATTATCTGGATTCTGGATTCTGTTTACTCCCAGAAACAACCGCACTCGGTGATACATGAACATAAATTACAAGACAGTTTATATACATCATATAGAAGACATATCACACATAAATCATGTCGTATAATATATATTTATATGATTCATATATGTTTACAAAGGCGATATCATGAACTGATTTGACGAAAAACATTTTGAAGGTGAACATAAATTACAAGACAGTTCATATACATGATACAGATGATGGCTTACACATAGATATTGTCGTATAATATATATATGTATATAATACATGTATGTTTACAAAGGTGATATCATAAAGTGATTTGATGAAATTCATTTTAAAGGTGAATACATTTTCTGGTCGAATGTTTGAGCGCTGATACATTTGATGAAGTCAATGTTGTATAGCATTTTGAATTATTTGGCCATTCGTGATATTTAGCCAAATTGTTTAGCATGGATTCTAAAAATATTTCTGATAATCCTTATTTATAATATGATGAGTAAGTTTCTCGGCAGGATAAAGCCAACGGATAATAACGATATCCGTTGGGGTCATATGCGGATAGAGATCAAATATCAAAGGTCAAGAGGGGACTACTTTCAGTGTTTATTAACAAACATGGCGTCGCCCTTGTCATTCGGCAATCAAGTCAGAATTAACCATCGGGAATCTAGATTGACTACAGGGATAATTGCTATCATTATCAAAAGAACAGTCTTATATACTGAAAATCAGTGTCTAACTGTGACGTAGCTAAGGCATTTTATAAGTGTTGGCAATTTTCGCCAGGGCTCGCTAAATACAATGTTTATTCCTAATGCAGGATATTAACCATCCCCAAACACACTCGCGTGATAACCTCTATCTATCAAGTAAATTCTCTATTCCCATGGGTATGGAATATGGTCTAATTTATATTTTGACACATCATAGTTATATATACATGTACATGTAGTACGTACATTGGATACGTTCATCTGTCCACTAGTATAGGTTAATATACGCCAAAAAAATTATTATTCGTTTATTTATTTTAACATAGATGGGTTCTCTTCCGAGTTTACTGAATACCATAAAATGAGGTTTTGAGTTTCTTAATTTGCTAGCTAACTTAAAGAATGCATGTATATGGCTGTTTTCTATTATATTTGGTTTTCAAACCCATATATTTATGTATCTTACCTTAACATAGGAGCAACCTAAACATCAAAAGTAGGCAGACAAATGGCAATTTTGCATGGCAGGATAGTTTGAATAAAAAATACATAGCCTGTGTTCCATTTTCAGTCAATGACTTAATACTTGTTACCATTCGTTTGTTTTTAAATAGCCAAAGTTACCATCAATCTCCAATAACATTTTTTTAAAGTAAAAGGATAGTTTTGTCTTAATAACTTGGCCTCTTCCAAATAAGAGAGTTTTGGTTTTTGAAACGGTAACGCCTAGTTTCAAGATAAAACAATGCATATAAAAAGAATCTAATGGTTTTTGTCGAGGCTGCTTGGTGTCACTGAAACAGCAAAGTACGTTGAACCAACATGAGTATGTCACTTTCTTGTTCCTTTTCGGTTTTTATACCTGTACATCCTGTTTCAAATAAATATGATTCTAAATCATTTTGGTATATTATGAGTACACCTTTACTTCCTGCCTTACACCAGAGTTGAATGAGAAATACGAGGATGAGGTTACGTTTGATTTTACCTTTGATTGTATGTCCTATTATAGATCACGTGCATATTAGTTTGTGAAAATTTCCTCTTATACCAATTTTATGTAATTTGGACCAAGTTTAACCCTCCACACTGTACCAAGTGCTTTGGTAAAATCTATGAAAGCATAATACAGTTTCATTTATTTCTAGCGGATAGCATTTTCATTAAAGATGTTTAGTAAATATATTATCAGCAGCTGTAATTTTCAGTTTTATCTCAACCTTATTTTAACAATTATGTACGATATTGTGTGATTGTTTCCTGAACCTTGTGATTAGTACGTCCTCTTTCCCAAATGATTTATGGGCAGTCGACAATGAAGGATTTCCGATAAACCGGACTTGAAGATTGGAGTTCCAAGCGAGAGAATCTTGCAAAGTGGCCTTGTATATTATGCCCAAAATATGCGCCATGTTCAGACCTCTGTATCATTTACTTTGCAGGGAGCTGGTTCTTGTACATGTAATTCATGCCATTGGTTCATCTACGACAGCTCTTGAAAATGAAATGCCCGCGCCTTTCAATAACGAAAAAGGCCCCCATGAAATATAGGCACATATATAACTCTCCCCCTGCCTCCTTCCTTGCACTTATCACACCATCAAAGTATTGTGATTCTATGAAGAACTCACTCAAAGATCCTCATGCGAAGTGTCAAACTGTCGCTATAAACGACCAAATGAAGATCTGACACCTTGTGCTGTCACTCTCTCCCTTGAGGAATTTCGTTGTGACGCTCAAAATGGCGACGTCCCTTACAATTCGATGTGGAGTTTCGACATGTTCAACCTTAAAATGTGAATTATTCCCCTCGTACAAAAATAATTTGAATATCGTCAAACCTGAAATCATGAAACAAGGACTTACGTACGCATTTTCAAAGGAACAACGTGCCTTTAAACGATGTAAAGACAGAATGCGAATGAACTGGACAGATCGACCATTTGTCCTGTACATCGGTACTAACTGGGACTGATTTGGCTGAAGCCTAGAAAGTGTGTTGATCCATTACATTCAGTTACATCAAAACGAAATGTATGCAGAGGCATTCATGCCTTGGTCTCAAATGACGTCTTTAAGAAGAAGAACGCACTATTTCCAGTTGGGTCAGGATAGTTAGCCATTTGATAGGGTATATCCAAGCAGTCCACAATTTTCTCTATTGTTGTGCCGAGGCACAATCGGAAAAGGATATTTGTTACCGCAAAATCGCCCCGATGAAATCCCATATCCATCAGTATGTCAACGATGCAGACAGCCCTGACATCATATTGCGGCGTTAGAGGGTATTATGTTGATAATAGGGAGCCATGGCGAATTGCTGAAGTGAAAATTCTCGAATGTCGATGAATCGTGTAGTATCAGATGTCTCTAACAAAGAGAGCGAGAGAGGCTCGCAGTTCACATGACACACTGTTCTCGGATGCAGGATCCGTCTCGATGGAGATGTGTATGCTTTTGCCAGGATAATGAGTGTGCGTCAGATGAGCAATAGAGCACCCCACACAGTCGACAAAGTCGGGCTGTCCCTGCTGATACTCCCACCCCACTCACAGTCGGGCTGTCACTTGGCCACACTTCGCCCATGGGCAGGCTCATGGGCAACATAGTGTAAATATTGAGTTTTTGAACAATTTGTTTTTCATTTTTTCTTCCTTGGTATGTTTCCATGAAAACAGCATGTTTAATTTTGTAAATACCTTTGACCGAGAGTCGGCAGAGACCGTAGAGTTTCTGGACTTTTGGGTTTCCAGAATTAAAATGGGACGTGTTATATATTAATCCTCTTCACACAAAAAACGTACGTATGAATACATCGATAGCATACTGATACATTCATATAAAAATGGCTGCCAATCGATAACCCATAGGAACTGGTAAAAGTATTGATATTTCCACTATTACATGCTAGGTCTCTGATGTAAGCCAGGTCTCAAAATGCACGCTTGGTCAACAGTTCTCGCGAAATTATTGATGACCTAGTGTCTAAAAGGGGTAATACGGTAGTATTTTTGCGATGTTATAATGTTCTAGGCCATAACCAGACTGTTTGGGGGATATTACAGGACTTAGAGAAGGAATATATTTTGCATACACATGGAATGTTCCTGAAACAGGCACATTGAAACAAATGACAGTGAAAGTTAAATGTAACATTATAAAAAGGTGTTTGAAAAGACTCTATTCATGACTAGATGTTGTTTTCAAACCTTTTTGTGATCTATATTCATTGCCAACTCCGCCAACCACCACTGTAAGGATTTGGCAGGAGGGGATTTGAAACAGTGACAGCCCCCGAGTGTGAGTGTGATTGGAGTATCAGGAGGAACAGACCGACAATGTTGACTGTGTTGGGTGTTCTGTTGCTCATCGGACTCATTGTCTCAATTTGTCAGTGGGTTGGGAATATCAGCAGAAACGGTTGATGAGTGGGTTGAGGGTATCAGCTGGGACAGTCGTGTATAGTATCAGTTGAGCAGGATGAATGTGTCTAAGGTGGGAGTATCAGCAGGGGCAGCTGTCAGAGTCAATCGTCTAAAGCTCTGCATTGTCTGACTAACTTCTTTCAGCTAGGTCAGGATACGCTGTTCGTAAGTTCACATACACTCACCTTTATAATTATTATATTTAGCAGTATATTATTGAAATAGTTCAAAGCAGAGGTAAAAGTAAACCTACTATCTCACACATGTATTGAATCCAAGCACATGTAACATCAGTCTACTATCAAATAATCTCCATCATCAAGAAAAGTAGAAAATATCAAGTATATCATTTTTCTGGTGGTTAACATACCAGAATATCTGAAATAACATCATAGGCAATATATTCCTGATGGTGCGATGTTACCACATGCGACAAACAAACAAATGTAAACGATACTGGTTGGCCAGGGAACGTTGATTACCTTATTCAAATGTGGAGAGCATTTCCAAATTGTACACATCGGTGGCAAAAATTGTGACCTATGCAATTTCCTATTTTGCAATATCTTTTTTCATGTGGAGACTTGACTTGCATTTGCGTGTGTTATTCACACCTGTCGGGCAGGGTACGTTCACCCTTTCACCCTGGTGCCATCTAGTTGATAGTGATTCATAAACATATCAAAAATATATAAGCACAGTACATACTCAGTACATACTCAACATCATACAATGGACTTTGCTTTTAAAAGGCATGTCTTAACATAATGGAAAGATGTCTATCGCTTTTATTTAATTAGAAATACCCCCACATGTGTGACATAAAGTATAACTAAACCATGTTTGCCTTGACCAAGGTCACTTAATATGAAGGATGGCCAGTGACTTGCTTGAAATAACACTCTCTGACCTGTCCATGGTCACTGGTTGTTCGTACTGATCGGTTTCGGCGTCTTCTTGTTCTTGTCGTTTTGTTTTTCCTCTTTAAGTTGGTCGTACCTACACAATTGGTATTCTCTGGAATCCTATTTGCAACTTCACGATCTTGAGCCATGTGTAGGTAAAGACATAAGGAGTATAATTCAATTCACTAGATTAACGTTAATACGACAAATTCAAATTTCATTAACACAACCTACTTCAAATGTATATAATATCAGTTTTCGCTTTTCGGTTTCACTGTATGAATTAACAGCAATGTCTTTTACCGCTGCCTGAAATTCAAGTAAATATTTTCTTTAATATCAAACTTCGTGTTATTGGCAGTGTGGCCCCAACGACCTTGACTTGTAGGATTTGTTTGAAAGACACGCCCCTCTGCGTACGAACAAAACATGTGATATTGTGCCGAGATGGACCAAGGGGAACACAATTATGGGTGTATACTGTTCGCAGGAATGTACACAGATACAAAGCATTGTTGTTCAGTACCTTTTATAGAGTGTGTGGGCCATCACTTCAGTGCCTGGCTTGATTTCAAGCCGCCGTCACATGGCATGAGTACACCACAAACATTTACCTTTGTATGGAAATTTGGTGAATGACAGGTGTAACCGGTAGGGCATGACATACTTACCCTTTCCTCCAACACCTGATGTCATCACCAACTGTCAGTGATCCAGTCATATACTTTTTCCTGATGTTTCACCGTTTACGCCCAATGGAATCTGTTCCTGGCGTATAATCCAGATCGGTTATTCTATGGCATTGATATTTTATATTTACACTAGGAGTATTTATCTACTGCATATTACGCTTCATTTTGGTGCACATAGAATGAGGATAATCATGTGTTTAATATTAAAATTTTGTTTTATGTATTCATAACATGCTGACGAACTTTGTCAGCTATTGGTTATCCTAGATTTATAAGAACTCTCTAAACATATCTCGACGGTTAACGTCATATGGCTGTTATACGTTTCCAATGCTCTTTAGATAAAATGCATTGTTTGAAGACACTGATGGATGTTTTTGACATCTTTTTAAGCCTTTAGGCACCCATGCCATTTATACACAAACTGGATACGCCTACATGCTCTGTAAACAAAGCGTAGTTATATTCGATCATCAAAGTGTCCTCTGCAGGTGGCAATGTGATTTGATTTTATTGACGTGAGAAATTATTTAGACAAAGAACCACATACTACCAATGCAAGTGATCGGTATCTGTATTACCACTGGATTTTGCAATGGTATAAGGGCAGTTCCCTGTATAAACAAGCCTTTCTTGGTTGTGGTAAACAGGAAAATTGTAAGGTAGGACATGTGCATGAATATCTATCAGTTAATGTTCGAAGGGGAAAGGTTGATGTTAACGTGTGAATTTAATATTTCAAATATCAGTTAAACAATAGGCTGAAATTAAAATAAGGAACAACATTATCCTTCATTTTCCTTCAATTGTTTCACACAGAACAATACAACTTCGTCTATGACTATGAAACATTCCTCGGGAACTTTCCATAATGTCAATGCCTTATGATGCCGTATGAAGTTTAATACGCAGGTCCTGCTTTTCTCCTTTCAGTTTCTGAGGCACTAAGACCATTCTGTGTAGTTAATACTTGTATATACATATGCATAATCGTTATTTGCAACACGTTCAAGAATATCGTGCTTATTTCTATCGTAGATTAAAAGAATATATTTATATTAATATTTATTTATTTTAATGCTTTGGGAAAAGTAGGCGCCAGGTTCGTGGGCCAAGACTTTTGGTTTTGGTTTTGCAAGCTACTTGTCTTTGGTCTAGACCAGTTAAACACTTTTTACATCTCAATAAATATATAGCTAATTAGAGTCCAGTGTCTTTGAGTGATGAAAGCTGATTCCACCACATTTTGCCAGGTACATTTCATAGTATCTGTTTAAATTAATCAACAAATCCATCGCGATTCAAAATATTTTGTCCCATCCATCTGTATCCAAAACTCTATTCGTATGACCTGTCTGTCAAATCGAGCTGCCCATTTTCTCTTACTGATAGACCAGACATATTCATTACTGCTTTACAAATTGCATTTATGTATCTGTCTGTGTGACTATTTAATATTAATATTTTCAACCAATATTTTAAGACGCTCACTAGTCATTATCCATTGGTATACCCCTCAATTTCCCGATTAAAAACGCAGGCGTTGTGGAACATAAAACATATAACAATGCAATGGTAGTTCAAAAACAATCATTGATAACTGGCTGCACAGAACTGGCTTCTCACCAACCAATGGGCATTGATTGTTTTTAAATATTTAATACCATTTAAATTTAATTCATATGTTTAGGTTACAGATACTTCTTAAATGACATAACTAACTTATAGAAACCAGGATTGAATAAAATCCTCGTATGCTAATTTAAATTAAGCTTAACATAAAATACCTTTTAAACACATACACACAGACAGACACACACACAAAAATACACAACACCATTGCGAATCCTGCCTTGCATCTTCTGGTTGGAATAGAAACAACAGTAGAATGCAACATCATCAAGAAGCCGACTCAGAAAGTAAGGATCCAAAAATGATCCTTTGGAACAGTTAAGCATGTGGTAAAATGTGCACACTTAAAGGTGCATTAGAATAGCATTGTAACATAAAAGTGTTCTCTGATCTGATTGGTTAAAAAGTGTTGTCGAATGAGCATAACATCGCTGATTTTTGGGGGTCTCATCCCCGTGTATGTATACATTAATAAATGGAACTATTTTTGAAATCATCAACATGGAGGAACAGATGGAAATTTACCCTGACTTCCACATAGGAGATTTCGATGAAATATTGAGTGATTGGGACAACGAGACATTTACTGAGATAATTAAAGAATTTGAAGGTAAATGAAATTTACCTTTTTTCATTAATTACCCAATTATAATCATAAATGATGTAATTTTCTTGGGCTTGGCAAAAGGGAAAATAAAATAAAATATTTTTTTAACAGAGTAAAAACATTTATTGCAACTCTATAATAGTTATGACTTTCATACACCCAACTAATTTTGTTATTATTATTACTCACAACAGCTGTTGAAGCTGAAAACCGTCCAGAGATGGCCCCTGAACTAGGAAATACAGCCAGCGTTTCCGTAGAGCGTAAAGAGATTGACCAAAATCTTAACGTAAATTAAATACTTCGTTTTGTAAGGTTTGATATATGTTATGCTAAATGGATATACGGAAATTTCATTTAAACACGCCGCCGTAATAGGACTAATAACAAATTACTCCCACTTACGGCGTCGTGTTCAAATGAAATTTCCGTGCATCCATTCAGCATAACATCACTCAAATCTTACAAAACGAAATATTTATCTCCTAATTAGAACACATAACAAGGTGACCCAATAGGGTGAATCAAGCAAACTAAGCCAACACGACGTCATCACCTCCACTCATGTTCATCATTACCGTCCGGTTCTGTTTCGAACAAGGAAGTAATGTTGCACATTAATATTTCTTAACCTTTACAAAATCCCAGTCACATATCTAGCATGTATTTCCTAGTGTGAGCCGGTCGATCATGGCGGGGCTGTGTGTCGTGTTGCTGCTGGTAGCCAGCGTTTATCTTTCGTCTGGTGAGTGCAACATTTTTGTGATGTTCATTGGTGTAGTGGCCATAGGCCAGCAATATTCTGTTCGTTTGTTACTGCGATCCATGAATGTTTTCTGCGAAAATCGTGGTTTTCTTACTGTGATCAAATTTTAATTCGTTTGTTTTATGTTTTGGTTGCATTCTATATATAAATGTCCCTTATTATACAAGACAAGATGATTTTATTATGTATATCAAATGGACAAAATGAATCAATTAAACAAAAGATGAAACGAAGACCAGAATAAGTTAAAGATATCCAATCTTGAGCTTTAAATTGCCGCACATTAATGTAACGATATAATAATGATACAATTCCCACTGTAGGAACTGGAAAGTTGGACTTCTTTCTCTGATTCTATATTTGAATATTAGTTCTTTGAAGAGTATTAGTATAAGATTTAAAGGATCGTTGTTTCCTTGTAGGAATCCGAGCAAAATCTGTTGTTTGGTAAATTGTATTCTAACATCTATTTTTGTAAAAGTCCATTTCTCCAGTTCCTGCCCAATCGGTGTTACCCTGCAACAATCGGAAAACATATGCGAAGCCGTTTCTGGTTCAATTAAACAATAGCTGAAGTATCGTTGATGTTTTTCCAATTTTTACAAGTCTAGAATAGGTAAAATGTGGTGCAAGATTTTTTACTGAAACCATTCCAAAGAAGTATCACGTGAACATCCCAACGGTACAAAGCAGTAGAAAGGCCAGATTTTGCCAAACATATCTTATTATCCAGGATTGCTTCCAGTTTCCTACAATGTTGATTACTCTTTATGCTTTGCTTTTCGAGTGAGTGAGAGAGTGAGTGAGTTAACATTTAACATGTCGCATCGGCATTATGTCAGCCATATAGCGACTAGACCAAGCTTAATGTGTTCACAATTGAGTCATTTAACAAAGTAATATTTAAAATCAATTCATGTATACCATATTTAAAAACAATTTATGAAACATATTTGAGCATAACAATACAGTTTTAAAACACGGGCTTTTGACCCTTTTCACACTTTCGCCATCTTGGATCGAAAACGAGGCTTGGAGAGCATAGCTCCATGCAGTGAGTCGCATCAGCTCATAGGGAACAGACAGCATGTTGTGCATTTCATTGATGGACATTTCAAACAAACAAAAAATGGTATCCTCTGTATCTATTACAGAAGATATTTCACATTTAATCGTGAGGTCCAACTAAAATATGCCTGTAATACACTGGAATTAGCATTTTGCTGTCAGGATCCCGGAAGTGAATCGAAAGGTGCAATTCGAGATACGTATTTCAGAAATAGATTGTTTTATCATAACCTCGTCGGCATATAGGTACAATGTGACAGTACATTCAATGACAGAAGTTTTGTATCGTAAATAAACCGCATAAAATGAAACACGTCAGTGTACTTTTGCAAAATTGCTCAGTCAATGCTTGGCGAACTCGAGATCAAGATCGAGATCATGTTTATTTCACGTTTCATAGTGGTGTTTGCTGCACAACGCACTATCGTCTTGCCATGAGTCCAATTGACAAAATAAACTTTTTCTGCTATGATTTTCATTTTAACATATTACAATGTTAATTATGAAAATAATTCGTGTGTCAAAATAAATCTTCAGAAGGGGCGATAACTCTATTCAGTGTGTTCAATGACAGATGATACTTTACTTGTTCTTTAAACATCACTTACTTAACTGATTATTGCCGACTGAGATTGCACCGTGCACGACAAAAGTAATAATGTGTGAACTGTTTAAAATGAGTTAAAAGGAAACTAAAAATTGATAAATATAAATAATGCATGAAATTGAAGAAATATAAGAATTGATACAACTATCAACTTCTTGAACACCCTTACCTAATCCTGTATGATGATAGGTAATTGTATATCAAAAGGAAGCTACTAATACATTTATCCTGAATAGTTTGAAAATGTCTTGATCAGATACGAGTACAGATAAAATAACAAAAGATAAAAAGGAATCAACTTCAATTGGTAATCAAGCCAAGATAAAATATATGTATCGGTACAAATTATGTTGATGGAACAATCTGGATTTCTCATATTTAACAAAGAAAAACAAACCAAACTTTTCATATCTTTATACTTCACAATATAGGTTTTCAAAACTTAACATGGACTGGGTGTCATTGTCAGTCAAAAGCCCCTAATTAAATTCCAGTAGAAAATAATGTTCTTGCTTGTAAACAAATGGTACAATGTGGTTTTTCAGTGTCTGATAAATATTGGCCATGTTGTTTTGTGAGTGAATAAGGCTTTTCACTTCCTCGTCCAATTTAAGTAAAATCTGACAGGAAGCACATTTGTTGATTGAATGAATATGGCTTTCCACTTTATCGTCCTTTGACAGGACGCACATTGTAACCATTGTGTTACTGTCAGCAGAAAGCTCCTCCAGACATCCGTCACCCGGATACTAGTACTTCATTGTGTTGACTCGCTGTCCTGAAATGAATAATTCAATAATATTGTAAAAATATTCCTACTTCAATAACATTTTTTTATAAACAATGCTTATTCACCTTCTCTCAAAATATTGCTTATTTAGAAAATAACATTCTTCTGAAATAGAGAAGTTTAAGGAAAATTAATCACAGTGTGTAGCATTACATGCTTCTTTTTAGCTTGATTGTAAGTGGGGCGGAATAGCAGGAGGGGAAGCTTGATTGTAAGTGGGGCGGAATAGCAGGAGGGGTAGCTTGATTGTAAGTGGGGCGGAATAGGTAGATGTGTAGCTTGATTGTAAGTAGGGTGGGGACAGAAGGAAGGGGAGCTTGATTGTAAGTGGGGCGGAATAGCAGGAGGGGAAGCTTGATTGTAAGTAGGATGGGGACAGAAGGAAGGGAAGCTTGATTGTAAGTGGGATGGGAATAGCAGGAGGGGTAGCTTGATTGTAAGTGGGGCGGGAATAGCAGGAGGGGAGGCTTGATTGTAAGTGGGGCGGAATAGCAAGATGTGTAGCTTGAATGTAAGTGGGGCGGAATAGCAGGAGGAGTAGCTTGATTGTAAGTGGGGCGGAATAGCAAGATGTGTAGCTTGATTGAAAGTAGGGTGGAGACAGAAGCAAGGGAAGCTTGATTGTAAGTGGAGCGGGAATAGCAGAAGGGGAAGCTTGATTGTAAGTGGGGCGGAATAGCAAGATGTGTAGCTTGATTGTAAGTAGGGTGGGGACAGAAGGAAGGGTAGCCTAATTGTAAGTGGGGCGGAATAGCAGGAGGGGAAGCTTGATTGTAAGTGGGGCGGAATAGCAAGATGTGTAGCTTGATTGTAAGTAGGGTGGGGACAGAAGGAAGGGTAGCTTGATTGTAAGTGGGGCGGAATGGCAAGATGTGTAGCTTGATTGTAAGTAGGTTGGGACAGAAGGAAGAGAAGCTTGATTGTAAGTGGGGCGGAATAGCAGGAGGGGAAGCTTGATTGTAAGTGGGGCGGAATAGCAGGAGGGGTAGCTTGATTGTAAGTTGAGCAGAAATAGCAGGAGGGGTAGCTTGATTGTAAGTGGGGCGGAATAGCAGGAGGGGTAGCTTCATTGTAAGTGGGATGGGATAACGGGAGCGGTAGCTTGATGGTTAATGGGGCGGAATAGCAGGACGCACTTTGTAACCATTGTGTTACTGTCAGCAGAAAGCTCCACCAGACATCCGTCACCCGGATACTAGTACTTCATTGTGTTGACTTGCTGTCCTGAAATGAATAATTCAATAATATTGTAAAAATATTCCTACTTCAATAACATTTTTTATAAACAATGCTTATTCACCTTCTCTCAAAATATTGTTTATTTAGAAAATAATTTTTTTCTGAAATAGAGAAGTTTAAGGAAAATTAATCACAGTGTGTAACATTACATGCTTCTTTGTAGCTTGATTGTAAGTGGGGCGGAATAGCAGGAGGGGAAGCTTGATTGTAGGTGGGGCGGAATAGCAGGAGGGTTAGCTTGATTGTAAGTAGGGTGGGGACAGAAGGAAGGGAAGCTTGATTGTAAGTGGGGTGGGAATAGCAGGAGGGGTAGCTTGATTGTAAGTGGGGCGGAATAGCAGGAGGGGAAGCTTGATTGTAAGTGGGGCGGAATAGCAAGATGTGTAGCTTGATTGTAAGTGGGGCGGAATAGCAGGAAGGGTAGCTTGATTGTAAGTGGCGCGGAATAGCAAGATGTGTAGCTTCATTGTAAGTAGGGTGGGGACAGAAGGAAGGGTAGCCTAAATGTAAGTGGGTCGGAATAGCAGGAGGGGAAGCTTGATTGTAAGTGGGGCGGAATAGCAAGATGTGTAGCTTGATTGTAAGTAGGGTGGGGACAGAAGGAAGAGAAGCTTGATTGTAAGTGGGGCGGGAATAGCAGGAGGGGAAGCTTGATTGTAAGTGGGGCGGAATAGCAGGAGGGGTAGCTTGATTGTAAGTAGGGTGGGGACAGAAGGAAGGGTAGCTTGATTGTAAGTGGGACGGAATAGCAGGAGGGGTAGCTTGATTGTTAGTGGGGCGGAATAGTAGGAGGGGTAGCTTGATTTTAAGTGGGACGGAATAGCAGGAGGGGTAGCTTGATGGTTTGTGGGGCAGAATAGCAGGAGGGGTAGCTTGATTGTAAGTTGAGCAGGAATAGCAGGAGGGGTAGCTTGATTGTAAGTGGGGCGGAATAGCAGGAGGGGTAGCGTGATTGTAAGTTGAGCAGGAATAGTAGGAGGGGTAGCTTGATTGTAAGTGGGGCGGAATAGTAGGAGGGGTAGCTTCATTGTAAGTCGGATGGGATAACAGGAGGGATAGCTTGATGGTTAATGGGGCGGAATAGCAGGAGGGGTAGCTTGATTATAATTTGAGCGGGAATAACAGGAGGGTTAGCTTGAATGTAAGTGGAGCGGGATTGGCAGCAGGGATAGCCTGATTGTAAGTAGGCTGGGGACAGAAGGAAGGGTACCTTGATCGTAAGTGGGACGGAATAGCAGGAGGGGTAGCTTGATTGTAAGAGGGGCGGAATAGTAGGAGGGGTAGCTTGATTGTAAGTCGGACGGAATAGCAGGAGGGGTAGCTTGATGGTTAGTGGGGCGGAATAGCAAGAGGGGTAGCGTGATTGTAAGTTGAGCAGGAATAGCAGGAGGGGTAGCTTGATTGTAAGTGGGGCGGAATAGTAGGAGGGGTAGCTTCATTGTAAGTGGGATGGGATAACAGGAGCGGTAGCTTGATGGTTAATGGGGCGGAATAGCAGGAGGGGTAGTGTAGTAGCGGTTATGGGGTGGATGTTGGTGGGGCACATGACAACCATCTTTATTCAGAGTGCAGATAATAATAATTATAGTAAACCCACTGTGTGGCAATGAGCTTAACTCAGTGGTTCGCAGCAACGTTCAAGGTGGTTTACGGTCACATCATTCTGTATAATGAAATCCTCAATACACAAATATCGGGTTCCATAAATGCCCAATATTCCACATCCACAATCAGCAAGGGGCTGATATTAAGGAAAACGATCAAATATCAATCCAAGTGACCTCCTTGAAAAAATGTGTACAACTGCCAACAGGATATGCCAGACAGAAACCTTTAAAACTACATACACAATAGATAGTAAGCTGACCAGAGACACTAAAGCAGACAGACAAAAGAAACTTGTGCAGTGTGCATACGCATGGGTCAGAACCTGGCCTGACCCCGTAAGGTGGCTATTGTTAAATGCAGGGTGCAGGGATAGGTTTATTGTATTGAGGGCTTGTATGACTCTAAAGGTTTGTTTGTAGGGTACTGTATGTAAAGTTTAAAGCTAAAATGAAACATCTAAAATATCTAACTTATATGTACAAATACTTAAAACATGACTTGGCCACATACTTCCCCTCCCCCTGAAATGACGTCCTCGTCATTTAGAAGTTCCATCCAGAATAGAAATAAAAGCCTGGGATAAACTCTCACTAAAATGCTTTAAAACACCACTAGCTGCAAGTTCCTGGATTGCTCTAGATCTTCTGTCCATAGTAGCCTCTGAATCTGGCACTCTGTGACTCATCAAGTACTCCCCTGATGTCATCCAGGAAGGCTTCTTTGAGTCTCTTCCTGAACGTCTAGGTGCAGATCCAGTTGGAGATATCGATGCAGTTGCAGCAGCAGATGTTTGGTCATCTATCCCTGAAGCGGTCTGAGCCCCAGGTTCCTCCTGTTCAGTTTCGTCCTCATCCAGGTCCTCTATTTCTTCTTCACGGGTCTCTTCTGTGTCCTGCTGTTCCTCTGACAACACTGACGAGTGACCGTCGCCACCAGAAGAAGATCCCTCTACCTCAAGAAGTTCTTGGTCGTCACCAGTCTTTGCTTGGGTAGATTCCTCATCCCTCTCTGCAGATTCTGCGTTCATCACTGTGGAGCCATGAACGTCTGCTGTATCTAGGGACGTCTGAACAGGCACTGTAAATGTTCCTATCTCCATGATATCTTCATCATTTCCAGTAGACATCTCTGATGTCGCGTCTTGAGTGTTTGCTGGGGATAACACAGTTGATGTCCTTCGTCTAGGAGCTGGAGTTGGCCTCTGCTTGACCTTGGCATTCTCTGGCTGTGAAATGGCTCCAATGGGCAGGAGATGGTTCCGATGCAAGGTCCTCTTCCGTCCTTCACCAAATTCCTTCTGGACCACAAACACAGGAATGTCTAAATTTGGCTGTTCCAGAACTACATGAACATCCTCTTCCCATCGGTCCGCTAGTTTATGTCGTCCATCGAAAGCCAAAGCTTTGACCAGCACTCTGTCTCCGACCTCTATGGTTCCACCTCTAACCTTCAGGTCATAACCTGCCTTCTGTCGACCTTGAGCATCTTGTGTGGTCTTGGCTGCCTGCTCATAAGCACTCCGGAGTCGTTCCCTGAGGGCCTTGGTGTACTGAAACACTGATTTCTTCTCTCTGTTGAGCTCCAGTCCAAAAGCAAGGTCGATTGGTAATCTGGGTTCACGTCCAAACATAAGGAAGAAGGGTGTCTGGCCAGTGGTCTCGTGGCGGATGCAGTTATAAGCATGAACTAAAGGTCCAACATAATTCTTCCAGTCCCGTTTCTTGTCAGGCGATAGGGTGCCAAGCATGTCACAGAGGGTCCTATTAAATCTCTCACACATGCCGTTGCCCATAGGGTGGTATGGAGTGGTCTTTGACTTCTTGATGTTCAGTAAGTCACATAATTCCTTCACGAGCTTGCCCTCAAAGTTTGCTCCTTGGTCGGTGTGGAGACGCTGTGGCATTCCATAGTGTTGAACAAAGTGGGTGTAGAAAGCCTCTGCAGTTGTCTTGGCTGTCTGGTTCCGTGTGGGAATGGCCATGGCATACCACTTCATCATGGCATCCTATCTTGGCTCTTTCTACACAGGAGGCCGGGAGAACCAGCTGTAGTCTCTTTTCTTCTCCTATGGTGACTTGTCGATAAAGGACTCCATTCTTCAGGATGAGTCTGTCAAAAGCCTTGAACAGAGTTGCATCCGTCTTTGTTGAAGGAATCGTCTCTTTTTTTGGTTTGAGACCAGCTCTCACATTGGCTATCCATGGCCTGAGAGTCGGATCCTGATACTGTGTTTTCCTCCAGTCTCTGTCAGTCATGATGCGGGTGTCTTGTCCTTGGTCCAGTTCGATATCTATGACCTCAGCTGATAGGCACAGGGTTTCTACAAAGGGTTGAGAATGGATTACATTACAAACAGCTTTGACAGATTCTATAGGAACCTGTGATCCTTCCTCTTCCTTTCTTGACAATCCTGGAAGCCTGGACAATCCATCTGCATCCGCATTACTCTGACCTGGGTGATACATAATGTCGAAGTTATAAGCTGCAAGTGCAGCTAACCAACGATGGCCAGTAGCATCGAGTTTGGCAGTGGTGAGCACGTAAGTCAGTGGGTTGTTGTCAGTATATACAGTGAAGGTATTGCCGTACAAGTAATCCCGGAATTTCTCAGTCACTGCCCACTTGAGGGCCAAGAACTCCAACCGGTGTGCAGAGTAATTCCTCTCTGACTTACTCAACCCACGACTTCCATAACAAATCACTTGCTTCTTCCCGTCGTCTGTCTTCTGGTATAGAACGGCGCCAAGTCCGTGAGTACTAGCATCTGTATGAAGGTCACAACTCCTCGTGTAGTCTGGGTATCCTAGGACTGGTGGTGATGAAAGAACATCCTTCAATGTCTGAAAAGCTGACTCTTGTTCTGGACCCCAAGACCATGGCTTACAAACGTATGTCTTCTTCTTGGTCCTCTTGCATTCCTTGGGAGCTGGCATGAGGCTTGAGATTGGTTGAGGAATTCTGGCAAAGTCCTTCACGAAT
Source organism: Haliotis rufescens (assembly GCF_023055435.1). Taxonomy (NCBI): domain Eukaryota; kingdom Metazoa; phylum Mollusca; class Gastropoda; order Lepetellida; family Haliotidae; genus Haliotis; species Haliotis rufescens. The sequence continues at coordinate 77,529,616 of NW_025963890.1, read as the reverse complement.
TTACGATAATACCCAGCGAAGCCCAAGAACTGGCGAACTTGCTCTGGTGTTATAGGACGTGGCCAATCCTTGATACGTTGTACTTTATCTGGATCTGCTTCAACTCCTTTCGATGACACAACATGTCCAAGAAACTTTATCTTCTCCTTGAAGAAAGAACATTTGTCTGGTGTTAACTTTAGGCCACACTCTCTGATTCTCTTGAAAACTCTGTCAAGTCGATCCAAGTGTTCTTCATATGTGTCCGAGTTGTCCATCCCTGCCTTGGCCGAACTGTCCTTGGATGAAAGGCTTGCTGTCCCCGTGCATTGTTGTTCTGAGCCTGAATAGAAGCAGGGGATGAAAACCGAACTGGAGGACCCTGAGGGTGCCGTGGCATCTCTTGGACTCCCTGAAATGGTGGATACCAGGCACCTGCAAAATCAACTGAGGGTCGTGACTGGGCTTGAGAGGAATTGTCGCACTTCTTCTTGAGATCAGCTACTTCACCTGAAAGTTTTCTGATCATCCCCTTGATCTCTGCCAATTCCTTGTTTTCCTTGGAGACAGCCGCCATACCAGGAATAGGATTCTTCTTGGTAACAGTAGAATTGGGAGTAAAAGACAGGGGCCCTTCACGTGTCTTTGATTCCTGTTCTATTCTTCTGAGGCTGATTAGAAGATCGCTGAAGGTGAGGCTCTGGTCGTACTTGTGGCCGGAAATGTCCTTTAAGTCAGGCAGAAGTCCTGTCCATAGCATGGATTTAAGCATTCGGTCTTGCTTGTGAGCTTCCACTTCTCCGGCATCTATGGCCTGTCCCAAGAGGTCTTCTAGACGCACAGCCCAGGTAGCTACTGACTCAGTCTTGGTCTGTTTGGCGGAATAGAACTTGGCTAAAAGTGTCTCCGTCGCATCTACATCGCAAAAGACGCTGTCCATTTTAGCTAAAATAGAGCTTCCATCAACGTGTGGGCCTAACCTAAGTAACACTCTGGCAGCAGGTCCCTTCAGTGATCTCCTGATGGCTTGCTTGATGTTGTCCTCCGAGTGTAACTTATCCTGATATAGACACTTCACTTCATATCGCCAAATGTCATAACTGGCATCCTTGTTACCTTCCCCAGGAAAAAATGGTAGGCGAGGTACCTCTGCCACCTTTAGTACCATATCTGTACCAGTGAGAACTCCAGGGGTCTCATGAGTGCCTGTCTCAAATGGTAATTCTGAATGCTTAGATTCGGTCTTTACCTGTGAAGTACCAGAACACTCACGCATCCAGGCCATAAAGTCTTCTGGGGAACCTAACTTGGGGCGCATCTTGAGTGTCTTGAGAGTAGACACAAGCTGGTCTATCTCCTCTTCAGTCATACCATCTGGCTCCATAATGAATAAGTAAACAAACTAGTAGATAGAAAATGAAAAATGGTAACACTTCTCACCAAATGTACTATCTGATGATGACTCAGCAAAGTCAAACACAAAATTGTGCCCTAAGTAATATACCTGTTGGCGGAAGAATAAGCAGTAAACTTGTTTAGGAAGACATACTTGTTGTCGACTGGTAAAAAGCACAATTTATTTATTTATTTATTTATTTTTTAAAATTGAGTAGTAACACAACTAAGAAGGAACACAAAAACAGCTAGAGTATATACTGCAAGTGTATATACTATCTACTTGGGTCAGGTATGTTATATACTTCAGGCGAGTATGCAAGTATAATATATATACTTCAGGTAAATATACTGGGTAGACTACACAGTGTATGCACTGATATTTGCAATAAGATACTGGGGAATTTATGAATGATAAATTATGTGTAGGCTAAGTGCTCAGGTTAGTACTAATTTCATGCTTAAATTGTGCAGGTGCAACGCAAGCGCCAATGATAGCTGAAACAGGAGAACACTGGAGAAATCCAACTGCAATAAAGACAAACTACTTAAACCATTTAACCGAAGAAAGGATCAACACACTAAAACCTAGTCGGACAAGATATCAGCACCTTTAAACTAAATACTAAGTACTAATAACTAAATACTAACTTCTATATTTATGATACTAAAGCATTAGACTATGAACCTTAAAACGTAATTGAAATTAGCTACTGAACGTAAATCCTACATTACTAAGATTTATTTAATAGTAAGTAATTATATACTTTATTGATTCCCTGTTTATTAATAAACACAAACTCACACCATGCAAACTCAATCACATGATATCAATCAATCCAAATCAAATGAAGTGACAAAAAAACAAAAAAACACACTTCAAGATGAACGCGTGGTTACATAATAATATACCGCGACAATAGCGAGTCGTGGCAGTGCTGCGACAATATAAGGCTAAACAGTCGCGACAAAATCTGGAAAACCAAAGGCCTGCAACAATATTATCACAACATCAGCGCGACAACAAATTATGGCAACGGCGCGAAATGAAAACAGGTCAAATATGTATTTATGGCAATGATCTAGTTATCAAAATAGTTATCAAAATATAAATTACATGATAATATGAAGCCTCTAAATCACACGAAAGTCTGTAGCACAAAGTCTCTGGCACAAAGTCACTTGGGCTGATGCATGGTTGTCCCACTTGTAGTCTTGCAGATCAGAGTCACTGAATGGCACAAGCACCAGTATACTCCCACTTATATTATAGTCAGTGGCACTAGCACCAAATACAGTCAGATGTCACAAAAATCATATAGTCACTGACTCACTTATCACCACATGACATGGTGTCTCTCACTGTGTCTGTCCCGGGGGGACGGGTGTCACTATCTGGCTGTCAGTCCTCACTGGGGGCTCCAAAATGTAGTAGCGGTTATGGGGTGGATGTTGGTGGGGCACACACAACACGACGCTACTTGTCAGTTCACATGACAACCATCTTTATTCAGAGTGCAGATAATAATAATTATAGTAAACCCACTGTGTGGCAATGAGCTTAACTCAGTGGTTCGCAGCAACGTTCAAGGTGGTTTACGGTCACATCATTCTGTATAATGAAATCCTCAATACACAAATATCGGGTTCCATAAATGCCCAATATTCCACATCCACAATCAGCAAGGGGCTGATATTAAGGAAAACGATCAAATATCAATCCAAGTGACCTCCTTGAAAAAATGTGTACAACTGCCAACAGGATATGCCAGACAGAAACCTTTAAAACTACATACACAATAGATAGTAAGCTGACCAGAGACACTAAAGCAGACAGACAAAAGAAACTTGTGCAGTGTGCATACGCATGGGTCAGAACCTGGCCTGACCCCGTAAGGTGGCTATTGTTAAATGCAGGGTGCAGGGATAGGTTTATTGTATTGAGGGCTTGTATGACTCTAAAGGTTTGTTTGTAGGGTACTGTATGTAAAGTTAAAAGCTAAAATGAAACATCTAAAATATCTAACTTATATGTACAAATACTTAAAACATGACTTGGCCACAGTAGCTTGATTGTAATTTGAGCGGGAATAACAGGAGGAGTAGCTTGAATGTAAGTGGAGCGGGAATGGCAGCAGGGGTAGCCTGATTGTAAGTGGGACGGAATAGCAGTAGAGGTAGCTTGATGGTTTGTGGGGCGGAACAGCAGGAGGGGTAGCCTCATTGTAAGTGTGGCGGAATAGCAGGAGGGGTAGCTTGATTGTAAGTGGGGCGGAATAGCAGGAGGGGTAGCTTCATAAAAAAGTGGGGCGGAATAGCAGGAGGGGTATCCTGATGGTAAGTGGGGCGGGAATAGCAAGAGGGGTAGCTTTATTGTAAGTGGGGCGGAATAGCAGGAGGGGTAGCTTGATTGTAAGTGGAGCGCGAATAGAAGGGGGGGGGGGGGGGGGGGGGGGGGCGGGTGTGTGGCCTGATTGTAAGTGGGACGGAATAGAAGTAGAGGTAACTTGATGGTTTGTGGGGCGGGAATAGCAGGAGGGGTAGCTTGATTGTAAGTGGAGCGGGAATAGCAGGAGGGGTAGCCTCATTGTAAGTGGGGCGGAATAGCAGGAGGGGTAGCTTGCTTGTAAGTGGGACGGAATAGCAGGAGGGGTAGCTTCATAAAAAAGTGGGGCGGGATAGCAGGAGGGGTAGCTTGATTGTAAGTGGGGCGGGAATAGCAGGAGGGGTAGCCTGATTGTAAGTGGGACGGGAATAGCAAGAGGGGTAGCTTTATTGTAAGTGGGGCGGAATAGCAGGAGGGGTAGCCTCATTGTAAGTGGGGCGGAATAGCAGGAGGGGTAGCTTGATTGTAAGTGGGGCGGGAGCAGTGATTGTAAGTGGAGCGAGAATAGCGGGAGGGTTAGCTTGATTTGAAAGTGGAACGGAATAGCAAGAAGGGTTGTTTGATTGTAAGTTGGTTGGGGATATCAGTAGAGGCAGCATGACTTAGAGTGGGATGGGAGTATCGGCAGTTAAGCCAGACTGTGAGTGGGCCTGGTGTATCGGCAGGGGCAGCCTGACATTGAGTGGGATGGGAGTATCGGCAGTGACAGTCTGACTGTGAGTGACGTGGTAGCATCAGCAGTGACAGCCCAACTTTGAGTTAGGTGGGGGTATCAGTAGTGACAGCACGACTTTGATTAGGGTGGTAGTAACAGCAGTGACAGCCCGATGGTGAGTGAGGTGGTAGTATCATCAGTGACAGCCCGATTGTGAGTGAGGTAGGGGTATTAGCAGTGAAAAACAGCCCGACTGTGCTTAGGATGGTAGTTTCAGCAGTGACAGCCCGACTGTGAGCGAGGTAGTAGCATCAGCAGTGACAGCCCGATTGTGAGTGAGGTGGGGGTATCAACAGTGACAGCCCGACTGTGAGCGAGGTAGTAGTATCATCAGTGACAGCCCGATTGTGAGTGAGGTGGGGGTATCATCGGTGACAGCCCGACTGTGAGTGAGGTGGTAGTATCAGCAGTGACAGTCCGACTGTGGGTGAGGTGGTAGTATCAGCAGTGACAGCCCGATTGTGAGTGAGGTGGTAGTATCATCAGTGACAGCCCGACTGTGAATGAGGTGGTAGTATCAGCAGTGACAGCCCGACTGTGAGCGAGGTAGTAGTATCAGCAGTGACAGCCCTCCTGTTGGTGAGGTGGTGGTATTAGGAATGACAGCCCCACTGTGAGTGAGGTGGTAGTATCATCAGTGACAGACCCACTGTGAGTGAGGTGGGGGTATTAGCAGTAAAAAACAGCCCGAGTGTGATTAGGGTGCTAGTATCAGCAGTGAGAGCCCGACTGTGAGTGACGTGGTAGTATCAACAGTGTCAGCCCGACTGTGAGTGAGGTGGTAGTATCAGCAGTGACAGCCCGACTGTGAGTGAGGTGGTGGTATTAGGAATGACAGCCCGACTGTGAGTGAGGTGGGGGTATCAGCAGTGACAGTCCGACTGTGAGTGACGTTGAGTATCTGCAGTGACAGCCCGAATGTAAGTGACGTGGAAATATCAGAAGTGACAGCCCGACTGTGAGTGAGGTGGTAGTATCATCAGTGACAGTCCGACTGTGAGTGAGGTGGTAGTATCATCAGTGACAGCCCGAATGTAAGTGACGTGGAAATATCAGCAGTGACAGCCCGACTGTGAGTGAGGTGGTAGTATCAACAGTGACAGCCCGACTGTGAGTGAGGTGGTAGTATTAGCAGTGACAACCCGACTGTGAGTGAGGTGGTAGTATCAGCAGTGACAACCCGACTGTGAGTGAGGTGGTATTACCGGCAGTGACAACCCGACTGTCAATCAGATGGTAGCATCAGCATTGACAGTCCGACTGTGAGTGACGTCGAAGTATCAACTATAACAGCCCGACTGTGAGTGAGGGGGTAGTATCATCAGTGACAGCCCGACTGTGAGTGAGGTGGTAGTATCATCAGTGACAGTCCGAATGTAAGTGACGTGGAAATATCAGCAGTGACAGCCCGACTGTGTGTGACGTGGTAGTATCAACAGTGACAACCCGACTGTGAGAGAGGTGGTAGTATCGGCAGTGACAGCCCGACTATGAGTGAGGTGGTAGTATCAGCAGTGACAGCCCGACTGTGAGTGAGGTGGTAGTATCATCAGTGACAGCCCGAATGTAAGTGACGTGGAAATATCAGAAGTGACAGCCCGACTGTGAGTGAGGTGGTAGTATCATCAGTGACAGTCCGACTGTGAGTGACGTGGTAGTATCGGCAGTGACAACCCGACTGTGAGTGGAGTGGGGATAGTAACAGTGACAGCCCGACTGTGAGTGAGGTGGTAGTATCACCAGTGACAGTCCGACTGTGTGTGGGGTGGGGATAGTAACAGTGACAGCCCGACTGTGAGTGAGGGGGTAGTATCATCAGTGACAGCCCGACTATGAGTGAGGTGGTAGTATCGGCAGTGACAACCCGACTGTGAGTGAGGAGGTAGTATCAGCAGTGACAGCCCGACTGTGAGTGGGGTGGTAGTTTCATCAGTGACAGCCCGACTATGAGTGAGGTGGTAGTATCGGCAGTGACAACCCGACTGTGAGTGAGGAGGTAGTATCAGCAGTGACAGCCCGACTGTGAGTGGGGTGGTAGTATCATCAGTGACAGCCCGACTATGAGTGAGGTGGTAGTATCGGCAGTGACAACCCGACTGTGAGTGAGGAGGTAGTATCAGCAGTGACAACCCGACTGTGAGTGAGGAGGTAGTATCAGCAGTGACAGCCCGACTGTGAGTGGGGTGGTAGTATCATCAGTGACAGCCCGACTGTGAGTGGGGTGGTAGTATCATCAGTGACAGCCCGACTGTGAATGAGGTGGTAGTATCAGCAGTGACAGCCCGACTGTGAGTGGGGTGGTAGTATCATCAGTGACAGCCCGACTGTGAGTGAGGAGGTATTATCGGCAGTGACAGCCCGACTATGAGTGAGGTGGTAGTATCGGCAGTGACAGCCCGACTGTGAGTGAGGAGGTAGTATCAGCAGTGACAGCCCGACTGTGAGTGGGGTGGTAGTATCATCAGTGACAGCCCGACTGTGAGTGGGGTGGTAGTATCATCAGTGACAGCCCGACTGTGAATGAGGTGGTAGTATCAGCAGTGACAGCCCGACTGTGAGTGGGGTGGTAGTATCATCAGTGACAGCCCGACTGTGAGTGAGGAGGTATTATCGGCAGTGACAGCCCGACTATGAGTGAGGTGGTAGTATCGGCAGTGACAACCCGACTGTGAGTGAGGAGGTAGTATCAGCAGTGACAGCCCGACTGTGAGTGGGGTGGTAGTATCATCAGTGACAGCCCGACTGTGAGTGGGGTGGTAGTATCATCAGTGACAGCCCGACTGTGAATGAGGTGGTAGTATCAGCAGTGACAGCCCGACTGTGAGTGGGGTGGTAGTATCATCAGTGACAGCCCGACTGTGAGTGAGGAGGTATTATCGGCAGTGACAGCCCGACTATGAGTGAGGTGGTAGTATCGGCAGTGACAGCCCGACTGTGAGTGAGGAGGTAGTATCAGCAGTGACAGCCCGATTGTGAGTGAGGAGGTAGTATCAGCAGTGACAGCCCGACTCTGAGTGAGGTGGTAGTATCATCAGTGACAGCCCGAATGTAAGTGACGTGGAAATATCAGAAGTGACAGCCCGACTGTGAGTGAGGTGGTCGTATCATCAGTGAAAGTCCGACTGTGAGTGGGGTGGGGATAGTAACAGTGACAGCCCGACTGTGAGTGAGGTGGTAGTATCATCGGTGATAGCCCGACTGTGAGTGAGGTGGTAGTATCATCGGTGACAGCCCGACTGTGAGTGAGGTGGGGTTGTTAGCAGTGACAGCCCGACTGTGAGTGAGTTGGTAGTATGAGCAGTGACAGCCCGATTGTGAGTCAGGTGGGGGTATCAGCCCGATTGTGAGTGAGTTGGTAGTATCAGCAGTGACAGCCCGATTGTGAGTGATGTTTGAGTGTCAACAGTGACAGCCCGACGTTGAGTCAGATGGTAGAATAATCGGTGACAGCCCGACTGTGAGTGAGGTAGGGGTATTAGCAGTGACAGCCCGACTGTGAGTGATGTGGAAGTATCCGCAGTGACAGTCCGACTGTGAGTGAGGTGGGGGTATCAGCAGTGACAAGTCCAACTGTAAGTTGGATGGTAGTATCAGCAGGGACAGCCCGAATGTGAGTGAGGTGATAGTATCATCGGTGACAGCACGACTGTGAGTGAGGTGGTAGTATTATCGGTGACAGCCCGATGGTGAGTGACGTGGTAGTATCATCAGTGACAGCCCGATTGTGAGTGAGGTGAGGGTATTAGCAGTGAAAAACAGCCAGACTGTGTTTAGGATGGTAGTATCAACAGTGACAGTCTGCTTGTGAGTGAGGTGGTAGTATCATCAGTGACATTCCGACAGTGATTGTGGTGGTAGTATCAGCAATGACAGCCCGACTGTGAGTGAGGTGGGGGTATCAGCAATGACAGCCCGACTGTGAGTGAGGTGGTAGTATCAGCAGTGACAGCCCGAATGTGAGTGACGTGGTAGTATCAGCAATGACAGCCCGACTGTGAGTGAGGTGGTAGTATCAGCAGTGACAGCCCGAATGTGAGTGAGGTGGTAGTATCATCAGTGACAGCCCGACTGTGAGTGAGGTGGTAGTATCATCGGTGACAGCCCGACTGTGAGTGAGGTGGTAGTATCATCGGTGACAGCCCGACTGTGAGTGAGGTGGGGTTAGTAGCAGTGACAGCCCGACTGTGAGTGAGTTGGTAGTATGAGCAGTGACAAGCCCGACTCTAAGTTTGGTGGTATTATCATCAGTGACAGCCCGATTGTGAGTGAGGTGGGGGTATCAGCCTGATTGTGAGTGAGTGGGTAGTATCAGCAGTGACAGCCCGATTCTGAGTGCTGTTTGAGTGTCAACAGTGACAGCCCGACTGTGAGTCAGATGGTAGAATAATCGGTGACAGCCCGACTGTGAGTGAGGTAGGGGTATTAGGAAAGAGAGCCCCACTGTGAGTGAGGTGGGGGTATTAGCAGTGACAGCCCGACTGTGAGTGAGGTGGGGGTATTAGCAGTGACAGCCCGACTGTGAGTGAGGTGCTAGTATCAGCAGTGACAGCCCGACTGTGAGTGAGGTGGTAGTATCAGCAGTGACAGCCCGACTATGAGTGAGGTGGGGGTATTAGCAGTGACAGCCCGACTGTGAGTGAGGTGGTATTATCGGCAGTGACAGCAAGACTGTGAGTAGGATGGTAGTATCAGCAGTGAAATGCCGACTGTGAGTGAGGTTTGGGGTATTAGCAGTGACAGCCCGACTGTGAGTGAGGTGGTAGTATCAGCAGTGACAGCCCAACTGTTATTAAGGTTGGGGTATTAGCATCAGTGACAGCCCGACTGTGAGTGAGGTGGGGTTATCAGCAGTGACAGCCCGACTGTGATTGAGGTGGTAGTATCAGCAGTGAAAGACCGACTGTGGGTTGGGTGGTAGTATCAGAAATGAAAGACCGACTGTGAGTGAGGTGGTAGTATCAGCAGTGACAGCCCAACTATTATTAAGGTTTGGGTATTAGCATCAGTGACAGCCCGACTGTTATTAAGGTTTGGGTATTAATTAGCATTGACAGCCAGACTGTGATTGAGGTGGTAGTATCAGCATTGAAAGACCGACTGTGGGTTGGGTGGTAGTATCAGCAATGAAAGACCGACTGTGAGTAGGGTGGTAGTATCATCAGTGACAGCCCGACTGTGAGTGAGGTGGTAGTATCAGCAGTGACAGTCCGACTGTGAGTGAGGTTGTAGTAACAGCAGTGACAGCCCGACTGTGAGTGAGGTGTAGCATCAGCAGTGACAGTCCGACTGTGAGTGACGTGGTAGTATCAGCAGTGACAACCCGACTGTGAGTGAAGTGGTAGTATCAGCAGTCACAAACCGACTGGGAGTGAGGAGGTAGTATCGGCAGTGATAGCCCGACTGTGAGTGAGGTGGGGGTATTAGCAGTGACAGTCCGACTGTGAGTGGGGTGGGGATAGTAACAGTGACAGCCCGACTGTGAGTGAGGTGGTAGTATCATCGGTAACAGCCCGACTGTGAGTGAGGTGGTAGTATCATCGATGACAGCCCGACTGTGAGTGAGGTGGTAGTATCATCGGTGACAGCCCGACTGTGAGTGAGGTGGCGTTATTAGCAGTGACAGCCCGACTGTGAGTGAGTTGGTAGTATGAGCAGTGACAGCCCGATTGTGAGTGAGGTGGGGGTATTAGCCTGATTGTGAGTGAGTTGGTAGTATCAGCAGTGACAGCCCGATTCTTAGTGCTGTTTGAGTGTCAACAGTGACAGCCCGACTGTGAGTCAGATGGAAGAATAATCGGTGACAGCCCGACTGTGAGTGAGGTAGGGGTATTAGGAAAGACAGCCCCACTGTGAGTGAGGTGATAGTATTATCAGTGACAGACCGACTGTGAGTGAGGTGGGGGTATTAGCAGCGACAGCCCGACTGTGAGTGAGGTGGTTGTATCAGAAATGAAAGACAGCCCGACTGTGAGTGAGGTGGTAGTATCAGCAGTGACAGCCCGACTATGAGTGGGGGGGTAGTATCAGCAGTGACAGCCCGACTGTGAGTGAGGTGGTATTATCGGCAGTGACAGCCCGACTATGAGTGAGGTGGTAGTATCAGCAGTGACAGCCCGACTGTGAGTGAGGTGGTAGTATCAGCAGTGAAAGACCGACTGTGAGTGAGGTGGTAGTATCAGCAGTGACAGCCCGACTGTGAGTGAGGTGGTAGTATCAGCAGTGACAGCCCGACTGTGAATGAGGTGGTAGTATCAGCAGTGACAGCCCGACTGTGAGTGAGGAGGTAGTATCAGCAGTGACAGCCCGACTGTGAGTGAGGTGGTAGTATCAGCAGTGAAAGACCGACTGTGAGTGAGGTGGTAGTATCAGCAGTGACAGCCCGACTGTGAATGAGGTGGTAGTATCAGCAGTGACAGCCCGACTGTGAGTGAGGAGGTAGTATCAGCAGTGACAGCCCGACTGTGAGTGAGGTGGTAGTATCATCATTGACAGCCCGACTATGAGTGAGGTGGTAGTATCAGCAGTGACAGCCCGACTGTGAGTGAGGTGGTATTATCGGCAGTGACAGCAAGACTGTGGGTAGGATGGTAGTATCAGCAGTGAAATGCCGACTGTGAGTGAGGTTTGGGGTATTAGCAGTGACATCCCGACTGTGAGTGAGGTGGTAGTATCAGCAGTGACAACCACAACTGTTATTAAGGTTGAGGTATTAGCATCAGTGAGAGCCCGACTGTGAGTTGGGTGGTAGTATCTGCAGTGACAGCCCGACTGTGTGTGAGGTGGTAGTATCAGCAGTGACAACCCGACTATGAGTGAAGTGGTAGTATCAGCAGTGACAGCCCGACTGGGAGTGAGGTGGTATTATCGGCAGTGACAGCAAGACTGTGAGTAGGATAGTAGTATCAGCAGTGAAATGCCGACTGTGAGTGAGGTGGTAGTATCGGCAGTGATAGCCCGACTGTGAGTGAGGTGGGGGTATTAGCAGTGACAGTCCGACTGTGAGTGGGGTGGGGGTATTAGCAGTGACAGCCCGACTGTGAGTGAGGTGGTAGTATCAGCATTTACAGCCCGACTGTGTGTGAGGTGGTAGTATCAGCAGTGACAGCCCGACTGTGAGTGAGGTGGTAGTATCTGCAGTGACAACCCGACTGTGAGTGAGGTAGGGGTATCAGGAAAGAGAGCCCCACTGTGAGTGAGGTGGTAGTATCAGCAGTGACAGCCCGACTGTGAGTGAGGTGGTAGTATCATCAGTGACAGCCCGACTATGAGTGAAGTGGTAGTATCAGCAGTGACAGCCCGACTGGGAGTGAGGTGGTATTATCAGCAGTGACAGCCCGACTATAAGTGAAGTGGTAGTATCAGCAGTGACAGCCCGACTGTGTGTGAGGTGGTAGTATCAGCAGTGACAGCCCGACTATGAGTGAAGTGGTAGTATCTGCAGTGACAGCCCGACTGTGAGTGAGGTGGTAGTATCATCAGTGACAGCCCGACTATGAGTGAAGTGGTAGTATCAGCAGTGACAGCCCGACTGTGTGTGAGGTGGTAGTATCAGCAGTGACAGCCCGACTATGAGTGAAGTGGTAGTATCAGCAGTGACAGCCCGACTGGGAGTGAGGTGGTATTATCGGCAGTGACAGCAAGACTGTGAGTAGGATAGTAGTATCAGCAGTGAAATGCCGACTGTGAGTGAGGTGGTAGTATCGGCAGTGATAGCCCGACTGTGAGTGAGGTGGGGGTATTAGCAGTGACAGTCCGACTGTGAGTGGGGTGGGGATAGTAACAGTGACAGCCCGACTGTGAGTGAGGTGGTAGTATCAGCATTTACAGCCCGACTGTGTGTGAGGTGGTAGTATCAGCAGTGACAGCCCGACTGTGAGTGAGGTGGTAGTATCAGCAGTGACAGCCCGACTGTGAATGAGGTGGTAGTATCAGCAGTGACAGCCCGACTGTGAGTGAGGAGGTGGTATCAGCAGTGACAGCCCGACTGTGAGTGCGGTGGTATTATCGGCAGTGACAGCAAGACTGTGGGTAGGATGGTAGTATCAGCAGTGAAATGCCGACTGTGAGTGAGGTTTGGGGTATTAGCAGTGACATCCCGACTGTGAGTGAGGTGGTAGTATCAGCAGTGACAACCACAACTGTTATTAAGGTTGAGGTATTAGCATCAGTGAGAGCCCGACTGTTAGTTGGGTGGTAGTATCTGCATTGACAGCCCGACTGTGTGTGAGGTGGTAGTATCAGCAGTGACAGCCCGACTATGAGTGAAGTGGTAGTATCAGCAGTGACAGCCCGACTGGGAGTGAGGTGGTATTATCGGCAGTGACAGCAAGACTGTGAGTAGGATAGTAGTATCAGCAGTGAAATGCCGACTGTGAGTGAGGTGGTAGTATCGGCAGTGATAGCCCGACTGTGAGTGAGGTGGGGGTATTAGCAGTGACAGTCCGACTGTGAGTGGGGTGGGGATAGTAACAGTGACAGCCCGACTGTGAGTGAGGTGGTAGTATCAGCATTTACAGCCCGACTGTGTGTGAGGTGGTAGTATCAGCAGTGACAGCCCGACTATGAGTGAGGTGGTAGTATCAGCATTTACAGCCCGACTGTGTGTGAGGTGGTAGTATCAGCAGTGACAGCCCGACTGTGAGTGAGGTGGTAGTATCAGCAGTGACAACCCGACTGTGAGTGAGGTAGGGGTATCAGGAAAGAGAGCCCCACTGTGAGTGAGGTGGTAGTATCAGCAGTGACAGCCCGACTGTGAGTGAGGTGGTAGTATCATCAGTGACAGCCCCACTATGAGTGAAGTGGTAGTATCAGCAGTGACAGCCCGACTGGGAGTGAGGTGGTATTATCAGCAGTGACAGCCCGACTGTGAGTGAGGTGGTAGTATCATCAGTGACAGCCCGACTATGAGTGAAGTGGTAGTATCAGCAGTGACAGCCCGACTGTGTGTGAGGTGGTAGTATCAGCAGTGACAGCCCGACTATGAGTGAGGTGGTAGTATCTGCAGTGACAGCCCGACTGTGAGTGAGGTGGTAGTATCATCAGTGACAGCCCGACTATGAGTGAAGTGGTAGTATCAGCAGTGACAGCCCGACTGTGTGTGAGGTGGTAGTATCAGCAGTGACATCCCGACTATGAGTGAAGTGGTAGTATCAGCAGTGACAGCCCGACTGGGAGTGAGGTGGTATTATCGGCAGTGACAGCAAGACTGTGAGTAGGATAGTAGTATCAGCAGTGAAATGCCGACTGTGAGTGAGGTGGTAGTATCGGCAGTGATAGCCCGACTGTGAGTGAGGTGGGGGTATTAGCAGTGACAGTCCGACTGTGAGTGGGGTGGGGATAGTAACAGTGACAGCCCGACTGTGAGTGAGGTGGTAGTATCAGCATTTACAGCCCGACTGTGTGTGAGGTGGTAGTATCAGCAGTGACAGCCCGACTGTGAGTGAGGTGGTAGTATCAGCAGTGACAGCCCGACTGTGAATGAGGTGGTAGTATCAGCAGTGACAGCCCGACTGTGAGTGAGGAGGTAGTATCAGCAGTGACAGCCCGACTGTGAGTGCGGTGGTATTATCGGCAGTGACAGCAAGACTGTGAGTAGGATTTTAGTATCAGCAGTGAAATGCCGACTGTGAGTGAGGTTTGGGGTATTAGCAGTGACAGCCCGACTGTGAGTGAGGTGGTAGTATCAGCAGTGACAGCCCATCTGTTATTAAGGTTGGGGTATTAGCATCAGTGACAGCAAGACTGTGAGTGACGTGGTAGTATCTGCAGTGACAGCCCGACTGTGAGTGAGGTGGTAGTATCAGCAGTTACAGCCCGACTGTGTGTGAGGTGGTAGTATCAGCAGTGACAGCCCGACTATGAGTGAGGTGGTAGTATCAGCAGTGACAGCCCGACTGGGAGTGAGGTGGTATTATCGGCAGTGACAGCCCAACTGTTATTAAGGTTGGGGTATTAGCATCAGTGACAGCCCGACTGTGAGTGACGTGGTAGTATCAGCAGTGACAGCCCGACTGTGAGTGAGGTGGTAGTATCAGGAGTGACAGCAAGACTGTGAGTACGATGGTAGTATCAGCAGTGAAAGGCCGACTGTGAGTGAGGTGGGGGTATTAGCAGTGACAGACCGACTGTGTGTGAGGTGGTAGTATCAGCAGTGACAACCCGACTGTGAGTGAGGTGGGGGTATTAGCAGTGACAGCCCGACTGTTAGTAAGGTGGTAGTATCATCAGTGACAGCCCGACTATGAGTGATGTGGGGGTATTAGCAGTGACAAGCACGACTGTGAGTGAGGTGGTAGTATCAGCAGTGACAGCCCAACTGTGATTAAGGTTGGGGTATTAGCAGTGACAGGGTGACTGTGAGTGAGATGGTGGTATCAGCAGTGACAGCCCGACTGTGTGTGAGGTGGTAGTATCAGCAGTGACAGCCCGACTATGAGTGAGGTGGTAGTATCAGCAGTGACAGCCCGACTGGGAGTGAGGTGGTATTATCGGCAGTGACAGCAAGACTGTGAGTAGGATAGTAGTATCAGCAGTGAAATGCCGACTGTGAGTGAGGTGGTAGTATCGGCAGTGATAGCCCGACTGTGAGTGAGGTGGGGGTATTAGCAGTGACAGTCCGACTGTGAGTGGGGTGGGGATAGTAACAGTGACAGCCCGACTGTGAGTGAGGTGGTAGTATCAGCATTTACAGCCCGACTGTGTGTGAGGTGGTAGTATCAGCAGTGACAGCCCGACTGTGAGTGAGGTGGTAGTATCAGCAGTGACAGCCCGACTGTGAATGAGGTGGTAGTATCAGCAGTGACAGCCCGACTGTGAGTGAGGAGGTGGTATCAGCAGTGACAGCCCGACTGTGAGTGCGGTGGTATTATCGGCGTGGACAGCAAGACTGTGGGTAGGATGGTAGTATCAGCAGTGAAATGCCGACTGTGAGTGAGGTTTGGGGTATTAGCAGTGACATCCCGACTGTGAGTGAGGTGGTAGTATCAGCAGTGACAACCACAACTGTTATTAAGGTTGAGGTATTAGCATCAGTGAGAGCCCGACTGTGAGTTGGGTGGTAGTATCTGCATTGACAGCCCGACTGTGTGTGAGGTGGTAGTATCAGCAGTGACAGCCCGACTATGAGTGAAGTGGTAGTTTCAGCAGTGACAGCCCGACTGGGAGTGAGGTGGTATTATCGGCAGTGACAGCAAGACTGTGAGTAGGATAGTAGTATCAGCAGTGAAATGCCGACTGTGAGTGAGGTGGTAGTATCGGCAGTGATAGCCCGACTGTGAGTGAGGTGGGGGTATTAGCAGTGACAGTCCGACTGTGAGTGGGGTGGGGATAGTAACAGTGACAGCCCGACTGTGAGTGAGGTGGTAGTATCAGCATTTACAGCCCGACTGTGTGTGAGGTGGTAGTATCAGCAGTGACAGCCCGACTGTGAGTGAGGTGGTAGTATCAGCAGTGACAACCCGACTGTGAGTGAGGTAGGGGTATCAGGAAAGAGAGCCCCACTGTGAGTGAGGTGGTAGTATCAGCAGTGACAGCCCGACTGTGAGTGAGGTGGTAGTATCATCAGTGACAGCCCGACTATGAGTGAAGTGGTAGTATCAGCAGTGACAGCCCGACTGGGAGTGAGGTGGTATTATCAGCAGTGACAGCCCGACTGTGAGTGAGGTGGTAGTATCATCAGTGACAGCCCGACTATGAGTGAAGTGGTAGTATCAGCAGTGACAGCCCGACTGTGTGTGAGGTGGTAGTATCAGCAGTGACAGCCCGACTATGAGTGAGGTGGTAGTATCTGCAGTGACAGCCCGACTGTGAGTGAGGTGGTAGTATCATCAGTGACAGCCCGACTATGAGTGAAGTGGTAGTATCAGCAGTGACAGCCCGACTGTGTGTGAGGTGGTAGTATCAGCAGTGACATCCCGACTATGAGTGAAGTGGTAGTATCAGCAGTGACAGCCCGACTGGGAGTGAGGTGGTATTATCGGCAGTGACAGCAAGACTGTGAGTAGGATAGTAGTATCAGCAGTGAAATGCCGACTGTGAGTGAGGTGGTAGTATCGGCAGTGATAGCCCGACTGTGAGTGAGGTGGGGGTATTAGCAGTGACAGTCCGACTGTGAGTGGGGTGGGGATAGTAACAGTGACAGCCCGACTGTGAGTGAGGTGGTAGTATCAGCATTTACAGCCCGACTGTGTGTGAGGTGGTAGTATCAGCAGTGACAGCCCGACTGTGAGTGAGGTGGGGGTATTAGCAGTGACAGCCCGACTGTTAGTAAGGTGGTAGTATCATCAGTGACAGCCCGACTATGAGTGATGTGGGGGTATTAGCAGTGACAAGCACGACTGTGAGTGAGGTGGTAGTATCAGCAGTGACAGCCCAACTGTGATTAAGGTTGGGGTATTAGCAGTGACAGGGTGACTGTGAGTGAGATGGTGGTATCAGCAGTGACAGCCCGACTGTGTGTGAGGTGGTAGTATCAGCAGTGACAGCCCGACTATGAGTGAGGTGGTAGTATCAGCAGTGACAGCCCGACTGGGAGTGAGGTGGTATTATCGGCAGTGACAGCAAGACTGTGAGTAGGATAGTAGTATCAGCAGTGAAATGCCGACTGTGAGTGAGGTGGTAGTATCGGCAGTGATAGCCCGACTGTGAGTGAGGTGGGGGTATTAGCAGTGACAGTCCGACTGTGAGTGGGGTGGGGATAGTAACAGTGACAGCCCGACTGTGAGTGAGGTGGTAGTATCAGCATTTACAGCCCGACTGTGTGTGAGGTGGTAGTATCAGCAGTGACAGCCCGACTGTGAGTGAGGTGGTAGTATCAGCAGTGACAGCCCGACTGTGAATGAGGTGGTAGTATCAGCAGTGACAGCCCGACTGTGAGTGAGGAGGTGGTATCAGCAGTGACAGCCCGACTGTGAGTGCGGTGGTATTATCGGCGTGGACAGCAAGACTGTGGGTAGGATGGTAGTATCAGCAGTGAAATGCCGACTGTGAGTGAGGTTTGGGGTATTAGCAGTGACATCCCGACTGTGAGTGAGGTGGTAGTATCAGCAGTGACAACCACAACTGTTATTAAGGTTGAGGTATTAGCATCAGTGAGAGCCCGACTGTGAGTTGGGTGGTAGTATCTGCATTGACAGCCCGACTGTGTGTGAGGTGGTAGTATCAGCAGTGACAGCCCGACTATGAGTGAAGTGGTAGTATCAGCAGTGACAGCCCGACTGGGAGTGAGGTGGTATTATCGGCAGTGACAGCAAGACTGTGAGTAGGATAGTAGTATCAGCAGTGAAATGCCGACTGTGAGTGAGGTGGTAGTATCGGCAGTGATAGCCCGACTGTGAGTGAGGTGGGGGTATTAGCAGTGACAGTCCGACTGTGAGTGAGGTGGTAGTATCGGCAGTGATAGCCCGACTGTGAGTGAGGTGGGGGTATTAGCAGTGACAGTCCGACTGTGAGTGGGGTGGGGATAGTAACAGTGACAGCCCGACTGTGAGTGAGGTGGTAGTATCAGCATTTACAGCCCGACTGTGTGTGAGGTGGTAGTATCAGCAGTGACAGCCCGACTGTGAGTGAGGTGGTAGTATCAGCAGTGACAACCCGACTGGGAGTGAGGTGGTATTATCGGCAGTGACAGCAAGACTGTGAGTAGGATAGTAGTATCAGCAGTGAAATGCCGACTGTGAGTGAGGTGGTAGTATCGGCAGTGATAGCCCGACTGTGAGTGAGGTGGGGGTATTAGCAGTGACAGTCCGACTGTGAGTGAGGTGGTAGTATCGGCAGTGATAGCCCGACTGTGAGTGAGGTGGGGGTATTAGCAGTGACAGTCCGACTGTGAGTGGGGTGGGGATAGTAACAGTGACAGCCCGACTGTGAGTGAGGTGGTAGTATCAGCATTTACAGCCCGACTGTGTGTGAGGTGGTAGTATCAGCAGTGACAGCCCGACTGTGAGTGAGGTGGTAGTATCAGCAGTGACAACCCGACTGGGAGTGAGGTGGTATTATCGGCAGTGACAGCAAGACTGTGAGTAGGATAGTAGTATCAGCAGTGAAATGCCGACTGTGAGTGAGGTGGTAGTATCGGCAGTGATAGCCCGACTGTGAGTGAGGTGGGGGTATTAGCAGTGACAGTCCGACTGTGAGTGAGGTGGTAGTATCGGCAGTGATAGCCCGACTGTGAGTGAGGTGGGGGTATTAGCAGTGACAGTCCGACTGTGAGTGGGGTGGGGATAGTAACAGTGACAGCCCGACTGTGAGTGAGGTGGTAGTATCAGCATTTACAGCCCGACTGTGTGTGAGGTGGTAGTATCAGCAGTGACAGCCCGACTGTGAGTGAGGTGGTAGTATCAGCAGTGACAACCCGACTGTGAGTGAGGTAGGGGTATCAGGAAAGAGAGCCCCACTGTGAGTGAGGTGGTAGTATCAGCAGTGACAGCCCGACTGTGAGTGAGGTGGTAGTATCATCAGTGACAGCCCGACTATGAGTGAAGTGGTAGTATCAGCAGTGACAGCCCGACTATGAGTGAAGTGGTAGTATCAGCAGTGACAGCCCGACTGTGTGTGAGGTGGTAGTATCAGCAGTGACAGCCCGACTATGAGTGAGGTGGTAGTATCTGCAGTGACAGCCCGACTGTGAGTGAGGTGGTAGTATCATCAGTGACAGCCCGACTATGAGTGAAGTGGTAGTATCAGCAGTGACAGCCCGACTGTGTGTGAG
The DNA here is from genome assembly GCF_023055435.1 of Haliotis rufescens. NCBI lineage: Eukaryota > Metazoa > Mollusca > Gastropoda > Lepetellida > Haliotidae > Haliotis > Haliotis rufescens. The sequence goes on along the minus strand of NW_025963890.1, from coordinate 77,510,434 downwards.
GTGGTAGTATCAGCAGTGACATCCCGACTATGAGTGAAGTGGTAGTATCAGCAGTGACAGCCCGACTGGGAGTGAGGTGGTATTATCGGCAGTGACAGCAAGACTGTGAGTAGGATAGTAGTATCAGCAGTGAAATGCCGACTGTGAGTGAGGTGGTAGTATCGGCAGTGATAGCCCGACTGTGAGTGAGGTGGGGGTATTAGCAGTGACAGTCCGACTGTGAGTGGGGTGGGGATAGTAACAGTGACAGCCCGACTGTGAGTGAGGTGGTAGTATCAGCATTTACAGCCCGACTGTGTGTGAGGTGGTAGTATCAGCAGTGACAGCCCGACTGTGAGTGAGGTGGTAGTATCAGCAGTGACAGCCCGACTGTGAATGAGGTGGTAGTATCAGCAGTGACAGCCCGACTGTGAGTGAGGAGGTAGTATCAGCAGTGACAGCCCGACTGTGAGTGCGGTGGTATTATCGGCAGTGACAGCAAGACTGTGAGTAGGATTTTAGTATCAGCAGTGAAATGCCGACTGTGAGTGAGGTTTGGGGTATTAGCAGTGACATCCCGACTGTGAGTGAGGTGGTAGTATCAGCAGTGACAGCCCATCTGTTATTAAGGTTGGGGTATTAGCATCAGTGACAGCCCGACTGTGAGTGACGTGGTAGTATCTGCAGTGACAGCCCGACTGTGAGTGAGGTGGTAGTATCAGCAGTTACAGCCCGACTGTGTGTGAGGTGGTAGTATCAGCAGTGACAGCCCGACTATGAGTGAGGTGGTAGTATCAGCAGTGACAGCCCGACTGGGAGTGAGGTGGTATTATCGGCAGTGACAGCCCAACTGTTATTAAGGTTGGGGTATTAGCATCAGTGACAGCCCGACTGTGAGTGACGTGGTAGTATCAGCAGTGACAGCCCGACTGTGAGTGAGGTGGTAGTATCAGGAGTGACAGCAAGACTGTGAGTACGATGGTAGTATCAGCAGTGAAAGGCCGACTGTGAGTGAGGTGGGGGTATTAGCAGTGACAGACCGACTGTGTGTGAGGTGGTAGTATCAGCAGTGACAGCCCGACTGTGAGTGAGGTGGGGGTATTAGCAGTGACAGCCCGACTGTTAGTAAGGTGGTAGTATCATCAGTGACAGCCCGACTATGAGTGATGTGGGGGTATTAGCAGTGACAAGCACGACTGTGAGTGAGGTGGTAGTATCAGCAGTGACAGCCCAACTGTGATTAAGGTTGGGGTATTAGCAGTGACAGGGTGACTGTGAGTGAGATGGTGGTATCAGCAGTGACAGCCCGACTGTGAGTTAGGTGGTAGTATCATCAGTGGCAGCCCAACTGTGATTGAGGTGGTAGTATCAGCAGTGAAAGACCGACTGTGAGTTGGATGGTAGTATCAGCAATGGAAGACCGACTGTGAGTGAGGTGGTAGTATCATCAGTGACAGACCGACTGTGAGTGAGGTGGTAGTATCAGCAGTGAGAGCCCGACTGTGAGTGAGGTGGTAGTATCATCATTGACAACCCGACTGTGAATGAGGTGGTAGTATCATCAGTGGCAGCCCGACTGTTTGTGAGGTGGGGGTATTAGCAGTGACAAGCCCGACTGTGAGTGAGGTGGTAGTATCAGCAGTGACATCCCAACTGTGATTAGGGTTGGGGAATTAGCCATGACAGCCCGACAGTGAGTGAGGTGGGGGTATTAGCAGTGACAGCCCGACTGTTAGTAAGGTGGTAGTATCATCAGTGACAGCCCGACTGTGATTAAGGTTGGGGTATTAGCAGTGACAGGGTGACTGTGAGTGAGATGGTGGTATGAGCAGTGACAGCCCGACTGTGAGTTAGGTGGTAGTATCATCAGTGGCAGCCCAAGTGTGATTGAGGTGGTAGTATCAGCAGTGAAAGACCGACTGTGAGTTGGATGGTAGTATCACCAATCAAAGACCGACTGTGAGTGAGGTGGTAGTATCATCAGTGACAGACCGACTGTGAGTGAGGTGGTAGTATCAGCAGTGAGAGCCCGACTGTGAGTGAGGTGGTAGTATCATCATTGACAGCCCGACTGTGAATGAGGTGGTAGTATCAGCAGTGACAGACCGACTGTGAGTGAGGTGGGGGTATTAGCAGTGACAGCCCGACTGTGAGTGAGGTGGTAGTATCAGCAGTGACAGCCCAACTGTGAATAAGGTTTGGGTATTAGCAGTGACAGCCCGACTGTGAGTGAGGTGGGGGTATCAACAGTGACAGTGACAGCCCAAATTTGAGTGCGGTGGGGGTATTACCAGTGAAAGACCGACTGTGAGTTGGGTGGTAGTATGAGCAGTGACAACCCGACTGTGAGTGAGGTGGGGGTATTAGCAGTGACAGCCCGACTGTTAGTAAGGTGGTAGTATCATCAGTGACAGCCCGACTGTGAGTGAGGTGGTAGTATCATCAGTGACAGCCCGACTGTTAGTAAGGTGGTAGTATCATCAGTGACAGCCCGACTGTGAGTGAGGTGGGGGTATTAGCAATGACAAGCCCGACTGTGAGTGAGGTGGTCGTATCAGCAGTGACATCCCAACTGTGATTAAGGTTGGGGAATTAGCCATGACAGCCCGACAGTGAGTGAGGTGGGAGTATTAGCAGTGACAGCAGGACTTTAAGTGAGGTGGTAGTATCATCAGTGACAGCCCGACTGTGAGTGAGGTGGTAGTATCAGCAGTGACAGCCCAACTGTGATTAAGGTTGGGGTATTAGCAGTGACAGGGTGACTGTGAGTGAGATGGTGGTACCAGCAGTGACAGCCCGACTGTGAGTTAGGTGGTAGTATCATCAGTGGCAGCCCAACTGTGATTGAGGTGGTAGTATCAGCAGTGGAAGACCGACTATGAGTTGGATGGTAGTATCAGCAATCAAAGACCGACTGTGAGTGAGGTGGTAGTATCATCAGTGACAGACCGACTGTGAGTGAGGTGGTAGTATCAGCAGTGAGAGCCCGACTGTGAGTGAGGTGGTAGTATCATCATTGACAGCCCGACTGTGAATGAGGTGGTAGTATCAGCAGTGACAGCCCAACTGTGAATGATGTGTGGGTATTAGCAGTGACAGCCCGACTGTGAGTGAGGTGGTAGTATCAGCAGTGACAGCCCAACTGTGAATAAGGTTTGGGTATTAGCAGTGACAGCCCGACTGTGAGTGAGGTGGGGGTATCAACAGTGACAGTGACAGACCAAATTTGAGTGCGGTGGGGGTATTACCAGTGAAAGACCGACTGTGAGTGAGGTGGTAGTATCATCAGTGACAGCCCGACTGTGAGTGAGGTGGGGGTATTAGGAATGACAGCCCCACTGTGAGCGAGGTGGTAGTATCAGCAGTGACAGCCCGACTGTGGGTGAGGTGGGGGTATTAGGAATGACAGCCCCACTGTGAGCGAGGTGGGGGTATCAACAGTGACAGTGACAGCCCAAATTTGAGTGCGGTGGGGGTATTACCAGTGAAAGACCGACTGTGAGTGAGGTGGTAGTATCATCAGTGACAGCCCGACTGTGAGTGAGGTGGGGGTATTAGGAATGACAGCCCCACTGTGAGCGAGGTGGTAGTATCAGCAGTGACAGCCCGACTGTGGGTGAGGTGGGGGTATTAGGAATGACAGCCCCACTGTGAGCGAGGTGGTAGTATCAGCAGTGACAGACCGACTGTGAGTGAGGTGGGGGTATTAGCAGTGACAGCCCGACTGTGAGTGAGGTGGTAGTATCAGTAGTGACAGCCCAACTGTGAATAAGGTTTGGGTATTAGCAGTGACAGCCCGACTGTGAGTGAGGTGGGGGTATCAACAGTGACAGTGACAGCCCAAATTTGAGTGCGGTGGGGGTATTACCAGTGAAAGACCGACTGTGAGTGAGGTGGGGCTATCAACAGTGACAGCCCGACTGTGAGTGAGGTGATAGTATCAGCAGTGACAGCCGGACTGTGAGTTAGGTGTTAGTATCATCGGTGACAGTCCGACTGTGAGTGAGGTGGTAGTATCAGCAGTGACAGCCCGACTGTGAGTGAGGTGGTAGTATCAGCAGTGACAGCCCGACTGTGAGTGAGGTGGTAGTATCAGGAGTGACAGCCCGACTGTGAGTGAGGTGGGGGTATTAGCAGTGACAGCCCGACTGTGAGTGAGGTGGTAGTATCAGCAGTGACAGACCGACTGTGAGTGAGGTGGTGGTATCAGCAGTGACAACCCGACTGTGAGTGTGTTGGTAGTATCAGCAGTGACAGCCCGACTGTGAGTGAGGTGGTAGCATCAGCAGTGATAGCAAGACTGTGATTAAGGTTGGGGTATTAGCAGTGACAGCCCGACTTTGAGTGACGTGGGGGTATCAGCAGTGACAGCCCGACTGTGAGTGTGTTGGTTGTATCAGCAGTGACAGCTCGACCGTTTGTGAGGTGGGGGTTTCTGCAGTGACAGCCCGACTGTGAGTGGCGTGGTAGTATCAGCAGTGACAGCCCGAATGTGAGTGACGTGGTAGTATCAGCAGTGACAGCCCAAATTTGAGTGCGGTGGGGGTATTACCAGTGAAAGACCGACTGTGAGTTGGGTGGTAGTATCAGCAATGAAAGACCGACTGTGAGTTAGGTGGTAGTATCAGCAGTGACAGTCCGACTGTGAGTGACGTGGTAGTATCATCAGTGACAGCCCGACTGTGAGTGAGGTGGTAGTATCAGCAGTGACAGCCCGACTGTGAGTGAGGTGGTAGTATCAGCAGTGACAGCACGACTGTGAGTGAGGTGGTAGTATCAGGAGTGAGAGCCCTACTTTGAGTGAGGTTGGGGTATCAGCAGTGACAGCCCGACTGTGAGTGAGGTGGTAGTATCAGCAGTGACAGTTCCACTGTGAATGAGGTGGTAGTATCAGCAGTGACAGCCCGACTGTGAGTGAGGTGGGGTATCAGCAGTGACAGCCCGACTGTGAGTGAGGTGGTAGTATCGGCAGTGACTTCGCAACTGTGAGTGAGGTGGGGGTATCAGCAGTGACAGGTCGACTGTGAGTGGTGTTGAAGTATAAGCAGTGACAGCCCGACTGTGAGTGAGGTGGTAGTATCGGCAGAGACTTCGCAACTGTGAGTGAGGTGGTAGTATGAGCAGTGACAGCCCGACTGTGAGTGAGGTGGTAGTATGAGCAGTGACAGCCCGACTGTGAGTGGTGTGGAAGTATCAGCAGTGACAGGTCGACTGTGAGTGAGATGGTAGTATCAACAAGAGCAGCCCGACTGAGAATAGTACGAACAGCAGGAGTATCGATCACCTGCTCATTACGGGTGATTTTAGTTCACATTGAAAGAGATTAATCACGTGTTTAAATGTCAACACTATGTTTCATATATTCATAACATGCTTTCGACCTTTCTTATCTTCTGGTTGCCATAATTTTATGAGAAATAATCAAACACTAACGGAATATCTCGTCAGTGCACGTGATTTGAAATCTCTTTAGTTAAAACGTCTTGTATAAAGAAACCGATAGCCTTTTGGACATATTTTTGTAAGACTGGAAAATATCAGACCTGTCTGCGACACCCTGCCTTTTGTACACAAACTGACGTCTACATGCTCTTTACTGAAAACGTAGTAATAATCGATGATCAAAGTTTCCTCTGCAGGTGGCGATATGACGTGATTGTGTTAACGTTCTATATTATTTAGACAAGGTACTTCACACTACCATTGAAAGTGATCGGTTTGAAGTGTCTGTATTAACAATGAACTTTTACCGGTGGTTAACAACCTCAGTGGTGTGCGACCTTATAAGGGCAGTTCCCTGTATACGCAAGTCTGGCTTGGTTATCGTAAACAGGAAAATGTACATATATAATTATGTTTTGTAGAGCAAAGGCTGATGTACAAGCGTGAACTCAAAATTTTCAATAGCAATGAAATAGGTTGTGATTAACATAAGGAACGACGGGGTGGGTGAGTGAGTGGGTGGGTTGAGTGAGTGAGTTGGTGGGTTGAGTGAGTGAGTGAGTGTAAGTTTATTGTGTGAGAAAAGCCGGAAGTGATGGATGTCTCAGATGGAACCAACGAGCACTGGTATGGTGCATGTCACAACACGGTGTAACAACACAACACAAGTAAGGTTTAAGAATAATTTTATTAGGTAAATATTCTAATAATAACTTAACATTTTACATACTCACACCCGTTCAACTAGTATCCACTAACTACCCCCTTCACACACCGCACACAATTCAAACACTTCACCCTCACTCTGTCACTCTCAACATTAACATTAAGGTTATTAACGCTACCAACTCATGTACTAAAAGTAAAATTATACTTTACCTACGAAAACCTTAAGTCATCATCTCTTTGGTACATCAATACATCAATAGATGGACATATCAATACTTCAGTACATAAATACCTCAATGTATCAATACAACATATCAATTCATCAATACTTCAAACAAACAGCATATTAAGAAGCCGTTCTCGCAAACGTACACACAATAATATACACCAAAGAGACTTTCTCATTGTTTCCTTCCCATCATCACTGTTCAGCTGAGCCTTGTTCGGGTCTGATGATCTGTACTCAGATATAGTACTCAATGGGTCAATTGAAATGAATGATGTTGCACTTGCATAAATCTTGAGCAGCAAATGATCAAAGAATCGTATCTCCACTTTCTTCGCTTGACGTTGTTTCCTTATGTAGCCACTCGATCATGGCGGGGCTGTGTGCGGTGTTACTGCTGGTAGTCACCGTCAATCTGTCTCTAGGTGAGTGCAACATTTCACTCATGTATCATAGACCTAAACATTCAGCACCATTTCATTCCCACCCCCTTCTCAGCTGTAGTTGCTTTTGGGTGCGTGGGTGGGATAGATGGCTACAAAGTGGACATCTTCTTAAGAGTTAAAGTAATCTAATTCAGGACAGATGGAATGTGGGAAAAGTTGGTAACTTTGACTCTGTTTGAGGACGCCAAATGCCTCGCATGAATGAATTAACGATGTTCCCGGACCTTTTCATTACCAGAAATATCCATAGGGGACTTGAATGATGATCGGATGATCGGAAGGCCACAGCGTGCAAACCTGTATGTGTAGGATAAACATAGCGTTAACTGTTGAGTGGCGAAAGACACTCATATTCACTTACATGGGGAATGCGGGGGGTTAAAGCGGTCGCGAGTCACGCCAGCGCTTCGTTTCCAAAATATGGGCAAAATGTGTAGAGCCCAGTTCTGGTGTCCCCCACCTTGATATTGCTGGACTATTGCTAAAAGCGGAGTAAAACCATACTCACACCCTCACTTCATTGGGAATGCAATGTTCATCTTAATTGTTACTGATGAGCAAATATCACAACAGTATCAGCCGGGACACTTGCTATCTGTCAGTAGTGTGTAGGAACAGTTGGGCAGAATGACTGTGAGTGGGGTGGGAGTGTCAGCCGGGACACCTGCTATCTGTCAGTAGTGTGTAGTATCAGTTGGGCAGAATGACTGTGAGTGGGCCAGGAGTATCAGCCGGGACACTTGCTATATGCCAGTAGTGTGTAGTGTCAGTTTGGCAGAATGACTGTGAGTGGGGTGGGAGTATCAGCCGGGACACTTGCTATCTGTCAGTAGTGTGTAGTATCAGTTGGGCAGAATGACTGTGAGTGTGGTGGGAGTGTCAGCCGGGACACTTGCTATCTGTGAGTAGTGTGTAGTAACAGTTGGACAGAATGACTGTGAGTGGGGTGGGAGTGTCAGCCGGGACACTTGCTATCTGTCAGTAGTGTGTAGTATCAGCTGGGCAGAATGACTGTGAGTGGGCCGGGAGTATCAGCAGGGACACTTGCTATCTGTCAGTAGTGTGTAGTATCAGTTGGGCAGAATGGCTGTGAGTGGGGTGGGAGTGTCAGCCGGGACACTTGCTATCTGTCAGTAGTGTGTAGTAACAGTTGGGCAGAATGACTGTGAGTGGGCCACGAGTATCAGCCGGGACACTTGCTATCTGTCAGTAGTGTGTAGTAACAGTTGGGCAGAATGGCTGTGAGTGGGGTGGGAGTGTCAGCCGGGACACTTTCTATTTGTCAGTAGTGTGTAGTATCAGTTGGGCAGAATGACTGTGAGTGGGCCAGGAGTATCAGCCGGGACACTTGCTATCTGTCAGTAGTGTGTAGTAACAGTTGGGTAGAATGACTGTGAGTGGGGTGGGTGTATCAGCCCGCGACACTTGCTATCTGTCAGTAGTGGGTAGTATCAGTTGGGCAGAATGACTGTGAGTGGGCCGGGAGTATCAGCAGGGACACTTGCTATCTGTCAGTAGTGTGTAGTAACAGTTGGGCAGTATGACTGTGAGTGGGGTGGGAGTGTCAGCCGGGACACTTGCTATCTGTCAGTAGTGTGTAGTATCAGCTGGGCAGAATGACTGTGAGTGGGCCGGGAGTATCAGCAGGGACACTTGCTATCTGTCAGTAGTGTGTAGTATCAGTTGGGCAGAATGGCTGTGAGTGGGGTGGGAGTGTCAGCCGGGACACTTGCTATCTGTCAGTAGTGTGTAGTAACAGTTGGGCAGAATGACTGTGAGTGGGCCACGAGTATCAGCCGGGACACTTGCTATCTGTCAGTAGTGTGTAGTAACAGTTGGGCAGAATGGCTGTGAGTGGGGTGGGAGTGTCAGCCGGGACACTTTCTATTTGTCAGTAGTGTGTAGTATCAGTTGGGCAGAATGACTGTGAGTGGGCCAGGAGTATCAGCCGGGACACTTGCTATCTGTCAGTAGTGTGTAGTAACAGTTGGGTAGAATGACTGTGAGTGGGGTGGGTGTATCAGCCCGCGACACTTGCTATCTGTCAGTAGTGGGTAGTATCAGTTGGGCAGAATGACTGTGAGTGGGCCGGGAGTATCAGCAGGGACACTTGCTATCTGTCAGTAGTGTGTAGTAACAGTTGGGCAGTATGACTGTGAGTGGGGTGGGAGTGTCAGCCGGGACACTTGCTATCTGTCAGTAGTGTGTAGTATCAGTTGGGCAGAATGACTGTGAGTGGGCCGGGAGTATCAGCCGGGACACTTGCTATATGTCAGTGGTGTGTAGTAACAGTTGGGCAGAATGACTGTGAGCGGGCCAGGAGTATCAGCCGGGACACTTGCTATCTGTCAGTAGTGTGTAGTAACAGTTGGGCAGAATGACTGTGAGTGGGGTGGGAGTGTCAGCCGGGACACTTGCGATCTGTCAGTAGTGTGTAGTATCAGTTGGGCAGAATGACTGTGAGTGGGCCGGGAGTATCAGCCGGGACACTTGCTATCTGTCAGTAGTGTGTAGTAACAGTTGGGCAGAATGACTGTGAGTGGGGTGGGAGTGTCAGCCGGGACACCTGCTATCTGTCAGTAGTGTGTAGTATCAGTTGGGCAGAATGACTGTGAGTGGGCCAGGAGTATCAGCCGGGACACCTGCTATATGCCAGTAGTGTGTAGTGTCAGTTGGGCAGAATGACTGTGAGTGGGGTGGGAGTATCAGCAGGGACACTTGCTATCTGTCAGTAGTGTGTAGTATCAGTTGGGCAGAATGACTGTGAGTGTGGTGGGAGTGTCAGCCGGGACACTTGCTATCTGTGAGTAGTGTGTAGTAACAGTTGGACAGAATGACTGTGAGTGGGGTGGGAGTGTCAGCCGGGACACTTGCTATCTGTCAGTAGTGTGTAGTATCAGTTGGGCAGAATGACTGTGAGTGGGCCGGGAGTATCAGCAGGGACACTTGCTATCTGTCAGTAGTGTGTAGGATCAGTTGGGCAGAATGGCTGTGAGTGGGCTGGGAGTGTCAGCCGGGACACTTGCTATCTGTCAGTAGTGTGTAGTATCAGTTGGGCAGAATGACTGTGAGTGGGTCGGGAGTATCAGCAGGGACACTTGCTATCTGTCAGTAGTGTGTAGTAACAGTTCGGCAGAATGGCTGTCAGTGGGGTGGGAGTGTCAGCCGGGACACTTTCTATTTGTCAGTAGTGTGTAGTATCAGTTGGGCAGAATGACTGTGAGTGGGCCGGGAGTATCAGCAGGGACACTTGCTATCTGTCAGTAGTGTGTAGTAACAGTTTGGCAGAATGACTGTGAGTGGGGTGGGAGTATCAGCCGGGACACTTGCTATCTGTCAGTAGTGTGTAGTAACAGTTGGGCAGAATGACTGTGAGTGGGGTGGGAGCGTCAGCCGGGACACTTGCGATCTGTCAGTAGTGTGTAGTATCTGTTGGGCAGAATGACTGTGAGTGGGCCGGGAGTATCAGCCGGGACACTTGCTATCTGTCAGTAGTGTGTAGGAACAGTTGGGCAGAATGACTGTGAGTGGGGTGGGAGTATCAGCCGGGACACTTGCTATATGCCAGTAGTGTGTAGTGTCAGTTTGGCAGAATGACTGTGAGTGGGGTGGGAGTATCGGCCGGGACACTTGCTATCTGTCAGTAGTGTGTAGTATCAGTTGGGCAGAATGACTGTGAGTGTGGTGGGAGTGTCAGCCGGGACACTTGCTATCTGTGAGTAGTGTGTAGTAACAGTTGGGCAGAATGACTGTGAGTGGGGTGGGAGTGTCAGCCGGGACACTTGGTATCTGTCAGTAGTGTGTAGTATCAGTTGGGCAGAATGACTGTGAGTGGGCCGGGAGTATCAGCAGGGACACTTGCTATCTGTCAGTAGTGTGTAGTATCAGTTGGGCAGAATGGCTGTGAGTGGGGTGGGAGTGTCAGCCGGGACACTTGCTATCTGTCAGTAGTGTGTAGTAACAGTTGGGTAGAATGACTGTGAGTGGGCCACGGGTATCAGCCGGGACACTTGCTATCTGTCAGTAGTGTGTAGTAACAGTTGGGCAGAATGGCTGTGAGTGGGGTGGGAGTGTCAGCCGGGACACTTTCTATTTGTCAGTAGTGTGTAGTATCAGTTGGGCAAAATGACTGTGAGTGGGCCGGGAGTATCAGCAGGGACATTTGCTATCTGTCAGTAGTGTGTAGTAACAGTTTGGCAGAATGACTGTGAGTGGGGTGGGAGTATCAGCCGCGACACTTGCTATCTGTCAGTAGTGTGTAGTAACAGTTGGGCAGAATGACTGTGAGTGGGGTGGGAGCGTCAGCCTGGACACTTGCTATCTGTCAGTAGTGTGTAGTATCAGTTGGGCAGAATGACTGTGAGTGGGCCAGGAGTATCAGCCGGGACACTTGCTATCTGTCAGTAGTGTGTAGTAACAGTTGGGTAGAATGACTGTGAGTGGGGTGGGTGTATCAGCCCGCGACACTTGCTATCTGTCAGTAGTGGGTAGTATCAGTTCGGCAGAATGACTGTGAGTGGGCCGGGAGTATCAGCAGGGACACTTGCTATCTGTCAGTAGTGTGTAGTAACAGTTGGGCAGAATGACTGTGAGTGGGGTGGGAGTGTCAGCCGGGACACTTGCTATCTGTCAGTAGTGTGTAGTATCAGTTGGGCAGAATGACTGTGAGTGGGCCGGGAGTATCAGCCGGGACACTTGCTATATGTCAGTGGTGTGTAGTAACAGTTGGGCAGAATGACTATGAGCGGGCCAGGAGTATCAGCCGGGACACTTGCTATCTGTCAGTAGTATGTAGTAACAGTTGGGCAGAATGACTGTGAGTGGGGTGGGAGTGTCAGCCGGGACACTTGCTATTTGTCAGTAGTGTGTAGTATCAGTTGGGCAGAATGACTGTGAGCGGGCCAGGAGTATCAGCCGGGACACTTGCTATCTGTCAGTAGTATGTAGTAACAGTTGGGCAGAATGACTGTGAGTGGGGTGGGAGTGTCAGCCGGGACACTTGCTATTTGTCAGTAGTGTGTAGTATCAGTTTGGCAGAATGACTGTGAGTTGGCCGGGAGTATCAGCAGGGACACTTGCTATCTGTCAGTAGTGTGTAGTAACAGTTGGGCAGAATGACTGTGAGTGGGGTGGGAGTGTCAGCCGGGACACTTGCTATCTGTCAGTAGTGTGTAGTATCAGTTGGGCAGAATGACTGTGAGTGGGCCAGGAGTATCAGCCAGGACACTTGCTATCTGTCAGTAGTGTGTAGTAACAGTTGGGTAGAATGACTGTAAGTGGGGTGGGCGTATCAGCCGCGACACTTGCTATCTGTCAGTAGTGGGTAGTATCAGTTGGGCAGAATGACTGTGAGTGGGCCGGGAGTATCAGCAGGGACACTTGCTATCTGTCAGTAGTGTGTAGTAACAGTTGGGCAGAATGACTGTGAGTTGGGTGGGAGTGTCAGACGGGACACTTGCTATCTGTCAGTAGTGTGTAGTATCAGTTGGGCAGAATGGCTGTGACTTGGGTGGGAGTGTCAGCCGGGACACTTGCGATCTGTCAGTAGTGTGTAGTATCAGTTGGGCAGAATGACTGTGAGTGGGCCGGGAGTATCAGCCGGGACACTTGCTATCTGTCAGTAGTGTGTAGGAACAGTTGGGCAGAATGACTGTGAGTGGGGTGGGAGTGTCAGCCGGGACACCTGCTATCTGTCAGTAGTGTGTAGTATCAGTTGGGCAGAATGACTGTGAGTGGGCCAGGAGTATCAGCCGGGACACTTGCTATATGCCAGTAGTGTGTAGTGTCAGTTGGGCAGAATGACTGTGAGTGGGGTGGGAGTATCAGCAGGGACACCTGCTATCTGTCAGTAGTGTGTAGTATCAGTTGGGCAGAATGACTGTGAGTGTGGTGGGAGTGTCAGCCGGGACACTTGCTATCTGTGAGTAGTGTGTAGTAACAGTTGGGCAGAATGACTGTGAGTGGGGTGGGAGTGTCAGCCGGGACACTTGCTATCTGTCAGTAGTGTGTAGTATCAGTTGGGCAGAATGACTGTGAGTGGGCCGGGAGTATCAGCAGGGACACTTGCTATCTGTCAGTAGTGTGTAGGATCAGTTGGGCAGAATGGCTGTGAGTGGGCCGGGAGTATCAGCAGGGACACTTGCTATCTGTCAGTAGTGTGTAGTAACAGTTTGGCAGAATGACTGTGAGTGGGGTGGGAGTATCAGCCGGGGCACTTGCTATCTGTCAGTAGTGTGTAGTAACAGTTGGGCAGAATGACTGTGAGTGGGGTGGGAGCGTCAGCCGGGACACTTGCTATCTGTCAGTAGTGTGTAGTATCAGTTGGGCAGAATGACTGTGAGTGGGCCGGGAGTATCAGCCGGGACACTTGCTATCTGTCAGTAGTGTGTAGGAACAGTTGGGCAGAATGACTGTGAGTGGGGTGGGAGTGTCAGCCGGGACACCTGCTATCTGTCAGTAGTGTGTAGTATCAGTTGGGCAGAATGACTGTGAGTGGGCCAGGAGTATCAGCCGGGACACTTGCTATATGCCAGTAGTGTGTAGTGTCAGTTGGGCAGAATGACTGTGAGTGGGGTGGGAGTATCAGCCGGGACACTTGCTATCTGTCAGTAGTGTGTAGTATCAGTTGGGCAGAATGACTGTGAGTGTGGTGGGAGTGTCAGCCGGGACACTTGCTATCTGTGAGTAGTGTGTAGTAACAGTTGGGCAGAATGACTGTGAGTGGGGTGGGAGTGTCAGGAGGGACACTTGCTATCTGTCAGTAGTGTGTAGTATCAGTTGGGCAGAATGGCTGTGAGTGGGGTGGGAGTATCAGCCGGGACACCTGCTATCTGTCAGTAGTATGTAGTATCAGTTGGGCAGAATGACTGTGAGTGGGGTGGGAGTGTCAGCCGGGACACTTGCGATCTATCAGTAGTGTGTAGTATCAGTTGGGCAGAATGACTGTGAGTGGGCCGGGAGTATCAGCCGGGACACTTGCTATCTGTCAGTAGTGTGTAGGAACAGTTTGGCAGAATGACTGTGAGTGGGGTGGGAGCGTCAGCCGGGACACTTGCTATCTGTCAGTAGTGTGTAGTATCAGTTGGGCAGAATGACTGTGAGTGGGCCAGGAGTATCAGCCGGGACACTTGCTATCTGTCAGTAGTGTGTAGTAACAGTTGGGTAGAATGACTGAGTGGGGTGGGTGTATCAGCCAGCGACACTTGCTATCTGTCAGTAGTGGGTAGTATCAGTTGGGCAGAATGACTGTGAGTGGGCCGGGAGTATCAGCAGGGACACTTGCTATCTGTCAGTAGTGTGTAGTATCAGTTGGGCAGAATGACTGTGAGTGGGCCAGGAGTATCAGCCGCGACACTTGCTATCTGTCAGTAGTGTGTAGGAACAGTTGGGCAGAATGACTGTGAGTGGGGTGGGTGTATGAGCCCGCGACACTTGCTATCTGTCAGTAGTGGGTAGTATCAGTTGGGCAGAATGACTGTGAGTGGGCCGGGAGTATCAGCAGGGACACTTGCTATCTGTCAGTAGTGTGTAGTAACAGTTGGGCAGAATGACTGTGAGTGGGGTGGGAGTGTCAGACGGGACACTTGCTATCTGTCAGTAGTGTGTAGTATCAGTTGGGCAGAATGACTGTGAGTGGGCCGGGAGTATCAGCAGGGACACTTGCTATCTGTCAGTAGTGTGTAGTAACAGTTGGGCAGAATGACTGTGAGTGGGGTGGGAGTATCAGCCGGGACACTTGCTATCTGTCAGTAGTGTGTAGTATCAGTTGGGCGGGATGACTGTGAGTGGGGTGGGAGTATCAGCCGGGACACTTGCTATCTGTCAGTAGTGTGTAGTATCAGTTGGGCAGAATGACTGTAAGTGGGGTGGGGGTATCAGCCGGGACACTTGCTATCTGTCAGTAGTGTGTAGTAACAGTTTGGTAGAATGGCTGTGAGTGGGGTGGGAGTATCAGCCGGGACACTTGCTATCTGTCAGTGGTGTGTAGTAACAATTGGGCAGAATGGCTGTGAGTGGGGTGGGAATATCAGCCGGGACACTTGCTATCTGTCAGTAGTGTGTAGTATCAGTTGGGCAGAATGACTGTGAGTGGGGTGGGAGTATCAGCCGGGAAACTTGCTATTTGTCAGTAGTGTGTAGTAACAGTTGGGCAGAATGGCTGTGAGTGGGCCAGCAGTATCAGCCGCGACACTTGCTATCTGTCAGTAGTGTGTAGTAACAGTTGGGCAGAATGGCTGTGAGTGGGGTGGGAATATCAGCCGGGACACTTGCTATCTGTCAGTAGTGTGTAGTATCAGTTGGGCAGAATGACTGTGAGTGGGGTGGGAGCATAAGCCGGTACATTTGCTATCTGTCAGTGGTGTGTAGTAACAGTTGGGCAGAATGATTGTGAGTGGGGTGGGAGCATAAGCCGGTACACTTGCGATCTGTCAGTAGTGTGTAGGAACAGTTGGGCAGAATGACTGTGAGTGGGGTGGGAGTATCAGCCGGGACACTTGCTATCTGTCAGTAGTGTGTACTAACAGTTGGGCAGAATGACTGTGAGTGGGCCAGGAGTATCAGCCGGGACACTTGCTATATGCCAGTAGTGTGTATTGTCAGTTGGGCAGAATGACTGTGAGTGGGGTGGGAGTATCAGCAGGGACACCTGCTATCTGTCAGTAGTGTGTAGTATCAGTTGGGCAGAATGACTGTGAGTGTGGTGGGAGCGTCAGCCGGGACACTTGCTATCTGAGAGTAGTGTGTAGTGACAGTTGAGCAGAATGACTGTGAGTGGGTTGGGAGTGTCAGCCGGGACACTTGCTATCTGTCAGTAGTGTGTAGTATCTGTTGGGCAGAATGACTGTGAGTGGGCCGGGAGTATCAACAGGGACACTTGCTATCTGTCAGTAGTGTGTAGGATCAGTTGGGCAGAATGGCTGTGAGTGGGGTGGGAGTGTCAGCAGGGACACTTTCTATTTGTCAGTAGTGTGCAGTATCAGTTGGGCAGAATGACTGTGAGTGGGCCGGGAGTATCAGCAGGGACACTTGTTATCTGTCAGTAGTGTGTAGTAACAGTTTGGCAGAATGACTGTGAGTGGGGTGGGAGTATCAGCCGGGACACTTGCTATCTGTCAGTAGTGTGTAGTAACAGTTGGGCAGAATGACTGTGAGTGGGGTGGGAGCGTCAGCCGGGACACTTGCGATCTGTCAGTAGTGTGTAGTATCAGTTGGGCAGAATGACTGTGAGTGGGCCGGGAGTATCAGCCGGGACACTTGCTATCTGTCAGTAGTGTGTAGGAACAGTTGGGCAGAATGACTGTGAGTGGGGTGGGAGTGTCAGCCGGGACACCTGCTATCTGTCAGGAGTGTGTAGTATCAGTTGGGCAGAATGACTGTGAGTGGGCCAGGAGTATCAGCCGGGACACTTGCTATATGCCAGTAGTGTGTAGTGTCAGTTGGGCAGAATGACTGTGAGTGGGGTGGGAGTATCAGCAGGGACACTTGCTATCTGTCAGTAGTGTGTAGTATCAGTTGGGCAGAATGACTGTGAGTGTGGTGGGAGCGTCAGCCGGGACACTTGCTATCTGTGAGTAGTGTGTAGTAACAGTTAGGCAGAATGACTGTGAGTGGGGTGGGAGTGTCAGCCGGGACACTTGCTATCTGTCAGTAGTGTGTAGTATCAGTTGGGCAAAATGACTGTGAGTGGGCCGGGAGTATCAGCAGGGACACTTGCTATCTGTCAGTAGTGTGTAGGATCAGTTGGGCAGAATGGCTGTGAGTGGGGTGGGAGTGTCAGCCGGGACACTTGCTATCTGTCAGTAGTGTGTAGTAACAGTTGGGCAGAATGACTGTGAGTGGGCCACGAGTATCAGCCGGGACACTTGCTATCTGTCAGTAGTGTGTAGTAACAGTTGGACAGAATGGCTGTGAGTGGGGTGGGAGTATCAGCCGGGACACTTGCTATCTGTCAGTAGTGTGTAGTAACAGTTTGGAAGAATGACTGTGAGTGGGGTGGGAGCGTCAGCAGGGACACTTGCTATCTGTCAGTAGTGTGTAGTAACAGTTTGGCAGAATGACTGTGAGTGGGGTGGGAGTATCAGCCGGGACACTTGCTATCTGTCAGTAGTGTGTAGTAACAGTTTGGAAGAATGACTGTGAGTGGGGTGGGAGCGTCAGCCGGGACACTTGCTATCTGTCAGTAGTGTGTAGTAACAATTGGGCAGAATGGCTGTGAGTGGGGTGGGAATATCAGCCGGGACACTTGCTATCTGTCAGTAGTGTGTAGTATCAGTTGGGCAGAATGACTGTGAGTGGGGTGGGAGTATCAGCCGGGAAACTTGCTATTTGTCAGTAGTGTGTAGTCACAGTTGGGCAGAATGGCTGTGAGTGGGCCAGGAGTATCAGCCGCTACACTTGCTATCTGTCAGTAGTGTGTAGTAACAGTTGGGCAGAATGGCTGTGAGTGGTGTGGGAATATCAGGCGGGACACTTGCTATCTGTCAGTAGTGTGTAGTATCAGTTGGGCAGAATGACTGTGAGTGGGGTGGGAGCATAAGCCGGTACACTTGCTATCTGTCAGTGGTGTGTAGTAACAGTTGGGCAGAATAATTGTGAGTGGGGTGGGAGCATAAGCCGGTACACTTGCGATCTGTCAGTAGTGTGTAGGAACAGTTGGGCAGAATGACTGTGAGTGGGCCGGGAGTATCAGCAGGGACACTTGCTATCTGTTAGTAGTGTGTAGTAACATTTGGGCAGAATGACTGTGAGTGGGGTGGGAGTGTCAGCCGGGACACTTGCTATCTGTCAGTAGTGTGTAGTATCAGTTGGGCAGAATGGCTGTGAGTGGGGTGGGAGTATCAGCAGGTACACTTGCTATCTGTCAGTAGTGTGTAGTAACAGTTTGGTAGAATGACTGTGAGTGGGCCAGGAGTATCAGCCGGGACACTTGCTATCTGTCAGTGGTGTGTAGTAACAGTTGGGCAGAATGGCTGTGAGTGGGTCGGGAGTGTCAGCCGCGACACTTGCTATCTGTCAGTAGTGTGTAGTATCAGTTGGGCAGAATGACTGTGAGTGGGTCGGGAATATCAGCCGCGACACTTGCTAACTGTCAGTAGTGTGTAGTAACAGTTTGGTAGAATGGCTGTGAGTGGGCCGGGAGTATCAGCTGCAACACTTGCTATCTGTCAGTAGTGTGTAGTAACAGTTGGGTAGAATGGCTGTGAGTGGGGTGGAAGTATCAGCCGCGACACTTGCTATCTGTCAGTAGTGTGTAGTAATAGTTTGGTAGATTGGCTGTGAGAGTAGTGGAAATATCAGCCGGGACACTTGCTATCTGTCAGTGGTGTGTAGTAACAATTGGGCAGAATGGCTGTGAGTGGGGTGGGAGTATCAGCCGGGACACTTGCTATCTGTCAGTGGTGTGTAGTAACAATTGGGCAGAATGGCTGTGAGTGGGGTGGGAATATCAGCCGGGACACTTGCTATCTGTCAGTAGTGTGTAGTATCAGTTTGGGCAGAATGACTGTGAGTGGGGTGGGAGTATCAGCCGGGAAACTTCCTATCTGTCAGTAGTGTGTAGTAACAGTTGGGCAGAATGGCTGTGAGTGGGCCAGGAGTATCAGCCGCGACACTTGCTATCTGTCAGTAGTGTGTAGGAACAGTTGGGCAGAATGGCTGTGAGTGGGGTGGGAATATCAGCCGGGACACTTGCTATCTGTCAGTAGTGTGTAGTAACAGTTGGGCAGAATGACTGTGAGTGGGGTGGGAGCATAAGCCGGCACACTTGCTATCTGTCAGTGGTGTGTAGTAACAGTTGGGCAGAATGGCTGTGAGTGGGGTGGGAATATCAGCCGGTACACTTGCTATCTGTCAGTAGTGTGTAGTAACAGTTTGGCAGAATGACTGTGAGTGTGTCGGGAGTATCAGCCGCGACACTTGCTATCTGTCAGAAGTGTGTAGTAACAGTTGGGCAGAATGACTGTGAGTGGGGTGGAAGTATCAACCGCGACACTTGCTATCTGTCAGTAGTGTGTAGTAACAGTTTGGTAGAATAGCTGTGAGAGGGGTGGGAGTATCAGCCGGGACACTTGCTATCTGTCAGCAATGTGTAGTAACAGTTTGGCAGAATGACTGTGAGTGGGTCGGGAATATCAGCCGGGACACTTGCTATCTGTCAGTAGTGTGTAGTAACAGTTGGGCAGAATGACTGTGAGTGGGGTGGGAGCATAAGCCGGCACACTTGCTATCTGTCAGTGGTGTGTAGTAACAGTTGGGCAGAATGGCTGTGAGTGGGGTGGGAGTATCAGCCGGGACACTTGCTATCTGTCAGCAATGTGTAGTAACAGTTTGGCAGAATGACTGTGAGTGGGTCGGGAATATCAGCCGCGACACTTGCTATCTGTCAGTAGTGTGTAGTAACAGTTTGGTAGAATGGCTGTGAGTGGGCCAGGGGTATCAGCCGCGACACTTGCTATCTGTCAGTAGTGTGTAGGAACAGTTGGGCAGAATGGCTGTGAGTGGGGTGGGAATATCAGCCGGGACACTTGCTATCTGTCAGTAGTGTGTAGTAACAGTTGGGCAGAATGACTGTGAGTGGGGTGGGAGCATAAGCCGGCACACTTGCTATCTGTCAGTGGTGTGTAGTAACAGTTGGGCAGAATGGCTGTGAGTGGGGTGGGAATATCAGCCGGTACACTTGCTATCTGTCAGTAGTGTGTAGTAACAGTTTGGCAGAATGACTGTGAGTGTGTCGGGAGTATCAGCCGCGACACTTGCTATCTGTCAGTAGTGTGTAGTAACAGTTTGGTAGAATGGCTGTGAGTGGAGTGAAAGTATCAGCCGCGACACTTGCTATCTGTCAGTAGTGTGCAGTAACAGTTTGGTAGAATGGCTGTGAGCGGGCCAGGAGTATCAGCCGGACACTTGCTATCTGTCAGTAGTGTGTAGTAACAGTTGGGCAGAATGACTGTGAGTGGGGTGGAAGTATCAACCGCGACACTTGCTATCTGTCAGTAGTGTGTAGTAACAGTTTGGTAGAATAGCTGTGAGAGGGGTGGGAGTATCAGCCGGGACACTTGCTATCTGTCAGCAATGTGTAGTAACAGTTTGGCAGAATGACTGTGAGTGGGTCGGGAATATCAGCCGCGACACTTGCTATCTGTCAGTAGTGTGTAGTAACAGTTTGGTAGAATGGCTGTGAGTGGGCCAGGGGTATCAGCCGCGACACTTGCTATCTGTCAGTAGTGTGTAGTAACAGTTGGGTAGAATGGCTGTGAGTGGGGTGGAAGTATCAGCCGCGACACTTGCTATCTGTCAGTAGTGTGTAGTAACAGTTTGGTAGAATGGCTGTGAGAGTGGTGGGAGTATCAGCCGGGACACTTGCTATCTGTCAGTAGTGTGTAGTAACAGTTTGGTAGAATGGCTGTGAGCGGGGTGGAAGTATCAGCCGGGACACTTGCTATTTGTCAGTGGTGTGTAGTAACAATTGGGCAGAATGGCTGTAAGTGGGGTGGGAATATCAGCCGGGACACTTGCTATCTGTCAGAAGTGTGTAGTAACAGTTGGGCAGAAAGACTGTGAGTGGGGTGGGATTATCAGCCGGGACACTTGCTATCTGTCAGTAGTGTGTAGTAACAGTTGGGCAGAATGGCTGTGAGTGGGCCAGGAGTATCAGCCGCGACACTTGCTATCTGTCAGTAGTGTGTAGGAACAGTTGGGCAGAATGGCTGTGAGTGGGGTGGGAATAGCAGCCGGGACACTTGCTATCTGTCAGTAGTGTGTAGTAACAGTTGGGCAGAATGACTGTGAGTGGGGTGGGAGCATAAGCCGGCACACTTGCTATCTGTCAGTGGTGTGTAGTAACAGTTGGGCAGAATGGCTGTGAGTGGGGTGGGAATATCAGCCGCGACACTTGCTATCTGTCAGTAGTGTGTAGTAACAGTTTGGCAGAATGACTGTGAGTGGGTCGGGAGTATCATCCGCGACACTTGCTATCTGTCAGTAGTGTGTAGTAACAGTTTGGTAGAATGGCTGTGAGTGGGGTGGAAGTATCAGCCGCGACACTTGCTATCTGTCAGTAGTGTGCAGTAACAGTTTGGTAGAATGGCTGTGAGCGGGCCAGGAGTATCAGCCGCGACACTTGCTATCTGTCAGTAGTGTGTAGTAACAGTTGGGCAGAATGACTGTGAGTGGGGTGGAAGTATCAACCGCGACACTTGCTATCTGTCAGTAGTGTGTAGTAACAGTTTGGTAGAATAGCTGTGAGAGGGGTGGGAGTATCAGCCCGGACACTTGCTATCTGTCAGTAATGTGTAGTAACAGTTTGGCAGAATGACTGTGAGTGGGTCGGGAATATCAGCCGCGACACTTGCTATCTGTCAGTAGTGTGTAGTAACAGTTTGGTAGAATGGCTGTGAGTGGGCCAGGAGTATCAGCCGCGACACTTGCTATCTGTCAGTAGTGTGTAGTAACAGTTGGGTAGAATGGCTGTGAGTGGGGTGGAAGTATCAGCCGCGACACTTGCTATCTGTCAGTAGTGTGTAGTAACAGTTTGGTAGAATGGCTGTGAGAGTGGTGGGAGTATCAGCCGGGACACTTGCTATCTGTCAGTAGTGTGTAGTAACAGTTTGGTAGAATGGCTGTGAGTGGGGTGGGAGTATCAGCCGGGACACTTGCTATTTGTCAGTGGTGTGTAGTAACAATTGGGCAGAATGGCTGTAAATGGGGTGGGAATATCAGCCGGGACACTTGCTATCTGTCAGAAGTGTGTAGTAACAGTTGGGCAGAATGACTGTGAGTGGGGTGGGAGCATAAGCCGGCACACTTGCTATCTGTCAGTGGTGTGTAGTAACAGTTTGGCAGAATGACTGTGAGTGGGTCGGGAATATCAGCCGCGACACTTGCTATCTGTCAGTAGTGTGTAGTAACAGTTTGGCAGAATGACTATGAGTGGGGTGGGAATATCAGCCGCGACACTTGCTATCTGTCAGTAGTGTGTAGTAACAGTTTGGTAGAATGGCTGTGAGTGGGGTGGAAGTATCAGCCGCGACACTTGCTATCTGTCAGTAGTGTGCAGTAACAGTTTGGTAGAATGGCTGTGAGCGGGCCAGGAGTATCAGCCGCGACACTTGCTATCTGTCAGTAGTGTGTAGTAACAGTTGGGCAGAATGACTGTGAGTGGGGTGGAAGTATCAACCGCGACACTTGCTATCTGTCAGTAGTGTGTAGTAACAGTTTGGTAGAATAGCTGTGAGAGGGATGGGAGTATCAGCCGGGACACTTGCTATCTGTCAGTAATGTGTAGTAACAGTTTGGCAGAATGACTGTGAGTGGGTCGGGAATATCAGCCGCGACACTTGCTATCTGTCAGTAGTGTGTAGTAACAGTTTGGTAGAATGGCTGTGAGTGGGCCAGGAGTATCAGCCGCGACACTTGCTATCTGTCAGTAGTGTGTAGTAACAGTTGGGTAGAATGGCTGTGAGTGGGGTGGAAGTATCAGCCGCGACACTTGCTATCTGTCAGTAGTGTGTAGTAACAGTTTGGTAGAATGGCTGTGAGAGTGGTGGGAGTATCAGCCGGGACACTTGCTATCTGTCAGTAGTGTGTAGTAACAGTTTGGTAGAATGGCTGTGAGTGGGGTGGGAGTATCAGCCGGGACACTTGCTATTTGTCAGTGGTGTGTAGTAACAATTGGGCAGAATGGCTGTAAGTGGGGTGGGAATATCAGCCGGGACACTTGCTATCTGTCAGAAGTGTGTAGTAACAGTTGGGCAGAATGACTGTGAGTGGGGTGGGATTGTCAGCCGGGACACTTGCTATCTGTCAGTAGTGTGTAGTAACAGTTTGGTAGAATGGCTGTGAGTGGGGTGGGAGTATCAGCCGCGACACTTGCTATCTGTCAGTAGTGTGTAGTAACAGTTGGGCAGAATGACTGTGAGTGGGGTGGAAGTATCAGCCGCGACACTTGCTATCTGTCAGTAGTGTGCAGTAACAGTTTGGTAGAATGGCTGTGAGTGGGTCGGGAGTATCAGCCGCGACACTTGCTATCTGTCAGTAGTGTGTAGTAACAGTTGGGCAGAATGACTGTGAGTGGGGTGGAAGTATCAACCGCGACACTTGCTATCTGTCAGTAGTGTGTAGTAACAGTTTGGTAGAATGGCTGTGAGTGGGCCGGGAGTATCAGCTGCGACACTTGCTATCTGTCAGTAGTGTGTAGTAACAGTTTGGTAGAATGGCTGTGAGTGGGGTGGAAGTATCAGCCGCGACACTTGCTATCTGTCAGTGGTGTGTAGTAACAGTTTGGCAGAATGACTGTGAGTGGGTCGGGAATATCAGCCGCGACACTTGCTATCTGTCAGTAGTGTGTAGTAACAGTTTGGTAGAATGGCTGTGAGTGGGCCAGGAGTATCAGCCGCGACACTTGCTATCTGTCAGTAGTGTGTAGTAACAGTTGGGTAGAATGGCAGTGAGTGGGGTGGAAGTATCAGCCGCGACACTTGCTATCTGTCAGTAGTGTGTAGTAATAGTTTGGTAGATTGGCTGTGAGAGTGGTGGGAGTATCAGCCGGGACACTTGCTATCTGTCAGTAGTGTGTAGTAAGAGTTTGGTAGAATGGCTGTGAGTGGGGTGGGAGTATCAGCCGGGACACTTGCTATCTGTCTGTGGTGTGTAGTAACAATTGGGCAGAATGGCTGTGAGTGGGGTGGGAATATCAGCCGGGACACTTGCTATCTGTCAGTAGTGTGTAGTATCAGTTTGGGCAGAATGAGTGTGAGTGGGGTGGGAGTATCAGCCGGGAAACTTCCTATCTGTCAGTAGTGTGTAGGAACAGTTTGGCAGAATGGCTGTGAGTGGGGTGGGAATATCAGCCGGGACACTTGCTATCTGTCAGTAGTGTGTAGTAACAGTTGGGCAGAATGACTGTGAGTGGGGTGGGAGTATCAGCCGGGACACTTGCTATCTGTCAGTGGTGTGTAGTAACAATTGGGCAGAATGGCTGTGAGTGGGGTGGGAATATCAGCGGCGACACTTGCTATCTGTCAGTAGTGTGTAGTATCAGTTTGGGCAGAATGACTGTGAGTGGGGTGGGAGTATCAGCCGGGAAACTTCCTATCTGTCAGTAGTGTGTAGTAACAGTTGGGCAGAATGGCTGTGAGTGGGCCAGGAGTATCAGCCGCGACACTTGCTATCTGTCAGTAGTGTGTACGAACAGTTGGGCAGAATGGCTGTGAGTGGGGTGGGAATATCAGCCGGGACACTTGCTATCTGTCAGTAGTGTGTAGTAACAGTTGGGCAGAATGACTGTGAGTGGGGTGGAGCATAAGCCGGCACACTTTCTATCTGTCAGTGGTGTGTAGTAACAGTTGGGCAGAATGGCTGTGAGTGGGGTGGGAATATCAGCCGCGACACTTGCTATCTGTCAGTAGTGTGTAGTAACAGTTGGGCAGAATGACTGTGAGTGGGTCGGGAGTATCAGCCGCGACACTTGCTATCTGTCAGTAGTGTGTAGTAACAGTTTGGTAGAATGGCTGTGAGTGGGGTGGGAGTATCAGCCGCGACACTTGCTATCTGTCAGTAGTGTGTAGTAACAGTTGGGCAGAATGACTGTGAGTGGGGTGGAAGTATCAGCCGCGACACTTGCTATCTGTCAGTAGTGTGCAGTAACAGTTTGGTAGAATGGCTGTGAGTGGGTCGGGAGTATCAGCCGCGACACTTGCTATCTGTCAGTAGTGTGTAGTAACAGTTGGGCAGAATGACTGTGAGTGGGGTGGAAGTATCAACCGCGACACTTGCTATCTGTCAGTAGTGTGTAGTAACAGTTTGGTAGAATGGCTGTGAGTGGGCCGGGAGTATCAGCTGCGACACTTGCTATCTGTCAGTAGTGTGTAGTAACAGTTTGGTAGAATGGCTGTGAGTGGGGTGGAAGTATCAGCCGCGACACTTGCTATCTGTCAGTGGTGTGTAGTAACAGTTTGGCAGAATGACTGTGAGTGGGTCGGGAATATCAGCCGCGACACTTGCTATCTGTCAGTAGTGTGTAGTAACAGTTTGGTAGAATGGCTGTGAGTGGGCCAGGAGTATCAGCCGCGACACTTGCTATCTGTCAGTAGTGTGTAGTAACAGTTGGGTAGAATGGCAGTGAGTGGGGTGGAAGTATCAGCCGCGACACTTGCTATCTGTCAGTAGTGTGTAGTAATAGTTTGGTAGATTGGCTGTGAGAGTGGTGGGAGTATCAGCCGGGACACTTGCTATCTGTCAGTAGTGTGTAGTAACAGTTTGGTAGAATGGCTGTGAGTGGGGTGGGAGTATCAGCCGGGACACTTGCTATCTGTCTGTGGTGTGTAGTAACAATTGGGCAGAATGGCTGTGAGTGGGGTGGGAATATCAGCCGGGACACTTGCTATCTGTCAGTAGTGTGTAGTATCAGTTTGGGCAGAATGACTGTGAGTGGGGTGGGAGTATCAGCCGGGAAACTTCCTATCTGTCAGTAGTGTGTAGGAACAGTTTGGCAGAATGGCTGTGAGTGGGGTGGGAATATCAGCCGGGACAGTTGCTATCTGTCAGTAGTGTGTAGTAACAGTTGGGCAGAATGACTGTGAGTGGGGTGGGAGCATAAGCCGGCACACTTGCTATCTGTCAGTGGTGTGTAGTAACAGTTGGGCAGAATGGCTGTGAGTGGGGTGGGAGTATCAGCCGCGACACTTGCTATCTGTCAGTAGTGTGTAGTAACAGTTTGGCAGAATGACTGTGAGTGGGTCGGGAGTATCAGCCGCGACACTTGCTATCTGTCAGTAGTGTGAAGTAACAGTTTGGTAGAATGGCTGTGAGTGGGGTGGAAGTATCAGCCGCGACACTTGCTATCTGTCAGTAGTGTGCAGTAACAGTTTGGTAGAATGGCTTTGAGTGGGCCAGGAGTATCAGCCGCGACACTTGCTATCTGTCAGTAGTGTGCAGTAACAGTTTGGTAGAATGGCTGTGAGTGGGGTGGAAGTATCAACCGCGACACTTGCTATCTGTCAGTAATGTGTAGTAACAGTTGGGCAGAATGACTGTGAGTGGGGTGGAAGTATCAACCGCGACACTTGCTATCTGTCAGTAGTGTGTAGTAACAGTTTGGTAGAATAGCTGTGAGAGGGGTGGGAGTATCAGCAGGGACACTTGCTATCTGTCAGTAATGTGTAGTAACAGTTTGGGAGAATGACTGTGAGTGGGTCGGGAATATCAGCCGCGACACTTGCTATCTGTCAGTAGTGTGTAGTAACAGTTTGGTAGAATGGCTGTGAGTGGGCCAGGAGTATCAGCCGCGACACTTGCTATCTGTCAGTAGTGTGTAGTAACAGTTTGGTAGAATGGCTGTGAGAGTGGTGGGAGTATCAGCCGGGACACTTGCTATCTGTCAGTAGTGTGTAGTAACAGTTTGGTAGAATGGCTGTGAGTGGGGTGGGAGTATCAGCCGGGACACTTGCTATCTGTCAGTGGTGTGTAGTAACAATTGGGCAGAATGGCTGTAAGTGGGGTGGGAATATCAGCCGGGACACTTGCTATCTGTCAGAAGTGTGTAGTAACAGTTTGGCAGAATGACTGTGAGTGGGCTGGGAGTGTCAGCCGGGACACTTGCTATCTGTCAGTAGTGTGTAGTAACAGTTTGGTAGAATGGCTGTGAGTGGGGTGGGAGTATCAGCCGGGACACTTGCTATCTGTCAGTGGTGTGTAGTAACAATTGGGCAGAATGGCTGTGAGTGGGGTGGGAATATCAGCCGCGACACTTGCTATCTGTCAGTAGTGTGTAGTATCAGTTTGGGCAGAATGACTGTGAGTGGGGTGGGAGTATCAGCCGGGAAACTTCCTATCTGTCAGTAGTGTGTAGTAACAGTTGGGCAGAATGGCTGTGAGTGGGCCAGGAGTATCAGCCGCGACACTTGCTATCTGTCAGTAGTGTGTAGGAACAGTTGGGCAGAATGGCTGTGAGTGGGGTGGGAATATCAGCCGGGACACTTGCTATCTGTCAGTAGTGTGTAGTAACAGTTTGGCAGAATGACTGTGAGTGGGGTGGGAGCATAAGCCGGGACACTTGCTATCTGTCAGTGGTGTGTAGTAACAGTTGGGCAGAATGGCTGTGAGTGGGGTGGGAAAATCTGCCACGACACTTGCTATCTGTCAGTAGTGTGTAGTAACAGTTTGGCAGAATGACTGTGAGTGGGTCGGGAGTATCAGCCGCGACACTTGCTATCTGTCAGTAGTGTGTAGTAACAGTTTGCTAGAATGGCTGTGAGTGGGGTGGGAGTATCAGCCGCGACACTTGCTATCTGTCAGTAGTGTGTAGTAACAGTTGGGCAGAATGACTGTGAGTGGGGTGGAAGTATCAGCCGCGACACTTGCTATCTGTCAGTAGTGTGCAGTAACAGTTTGGTAGAATGGCTGTGAGTGGGTCGGGAGTATCAGCCGCGACACTTGCTATCTGTCAGCAGTGTGTAGTAACAGTTGGGCACAATGACTGTGAGTGGGGTGGAAGTATCAACCGCGACACTTGCTATCTGTCAGTAGTGTGTAGTAACAGTTTGGTAGAATAGCTGTGAGAGGGGTGGGAGTATCAGCCGGGACACTTGCTATCTGTCATTAATGTGTAGTAACAGATGGGCAGAATGACTGTGAGTGGGTTGGGAATATCAGCCGCGACACTTTCTATCTGTCAGTAGTGTGTAGTAACAGTTTGGTAGAATGGCTGTGAGTGGGCCAGGGGTATCAGCCGCGACACTTGCTATCTGTCAGTAGTGTGTAGTAACAGTTGGGAAGAATGGCTGTGATTGGGGTGGAAGTATCAGCCGCGACACTTGCTATCTGTCAGTAGTGTGTAGTAACAGTTTGGTAGAATGGCTGTGAGAGTGGTGGGAGTATCAGCCGGGACACTTGCTATCTGTCAGTAGTGTGTAGTAACAGTTTGGTAGAATGGCTGTGAGTGGGGTGGGAGTATCAGCCGGGACACTTGCTATCTGTCAGTGGTGTGTAGTAACAATTGGGCAGAATGGCTGTGAGTGGGGTGGGAATATCAGCCGGGACACTTGCTATCTGTCAGAAGTGTGTAGTAACAGTTGGGCAGAATGACTGTGAGTGGGGTGGGAGTGTCAGCCGGGACACTTGCTATCTGTCAGTAGTGTGTAGTATCAGTTGGGTAGAATGACTGTGAGTGGGTCGGGAATATCAGCCGCGACACTTGCTATCTGTCAGTAGTGTGTAGTAACAGTTTGGTAGAATGGCTGTGAGTGGGCCAGGAGTATCAGCCGCGACACTTGCTATCTGTCAGTAGTGTGGAGTAACAGTTGGGTAGAATGGCAGTGAGTGGGGTGGAAGTATCAGCCGCGACACTTGCTATCTGTCAGTAGTGTGTAGTAATAGTTTGGTAGATTGGCTGTGAGAGTGGTGGGAGTATCAGCCGGGACACTTGCTATCTGTCAGTAGTGTGTAGTAACAGTTTGGTAGAATGGCTGTGAGTGGGGTGGGAGTATCAGCCGGGACACTTGCTATCTGTCTGTGGTGTGTAGTAACAATTGGGCAGAATGGCTGTGAGTGGGGTGGGAATATCAGCCGGGACACTTGCTATCTGTCAGTAGTGTGTAGTATCAGTTTGGGCAGAATGACTGTGAGTGGGGTGGGAGTATCAGCCGGGAAACTTCCTATCTGTCAGTAGTGTGTAGGAACAGTTTGGCAGAATGGCTGTGAGTGGGGTGGGAATATCAGCCGGGACACTTGCTATCTGTCAGTAGTGTGTAGTAACAGTTGGGCAGAATGACTGTGAGTGGGGTGGGAGTATCAGCCGGGACACTTGCTATCTGTCAGTGGTGTGTAGTAACAATTGGGCAGAATGGCTGTGAGTGGGGTGGGAATATCAGCGGCGACACTTGCTATCTGTCAGTAGTGTGTAGTATCAGTTTGGGCAGAATGACTGTGAGTGGGGTGGGAGTATCAGCCGGGAAACTTCCTATCTGTCAGTAGTGTGTAGTAACAGTTGGGCAGAATGGCTGTGAGTGGGCCAGGAGTATCAGCCGCGACACTTGCTATCTGTCAGTAGTGTGTACGAACAGTTGGGCAGAATGGCTGTGAGTGGGGTGGGAATATCAGCCGGGACACTTGCTATCTGTCAGTAGTGTGTAGTAACAGTTGGGCAGAATGACTGTGAGTGGGGTGGAGCATAAGCCGGCACACTTTCTATCTGTCAGTGGTGTGTAGTAACAGTTGGGCAGAATGGCTGTGAGTGGGGTGGGAATATCAGCCGCGACACTTGCTATCTGTCAGTAGTGTGTAGTAACAGTTTGGCAGAATGACTGTGAGTGGGTCGGGAGTATCAGCCGCGACACTTGCTATCTGTCAGTAGTGTGTAGTAACAGTTTGGTAGAATGGCTGTGAGTGGGGTGGGAGTATCAGCCGCGACACTTGCTATCTGTCAGTAGTGTGTAGTAACAGTTGGGCAGAATGACTGTGAGTGGGGTGGAAGTATCAGCCGCGACACTTGCTATCTGTCAGTAGTGTGCAGTAACAGTTTGGTAGAATGGCTGTGAGTGGGTCGGGAGTATCAGCCGCGACACTTGCTATCTGTCAGTAGTGTGTAGTAACAGTTGGGCAGAATGACTGTGAGTGGGGTGGAAGTATCAACCGCGACACTTGCTATCTGTCAGTAGTGTGTAGTAACAGTTTGGTAGAATGGCTGTGAGTGGGCCGGGAGTATCAGCTGCGACACTTGCTATCTGTCAGTAGTGTGTAGTAACAGTTTGGTAGAATGGCTGTGAGTGGGGTGGAAGTATCAGCCGCGACACTTGCTATCTGTCAGTGGTGTGTAGTAACAGTTTGGCAGAATGACTGTGAGTGGGTCGGGAATATCAGCCGCGACACTTGCTATCTGTCAGTAGTGTGTAGTAACAGTTTGGTAGAATGGCTGTGAGTGGGCCAGGAGTATCAGCCGCGACACTTGCTATCTGTCAGTAGTGTGTAGTAACAGTTGGGTAGAATGGCAGTGAGTGGGGTGGAAGTATCAGCCGCGACACTTGCTATCTGTCAGTAGTGTGTAGTAATAGTTTGGTAGATTGGCTGTGAGAGTGGTGGGAGTATCAGCCGGGACACTTGCTATCTGTCAGTAGTGTGTAGTAACAGTTTGGTAGAATGGCTGTGAGTGGGGTGGGAGTATCAGCCGGGACACTTGCTATCTGTCTGTGGTGTGTAGTAACAATTGGGCAGAATGGCTGTGAGTGGGGTGGGAATATCAGCCGGGACACTTGCTATCTGTCAGTAGTGTGTAGTATCAGTTTGGGCAGAATGACTGTGAGTGGGGTGGGAGTATCAGCCGGGAAACTTCCTATCTGTCAGTAGTGTGTAGGAACAGTTTGGCAGAATGGCTGTGAGTGGGGTGGGAATATCAGCCGGGACACTTGCTATCTGTCAGTAGTGTGTAGTAACAGTTGGGCAGAATGACTGTGAGTGGGGTGGGAGCATAAGCCGGCACACTTGCTATCTGTCAGTGGTGTGTAGTAACAGTTGGGCAGAATGGCTGTGAGTGGGGTGGGAGTATCAGCCGCGACACTTACTATCTGTCAGTAGTGTGTAGTAACAGTTTGGCAGAATGACTGTGAGTGGGTCGGGAGTATCAGCCGCGACACTTGCTATCTGTCAGTAGTGTGAAGTAACAGTTTGGTAGAATGGCTGTGAGTGGGGTGGAAGTATCAGCCGCGACACTTGCTATCTGTCAGTAGTGTGCAGTAACAGTTTGGTAGAATGGCTTTGAGTGGGCCAGGAGTATCAGCCGCGACACTTGCTATCTGTCAGTAGTGTGTAGTAACAGTTGGGCAGAATGACTGTGAGTGGGGTGGAAGTATCAACCACGACACTTGCTATCTGTCAGTAGTGTGTAGTAACAGTTTGGTAGAATAGCTGTGAGAGGGGTGGGAGTATCAGCAGGGACACTTGCTATCTGTCAGTAATGTGTAGTAACAGTTTGGGAGAATGACTGTGAGTGGGTCGGGAATATCAGCCGCGACACTTGCTATCTGTCAGTAGTGTGTAGTAACAGTTTGGTAGAATGGCTGTGAGTGGGCCAGGAGTATCAGCCGCGACACTTGCTATCTGTCAGTAGTGTGTAGTAACAGTTTGGTAGAATGGCTGTGAGAGTGGTGGGAGTATCAGCCGGGACACTTGCTATCTGTCAGTAGTGTGTAGTAACAGTTTGGTAGAATGGCTGTGAGTGGGGTGGGAGTATCAGCCGGGACACTTGCTATCTGTCAGTGGTGTGTAGTAACAATTGGGCAGAATGGCTGTAAGTGGGGTGGGAATATCAGCCGGGACACTTGCTATCTGTCAGAAGTGTGTAGTAACAGTTTGGCAGAATGACTGTGAGTGGGCTGGGAGTGTCAGCCGGGACACTTGCTATCTGTCAGTAGTGTGTAGTAACAGTTTGGTAGAATGGCTGTGAGTGGGGTGGGAGTATCAGCCGGGACACTTGCTATCTGTCAGTGGTGTGTAGTAACAATTGGGCAGAATGGCTGTGAGTGGGGTGGGATTATCAGCCGCGACACTTGCTATCTGTCAGTAGTGTGTAGTATCAGTTTGGGCAGAATGACTGTGAGTGGGGTGGGAGTATCAGCCGGGAAACTTCCTATCTGTCAGTAGTGTGTAGTAACAGTTGGGCAGAATGGCTGTGAGTGGGCCAGGAGTATCAGCCGCGACACTTGCTATCTGTCAGTAGTGTGTAGGAACAGTTGGGCAGAATGGCTGTGAGTGGGGTGGGAATATCAGCCGGGACACTTGCTATCTGTCAGTAGTGTGTAGTAACAGTTTGGCAGAATGACTGTGAGTGGGGTGGGAGCATAAGCCGGGACACTTGCTATCTGTCAGTGGTGTGTAGTAACAGTTGGGCAGAATGGCTGTGAGTGGGGTGGGAAAATCTGCCACGACACTTGCTATCTGTCAGTAGTGTGTAGTAACAGTTTGGCAGAATGACTGTGAGTGGGTCGGGAGTATCAGCCGCGACACTTGCTATCTGTCAGTAGTGTGTAGTAACAGTTTGCTAGAATGGCTGTGAGTGGGGTGGGAGTATCAGCCGCGACACTTGCTATCTGTCAGTAGTGTGTAGTAACAGTTGGGCAGAATGACTGTGAGTGGGGTGGAAGTATCAGCCGCGACACTTGCTATCTGTCAGTAGTGTGCAGTAACAGTTTGGTAGAATGGCTGTGAGTGGGTCGGGAGTATCAGCCGCGACACTTGCTATCTGTCAGCAGTGTGTAGTAACAGTTGGGCACAATGACTGTGAGTGGGGTGGAAGTATCAACCGCGACACTTGCTATCTGTCAGTAGTGTGTAGTAACAGTTTGGTAGAATAGCTGTGAGAGGGGTGGGAGTATCAGCCGGGACACTTGCTATCTGTCATTAATGTGTAGTAACAGATGGGCAGAATGACTGTGAGTGGGTTGGGAATATCAGCCGCGACACTTTCTATCTGTCAGTAGTGTGTAGTAACAGTTTGGTAGAATGGCTGTGAGTGGGCCAGGGGTATCAGCCGCGACACTTGCTATCTGTCAGTAGTGTGTAGTAACAGTTGGGAAGAATGGCTGTGATTGGGGTGGAAGTATCAGCCGCGACACTTGCTATCTGTCAGTAGTGTGTAGTAACAGTTTGGTAGAATGGCTGTGAGAGTGGTGGGAGTATCAGCCGGGACACTTGCTATCTGTCAGTAGTGTGTAGTAACAGTTTGGTAGAATGGCTGTGAGTGGGGTGGGAGTATCAGCCGGGACACTTGCTATCTGTCAGTGGTGTGTAGTAACAATTGGGCAGAATGGCTGTGAGTGGGGTGGGAATATCAGCCGGGACACTTGCTATCTGTCAGAAGTGTGTAGTAACAGTTGGGCAGAATGACTGTGAGTGGGGTGGGAGTGTCAGCCGGGACACTTGCTATCTGTCAGTAGTGTGTAGTATCAGTTGGGTAGAATGACTGTGAGTGGGCCAGGAATATCAGCCGGGACACTTGCTATCTGTCAGTAGTGTGTAGTAACAGTTGGGTAGAATGACTGTGAGTGGGGTGGGTGTATCAGCCGCGACACTTGCTATCTGTCAGTAGTGTGTAGTATCAGTTGGGCAGAATGACTGTGAGTGGGCCGGGAGTATCAGCAGGGACACTTGCTATCTGTTAGTAGTGTGTAGTAACAGTTGGGCAGAATGACTGTGAGTGGGGTGGGAGTGTCAGCCGGGACACTTGCTATCTGTCAGTAGTGTGTAGTATCAGTTGGGCAGAATCGCTGTGAGTGGGGTGGGAGTATCAGCCGGGACACTTGCTATCTGTCAGAAGTGTGTAGTAACAGTTTGGTAGAATGGCTGTGAGTGGGCCAGGAGTATCAGCAGGGACACTTGCTATCTGTCAGTGGTGTGTAGTAACAGTTGGGCAGAATGGCTGTGAGTGGGTTGGGAGTATCAGCCGCGACACTTTCTATCTGTCAGTAGTGTGTAGTATCAGTTGGGCATAATTACTGTGAGTGGGTCGGGAATATCAGCAGCGACACTTGCTATCTGTCAGTAGTGTGTAGTAACAGTTGGGTAGAATGGCTGTGAGTGGGCCGGGAGTATCAGCTGCGACACTTGCTATCTGTCAGTAGTGTGCAGTAACAGTTGGGCAGAATGGCTGTGAGAGGGGTGGGAGTATCAGCCGGGACACTTGCTATCTGTCAGTAATGTGTAGTAACAGTTTGGCAGAATGACTGTGAGTGGGTCGGGAATATCAGCCGCGACACTTGCTATCTGTCAGTAGTGTGTAGTAACAGTTGGGTAGAATGGCTGTGAGTGGGCCAGGGGTATCAGCCGCGACACTTGCTATCTGTCAGTAGTGTGTAGTAACAGTTGGGAAGAATGGCTGTGATTGGGGTGGAAGTATCAGCCGCGACACTTGCTATCTGTCAGTAGTGTGTAGTAACAGTTGGGAAGAATGGCTGTGATTGGGGTGGAAGTATCAGCCGCGACACTTGCTATCTGTCAGTAGTGTGTAGTAACAGTTTGGTAGAATGGCTGTGAGAGTGGTGGGAGTATCAGCCGGGACACTTGCTATCTGTCAGTAGTGTGTAGTAACAGTTTGGTAGAATGGCTGTGAGTGGGGTGGGAGTATCAGCCGGGACACTTGCTATCTGTCAGTGGTGTGTAGTAACAATTGGGCAGAATGGCTGTGAGTGGGGTGGTAATATCAGCCGGGACACTTGCTATCTGTCAGAAGTGTGTAGTAACAGTTGGGCAGAATGACTGTGAGTAGGGTGGGAGTGTCAGCCGGGACACTTGCTATCTGTCAGTAGTGTGTAGTATCAGTTCGGCAGAATGGCTGTCAGTGGGGTGGGGGTATCAGCCGGGACACTTATCTGTCAGTAGTGTGTAGTATCAGTTGGGCAGAATGACTGTGAGTGGGGTGGGAGTGTTAGCCGGGACACTTGCTATCTGTCAGTAGTGTGTAGTATCAGTTGGGTAGAATGACTGTGAGTGGGCCAGGAATATCAGCCGCGACACTTGCTATCTGTCAGTAGTGTGTAGTAACAGTTGGGCAGAATGACTGTGAGTGGGGTGGGTGTATCAGCCGCGACACTTGCTATCTGTCAGTAGTGTGTAGTATCAGTTGGGCAGAATGACTGTGAGTGGGCCGGGAGTATCAGCAGGGACACTTGCTATCTGTTAGTAGTGTGTAGTAACAGTTGGGCAGAATGACTGTGAGAGGGGTGGGAGTGTCAGCCGGGACACTTGCTATCTGTCAGTAGTGTGTAGTATCAGTTGGGCAGAATCGCTGTGAGTGGGGTGGGAGTATCAGCCGCGACACTTGCTATCTGTCAGTAGTGTGTAGTAACAGTTTGGTAGAATGGCTGTGAGTGGGCCAGGAGTATCAGCCGGGACACTTGCTATCTGTCAGTGGTGTGTAGTAACAGTTGGGCAGAATGGCTGTGAGTGGGTTGGGAGTATCAGCCGCGACACTTGCTATCTGTCAGTAGTGTGTAGTATCAGTTGGGCATAATTACTGTGAGTGGGTCGGGAATATCAGCCGCGACACCTGCTATCTGTCAGTAGTGTGTAGTAACAGTTTGGTAGAATGGCTGTGAGTGGGCCGGGAGTATCAGCTGCGACACTTGCTATCTGTCAGTAGTGTGCAGTAACAGTTGGGCAGAATGGCTGTGAGAGGGGTGGGAGTATCAGCCGGGACACTTGCTATCTGTCAGCAGTGTGTAGTAACAGTTTGGTAGAATGGCTGTGAGTGGGGTGGGAGTATCAGCCGGGACACTTGCTATCTGTCAGTAGTGTGTAGTAACAGTTTGGTAGAATGGCTGTGAGAGGGGTGGGAGTATCAGCCGGGACACTTGCTATCTGTCAGTAATGTGTAGTAACAGTTTGGCAGAATGACTGTGAGTGGGTCGGGAATATCAGCCGCGACACTTGCTATCTGTCAGTAGTGTGTAGTAACAGTTTGGTAGAATGGCTGTGAGTGGGCCAGGGGTATCAGCCGCGACACTTGCTATCTGTCAGTAGTGTGTAGTAACAGTTGGGTAGAATGGCTGTGAGTGGGGTGGAAGTATCAGCCGCGTCACTTGCTATCTGTCAGTAGTGTGTAGTAACAGTTGGGTAGAATGGCTGTGAGTGGGGTGGAAGTATCAGCCGCGACACTTGCTATCTGTCAGTAGTGTGTAGTAACAGTTTGGTAGAATGGCTGTGAGAGTGGTGGGAGTATCAGCCGGGACACTTGCTATCTGTCAGTAGTGTGTAGTAACAGTTTGGTAGAATGGCTGTGAGTGGGGTGGGAGTATCAGCCGGGACACTTGCTATCTGTCAGTGGTGTGTAGTAACAATTGGGCAGAACGGCTGTGAGTGGGGTGGGAATATCAACCGGGACACTTGCTATCTGTCAGTAGTGTGTAGTATCAGTTGGGCAGAATGACTGTGAGTGGGGTGGGAGTATCAGCCGGGAAACTTGCTATCTGTCAGTAGTGTGTAGTAACAGTTGGGCAGAATGGCTGTGAGTGGGCCAGGAGTATCAGCCGCGACACTTGCTATCTGTCAGTAGTGTGTAGTAACAGTTGGGCAGAATGACTGTGAATGGGGTGGGAATATCAGCCGGGACACTTGCTATCTGTCAGTAGTGTGTAGTATCAGTTGGGCAGAATGACTGTGAGTGGGGTGGGAGCATAAGTCGGCACACTTGCTATCTGTCAGTGGTGTGTAGTAACAGTTGGGCAGAATGGCTGTGAGTGGGGTGGGAATATCAGCCGCGACACTTGCTATCTTTCAGTAGTGTGTAGTTACAGTTTGGCAGAATGACTGTGAGCGGGTCGGGAGTATCAGCCGCGACACTTGCTATCTTTCAGTAGTGTGTAGTAACAGTTGGGTAGAATGGCTGTGAGTGGGCCAGGAGTATCAGCCGCGACACTTGCTATCTGTCAGTAGTGTGTAGTAACAGTTGGGTTGAATGGCTGTGAGTGGGGTGGAAGTATCAGCCGCGACACTTGCTATCTGTCAGTAGTGTGTAGTAACAGTTTGGTAGAATGGCTGTGAGAGTGGTTGGAGTATCAGCCGGGACACTTGCTATCTGTCAGTAGTGTGTAGTAACAGTTCGGTAGAATGGCTGTGAGTGGGGTGGGAGTATCAGCCGGGACACTTGCTATCTGTCAGTGGTGTGTAGTAACAATTGGGCAGAATGGCTGTGAGTGGGGTGGGAATATCAGCCGGGACACTTGCTATCTGTCAGTGGTGTGTAGTATCAGTTGGGGAGAATGACTGTGAGTGGGGTGGGAGTATCAGCCAGGACACTTGCTATCTGTCAGTGGTGTGTAGTATCAGTTGGGCAGAATGACTGTGAGTGGGGTGGGAGCATAAGCCGGCACACTTGCTATCTGTCAGTAGTGTGTAGTAACAGTTGGGCAGAATGGCTGTGAGTGGGGTGGGAATATCAGCCGCGACACTTGCTATCTTTCAGTAGTGTGTAGTAACAGTTTGGCAGAATGACTGTGAGTGGGTCGGGAGTATCAGCCGGGACACTTGCTATCTGTCAGTAGTGTGTAGTAACAGTTTGGTAGAATGGCTGTGAGTGGGCCAGGAGTATCAGCCGCGACACTTGCTATCTGTCAGTAGTGTGTAGTAACAGTTGGGCAGAATGACTGTGAGTGGGGTGGAAGTATCAGCCGCGACACTTGTTATCTGTCAGTAGTGTGTAGTAAGAGTTTGGTAGAATGGCTGTGAGAGGGGTGGGACTATCAGCCGGGACACTTGCTATCTGTCAGTAGTGTGTAGTAACAGTTTGGCAGAATGACTGTGAGTGGGTCGGGAGTATCAGCCGCGACACTTGCTATCTGTCAGTGGTGTGTAGTAACAGTTTGGCAGAATGACTGTTAGTGGGTCGGGAATATCAGCCGCGACACTTGCTATCTGTCAGTAGTGTGTAGTTACAGTTTGGTAGAATGGCTGTGAGTGGGCCAGGAGTATCAGCCGCGACACTTGCTATCTGTCAGTAGTGTGTAGTAACACTTGGGCAGAATGACTGTGAGTGGGGTGGAAGTATCAGCCGCGACACCTGCTATCTGTCAGTAGTGTGTGGTAACAGTTTGGTAGAATGGCTGTGAGTGGGCCAGGAGTATCAGCCGCGACACTTGCTATCTGTCAGTAGTGTGTAGTAACAGTTGGGCAGAATGACGGTGAGTGGGTCGGGAGTATCAGCCGCGACACTTGCTATCTGTCAGTAGTGTGTAGTAACAGTTTGGTAGAATGGCTGTGAGTGGGCCAGGAGTATCAGCCGGGACACTTGCTATCTGTCAGTAGTGTGTAGTAACAGTTGGGTAGAATGGCTGTGAGTGGGGTGGAAGTATCAGCCGCGACACTTGCTATCTGTCAGTAGTGTGTAGTAACAGTTTGGTAGAATGGCTGTGAGAGTGGTGGGAGTATCAGCCGGGACACTTGCTATCTGTCAGTAGTGTGTAGTAACAGTTTGGTAGAATGGCTGTGAGTGGGGTGGGAGTATCAGCCGGGACACTTGCTATCTGTCAGTGGTGTGTAGTAACAGTTGTGCAGAATGACTGTGAGAGGGTCGGGAGTATCAGCCGCTACACTTGCTATCTGTCAGTAGTGTGTAGTAACAGTTGGGCAGAATGGCTGTGAGTGGGGTGGAGGTATCAGCCGCAACACTTGCTATCTGTCAGTGGTGTGTAGTAACAGTTGTGCAGAATGGCTGTGAGTGGGGTGGGAGTATCAGCCGCGACACTTGCTATCTGTCAGTAGTGTGTAGTAACAGTTTGCTAGAATGGCTGTGAGTGGGGTGGAAGTATCAGCTGCGACACTTGTTATCTGTCAGTAGTGTGTAGTAACAGTTTGGTAGAATGGCTGTGAGTGGGTCGGGAGTATCAGCCGCGACACTTGCTATCTGTCAGTAGTGTGTAGTAACAGTTTGGTAGAATGGCAGTGAGTGGGGTAGGAGTATCAGCCGGGACACTTGCTATCTGTCAGTAGTGTGTAGTAACAGTTTGGTAGAATGGCTGTGAGTGGGTCGGGAGTATCAGCCGCGACACTTGCTATCTGTGAGTAGTGTGTAGTAACAGTTTGGTAGAATGGCTGTGAGTGGGTCGGGAGTATCAGCCGCGACACTTGCTATCTGTCAGAAGTGTGTAGTATCAGTTTGGTAGAATGGCTGGGAGTGGGGTGGAAGTATCAGCCGCGACACTTGCTATCTGTCAGTAGTGTGTAGTAACAGTTGGGCAGAATGACTGTGAGTGGGCTGGAAGTATCAGCCGCGACACTTGCTATCTGTCAGTAGTGTGTAGTAACAGTTTGGTAGAATGGCTGTGAGTGGGTTGGGAGTATCAGCCGCGACACTTGCTATCTGTCAGTAGTGTGTAGTAACAGTTGTACAGAATGGCTGTGAGTGGGGTGGGAGTATCAGCCGGGACACTTGCAATCTGTCAGTAGTGTGTAGTAACAGTTTGGTAGAATGACTTTGAGTGGGGTGGGAGTATCAGCCGGGACACTTGCTATCTGTCAGTAGTGTGTAGTAACAGTTGTACAGAATGGCTGTGAGTGGGGTGGGAGTATCAGCCGGGACACTTGCAATCTGTCAGTAGTGTGTAGTAACAGTTTGGTAGAATGACTTTGGGTGGGGTGGGAGTATCAGCCGGGACACTTGCTATCTGTCAGTAGTGTGTAGTAACAGTTTGGCAGAATGACTGTGAGTGGGGTGGGAGTATCAGCCGGGACACTTGCTATCTGTCAGTAGTGTGTAGTATCAGTTTAGTAAAATGGCTGTGAGTGGGGTGGGAGTATCAGCCGGGACACTTGCTATCTGTCAGTGGTGTGTAGTAACAGTTGTGCAGAATGACTGTGAGTGGGTCGGGAGTATCAGCCGCTACACTTGCTATCTGTCAGTAGTGTGTAGTAACAGTTGGGCAGAATGGCTGTGAGTGGGGTGGAGGTATCAGCCGCAACACCTGCTATCTGTCAGTGGTGTGTAGTAACAGTTGTGCAGAATGGCTGTGAGTGGGGTGGGAGTATCAGCCGCGACACTTGCTATCTGTCAGTAGTGTGTAGTAACAGTTTGCTAGAATGGCTGTGAGTGGGGTGGAAGTATCAGCTGCGACACTTGCTATCTGTCAGTAGTGTGTAGTAACAGTTTGGTAGAATGGCTGTGAGTGGGTCGGGAGTATCAGCCGCGACACTTGCTATCTGTCAGTGGTGTGTAGTAACAGTTTGGTAGAATGGCTGTGAGTGGGGTGGGAGTATCAGCCGCGACACTTGCTATCTGTCAGTAGTGTGTAGTAACAGTTTGGTAGAATGGCTGTGAGTGGGTCGGGAGTATCAGCCGCGACACTTGCTATCTGTCAGTAGTGTATAGTAACAGTTTGGTAGAATGGCTGTGAGTGGGGTGGGAGTATCAGCCGCGACACTTGCTATCTGTCAGTAGTGTGTAGTAACAGTTTGGTAGAATGGCTGTGAGTGGGGTGTGAGTATCAGCCGGGACACTTGCTATCTGTCAGTAGTGTGTAGTAACAGTTTGGTAGAATGGCTGTGAGTGGGTCGGGAGTGTCAGCCGCGACACTTGCTATCTGTCAGTAGTGTGTAGTAACAGTTTGGTAGAATGGCTGTGAGTGGGCCAGGAGTATCAGCCGGGACACTTGCTATCTGTCAGTAGTGTGTAGTAACAGTTTGGTAGAATGGCTGTGAGTGGGTCGGGAGTATCAGCCGCGACACTTGCTATCTGTCAGAAGTGTGTAGTAACAGTTTGGTAGAATGGCTGGGAGTGGGGTGGAAGTATCAGCCGCGACACTTGCTATCTGTCAGTAGTGTGTAGTAACAGTTGGGCAGAATGGCTGTGAGTGGGCCGTGAGTATCAGCCGGGACACTTGCTATCTGTCAGTAGTGTGTAGTAACAGTTGGGCAGAATGGTTGTGAGTGGGCCGGGAGTATCAGCCGCGACACTTGCTATCTGTCAGTAGTGTGTAGTAACAGTTGGGCAGAATGACTGTGAGTGGGCCGGGAGTATCAGCCGGGACACTTGCTATCTGTCAGTAGTGTGTAGTAACAGTTGGGCAGAATGGCTGTGAGTGGGCCGGGAGTATCAGCCGGGACACTTGCTATCTGTCAGTAGTGTGTAGTAACAGTTTGGCAGAATGACTGTGAGTGGGGTGGGAGTATCAGCCGCGACACTTGCTATCTGTCAGTAGTGTGTAGTATCAGTTTAGTAAAATGGCTGTGAGTGGGGTGGGAGTATCAGCCGGGACACTTGCTATCTGTCAGTGGTGTGTAGCAATAGTTGGGCAGAATGGCTGTGAGTGGGGTGTGAGTATCAGCCGGGACACTTGCTATCTGTCAGTGGTGTGTAGCAACAGTTGGGCAGAATGACTGTGAGTGGGCCGGGAGTATCAAAATGGGCAGCTGTCAGAGTCAATCGTCTGAATTTAAATGTCTGACTAATTTCTCTCAGCTATGTCGGGATATGCTGTTCGTGAGTTCACATACATTCATTCTCATAATTATTCTTGGAGGATCAGCAGGATATTATTGAAATAGTTCAAAGCCGATGTTACACACACATGTATGGAATCCTAGCACATGTAACATCAGTCTACGATTAAATTATCGCCATCATCAAGAAAAACAAGAAAAACAATGATAAGTATTTATGAATATTTTCTGATAGTTCTGGAATATTTGAATATAGATGTCTTGTAGTGGAAAGTTGTCTGTCGCTTTTATCTAATTAGAAATAACCCCACAAGTGTGACATAACAAAGTAAACCATGTTTGCCTTGACCAAGGTCACTTAATATGAATGATGGCCAGTGACTTGCTTGAAATAACACTCTCTGACCTGTCCATGGTCACTGGTTGTACGTACTGGTCGGTTTCGGCGTCTTCTTGTTCCCGTCGTCCTGCATGTCCTCCATATTGAGTGAGTGAGTGAGTTTGATTTAACGCCGCTTTTAACAGTATTCTAGTTATATCACGGCATGTCAGCGTGTGGGTGGAAAGCCCGAAGTGATGCAGGTTTACCCCTCCACGAGCACGGCTATGGTGCTGACAAACCTAGAAACATAATCGGGGCGAACCGGGATTCGAACCCAGAAGGTTTCTGGCGTGCCTAAGGGACGCAACTCTGCTCAACGAATCGCGGCGCCTTAGGCGACTGCCCCCATGTCATCTTTAAGTTGGTCGTACCTACACAATGGGTATTCTCTGGAATTCTATTTGCTGCTTCGCGATCTGGATACATGTGTAGGAAAGACATAAGAGAGGATATTTTTTGCCTCCTCAATTCACTAGTTTAACGTTGATACAACTTACAAATACAAATACTCTTAACACAACCTACTTTACATGTACGGTATTCCGATCCAAAGTGTATACAATATCAGTTCACGCTTTTCGGATTCGCTGTTTGAATTACCAGCAATGCCATTTACCGCTGCCTGAGATTCAAGTAAATATTTCTCAAAATCCAACTTTGTGTTATCGGTAGAATGACTCCTCCGACCTTGACTTGTAGGGTCTGTTTGAAGGACACGCCCCTCTGTGTACGAACAAAACATGCGATATTGTGCCGAGATGGACCAAGGGGAACACAATTATGGGTGTATACTGTACGCAGGAAATATGAATATGTTTCGCTGTTCAGTAGTTCTCATTGAGAGTGTCGGCCGTCACGTCAACGTCTTGTTTGATTTCAGGCCGCCATAGCAATGGAGGAGTACACCACAAACAATTTACCTTTTTATGCAAATTTGGTGAATGACAGGTGCTACCGGTAGGGCATGACATGCTTACCCTTTTCCTCCAACACCTGATGTCATCACCAACTGTCAGTGATCCAGTCATATAATTGTTCCTGATGTTTCACCGTTTACGCCCAATGGAATCTGTTCTCGGTGTATAATAGAGATCGGTTATTCTATGGCATTGATATGTTATATTTACACTAGGAGTATTTATCTACTGCATATTACGCTTCATTTTGGTGCACATAGAATGAGGATAAGCATGTGTTTGATATTAAAATTTTGTTTTTTGTTTACATGAACATGCTGTCGAACTTTCAAACTTTGTCAGCTTCTGTCAGCTTATCCTAGATTTATAAGGACTATTCAAACATATCTCGTCGGTTCACGTCATGTAGCCGTTATACCATTCCAAAGCTCTTTAGATAAAATGCTTTGTTTGAAGACACCGATAGGTGTTTTTGACATCTTTTTAAAGCCTTTAAGCTCTCTGAGACACCCATGCCATTTATACAAACACTGAATATGCTTGCATGCTCTATTAAGAATGCGTAGTAATATTCGATCATCAAAACGTCCTCTTCAGGTGGCAATGTGACTTCATTTTATTGACGCGAGAAATTATTTAGACAAAGAACCACATGCTACCAATGCACGCACTCACGTATATATATATATATATATATATATATATATATATATATATATATATATATATATATATATATATATATATATTCTGAGGTTTAACTACCAGAAAAATTACTAATCCAGACTTAATACATCTGCCAAAGGGTATGATAATGACAAACAAACGGTACACACAAAAAACAGCATTTCGCACTGCAAGTACGCACTTATACTTAGTGCTTATCCCTGAGTCCCCTTCCCCCTTCCCAAACCCAAAATGCAGCCCATGTAAGTTGCCCTAAAATAATCTTATCAAGTCAAGTCTATTTTACTCATGCATGATAAAATATACACATTTGGAGAGATCAAATGCCCCACAATATGTCTCACATTTTAATACATGCACAAACTTGAACATAATATGATTGCCAATAACATTTGTAGTTTAATATCTTAATCGGATAGATTCATATTGTGGACAAAGAATGAAAACATTATATTCGTCCCCATTATCGGTTTTACAAGCCACTAGTCTTTGGTCTAGCCGTAAATTTGGACTAGTCCTTATGCCCTTCTCTTCCATGAACATGTGTCAATGAGATTCTAAACCGTTTAATTTCAATACCAGTTAATTACTTTAAATACTTTGTACATCTCCTTCTTTTAAAGCAAATTAGAGTCCACTGTCTCTGAGTGATGAAAGCTTATTTCGCCACATCTGGCTATGTACATTTCGTAGTCTCTGTTTAAATTCATTAACAAATCCATCGCGAACTATTTTGTCCCATCCATCTGTATCCAAAACCATATTTACATAAACTGTCTGTTAAATAGAGCTACCCAGATTCTCTTACTGATACACCAGATATATTCATTAGTGCTTTACAAATTGCATTTATGTACCTGTCTGTGTGACTATTTATTATTTTTAACCAATATTTTAAGACGCTCACTAGTCATCATCCATCGGTGTACACCCTCAATTTCCCGATTAAAAACACAGACGTTGTGGACAATAAAACATATAACAATGCAATGGTAGTTCGAAAACAATCATTGATAACTGTCTGCACGGAACTGGCTTCTCACCAATCAATGGGAATTGATTGTTTTAAATGTTTAATACCACTTAAATATAATTCAAATGCCATTTTCAGTTTGTAGAAAGTAATAAGCAGTGTAAAAAGTACTGCTAACAGCTTCAGTAGAAGAGCCATCAGTGATGTCATTTGATTGTGACGTCATGGTAACCATGATCTTACCCAAACGATATCTCCTGTGGGAGCCAGCTTTGGATGATAAATTCAGGAACACTAATCAGTGCATTAGAATAGCACTAGAAAACATAACAAGGTGTCCCAATAGGGTGATTCATGCACACTAAGCCAGCACGACGTCATCACCTACACTCAGTTCAATTCAATGGTTTATTGTATGAAAGGCCATTGGCCCATATGCATGTGAATTACATAGACATACAGTTATATTAACAAACATTGTAGTATACAGAGTATCAAGATAACAACAACTGACGTAACACAAAAGCATGATGAATGTATAAAGATACTTGTCGTTGAACGCAAAACCTTTTACTTGACAGCAGACATTCAAAGTTATCAGTAGATAGAAATGAAAATGGCCAGACGGGTAGATATTTCATTTTACTTTTCAATATTTAAATATCTTCCTCTAT
Source organism: Haliotis rufescens (assembly GCF_023055435.1). Taxonomy (NCBI): domain Eukaryota; kingdom Metazoa; phylum Mollusca; class Gastropoda; order Lepetellida; family Haliotidae; genus Haliotis; species Haliotis rufescens. The sequence continues at coordinate 77,466,127 of NW_025963890.1, read as the reverse complement.
CTACTTTTAAATCATTCAGACCAAGTCTAAAACGTATAAGGTATTGCGGAGGTATTTAAATCGTAAATTTGAAAGATACGACTCAGGTTTAAGGAGAGACTTAATATTACGATATGTGTCGTATCTCGAACATCCTGAAAGTGTAGAATGCCAATCCCGTCTGAACATATCTATAGCACGAGTACGAAATTATTGTAAAAACATATTTATGTCACCAATAGATTGTGAGATCTGTATGAATCCAAAGCCATATTTAAAAGAGTTAAGCGTATACGGGAACCCTATGTGGTCTTCACAATATTATCAAGATATACCAGCACATTATAGAATTTCTTTGGCAAACGATGTTCAGGCATGCATAATAACTTCAGCCAATAGCGTAGGCATCGAGTGTAAGATGCTATATAAAGTGGGAACCTCCCACATTCACCATAAACCATATTACTGGGAGTTGACATGCCCACATTAAGAAATCCTTTACAGGCGAACAGCTGAACATTTTCCATTGAATAAAACTCTCCACAGCCAAATATTTGTGCCCCATACAATAAGATCGGCTGTATTTGACAATCAAACAGTTTAAAGAAAATGTGAGGTGCAACACACCAAGTTTTTTCTCAAGAGACTGCAATTTAAAGAAAGCTTTCTTTGCTCTTGTTGAAAAATTTTACACCGATTTACTTAAGCTTAATGTACTTGTGAAAAATATTCCAAGGTATGTATATTCTCCGGCGATATACATATATTCACCTTTATATGTCTCTCTTTTTTCAATGCAGTAGGCCCCCCTTTTCTAAAAAATCACAATATTTGTCTCATCTAAGTTTACTTCAAGTTTCCATTTATCCGCGTGGCCTGGCAGAATATCCAGTTGGTTCTCTAATCCTGATATGGTACTTTACATAATAATTACATCATCCGCTAACAGCAACATCAACAGTTCTATTATGTCAGGAAATAGTTGGACTCCATGTTTTACAGAAAGTGAAATTTAATCGTGTAGTTCATTGATGAAAAATGTATTATATACATTTTGCATTCCAAGTTGTGCTTTTGTAAACATTTCCACAATCGACGTCTATCCACAAAATAGAATGCCATTTTAGAGTCCACAAAGGCAACATATAATATATGTTTAGTATATGAGAGGTATTTTTCAATGACGGCATGCTGAGTAAAAATATGGTCAAGTGTGGAATAGCCTTTCCTGAATCCAGCATGCACTTCGGGTAGTAGGTCCCGCATGATCGACCACTGAATCAGTCTGTTATTGATAATACTGGTAAATACCTTACCTAAAATACTAGTTATAGAAATACCACGGTAGTTGGCAGGGTTGTTCACATTTCTATGTTTAGAAATGGGGATCATTACTGATTTCGTCCATGTGGATGGGAACGTACCCTCATGAAATATTGTATTGAAACTTCTCACAAGAAATGGAATAGAGTTAGGCAGAGATTATTTGATCTTTTCCGATTTAATTTTTGACGACAACGGCAGATTTTCCAGTCTTAAGGTGGGAAATGGCGTCTTTGATATCGGTAGGCGTGATAAGTGATTCCAGAATTAGTATATGTCTACAGATATCTACAGATGAAAATAGATTGTTAAAATAACATTCATATGCTGATATGTTTGGTTAATGAGTGTTCCGGTTTTGATATAAACGAATCTTTTTGTCCAAAACTTGGATCTGCTGTCTTACGTGCAATAGAATTATGTCAGTCTTCATCTTCTGTCACTCATGTTCATCATTACCGACCGGATCTGTTTCATATAAAAAACGGCAGTAATGTTGCACGTGAATATTTCTCAACCTTCACAAAATCCCAGTCACATATCTAGTATGTGTTTCCTTATGTGAGCCACTAGATCATGACGGGGCTGTGTGCTGTGTTGCTGCTGGTTGCCAGTGTTAAGCCTTCTGGTGCAACATTTTAGTGATGTTCATAGATGTATTGGCCAGAGGACACAGATATTGTGTTCGCTTGTTACTGAGATTCATAAATGTCTCTGCAAAAGTCGTAGTGTTGATAATGTAGATAAACTTTTTAATGATTTTTTTTGTAAGAGTTTGGTTGCATTTTATATATACATGTCCAGTTATTGTACAACACAAGATGATTTTATCATGTACATCAAATGGCCAAAGTGAATCAATTAAACAAGAGATGGGAGGAAGACCAGAATGTGTTAAAGATATCCAATTTTGAGCTAACAATTGCCGCACATTAATGTAACGATAAAATATTGATACAATTCCCATTGTAGGAACTGGAAAGTTGGACTTCTTTCTTGGATTCTATGTTTGAATATCAGTTCTTTGAAGAGCAATGGTATCACATTTAACAAGTCGTTTTTTCCTTCGGGGAATCCGAGTAAAATCTGTTGTTTGGTAAATTGTATCCAAACATATATTTTTGTAAAAATCCAAATCATCAGATCCTGCCAGATCGGTGTTACCCTGCAACAATTGGAAAAGATATGCGGAGCCGCTTCTGGTTCAATTGAACAATAGCTGCAAGTATCATTGCTGTTATTCCCTTTTTTACAAATCTAGAATTAGTAGGTAAAATGTGATGCAAGATGTTATACTGAAACCATTCCAAAGAAGTATCACGTGAACATCTGAAAGGTACATGGCCGTAGAAAGGCAAGATTTCGCCAAACATATATTTTTATCTAGGATTGCTTCTAATTTTCTACAATGTTGATTACTCTTTAAGCTTTGCTTTTCGAAATTTATATTCTGTAGTAATACTGAGTTTCTTTTTTTGTTTTTAATACATTATATATGAAATAAGGCAAAACAAGATATTTTTTTAGGTCAGTGGAGTTCAGAATCCAGCTAATTTTGATTTAGCTTACAACTCACCTGTATTTAACTGATACTTATTAGAAAACTTTGACAGGTCAAAACATGTCCCGAAAAATCTTAAATATTATTTTGGTATCAAATTCCCTCTTCATTCCATCTTGGGTAGTAGATTGTTGTCATTTCGGATATTTCATTGTACCAAATATTTTCGGGTTTTAAACTAGTGCTGAGAGTTTCCGAAGAGTTTGAACTGGCTGTAAAGTCCCAACAAGTAGAAAGGATATCACTGTAATAGTTATCTCGTACTAATTGCACAATAACATTCTTTAGATTTTGACAATTTTATTGAAACATTATTTCGGAACTAAGGCAGATTCATAGCAACAAGCTGGTCCCACTTCGAAGACTGTTTAAAGAATCTCCTTATATTTGTTCATTTTTTAGACTGTATTATTTCTTTCAGTTTAGGATCATTTAAGTGACCATTGTTTTAAATGCGAAAACTAGCTGTTCTCTCTTCGTCTTGTTTCCTCCCCCATATACATCCAAAACACTTACGTTGGAAATCTTCAATAAGTCTTTTTCCCTGCGGAGTTGGAAGAGATGAAAACAAGTGACTGAGTTTTGGAATGAAATGCAATGTTAGAAAAGTGTTTCTGTTAGGATATGATAAGTTATGAGTTAACCAAATTTGATTACAAGTAATTCATATGTGCTCTGATCCAAGTTCTGTTTCCATTAAGAGGACGTCTTTTTTCTGACCTGCACATATAATTCTTGTTTTATCTATATTTACTGTTATATCGGAGAGTCTAGCAAAATAAGTTAGCACTTTCACAACTGGTCGTAGACAATGTTCTCAATCATCTAAAGTATAGGTTGTGTCGCCTGCAAACTGATCTAAGAGATATTCTACGTTACCGATGTATATTCCTTTTCATAATGGCGAGACTTTCAGGACAATATACATTTATGATCCTCATTTAATCCTATGATAAATAATAAATGATGAAACTTAGTAAACTGCAGACAGCAATGAGATAGGACGCGTACGCCATCTTCAAAAAAATATTGTTTCGGCTTATTGCCTTTTTGATTAAATTAAACCATTTTTTTTAATTACAGTTAACTTGTTATCTACATAGGTTTGATTTATAGGGCGGATAAGAAATGTTCTTAAGTCATTCCAATAAGAACTTCAGAAACTCGTTAGTAAATCTACCAGTGCCTAGACTTTTCTAATTGTTTAAACAATTCAGACCCCTTACAACTTCTTCATATGCGTAATCACCTTCAAGTTGTGATGCTTGCTCATCACGTAATTTTTAGAATCATAACATTGTAATAGTGACTCAATGTCAACATCATAAATGGCTTGTTTACCCTACAGACTGAGAAGGAAAGAGCGGACATGTTCACCTGTTTATCAAGTTAATCTCCATGTGATGCTTCGATACGAGTAAAGGATTTATTAAGGACATTTCTAGATTCGAGTCCCCAAAACAGCAAATTCTGCTTTTCACCCTTTTCAATCCATCTGATATGAAGAAATGCGGCCTGTCGTGCTCGAGTCATCGGCGGTGGGATGGCTCTGTTTTTTCAGCCTGGTCAGACACTCTGACATGCACCTCGTCAGAGGCGCCAAAGTTTGTTGAATATTGATATTTTACGAATTACGTAGTATGTTGAAGGTTCCTTGTATTAATTAGCTTAGTGGATATTGGCATGGTACATATGTTGAAATGTCGGCAGTGTACATATTTTGCGATCTTGGCATTGCATATTTTGATGTGTGCTGTGCACATATGTTGTGATGAAGGCGGTGTACATTGGTTGTGCTATGGACAGCGAACGGTACTTAAGAGAACCTCATTTCAGCTATAAGTATTGGCTAACTATGAACGTTCCATCACGTTTTGCCAGTACCTGCCAATCTGAACAACGTTAAATCCTGAAAGTATTGTATTTTTAATTCCACTTCAAATACCTTCTATGAATATATAGAAAGTCATTCATTGATTGTATTAAGAATTAGGGTTACTGGACAATGTATGGAGGTTTGGAATCCAGTAAAATAAATGAGGAATGAACATGTCTTCAGATTTTAGAGTCAAGTCAAAAGTTAATAGTTCTGTTGAGTGGAAGATCTGGGAAGAGAATAGCTCTTCAGCAACCAATGCTTGCCGTAAGAGGCGACTATGCTTGTTGTAGAATTGGGCCTGACGGGAACGGGTGGTCAGGTTCACTAACCTTGTTGATGCATGTCATTGTATCCCAAATGAGTTGATCGATCCTCATTATGTCAGTCACTGGCTGGTCTGGTCCAGAATCGATTATTTACAGACCACCGTCATATAGGTGGGATATTGCTAGGTGCGGCGTTAAACAATAAAAAAACCCAAATAAACAAATTGATGAGTGGTTTTGGCAGATTTCTTTCTCAGTTAGCACCTACATTATATGTGACATTCTTTGATCAAACATTGAATGTAGTGATGCTTGCTAGGGTTATGTTATTTGAGACCTTGTGGGTGGGAACAACAACAACATTTTCTTGTAGGGCTGCTTTACATTGGATGACAGCTGGCTGGATCAGAATGGTTTATCCAAGTCCGTTTCCTCTTGTTCAGTTTGTACATTCTACCAATGACATCATCACGCACTTAACCTACTCTGAAAGACATTCAACATGTTCCTCTTCTCTTTTTGCACATTTGTTTTGCATATGCTTCGACAACATCCACAATGATTTTAATGTTGGTATTAGACTGCTCATAATATTTTGGTCCATATTTGAATAATTGCCAAAGGTTGTTATTGTCTAAAGAGAAGTGAACTGTGATTATATGACCTACAGGGTAGTACCAGTATTACAAGAGTTTGCCACTCACGTATCCCCCGCCCCTGTTGCAGAATTTATGACATAATTAAATCTAAACAAACCCTAACCTTTTTTAACCGAGGTGGAACTTGTCATGGAAATTGTAGAAAAAAGATGAGTTTGGAACCTAAGTCAACCTTGTTTGAAAAAAATATTGAACAGTTTATGAGGTATGCTCCGGAAACGAACCCTACCCTCACAGAACCTAAGTCCATCTTGTTGCCATGGAAACGTAAAAAATAAAAATTTCTAAAATTTCTCAATAGCAAAAGGGACCAGTTCAGCATGTACCTGACAGACCTGCAAAGTTTGATGAAAAAATATTAAACGGTTTATGAGTTATGCTCCGGACATGAACCCTACCCTCACAGAACCTAAGTCCATCTTGTTGCCATGGAAACGTAAAAAATAAAAATTTCTAAAATTTATCAAGAGCAAAAGGCACCAATTCAGCATGTACCTGACAGACCTGCAAAGTTTGATGAAAAAATATTAAACGGTTTATGAGTTATGCTCCGGAAACGAACCCTACCCTCACAGAACCTAAGTCCACCTTGTTGCCATGGAAACGTAATAAATCAAAATTTCAAAAATTTATCAAGAGCAAAAGGCACTAGTTCAGCATGTACCTGACAGACCTGCAAAGTTTGATGAAAAGTATACGGTTTATGAGTTATGCTCCGGAAACGAAACGTGACGGACAGACGGTCGGACGGACGGAGCCCGTTTCTATATCCCCCGCAAACTTCTTTGGGCGGGGGATAATAAGTCTTTGCAGCCACAAGTAGTGGAATTTACATCATGGGCTTCCAAGTCCATGTTCTGCAACACGTAACTGAATAAAATGGATGAAATGGTGTTCGTACAGGAAAATGATTGCACATGGTTAAATACGAAATATTGTGCGACATTTTTGGAAACTGATTTCTGAGAATACTTCATAGATTTAAGGCAATGTCTAGAACTATACTCTCTCGTCAATACCGTAGACTCTTACTATGTGTACACCCATCAGCAAAAGTTGCTGGAGTTATTAATATCTTTCTTTGACAAAGAGGATAGTTCTATTCTATTCTTAACCAATGGTTCCTGAAAGAGTGACAACAAATCTTCAAAGTGAATATTATCATTTGTCCTTATTCCGTTGTAACCATGTCTGCCTTCAACGTCCTTGGGATGCTGGCAACAGACACAACATATGACAACATGACTCATATGCGCTTTTACAAAGTATCAGGAGAGGCTCATAACGTCAACAAATAGATTTAGGCCTTTATTAACTTCTGTAGGTGCAAGGGAGAATGTCGCCCTGAACAAACCAGCATGGATGAGTACAACACGCCGATCTTCACAGCCTGCCAGTAAAGCTGTAGATGGAGTGATTTCTGCAACACACGAGAAGTACTCAGCCCACACAAAGGAGCATGAACCTAAAGCCTGGTGGAAGGTAGACTTACAGATAGATGTGCAGTCAGCACTGGTTAAAATCTACTTCAGAAGAGATTGTAAGTATGACAAGTCTTTGTCATAAATACTTATTAATTGAAAGACATGTCATTACTTCGTTCATTTGTTTAAAATTTAAAATACGTGATATGTATATTTTGCAATATTAACATCGCTTTTTTTTCAAAAACACCGTATAACATGCATGTATTAATCCCTGTCTCTGGATAATTTAATGATTGTTTGAACAATATTTTCATCTTAATTCCTTTGCATACAATTGTAATGTCTTTTTCACATAATGGTCACCTTAATTAATACAGCAATCTCAATGTACCAACGATACACTTTTTAAATGAACATCATTTTATACGACTCCGATTTTCAATTTCTCAATTTCTTAATTATAACCACATTTTAACACCTGAAGTACCTTCTGTACAATATTTTCCTGCATAACATAATTGTTGGAAGAGTTATTTCTTTATTGGATATTTAACTTCACTCACAGCAATATTCCAACTATATGAGGATGACCTGTAAATAATTAATCAGGACTGGTATTATGAGTTGCATACCATTCATCAGGATCCAATTGCTCACAATCAACAAATTAACATGATTCATTAGGTCCCTGTTTACATTCAGGTTGCTTGGGAACTATTCAGCCTGAAACCAGTACGAGGTTATTTTACTGGACGATCATAAACACGACTGTTAAGTTTGATATGAAGACTAAATATAAATATTTGACACAGGAATATGCACATATTTTAAAAACATTTTTAGAAATTCTAAGTAGGAATTTAATTTGGTATACAATTAACATGGCATAAATGTTAAGATTATGACAATTCAAGACTTCATAGTTAAGAACACAATGGGAAGTCAGAGTGGAAAGTTTTTCTTGGTTAACAATTAACAAGATGACAAAACAGTTAACATTGTGACAATGTCAGACTTTATTGTAAACAACGAATTTTTTTCAGTTACCGCTCGACGGAACGGACTTCAACTCTACACCTCGGAAATGAATTCATCTGATCCAAAAGGGGGAGAGCTTTGCCACTCAGTTACTGCACCCTGTCACTGCACAGGCATCCCTCATGTCCTTAATGTGACCTGTCGTGGAACCTGGCGTTTCCTTACTGTCTACACCGAGACGAGTTATGCTGGACAAGGTGCTGTGTTAGACTTTGTGGAAGTACAGGTGTTGAGTAAGTATTGTTCTGACACAATCATTGCAGATAGAAGTAAACGGTACGATTTGTTCAATTTCTTTAATATTTCTGAAACAGTTTGTAGAAATCACTGTTAAGAATATCTGTGTCGTCCTTTTATCAATCGAAATTGTTCGAAATATGAACTATATCGTTCAGAGGCGATTTTAACAGAAGACCATTTTATTGCAAAACTGACCTATTCAAATAGTACAATTGTAATTACATTCAAGTATCAATAGTGTATTCGAGCAACACGTTACAATGTCATTCTTTATTGATCATGCAGCCTTTAATTGTGTTATGTTATTTTATAATGCGAATTGATGTAGAAACTGAAACAGAATATAACCTACAACTAGTTAAAGAAGGAGTGGATGAAATAAGACTGGAAACGAGAATATTCCATTTAGGAATATAGAAAATTACTAAATACATTGAAATCTACAATGTCACTAAAACCCTCATTCCTGCGCATGTTTCTGTGATTTGTTCTTTTCCTGTTTCTGTTTGTATTCATTTGTAGACATTTGTATTTGTCTCAATCCCACAGCATGTCCCACTGGTGATTATGGCCCCGACTGTACCAGGAACTGCAGCTCCCGACATTGCAAGACGCCATCCCCTACATGCGGCTCAATCAGTGGAGACTGTCCAGCTGATGGCTGTCAGGATGGATGGACGGGGACGGACTGCACTACCGGTAACAACTTTAGTCCAATTGTTTTGAATTTGCCAATCCGAGCAGAAATTCATACTCATTTGCAGAAAGAAACGGACAGGCAAGAAGGGGAAAACAATATGTTGCAATCTGCTTCTCACGTAATAATTGACCCTTTTCACATTTTTCACCGAAAATAAATCTCAATGCAAAATTCGACTTTTCGTCTCGAGGTGTACATTCAAGTCATAAAATCCCGTCCACCTCGCTTGTGAGTGAGTTTATTTAGTCACATCGTCAGTATCTCAGCCATATCGTGACTACCTCGCTTGTGACAGATTGAATGAATGAACTCAAATGCGGTTTTAATAATGAAAAGGACATGCTAATTAACGTCATCCAGCTTTCACTCACTCCTACAGGTGCCAGTGTGAATGTCGCCCTGAATAAACCAGCATGGATGAGTACAACACTCCAATCTTCACACTCTGCCAGTAATGCTGTAGATGGAGTGACTACTGCAACACACCACAAGTACTCAACCCTTACCAAGTATCATCAACATCGCGCTTGGTGGAAGGTGGACCTACAGACACAAGTACAGTCAGCACTTGTTAAAATCTACTTCAGAATAGATTGTATGTATGACACACCCATGTGATAGTTTGATGGGAATAAACCCTATTAAGTATAAACATGCTCTTGCTCTTTTCAGTTTAAAAGTAAACACATTGTTTAAGAAAAGGCATTTGTTATATGACAGTGTATTGTTTTTGTTGAGATTGGGTAGTCGCTCGTTGTGTTGTGTTTGGGCCCATATCGGAAGCTTACCCACTGTCACTGCTGGATGAATATATATAGAATACTAAACGAGCTCCCGTGTAATACCAATTTTATGAAACGATTGAATACTTCTGGTATCTGACGAGCAAAAGCGAGTCAGATACCACAACTATTCACAAGTTTCATAAAATTGGTTTTACACCGGAGCGAGTTTAGTATTTTATTTATTACTGGCCATTTATAACGTTTTTATATACTGTTGAGTGTGAATAGGCTGACACCTACACGATCCATGGCATAATCCACCTGTGTTTAACACAGCAATACTTCAAATACGTCAAAAGTTGAAACGTATGAATTTAATACCATGCAACGGTCCACCTTTAGAATTTCGGGTGTCCGTTCCACAAAATTATCGTAGCGTTAAGGTTATCGCAACTCAATTTTACAATCACGTCACAATACCCGATGACGTAATTTGTGGAATTGTGTTGCAAGAACCTTCGGCGAAACAATGCCATGTAACGTCAACCTAGCAACAAGGTTGCTAGGGTCATCGAGTGTACATAAGCTCCTCTCAGTGATCTATCATCTCCACACGCAATGTCGTTGAATAAGCCAAGGGATGTTGAGAGCTTTCAATGTTTGTTAGAGAAACGTGTTCCGAGAGTACATAAGAACGCGTTTTGGTATTACACAATTTGTAATACAGCTGTATGTTTATTAAACGGGTGATCTCTTCACGGGCAAGTAATAAATGTTATTATCACTGACTTTAGCTATCACCATAGTAGTGTCTATTTGATACTGACCACTGCCATCCTATTATTTATTGCCGTTGAATATTGTTGCGACTCTATTGTTTACTGCCATTGTAATTGCTGTGCATTTGTTTGTTTTGATATGTAAACTTTGTGAATTGTGTAATACATTTGATGATTGTATGCCACTTGTTGATTGTTGGTTTCACACTAAGTTATGTTAAGTGCAGATTTCTGGATTAACGTAATTATAGTTTCAGTTTGGGAATCGACACGTAACACATGCACATATGAATATACACTCTGGTGTTGGATAAGCTAATGATTGTTTTAAATATTTGCTCTCATATAATGATAACCTCATACTATTAGATTAAAAAAAGGTGGATGTGGGCAATCTCTTTATACAAAGGATATTTTTTACAAATCAATGACCATCTTTGTAACTCGATCTTTCCATTTGTCTTAATCATTGTAAACCATTTTCAACTTCTGTGCATTGTGTCCATGAATAATTGTGGGAAGAGTTGTTTCCTTATTGGTGCTTAACGTCGCTCTCAGCAATATTCCTATATCATGATGACCTGTAAATAATGACCTAGTGATTGATAGTATGAGCAACACATCCACGTAATTGGTGTACATTTTTTCACAATCAGCCGGTCAACACAATTTAAAAAGTCGCCTTGTACAAGTATTATTGTTTTTTGGGTTGTTGTTTTTTACGGACAGTCACGACTGCTCAATATCATTTGAGCTGTTTCTTTACACAACATATCCACATGGTACAAATTAATTAGGAAGACAACATACGAATATACGGTAAAATAATATTCACACTTTAACTGAAACGTTATTGGGAATTCAGAGCGGAAAATCTTTTAAAAATATTTTTGGAAATTCTAAGTAGGAATTTTCTTTGGTATACATTTAACATGGTATAAATGTTAAGATTATGAAAATTCAAGACTTTATAGTTAAGAACACAATGGGAAGTCAAAGTGGAAAGTTTTTCTTGGTTAACAATTAACAAGATGACAAAACAGTTAACATTGTGACAATGTCAGACTTTATTGTTAACAACGCATTTATTTCAGTTACCGCTCAACGGAACGGACTTCAACTCTACACCTCGGAAATGAATTCATCTGATCCAAAAGGGGGAGAGCTATGTCACACAGTTACTGCACCCTGTGACGGCACAAGTATCCCTGATGTACTGAATGTGACCTGTCACGGGACCTGGCGCTACCTGACTGTCTACACTGAGACACATAATTATGGATTGAGTCCTATGATAGACTTTGCTGAGGTACAAGTGTGGAGTAAGTACTCTTCATTGACGCAAATGGTTGGGTTTATTCCATTTTTTAAATGTGTCTGAAACTTCATGTAGAAATGACTGTTAACAGTGAATGAGTGGGTGAGTTGGGTTTAACGCCGCTTTTAACAGTATTCCAGTTATATCACGGCGTATCAGCTTAATGTGGGAGGAAAGGCCAAAAAGATGCAGGTCTTTGGTGAACCCCACGAGCACGGATATGGTGCTGACAAACCTAGATACATAATCGGGGCGAACCGGGATTAGAACCCACAATCATATGTTTCTGGCGTGCCCAAGGGACGCAACTCTGCACAGCGAATCTCGGCGCCTTAGACGACTGGGCCACACGGACCCTCTGACTGTTAACAAATATCCATCGAAATTTATGAAGCTTTTTATCCATACTATTTTGAATGATAGGTTATGAACGCTAAGAACATTTTATCACAAAACAAAACTGACCTCATCAAACAGTACAATTGTGACAACATTCAGGTTTTAATGATGTATTTGAGGAAAACATTGGATCCAGTGATCTTCGATGCGAATACCAGATTCATCCCAATACTGAGTGCTTGCTGTCAGCACCGTATAATGCTCACGGGCTTCAACAAAGTGATAAAACACACGGTGACCGTGATATAAATTAAATGCAAGGGATACCAGAGATCACCCTGACATACTTGAAACGAAAAATGTTATTCAGAACCGACTGTCAAATGTATGGTGTAAGATCCCGTTGATAATGAAGTCTGGTTGTTTCAATCATTGTATGGAAATGACGCAATTTGGGCTGTGTTCATAATGGTTTTAAAGATTACAATAGCATTTGGATTTAATTGAAGTTATAAATCCTAGAAACTTCTACATAGCTATCCCTCGTGATAAATTGAGAGCAACATTTAATTTTCAATCAACAGGGTTTTGGTGTGCATGAAAATAGTTGGGAACTTGTATTTATTACAATTTTAATGGATGTGGTCAATTTGATAAAACTGAAAGTAACTCAACTCAGAAGTATTCAGAGTTGCAGGAATTCCTGATTGATAGAACATTTAGACAACTCCTCTCCTTGCTGATGTGTGACTATGTTATCAGCTACATACATGTCAATGCTAGAGAAAGATCAGTCTGCATCATCCGACACATTGAAAAGAAAGTTAGTTTCAGGAAAACAGATGACATCATACGTCATTTCTTACAACAATGTCAAGATAGTCACCACCTTATCTATCCACCAATGTTTGAAGTCAAGAACTAGAGTGAGTGAGTGAGTTGGGTTTAAGGCCGCTTTTAAAAGAATTCAATTTATATCACGGCGTGTCAGCTTAATGCGGGAGGAAAGCCCGAAGTGATGCAGGTTTTAGACGTTAACCATTTCTGTGAAACACACGAGCACGGGTATGGTGCTGACAAACCTAGAAATATAATTGGGGCGAACCGGGATTCGAACCCAAAATCATAGGTATCAGGCGTGCCCAAGGGACACAACTCTGCACAGCGAGTGGCGGCGGCCTTGACGACTGGGCCAACCGTGCCTCTGAACCAGCCGAGATACTATAATAGGCATCTTGATCAATGCATAAAATTTAAGCTAGCAACCTCTGTATCAAGCCGTATCACAAGAGGGATGATTTCGATTCTCCCAGTTTGTTTACCCTCCGTGCTTGACAACATACTGACCCATACTGTGACGTTCACATGGAGTTGTCACACCTCCTTACTCATTCATCTTTACTTTAATGGTGACTAGGTTGACAGCATTGCATAGTATCATGGTTCAACGATACTGAACACAGGCTTTTTCTGGTCCAGACTACATTGTTTACAGGTGGCTGTCGGATGGTATGAATCATGCTGTTTGCGATGGACGAAAAAACCTCCCCCCCAAAAAACGCTTACTTTTTTAATAAAAATGTGTCGGGGGCTGCCATGAGAGCAGGGCATGCTTACTCTTTTCGCAAACACTCGGAATGGACACCCATTTTCATTGTCCCTTCATATTACTTTCATCACTATTTTGCCTTTTACACCAAACGGATTCTGTATGGGAAGATAATCGAGACTTATTATTCTCAGGCGTTGACGTTTTGAATTTACCTTTTCAAACGATTGTCATTGATGTTTGTGTCAATGTTTCTCATAGTGCACATATTAATCACATACATACAATTCAGCTTGCAGCTCTGAAAAGTATGGTTATAACTGTGCCAGAAACTACAGCTCCCAGCATTGTAAAAAGTCTTTCCCTACACATGACCGAGTCAGTGGTGAATGCAGTGATGGATGTCAGGATGGTTGGATGGGTTCGGACTGCACTGAAGGTAATTATACAATCTCAAGTGTATGCGTCCTCTGTTTGACAATGATGTTGATGACCATTTTGCATTTCTTTGCTGAAGGAAAGCTTAGATTTTCATAATAATTATGAAAGCCTTCGTTTTTCTGTATGCATGTAATGTATATTCATCTAAATGATGGCAGCATACATTTAAAGCAATGCCATTATTTGATTTCTCAAAATACTTGTTAGCATCATCATTCAGATCCTTCTGATACAAATAGCGATCAAATGAAATAGTAATGTCTCAAATGCTGAGAGAGAAGCGCCGAGCAGCTCAAAACAGATAGGTTGATTATTTGATAAAAGGCTGGGGCAATAGCTATCGTAAAAATAAACAATCTTAAGTGTGCAGTTGCACAATACATACTCTTGACGTTTTTTTTTATTATTCATCAGAGTCCACAAAGGGAAATACTATAATTAGTCACATTCAAATTTCAGAAAAAAAACAACAATTTCATTTTCCTATACGAATTCCATTTCATCCAGGTTGTTCAATTATACGAACGTATTGCAAAACGTGGACTCGGCAGCTCATAATGTAAATTCCACTACTTGTGGCTGCCACGAATCATCACAATGCTACCAACCAGTAGGTAATATAATCACTGGTGGCTTCTCTATTGTTTAAATATGGATCAAAATATCCCGAGTAGCTTAGTATATTGATTTGGGTCACAACTTTAAAATCATTATGGCTGCTGTCGAAACATATGCCAAAAAATTGGCCAAAAGATGTGAAAAATCTGGAATGTCTTTCAAAGTGGGTTAACTCTGCGCGTAGAATGCACAAACGTGAAATAGAGACAACAGAATTGGAACAAACCCGCTCTGTTCCTGCCAAAGTCTGGCTGCCCAACATAAAAACTTTGTAGTTTTCCCACTGGCATGGCCTCACGTTTAATAATCATATGTTATCATTACTACATTACATATTTGATTAAAGAACTTAAGTGACATATCAGATAATGCTGCATTTAAGGTCAGTTTGTTAACTGGGGGATAAAGAGACAAAACCATTTCCATATCCAATAGAAATCAGGCATTGTTTAATTACGACTATACCATGAACATATGTTTATTAATCACTATCAAGTAGTATTGATACCAGGCGATCGCGAAAAGGTGAGCGCATCCTGCCCCACCGGTGGCACCCGTCACAAACACATGCAAAGGCAATTCAATTGTTCACCTGAAAAAAAAACATGGGAATACAACGTGCAAGTCAAAATAGGGAATTGCATCGGACATCATTGTTGTCACTGATGCGTAAAATTTGGAAATGTCCTCCCCATATCTACCACAAAACTTTACTTTACTGAGGGGCGGTCGGGTAGTCTAGTGGTTAAAGCGTTCGCTCGTCACGCCGAAGACCCGGGTTCGATTCCCGACATGGGTACAATGTGTGAAGCCCATTTCTGGTGTCCCCCGCCGTGATATTGCTGGAATATTGCTAAAAGCGGCGTAAAACCATACTCACTCACTACTTTACTGAGGCCTTGAATGTTGTTACATTGATCAAACAACTCCTGAGCAAGAGTTCTATGACTTTCTTTTGAATCTTGGTGGAATGAGCATGCTAAACCTGCCATAACCATGTATCACTTCTATAACTTGACGCTAAGACCTAAAGACATGTCCAGCAATATTTTATACTGGCTTCCAAAGCTCAGAAAAAATCTGTACAATGAGAGATATATTGCTTGGTCCAGCAAATAAACTACCTAATTCCTGTTTCAAAGATTAAACATAATCCTTGATACTGTCAAGGAAGGACTTTCTTTATGTTCGTCGGAAGTATTTGAGACAGGGGGAACTAATTCCATACCATGTGAATTATGAAGAACTCAAAGCATTTGTTTACAGTTTTGCAATCACAGAAATAACTAAGTTCAATGTTCTCAAAATATATGATTTTTAAAACGTTTTAGACCACTATTTCATGCCACATAGCAAACTTCATTCCTTGATCGATAGGGCATTTGTTACTAAACGTGGTTACGTATCCATCTTCAGAGGTTCAGGTCAATTTGTCAGAAATGAAAGCAAATGCCATTTCAAGCTGCTAAGGAAACAATATGTGACAGTATGGACTTGTTCATTGATAAAATGTGATGGTGAGACATTCAGCCAAGAAGTAAGCATCCCCATTCTTGCTGATCTGTTTGTTATTCTCAAGATTCACACGAATGACTTGCTGCTCGAAATGGCAAAGCCAAAACAAGGTAATTTGGCCAAGAAGTTTAACTTAACATTTAGGCATATCGACGATATTTCTAGATAGTAAATCCTTACCTGAATCCAAGTGAGTCCTTACAGCCTTATCCTTAGAAGCTGGAACACAAGGCAGATCACCTCTTGTCACACCCTGTCACCTCCCATATACATTTCACATTCAAGTACTGCCATCTATCTAGGGATGCTAGATGCCAGATCGCACCGGCCCTCCAGTGTATTTTGGCTGTGATGTAATAGATGTAGGGTATTCAAAGGATTTTTCAAACAATAGTTACCATTTTGTATAATTCTAAGAATACTACCTGTTGAAAATCGAAATACATGTATAATGTGATTGGCAGACAAAACGGGAATAGTGGTAATGATGTAATAGAGGTAGTATTCTTAGAATAAAACACAATGATAACTCATGTTTGATTTCTCTCACTCACCGAAAGGTGCCATAATATATTCATAGTCAGTAGACATACACGAATTTGACGTGTTTCTGAATCAGTGTGTGTCTCTGGAAAATACGGCCCTGATTGTGGCAGAAACTGCAACTCTCGCCATTGTAAGACATCTTCCTCTACTTGTGACCGATCCAGCGGAGAGTGTCCAGCAGGTGGATGCCAGGTTGGTTGGATGGGAACAGACTGCTCTGAAGGTTACATTGTATACATATTTTCTAGATAGTAAATCCTTACCTGAATCCATGTTACTCCTAACAGCCTTATCCTTAGAAGCTGGAACACAAGGCAGATCACCTCTTGTCACACCCTGTCACCTCCCATATACATTTCACATTCAAGTACTGCCATCTATCTAGGGATGCTAGATGCCAGATCGCACCGGCCCTCCAGTGTATTTTGACTGTGATGTAATAGATGTAGGGTATTCAAAGGATTTTTCAAACAATTGTTACCATTTTGTATAATTCTAAGAATACTACCTGTTGAAAATCGAAATACATGTATAATGTGATTGGCAGACAAAACGGGAATAGTGGTAATGATGTAATAGCGGTAGTATTCTTAGAATAAAACACAATGATAACTCATGTTTGATTTCTCTCACTCACCGAAAGGTGCCATAATATATTCATAGTCAGTAGACATACACGAATTTGACGTGTTTCTGAATCAGTGTGTGTCTCTGGAAAATACGGCCCTGATTGTGGCAGAAACTGCAACTCTCGCAATTGTAAGACATCTTCCTCTACTTGTGACCGATCCAGCGGAGAGTGTCCAGCAGGTGGATGCCAGGATGGTTGGATGGGAACAGACTGCTCTGAAGGTTACATTGTATACATATTTTCTAGATAGTAAATCCTTACCTGAATCCATGTTACTCCTAACAGCCTTATCCTTAGAAGCTGGAATACAAGGCAGATCACCTCTTGTCACACCCTGTCACCTCCCATATACATTTCACATTCAAGTACTGCCATCTATCTAGGGATGCTAGATGCCAGATCGCACCGGCCCTCCAGTGTATTTTGGCTGTGATGTAATAGATATAGGGTATTCAAAGGATTTTTCAAACAATAGTTACCATTTTGTATAATTCTAAGAATACTACCTGTTGAAAATCGAAATACATGTATAATGTGATTGGCAGACAAAACGGGAATAGTGGTAATGATGTAATAGAGGTAGTATTCTTAGAATAAAACACAATGATAACTCATGTTTGATTTCTCTCACTCACCGAAAGGTGCCATAATATATTCATAGTCAGTAGACATACACGAATTTGACGTGTTTCTGAATCAGTGTGTGTCTCTGGAAAATACGGCCCTGATTGTGGCAGAAACTGCAACTCTCGCCATTGTAAGACATCTTCCTCTACTTGTGACCGATCGAACGGAGAGTGTCCAGCAGGTGGATGCGAGGATGGTTGGATGGGAACAGACTGCTCTGAAGGTAACATTGTATACATATTTTCTAGATCCTTACCTGAATCCAAGTTACTCCTTACAGCCTTATCCTTAGAAGCTGGAATACAAGGCAGATCACCTCTTGTCACACCCTGTCACCTCCCATATACATTTCACATTCAAGTACTGCCATCTATCTAGGGATGCTAGATGCCAGCTCGCACCTGCCCTCTGGTGTATTTTGGCTATGATGTAATATAGGTAGGATATTTAAAGGAATTTTTAAACAATGGTTATCATTGTGTATAATTTCGTAAAACGCTACTTCCGACCGTGTCAGCGGAGAGTGTCCAGCGGGTGGATGTCATGATGGTCGGATGGGAACCAACTGCTCTGAATTGTAACGTATACACATTTTCTAAGGTTGTGAGGGTGTCAAATAGTGTTCTCTTGCTGATCCAGTTACAGTGGTGGAAGGAAGTATGTTTTTTGTCTTGGAAATAAACAACCTTCGCTATTTGATCGTTCATTTTCTAATTTCTCTTAATTTGTATTACATCTATATGGATGGGATTTTCATAATGTTTCCATTTATGCAATGTACGCTACATATATTTCAACGTTACTCTGGAAATGCAAACCTTGCTAATGTCTGAATGCATTTACTTGATCTAGGCTGCCTGGATGGTCAATTTGGGGAAGGGTGTATGCTGGGATGTGCTGACCGGCATTGCAAGGGTACAAGCTCTTGTCCTGCTGATGGTGTCTGTAGTGGAGGGTGCCAGGAGGGATGGACACTAGACAACTGTACACAGGGTATGTTTGTGTGTTGTTTGTGGACAGATCCTACATAACGTTTTTCCATCTGTACAACATAATTCGATTTCATGCGAAATTTACTACATCTCAACCTCTTGTCTTTTAGTACAATATATACTCTTTAAAGAAGTAGGGGATCATTAAATATAAATGTCAATGCCAAGTATTTGAGCGAAGACAAGTGGTGCAATAACACTCAATGCAATAACGTTTATGTATGTAAAAACTTAATCCCCAAAACGTCCGTTTGCACGTGCCTCACGAAGTAACGCCACACATGTGCGTAGAGTGTCATTCCTGATTTTGACACTTTCAAGAATGGTCGATTAATCTCTGTGATTCCGCATATCAGTCACAGAAACTGGCAAGAGTCAGCGTGTAGAGGGCAGTACCTTCAATGTTTTAGTCTGTGATTCACAGACATTTGAACCAACAAACTCAAATGTTGACGATCGAACCCGTTCAGAACGTCCCAGGTCAACGACAAGAGTACTGAATCGATTGATCCAATACAAGGCTCAAAGAAATCAAATCAAGCAAAACAGCGAATCCAATTTCTGCAAAGGTCATCAGGCTACTGGAGTACCAGTTATAGGGCAGCCGATTGCAACGTGTCTACATGCAGCTCATCTCCACCGACACGTGTTGTGAAGGCCAATTGCAAAGCGTGATATTGCCAAGAGACTTTAATGCTGTGATCACGTCAAAACTTGGGTAATCATCGGTGGTCGTGTCATAATTTCAGATTCCCGTTTTGTCTACACTTCCTTGATAGTCGTGGTTGTGTCTGGAGAGGTCGAAATGACCTTCAAGTCAATGTCAACCTGAGACTTCCTGGGAGATTTGACTGTGGATTGGTTATTTTGATTGTTGGCATTACTGTGACTAAGCGTACCATTACATATTGTGAAAGGAATGATCACTGGACAGTACTAACACCCTTTGGTGTTCACTTTGCAAGGCGTGTGGTCAACGTTTTGTCTTTCAGGACGACATGTACAACGCCCGTGCTCGTTGTGCATGAGCCGTCAATGCTTACCTCGATCATTCCAACATCCATAGAATACAATGTTCAACAACAAGCCCAGACCTGGGACATGACAGGAAGACATGTGAGTCAATATCATAGGCCGCCGACAACGTCGGCTGAACTTTGCCAGGTGCTGCAAATCGCCATTGGGAGACCCATAAGCTGATCCCCAAAAGTGGCACCATTAAGTCACTTGATTTCACTGGCGTTCATCAAGATCAATGGCAGTCATAACAACTCCTGTCATACTTTGCTACCGGTCCTAACGTGTTCCCAATTCGTTCCCTATTATCATACATGTACAACAATTACTATTTTGGAAATTTAAAGTTATTTTCGAGCATCCCATTTTTCTTTTGAAGAGTATATAGAACACAAGAAAACTTAACTTTTGTTTTACTATTTTACACGTGTCTGTTTTTTAACAGAATTACAGGTAGATTCTACCCTCACGCGAACTTCTGCTGGCATAATTGGTCTAGCTGCTGGGATTGTCCTCACTCTGATCTTGGCCGGTGGACTCCATGTGTGTCTTGTAAGGCGAGGCAGGTAAGTCAACCCTACACACGCAACCATTTGCCTATACGGATTGTCCTTTGTTAAAGCCACTGTCGTGACTGAATTACGTTTTACATTATACGTCACAGGTTGTTGTGGAGAAACTCATCTCGGGAGGAAGGTGTGAATGTCGTGATGGGATCAGTTCACAGGAACAGTGCACATGAAGTGGACACAGCTGTGTCGGAGCAAGGTGATCCCAACATCTCCAACAGCGACTATGCAGCTCTGGATGTGGAGACAGAAGCTGAGAATGACTATGCCGCCCTCGATGAACGGACTGTGACGTCGCAAGTTTACGAAAATGTATATAAAATATATAGAACAGAACATAAGTCACCATGCTGAAAGTAGATCTGTAACAGCAAACTATACTTGAGATCGATTCTTTTAATCGTCTCATAAAATGTCAAATGTTTTTCTCACTATAATTATTTTTACTTGCGTGCCACATGTTCAAAGATGGGAGGTAGATGGAAAAGCATGTTTACTATCATTATCCATTTAGTGATCCGTTTTTTTCTGGTATGACCACCATTATGAAGATGGAACATTGCTGAGTGTTGCATTGAACATCTAACAAACATCACGAGCAAGTATTCAAATTTTCAAACTTAATACGCTCTAGTTCACACTTACATTCACTAATATAGCCAAATGCACATTTACATCAGATAAATGTACTAATGTACAGATGTACTAAAACGATGCATTTATATGATACCGAGAGGAAATATATGGCACGAAGTATATACTTTGATTTCATGTGGATATCCACGCCGATTGAGTGTCATCACATCGTATATTGGCTATTTGATTAACTGTATCTTTCTCAGACAACGTAACTACATGACCCTGAAGAAACTTCACGCCCGCTGATACAATAACATCGACCATTATATAAGTCGTTTTGCCAGTTGTCAAGATTCCTGTGTATATATGTGCTTCTTTACAACACAAACTCACTCAATTACCCATCATATATCTCTTGTCATACTTACTCATTTCACCTCTGCATGACATAAATGTTAGTAGGCCTTTGTATTCACGGCTTATCGCCCATATTAATAGTAAAGCTTGTTCATTGTGTTAAATGTGCGCTAATTTTATTCATGTATTTTGTAGCATCACATGTTTATCAAAATGTCCACAGTACCCAAGAGCAACCTTTATATAGAACCTTATATTTTCTGAAAAAGAAAATGTTTATAATTGTATCTAGAGGACCAAACCCATTCCACTGCAGTGTGAGGAAGAATGAGCACGACGCTACCCCATCAAACGAAACAATGAAGTTCCAACGTTGTGCAGATTATCCCATTATAAACGAGGAGCTGCATGCAAAGATTATGATTACATTAGCCAAACTTATTAACTTTTCATAAGGATAATTCCAGATTGGGGGAAATATCTGACAATGTCTCTCATTTGGCGCAAGCAGCCAGCAGCCACACACTACTGTATTTAGTGCGGTTATAAAAACCTCTCAAAACAAATGTTTTCAATGTCTTTATATTTTTTCATGGAAAACTGTTGTAATCTGTCGTAAATAAAACGCCTACAAAACAAGATAGCTCATTTCCTTTTTTGGCATGCATTGACGTTCGCCCACCACACAAACAATTCTTCCACATCCGGGAATATTTGGGATAGATCCCGCTTGCATGTTCGTGGATGTCGTGCTTGTCACGAGGAGCGACTACAGAGCTCAGATGGCCAGGCTCGGTGACTTGGCAGATTGTGTGCCCCAATGAGGCAACGTTGTTCATACTTTTTATTATGCCTTTCCAGGTTGCCGTGATATAGTTAGGATACTAATTACTGTGGCTTTACATTGTCATGTATACACATAACCTAGTCAATCATACCTTACCAAGGACCTAGTTATTCAAACCGAGGACCTAGTCAATCATTCCATCCCCACTACCGAGTCATTCGTATCTCGGGAGCAAGTCACTCATACCCCAGGACCTATTACTTCATAGCCAGGACCCACTCATTCCTAGGCCGGCAAACCCGGAACTTTGTTATTCATAATCACGGGACCCAGTCAAACATACCCCTAGGGACGATTCAACAATTATTCCACTGACATATATGTCAATATGAATAATCCTCCATAAACATCTACACATTTCCTACGTTTGTGCGGATGTGTTTGTTCCTCAAATGTGAATATTTTTAGCTATTTATTTAAAACTAATAAGAAACATCCTTGGTCTCCTATTACAATTAAGATCTAGGATACCTAGCGATTTGACCGTGCTTAATTGAATTTGGAACTTTCAAATTCCAAGTTTAGCGCGGTTAAATCTACCTAAACTAGCTCCACTTTGAAGACAAAGTACAATTGTCTGTTTGTAATATGACATAATTTAACGTGTCAGGGAAGACACTGAATGAAACAAAGTATCTGATGCACCACTTGTAAATGTATCAAGGGTTCTGTGTATTGTTTTGTGTGTCCATACTTTCATTGCTCATGTCCTAAACATCCATTTGATAACCACATATACACAACCATACTACTGACTCACAAAAATGCATGGGCACATTGAAGTAGCAATATTAATTAAGATTCACATTTAAAAAAAAATATTTCAATAACTTATCACAATAATTTTGGCTATCATGTCATGTTGTATGATTAATGTATTTTGAGTATGTGCATTTAAGGCATTATGAATACATTCGCGCATATAGCAATGCAACAAACATTCTCCATTTAATTGTTTTTCAACGTGTTTGAATAAGTATAATTGTCCTCAACATAAGACTAAGAAAGTAACATAAAGACTGTATAAACACATGTCAATTATGTCAGGAAAAAAACAAAGCGAATTAATCGAATGTGCGAGGGAGGAGAGATATAACAGATGAGTGTCATTCATGGCATCAACTATCATTGATCATTGATTTATTGATTCATTAAACTGCTAATGGTGCAAGGATGCAATAAACCTGGCCATTGAAATTTGAAGGAAATGTTAATTTAAAACAGATTTTATTATGAACTTGATTTGGAATACAGCTTGGGTGATGCAACTTATTTACACACACACACACACACACACACACACACACACACACACACACACACACACACACACACACACACACACATATATATATATATATATATATATATATATATATATATATTCAAAACAAACTCAAGGAAATGGGTGGAACTGGATGAGTTGGTAGTCAAACACATTCAAACAAACGTGAAAAAAACAGATAACAATAAATCAAAACATCGTAAGATAGCATAAATCTATTCAGAAGGATCACGTGTGCAGCTTCAAAGCGTCACTGGTCATGCTGTTTGGTTGTTTGTTGTTTAACACCGCACTCAACAGTATTCCAGCAAAATATGGCGGCGGTCTGTAAATATGGTCTGGATCTGAAAATCGAGTGATTGACGTCATGAGCATCGATCCACGCAGTTGCGATACGATGACAAGCATCAACCAAGTCAGCGAGCCTAACCATCTGATCCCGTAAGTGGCTTCTTACGACAAGCATAGTCACCTTTTATTGTAAGCATGGGTTGCTGAAGACCTATTCTAACCCGGATCATCACGGGTCACTGGTCGTTCAGGTATATAATACATACACTGACTGGTTTATCTGTATACATTCAATTTACAGTTTTTCTATAAAAATGGTGTCTTCACAGGGCTTAAATGCTGCATTCTCAATATGCACACCGATGTTATATGTGAGGAAGTCAAATTTGATATAATATCCTGAAATTTTGAAGAGAGATAGAGAGACTGAACTAACCTATGGTCGCCATCCCTTCAGGGACAAATACCCCAAGCAAACATTATATCACGAGTCAATAATGTATGATTTTGGCTCTGTTAAGCTATATTGATACAATGTATGTCACGCTCGCAAATAACATGTAAACTAACGGTGACAATTATATGAATGGATCACTGAAAATACGTTTCCTGCTCTACCGGTGACACCCACCGCTGACACAATTTACATACAAATGCAGATGCTTGTTTGTTGCCTAACGCCGCTCAGCATCTTATCCAGCAGTCACACATGTCAACCTAAGTATGTGTAGCCCATATTGTCACCTTGTAGCTGCATACCATGATCAGTGTTATTTGAGTTAGTGTTACATGAGATAAGATCAAACCATTCCATGATCAAAACTACCTTAAGCTTTAGCCTCTTGAAAGAACACTTTAAATTATACTGACAATCGCATGCTAACGATTTCATTATATCTTCCATAATCTATTAAAGCATTACAAATGTCATCAAGGTACAGTTTAATAGTTAACTGCAGTGTGTATCCCTACACACAATGCGCACATGTTTCAGATGCTGACATCATTGATAGAACTTGACTTTTCTAAATAAAACGTGCACATACATGTGGATGTGTACAGATACAGCTGAGCTGGTACTAAACGTGACAGGATACGTAATTCATAGAACAGACAGAAGACCCTTTTCTCCGATTTGATTGTAGTCATTCACTGTGTTGTGAATGACATTATACTGTTTCATCCTCCCCCTCTCTCTCTCTCTCTCTCTCTCTCTCTCCCCTCTCTCTCTCCCTCTCTGCGTAAGCTGGAATCTCTCCGGTGTAGCTTCAGCCAGTGTCGTCGCTCTCCTCTCTGTATGGCCTGCGCCACTTTTTCATTCTAATATGGAGTATGGTATAATAGGTGCCTGTGTTTATGCTACAACGTTAGGCAACAACGTCAAAATACAACATATTTAACATTGCAAACGTTATGAAAAGTTAACTTTCGGACTTTAACAGACATATCACCAACCCAGCAATCAGAAACAGTATCACAGCCATTACGACTGCTCCGCTAATGACGTCACTTGTAACAGGAGACGGGATAACATGCACATTCACATTAGACTGGTACTTGTGAATAATGTCGTCCGCATATGACAATGTAAACAATATAAAGTAAAGAACATAAAACCTGTTTCTCGAAAGACTTGGATAATATCCATCAACCTTACTACGTGCTAATAAGACAATAAATGGCACGATTTGTTCATATTCTGAAACCCCATGTAAGGAGAGAAGGCCAAGACGAGATTCCAACCTCTGGCATCCACATCACATCGTTCCCCATGAAACATCACAGCATTTTTGGTCACTGGACATTTTAACTTCTTTAGAAATTCGATAAAAAAGATTATACTTTCGGCAAGGACTTGAGACTTCAGCGATGGAGACTTCAGCAGTGTGGAATAATCCAAAGCAAATCAGTGGAACTGAGATGAGGTCACCACAATGCCTGGATTCCAGGCTCCTTTATCAAACAATTTACATGAGTATATGCTATTAATTGTCAATTTAAACAAATTATTAAAAGAGGCACGTATATTACTGTCACACTCACATACGTGACACCTGTCTCCCCTCCAGCCGTCCTGACAACATGTCCCGTCCGTCCCGCTGCATACGCCACCTATACATCCTTCTCTGCAGGCTTTCCTGCACCCCGGGCCGTACGCTCCAGCCTGAAGACATGCACATAAACATGTCGACCTTCTCTTAATTTGTAACGATAGCCATAGCTTTGTATGAGTAGATATGCAAATTTAATCACGCATCTTCACAAAGAAATGCACATTAATGCCCCATTCGCATGTTCAGACTGTGAAAGAGTTGTGTAACCTGAATGTCCTTTTCCCGACTGTGAAGCCAAGGGTTTTCATGACAAAATATTAGACCCGTGAAGATCCGGGGTAGGATAGGTCTTCAGCAACCCATGCTTGCCGTAAAAGAGAACTTTGCTTGTCATAAGAGGCGACTAACGGGATCGGGTTGTCAGGCTCGCTGACTTGGTTGATGCATGTCATCGATCCCAATTGCTTGGATCGATGTTCATGATATTAAGCACTGCATTGTCTGATCCAGACTTGATTATTTGCAGACCACCGTCAAATAGATGGAATATTGCTGAGCGCGGCAACAAACACACAAACCAACCATTACAAAGTATACTAGCCACATAAAGAAACTGTGCACGGAGAAAATATAGATATAAGGGCACACCGTACATATATGAAATATAGGTTTGAACACAGCAATTATTGGAGACATTCAAACGCTCATGCACGTGCCATGCGATATGACGTCATTGATGGGGGCCGATGGACGTGCAATGTGTTACTGCAAGTGCATCCTGTGCAGCTGTACACAGCATGTGCAACTCAAAATTCGCTGTCACTTTGGAAAGCATGATCTGTGGTCATTCAAAAATTCAAAACTTCTCAGGCGCAGACACAGGCATATCACAAGCAAATCATGCCAAGATTGACAGCTGCCGAGCGGGAATGAGACAACAACAGGTGGCAACACATTTCCAATGCAATCGTATCACGATATCTGCATTGGTGAGGCGTAATCAGCACACAAATGACGTTGCCGACCACCCACGTTCAGGACGTCCCCGAGTAACGACGCCGAGACAGGATAGATGGATTCGAGTTACACATCTCCGAAACAGGTTCCAAACAGCAGTAACGACGTCCCAGACAATTCCTGGCCTGCGCCGTATCCATCCCAACACTGTCAGGAATCGTTTACGTCAGTACGGGATTCGACCACGACGCCCTGCCATACGTCCCATCCTGACACACCGTCATCGAGTCAACCGTCTAAGATGGTGTCGAAATCATGTTCGCCAACCTCGAATATGGTGGAGAAATGTTGTCTTTACAGACGATCGAGTCGAGGTTCAACATTCCCACAGTGACGCGCGCCAACGTGTCTACCGGCGTTTGGGAGAACGTTATGCATGCAACTGTATTGTGGAGAGGAATCGTTTTGGAGGTAGCTCTGTGATGATTTGGGGTGGGATAACAGCACGGCACCGAACCCCTTTGGTAGTTGTTCAGGGCAATCTCACCGGTGTTGGCTACAGAGATCTGAGGCATGTGCCCATTCCTTTCCTTCAACGTCATGGACCGGGATTGACATTTCAACAGGACAACGCTCGTCCTCACACGGCTAGGGTCGCAATGGATTTCCTTCACCATAACAATGTCATGTTACTGCCATGGCCTGCTCTCCCCAATAGAGCATGTGTGAGATGAAATGGAGCGCCGTCTGCGTCGTCTTCCACATCCTCCAGATAACGTCCGTGACTTTGCACAAGAATTGAGGAGGATATGGCAGGCCATTCCCCAGGCCTTCCATGCCCATTTGGTGCCGATGGACTGCTGTGATTCACGCACAGGGTGGTCATACCCGTAACTGACTTTGTGACTTTGTCGTTTGACCCCCTACTCCATTTTGATCTTCTGACGTCATCGTAACAGATGTCGTTCAGGTCCCGTTGACAATTTCTTATGGTCCGATCATTCAGCTGCTACAGCTTCTGCATCATTTTGTTCTTGCTGTGTGTATTTCAATCCAGAATATATTTTCTCCGTGCACAGTTTCTTTATGTGGCTAGTATATATTCTCAAATTCATGATTTGACGGGAGGTAGCGCGTCAGAGACAATGCAATTATGTCACACTGGGATCCGAAACTTTTCAAGTGTTATCATAGTAAGTTATGTGAAGGTGCATGTTCATGCACGGCGTACACTTTGGATATTTGCGTGATTGTTGTGATGCTCATGAACGTGGTCTTTTGTAATGTGAACAGCACAGCAAAATGGTTGTTTAGCTATCATGTGCCAAAAAAAACACACTTTCGTTTAACCGTAAAGAACGCTTACGCAAAGCCATGGCTTGCAAAAAAACAACTTCTTAGCCCCGTGGTTATGCTGCTCACAGGAACGGCGCAAACTGAAGTTGCCAGACAGTTTAATATTCATTGGAACACAACATTCTCTCTTTTGAGACGTTATCTACAGTAGGTCAACACTTATGATATGCTATGGGCCACGTGTGACGTCACGCCAACATGATTCGGTTGGTGCATCTACGGAAATGACACCAAAGTCCACATTAACAGCCCGGACGATTCCTGGGTTGAGGCCAATTATAGTGGCAGAACCGTACGCAATCGGTTGCAGGAACACATCATCCGTCCAGCGAGACTCCCGATGTTGCTCTCATGTCACCGTCAGGCACTCCTGGGGTGATCTAGACCGCATCTGAGGTTCAGAAGACAGGTCTTGGAGTGTATACTGTTCACAGATGAGTCATGATTTCATTTGGGCAGACCTGGTTGTCTTGCAAGGGTCGGCAGGCGGAGAACGTTTTAGCGACATTGAAGGCAAGATATTGTTATCGTTGACAAGTTCGTTTTACTATTATGATAGATCCTTATACAGTTGTCAAGCAAAGGTGACCACATTACATACTTCTAAATATGTAATTAATAAGGAGCATAGGGTATTCATGAAGGGGATTAACAACGGCAACAAAGGATAATGGTTGATTGATGGCAGATGGGGTGATATATCCTTCATCTCTGTTGATTGAGGGCTTGTCATCAGTGTGAGATCGCTGTTTATCGAGGTGAATTATATTTAGTCCAGTATTTTATGGCTCTTGTCATGTAGATATATTATAGATGGAGTCTGCCATACTTTCTAAAATCCAGGTTCATATTCTTATGAAGTCTGAGATTCCTCTTGCAGAATAAAGTCTGTATAGTTTCTATAAACTTATTTTTATATTAAGTACTTTGCAATCGCAAGGGATTCATATTATCAAAGCATAAGTCTGAAAGATCTCTTTTCCGTGTCAGCGGGCATCTTATTGTCAAAGCGACTGATTTGGGACAACCGTTGTCTGAAGAACACTTGATTCCAAAGGATAATTACCCTGTAGCCATGACATGTATATGTCTCCATAACTTAATTGCAATTAATCATAAGACGCTAATCCCCGTTGTTAATCCACACCAACATTTCATTGTATATTGAATGTCAGCCAACCTGGGCTACAAAATCACTTGTATGCCTGAGCTGGAAGGTCCGCTCATCGCCATGTTTGTGTTGTCAGAGCAAGTATTCCGCTCATTGTGTATTTGTTGTTTATTGTTTACATGTGCATAAAATGTTCCGGGACAGTGATGTCGATTTTGTCATTGATTACCCCAAGATCCAATTCCCCGTCAACATGTGCGTTGACATTGTCATCAGCTATTTGAAAGAAAGTGGTCTGTATAGTTAATGTTAAATATGCATGTGAATAATTAAATGCTTGGTTATAAATTTGGAGTGATGTTATCATCAACTGACTTTATTGCAGGCTCTGTCCAGGCGGTTAAAGTTCTGTAAAATGTTTGCCCCCCTGTGTGACACGTAATCGATGTAACTATCATCATCCAGTGTTTTTAAGCCAACTCATTGCTGAGTATTTTCTAATATTGGCTAGGACTGTGCACAACCAAGAGGTTTAATGCGTTAAAGTGTCAGTGACAAATTTCCCGGAACAAAATAATCACAACAAGGACATGCAAACCATTAGTCGGGAAACACGTACGATTCGGAAAAACGCACCCACTGCATAAACGAAAGGGCCATGGAGCTGCACGTATTGCACGTGCAGCAGCACTATGAACGGTATTACAGTTCAGGGTTTTGGATTGCCTGGCATCTGCATCAATGGAACAGCGACAGATCAACAACATGCCAAGATTAACAGAAGTGCAAAGAAACAGCGTTATAGGCCGCTTGCTTGTAGGGGAATCTTGATCAGCTGCAGCCAGGGTTTCAATGTAGCGCCCAGCACCATCACAAGGCTATGGGATCGGTTACAACAGTATGGATCAACACATGAGGGACGACCAAGAGTTATCACCTCCGCCAAAGATCGCTACATCCAACTTCGCCACCGACGTCAGCCACAACCCCATACGTTGCAGCGGTTGGCTTTAGCATTGCAGGCCGAGAGGGCTACTCTTCGCTAGGATGTGATTCGCACACTCGTCTCTTCCATGGGCAGGAGATGTCAGGCCGCTATCGATTCCAACGGGGGACTTACGCGTTATTGATGCTAGCTGACCTTCACCTTGGATTCTTCCTATTTACCAATAACTGAAATGACTGCAATCACCAAGTGTTCTCTCCACAACATTTTTGCTCGATACCTTGTACGGTTCCTCCTATAAATGTATTTTCCTACCTCACACAAATCTGGCTTTGAGTTTCTTTGTTTGAAGAGTATATTTGGTGCAGAAGTTAATAACTTCTAAATGTGTCTCTTTATATGTACATTTCTCATTGTTCCTTAAAGAACCCTTTTTGTACAGACAATTATTTTGGTCTTATTTAAATTCACTTGCGTTCCTATAGTATCACAAAATGTTTATGTCACATGTGTTTTCTTTTGTAGCTTTAAAGTAGTATGAGCCATGGAAGATACATCATCAACAATATAGCAAAGTGAAAATATTTTGAAAGTCAGTTGTTATGAAGTTGCTTCACTACTATTCTTCTCCAGATGAGATTTATTCAGAAAGATGATAATTAATATGGGGCTTAAAACACATCCGTGACATGTTCCTACGTCTCAAATAAAGTAATCAGATGCATTGGTTGGAGTTGTTACACACGCTGATACATGTAGATTAGAGTACGTAGATACAAGTGATTTAATAATGTTGCCTTTCATACGTACTGCTCTCACACTCAATAATAGAACTTCAAAACTGACCCTAAGAAACGAAAGGTCAACGAAGAAGCTGTAAAATCAACTCTTAGGTTTGGAGAGATAAGTTTATGCCATTGCCAGTAGTATTAATGTGACAAACGTTGAGTATCCAGGTCTTAACCCAGCTTGAGATTCGCGTATAATAATAGTTTTGTCACAACAGGACTGCTATCCCATATCCAAAATATAGTGATAAGCATATATATTTCATCAATATTTTTCTGTCAAAGCCAGTTCTATATCTAAGTAATGGCTAAAGAAAGTTCAGTTATTCTGTCAGAGTTGTATTGTGATGACATTTAGAATTCCTCAACATATTAAAAAAAAATCTCGCTTGTACTATTTTACTTTGTTTTCATCTTGCTATGTTGCTGTCTTATTGAAACAGGTGTTCTTAAAAGGTACATCGTGATTAAACCCCCTTGGTCCTGTGACCTCGCAAAGTAGCATTTTCCCTACTTGTCAAATCGTCAAGCTCTTGATCCCACCATGGTGGCAGTTGATGTGGTAAATTAGACTGATTGGGAGGCAGTTTCCTGTATTTTATCTGTGTGTGACATGCCAGAGTCTCATATAGATCTGTATGTTTGCCATTAGGCAGGCCAATATTCACATCACTTAACCTGTACAGTTCATCATACACATTCATGAAATTATCATGAAAGTTTTCATCCCACGTGTTATGGTCATTGTGGTCATCATTAATTTGATATCGAAAAGTATTTACTTCTTCATATTGTTCTTTGCCATGAAATGGTTTCAGTCATCTCTGTAATGGTTCCCAAAGTCACTGATATATGAAGAAAGGTATAAGTTAGCGATAATATAGTCTCCTTAACGTGCACCATTCTGTGTAATGCATGTATGTATATAAAATGTGTGCCGAAAAGCAATCAAATCTTTTTGTATATTATTATTAGATTTGAATTGTCTTTCGTTGATTTTGGCATATTAAAATCAGCACTTGGCTAATCATCAAAGTCATTTGTCACATGTGTGAGTGTATCGTTGGGTATATAATCAAAATGGTATTCCATTTTTGCATTGAAACATCGTAAATATAACATCACGATAAGGATACTCACTAACGGCCGTTTCAAGGTAAGATGTAAGCAAAATAATCCAGATCCAGATCTCTTCTTGGGTATTTTGGAGAGTTTTTAAGAGAAAAGTAAACAAAGAATACAGTTGAGCGCTTTTTCTGACGCGTGGAGTAACACCGACGATTTGGCAATGAGGATGTATCAATTGAATGAGAGGAATTTATCAAAACGAGAATATGAAAGGTACAAAATCCGTTATTTTTTTTCATATTGTCTTTAATGCAAGTACACGTTGTGTGAAATAGAACATTAATCTTCGAGGAACTTTCGTTATTATACATCAAACACGAAACACGAAGTGCATTTGTTGCTTAATGATTAACACACAGTGATGTCTAACTGGATTTCCTACATTCAATGTATTGTTCCGATGATGCATGGTTACATAAATGTGCACTTAACTTTATTGATAATTGAAATGTTTTGGTCTGTGTGTATCTAAAACAATACCGGTGTTAAACAAAAACAGAAAAAAAACAAGAAGGGACAAGCTATATACAAATAGCCATACTAACCTACTACACCTATCATAATTCAGCTAAGAAATTCTATTGCGAAGAAGAGCCCAGGCGATTGAAGAATTGTGGTGTTGGCTATACTGAGTGGGATGGGATGATTCATCGTAAAAGTGAAATATCATTATCATACCTCCATGTCAGGATGATGAGATCTGATTGGTCAACGTGATCTTGATAAAATACTGTGTATCCCACATAAATTTCTCAGCGGGGGAATTAATCTTTTATACCCTGCCACAAGAAAGTCAGGCTGCAAGTGGATTTCTGAGAGGCAGAATATATCCCTTATACCCCGCTTTAAAGGAAACAGCCACTCTGGAAGTCACGAGACATAGCGCAGGCTAATCTCAGTTCAATCGAACGGCCGTTTTCTATCAATTTTGTATTTGTATAAATTATTTTACACTGTCCCAGTAACAAAAGTCGGTAAGATAAATTGGTTGTAGCAGGATCCTTCGGGGTACATTGGGTTTTGTGCGTCCCTCGGAAGGTCGAGTTTCTGGTTCCTCATGCGATGCTCGTGACACGAACAGGACAGGGAACGTATAAAGGACACACCATGTACATTCGCGAAATGGGGAAAGCCTTTTGGGTCGTTGAGTGCACGAGTCTTTTCATTTCCTTACTCTTTGAGTAAGCATTGTTTACAAACGTACACGGAATCATTTTCTCTGCTCAGCTTGAACTTTGTCCAGAGTAAAATAGCCATGCTGCCGCGTCTATGTTAGTACCATCAATCAAACATGGCCTATAAGTATAATGCACGTGTACACGGTAATGAACTGACCTTTACATCAATGAAACGTTGCTTTGTTTCTTCACAAGATTGCTTTAAGATGACGTAAAAAAATCCGGAATTCTTTCACATATTTCTGGTGTAACGTATTGACATAAAGTCAGTGCTGTGATTAGTACTAGTTGTCAGGGGTATATAGTGAAAGATTGTTTGCTGACATGAATTTTAAATGTTCATGATCTTTATGAAGTGCTTGCTTCTTTTTACTGGTGGTAATGCTCTTTGTGAAAGTTGTATTTAGTAACTGCCTATCACTGAATATAAAAAGGAAAAGCTGAAATGTACAGTGGTAAACATACATGTGGAGTCCTCATTTGTTTTAGCTCGATAATTGGTATAATTGATGTTACAGTGCAATATAAAGAGACCAATAACACATAATTTAATAACACATGATGTGAAATGTGTATCTCATACCCCTAGATGCATATGCGTGTAATGTCGACATGTGTGCCTGTGGATAACGCTATGAAAACCCCCTTCAACGTTAGGGAGATAAATATCATGGGTTTCAGTTTAGCCGGTGTTGTTGAGTATTCCATGACTAAGGGTATCAGTATTTTCCGACAGCAGTTCATCCTTCTTTACGTGATTTCTCACAGTTGGAATAAAAGCGACAAATCTGTTGTACGCTGAAATCTCGAGTGTACGATTCCGATTTTGTAATGAGCATGTGTTTATGAATCACTATCAAATAGTGATGATACCAGGTGTTCGCGAAAAAAACACCGTATTCTGCCCACCAGTGACACCCGTCTCAAACACATGCAAAGGCATGTCAAATGTTCACCTGAAAAGGAACGGGAACATATGGTAAAAGTCGAAATAGGGAATTGCATTGGACGTTATTTGTGTCACTGATTTGTCAACATTTGGTGATATCCTCCACATGTCTACCATAAAACGTTTTGAAAGCTTTACTGAGGCCTTGAATGTTGTAACCGTGATCAAACAACATCTACGCAAGAGTCGTAGGACGCTCTTTGAAATCTTTTGAAAGAGCATGCTCCATTGTATCTTAAACGTTGTGAAATTTAAACACCAAAGACTGGAGCTGCTGGAATATTGTTCGACATGAAGGGAAAGTTGACTTTTGGAAATGTGAAGTCATCCCTCTTGTCATGCACTCTTTTGGGGAGCGTTGTGTCACTCGGAATCTTTATGCACAGATCTAAATATGAAACAGATGAAGCAGCTTCGTTGTTCTCCTTTTTTTCTAGTTCAGGTGGGTAAATCAGTGGAAGGGGATCGGCTAATTGATTGTCATTGAACGATATCAGATCATCCATATACCTGAAACTTCTTGACCAACTTATCTTCTTTTGACTTTACCCATCAAAGCAGAAATTTCGATTCATATGCAAAAAGAAACGCAAGATCCGTAAGAAGGGGACCTAAATTGGTCTCCATAGGAATGCATACATCTTGCCAAAATATTTTAGTTTAGGTTAGTTTGTTATTCGTCATGCGAGATTCGTATTACGAAACACGAAATACTTTTGACTTCCGACAATGTGAACTGTACAATATGGCAAAATGAGTGAAAAAGTCAAATGTCTAAAATTCAACTGAAAATGTAAATATGAGCATGTTCGTCAACGAAGATGAATAACTCACAGTGTGTTTGTTATGTTCCTTTTCTTGTGAAAGATCAGCTTGGGTGAAACAGCTGCTGATCATGTTCAACTATTAAATTACTCTTTATGAAAACCTCTAAAAATCATCATTTTTGACACATTTTATCCTTAATAATGGATTTTGTGTTTTCATATTAGTCCAAATCCGGCAACTGCTGAAATAAACTAACTTACAGTCTAGTTTTCAGGAGGATGACCGCATCTGATGGCAATTTCTGAAAATAGTGCATGGTTGTTATGAAAATCAAATGGGTCGAAAAGAGTCCCTCCGTTGTGCTTTATATTTTATTCGGCATTTCCTTATTTGTCGATATGCATCCGTTAGCTGGTTAGTTGGGCTATTATTCATTATGATCCATTGGGTGTTGTGTGACATACACTTAGTTTACAAAATTCGAGATAAAGGAATGGAGGACTTAATTATACATAGACGTTGGCAAACGTAATCTCTCCAAAGGCAGACTTTAAGAAAGAACCTCTTCTTAGTAACTGTTTGCTTTTCTTGTAATGTGATGTTTGTAATTCATATAGAAGGGATCCTTTCATAAAATCACCCACACACCCCACCTACCTTTCAAACAAGGATACACATGACACATTAGAAATTGACATTGAACAAAGTAAGTGTTTATGTTAATAAACGTTGCATAATCATCCTGGTTGCCACACCATAAACAAGAACTGTCTGATTGATTCCCGGCAGATGATTGGGGATAAATGGACGTGGAGAGGGAGGGTGCACACAACTTAGAACGCCCTCTCCCTTAGATTTACATGTATGCTTATTTAAAATTAATAAATTGAATGACAGAAAGGAAAGATAAGAAAAAGAGAAACGTATATACATTCGGATTGCTCATTCAAACCTTTTTGTTTTCTTTATATATGTATGTAAATTGCTATAAATGCTTTCGTTAACATGATTAGGTAAAATTGCATTGCCATCTAGCATCAGGTCAATATTTACATCACAAGTATCTTTCACAATAAACAATAGCGACTGCATCAATTCGTTTCTAGCTGATTTAAATAAAGGACATTCAATGAAAACATTCTATGAATGTTCACATGGGCTACCACATCGGCATTTAGGATCCTCGTTTAAACCTTTTCTAAATAAGTCAGTTATAAATTCACTGTCATCTAATTTTAATTTTGGATTTATTATCTTAATTTCCCTAGGCCATATTAGAACTATGATGGAACTGTAGATGTATCTGTTCCTAAACTGGATTTAAATCGAGAGAAGGATTCAATATTCATCTGCTGACTTGGTAATGTATTACACAATTTAAGAGCGGATGGTATAAACGAGGAGTCAGATGACTTAGTACGGAATAAAGGCATAGTTATATTGTGAGCAGTTCTAAGGTTGTATGTGACGTTTGTACCGACAGAGTGAGGTACTAGATCTTTAAGGTATGAAGGTGTCATATTGTAATATATTTTATAAAATAAATACAATTTACGTTTCCTCCTACGCTCTGACAGGGCTGCCAGGAAGTTTCATTATAATGTTTTGACAGAAGTATAGGTTTGTAAACCAGTTACAATTCTTGCTGCTTCTAGTTGGAGTTTTTCTAATCTGTCACTCTGCTCTTTTGTACAACCGTCTCAAACTTCACATGCATATTCAAAATGTGGTCGAATAAACATTACATAAATCTTATTCAACACACTACGACAGAGGATAAACTTAATCTTGCTTATTGAATGACTCATCTTTGATGTAGTTTTAATAGCTGAATCAATATGACCTGACCACTTCCCCGATGCCAACAATATAACACCCATTTCACAGTTCTCTGCGGCTTCTTTGTGGAAACAAGAATTGATTTTGTTTTGCTCGGATTATATTGAATTGCTATTCATAGTAGTTTCTATATATTCAATGTTATTAGACTTTATGCCAAGGGATGTGTCATCGGCAAATAATCTTGTTGTACACTTCAATGTTTCAGTAATATAATTTATGTACTCGACCCGTGAAGATTCCGGGGTAGAATCAGTCTTCAGGAACCCTTGTTTGCCGTAAAAGGTGACTATGCTTGTCGTACAAGGCGACTAACGGTATGCCATCGATCCCAATTGTGTGGATCGATGCTCAT
The DNA here is from genome assembly GCF_023055435.1 of Haliotis rufescens. Taxonomy (NCBI): domain Eukaryota; kingdom Metazoa; phylum Mollusca; class Gastropoda; order Lepetellida; family Haliotidae; genus Haliotis; species Haliotis rufescens. The sequence continues at coordinate 77,428,601 of NW_025963890.1, read as the reverse complement.
GATATTAATCACTGGATTGTCTGGTCCAGACTCGATTATTTACAGACCGCCGTCATATAGCTGGAATATTGCTGAGAGCGGCGTTAAACAACAAACCAACAACCAACCAACATTTATGTACACAAGGAACAAGACATATTGCTGATGCGACGAAAAACTATGTGTCTTCATTCATTCATTCATTCACTCATCACGCCCGAACCAACATGGGCACAATGTGAGAAATCCCACTTGAATGTCTCCGACCCTGATATTGCTGAAAAAAAATCTACTAAACTTCACTTACTTTTCTTTGCACTATTAATCACACCTCTAATTAGACAATAGTGATGTTATGTACAAGACAAAATGACATTCGGATTTACTGTAACAAGACTAGAAAATATGGAAATAGAAGACAATATTCTAAAACTATGTGCGGTGTTTATTTGATAATAATGTGAATCGACCCTAAACCAGGACAAATGACTCAAGCTACTGAGTTATGGTGACATGTATTCAAGCACATGTAACCTCCCAATTTGACCAACACCATAGCACCATAAAAGTGTGTCTACAAAAGGTTGCATGCCCCAATTTATTTTCTTTCTAGAGGACCGTTTGATTAGGAGCATCTATGTGTTAGCTTATTGTCGCACATTAAAGTGTCAGGGGACATAGCCTTTCGTTATATAAGTATGCATTTCCTATTCTTTCAAAGTTTGAATGGGCATTTCCGAAAACTTGCTGGTACATCGGCCAATTTATTCAACGTTACGGTTACACAAACAGGATACTATAATTGTGTCTATGAACGGCCGTCCGAATACTGGAAGTAGGTCTGAGTAGGCACATGGACTTGTATCAGATGGGATGTGAAGTCAACGACGTATATGTGTCAGACGTGTGTAGGTCTCTCAAATAAAGTGAAATAATATCACCTCTTTATAAATGTATGTATTTTTTTTGGCACTGATACACATACAGAATTGTAGTAATAAAATTGCATCGAATAGTTTTATGGTATTTTTTTATAAAAACAATGTATTATCTGACTTTTCACAGAGTTAACCAAATGATGTGTAAATATGGTTTAACGTCACGTTCAATGTGTCATGTCGGTAGTATGGGAGCCATTTTTCAAAAGGATATAGCGTGTTGAGCGTGTGGATATCGAGACCCAGGTAGCATTGTGCTGCTATTTTTTTTTATTCGTGTCACGATCCTTTGTAAAATCTCTTTTAGTACACTGGCACAAACTAACAGGTAAATTGAACATTACATTCAAGACATATTGTAGTGTTACCCGCAGGAGAGAGGGGTATTCGTGCAATTATATTCAGTATTTCTGACTGAGCATGATACATACTTCTTCCTGCTTATTAGTTAGTTTTTGCAATGTGGTGCACTGTTTCCGTTATTTGCGAAACGTCCTTTAGAAACGTGTCATTATACCAGTGTGATGTCGCAAGTGTTTACATATGACGTCATCAAATGGCATGACGCCACCGTCGGATTGACTGAGCTAATGTAACCACTTGTGATAAATTGGGTAATATGTGGAATAAACTACTAGCAGTTATTGATAATGTTGACGGTAAATAGAACATAATTCTGAGGTTCATAACAGCCGTTGGCTCATTGGTTATTCTAAACAATTATAATAGTGTAACCTTCATGTCAAGGATAGGTAATGTCTCTCAAACGTATACACATACAGTGCGTTATTGTTCAACAAAAGTAACCGATTTTCTAATAATGTTTATACTGCAAATCCCAACACAAATGGTAGACGCTCTGGTCCCTGACATAAGTTACTAGTTACTCTGAGTACGCAAACACAGATCTAGAGTAGGGGTGTGAAAGTTGCCTGGACAGTCTTGTTCCTATATGCTGTTTTAGAGTAGATTTCGTGTATAAACTTTATCTTCTGAAAGTTAAGGGGTCGATCGAATATGGGAAACGAAAACCGACCAATGTCAATGTTTATTTACACAACATTGACAACATGTCAGTGCGTTCCATTACTTTATCTTTGTGTTTTTGTTTTTTAACGCCGCACTCAGCAATATTCCAGTCATATGACGGCGATATGTAAATAATCGAGTCTGGACCAGACAATCCAGTGATTGACATCATGAGCATCCATGTAATTGGGATCGATGACATGCATCAACCAAGTCAGCAAACCTGACCACCCGATCCCCTTTGTCGCCTCTTACAACAAGCATAGTCGCCTGTTACGGCAAGCATAGTCGCCTGTTACGGCAAGCATAGTCGCCTGTTACGGCAAGCATGGGTTCCTGAAGACCTATTCTACCCCGAATCTTCACGTGTTTTACTTTATCTACATACATGGTATTCGCAATGACATTATCTATCCCTATACCTTCTTTGTCGATAAAACAAATTCAGATATATGGAACTGAATGCGTTTTAAACAGATCTTGAAAAAAACACCTTTAGCCTGAAGTGTTTTTCCAAAACGAATATATGTATAGAAAGCTATTTAGAAAACAATCCAGAGCCGCACGAAGTGGATGCAAATGCGCATGTACTTCAGATTAAAACTGTATTATTGCAGTCAGTAAAATGTGAACACATATCATTATCCAAGTAGCATATGTTCTAAACGGCTATTGTATTCACCATATACACAATAGAACCACATGTATTTATTCAGACTTCTAGCCAAAAATGTTATGTTCTAAATAAGTTCACAGAATTGGTACAAATCAACACACTGTTATAATAAAATCTCAGAATTTGGAAATCAAAAGAAATGTGTGTTAATATGAAACTGGAAGGTTTAACTCTTACTAACATGTGAGTGGTCACTTGGGACTTTCCACAAGAGCTTTGTCCTCTCCTTGTGCCCACTTCGTTCCACGTGGTTTATGTCCAATGCAAGTGGGATAGTGTATAGTGTAAGCGATGTCAGGCCACCACAGCCAGTCTGCCCCTATCGCCTGTTGTAGTAATAATTAGTAGTACACGTTCTGTACGAACTTTATTCACACCAATAATGACTGTGTGGTGCGGCGCAGTGTTAATTATGGCTTGTGTCAGTCTCTCAGCAGGTAAGCTTAATTTGTTTCGATCCAATTGTATATATATTCATACTGTGACCAGCCTCTCTCCAGTGGAATAACTGTATATCGTGTAAACTTAAAATTAATGTGCGTGTGTGTGTGTTTGGTGTGTATGTGTGTGTGTGTGTGTGTGTGTGTGTGTGTGTGTGTGTGTGTGTGTGTGTGTGTGTGTGTATAAACACTGACGGAATAATTCCACATTCCTGGGGAGACACTCCGGATATCCCTTGCACGAATACTTACAAAGGCGTTGGGTCTGATCATTTAGATCCTTTAAACTTGAACTGAGCATACATTGAAAAACACCAGAGAGTTTGACTGCACGTTCGTTACGAATATCCCCACTACGACCCATCCCAATGAAAAATCGTAGAAATGCTCATCAACTGTCGTAGTATCGACTCGATAAATGTCTCGACTGACAGTTACATTCCACAGCAGTCTTTGACTTTACCTTTGTATCTATTTGACACATCTCTATAATGATCGGTCAACTGATGAGTGATGACTAACACATGTAACCGCCACAGGTTCATTAACAAATTCGGAAATCTCTCCCGTCACGGTTATGGTGTCGGCCATTTTGACGTCTTGTACTTGATATGAATGTAGTACGACGCGCTGTCATTGTGACTGACTTGCGGAGGTAGTTCTTAACACACCTTTTTCTATGATGATACTATTTTAATACATACACTGTACCTTGTGAACAAATTACAACAAATATTCCTGTAAATCAATTTGAGCATACATACGCTAATGTCATCTCTCTTTGTGGGGAACTATTTTGTTCCGCGACACAGCTGGTTGTTGTATGGCTGTTCGTTTTTTGTTTGTTTGTTTGTATGTTTGTTTGTTGTTTAACGCCGCACGCAGCAATATTCCGGCTATATGACGGCGGTCTGTAAATAATCGAGTCTGGACCAGACAATCCGACTGTTCGTGGAAACAAGTCACACGTTTAGATTTGGTGCGTGATCCTCAGCGCTATAAAATAGGGTTATAAAAAATGATTTACTTTTCACTTTGTGTGAGTTCATTGGGCTGAAGGTCAAACATTGCATGAACGTCGAAGCAGTTTGGCCGTGAGTCTATGATGATTCATAGTCCAAAACACTCACACAAAGTGAAAGTCAATTATTAAATATGTGACCTCATTAGAGCAGCACAAATCCTTTTCTGGGGCTCGAACATCCATGTTGATGCTCGGAATGACTAACAAACCCCTTTACCACTAGGCTACCAAAAAGAATAAGGGTTAGCCTTTTAGCTTTCTGGAAGTTTTTCATGTAGAAAATTTAAGTTGTATATGTCTCGATATATAATTTTCACTGGATATAATAGTGTATACTTTTATTTAGCATTAGAGATATAATATTCATTACATTTGCACTACAAACCTCGGGGGACTTTATAGACGAGAGGAGATTTTCCATAACAGAGTCCTTTCTGTTAATGTCAGTGTGGTACAAGATACTTGTGGTTTAACGGCGCTTTGAACAGTACTGTAGTCATCTCACGGCGTGTCAGATTGATGATGAAAGCCTAATAAAGCAAAATATCGTTTTTGCAATAGGTTTTTTTACATATTCATGTCTGGGTTGAGAGGTTGCTGGTGGTGGGGAATACTAATTAAGCCGCCTGAATTCCATTACAGATGTTTGGGTTTATAACATTGGGGTCCGCATGTGCATGTTAAAAAACGAAACAACTCCATATCTGTCACTTCAACTGAAGAGCTATTGGTGGCACATGGGTACGCATGTGTGCTTTGTTTGATCTTGTCAACTACTAGAATATCAGTACCCTCTGATACAGGTAAAGGGCAAAACATTGCTCTGAACAAACCAGCATGGATGAGCACATCCTGGCAAAACCGCAGTGCCAGTAAAGCTGTAGACGGAGTTATAAATACAAAGAACTGGCGGATGTCAGCCCATACTGATGTGTACCAACCATCAGCTTGGTGGAAGGTGGATCTGCAGACAGAAGTACGGTCACCTCAAGTAATTATCTATTTCCGAAGCGACTGTAAGTATTATTAAATGTGTATACTAGTATTCCACATGTGATATTTCTTATAATAACATCAAGTAAAACTTACTGTATACATCGCATACAGCACTTCGCGACGGGCATATCGAGACCAGGACCCTCATAACAGTATTGACGTGCAACAATCAGAACAAACTGTATTTGTTAGCTTTGCAAGTGGACAAATAGCTGTGCCTTTATGAGATATTATCGTACTTGATGGCGCACATCCTTAGCGAATTTCTGACTGCAGATTACAAAAAGAAAATCTAACGGACATGACGAAGCAATCAGGATGTATGAGCTGCCGCTGCAGTAGGACTTGAACAATATCTTCTATTTAAAGCATAACATAGCTGTATGGTGTTGTTTTGCGACTGACTACAAGTATCAGCATTAGAATGTACGTTCATCATCATCGAGGTTATGCATAGCGCCAGTGAAGTCGATCAAGGTATATTCATTGTCTTCAAATAAAAAAAATAATACAAAAGCCCAAAGTTGATACACCACCTTTAAAGTCACCAAAGGTATCGAGGATACATGTATGCGTCATTGACGATATCGGGGTTTTATTTACTCACGGAAATGACGAAGGTAAATGTTATGTCAGCTGATTAAGCAAAGATAAGTTTCATCAAAATAACTTAACTAACTGATACTATATACAGTGTGCACGAAATAAATGTAGGTATATGCAGTGTCCACGGTGTAAGTGAAGGTATATGCAGTGTCCACGGAGTAACTGTAGGTATATGCAGTGTCCACGGAGTAAGTGAAGGTATATGCAGTGTCCACGGAGTAACTGAAGGTATATGCAGTGTCCACGGAGTAACTGAAGGTATATGCAGTGTTAACGAAGTAACTGAAGGTATATGCAGTGTCCACGGAGTAACTGATGGTATATGCAGTGTCCACGGAGTAACTGAACGTATATGCAGTGTCCACGGAGTAACTGAAGGTATATCCAGTGTCCACGGAGTAACTGAAGGTATATGCAGTGTCCACGGCGTAACGGTAGGTATATAGAGTGTCCACGGAGTAACTGAAGGTATATGCAGTGTCCACGGAGTAACTGAAGGTATATGCAGTGTCAACGAAATAACTGAAGGTATATACAGTGTCCACGGCGTAACGGTAGGTATATAGAGTGTCCACGGAGTAAGTGAAGGTATATGCAGTGTCCACGGAGTAACTGTAGGTATATCCAGTGTCCACGAAATAACTGAAGGTATATACAGTGTCCACGGCGTAACGGTAGGTATATAGAGTGTCCACGGAGTAACTGAAGGTATATGCAGTGTCCACGGAGTAACTGAAGGTATATGCAGTGTTAACGAAGTAACTGAAGGTATATGCAGTGTCCACGGAGTAACTGAAGGTATATGCAGTGTCCACGGAGTAACTGTAGGGATATGCAGTGTCCACGGACTAACTGAAGGTATATGCAGTGTCCACGGAGTTACTGAAAGTATATGCAGTGTTAACGAAGTAACTGAAGGTATATGCAGTGTTAACGAAGTAACTGAAGGTAAATGTAGTGTCTACGGAGTAACGGTAGGTATATACAGTGTCCACGGAGTAACTGTAGGTATATGCAGTGTCCACGGAGTAAGTGAAGGCATATGCAGTGTCCACGGAGTAACTGAAGGTATATGCAGTGTCCACGGAGTAACTGTAGGTATATGCAGTGTCCACGGAGTAACTGAAGTTACATGCAGTGTCCACGAAGTAACTGAAGGTATAAGCAGTGTCCACGTAGTAACTGAAGGTATATGCAGTGTCCACGGAGTAACTGTAGATATATGCAGTGTCCACGAAGTAAATGAAGGTGTACACAATCTGCAGTCAGTATTGGAGCCGTTTCGTGACAGATTTTGGGTCAATTGTGCACTTTGTGATGAAAGCATGTCCCTGTCTGGCAGCAAATCAGAACCCGGTCTGGCAGCATTAGACCCTTTGCATAAAGAGTCTTGTGTCACTCTCATGAGAACATGAGAACATGGATGTAGATCATTGACAACATCTAACCCTTTGTTACATAGACCATTTTGCCGCAAGTGTTTAAAATCTTTTCCCCCCGAATTCTAATGAAATAACTTGTTCAAGTCAAAAACTTCAACAGTTCTCTCTTGTTCTCGTCAGTTCGTAGAGATGCCTACCATGTGTGAAAATATTTGCTGTGACCAATCAACAAACTTCTTAACATATGGGAGATATGCCGAAATAGTAAGAGATGCATATTATGTTTTTCTCACTTTATATTACCTAAAGCAACATAAATAGTCTATTTTCATAAAACTATTTACTTTACAGATGTAGTGTTGGGTAAATACGTTCCAACATGTTCATGTTTCTTTATATATTTAGGTTGTGAGTCATGCTCAAACGAGATATACTAGAATTTCAATACACCATAGCGGCCATATTGATTTGTTTTTGGGTGGCCCCATATCTGAACATATATGGAATGTCATTACCTACAACTGTGCCAAGTTTAATGTTTTGGTCAGAAAGTGCACACTGTTTTCACGAGACGGCACCACTAAAGTACGTGAGGGGATATATACAGCGTCCACGTACCCAAGTGTCAATGAAAGTAAACCTGGTATGAAGACTCACTGCTCATTGCAGCAGTTAATAGTAAGTCAGTGATCATGTAGTCATTAAACGCACATAATTGACGAATGAATTGAAGTCATGTGCACCGTAAAATCATTAGTCTTAAATTGCCATGTATGTTTAAGTATCATGCATGATGACACTTTGTCAGTATTACCAATAATAATCCTGACATTGTACGTGCATCTCGGTCAGTGCACGCATAAAATTCCATTAAGAAAGACACTCGTAAGACATTTACGGTACACGTGAGACGTAGTCAGTGTGGTTTAACTGTGGAAAGCAACCTTGCTGACGACAAACCATCGGTCAAGACAGGTCAAGATAACATCATTCTGGGGTTGAGGCTACAAGACTGAAGGTTACTCCTCTTCACAGATTACTCCGGGTTAGGGGCGCTCTATTGGTCATCGATGACAGGTGTATGGTACGGTGACGCAATTATCCAACCTCACATCTTTCCATTCCTTCAGACCCATTGACGTTACATCGCTGGACATGGACAAGTCATGGTTTTTGGTTTGTTGTCTAAAGCCGCACTCAGCAATGTTCCAGCTATATGACGGCGGTCTGTAAATAATCGAGTCTTGACCAGACAATCCAGTGATTGAAATCATGAGCATCGATCCACGTAATTGAGATCGATGACATACATCAACCAGGTCAGCGGGCCAGACCACCCGATCGCGTTAGTCGCCTCTTACGACAAATATAGTCGGCAAGTATGGGTTGCTGAAGACCTATTCTACCCTGGGATGGACACATGGATATCAATATATTGTTCTGTTGCATATTGTTCTGTTTCTTTCTTTTCATTTATTTATAATTGTCCACGATAGTTAGTGTTACAAAGGTTATTATTACCGCTCTATATATCTTTAAATATATTTCCTTCAAGTCAAGGTTCGACGTAACGGAGTACAGTTCTACACGTCAGTGACAAATTCATCTGATCCTAAAGAGGGCGATTTATGTTATACGGTCAGAGGACAGCAAAATGGCGCGGACATCCCTGACGTACTGAATGTGACCTGTCCTGGAGCCTGGCGCTACCTGACTGTCTACACAGAGACAGGAAATGATAAGCATGGCCCTATCCTAGACTTTGCCGAGATACAGGTGTGGAAGGAAAATATCGAAACAAGTGATGATGGTCAGGAGACTCTCTCACAGGCTACAACGTGGATTGTGTTGAGTAAATATATTTTGCTTCTGTTTTAAAAGATGTTTAATAAACGTATATATCCGCCTGGTATTTTGTTACATACTCACATATATGTAGTTTTATCTGGAATAATGCATTACAATTTAAAAACAACATTTAAATTTTGTTCATCTCATTTGCAGATTTTTAAATATCTAGCCACATGCAAAATACACATACATGTATCACAAATATGTTCTGAAACGACACCAAAATAAATGGAGACTTACTAACGGATAAGGATTGTCTGATCACGCCTTGTCGAGATGGGATAAATATAAGATAGCAACATCAACAAAAGTGGTGACTTTGTGAAGAATTGTTTATTGAAGACGAGTCCACGCCAAGGATTCCCTCAAATGCTATTTGCTAAAACAACCGTTTGTATTTTAGTATTGCATGTCCAGTGGTCAAGTTCACTTCAAACTGATTATAATTAATACAATAGTTTAGAAATCGACCTTTACCAAGTGCACCATCAACACATATGGCATACCCAGGTATATAAGTTGTTGCAGACAGCTCTTTAAACACTGATATACTGGGAAAGTCATGTGTTTCTGAACTGTACTGATTGCTTTCTCTGATTCTTTTCAAGCACCAAGTTTCACGCCATTACCCACAGAACACGAATGTGGAGCAGGAAAATGGTATGGAACCAATTGTATGAAGTCATGTGCTGAGCGTCAATGTAAGCATGTGTCCGGCTGTGATGTGATACAAGGGAGGTGTGATGGTGGATGCATGGCTGGATGGTATGGAACGGACTGTACACAGGGTACGAGAGTTCGGTCATTATCTGTTTTGCGGTAGGAGACGTGTCCACAAAATGGTTTAGTGAACTCCATTGTGTCAATAAGCCAACAAAGGGTGGCAGCTGGGTATATGTCAACAAGGTGGGGTTCAGACATCAGTTGTGTCAGTCGACCAACATAGGGTGGCAGCTGGGTAAATATCAACAAGGTGGGGTTACGACATCCATTGTGTCATTCGACCAACATAGGGTGGCAGCTGGGTGCGTGTCAACAAGGTGGGGTTACGACATCCATTGTGTCAGTCGACCAACATAGGGTGGCAGCTGGGTAAATGTCAACAAGGTGGGGTTACGACATCCATTGTGTCATTCGACCAACATAGGGTGGCAGCTGGGTAAATGTCAACAAGGTGGGGTTACGACATCCATTGTGTCAGTCGACCAACACAGGGTGGCAGCTGGATAAATGTCAACAAGGTGGGGTTACGACATCCATTGTGTCATTCGACCAACATAGGGTGGCAGCTGGGGGCCCGTCAACAAGGTGGGATTCAGACATCCATATGCATTGTGTCAGTCGACCAACACAGGGTGGCAGCTGGGTAAATGTCAACAAGGTGGGGTTACGACATCCATTGTGTCAGTCGACCAACATAGGGTGGCAGCTGGATAAATGTCAACAAGGTGGGGTTACGACATCCATTGTGTCATTCGACCAACATAGGGTGGCAGCTGGGGGCCCGTCAACAAGGTGGGATTCAGACATCCATATGCATTGTGTCAGTCGACCAACACAGGGTGGCAGCTGGGTATATGTCAACAAGGTTCGGGTTCAGACATCCATTGTGTCAGTCGACCAACACAGGGTGGCAGCTGGGTATATGTCAACAAGGTGGGGTTCAGACATCCATTGTGTCATTCGACCAACACAGGGTGGCAGCTGGGTATATGTCAACAAGGTGGGGTTCAGACATCCATTGTGTCAGTCGACCAACACAGGGTGGCAGCTGGGTATATGTCAACAAGGTGGGGTTCAGACATCCATTGTGACAGTCGACCAACATAGGGAGGCAGCTGGGTATATGTCAACAAGGTGGGGTTCAAACCAACATCGTGTCAAAAGTCCAGTATGGATATGTATCAACAACGTGGGGTTTTAAGACCTCGATGTTGCAAAAAAGCTTATATATATATGTCGTTCATTGGACATGTTGGGTGTTGTGCAAATTAATGTTCATCCTTTCAGAGAAAACAACTGTCTATCGAAAAGTGTAGCAGGGCAACAAATACGAACTAACGTCTGTTTTGTTCGTGGTGTCATTGTATTAGATATCCGATTACCCTTCATGCAGACAAACCGGCCAATAGTTAGTTGTTCTGTTGTGTATACACTTTGATTTACATCAGTAATGCAGCCATACTTCAGTCATACACATAACGTAAGTAGCCATGAAACTATATTTGAACCAATGCAGAAGTTAGTGCATGTACACATAAAATGTGTTCTTCCCTTTAACGCAGTTTAAAAGACGTCGTTTCTATACATGCTCTTCTTTGTGTACAGAATGCTTTCAGGGCCTTGAATACGGAGCTAATTGTGTGGGTAACTGTAATACCCGAATGTGCGAGGGAGGGTCAGTCTCCTGTCCCCGGGATACGGGTCGATGTGAGTTAGGCTGTCAGTCGGGGTGGACGGGAGAAGACTGTATCAAAGGTAAAAGGACAGCTTATATAAGACATGACACGTGTTCAATGAAGACAGTAAAACTGATATCATGGTATTTCTTTTTCATGAAGAGCATCTTACTTCTTATTTGCAACGTATTAACATGCTTGAAGGCACATGTTGTACCACGCTAAAAATGCATATATTTTGCTTACCTCAAGGTCTCACACTGACCATAGGATGGATGACCAGCCGCAGTTGACTGTTTGAGACAGCATGCTTCACTACATTATTTTATTATTATACTTGGACCACTTCCAAGAACGCCTTCAAGCATTATTCCAAGCATTGTTCAAATTGTACACAAGTCTCTTGGACTCTGTATGAATGTCATGCCATCTACATGTGTGTGATTATCCGATATTAGCAACTTAGGAATAAGTTTATATACCATAACGTTTTCGTAATGTTTTGGGTTTTTATTGCGGTTCACATTCCAATGTTTATTTTTTTCAGAATTAAGGACATGCACCCCCTCCCCCAACAATATCAGTGTTCTTGATATCATTGTGGGCATAATGGTGGGCGTGCTACTCGTTCTGGTTCTTGGGCTCTATCTTCGTTCACTTAAAAATGGGAAGTGAGTATGATTACACATTCTATCATGAATTTGGAAAATGTTCGATCTGATTGGTTAATCAGAAGGTTCATATTACAATAACCATATCTGAGAGAAACTAATATTTCCAGAATTGAAATAATGAAATGTACATTGTATGCTTACAAATGCAGACGTGCGGTTACTACTATATTCATAGTATTTATAGTATTACATGCTGAACTGGAAATATATATTAACAGTTTAAGTGACAACAGAGAGCTTAAACTGTGTTGTTCTTCTAAGGACGGCACAACGATCGCTGTGACGTCACAATAGCGATGTGCGTTGTACAATTGTCTTTTCAAAGTTTTTTTAATTTCCGTCAGCGTTAATAAAAATTAAACAAAAGCGTCTGAACAAAAAGTAGTAACAACTGATTCACAATACGTTAAGCTTGTGCAAATTAATTGATATTATTTGGGGGAACATAACTGCAAGAATCATGAAAAAGGAATTGCTTCATTATATTGTCTTTGTAACATACAGGTTGCACTGGAACTGTCGACCAGTGCAGGGACAACAGATCATTGACGTGCCTAAATTCGCTGATGTACATGCTACAAAAGACTCGAACAATGTAAACATCATAGAAGACATACTGTAAACACATATGCACAATGTACACGGATTGTGTTTACTGATGGGAGAAGAATGTCCATTGGTTGAGAGAGAGAAGGTTTCCTTCAAGAATGGAATTGTAGAAGTGATGTAAACGTTGTGTAAAGAACTGTCTATACAAAACATGTGCATGTATTGTATTACTTGGTTTATTCACACTGTGTAACATCTATCGCTCATGATTGATATTTCTGATACTTACCGTTAATAAAAGCACACGATTACTTTGATTGTTTATTATGCCCCGAGATTTTCTTTACCCGAATAAACATATTTGAGTTATTTCGCTGACTTAAACGATTTTTATGGTTGAGACATAAACACTATTAGTATTCATCTGTTCAAGTTTATGTCGGGTAGAGTGTCCAGATTCAGCGACGTGTTTTATGGCGTATCATCATAATCCGATTGATGTGAACGATTCGTCATGATAGCAAACACTGGTTTGTCTGGACCACACTAAATTATTCACAGACTGACGTACATGGCTTGATTAATCGACAAGAGCAGGGATTGTGGGTAAGAATATAGATCCAAGCAACCTATGCTTGTCGTCAACGGCGACTGACTATATGAATCGAATGGTCATGCTCCGGGACTTGAGTCGTACGTTGGTGAAACGCCCGCCAATATCTACCCGCAACAAAGAACATAATACTTCAACACCCAAGCTTGTTTGCTTGTTTGTTGTTTAACGTTGGTCAGCGGGCCTGACCACCCGATCCCGTTAGTTGCCTCCTACGACAAGCATAGTCGACTTTTATGGCAAGCATGGGTTGCTGAAAACCTATTCTACCCCGGATATTCACGGGTCCATGAGCCAAAGCAGACACCAAATCTGCCCTCTCAGACCACCAGCAATCCAATTCCCCAGCTATCAAATTCTGTTTGACAAAGTCCAGATCCTCTCAACCAAACATAAGGGCTTCAATAAAAGAGGTCAAGGGTACTCCATCTCGTCTGTCTATTGTTATATGACAGTGTATTCCGTTGTGAAACACTGATCGTGACTGTGTTGCATTGTTTCTATTGAGATTCGGTAGAAGCTCATTGCATTGTATTTGGACAAGATCATCTCTCTCACATTTCATCACATATTTTCATCTGAGAATACATCAAGACCAGTTTTCGTGTGAAGATCACTTATCACCCTGGATTCCTACTCCATTCTAGGCTCATGTTTAAGCTTGACCACTGTCACCGCGGGATGAAAATTTTATTATCACCACTGTATTTCTATATTTCATACTGACATTGCCATCATATAATATACTACCAGTGAATATAATACCACCACTTTATTGTGCACTGTCATTGTCATTGCTGTACAGTTACTGAGTTGTAAACATTGTAATCTTTAAAATACATTTGTTGATTGTAGACTATGTGTTTCACACTGAATTCATTTACGTACATATTGTTTCAATTTGTGAATCGACACGTGACACCTTGATGAGCTATTAGTATCCAGTCAGCTCGTCACAACTTTTTAATCCTGTTTATTATCGTCACTATAGATCTGGTTCGTTGACTGTGTTGAAATCACTGTACATCTGTAGTCACTCCAGCTTGATAACGGTGTACGAATCAGCATGGAAACGTATCTGTATGCAATCAGCCAAAAGTTGTTATCCATAAATATCTTAATTACGCACCAACTTCAAGAATGCCAATCAAACTGTTAAATAATATGTTTATATATATTTTTCGACAAACATTAGTAGATACAAACATGTTTGTTGTTATCAAAATTGGAGCTCTATATGTTGAAGATGTAACGGCTATAATGTCTTAAGGCACATGAATATTGACAAATAGTTTGGTGTTGACAATAATGAATTATCTTTCGTTGGATTTATGACCACTCAATTTGACTCTGTATACATCTATCCTTTCTTGAAACATTCACTGGAATTAAGGAGACAAGCAATGAGCACTTGCTTGATAACGGTGTTAGAACCTATACCGAAACGTCGCTCTTAATTGTAATAAAGAAGATGTTCATCCTTAGATTTTATCCTTCCCTACTACCTCCTTCTAAATGCCTATCAAAGAAGCAATGAGTAATTTAATTAGCAAGTATATTTACATTTAGATTGAATGATTATGTCTCTCACTTACTTTTTGTAACACCATGTACATGGGGCCGGAGGTCTGTAATGCAACTGAACATCTTGTTCTAAGTCTGTATTCAAAAAAGTATTATTGTAGACATGTGAAGGACAGTACAATGCCAAATTAGACGCGTCAATGACGAAAATGATGTCCGATGCAATTCCCTATTGTCACTTGTGCCATATTTCCCCCTTTTTCAGGTAAAAAATTGACTCTCCTTTCTGGCAACACCTGTTCCAGTTTTTATTACAAAAGGGATGATTTCAAGTTTCCAAACGTGAATTTCCATTTATTCAAGCAGTACAGCACCATTTAATGATGCATTGTATGACCTTTACATTAAGTTTTCAGACCTCTTTACTCGCACTTATACACCTCGTCATCATGCTTGTTTACTTGGCAGAGAGCGTGGCATCATGCCCTGATGATATGTGTTGTAGTTGTTACCAGGCTGTCGCACAACGAACGAAAACCGTTGGAGCAAAGGTTCAAACCAAAGTTTATTAGGTTAGACATCATCCCAGATTCAGGCCGACACATGGTCAAGTTTTATCGTTCAAGTCACGTATATGTCACACACATGTGTACGTAAAACATCATGGATCACCCACAGGTACATCATTACACATGGAAACAGTTCAAACACATCGCTTTTCCGGCATTCGCACGCAGCTTAGTTATTCACAGTTCGCCATCTGTCTGCCTGGCATTTTTCCCAAGTGAGGTAACCCTCGTCCAGACTCTTAACTCTCGCAAAAAGCTCTATCAACATTACACTCCCCTCCAAAATTACAATCCATAGGGCAGTCGGGTAGCCTAGTGGTTGAAGCGTTCGCCCGTCACGCCGAAGACCCAGGTTCGAATTACGACATGGGCATAATGTGTGAAGCCCATTTCTGGTGTACCCCGCCGTGATATTGTTGGAATATTGCTAAAAGCGGCTTAAAACCAAACTCACTCACTCATTACAATCCATAATTTGTTGATACGATTTGTCAATTTCCTAAAACAAAAACATTGCATGTAAATTTTCAAAGGAATCATATTAGTGATCATCAAACGTTCATCATTCATCTGAAAATGCATCTGAACATTTCTGAATTAGTCGGTCGAGGTAGGTCATAGGATTTACTTGCTTTACTTCAGCAGTGGGTGATTGGTCTCCTATTGCTGACTTCACCTTGTGTACAATATTGTACAGTTCACTCGACTGATCCATCAAATTCAGTAACTAGTTGGGTTTGCGTTACTATAGAACGGATTATGAATAATTGATTAATATAATATAACACTTGGAAGCCAACAACCTGATTATGAATATCCAATGTGGTTTCCATTAAAACAGAAGTGCCATTAATCATTTGGTACGTTTAGAATCGTATCTAGAAAATACCAATGCATACACAGAACAAGCTGTATCTATCTTTTCGGATCTCGAAAAGCAAATGATACGGATTGGAAGCATGCTATTCTTACAGATTTATAAAATTGTGGATAAAGAGGTCGTTTGCCTCAGTTTGTACCCAAGTGTTTAGCAGTCAGACAATTTCAAGTTCGTGTGGGTCATTCTTTGTCTGATCATTATAACCATGATCAGGGTGTCCAGCGGGGCAGTATTTTGTCTGTCATATTAATTAGTATAACGATCAATAGCCTATCAAAGGTTTTAAATGATTCACCTTTTGTGGATGACTTTAATATTCCATGTCGTGGCAAGAATATGCGTACGGTCAATTTAGAAATGGTCACTTGAAATGGCTTCACGTTTTCAAAAGCCAAGAACCCTTTTATTTCATTTTTTTCTTTCAGTACAAGTACCATGAAGTACCATGAAGACTATATATCTGGATGGCACACCTGTAACAATTGAAGGGGAAGCCAAGTTCCTGGGACTCATTTTTGACCTTTTCACATTTGACATGTCAAATATCTTAAGACTGATGGATCTAGCCTTAATGAAAATCGTTCCAAATTCAAAGTGGGTTGGAGATCAAACAATTTTTCCTTCACTTCGCTCTAAATTGGACTATGGCTCCACTGTTTATGGTGGAGCCTCTAAGAGTAATTCAGGGAAATTCTTTGGCAAATAGTCCAGTCGGAAGTAGACCTTACACTTACTCAATTTAATAAAAAGACGGACACAAATCAATTGTTTTTTTCTAAAGGAATATATACAGTTGAGTGTAAAATATGATTCACATCGCTCAGTATTTACAGATAGATCCAAGGATGGTGACAAAGTATCAAGTGTCACTTTCGCTTGATCTAATAGTAACTCTTTCCGAATACCAGACAAGATCTTGGAGTATATTCAACATCGGTCAAAAAATGAACAATTTTCAGATTCACTGTCATCTTTCCAGATTCCTTGCCATGCCTTCAGGTACTGAAAAGGGTACCTTTCAATCATCCATATAAAACACAAAAGCTGATGCTGCAGCTAAAGCAAGTCTGAACAAATATATCTCTCACCTTCTGATGTCATACTCTGATTACTACCATATAACAGAGATTACATCGGGCAGATAATCCAGACAAGGTGGAACACCACCCAGTTAGGTACAAACAAACTTCATGAGATAAAACCAACTGAAGGTAATACCTGCCAAGGCAGGACGAAGTCGTTTTGCGACGATGTCGCATTGGCCACAGTTGTAAAACTCTTTGAATATTTATTGGAAGGTGAGGATCCTACGTGTTGTGTCCCTTGTGATAAGAGCATCACGGGAAGCACGTTTTGCTTGACTATGTAGAGCTTTATCTCACAAGAGATACTTTGTATAAAGTTTCAAATTCAGGGATCTTTTTATCAAAGTCAGTTGTCAGTATAGTTCTTTTGAAAAGAAATAGGACTGATCAATGGCTTTTGAATAAGGTTCTTTTAACTTAGTTTGATGTAACTTGTATTATTGTGGCTGTGCCATTTAATGATGTTGTAGCATGGTGAAATTATTGTTCGCTGATCGGGACACATAAATCCTAATTATATCAAAGTACAATGCAGAAAACTAGAATGTTAAGACATTCATATTTGGATTGTCTTTTAATTTATGGCTGGTATTGTCTACGACTACCAGTGACTAGAGCGATGGCTTAAATCCTACTGGGGTTTAATGCCCATGGTTCCCTGTACGGAGGGCTATCTTTGGTTACATATGGTATTTAGCTCGTATTTTAATAGTATAAAATGTCATAATGATATGTGTGTTGATTATAAGATTTAGAGTTTCAAAAGGTTAGTTTTTAGGTTGTAATTTGTGATATTATGCTAATGTCTTTGCGTATAGAGGTCACGTTTGCTAAGGATTGCTATATACGTATTGAATGCATTTGGGTCAAGGGTCTGTCTCACAAAGATGGCACGAAAGGGTTGGGTTTTATTGTTTGCTTCCTGTTATGTTCGTCTGAATTGCAAAGTATAGTCCCTCGTCAGATCTCCTCACGATGGCTGCAGTGCAGCTAACGCACTTTGATACATTATCAGAGTGTCACACGTTGATAGAATATATTCATCTAAAATAGCTTTCTCTACGCCAGAACAAAGATCCCCTCCTCGTGAGCGGTCAATGTGAACTATGCGACCTCCAATCTCGATTAAATGTTCGGGAAACGCCCGCTTTAACATAGCCCAGGCCTCATCTGAGTCCGTAGCTATAACCAATTGACATGAACCAGCAACATGCAGGTGTTTTTGTAGAAATAGGACCAAAGCGCCCTCATCAGGGCCCGTCACATTATTTCTACCACCATCATTGGGTATGGTTGTGGACTTTCCCATTCTTATATGTGCACAAATGAACCTTGTGGGTGCTCTTTCTGTTTTTACGTTAAAGGAATCAACCACTGCCTGTGTATTTGGCGCAAAACGGAAGAGCTGAAAAAATGCGATTCTGAATATTTCGTGACCATTGTGCCCGTTGTACAGAAGAGAACAATGGGTTTTTCATGAGATAAGGAACATAATCTAAATTCCAAGTGTAGAAAGTCACGTCCTTATCATACATTTTTTCAATATTCGCAGATCGCCATTCTGTGTCCAAACCGATGATTATTCATGAGTTGTTAAGTATCTTGACCATTACTTGTTTTTTGTTGAACACGCCATTCAACCTGATTTGGAATTACAAAATTTACAAATTCACATGGCTTTGGCATGATTAATCTAAAGTGCCGCTTCAGCATCTGTGAGAGTAAATAAGATGTGAGTATGCCTCTCTGCCTGTCTGCCACACCACCACATCTACGTTCATCACACTTATAAATAATGTATTTGTCAATCAGGACGTCCACTGGTGATGCTACTTCTGGGGTGACGCCATGCAGGTCGGAATGAGTCTCGACTTGCTGCACTGTTCCAATAGTACTATGTATAGGCTGAGGATGAGAATTGTCAAATACGTCGTTGAATAGTAAATAACTCACGACGACAATAACCAGCGACACCACAGAGAGAAATTTAAAGGCAGTGGTCTTCATGATTTTCTGAAACAAGGTAAGTGACTACAATTACAATCTGCTGAAGGTTGTCGATTATTTGAATTTAAATATCTTCGGATTCAGAAGAATGATGTGAGTTTGAACAGTATATATATCTGTAATATCACAGTGCCTCAACTTAATTTGGGAGAAAAGCCAACATTTGTGCTGGGTGTTTCAGGAACTCGAACCTATGGTCATCGCAGACCACCCGTGCCCACAAATCATGTCGACCTCAAATCACATGGCCGTTTGTACGGGAATCGCAACAGGAGGAGCATGGAGCGTAACACACAGGAGGAATGGTCAACACACAGGAGGAATGGTCAACACACAGGAGGAATGCTCAGCCCACAGGAGGAATCCTCAGCACACAGGGGGAATGGTCAACACACAGGAGGAATGGTCAACACACAGGAGGAATTGTCAACACACATGAGGAATGCTCAGCCCACAGGAGGAATGCTCAGCACACAGGAGGAATGGTCAAATCACAGGAGGAATGGTCAAATCACAGGAAGAATGCTCAGCACAGGGGGAATGCTCAGCGCACAGGGGAATGGTCAACGCACAGGGGGAATGGTCTACGCACAGAATGGTCTACGCACAGGGGGAATGGTCTACGCACAGGGGGAATGGTCAACACACAGGAGGAATGGTCAACACACAGGAGGAATGGTCAACACACAGGAGGAATAATCAGCATCACATACTAACGTGACACCGCCAAACCTTCCTGCAACCGTTGCTAGCCCAACATGGATCAATTGTTTCAAAACGTTTTATGGTAGATCTGCGGAGGGTACTCCTAAATCAGTAACAAAAATGCTGTCCGATGCAATTCCCAATTTTGACTTGAATCAAATGTGTCAGGGTTAATCCCAGTGAACTGTTGACTTGTTTTTGCATGTGTTTGTGACGGTGCCACCAACGAGGCAGGAAAGGCTCATCACTATTTGATAGTGATCCATTAAACTGTGTTCATGATTTAGTCGGAATCGTACAATCGAACAGAGGTGACACAGAAAATGAGTAGTTAGGTATCGTGACCAGTTCTAATCTCGGGCAACATTTTACGGTTTGTTACGGTTTGAATTTACAGTATTTTCGCTTGCATTTTCATGAAATATACGTAAGTATCAAATTTGACGGAAGCACAGACGATAAGTGACAAATTATGATCTGACTGTCCCTCCCGCTCGATATGTCTTCAAATAAAACATTTTGCTAAATTGCAAATTTATATTACCAAATACATACAATGTACCAAACATATGAACTATTAATACATTCAGGCATATGTTCAAATACTACAATAATGAATATATGTGAAATATCAAATATTACCCATACCTATGGATCCTGATGCAGCTTTTCACAGTGTCATGTGTTCGTGAAAGAACGAAAACGCGAAGGCATATCTTCATATTGACTTATTTACATCTGGAAAATCCCGCTATTTGTCCATCAGTATCAATGATAGGTGTGCAGCAGATGTGCATGTACGTTACCGAAGTCGATATAAGGATCACATTTCCAGGCAACAGGTCAGGTAACTTGTCAATACTTAGACAGATATATAGAGAGGGGATATTTCGCGTTTCGTTTCAATATATAGACAATATATCTTAGACAACCAAGTCCATTATATGAACAGGTGGGTTATGTTTGATATTTCCCGCATATTCTCACAATCTTCACGTCGATTATCTGTACGGTTCACCTGATACCGATTGTCATATCTCTCACATGTCAAATGGGATCGTACGGCCGCTGCGTTTATCTGCGTAGCCCAGCTATATATAAGGGGAACAACCCACCAGACACTTCCCTCTTAAAAATACAGTTGTCCAATATATGACGTCATCAAGGTGCGACTACAAATTCGAATCTCAAGAAATGACGCCATGAAAGACCAATGTTTTATCGCGAAAGAATCATCGCTTCGTTCTTCAGTGTTGTTTGTGATTCATATCCTAGCTGTGTTTTGTACATAAGCTGTAGCAGGATCACGAGGGGTACATGGGATTTTATGTGTCTCATGTTAGGTTTCATACAACGACTTATCGAGGGACGCATAAAAGCCCATGTGATCCCATGTATCATGCTACAGCGAATATATCTTACTGACATATTTTAATATGATATTGTAAAAGAATTCAAACAAATTTCAAATTAATGGCAATCAGCTGCTCGATTGATCTGAGGTTAGCTTGCACTATGTCACGTGCGCCATTAACTCCGCAAAAAGCTTGCGGCTTTTTGCTTTGGACCGGGGTACAAGGGATTTATTCTGCCTCTCAGAAATCCACGTGCAGCCTGAGTAGCTCGGGGCAGAGTATAAGAGATTTATTTCCCCGCTGAGAAATGTATACCCCCCCAAGGCGGGATACACAGTATTTTATCAAGATTACGTGTCCAACAGATCTTATCATTTTGACATGGAGGTACGATAAATATATATACATAGATTTGCTTATACAATCGTACAATGGACTCTATATATGTGCACATTAACGCTCTAATATACAGCGACAAACATTTTCATTCATGATAGAATTAACTTGCGACTAACAGAAGAGACCTTTGTACAATTTGACTTTATCATAACAATGTGTTTATGAATCACTATCAAATACATTGACACCAGCTGCAGGTGTTCGCCTAATGTACCCTGCCCAAGGGCAAGTCAAGTTTACCTTAAGCAAAACCCGGGAAGATATGGTACAAGAGAAACTAGGGAATGGCATTGGAAATCATGTATGTCACTAATGCATCGGAATCGAAAGTGTCCTCCACATGTCTACCATAGAACGTTTTAACGTAATCAGCTGACCACTATCCCACGTGACACGAGATTCGTTATAGCCATTCACCAAGAAGAGCTCAACAGTATGTGGGATGTATTATGCTTTGAATTATACTTCATATAGTTCCATTCTTTTTTAAAAGCATGAATTTGTTATCATCTAAATATTCTGTGCGATAAAGATATAATGGCTGATCTTATTTGGTTATTATAGTTTGCTATACATTTAACATGTTCTCATAACAGAACCTCGATCAGGCACTCCTGCTGTTGTCTATCTAGTTTCTACTGTTGTCTGTCTAGTTCCTACTGTTATCTATCTAGTTCCTACTGTTGTCTATCTAGTTCCTACTGTCTATCTAGTTCCTACTGTTGTCTTTCCAGTTCCTACTGTTGTCTATCTAGTTCCTACTGTTGTCTATCTAGTTCCTACTGTTGTCTATCTAGTTCCTACTGTTGTCTATCTAGTTCCTACTGTTGTCTATCTAGTTCCTACTGTTGTCTATCTAGTTCCTACTGTCTATCTAGTTCCTACTGTCTATCTAGTTCCTACTGTTGTCTATCTAGTTCCTACTGTTATCTATCTAGTTCCTACTGTCTATCTAGTTCCTACTGTTGTCTATCTAGTTCTTACTGTTGTCTATCTAGTTCCTACTGTCTATCTAGTTCCTACTGTTATCTATCTAGTTCCTACTGTCTATCTAGTTCCTACTGTCTATCTAGTTCTTACTGTTGTCTATCTAGTTCCTACTGTTGTCTATCTAGTTCCTACTGTTGTCTATCTAGTTCCTACTGTTGTCTATCTAGTTCCTACTGTTGTCTATCTAGTTCCTACTGTCTATCTAGTTGCTACTGTCTATCTAGTTCCTACTGTCTATCTAGTTCTTACTGTTGTCTATTTAGTTCCTACTGTTGTCTATCTAGTTCCTACTGTTGTCTATCTAGTTCCTACTGTTGTCTGTCTAGTTCCTACTGTTGTCTATCTAGTTCCTACTGTCTATCTAGTTCCTACTGTCTATCTAGTTCTTACTGTCTATCTAGTTCCTACTGTCTATCTAGTTCCTACTGTCTATCTAGTTCCTACTGTTGTCTATCTAGTTCCTACTGTTGTCTGTCTAGTTCGTACTGTTGTCTATCTAGTTCCTACTGTTGTCTATCTAGTTCCTACTGTCTATCTAGTTCCTACTGTCTATCTAGTTCTTACTGTCTATCTAGTTCCTACTGTCTATCTAGTTCCTACTGTCTATCTAGTTCTTACTGTTGTCTATCTAGTTCCTACTGTTGTCTATCTAGTTCCTACTGTTGTATGTCTAGTTCATACTCTTGTCTATCTAGTTCCTACTGTTGTCTATCTAGTTCCTACTATTGTCTATCTAGTTCCTACTATTGTCTATCTAGTTCCTACTGTTGTCTATCTAGTTCCTACTGTCTATCTAGTTCCTACTGTTGTCTATCTTGTTTCTACTGTTGTCTATCTAGTTCCTACTGTTGTCTATCTAGTTCCTACTGTTGTCTATCTAGTTCCTACTGTCTATCTAGTTCCTACTGTTCATCTAGTTCCTACGGTTGTCTATCTAGTTCCTACTGTTGTCTATCTAGTTCCTACTGTCTATCCAGTTCCTACTGTTGTCTATCTAGTTCCTACTGTTGTCTGTCTAGTTCATACTGTTGTCTATCTAGTTCCTACTGTTGTCTATCTAGTTCCTACTGTCTATCTAGTTCCTACTGTCTATCTAGTTCCTACTGTTGTCTATCTAGTTCCTACTATTGTCTGTCTAGTTCCTACTGTTGTCTATCTAGTTCCTACTGTTGTCTATCTAGTTCCTACTGTCTATCTAGTTCCTACTGTTGTCTATCTAGTTCCTACTGTCTATCTAGTTCCTACTATTGTCTATCTAGTTGCTACTGTTGTCTATCTAGTTCCTACTGTTGTCTATCTAGTTCCTACTGTCTATCTAGTTCCTACTGTTGTCTATCTTGTCCCTACTGTTGTGTATCTAGTTCCTACTGTTGTATATCTAGTTCCTACTGTTGTATATCTAGTTCCTACTGTCTATCTAGTTCCTACTGTTGTCTATCTAGTTCCTACTGTCTATCTAGTTCCTACTGTTGTCTATCTAGTTACTACTGTTGTCTATCTAGTTCCTACTGTCTATCTAGTTCCTACTGTTGTCTATCTAGTTCCTACTGTTGTATGTCTAGTTCATACTCTTGTCTATCTAGTTCCTACTGTTGTCTATCTAGTTCCTACTGTCTATCTAGTTCCTACTGTCTATCTAGTTCCTACTGTTGTCTATCTAGTTCCTACTGTTGTA
This sequence comes from Haliotis rufescens, assembly GCF_023055435.1. Classification (NCBI taxonomy): domain Eukaryota; kingdom Metazoa; phylum Mollusca; class Gastropoda; order Lepetellida; family Haliotidae; genus Haliotis; species Haliotis rufescens. Next base: position 77,404,256 of record NW_025963890.1, on the reverse strand, counting down.
TATCTAGTTCCTACTGTCTATCTAGTTCCTACTGTTGTCTATCTAGTTCCCACGTTCCACATTCCACAGAATTGAGGAAATTCCACCTCGTTGGTGATCCACAGTGATGCTCTGTATTACTTACTATTATTATGCTTTCTGAACAGCGATGAATGTTTATGATTACATGAGTATGTGTTATGTATTATACAAGTATGTGTTATGTATTATATAAGTATGTGTTATGTATTATATAAGTATGTTTTATGTATAATATAAGTATATGTTATGGTTATATAAGTATGTGTTATGCATTATATAAGTATGTGTTATGCATTATATAAGTATGTGTTATGTATTATATAAGTATGTGCTATGATTTTATAAGTATGTTATGTATTATATAAGTATGTGTTATGTATTATATAAGTATGTTTTATCTATTATATAAGTATGTTTTATGTATTACAAAAGAACGTGCTATGTATTATATAAGTATGTGTTTTGTATTATATAAGTATGTGCTATGTATTATTTACGGTGAAAAATGTATTAATTGCACTTCACCAAAATAGTTATGATAAAATATGCATCAACTCGAAATGAGAGCACACATACACACAGACACACAGACACACAGACACAGACACAGACAAACACACACACACACACACACACACACACACACACACACACACACACACACAATATGTGCTTGACAGTGTTGAAATCTACATTTAATGAAATGTAAAATAACCCGCACTGTACAGCTATTGAAATCCGCCGAATCAAAACGCCCAGGCCTAAGCATTCATGTTGCAATGCTTGGACTCAATATGTATATATATCAAGACTGAGGCGACTCAGAACATACCAACAATTGCTTGTCCGTTCTGTCTGTAGCATGAAATCAATTTGCATTATAGCTTCCTGGTTTGACTGTTTACAGTTCAAAGCATGTGTGCGTCCTGGTGCAGGTTCCCATGCGGGAATACATTCACTGGGGCAGGGTGCAGTGAGGTCGCTCAGTGTTGTCGTCACGCTGCGTAAACTGTACTCACTAACTCACTCACTCACTGGAGCAGGCGCCCGACCCACAAAGCGTCCGTAGCGATATGATCTATCAGGAGTGTATGTGACTACATGTACTAAGGCTTACCAATCATATCATAATCATAATCAAATCATAGGCCTACCAATGTTGAGTATATATTCACTGAGGCAGAGGGGTTGGGTTAGCCTAGTGGCTTACGCGGTCGCTCATCATGCCGATGCCCAGGGTTCAAATCCACAAAGGGTACACTGTGTGAAGCCTACTCCTCGTGTCCTCCGTCGTGATATCGCTTGAATATTGTCAAAACCGGCGTAAAACCCTACCTCCTTACTTACACACTGGAACAGGATTATCATGAGTGATTGAATGCTGTGAAACGCCGCACTCAGCAATATTCAAGCCAGGGGCTGTCAATACATTACCCAGTCTGAATCAGGCACGCAGTATTGAACAATGGTCACAGGTCGCGGTGACACTCAGCCAGGTCATACATAGTGGCCAACCGATTCTCCTCAGTAAGCTCTTCACATATAACTTGACACGCGGACGCGACAGGGACAAGACTGAAGAGCTAAAAGTAAATAATAGATTGTTACAGTTGTGTAAACGAATACAAATATCAACACAACTACTAGCAATGCTTCTCTTATGTGTATTATCAACCAGTGATTGATAAGTGATATTGATTACTATACAAACACACCCATTGATATGCAATGTTTACAAACGCCGTCATACAGCTGGATTATTGGTGGTTGCGGCGTTAAACAAACAATCAAACAAACAAACACACAAACAATGTTTACAAAAGACAAAGAATAACATAACTCTTTACAAACCCATTAGAATTCAGAATGTTTTCTCAAATCTAACTCAGCCATCACAAAGCGACATTCATGTGCCTCGACAAGTTTAATCATTGCGCCATTAACGACTGAGCTGTCAGTAACCACCAATGCATACACTCGCTGTCGTTTCAGTCACCAGGTTTGTTTACACACGCATGACATACCTGGAACCTATTTTCTTCCTTGTCGCGGTGTCTAACATGGCTGTCTTGCAGTCCTCGAACACACTCTGCCTTACCGCCCTTCTTGTTGTATGGCAGCCGTGTACAGCTCTGGGTAGGTACAAAGCATGTTTCTGTTTGTGTGATACCGAAACGTATGATTCAGAATACACTGTAGTAAGCAATGTATGTGTTCATAAGCTTGCCCGACCTGAATTCCTTACTTCCTGCTTGATTGTCAATAGGTGTGTTGACGTATATTAGTGTTAATCTATAGTTGTATTCACATTCAACACTTTTTTCATCGTCAGACCTCTCAGGGGCGGTCGGATAGTCAGTGGTTAAAGTGTCACACGGAAAACCCGGGTTCGATTCCCGACATGGGTACAATGTGTGAAGCCCATTTTTGGTGTCTCCTTGCCGTGGTATTGCTGGAATATTGCTAAACACTCACTCACTCACACCTCTCATAGGCATTTCGATGTCTCTACGTTGATGCACCAGATCAATGGACTGCAATTTTGTCTTCTTCACACACGTTTCGGGATATTCTACGTTCTAATCAGCAGCTGCCTATATTCTGCGGCTGTCTGTAATGTTGTTTAAAAGTGCACCAAAGTGGTTTAAATACCAATGTTCAACTTTGTGGAATATGTTGCAGTTGTGTATAGATTGAAGGTGAAACCACTTTCTTTTGGTGAGTTCGCTTTACATGGCACGGGGAGTATGGTGAGGAGAAGGTAATTACGAGTGACCTTTGGATCAACATACTTATTGGCTTGCGATTATAGAAAAATACTTTCAAATTTTCCTCCCGCACCTCACTGAGTGGGCAAAGTACACGATTACGGCTCGGCGGGGAGACGTTTATTCTGTTTGAATTCTTTAAAATTAAAGGACAGTATGTTAGATTTATGTTTGAGAAATTAATTTGTCATGTTGCACGACAACCAGGTTGTACGAACACTTTGTTGTGAATAAGGCTGCTTGATTAGCCCATGCTTGTTGTATCAGTCAACTGAATAAGTCTCTCGACTGACTGAATGTCATCATGCCATCAGCCACTGGTTTGCCTGAATCAGACTCGATCATTCACAGGCATCACTAATTATCATTGTCACGTTGTAACGATACTATTTCACTGCACACATGTTTTCACTACCCCCCCACCATACTCACATACAATGGATGTATAACTGCAGCCTTCTATTGTAGGCATGATCGAGGCCATTATTGCCGGCTGTGTTGGGGGAGTTGGCGTTGTAGTCATCATCATCACCATCATCGTTGTCATTGTATTGTTGTTGCGGAGGTAAGTCAGAGTATATGACACTTTTCCTGATTTACATAGGACTATAGATATTTTAATTCTTGAGTTTTTGTCCCCTGGAAACTGCTTCCGGAAAACGCTTTACTTGAATAGTAATACCCTTTAAGCTGACCCGAAATATGTACGTTACTCGAAGCTTTTGAAACACTTCATACATTAGATGGTGCAGTTGAGCAGCAAGTAGCAACTGGTTGCTTTAGTCTTGTATTTCTTGGATAGAACATAATTTATGTACAGTTTCTTTTGCAATTAAACATAAACCAAATAATCCATGAACATCTATAATGCTGCTCCGAAGTTGTAAATATTTGTTCAGCAGTCCATAATTTTGTTAGTAAAACCAAGTTTATTCGGGTGTTTCATAATTCTCGTTTGGTATCTACCCACATGTGCATGTAATACGCACTAGCGGGTAGTTTTATTTGGATTGGATAAGGATATCATATATCCTGAAGTGCATGGAAAACCTCACTTTAAAGGATAAACTGTCAGTCACGTAATCTGTTTATCGTTAACAAGAGACTTTCATAGCTGTTGCAATTTTCCTGTTCATAACTATTCTCATTAACAAGTCTAACACAATGAATTTCACGCATGGTGCAGCTCTATCCAGACATATGTTGCGGTGGGGGTAGACAAGTGGTTAAATGGTCTCCTGTCATGTTGATAGCCCGAGTTCTATTCCCATCCTGGGTACAGTGTGTGAAACCCATCCTGGTGTTTCACACCATGATATTGCCGAAAGCGGCGTAAAACACAATCACTTCACTCACAAACTGTTTGGAAGAGGTGCGCTGTTTTCAGAACATGACTTGTATTTAGCCGTTCATAGTAATCCATGTGCTATACTCATGTGAGGCTTCAGTTATTGCACATGTAAAGGGCGCCGAGTTATGGCAGGTTTCCATTCTGTCGCAGAGTTTGTTTTAGATGATGGTATCATAGGAATCATAGTGAACTATGTTGTGAATGTGACGTTTACACGGCATGCGTCTTTTTTCCCCTTTATTCCATTCCATCTGTATTTATTACGCGAAATATAGGTTGTTGTCAGTAAAAAACATGAAGTCGCACGTACTAAACAGAGTTGAGTATACATCCTATAAAATCCCTCGTTTGGCCCTCCCTCTATGAAGTTTCATACTCCAATGTCTTTATGGAGTTCAATAGCAACATGGACTGGAAAACGTCCAAGGAAAACTTTAACATGTAGAAGAGTATGTTATGTCCCTCCAAGCTAGAATCAAGGTCAGTGAAAGACAAAAATTAAACCTTGTTGGGAATTAGGATTAGTATCCCATTTTCGAAAGTCAACCCTTAGAGAGTTCACGAAACAATAGTTTCAATCTGTCCCGTGAACGCGTAGTGGCTTTGATATCAGAATATATATCGGAAAGCAAGTTGAGTCACCAGGAAGTTGTTACATTATCGGGGAAAAGCGAGGAAAAAGAATGTACAGGATTTCTGACAGCAAAGATGTCACTAATATACCATACCATACATTATTGTATTGTACAAAATACCATACATTATTGACTGGAACCTTGAATACAGTACATACACGAACTATACAAAACAGACCAAAGCGAAGAAGTCATCTTCACGAGATATACATATAGTCCCATACAATCATTTTCCAACAACATTTTTTTGTTCACAACATCCAACATTGAACAATTTCTTTTTGGTGTTTCTGAAACAAATGACGCTTAACATATATTAATATATATTCTTTAAACCGTGTTGTACCGAACCGCCAACCACGGCCATCCAACTTGTCTCTATTCGTTAACCATTGAAAGAATACATTTCCCGACACCATATCAACATTCTTTTATCAAGCTAATCGACCAGAATTATCTTGGTAAATTCGGTATAAATGCTCCGATGGATAAGGAAGACACTTAAATAGATGACTTTCCATTCTTTATTCTGGACAAAATCAATACGCATGCTTGTCAAGTTATACCAATCATGCACACACATACCGTTTCCTGACATCAGTGTTATGTTCCTTCTTCAGGAGACGTCGACAACGACATTTCTTCTCAGACACTGGGGCAATCTACGAGAACGTGTCTCGCCCAAGGACAGTTCTACCTGTTGGTGCTGGAGGTAGTGCATTGTGACATTCCAAACCAATATAGATGTGTCTATGGAGACGTTGAAATACTCCTGTTTGTATGCATTTGTGAATGTCAAAAACAAGTGAGTGTGGAAATGTATAGTTGTCTGCTGGGAGTAGTTATGTATTAATGTAAAGCTGTGTGTAGGAATGTGTCAATTTGTCTGGAAATATGTGGAGGTAGTGGACGTAAGGAGACAGAAGCAGGTAAGAATGTGAGTGGGTGTTGGAGAGAGTAGGAGGGAGTTGGAGAGCGTTGGCGAGTGTGGGAGAGTGTAGGCGAGTGTGGGAGAGTGTAGGCGAGTGTGGGAGAATGTAGAAGGGAGCTGGAGAGCGTTAGCGAGAGTGGGAAAGTGTAGGTGAGTGTGGGAGAGCGTAGCAGGGAGTTGTAGAGCGTTGGCGAGAGCGGGAAAGTGTAGGTGAGTGTGGGAGAGTGTAGAAGGGAGTTGGAGAGCGTGGGTGAGTATGAGAGAGCGTGGGATAGTGTAGGGGAGGGTGGGAGAGCATATGTGAGCGTTGGAGAGTGTAGGTGAGTGTGGGAGAATTTAGAAGACAGTGGGAGAGTGAAGGTGAGCGTGGGAGAGGGTAGGAGACAGTGGGAGAGGGTAGGTGAGTGTTGGAGAGAGTAGGTGAGTGTGGGAGAGTGTACATGTAGGAGGGAGTTCGAGAACGTTGGCGAGAGTGGGAAAGTGAGGGTGAGATTGGAAGAGAGTAGGTGAGTGTGGGAGAGCGTACATGTAGGAGGGAGTTGGAGAACGTTGGCGAGAGCGGGAAAGTGAGGGTGAGATTGGAAGAGAGTAGGTGAGTGTGGGAGAGAGTAGGAGAGCGTTGGTGAGTTTGGGAAAATGTGGGTGAGTATGAAAGGACGTGGGATAGTGAAGGGGAATGTGGGAGAGCATAGGTGAGCGTGGGAGAGTGTAGGTGAGAGTGAGAGTATTTAAAAGACAGTGGGAGTGTGAAGGTGAGCGTGGGAGAGGGTAAGAGACAGTGGGAGAGTGTAGGTGAGCGTGGAAGAGGGTAGGAGACAGTGGGACAGATAAAGGTAGGTGAGCGTGGGAGAGGGTAGGAGACAGTGGGACAGATAAAGGTAGGTGAGCGTGGGAGAGGGTAGGAGACAGTGGGACAGAGAAGGTAGGTGAGCGTGGGAGAGTGTAGGAGACAGTGGGACAGAGAAGGTAGGAGACAGTGGGAGAGTGTAGATGAGCGTGGGAGAGAGTAGGTGAGCGTGGGAGAGAGTGGGGGTGTAAGAGATAGTGGGAGAGCGTAGATGAATGTTGGAGGGTGTAGGTGAATATGGGAGAGTGTAGGTGAGCGTGGGGCAGTGAAGGTGAGCGTGGGAGAGCGTAGGTGAATGTTGGAGGCTGTAGGTGAATGTGGGAGGATGTATGTGAATGTGGGAGAGCGGAGGTGAGTGCGAGAGAGTGACGAAGAATGAAACAAAGTGTGTAAGAGCTGGTTAAATGATAGTTTTGGAGAGAGGGAGTGACCGTGCAAGAAAAGGGTGTGGAGAATGCTACTTTTAGGGAGATGTTGGAGGAAGTCGGGGAAAGTAGGAGAGAGAAGCAGAATGGAAAAGAGCATGGAGCATAGAGTTGCCACACATGTCACTCCTCGCTTGTTATGATATGACAGTACACATGTAATCGCGTCATGTAACATTATACATGCCACACATGTCACTCCTCGCTTGTTATGATATGACAGTACACATGTAATCGCGTCATGTAACATTATACATGCCACACATGTCACTCCTCGCTTGTTATGATATGACAGTACACATGTAATCGCGTCATGTAACATTATACATGCCACACATGTCACTCCTCGCTTGTTATGATATGACAGTACACATGTAATCGCGTCATGTAACATTATACATGCCACACATGTCACTCCTCGCTTGTTATGATATGACAGTACACATGTAATCGCGTCATGTAACATTATACATGCCACACATGTCACTCCTCGCTTGTTATGATATGACAGTACACATGTAATCGCGTCATGTAACATTATACATGCCACACATGTCACTCCTCGCTTGTTATGATATGACAGTACACATGTAATCGCGTCATGTAACATTATACATGCCACACATGTCACTCCTCGCTTGTTATGATATGACAGTACACATGTAATCGCGTCATGTAACATTATACATGCCACACATGTCACTCCTCGCTTGTTATGATATGACAGTACACATGTAATCGCGTCATGTAACATTATACATGCCACACATGTCACTCCTCGCTTGTTATGATATGACAGTACACATGTAATCGCGTCATGTAACATTATACATGCCACACATGTCACTCCTCGCTTGTTATGATATGACAGTACACATGTAATCGCGTCATGTAACATTATACATGCCACACATGTCACTCCTCGCTTGTTATGATATGACAGTACACATGTAATCGCGTCATGTAACATTATACATGCCACACATGTCATTCCTCGCTTGTTAGGATATGACAGTACACATGTAATCGCATCATGTAACACTATACATGCCACACATGTCATTCCTCGCTTGTTAGGATATGACAGTACACAGGTAATCGCGTCATGTAACATTATACATGCCACACATGTCATTCATGTACACATGTAATCGCGTCATGTAACATTATACATGCCACACATGTCACTCCTCGCTTGTTATGATATGACAGTACACATGCAATCGCGTCATGTAACATTATACATGCCACACATGTCACTCCTCGCTTGTTATGATATGACAGTACACATGCAATCGCGTCATGTAACATTATACATGCCACACATGTCACTCCTCGCTTGTTATGATATGACAGTACACAGGTAATCGCGTCATGTAACATTATACATGGCGGCCGTTCGGTACATCTACCGCTTTGCATGGTATGTTTGTAAATATTCCATGTGGTAATTCCTTTTGAATTAATATGAAAAGAAGAAACAGAGGAAACACGAAAGACAAACGGGAAGAAGCGTACTACTGACAACGCCCTCCCTGAGATGAAGAAGAGACAGACGTCCTTGGATGTGGAGACTGTGTCGCCCAACGCCGCCTCCAGCACAGAGATCCCCATCTCCACACTGGGTACATACGTCGCTCAAATGAAGAAGACTGGAAGCTTTGAAACAGAATACTTGGTGAGTATTACGTCCATCGCATCGTCATAACGCCTCCTTAATACTATTAGACAGACTCAAGTGTATGTTTGCTTTAATCGTTCATCGGTAATCGAATTCAATATCAATATGGGCAGGCAGGACATTTGCAAGCTTTCTCTTCACTGATATTGTAAGTATAGAGTCAGTCAGCAAGAAAGTGCGAAAGAATATATGTGGTAGTGAACACTAAGGGTGTTGTAGCTTCATGTATTCATTCCTCTGACGTTGACGTTGACTTGCTGACTTGCTTTCTCTTCACTGATATTGTAAGTATAGAGTCAGTCAGCAAGAAAGTGCGAAGGAATATATGTGGTAGTGAACACTAAGGGTGTTGTAGCTTCATGTGTGCATTCCTCTGACGTTGACGTTGACTTGCTTTCTCTTCCGTCTACCAGCATATTCGAACTATACCGGAGTTGAATGCAACTTCTGGCCAGGTCACGTTGAAAAGGGAATAGTTTGTAATGAAAGTTAGCAGGCAATGTCCATATGACAGACAACTAGTCGTCTTTTATTCCATCACCTGTACGTTTCAGCACGATCTGGATTCGAAAACTGCACCTCGAAAAAAATAATAGACAATGTCGTCTTTTTTCTCTTCGTAATGTTTGACGTCAAATGACAATGAAATTCTAACGCTTTCTCTTATACTTGTGTCTATTTTGTTTCTACCCGAGCTTCACCCCCTACCTGACATGTACAACGTACATATATTATCTTCAAATTGTGTTCTTGCATTTCGATGTTCGATCTGGAACTAATCACAAGGTAGTGTAGATATTCAGCATCTGTATTACGTTATAACGACGCTCCGATACAGATTGTTATCACTGTTATACCACAGAGGACATACGTCTCTTTTCGTAACGTGCCAAAAGCGTGTGTGTCACTCAACACAAGCGTCTCAGTAAACTTGCCTTGCCTTTGAGATGCATGGACCCTATCACATCTTAATATAATATATTGAGACTTTTCTCTCATGTGTTTTCAGTTTATGAGCAAGCTGGCTGACGAGACATTTGTGTTTATGCTATACACAACAATATATCACTGGTTGTAATTCAGAAATTACCTTCCGGGTTCACGGGGTCATATGAAGTATCGCAGAAGCCGGAGCATAATGGGAAGAACAAGTTTACCGGACTATACCCCTGTAAATATACACAACCTCTTACATTTATGTACACTATACCCCTGTAAATATACACAACCTCTTACATTTATGTACACACATTGATTTATGAAAAGACGCAATGGGTAGTATTTACAAAGGTATTTCAAAGATTTTAAACTTGTTAACCTTTTAAATCCGTCTTTGGAAGTGTTAAGAGAAACTTCCCGATTTATAACGATGCATTGATGTTATTTGTGAAATGTTTTCCCTTAATGCAGTAGGTTCTGTGTATGTGTCATGAATATAACTGTAGATGTTAAACATTCAACTCAAATAGCAACACTGAGCAAACTGACCTTAAACTTGTAGATGACTATAACCGAGTTGTTCTGACCGCCTTTCCCGGAGATCCTGGCTCCACCTACATCAACGCCAGTCACGTCAACGTAAGTTTTACATCACCAACAACTGTCTGCATCTGTAACAACAGTACCATGGGCTAAGCAAAATGTATCTTTTTGTATGGTGGCTGGGAGTTGCCATTTCGAATCTTCGCACCTGGGTATTCTAGTCAATACAGAATATAATATAGACAACATTAGAATAGAATATATCTATATAGCTCGCATGAAATGATGTAATTTAGTGCTCATGCATGCAAGTCGAATATATGTAATATTGTCGAAATTAGGGCACCTTGGTTTTCCTGGACTGATTATACGAGTAGGGGGTAGGGAGGTGTGTGTTGGAGGCATTTGTCAAGGCAATAGTTCTGCTACAGTGTCCGTAGTGTTCAGAGGGAAACATTTCGTGGATCTGCGCTAAGAGACGTAAGGTAACGCTGCCCTTCTCTTCCCACATGACGTGCCGAGTTAGTTCCCACACACAGAAAGTTTCACTGTATCCAATGTGGGCGCTGCTCATTTGCAACACATATAAATACGTTTATATCAGATGACATAGATGTGTTTGTTCCGTTTCACAATTCTGTTAACGCGTGTAATATTTCTCCGGCACATTTCCTCAAACTTGAGGAAAATGGTAGGTATTTTTCTAACCACTTTATGTTTACTTTAAGCAATATTGATTCCCTGCAAAGAATATGAACAGACAGAATTAAGCACACACTGAACTCTTTAAAACAATGCCAGTTGCCAAAGTCTTCATGTTATGGATGACAGAGAAATTGAGAGACATTAGATTCATTGGGAATATAAATTACGATTTAAAGTGACATGCTGACGCCCAATGAACATTTGCCTTGGCCTTACGAGTTGATGAATTTAATAACATTGTCAACTAGTAGAACTGTTATTGACATTGCATTCATCGAATTTCTACTCAATTCTATCAGAATGAAATGACATAGATTAGGAGATTTACAACTCACCTGGACGTTACCGGTGGTGTGTGTCAGTTGTATAACAAGAATAATTAACCTGGTACTTAGCATTCCGCTAACGTTTCAGCGGGAGATAAACAATATATGCCATGATATTTTCTGCAGTGATCAATGAGAACTTATGATAATGAGATTGTGTGTTATCGATCACCAGCAACATTTTCCTTTGCGAAACCTACGCTTTCATTAATCACGAGTAATAGTGGAATACAATCCGCGTGAATAGTACCTCGTATTACATAGGCGTTGTATATGAAAGCACCCACGCTTCAAATTAATCCCTTTGTTATTTTCATATCCTTGTAGGGGTACAGGAAAGATAAAAGCTACATAGCAGCTCAGGGTAAGTTAATATACCCCACATGAATACCTGCGAAACCTTTCAATAAAAGAGGTGAGGTGAGGTGAGGTGAGGTGAGGTGAGGTGAGGTGAGGTGAGGTGAGGTTGAGTGAGTGAGTGAGTGAGAGACAATTATATTTAATAATTATTACGTTTTTCATATAATTTTTAATGTAAACGATGAAGAATGAATATGTCATTTAATGTTATTGCAGCTCCGAAAAAACAAACCCTCAAGGACTTTTGGAGAATGGTATGGGAACAAAACTGTGGTAAAATTGTCATGCTCACAAACCTGGTGGAAAAAACAAAGGTATAGCCTATTTTATTTGAGGCTACATACAATGTATACATACAGTTTGTTTTGTTCAATTCACATTACCAATTAATTTGAAAAACAGTAATTATCCTAAAAAAATTCATTTTTTCACCTTACGATGTATATGTCTTATGTATACATACTGTGTCGGGGGGCGTGGGTGGCCCAGTCGTCTAAAGCGCCGCGATTCGCTGTGCACAGTTCCGTCCCTTGGGCACGCCAGAAACCTATGAATGTGGGTTCGAATCTATATGCCTTATGTATACACACTGTGTCACGTGTGGTGCATCTACATGTATTATCTGTCCAGGTGAAGTGCCACGTGTCTATATGCCTGATGTATACACACTGTGTCACGTGTGGTGCATCTACATGTATTATCTGTCCAGGTGAAGTGTCACGTGTCTATATGCCTTATGTATACACACTGTGTCACGTGTGGTGCATCTACATGTGTTATATGTCCAGGTGAAGTGTCACGTGTCTATATATGCCTGATGTATACACACTGTGTCACGTGTGGTCCATCTACATGTATTATCTGTCCAGGTGAAGTGTCACGTGTCTATATGCCTGATGTATACACACTGTGTCACGTGTGGTCCATCTACATGTATTATCTGTCCAGGTGAAGTGTCACGTGTCTATATGCCTGATGTATACACACTGTGTCACGTGTGGTGCATCTACATGCATTTTCTGTCCAGGTGAAGTGTCACGTGTCTATATGCCTGATGTATACACACTGTGTCACGTGTGGTCCATCTACATGTTTTATCTGTCCAGGTGAAGTGTCACGTGTCTATATGCCTTATGTATACACACTGTGTCACGTGTGGTGCATCTACATGTGTTATATGTCCAGGTGAAGTGTCACGTGTCTATATATGCCTGATGTATACACACTGTGCCACTTGTGGTGCATCTACATGTATTGTCTGTCCAGGTGAAGTGTCACGTGTCTATATGCCTGATGTATACACGCTGTGTCACGTGTGGTGCATCTACATGTATTATCTGTCCAGGTGAAGTGTCACGTGTCTATATACCTGATGTATACACACTGTGTCACGTGTGGTCCATGTACATGTATTATCTGTCCAGGTGAAGTGGCACGTGTCTATATATGCCTTATGTATACACACTGTGACACGTGTGGTCCATCTACATGTATTATCTGTCCAGGTGAAGTGTCACGTGTCTATATGCCTGATGTATACAGACTGTGTCACGTGTGGTGCATCTACATGTATCATCTCTACAGGTGAAGTGTCACGTGTCTATATGCCTGATGTATACACACTGTGTCACGTGTGGTGCATCTACATGTTTTATCTGTCCAGGTGAAGTGTCACGTGTCTATATGCCTTATGTATACACACTGTGTCACATGTGGTGCATCTACATGTGTTATATGTCCAGGTGAAGTGTCACGTGTCTATATATGCCTGATGTATACACACTGTGTCACTTGTGGTGCATCTACATGTATTGTCTGTCCAGGTGAAGTGTCACGTGTCTATATGCCTGATGTATACACGCTGTGTCACGTGTGGTGCATCTACATGTATTATCTCTTCAGGTGAAGTGTCACGTGTCTATATACCTGATGTATACACACTGTGTCACGTGTGGTCCATGTACATGTATTATCTGTCCAGGTGAAGTGGCACGTGTCTATATATGCCTTATGTATACACACTGTGACACGTGTGGTCCATCTACATGTATTATCTGTCCAGGTGAAGTGTCACGTGTCTATATGCCTGATGTATACAGACTGTGTCACGTGTGGTGCATCTACATGTATCATCTCTACAGGTGAAGTGTCACGTGTCTATATGCCTTATGTATACACACTGTGTCACGTGTGGTGCATCTACATGTACCATCTCTACAGGTGAAGTGTCACGTGTCTATATGCCTTATGTATACACTGTGTCACGTGTGGTGCATCTACATGTATTATCTGTCCAGGTGAAGTGTCACGTGTCTATATGTCTGATGTATACACGCTGTGTCACGTGCGGTGCATCTACATGTATCATCTCTACAGGTGAAGTGTCACGTGTCTATATGCCTGATGTATACACACTGTGTCACGTGTGGTGCATCTACATGTATCATCTCTACAGGTGAAGTGTCACGTGTCTATATGCCTGAGGTATACACACTGTCACGTGTGGTGCATCTACATGTATTATCTGTCCAGGTGAAGTGTCACGTGTCTATATATGCCTTATGTATACACACTGTGTCACGTGTGGTGCATCTACATGTATTATCTGTCCAGGTGAAGTGCCACGTGTCTATATGCCTGATGTATACACACTGTGTCACGTGTGGTGCATCTACATGTATTATCTGTCCAGGTGAAGTGTCACGTGTCTATATGCCTTATGTATACACACTGTGTCACGTGTGGTGCATCTACATGTGTTATATGTCCAGGTGAAGTGTCACGTGTCTATATATGCCTGATGTATACACACTGTGTCACGTGTGGTCCATCTACATGTATTATCTGTCCAGGTGAAGTGTCACGTGTCTATATGCCTGATGTATACACACTGTGTCACGTGTGGTGCATCTACATGTATTATCTGTCCAGGTGAAGTGTCACGTGTCTATATGCCTGATGTATACACACTGTGTCACGTGTGGTGCATCTACATGCATTTTCTGTCCAGGTGAAGTGTCACGTGTCTATATGCCTGATGTATACACACTGTGTCACGTGTGGTGCATCTACATGTTTTATCTGTCCAGGTGAAGTGTCACGTGTCTATATGCCTTATGTATACACACTGTGTCACGTGTGGTGCATTTACATGTGTTATATGTCCAGGTGAAGTGTCACGTGTCTATATATGCCTGATGTATACACACTGTGCCACTTGTGGTGCATCTACATGTATTGTCTGTCCAGGTGAAGTGTCACGTGTCTATATGCCTGATGTATACACGCTGTGTCACGTGTGGTGCATCTACATGTATTATCTGTCCAGGTGAAGTGTCACGTGTCTATATACCTGATGTATACACACTGTGTCACGTGTGGTCCATGTACATGTATTATCTGTCCAGGTGAAGTGGCACGTGTCTATATATGCCTTATGTATACACACTGTGACACGTGTGGTCCATCTACATGTATTATCTGTCCAGGTGAAGTGTCACGTGTCTATATGCCTGATGTATACAGACTGTGTCACGTGTGGTGCATCTACATGTATCATCTCTACAGGTGAAGTGTCACGTGTCTATATGCCTGATGTATACACACTGTGTCACGTGTGGTGCATCTACATGTTTTATCTGTCCAGGTGAAGTGTCACGTGTCTATATGCCTTATGTATACACACTGTGTCACATGTGGTGCATCTACATGTGTTATATGTCCAGGTGAAGTGTCACGTGTCTATATATGCCTGATGTATACACACTGTGTCACTTGTGGTGCATCTACATGTATTGTCTGTCCAGGTGAAGTGTCACGTGTCTATATGCCTGATGTATACACGCTGTGTCACGTGTGGTGCATCTACATGTATTATCTGTCCAGGTTAAGTGTCACGTGTCTATATACCTGATGTATACACACTGTGTCACGTGTGGTCCATCTACATGTATTATCTGTCCAGGTGAAGTGTCACGTGTCTATATGCCTGATGTATACAGACTGTGTCACGTGTGGTGCATCTACATGTATCATCTCTACAGGTGAAGTGTCACGTGTCTATATGCCTGATGTATACACACTGTGTCACGTGTGGTGCATCTACATGTTTTATCTGTCCAGGTGAAGTGTCACGTGTCTATATGCCTTATGTATACACACTGTGTCACATGTGGTGCATCTACATGTGTTATATGTCCAGGTGAAGTGTCACGTGTCTATATATGCCTGATGTATACACACTGTGTCACTTGTGGTGCATCTACATGTATTGTCTGTCCAGGTGAAGTGTCACGTGTCTATATGCCTGATGTATACACGCTGTGTCACGTGTGGTGCATCTACATGTATTATCTGTCCAGGTGAAGTGTCACGTGTCTATATACCTGATGTATACACACTGTGTCACGTGTGGTCCATGTACATGTATTATCTGTCCAGGTGAAGTGGCACGTGTCTATATATGCCTTATGTATACACACTGTGACACGTGTGGTCCATCTACATGTATTATCTGTCCAGGTGAAGTGTCACGTGTCTATATGCCTGATGTATACAGACTGTGTCACGTGTGGTGCATCTACATGTATCATCTCTACAGGTGAAGTGTCACGTGTCTATATGCCTTATGTATACACACTGTGTCACGTGTGGTGCATCTACATGTACCATCTCTACAGGTGAAGTGTCACGTGTCTATATGCCTTATGTATACACTGTGTCACGTGTGGTGCATCTACATGTATTATCTGTCCAGGTGAAGTGTCACGTGTCTATATGTCTGATGTATACACGCTGTGTCACGTGCGGTGCATCTACATGTATCATCTCTACAGGTGAAGTGTCACGTGTCTATATGCCTGATGTATACACACTGTGTCACGTGTGGTGCATCTACATGTATCATCTCTACAGGTGAAGTGTCACGTGTCTATATGCCTGAGGTATACACACTGTCACGTGTGGTGCATCTACATGTATTATCTGTCCAGGTGAAGTGTCACGTGTCTATATATGCCTTATGTATACACACTGTGTCACGTGTGGTGCATCTACATGTATTATCTGTCCAGGTGAAGTGCCACGTGTCTATATGCCTGATGTATACACACTGTGTCACGTGTGGTGCATCTACATGTATTATCTGTCCAGGTGAAGTGTCACGTGTCTATATGCCTTATGTATACACACTGTGTCACGTGTGGTGCATCTACATGTGTTATATGTCCAGGTGAAGTGTCACATGTCTATATATGCCTGATGTATACACACTGTGTCACGTGTGGTCCATCTACATGTATTATCTGTCCAGGTGAAGTGTCACGTGTCTATATGCCTGATGTATACACACTGTGTCACGTGTGGTGCATCTACATGTATTATCTGTCCAGGTGAAGTGTCACGTGTCTATATGCCTGATGTATACACACTGTGTCACGTGTGGTGCATCTACATGCATTTTCTGTCCAGGTGAAGTGTCACGTGTCTATATGCCTGATGTATACACACTGTGTCACGTGTGGTGCATCTACATGTTTTATCTGTCCAGGTGAAGTGTCACGTGTCTATATGCCTTATGTATACACACTGTGTCACGTGTGGTGCATTTACATGTGTTATATGTCCAGGTGAAGTGTCACGTGTCTATATATGCCTGATGTATACACACTGTGCCACTTGTGGTGCATCTACATGTATTGTCTGTCCAGGTGAAGTGTCACGTGTCTATATGCCTGATGTATACACGCTGTGTCACGTGTGGTGCATCTACATGTATTATCTGTCCAGGTGAAGTGTCACGTGTCTATATACCTGATGTATACACACTGTGTCACGTGTGGTCCATGTACATGTATTATCTGTCCAGGTGAAGTGGCACGTGTCTATATATGCCTTATGTATACACACTGTGACACGTGTGGTCCATCTACATGTATTATCTGTCCAGGTGAAGTGTCACGTGTCTATATGCCTGATGTATACAGACTGTGTCACGTGTGGTGCATCTACATGTATCATCTCTACAGGTGAAGTGTCACGTGTCTATATGCCTGATGTATACACACTGTGTCACGTGTGGTGCATCTACATGTTTTATCTGTCCAGGTGAAGTGTCACGTGTCTATATGCCTTATGTATACACACTGTGTCACATGTGGTGCATCTACATGTGTTATATGTCCAGGTGAAGTGTCACGTGTCTATATATGCCTGATGTATACACACTGTGTCACTTGTGGTGCATCTACATGTATTGTCTGTCCAGGTGAAGTGTCACGTGTCTATATGCCTGATGTATACACGCTGTGTCACGTGTGGTGCATCTACATGTATTATCTGTCCAGGTTAAGTGTCACGTGTCTATATACCTGATGTATACACACTGTGTCACGTGTGGTCCATGTACATGTATTATCTGTCCAGGTGAAGTGTCACGTGTCTAATATGCCTGATGTATACACACTGTGTCACGTGTGGTCCATCTACATGTATTATCTGTCCAGGTGAAGTGTCACGTGTCTATATGCCTGATGTATACACACTGTGTCACGTGTGGTCCATCTACATGTATTATCTGTCCAGGTGAAGTGTCACGTGTCTATATGCCTGATGTATACACACTGTGTCACGTGTGGTGCATCTACATGTTTTATCTGTCCAGGTGAAGTGTCACGTGTCTATATGCCTTATGTATACACACTGTGTCACGTGTGGTGCATTTACATGTGTTATATGTCCAGGTGAAGTGTCACGTGTCTATATATGCCTGATGTATACACACTGTGCCACTTGTGGTGCATCTACATGTATTGTCTGTCCAGGTGAAGTGTCACGTGTCTATATGCCTGATGTATACACGCTGTGTCACGTGTGGTGCATCTACATGTATTATCTGTCCAGGTGAAGTGTCACGTGTCTATATACCTGATGTATACACACTGTGTCACGTGTGGTCCATGTACATGTATTATCTGTCCAGGTGAAGTGGCACGTGTCTATATATGCCTTATGTATACACACTGTGACACGTGTGGTCCATCTACATGTATTATCTGTCCAGGTGAAGTGTCACGTGTCTATATGCCTGATGTATACAGACTGTGTCACGTGTGGTGCATCTACATGTATCATCTCTACAGGTGAAGTGTCACGTGTCTATATGCCTGATGTATACACACTGTGTCACGTGTGGTGCATCTACATGTTTTATCTGTCCAGGTGAAGTGTCACGTGTCTATATGCCTTATGTATACACACTGTGTCACATGTGGTGCATCTACATGTGTTATATGTCCAGGTGAAGTGTCACGTGTCTATATATGCCTGATGTATACACACTGTGTCACTTGTGGTGCATCTACATGTATTGTCTGTCCAGGTGAAGTGTCACGTGTCTATATGCCTGATGTATACACGCTGTGTCACGTGTGGTGCATCTACATGTATTATCTGTCCAGGTTAAGTGTCACGTGTCTATATACCTGATGTATACACACTGTGTCACGTGTGGTCCATGTACATGTATTATCTGTCCAGGTGAAGTGGCACGTGTCTATATATGCCTTATGTATACACACTGTGACACGTGTGGTCCATCTACATGTATTATCTGTCCAGGTGAAGTGTCACGTGTCTATATGCCTGATGTATACAGACTGTGTCACGTGTGGTGCATCTACATGTATCATCTCTACAGGTGAAGTGTCACGTGTCTATATGCCTTATGTATACACACTGTGTCACGTGTGGTGCATCTACGTGTATCATCTCTACAGGTGAAGTGTCACGTGTCTATATGCCTGATGTATACACTGTGTCACGTGTGGTGCATCTACATGTATTATCTGTCCAGGTGAAGTGTCACGTGTCTATATGCCTGATGTATACACGCTGTGTCACGTGCGGTGCATCTACATGTATCATCTCTACAGGTGAAGTGTCACGTGTCTATATGCCTGATGTATACACACTGTGTCACGTGTGGTGCATCTACATGTATCATCTCTACAGGTGAAGTGTCACGTGTCTATATGCCTGATGTATACACGCTGTGTCACGTGTGGTGCATCTACATGTATTATCTGTCCAGGTTAAGTGTCACGTGTCTATATACCTGATGTATACACACTGTGTCACGTGTGGTCCATGTACATGTATTATCTGTCCAGGTGAAGTGTCACGTGTCTATATATGCCTGATGTATACACACTGTGTCACGTGTGGTCCATCTACATGTATTATCTGTCCAGGTGAAGTGTCACGTGTCTATATGCCTGATGTATACACACTGTGTCACGTGTGGTCCATCTACATGTATTATCTGTCCAGGTGAAGTGTCACGTGTCTATATGCCTGATGTATACACACTGTGTCACGTGTGGTGCATCTACATGCATTTTCTGTCCAGGTGAAGTGTCACGTGTCTATATGCCTGATGTATACACACTGTGTCACGTGTGGTGCATCTACATGTTTTATCTGTCCAGGTGAAGTGTCACGTGTCTATATGCCTTATGTATACACACTGTGTCACGTGTGGTGCATTTACATGTGTTATATGTCCAGGTGAAGTGTCACGTGTCTATATATGCCTGATGTATACACACTGTGCCACTTGTGGTGCATCTAC
The DNA here is from genome assembly GCF_023055435.1 of Haliotis rufescens. Taxonomy (NCBI): domain Eukaryota; kingdom Metazoa; phylum Mollusca; class Gastropoda; order Lepetellida; family Haliotidae; genus Haliotis; species Haliotis rufescens. The sequence goes on along the minus strand of NW_025963890.1, from coordinate 77,384,095 downwards.
ATGTATTGTCTGTCCAGGTGAAGTGTCACGTGTCTATATGCCTGATGTATACACGCTGTGTCACGTGTGGTGCATCTACATGTATTATCTGTCCAGGTGAAGTGTCACGTGTCTATATACCTGATGTATACACACTGTGTCACGTGTGGTCCATGTACATGTATTATCTGTCCAGGTGAAGTGGCACGTGTCTATATATGCCTTATGTATACACACTGTGACACGTGTGGTCCATCTACATGTATTATCTGTCCAGGTGAAGTGTCACGTGTCTATATGCCTGATGTATACAGACTGTGTCACGTGTGGTGCATCTACATGTATCATCTCTACAGGTGAAGTGTCACGTGTCTATATGCCTGATGTATACACACTGTGTCACGTGTGGTGCATCTACATGTTTTATCTGTCCAGGTGAAGTGTCACGTGTCTATATGCCTTATGTATACACACTGTGTCACATGTGGTGCATCTACATGTGTTATATGTCCAGGTGAAGTGTCACGTGTCTATATATGCCTGATGTATACACACTGTGTCACTTGTGGTGCATCTACATGTATTGTCTGTCCAGGTGAAGTGTCACGTGTCTATATGCCTGATGTATACACGCTGTGTCACGTGTGGTGCATCTACATGTATTATCTGTCCAGGTTAAGTGTCACGTGTCTATATACCTGATGTATACACACTGTGTCACGTGTGGTCCATGTACATGTATTATCTGTCCAGGTGAAGTGGCACGTGTCTATATATGCCTTATGTATACACACTGTGACACGTGTGGTCCATCTACATGTATTATCTGTCCAGGTGAAGTGTCACGTGTCTATATGCCTGATGTATACAGACTGTGTCACGTGTGGTGCATCTACATGTATCATCTCTACAGGTGAAGTGTCACGTGTCTATATGCCTTATGTATACACACTGTGTCACGTGTGGTGCATCTACGTGTATCATCTCTACAGGTGAAGTGTCACGTGTCTATATGCCTGATGTATACACTGTGTCACGTGTGGTGCATCTACATGTATTATCTGTCCAGGTGAAGTGTCACGTGTCTATATGCCTGATGTATACACGCTGTGTCACGTGCGGTGCATCTACATGTATCATCTCTACAGGTGAAGTGTCACGTGTCTATATGCCTGATGTATACACACTGTGTCACGTGTGGTGCATCTACATGTATCATCTCTACAGGTGAAGTGTCACGTGTCTATATGCCTGATGTATACACGCTGTGTCACGTGTGGTGCATCTACATGTATTATCTGTCCAGGTTAAGTGTCACGTGTCTATATACCTGATGTATACACACTGTGTCACGTGTGGTCCATGTACATGTATTATCTGTCCAGGTGAAGTGTCACGTGTCTATATATGCCTGATGTATACACACTGTGTCACGTGTGGTCCATCTACATGTATTATCTGTCCAGGTGAAGTGTCACGTGTCTATATGCCTGATGTATACACACTGTGTCACGTGTGGTCCATCTACATGTATTATCTGTCCAGGTGAAGTGTCACGTGTCTATATGCCTGATGTATACACACTGTGTCACGTGTGGTGCATCTACATGCATTTTCTGTCCAGGTGAAGTGTCACGTGTCTATATGCCTGATGTATACACACTGTGTCACGTGTGGTGCATCTACATGTTTTATCTGTCCAGGTGAAGTGTCACGTGTCTATATGCCTTATGTATACACACTGTGTCACGTGTGGTGCATTTACATGTGTTATATGTCCAGGTGAAGTGTCACGTGTCTATATATGCCTGATGTATACACACTGTGCCACTTGTGGTGCATCTACATGTATTGTCTGTCCAGGTGAAGTGTCACGTGTCTATATGCCTGATGTATACACGCTGTGTCACGTGTGGTGCATCTACATGTATTATCTGTCCAGGTGAAGTGTCACGTGTCTATATACCTGATGTATACACACTGTGTCACGTGTGGTCCATGTACATGTATTATCTGTCCAGGTGAAGTGGCACGTGTCTATATATGCCTTATGTATACACACTGTGACACGTGTGGTCCATCTACATGTATTATCTGTCCAGGTGAAGTGTCACGTGTCTATATGCCTGATGTATACAGACTGTGTCACGTGTGGTGCATCTACATGTATCATCTCTACAGGTGAAGTGTCACGTGTCTATATGCCTGATGTATACACACTGTGTCACGTGTGGTGCATCTACATGTTTTATCTGTCCAGGTGAAGTGTCACGTGTCTATATGCCTTATGTATACACACTGTGTCACATGTGGTGCATCTACATGTGTTATATGTCCAGGTGAAGTGTCACGTGTCTATATATGCCTGATGTATACACACTGTGTCACTTGTGGTGCATCTACATGTATTGTCTGTCCAGGTGAAGTGTCACGTGTCTATATGCCTGATGTATACACGCTGTGTCACGTGTGGTGCATCTACATGTATTATCTGTCCAGGTTAAGTGTCACGTGTCTATATACCTGATGTATACACACTGTGTCACGTGTGGTCCATGTACATGTATTATCTGTCCAGGTGAAGTGGCACGTGTCTATATATGCCTTATGTATACACACTGTGACACGTGTGGTCCATCTACATGTATTATCTGTCCAGGTGAAGTGTCACGTGTCTATATGCCTGATGTATACAGACTGTGTCACGTGTGGTGCATCTACATGTATCATCTCTACAGGTGAAGTGTCACGTGTCTATATGCCTTATGTATACACACTGTGTCACGTGTGGTGCATCTACGTGTATCATCTCTACAGGTGAAGTGTCACGTGTCTATATGCCTGATGTATACACTGTGTCACGTGTGGTGCATCTACATGTATTATCTGTCCAGGTGAAGTGTCACGTGTCTATATGCCTGATGTATACACGCTGTGTCACGTGCGGTGCATCTACATGTATCATCTCTACAGGTGAAGTGTCACGTGTCTATATGCCTGATGTATACACACTGTGTCACGTGTGGTGCATCTACATGTATCATCTCTACAGGTGAAGTGGCACGTGTCTATATGCCTGATGTATACACACTGTCACGTGTGGTGCATCTACATGTATTATCTGTCCAGGTGAAGTGTCACGTGTCTATATGCCTGATGTATACACACTGTGTCACGTGTGGTGCATCTACATGTAATTTCTCTACAGGTGAAGTGTGAAAGGTACTGGAATACGGAGGCTCCACTACAAGCTGGGATATACACAGTCACTGTTCTAAGAGAGGAGAAGAGGACAAACTGGACCATCAGAGAACTCACGGTCACACAGAAGGGGGTATATACATACACAGACATGACACATTTGTACACTACTTTTATCATCCCGACCATAAGTCAATGCACTAAGTTACCCAAGCCTGTACTTATGGCAAGGCTTTATTGAAACGCTTCAATTTTCATAAATCAGGGAAGAGTAATATGTATAAGATAACACAAGTGTTTGAATCGTTTCAGGTCGTTTTATAATGCTATTATGTCTGCTTTGACAACCTACGTCCAGAACTGACTTTCCTATTATTTGATAAGGCACACACACACACACACACACACACACACACACACACACACACACACACACACACACACACACACACACACACACACACACACACACACACACACACAAAAGAAAGAGAGAGGGAGGGAGGGAGGGAGAGAGGGCGGGGGGAGAGAACGAGGGAGAAGGAGAGAAATGTTACATTTGCACACTACTTTTATCAGCCGGACCATAAATCAATCCAATAAAGTTACCCAAGCATGTATTTATTACATATATAATCATATTATTTATAACGCCTATATTAGAACGTGTTTATATTTAGTATTTTTACTTCTTTTTAAAAGACTTCTTCCATAACGTTCACAGAAACGACCCACGAAAACAGTCCTTCAGTTTCACTTCACGGTATGGCCTGATCATGGTGTGCCGGAAGTGACGTCACTGATGGAGTTCGTTTGGCGGGTGCGGAAAACAAAGTCATCGTTACAAGGTCCCCTTCTCGTTCACTGCAGGTGAAGTATTCCGCCCAAGTTTTCGTCTCATTCCAGTAGTCGAGAGAGTGTTCCTTGTATTCATTTGAATCAGCGTTAATAACAGAACATTCTGCATTATGTACATGTTTGTATAGTTAATATGATTCTACCTTCAATTTCGATATATGAAGGACTGTAGATTTAACGTGATTTTTCCCAAATAAAGGTGTGAATAATAGTACTACAAATACAAATAAAATATACCAAAACACAACTTTTCAAGATGATCTGCACGATTTGCTGGTAAAGACGTAACGTGTTTCTGTAAAGTAAAGTCAATGATGGATTTCCTTTTCATTTCAACACATTTTGAAAGTGTTTATATTTGCTAAGATTGGAAAAAAGCAATACTAGATTTAGCTTCAATGGCTATATTTTCATCTGAATGTGTACGTTTCAATGGCTATAAGCGGATCCATAAGCGATGATACTGATGTCTTTTTTGAGAACCATTTAGAAATTGGAGTACTAAGTAAGGAGAAGATATGTTGATGAACAACTTCTGTGTTACCATTAGGAGCGAAGTTTCGATGTGGTTCTATCACTTGCTTCATAACGGAGTTAGAACCTACCGTTATCAAGCTGAGTCTTATCTTATCCTTACTTAATGACATCAATGGGTATAAAACTATATCCATTTGCATAGTTGTTTCTGGCTGCATGAAAAGCACGCTTTTACGTGCGTGGATAAAATAAATACAATGACATGATCGTGTCTTCCTAGTGCGGGCATTGGCCGGACCGGGACGTACATCTCTACAGACTACTGTCTGGACAGAGGTCAGTCTGAACAGAGAGTGGACGTGTTTGGGTATGTGTCCCAACTGAGGAGCGAGAGGAAGGACATGATCCAGACCCATGTAAGTCTCCAGAATAGTGGTGTGTGAATATAGTTTGACGCGGTTCCAGTTTAGAATCAAGGCGGAAGACACCAGGAATAGCGTTCACACATTGTATCAACTTCGAACCACTCGTTTCCCCTATCGCCCTGTAGTTCAAGGGAGTGAAGTCCATAAATAATCAGTCAAGGAGTGTTTATACTTCTGTATTTCTTACCTGGCTACAGTAAAATTAATTCCCCACAGTCAGCAGTATTCAAAGGCAGCTTTTAACTAATCGAGTCTGGGCCAGGCAAACTAGTGGGTGACAGCGTGAGCACCGATCACACCGTCGTGGAACGGTCGCTACCAGTCGGGTATAATAAAACAGAATCAACCCGCCCCTGTATTGAAACCTCCCGATCCTCATTCTGTGCGGCTCCGGCATCACGGGGTACTTAGGAATCGCCACAACTCCCCTGTTAGTCATTAAGTACTTTCGCATGCCTTTGATATGTTTCATCAGAAATGGCATTCAGATATTTACGAAAGTTCAAGATATGATACTTATCGCCAGTTCAAGTCATCGCTTGAACCAGAATCTTATTTATCAAACTTACGGTAAAGGAATTTTCGTAACATCATTATTCGTTTCAGACTTCGCCTGAATGATCTAGAAATTAACACAGGGAGATTTTCATCTATTGAGAAATCCCTAAGGTTATGCCCATTCTGTGACATTGTTGTCGAAGATGAATACCATTTTATGTTTATTTGTCCTATATACGAAAATCTGAGAAACAAGTACTTAACGCAGTGGTCTTTATCTCAATTTAATGCTATAAGATTGTCTTCATTACTGTCCTGCAAGAATCTTATAACATCAACTGGCTTTGTACATACATCATGCGTTTTTGTTACGAAGTGAACTGTTACCTTGACTTTGTGTCTTATAAAATAAACTGACGGCCAAAAGAAACGTTACCAACGAATTTCTAGGATAAAATATGACCAACACAATTTGAAGCAGCAATAACAATTATATTGTAGAAATTCATCATTCAGAACAGTAAAATGCGAATTTACTAACAACAACAACAACAAAGTCCTTGACCTCCAACAGTGACATTTCTTGACAAGGGGTCATTCGTCCAGTATTCGATCAACAGCATTGGTTACAACTTTAAGGTGACGACGGCCGAGACCGTTCAATACGGGATATGACCTCCATGAGCGGCAATGCATCTTCGAATGCGGCGTCGAACTTATTAGACAAGCGTCCTCACATCGACTGCAGGTATCCGGTTCCATTCCTCACGGAGGGCAACGACCAACGCTTGTCTCGTGAAGGGAGGATGTTGACGTTTCCGAAGACGACGCCCCAGCTGGTCCCAGAGGTGTTCTATGGGTGACAGACCTGGTGATCGAGCTGGCCACGACAGGACAGTCACGTTGTTGGCGTTTAGGAAGTCTCTAACAATACGGGCTTTCTGGGGTATGGCGTTATCTTGTTTGAACACCGTCCGTTGTTGACGCTGGGTGAAAGGAAGAACCACTGGCCGTAAGATATTGTCAATGTAGCGTTGTGCTGTCAGATTGCCTTCGATAATGACAAGTTCTGTCTTCTCGTCCCCGCAAATGCTGCCCCCGACCATCACACTTCCGCCCTCGTAAGGTTCCACCTCCTAGACACAACAAGGAACCGTACGTTCCCCACGTCGTCGATAAACTCGCGTCCGCCCATCAGGTTTGAAGAGTTGGAAGTGCTCTCGTCACTAAACAGCACTCGCCGCCATTCCCTTTGTTGCCATCGCTGAGTTTGCCCACGTCAATCTTGCACGTCGATGTTGACGGGTCAATGTCATGCCCTTGAAAGGGCGATAAGCCCGGAGACCATGTCGTAGTCGTCTGGCAGTAGTTAGGACACACCACAAAATAATAATTATCAGCAGAAGAAATACGTTTCTTCTGCTGACGTCACTTCCTGTTGGCGCATTTTTTCTATTTCTTTTGATTTTATAATGTATAGTTTATAGACTTTCTGGTGACGTTGTATTGCAGGAATAAAGGCTATAACTATTATTTTAGTTTTGTGGTGTGTTGATAACGTAGGTTTCAGTAAATCACTGTTTGTCTGCTGACCGGATGTCCTAAGCTGTTGGCAGCTGATGACGTCACAGTAAGAAATCTGTTCCTCAGATGAAGTACCCGTAAAAGGCGGTCATCCTGCGGGGTCGTGACCTTTGGTCTGCCACTCCGGGGTCTGTCTGCGGTTCTGGCAGTCTGTCTGAGACGTGCTACCAGTCTGGTAATGGTCATCTTGGAGCAGTTCATGTTAATGGCAACCGCTCTCGGTGTCGCTCCCATCTGCAGCATACCTATGGCTCTCTCCCTCTGGACAGCGGTCATTCTTGGCATGTTCGTTGGTGTTAATCATTGCAACCAATGATAGGGAACAGATCCGTGCTTAATTTAAACCCGGAAATTGCACGATAATTTGGGAAAGAATGTTTTAAAAAATTGCTGAAAAACAACAATATCTCCCAAAATCCGCAAAGCACGTGCAAAGAACGACAGAGAACATGAAGGCTGTATCCGTGAGATGTGTTCTTTACTGTTTTTGAAAAGGTTGGCATCTTTGTTTCAAAGTGGCAAATCAGTTAATGTTTGTAACGTTTCCTTAGGCCCTCAGTTTATGTTATGTAACCCCGTTGTATATGGGCCTGTGGCCTTTCATACAGTAAATAATTGAATTGAATTGAATAGTTAACACTGACGGAAACCTCCAAACCTTTACAAAACGTGTCGTGAGTATTGTCAGACGTCTGTGAAACACCCACATTGGTGTGACGTTCTCCAATTATGGGTGAATTATGAATCTTTGTTACAGAAAGTAGTTCGCTGGCCTAATTAGCATATATATATATATATATATATATATATACAACTTACAATATCCATGAGCTCATTTGGTGATATGGACGTAAAGCCTTTGTTGAGTTTCTTAAATCTCACTACAAACTTTGCCAACCAATATATAATGATACGATTCCTAGTAGTAATACGCATACACATTGATAGAAAACGATATTCAACAGCTTTACCTGTTGAGCAGGTATTACACACAGAGGACGAAGGTTTTCACTAGATGATGTGGTATATGTCCCTGCTACTTCAATCGGTCCCTGGTTGGAACATCAGCAGCAGGGCTACACCCCCAGCTCCCCATGAATTGTTTCCTGATCCGTATTACATTAGTCTGTCACGTGGATGTATACGTTGAATGATGGTTAAATGTCATGTCTTATGCAAACTGCGCTCAACAGTACATCAAAACAAGAGTCTATGTAAAATAATACAATCCTTGTCGACATTTAGGTTGCAGTCTTTACAACGCTAACTGTATATTACGCCCTATCCAGGAGCAATATAAAAGTGTCCATCTCGCCCTGGCTGAAGCATTCTCCATGGGGGATACAACACTGTCGTCCCAGAAGTTCCGAGAGAGAATAAGCCTCAGTAGGGTCTTCCAGATGGGAAACTGCTCAGAAGCGAAACTGCTCAGGGTAGGGAATGACATGAAATCTAGGTCACACTCAGTCCTATTGTACCGTTTCCTTCGTGTCCTATACTATTGCTGCACTTTGCTATATAAGTACTGTAAAGGTGAACGTAGCATTAAACCCCACTTTACCTCACCTCACTTCATTTCTTTTATGTATCGTGCTATAGTGCTACATTATTATTGATTCAACTTTTTACCTCACCTCACCTCACCCCACCCCACCTCACCTCACCTCAACCCCTCACCTCACCTCACCTCACCTCACCTCACCTCACCTCACCTCACCTCACCTCACATGTGTGGTCTTTGCGCCAATGCTGCAATATTACCGATGTAACATTTTAACTTTAAGAAACTTGCTATCTCTGTGTCCTTACCCGTTAAGATCCGTGGCAGAATAGGTCTTCAGCAACCCATGCTTGCCCAAAAAGGCGACTATGCTTGTCGTAAGAGGCGACTAACGGGATCGAGTTTTTACAGACCGTCGTCATATAGCTGGAATATTGCCGAGTGCGGCGTTAAACAACCAACCAACCAGACAACTCGGTATCCTACTCTGAGCAAATGTAAAGTGTCCTTGTGATGAAAGTGCTATCCAGCCAAACATTGCTAGTCTTGACCCTGTTAATCCTGAACCTTCCAGGATAATTACTGCTGGGAATGCTTACATGTGCACAGGGGACACGATACATTCCCATGATGGTTCTTTAAGCTTGATTCTCTTTACCTTCCTCATGCTTACTGTCGTTTATCCGGACATTACCTGATCCGGGCGATTTCACTAGATACACTACCGTCCGGATTAACGGGTCTCCCTGTAGTGTGACAACCGACTTTATCATGTCCCTGATCTTTTGACTGTCATTCCTCATATTTAAGGTTCTGAACAATGAACGGAAAGCACTAAGGAACACAGGTAACTTGCTTCTTCAACTTAACACCTGGTAACACCATTATCTGAAAAATAAACACATGTTTATAGTATAGTTGGGATCGGACATTGGACTCTGGTTACAGCAGATATTTCCCAGGAATATGGAAAATGTTTCGTCTCTTTTCTTTACAACAAAATGAAGATGAAATTATCAACTGTTATGAACTGTGTGATATTATCATGTACATGTTATTGTCTCATTACATGGGGATGTCAGGTAATAGCAGGATTAGTCGTGATTAAATTCCCAGATTTCGTAAAAGATTTATTCACCTGATGAACATTTCTTCTTGGATTATTACAATTTACAATGTATTCATTTATTGGTCAGAACTTAATCTAGCTAGTCAAACTACCAATCACAGATATATTTACTGTCATCAGGTAAAGCTGGTCAGCTGTGGGTAAATGGCAGACAGGACCACTATGCTGCACAAGTGTTGGTGAGTAAATGCCAGACAGGACCACTATGCTGTACAAGTGCTAGTGAGTAAATGCCGGACAGGACCACTATGCTGTACAAGTGCTGGTGAGTAAATGCCAGACAGGACCACTATGCTGTACAAGTGCTGGTGAGTAAATGCCAGACAGGACCACTATGCTGTACAAGTGCTGGTGAGTAAATGTCAGACAGGACCACTATGCTGTACAAGTGCTGGTGAGTAAATGCCAGACAGGACCACTATGCTGTACAAGTGCTGGTGAGTAAATGCCAGACAGGATCACTATGCTGTACAAGTGCTGGTGAGTAAATGCCAGACAGGACCACTATGCTGTACAAGTGTTGGTGAGTAAATGCCAGACAGGACCACTATGCTGTACAAGTGCTGGTGAGTAAATGCCAGGAAGGACCACTATGCTGTACAATTGTTGGTGAGTAAATGCCAGACAGGACCACTATGCTGTACAAGTGCTGGTGAGTAAATGGCAGACAGGACCACTATGCTATACAAGTGTTGGTGAGTAAATGTCAGACAGGACCACTATGCTGTACAAGTGTTTCTGAGTAAATGTCAGACAGGACCACTATGCTGTACAAGTGCTGGTGAGTAAATGGCAGACAGGACCACTTTGCTGTACAAGTGCTGGTGAGTAAATGGCAGACAGGACCACTTTGCTGCACAAGTGCTGGTGAGAAAATGTCAGACAGGACCGCTATGCTGTACAAGTGCTGGTGAGTAAATGCCAGACAGGACCACTATGCTGTACAAGTGCTGGTGAGTAAATGCCAGACCGGACCACTATGCTGTACAAATGCTGGTGAGTAGATGCCGGACAGGACCACTATGTTGTACAAGTGTTGGTGAGTAAATGCCAGACAGGACCACTATGCTGTACAAGTGCTGGTGAGTCTAAACGTGGCCATGCAATCGCAGTTGGTACAAGTTATCTCCCTTGAGCTACAACGTTCATTCAAAACACTCTTATGATTGGTGTTCTATATCAAACAGTTATTATTACTTCAAATTCGAACTTTCCGCAATGTACAATATTAACATTCATTTCTGTACCCACCATGTTCACGAAACATATAACATACGATATTATATCTTTATATGATGTTACAAGAGGCTAACAAAGTTAATCTTCCTCGAGCATAGACTCATCACTTTAAATCATGTGTGTCTGTTGTATAGCCAATAAAATGAATATGTTTACACATACCCGCGTTATAGGAAGCATACATGCTTGACAGCTGACAAAGGTTTACAGGGCGAGTTCCATGTGTGCCCAGATGCGTTTGTTGGTATTGTTAGTGGGACAAAATATAAAAGTGTTCCTCCCAAATGTTTGCTTGCAATCAAAAATGCATAAAAGCATGACTCCCTATTCACTTCTGAGCAAAATATGCCGAGAAACATTTAGCCTTTCTTGTCTTCTTCATTGTCTTCATTGTCTTCTCCGCAATGTTCAACACCCGATCCAGACACATCAGTCTAAGTTATAATACGAACGCTATTACCTTTTATACATGACACATGAAACAATTAAACAGATATAGCAGTGTTCTATATATGACAGTCCTACCTGTGTAAGCACGGCTACGTGTTGAGCGAGGTGCCCTCCTTGTCCAGCACCGAGGGATTCTGGAAGATGGTGGAGGACCAAGAATCGGATGTCGTCGTCTTCCTTCCGGAAGCCAGCAAGGTATTTACGTTTTAAAATCGTCAGTAATGGTACAGTATTTCAGTTGCATCAAGACGCGACAGCTTAATGTTGGACACAATAATGTCCGAGGAAAGTCAAAACCTTTGTTGAACACTCTAACATACATGTTGTGCACAACATGCTCAGGGCGAACGCGCAGTATGCAGGCCAAGGGACAACTCAGCCGGCCGTTTGAGACTAATGGACAGACCTTGACACCTAGCAGAACTCATTTCCGATTTTGATGGGGGTGGGTGGTGCGTGTGTGTGAAGCGGAGAGGAGGGTGGGGGGTGGGGGCTGGGGGGTCGGGGTGGTGGTGAGTACTATGAGTACAGATGTTCGCCGCGTTCAATAAGTTGAATTTTCCTCCAATATCCGAACAATGATGCTAAGATCAGTGTCGGATATCCATCCTTGGTCCTTTGTTCGGGCTAGACAATGGATAGGCGGGCAATTCGCCGGGGAAGAGATCACTTCCTGCATCCATGTGGAGAGTCACTGAAATGTCGGTTGTCTCTTGTTTGATGTTTCTAGTAAATAAGGTCGAATAAACAAATCGATCTCATAAGAATTATGCTATTATTCGAATGCTTACAGTATAACATTGTGTCTTCATCATGTCATCCTCGACAACCCAGTGTATAATAAGACATATCTATTCTACATGTATTATGATAAATAGCCTGGACCTATTCGTTGTCTTTAGCAACCAATGCTTGCCGTAAAAGGCAACTAGGCTTGTAAGAGGCGACTAACGGGATCGGGTGGTCAGGCTCGCTGACTTGGGTGATGCATGTTGATCCCAATTGCGTGAATCAATACTCATGATTTGAATCACTGGATTGTCTGGTCCAGATTCGATAATTTATAGACCGCCGTCATAAAACTGGAATATTGCTGAGTGCGGCGTTAAGCAACAAACAAACGAACATGGTAATAAAATAACACCACGCGCAAGAGTAGTGCTGTTCTGGGTTAGCGATTGGGAACATTGAGATGGGGATGTCAATTACGTAAGGATTATCATAATAGCATGTAGAAATAATACCCTGGACAGTCAAGGATCATATTGTTTCCGCCAGTATCTGCCCAGTGTGTGCCCAGAGAGGGGCGCTAATCACTGGAACTCAATAGCAGTCAGGAGCAGGAAGATGGTCCACATCAACAATGAGCTGGCGTGTCGGAACATACAGCTTAAAGCAAAGGTAAATCATCAATGCAGCGTTTACTGGATAAACATCCATAGGAAGTCCTCTCCCCAGCATTCTATGCTTATCATACGAGGCCACTAAATGGACTATGGGCAAGCATCACATAAAGAAAATGCATCGTTGTAAAACTTTCTAAAGAGAGATTCGTATTAAATGAATGTCATAATCAATAATATTTCAGTGTTCTTACGTACATGTGAGCGTGTCCGTTTAATGGAGGGGAAAGCCTGAAATGTACTTCGGCACATGGGAGCGTGTCAGCTTGATGTGGTGATGGTGGAGTATGGGGGTGTCGTTGTGGGGGTGGGGGAGGGAAAATGTACTTATGTACATGGGAGCGTGTCAGCTTGATTTCGGGTGGGGGTGGAGTATGGGAGGGGATATTGAGGGGGGTGTACTTATGTACATTGGAGCGTGGCCGCTTGATGTTGTGGGGGAGCTTTAAGTGATTATACACTTTGATGAAACCGACAAACCAAGGATCATAATCAGGGCGAACTAGAGATTGGACCACAAGATAAGAACATCCTGACAAGGCTCAAATACACCCCTGGTAAACGTTTAAGACCTACAACACTTCGGGCTTCCCACCCATATCAAGCTGATCATGACTCGCAGTGATATAACTGAAATACTGTTATACCAAACTCGTTCACTCACTCGCTCACTCACTCTCGCCTCAAAGAGCAACCCTGGTGTCAACATGAACGTCAACGTGTATTCCACATCGACGTCATCGCAACTGACATTGCAGGACTTTCCAGATGTCATCAATCATCTGGATCGACCAAGGAATTCTGAAGGAGACTCACGACCGATGACCGTAGTGTTCGGGTATAGTGCCTTTAAACAAATGTTCATTCTCAATTGTTTATTATCTACGTGGAATCAAATTGTTTGGGCAGTTTGTTGATCGGGGGTTTGAATCTCAGATTCGTGGTTTGTTTGCACCATGACAGTGCGCGTGGGTGGCACTACAATAGTCAATGCCTACGAGTTTCATCCAACAATAATTTATGTTCAATCGAATATATTTAATAAGTATAAGTATGGTTTCCGTCAAACATGTTCTTGACAGTCACTACAAGAATGTTCGCCCTTTCTCTAACTGTATGGAAAAAGTGATTACTCCGTTATATTAGGGTTGCACATGTATATCTTGTATCAATATTTGAATAGCGTCATCTGTTACTGGGAAATTAAATCTGTTAACGATCTCACATGTTCCAGGGATGTTATAAGTTGCAAATATCCGTAAAAAAAAGTCAGAGGCGAGGTGATATATTGTTGTAGAAGATTGGAGAGCGTACCCGACATGTTAAACCGATAAATGCACAATATCACACCCAGAACATATGCATGTCTCGGGAATGTTCCCGATTGTACATTGACAGACCAAAGGAGAAACAAGATGCAGTGATGTTCTGCGTCATCAGCAACATCCTTCAACGCTGTATCCATGACGATGAAGTTGAGATATTCAACAACACCAGGAGACTGTCATATTTGTTCACACACGATGTGACTAAGGTAAATTTATCTCCCCTCTATTCACGCTTGGGTTCGCTTGGCGCATTTGGAGAAGCATGTTGCTTGATGTCTTAATTCTGACTTTGTAATAAACTGTCAGCTAACGTACTCACTGATTATTTGCTAATACCGTGACATTACTGGTCAATTACGAATGACAATGTCATGCTTAAATAGGGAATCATAAATATGGATATGCATTAATTATTTCCGGGTTTGACTCTCGAACCCCAATCTGCTGATGAGGATCATCGGGTCACATCATACTAAGGTGGAGTTGTTGTCAACATTGGTTTTCTGGACGTCCTTTTGCGGCTTGAATAGTAGTGACCGCGGTTGAAACACTCAAACATAGATATCGTTTCACCATTTGTGCAAAATTATGACCAGTTTTTATTCGCTGTCTTGCTGCTGGGTTGAATTCAAATTGTAGTACGCCTTGCTGCTGTGAAGCCACAACGCAACCTGCGCTCTGACATGATCTTTCAAGGGAGAGAACCATGTTTACCGTACACGGACAACTTCCGCATGTGATTGTCGCAAATATCAGTATTGTTACCACCTCGTATAGTTGTCGTCATTTAGGCATGTGTTTCTGGTATCTATTTCTGTCAGCTCTGCTGTTTCAATGCTTTCAGAGTGACCTTGCATCTCTGTACAGAAGTGTCCCATATCAAGCTGACCTCGACAGGGGCTCGGTGTATGTCAACGTCAGCGATGTGTGACGTAGAATAAGGAAAAGGAAAACAGGATAAATAGCACGAACTCCTGGCTACGCGTACCATGTGCTGTGTGACGTGTGGTGTTGGATGCACTGATCGCTAGCCAGATGTTGGTGTTCCTGATATCCACCGTAACCAGCACACACTGTTTTTTTTGGTACAACCAGAGGACAAATGATTATTTGCCTTAAATATATATTTTTGTTCTGGAACAGACACCACCCTCCCACCACCACCACTACCACCACGCACACTGAATATCACACGATCTGTTCCAAAGATGCATAACCTGAGCAGATGCCGATGAGTGCGTGGGTATAGTTTTACGCCGCTTTTATCAATATTGATGCAAAATCGCAGCGTGGGACAACAGAACCACAGATTCTACCCATGTGGGGAATCGAAACAAGGTCTTCAGCGTCACGAACGAACGCGTTAACCACTGGGCCACACCACCGCCCCTAACGATGACATAAGGTATTTTCAGTGAGAAAGCATTTCGCTGCGGACCTGCCTAAATTTGAACTCCTACCCTGATTACTGATGCCTGAAGGATATGTCATTCTCTGCTTATCTTCATAAAAATCGAAATCCTGGGGAAATACGTTATGACGCCTGCCAACAGATTCATGTAACATCCTCTTTATGACTACAGTGAAATATATGCATTTGACAAACTCTGTGTACGTATCTATTATCTGTGCTATTGAAAAAAAAAAAAAGCCTTCTGGCCCAATGTCGCTATCTGTTTATACAGCAGTCACGTGATAACGAACACAGTGATATGTGTATTCTCGCTCTCGTTATGTGCTATGCTCTGTGATGATTCTTTATTATGTTATTATTTACACAATTGTTGGATGTTTTAATAAAGTTATTCAAACCATGGTATACGTTTATTTAAATACAAAACTTACAATCAAGTTTTTTTGAGTGATCAGCTGAAAAAATAAGCTTAGTGTATATTTAAGAAAAGTCAACCATCGCCAACAATGTAACAACACATGAAGCTTCCGCACGACACACAACTACATATACGGATTCTAATACACATGCTAATGTAAATAACGCGACAAAAAAAAACTCCCACATCCAATAGAAATATCTGCATAAAGCAGAGTCGATTGTACGATATCATGAGCATGTGTTTATGAATCACTATCAAAAAGTAATGATACCAGGTGTTCGCTAAAAAATATGTGGAAGGAAATAGGTTATTTGATTGTTATTGAACGATATCAGATCATCGATATGCCTGAAGCTTACGTTAAACTTAAATTAGAATTACCTTGTTTTGACTTTGCGAATCCGAACAGAAATTCCGATTCATTTGTATTAAAGAAATAGAATCAGCAAGAAGGGGAGTACAATTGGTGCCCATGGGGATAACCCTTCTTGCCTAAATGTCTTACACTTGTATTTTACGTAAATGTTATCAGTGAGGAAGCCCAGCACAGTCTCTGAACGTGTGCACAGCGAGTCTGTATCGCAGATATAATCCAACATGTGAATAGACATGTGGGATTATATCCTTATTCTGTACCACCCTATGATAAGTATACTCACACGCAAAAGAAATCCAAGGCGTGTATGGAGTATACATGTTATTCATTTAGAAATACTAAAAGGGCAAGATTGACTTGACTGAAGACAGTTTAATGGATAAAAAGGCAGCTGACATAATTGTTGTTTTTTTCAAATGTTAAGGGCTTACACAAATTCGGGTCAATACCAAAAATGTCAGTCAATACCTGGTGTGAACACTGCCTCACATCTCCTGTGCATTGAGTGGATCAGACGATTTGTGAAGGCCCTAGGGATCCTCCTGCACACATCCAGAGCAGCTGTGCGTAGTTCATCGGCAGTTGTAGGGACTGGGAGCATATTGTGCAGACCTCATCCCACAAGTGTTCGATGGGGTTTAGATCAGGGCTGAGGGCTGGCCACGGTGGAACACGGATGTTGTGTTGTTGCAGAAAGACCATGGTAGCTCTGGCAACATGGGGACGAGTGTTGTCCTGTTGGACAATGTTTTCTTGATGTTGTGCAAAACATGGAACAACGTGAGGTCTGATCACTTGGTCGATATACCACTGAGCAGTGACGCCGTGTCCCCGACCTTGACCAACATTCAACGTTTCTGTGCGGCGAAACGATCACCTCGACGCCACCAAATTCTGATTCTTCCGTCTGCATGGGAGACACAAAAGCGACTTTCATCAGAGAAGATGACACGACTTCACTCACGATGACGCCAATTGCGATGACCCTGTGCCCATTCAGTGGGTGAGTGAGTTAATATTTAAAGCCACATCGGCAAGATTTCAGCCATATCGTGACTAAAGCGATTAATACAATGTCATTAAGAATGTGCCCACTGAAGTCGTGCTTGTCGATGCCGTGGTTGGAGAACAGGACGACGTGCTGGTCGGCGACATCTGAGGTTGTTGGAAAGGAGACGTCGGATCACAGTGTCCCGGCTAATGTGTCGATTATGTGTTCCTGTCGAGCACATAACTGTCGAGCAGTTTCACTTGAAGTTAGGAACGGATGACGCTGGTGTTGACGGGTAATCTGCCGATCTTATCGAGGTCTGGTGACCCTAGGACGACCGCTCCGAGGAAGGTCATCTGTAGTCTGTGTAGCATTGTATCGATGCAGGAGACGGTAAATTGTGGTTATGTTAACGTTGAAATGACGGGCAACATCTTGGACAGACTCCAGCTTCCAAACGTCCGACAGCCTGGTTTCTCTGAATTTGAGTTAAGCGTGGCATTGTTTTTTGTTTGTTTGTTTTTTAAATCTTTATTCACATTGAATAAAGGCTTGGCATTGTTGACCAAGGAGTGGTAGGACCAAGAATCCGCCACAATTTTATACCCACTACAGTTTGTGCATATTCGATTTCGCGAGAAATGGATGCATTATACCAACATATTTATTGAAATGGTGCGTTTTGGCGATTCGTTTTTTATGTTGCGTTTTTACTTGGGGCTTCCAAAATGCAACAAAAATATTGATAACACCATCAGGCTTCACTACATGCTAACAGTCGCATCAATTTATGGTTCCGTGTTTGTGAGCTATTTGCTTAAAACCACTTGCGTTTCTTTTGCGTGTGAGTATAGATACCGGGTTAAGCCAGAAGAAAATATTTCAATTTGTTGCCCATAAGGAAGTTATGGCTGTTTCTGATTCCACATTTGGGAGACATTTTGTTTTATGTTTTATGATGTTGTAAGGGCAATATGCATAGATACACCTCGTTCATTGCTTGTTATGATGTCAGTCATTAGGCTGTCGAGCCTGGGGTCGATTATTTACAGACTGCCGTTATACATTTGACATATAATCTTGGTGCGGCGTCATCATACGCACACAAATACGTACACCGATATGTCGAACTGTTTTTCCTAAAATCAAAAAATCAAACTCGAATAAATCGAACTTTTCCCTGTTATTTCGAGTTCGACAACGGTATTCAGCTGTAATCGATTCAGCTGTTTTCCTTATAGCCTCTGTAGCTGCCAGTGTCACTACATATGTTACAGCTTCACCACTCTCAGCCAGTGTCAGTACATATGTTACAGACTCACCACTCTCAGACAGTGTCACTGCATATGTTACAGCTTCATCACTCTCAGACAGTGTCACTGCAAATGTTACAGCTTCACCACTCTCAGCCAGTGTCACTGCATATGTTACAGCTTCACCACTCTCAGCCAGTGTCACTGCATATGTTACAGCTTCACCGCTCTCAGCCAGTGTCACTGCATATGTTACCGCTTCACCACTCTCAGACAGTGTCACTGCATATGTTACAGCTTCACCACTCTCAGCCAGTGTCACTGCATATGTTACAGCTTCACCACTCTCAGCCAGTGTCACTACATATGTTACAGCTTCTCCACTCTCAGCCAGTGTCACTACATATGTTACAGACTCACCACTCTCAGCCAGTGTCACTACATATGTTACAGACGCACCACTCTCAGCCAGTGTCACTACATATGTTACAACTTCACCACCCTCAGCCAGTGTCACAGCATATGTTACAGCTTCACCACTCTCAGCCAGTGTTACTGCATATGTTACAGCTTCACCACTCTCAGCCAGTGTTACTGCATATGTTACAGCTTCACCACTCTCAGCCAGTGTCACTGCATATGTTACAGCTTCACCACTCTCAGCAAGTGTCACTGCATATGTTACAGCCAGTGTCACGCTCATTCTTACATGAACAGTGTTTTCATTTATTTACACATTGGCCATATTCAAATAGGATAACACATTGGCATTCACATTTATTTACACATTTGTAATTTTCACATCAGTTAACACAATCGTATTCGCATTTATTGACACAACGTTACAGTTCACAAGTATTTACATATACACACACATTCAGGATAATGTATCCGGACGTGGTGAGCACACAACGCTGTTCCGCAATGCATTCTATTCAGCTGGTGTGTGAATCGTAGTCCCCTCTCTGAAGCATACATCCCGTCTATTGATAAGTTTCAACGTTCATGTTTTCCTCGTGTTCTACTTCCTATTACATACAACTGATATGAATATCACACTAATGTGACACTTGCAGCCCTCCGTCATCCACCATGTCGGTTCTGCTTCACAGTGCCATGCTCCTATTCTTCTTGATAGCACTAGGACGTTGGCATACAACGGGTAAGATTTCCATTCGTACTAGTGTATCCCTGAGTGGTGTCCTCACTGGGCTCATATATGTATCATCGACATTTTGCCTTTTACGCCCAAGAGAATGATTATTCTTTGACTTGCACGGTGTGAGGTTAGTCATGTCGCTGATACTAGGAGGAAGACATGGCGTGTGCAGCAAACCTAGAGGTCGTGATTATGAATTCGAGGACATGGTACTGTGTATTTGGTTGGTTATGTTTACAAATTGATCAATACTGCAACAAAACCAGGATTGAGCCAGTGAATGATGAAGTAGTGACACATGTATTGATTATGAAAATGTATTACATAACAGCGAATGACGAGGTATGATAAACATATTGTTACACTGAATGTATGACATAACAGCAAATTGCGAAGTATGATAAACATATTGATACACTGAATGTATGACATAACAGCGAATGACGAGGTATGATAAACATATTGATACACTGAATGTATGACATAACAGCGAATGACAAGGGATGATAAACATATTGATACACTGAATGTATGACATAACAGCGAATGACGAGGTATGATAAACATATTGATACACTGAATGTATGACATAACAGCGAATGACAAGGGATGATAAACATATTGATACACTGAATGATTGACATAACAGCGAATGGCGAGGTATGATAAACATATTGATACACTGAATGTGTGACATAACAGCGAATGACGAGGTATGATAACCGAACTGATACATTGTATGTGTGACAAAAAAGCGAATGGCGAGGTATGATAAACATATTGATACACTGAATGATTGACAAAACAGCGAATGGCGAGGTGTGATAAACATATTGATACACTGAATGTGTGACAAAACAGCGAATGAAGAGGTATCATAAACATATTGGTGCACTAAATGATTGACATAACAGCGAATGACGAGGTATGATAAACATATTGATACACTGAATTTTTTCACATAGCAGCGAATGAAGAGGTATAATAACCGAACTGATACATTGTATGTGTGACAAAACAGCGAATGGCGAGGTATGATAAACATATTGATACACTGAATGTGTGACATAACAGCGAATGAAGAGGTATAATAACCGAACTGATACATTGTATGTGTGACAAAACAGCGAATGGCGAGGTATGATAAACATATTGATACACTGAATATGTGACAAAACAGCGAATGAAGAGGTATAATAACCGAACTGATACATTGTATGTGTGACAAAACAGCGAATGACGAGGTATCATAAACATATTGATACACTGAATGTGTGACATAACAGCGAATGACGAGGTATCATAAACATATTGATACACTGAATGTATGACATAACAGCGAATGAAGAGGTATAATAACCGAACTGATACATTGTATGTGTGACAAAACAGCGAATGGCGAGGTATGATAAACATATTGGTGCACTGAATAAATGACATAACAGCGAATGGCGAGGTATGATAAACATATTGATACACTGAATGTGTGACAAAACAGCGAATGAAGGGGTATAATAACCGAACTGATACATTGTATGTGTGACAAAACAGCGAATGACGAGGTATGACAAACATATTGATACACTGAATGTATGACATAACAGCGAATGACGAGGTATGACAAACATATTGATACACTGAATGTATGACATAACAGCGAATGACGAGGTATGATAAACATATTGATACTCTGAATGTATGACATAACAGCGAATGTCGAGGTATGATAAACATATTGATACCCTGAATGTTGACATAACAGCGAATGTCGAGGTATGATAAACATATTGATACACTGAATGATTGACAAAACAGCGAATGTCGAGGTATTATAAACATATTGATACCCTGAATGTTGACATAACAGCGAATGTCGAGGTATGATAAACATATTGATACACTGAATGATTGACAAAACAGCGAATGACGAGGTATGATAAACATATTGATACTCTGAATGTATGATGGTGAAATGGTGAATTATGACGCATTCATACAATGTGTGCTTGACATAACAACAAGTGACAAAAATATAATGAGGCCCATTTATCTGTAGCTAATACACTTACACGCACCAATCTATCACGCTATAAACGAGTCTCTCAGTTATCAATGGTATTACAATACCTTATACACAATACCTATGGTGATTGAATTTGACTCTGTAGCTCTTCGGGTCCTATTCTACTAAAAGACCTGCACACATATGAATTTTCCAAATTATTGAGTATAGAATAGTGACAACCACAACATATGTATCAATAAGGGTTTATGAGAAGTGAATGAATTCAACCGGCTTGAAACTGATATTCCCTCGTATTTATGAATAGTTAATTTGTGGTACATTTATAAAATGCATATCGTACAATGCAATCTGCAGGAGCAGTTTCCGCTAGCACCGGTGCAACACGTGTACTATGCCCTGGTCAGTTTGGACCGAGCTGTTCCCTGACCTGTGGTCATTGCATAGATGGCGAGCCCTGCCACCAGGACACCGGCGTCTGTTTGAGGGGTTGTCAGGACGGCTTCACTGGTCACAGCTGTAAAGAGACACTGGACTCTACCAGCCCATTCCAAGCGGGACTTGCTGGGGGTGTTGTCATGCTGGTGGTCGCTTTGGTCATCGCGGCGATCGTCATTGGTGCCCACTATCTGTGGAAGAAGCGACAAAGGTAACGCATATTCATCCTCTGAAAACATGGCCTATCTTGTATGAAAATAGTATTTTTAGTGAAACTACAACAGTAAATAGATAATGTCAATGCAAGGGCATAATCAGACTAGATTTCCACAGAAACAGTTTCCATTTGATGTGAAGGGCAAAATAGCTGTGACAAATGTATAAGCATATCATGCCCTAACTGTCGCCCGCCATTCACACAGCTTGCATACAAAAATAGGTATTTATTTCCTGGCTCAGAACAGTAGTAGTCTTGTATTCACCCACATCATGGTGGTTTGCAACAACTAGATTAAGAAACACTCACCTACTCCATAGCGGTCCGTCACAATCAGATTACGAAACACTCACCTACTCCATGGCGGTCCGTCACAACCAGATTAAGAAACGCTCACCTACTCCATGGCGGTCTGTCACAACCAGATTAAGAAAGACTCACCTATTCCATGGCGGGCCGTCACAACCAGATTAAGAAACGCTCACCTACTCCATGGCGGTCTGTCACAACCAGATTAAGAAACACTCACCTTCTCCATGGCGGTCCGTGACAATCAGATTAAGAAAAACTCACCTACTCCATGGCGGTCCGTCACAACCAGATTAAGAAACACTTAGCTACTCCATGGCGGTCCGTCACAATCAGATTAAGAAACACTCACCTACTTCATGGCGGTCCGTCACAACCAGATTACGAAACACTCACCAACTTCATGGCGGTCCGTGACAATCGGATTAAGAAACACTCACCTTCTCCATGGCGGTCCGTCACAACCAGGTTAAGAAACACTCACCTACTCCATAGCGGTCCGTCACATCCAGGTTAAGACACACTCACCTACTCCATGGCGGTCCGTCACAACCAGGTTAAGAAACACTCACCTACTCCATAGCGGTCCGTCACATCCAGGTTAAGAAACACTCACCTACTCCATGGCGGTCCGTCACAACCAGGTTAAGACACACTCACCTACTCCATGGCGGTCCGTCACAATCAGATTAAGAAACACTTACCTACTCCATGGCGGTCCGTCACAACCAGGTTAAGACACACTCACCTACTCCATGGCGGTCCGTCACAACCAGGCTAAGAAATACTCACCTACTCCATGGCGGTCCGTCACAACCAGATTAAGAAACACTCGCCTACTCCATAGCGGTCCGCCATAACCAGTTCAAGGCAAACTAATGACTAAAACCATAAGCAGCGTCCCACGCCATCGGGAAATACAGAATGAAAGTTTTATGTGGGTGCTTGGTGATTCACAGCTGTCTGGAAGCAAGCGAATCTAGACCAGGCAAACTGGTGCCTGTACGCATGGTACGATGACACTCAAGTCACACAACCAGACGACTTTATCCAATATAATAGCCGCTTTGAACCCGAGTCTCCATGGCACAAGGTTGCAATACATGACAGGAATACTTTGTAACATTATGATGCAGGAACATCGAACACGGGAACCTTGAATCAGGATCACTTCCGTCTAAGGAGCAAGTGGCACCGCGGATCTTGTCGCTGTACAGGAAAGGTAGCAACAACAGGAACACGTATGTTGACGAGGAGGTGACAAAAGGAACACGAGGACAAAAAAAGTAATTAATCAATATTTTGTCTGTGAGTGATTGTCATTTCAAACAAAAAACACATGTCTCAAAACATCCAGCATATCAAATGAACGATTTATCTATGTGTTTATTTTTTTATTTAAATAAAAGAATTAATCATGTTTATTTATTTATTTATTTATTTATTTGTGTTTGGGGGAGGTTGTAGTGGGAGGGGAGAGGGGGAAAGGAGGGGGTAGCAAAATCGGAGGACAAAATATATTCACTAGGCGAGATGATCATTACTCATTATTCATGTCAATAACCGTCAAGATCCGGGGTAGAATAGGTCTTCAGCAACCCCTTCTTGCCGTTAAAGGCGACTCACGGGATAAGGTGGTCAGGCTCGCTGACTTGTCTGATGCATGTCATCGTTTTCCAATTGCGTGGATCGATGCTCATGATGTCAATGACTGGCTTGTCTTGTCCAAACTCGAGTTTTTTACAGACCGCCGTCATATGGCTGGAACAAACCCCCCCAAAAAACCAAAGGAATGTACAATGATCCGTTGCCCGGGTAATATAAGGCACTTTGAGAGTGCCACTCCCTGATTAGAATTAATTCTGATATATAGAGAAACAACTGAAATGTTTATGTGCTTCCGTCATGCCTTTTCAAACAGTACGTGCTATTAAATTATTTATCAAATACATTCAGGACCGAGGCGAAGAGAGAATCAGCCATGTCGTCAACCCAGCCTAAGACTATCTCCCTCGCAGATCAACCTGGAACCACCAACGAGGACGATAGAGATGCAGCTAAAGTTTCAAGACAGGAAAAAGCTGCCCCAGACGTGGGCGATATGTATGAAGTCCCTGTCACGCCAGACTACCTCAACATTGACTTGAACATGCACCACGCCGAGGAGGGGAGCAAGGATGAAGAGTACCCGACTCAGGACACTGATTACGACGTACCTCCTCCTCCTCTGCCTACTGACCCCAACTACCTCCCTATGGGCCACACAGAAGATGACGCTGGCTCCATGAGTGATGATTCTTCCTATGAGATACCTGTTGTTTCTTCATAGATTGGGGGCGATATGAGAAACATGACAACAGAGACACTGTAATTCCTGTATGGAACTTTTGCTGTGGCCGATTGCACATCTGAGCAATGGATAATAATTTAATGTCGTCTCTGCAATAGTTTAGTCATATAGCGACTACAGAAATGTACTATATCATTCCACAATACGTCAAAGGACAGTAATATTACTGTTAGGATTTTCAATTTGAATATTATCCCTGGTTTAAATAGGATAGATCACTCGGGCCATCTCGTTATGTCGCTGAAATGGTACTTGGACTTCAGCTTATTATTTTAACAATATTAAACACCGAGTCAAAACTTGTACGGCAAATATGAAAAACATGTGTTTTTGTCATATCAGTAGCGAAAGTAATCATCATCAAAAGGCAGGATGAAAATAGTTCTCTGTTTTCGGGCGATTGTCATTGTTTTCGAGTACATAAGTAATGTATTACATGAGAAATTAAACTTACCGCAGCCTATGTAGTGGTTTACGTGCAGCCAATGTGTGTGAATCAGGAGATAATGTACTAAGATAGTTTCTTGTAGACAGAATATCAAAGTCGGTGCAGTAAGCGTCTGTATGTGCCCTGCATGTGCGTAGAGAGTTTCACATCCTCAGAATGGTTACAGTCGGTGCATTATGTGTCTGTATGTGCCCTGCATGTGCTCAGAGAGTTTCACATCCACTGAATGTCACAGTCGGTACAATATGTGTGTATGTGCCCCTGCATGTGCTCAGAGAGTTTCACATCCACTGAATGTCACAGTCTGTACAATATGTGTGTATGTGACCTGCATGTGCTCAGAGAATTTCACATCCACTATGTGTCTGTCTGTGCCTTGCATGTGCTTAGAGTACGTCCATGATCCCTGTTCTTGTTTTAAGTACGTACTTAACCCAGTGAATCCTAACACATTTTGTGTACTAATCACGATAGTTTGTTTCCAGTCGAGTAAAAAGCAGAACGTTATGTGTTGAAGTCTCGCTTACGTTTTCCCCAACAATATAAATATAATCCTACAATAAGATGTATTTCTGATATAAGTTGTTTGACGTTTGAGTTTAACTGAAGGTACGTTCAATTTTTTTTATGGGTAAATCCTCCAATAAGAAGTGTACGCTTTTGATCATGTTTGACTCTTTATCTGCATGACCGACGCGCGATAGCCGTATGTAAACTACTATTTATTAACATCGCAGCTTTAACTTTCGTTGTTTGCACAATACATATTCTGAACTTACGTGTGTTCCAAATACAAGATTGTGAGAGAGAGAGTTCTCGCTTGCCTACGTGTTTAGAAAGCCATGTTATATTATTTATAGTTCGCGCACAGCATGTACAGTTTTACATCCTTCTTTTCTGCCTCTCTTGTGCGTTCTGTAAGGTGCGGCCCTTAATCGCGCCAGAATCCTTTGATATTAGGTTCGAAATATAGATTCATTATTCAATGAAAATGTATTGAAAGCGGTGTTAAACACATCTCAGATAAGTGAATGCATGTTTTATGAGTGTACAGTGCGTGGATGTTGTGCGTGGAAAATTTTGAAAGGTTGGATTTAGGAAAAGGACATAGTCCGGGAGTTGAGCGAATGAATACGCCGGGCGTGTTCAATAAGCTGAGCACACTCTCGTCACAATGTATAGAAACATATTTGTAAATGAGCCCGCTTTAAATGTTTACACCATTTTGTATTTTTAAGCTCAATTGTGTGAATGTTGAATATATATATATGATATATATAATTGCCAGCAGCCTAGTGTCATATATTTCCCATAAATATTACCGGTTACCTTATTTTCCTGACATGTTTTATGTATGTCATTTTAGAGTTCGTATTATAAATCATTTTTATTTGTTCATGTTGAAAGTTTGCACACACGGCTATGAATATCGAGACAATATTTACCCGTTGAACGTTTTTATTGAATTTTGGGCTAACCTACTGATTTAGCTTTGCAGCATTTAAAATGTAGACTGGAGCTTAAGTGCATATTAAAACAACATTAATCCTCACTCGTTTTCTGACACTTATTCCTATGAGACTGTATTTTGTATTTCTAATTTACACCATCTAATACATGCGATGCGCATTTCTTGTGTATTCATATTGTTTGCTTCTTCTTTTAAATGTTAACAGGACTGTTGCAATTGTGAGATCATGTTGTGTATTTATTTGGTCAAGCATCATGCAGCAATAAGCAAATGAATTACTGGCGACATCAGTGACATTTATTGCTCGTTCACAGGTATGAGATACCACACACAGCTGTTGACCTCATACTACACGTTCAATGTTCCATGGACACCTGCAGATGATAATCACATGTACATGACGTGTCAAATCGCATTCATATGATGGGCTTCAAACATTGTAGGTTGTGTCAAGCTCGCTGACCGCGCTTCATATAGTTCCATTGCATAGAGGGATCCAGATGTTATAGTATTATTCATCTCACTTTTGCATGTAATGTCGTTTAGTGTATTCTACTATTGACGACAGCAGAGAAATCAGAATCAAAATAATTGATGATATTGTTCAAAATGAAACCATCCTGGTGTGTATGAGGTGACGCTGTTTGAGTGTCTTGTACCAATACCGTGTGGACAGGATTTCGAGATCAAACTGGTATCATCACCATCGGATGGTGCTTCATAGACACATGCTCATGATATAGTCGGAATCGTATAATCGACTCTGCTTTTCTTATGAATATAGAAAGGGTTTTCTCACTTTTATTTAACCAGCTCTCAAGGCGTGAAACAAGATAATGTGTACATGAAACATAACGGGCATGCTCAAGTGTAGACATAATAATAATTATGGTTAAATACTTCTTGAGGTACAGTTTCGTGCAGATCCTGCCACCAGTTTGATTACACACGGACAAATAAAGATAATGTCACCAACACCCAGCACGCAGAGGGTCATAAATCTGTCACCAACACCCAGCACACAGAGGGGCATAGATCTGTCACCAACACCCAGCACACAGGGGGTCATAAATCTGTCACCCACACCCAGCACACAGGGGGTCATAGATCTGTCACCAACACCCAGCACACAGAGGGTCATAGATCTGTCACCCACACCCAGCACACAGGGGGTCATAAATCTGTCACCCACACCCAGCACACAGAGGGTCATAGATATGTCACCAACATCCAGCACACAGAGGGTCATAGATCTGTCACCCACACCCAGCACACAGAGGGTCATAGATCTGTTATCAACACCCAGCACACAGAGGGTCATAGATCTGTCACCCAAACCCAGCACACAGAGGGTCATAGATCTGTCACCCACACCAAGCACACAGAGGGTCATATATTTGTCACCAACACCCAGCACACAGGGGGTCATAAATCTGTCACCCACACCCAGCACACAGAGGGTCATAGATCTGTCACCCACACCCAACACACAGAGGGTCATAGATGTGTCACCCACACCCAGCACACAGAGGGTCATAGATCTGTCACCAACACCCAGCACACAGAGGGTCATAGATCTGTCACCCACACCCAGCACACAGGGGGTCATAAATCTGTCACCCACACCCAGCACACAGGGGGTCGTATATCTGTCACCAACACCCAGCACACAGAGGGTCATAGATCTGCCACCCACACCCAGCACACAGAGGGTCATAGATCTGTTATCAACACCCAACACACAGAGGGTCATAGATCTGTCACCCACACCAAGCACACAGAGGGTCATATATTTGTCACCAACACCCAGCACACAGGGGGTCATAGATCTGTCACCCACACCCAGCACACAGAGGGTCATAGATCTGTCACCCACACCCAACACACAGAGGGTCATAGATGTGTCACCCACACCCAGCACACAGAGGGTCATAGATCTGTCACCAACACCCAGCACACAGAGGGTCATAGATCTGTCACCAACACCCAGCACACAGAGGGTCATAGATCTGTCACCCACACCCAGCACACAGGGGGTCATAAATCTGTCACCCACACCCAGCACACAGGGGGTCATAGATCTGTCACCAACACCCAGCACACAGAGGGTCATAGATCTGTCACCCACACCCAGCACACAGAGGGTCATAGATCTGTTATCAACACCCAGCACACAGAGGGTCATAGATCTGTCACCCACACCCAGCACACAGATGGTCATAGATCTGTCACCCACACCAAGCACACAGAGGGTCATATATTTGTCACCAACACCCAGCACATAGGGGGTCAAAGATCTGTCACCCACACCCAGCACACAGAGGGTCATAGATCTGTCACCCACACCCAACACACAGAGGGTCATAGATATGTCACCCACACCCAGCACACAGAGGGTCATATATCTGTCACCAACACCCAGCACACAGAGGGTCATAGATCTGTCACCCACACCCAGCACACAGGGGGTCATAAATCTGTCACCCACACCCAGCACACAGGGGGTCATAGATCTGTCACCAACACCCAGCACACAGAGGGTCATAGATCTGTTATCAACACCCAGCACACAGAGGGTCATAGATCTGTCACCCACACCCAGCACACAGAGGGTCATAGATCTGTTATCAACACCCAGCACACAGAGGGTCATAGATCTGTCACCCACACCCAGCACACAGATGGTCATAGATCTGTCACCCACACCAAGCACACAGAGGGTCATATATTTGTCACCAACACCCAGCACATAGGGGGTCATAGATCTGTCACCCACACCCAGCACACAGAGGGTCATAGATCTGTCACCCACACCCAACACACAGATGGTCATAGATGTGTCACCCACACCCAGCACACAGAGGGTCATAGATCTGTCACCAACACCCAGCACACAGGGGGTCATAGATCTGTCACCCACACCCAGCACACAGAGGGTCATAGATCTGTCACCCACACCCAACACACAGAGGGTCATAGATCTGTCACCCACACTCAGCACACAGAGTGTCATAGATCTGTCACCCACACCCAGCACACAGAGGGTCATAGATCTGTCACTCACACCCAGCACACAGGGGGTCATAGATCTGTCACCCACACCCAGCGGGTCATTGATCTGTGACCCACACCAAGCACACAGGGGGTCATAGATCTGTCACCCACACCCAGCACACAGGGGGTCATATATCTGTCACCCGCACCCAGCACGCAGAGGGTCATAGATCTGTCACACACACCCAACACACAGAGGGTCATAGATCTGTCACACACACCCAACACACAGGGGGTCATAGATCTGTCACACACACCTAGCACGCAGAGGGTCATAAAGGTTAAAGTAGGTTATGTATTAGGGAGGAAAGGGGTACAAACCTACAACTATTAAACACAGCCGACGATATATGGTTCTGTAAGCAATAGATCATAAGCGACTTTCTTGTCGTTCTTGAATATGCTCTAAATCTTGGTTCAGATAAAGTAAATTATATATGATCACAATTCATCTATCCATGTCATGTGGTGAGATTGGCATGGCTGAATTAGTATGTGAATGACTTCAGACACCGTACTTCAGGGAGGATGCATCCAAAACGGTCTGTTGATCTGCACACCTGTGAAGATATGTTAGTGAGATCAGCATTTCATATCTGATTCCTATACTATTTTAAGATCAATGGCTAGAAGTATCGTGCAATCGAGATTCTTGAAGGTTCCCAATCTGTCAGTGCAGTATTGATGCAACACACTGGGCTGTCCATCACATGTTGGCGTAGATGTTCTGGGACTCGATGTAAGCCGAGGCCATGTCGTAACACAGGGAAACGTCAGCCTGGAAGACAGAAGGCGATTCACGTTTGCGGTAAGTGTTGTATAACTGTGATAATTACACAGGTGGGGAGGAGAACTATCGAACACCTATCAAAAGCACGTTCATTCTGCACTTATTGACCTGCTGTACATACAGCTTTAAATAATGTACATGATTACAAAAAAAAACCTGCATGCTTTGAAATATTAAAAGATTTGACAAGAGCGTATACACACATGTAGAGATGCCTTCCTATCAGCGTATGTATGTTAGGAAGTTAATTAAATATAATTAATGAAATAGTTTTGATGCCAGGTGGTCGAGAAAAGTTAAGCGTATCCTGCCCCATCTCATCGCAAAGTTATTTAGATGTAGGCTCAGGTCGTATTGACGTAACATCTTAATACGTACATCCTGGTGGTAAATATTCACATACACATACGATGGCTGTGACAGTGGATGAATTGTAGCAGTATCGCCACTACCTGTGTGATGTCCTGGTCCAGACAGTGGGCCACAGCTCTCATGTTGTTGTAGATCTCAACTCGTTTGTCATGCTTCAAACCGAGGACAATATTGTTCAGGATACACAGCATGGCTCCATTCTGTCTGCTGCCATCGCTGTAACACAAACAGGTGGTGATAGGGTTATATGTCATTCGAAGCAACTGTATAAGAATGTCTAAATCATGTTAACGTCAAAGTTAGAATTGTTTACCTACATCACAGTGATTTGTCAATATGCGTGTTTAACCCAGCCATATTGTATGGTTTTGTCGCACGATCCACGACGATTGGGAATGAAGACCACTTGATCCTTGTTTCAGCTGGAGTTTTAACGATTAGGGATGTATGTTTGCATCAGTATTCCACACACGGTTCATTGTAGGAATAATATTATGTAGTTAAGGGATACCAACAATCAAATCACCCGTTCATGAATTACAACTACTGTGTAAAACCAAACATTATATGTATGCTTCCTTGTGTTGATCAGAAACTGCACCACAGTATAAATTAGTGTGAATTCAAAAAAGCCTTTTGTCGATAGACAGAACACTAAAAAAACTACTGTTCAACATCCTAATTCAAAAGGTAATATGTCTCTCATGCTGGCCAAGTGTGCTAATTTGCTATTTAAAAAAATTACATAATTCAGCGGTAACATATAATTTCTTTTTAATATTAAGAATATCCCTATAACTCTCCCTTGACAATGATGTCTGTCAGATTTGCCATTCATAACACGGACGTTGCTGTTTGAGATCCCATGCTAGACCTGAGTCCTTGCTTCATGGACGTCCCTTACCTGTATAAGACAGTAACTGTGTTCGGGTTGACATCTGTGTGGCGGTCGACTTGTTCCAGCAGCTCTAAGAAAGTGGAAGGGGATTCCTGGGGTAGGATGTTCAAGACATACACACGCACAAGTGTTGTTGGGGAATTCTGTTGAGCAAATTACAATCGTAAGTGATAAGTGTAATAATCTTTAGCTTACATTAGGTCGATGTGTGTTTCATCACAAAAAATCATCATCTATAATCTTTGGATAGATTTTTTTTGTTATACATGAAGGATATTGAGCTCATCTTCGCAAACACAAATGGCGCAGACACGAGTGATAATGTGGTGACCTGAGCAAACTCGGACAATTCTATGGGATAAACATTCTTATGTCACAATACAGCCCATTAGTCTACTTGTCGGGATTATGCTTATCTTAGCCTCTGAGAACCATATTGTCATTTGGCACACTAAATTATGTTTCCTGGATAATAGAGATGTTACATAATAATAGTTTTAAGGGGACACGGGTGGCCTAGTCGCCTAAGGCGCCGCAATTCGCTGTGTGGAGTTGCGTCCATTAGGCCCACCAGAAACCTACGATTGTGGGTTTGTATCCCGGCTCGCCACGATTATGTTTCTAGTTTTGTCAGCACCATGCTTGTGCTCGTGGGTTTCACCAAAGTAGTATACGTCTAAGACCTGCATCACTTCGGGCTTTCCTCCCACATTGAGCTGACACGCTGTGATATATCTGGGATACTGTTAAAAGCGGCGTTAAACCCAACTCATTCACTCATCACTAAATGAACAATAACAATTGAGGACCAATTGTTCTAATCATTGTGAGTTTTCTGCCTGATCTTACTGTGAATTCGGATGCCATGGTAACAATATTGTGAGATAAAGACAGCTAAACAATGGATAAATAATCACATTCATAATATTTCATCGCAAATTATGTAGTAACTTGCTACGTGGACACTTTCCCCATTTGGATGTGTTCCTGGAGCATTGTGAGCTTACCTCCATCTCTCTGTGGATGTTCAAGAGGGTGATGTCAGAGTTGATGGGGACCTCTGTGGAGCATCTGACAGTCACAGGATCCAGATCAAGGCTGTCTCCTGTCGATGGCACAAAACTGGACAGGCTCTGACCAAAATGAGTTAAATTTGAAAATCTAGTAACGATGGAATTGGAGTATGTACACAGATGGGTGTCACTATTAACATGACCTACCTGGTGTGAGTCTGGCAGGACAATGACAGTGGAAGACTCCTGTTCCTCGGTGAGTTTCCAGAACAGAGAAGCCGTGGTGACGGAAGGGGCCTCAGTTAGCAGGTAGCCCTTCACTGACAGGTGGGACTGTAGGTGCATAATGAGGATAAATATACCATGCTGTGTGAAAGGGATTGTACTGCAGGATGAAGTGACTAATGAACTAAGACAAATACAAGGGGCATGAACGGCATTACATGTATGTTTTGAACACTGTCATTTATTGGAGTGTGTAATATACCCAGATACATTGTTCTGTACAGGTATGGTCTCGGTGCATTTACAAACAAACAAATACGATACCCGCGAACTGACAGCCAGGATGTCTGTGCGTCCATTTATCCACACACGACCTTTGACACTGGTTCCTGAAACAGCAGTTTCATTATGGTTCTTTCCATGCCTGATTGCATTAATACTTCAGCAAGTTAATTGGATGTAATTGAATTATTTAACATTGATAATAACACTTGTTTGAAAGTTTGAACATTTTACATGAGGTAAGCTTATTAACTTCTCAGATATGATTTCTCTCAGAATAGAAAACAAGTCAGTGGTGATATACATGGTCTCGTATCATTCAGCATCCTAAAAATAAGTGAAGAACTCCTAAAACATCAGCAATTCAGCATCCACATTTGGGAAACACACAACTGCAATCAGCTGACAATATCAGCTTGTTGGGGGATAATTTCTTAAATGCAACTGTTAAGTAAGCAATCAGTGACCAGGGTATTAATATCTTCTGTGCGAGATGATACACAATGCTGTCTGGTGGTATCAGTTCAGACCACCATGCTGTTTATACCAATGTCAAAACATCAGCAAGTCAGCATTTTCATTTAAGAAACCACAACTGAGCAACACTATCTGCTGAGGTCCTATTAATCGGCCAGACTGTTCACACTCACCCTGGGACTGTTCCTTCCTTTGTGTGTTCAGGGCCTACAACAGTTCGAACATTTCTTTTCACGTTTTGTATGTGGTAATGCAGGTATCATTATTACTTCAATATGCACAAATGCAGTCAATAATACATGATCGAAGTTGTATTGTGATAAAACAGCTACCTCTATGAACTTGGCGATTGGCATTCGTCCTGTGCTGAACGTCCCTTTCATATTTCGGCTGTTTCTGAATTCCTCAACGCTGATGGAAGTATTACCAAATACGAGTGTTTCATACAGGGCCATATAAACACACGTGTACTGCTCCTAGTGCAATAAATCATTCATTAGTTGGACATATGAATGAAATTAAACACATGTGTACGACTCCTGGCGTAATACCACATTTAGTAGTTCAACATGATTATTACACTATGAAATTATGTGCATTGCTTCTAATGCAATACAAGAATCAGTGGTTGTACATGGTTTGACATTGAGGTGACGCCAAGTTCCTAATATATAATAACACAATTTATTACTTTGGCCTCACAAGATAAACATGAATGTATATCTCTGTCTTAGAATATATGGCATTCTATTAAAGTAGAAGACTCCTTTTCAGTAACCCCTATATGGCCTTCTGCACCTGGTATAATCTCTTAGGATATATACGCCAGTCTGATTATCTCGTGTTGATGTCACATGAGAATAACATATTACAACAACATGGCTGTTGATTTGTAATAGTTGATTTGTATACTAGTTGCATTGTTAAATTCGTCAATGCTAAGCAAATAGTTATAGACAAGTATATATCGTGCAAGATGCCATGCTCCAGATACATTATAGAATATCTATGAACAGCACTGAAAACACCCGTCATTGCAATGTGTTGCACTGTTGTTAATAATGGTGTCGCACCTCGGTCTGTATCATGCCCTTCCTCTGGTCTCTCATCCTCGAGACACAACCAAACACATCCACCCTATCTTCAGCCAGAGCCTGGTCCAGCAGGTAGTCCACGGCGATGTATGTCCCTGTCCGACCAATCCCAGCACTAGGGATAGATTCAATATCATGTGTACTTATTCGCATATCATTACCCGTAACACTTTAAAATATGAAACTTGTTGTTATGTCATGGTGTTTACAAACATGTGCGTGCACTGTCTGGCAATAATATCCGTGCATCTACAATTTAATTAGTGTATTATAATTTTCCTCAAGATTCTGCCATGTTATCATGGTCAATCTAAAGATATTTTAATCTGAAAATTCTCACGGCAGTAGCGTCCTGAAGGGCCTGTGTCATGTTGTTGATAATTTTCCATCAGATATTTTACACAGCACTTACCATTTAATACCAAGATTATTGCACTTATATAGCGCGGTGCATGTATGTGTTTGGCTGCTTGTACTAGTCCGGACTGATGCCGATTTATAGTGCTAGCTCACTGAGATACCATGCCGCAGTTTAACATGAATACCACACTTAGACACAGTATGCTGACTCCGAGCCGACCAGTCATTGTTTTAGCCCCTTAATGCCGAGCGCCAGACAGGCGTACCAAGTACCATCTTTTAACGTCTTTGGTATGACGCGGCCGGGGATCAAACCCCGGATCTTCCGCTCTCCGGGCGGACGCTCTACCACTAGACTACAGAGGCGGTCCTCTTACCATTGGAACGTGTGAAACTACACAGGCCCTTTTCCTGTATATATGATTTGATGAGGCAATCTCCCTCACCTGCAGTGTACCAGTAGAGGGTCATCCTGGGTGTTGTATGACGTCCTGACCAGCCACAGAAACTCAGTGAAGGCCGTCTCCTCGGGGGTTCCATGATCCGGCCATGTTGTGAAGTGGAAATGATGAAAACGCCGTGTTGTGTTTGCCTGAAGACATGTTAAAGAAAATCATCTTTGGTGAGGATTGTGATTTTCTTAAGTCAAAACAATGGTCCTGTTACTACGCACAAAATGGAGATGAGTTGATGAAGCATGATAATTTGATAAATTTATGTTTGCAGCTAAACGTTTTTACTAATACCATCTGAATCTTTTTTCAGATGAGCGATGCCTTACCTTTTTCTCTGTTACCACTAGTTCCCTGACGGCCCAGTGAGCCCGAATTCTGGAGTCGGTCACAGATATGACGAAGTCTCCTATACGCATGTCTGATATGTCGGACCAGTACGCATCGCACTTCAGCTACAATTAACAAACTAAAACATTATGTTGTCTGTGGTTGGAGTCTTGACAGACTGCAGGGATCTTAACATCACATACAAAGTATGGACGCTATATTCAACAGTTAGAAAATCCAAAGCACGATCTTGAAACGTTCTCACTGTCCATGAGAGAAAAACAACTTTCAACAAAAAAGATGCTGTGTTATCCATCTGGCACTTACAACGAGTTAAATTGTGTCAAATGGACTAACTAGAAGATACGTTTGTTCAACTCTCGGTCACAAAGAATAAAGAATCATTTAGCAGAGGTTAGAGAATAATGTCAAGCCAACAAATCCAGTTACAATACCACGATGATCATGTTTTTTATGGCGCTTGTAGTTTTGCCTAATCCATCCTTCAATAGTAAATGGTGGTTCCCTGAAACGTACCCTTCCCAATTCCATCAGATTTGTCAGCATGACGATTCGTGTACAGTTCTGTTCCCAGATCATTCTCCAGAAGTCGGTCAGTGTCTTCGCGTTAGGAGCTGTACGTGATATATATACTTCGTTTGAAGGGAATACATGGGTTCCAAAACGCAGTAAGTTAGAACCCGTTTCACAGCAAACATTTGAAATCAAATTCACATTGATCAATCTCCCTCGTGGCTGAGGAAAAAAATGCTTGTTCAACTCATTTTCGCATCTCATGCATGTGGTTTATATTCAGGTTGGATCCATATATTGTTTTATACATCCAACTGCTTGTCGTGGGCATCTTCTCCCAGTCGAAACGTATCCGACAGCTTATTATAACCTTTTACATAAGAACCAAGATGGACCACTACACGTGCGTAAGTACAAGGATAGACCACTACACGTGTGTAAGTACCAGGATAGACCACTACACGAGTGTAAGTATAAATAACTGTACCTTGTGCTGCTATGTAGGCTTTGGGTTGAGAATGCCCCTAGTAAAAATATATAAGATGTTAAAGTGTGTCACATATCTCCTTGTTTTTGTCATAACATTACCTGAAAATAGAAATAATAATAATTTAATAAGTCAACAAACTCTTTCTTTAAGGAAACATGATATCCTACTGACATCGATGTAGCTTGCGTTGATGTAGTCGGAACCAGGCTGGTCTGGCACCTCCTTCAACACGACCCGAGTGGCATCATCTGTAATTTAGAGGGACTTATAGGAATATATAAGAGTTGTGCATATCATATTACTTCCAAATTGATTGAGAGAGCTTACCATATATTGCTGATATGTTATGATGGGGGGTTCATTTTGGAGAGCTCAACACCCAGCTATAGGTGACTCTGCTGCCTGGATTACATACCTTAATGCATGTACAATGTACATTTGAACACATGTATGAGAATGTGTTCAGATTCAGAGAGGCTGCCTCTTGTATGTTGAGTCATAATAAACTGACATTTAAGTAACAGTGGAATCCTAAAGACACTTTGAGAATGTGTACTCTAAGTACCATCTATTGTATATAAGCCATGTTGAAGTACAATGGATCCCAAGTTACACTACTTGAGGCGACCCGTTAAGATTTGGGGTAGAATAGGTCTTCAACAACCGATGCTAGCTGTAAAAGGTGACTATGCCTGTCGTAAGATGCGACTAACGTGATTGGGTGGTCAAACTCGCTAACTTGGTTGATGCATGTCATCGATCCCAACTGGGTGGATCGATGCTCATGATATTAATCACTGGACTGTCTGGTCTAGACTCGATTATTTACAGACCGCGGTCATATAGCTGGAATACTGCTGAGTGCTGCGATTAACAACAAACCAACCAACAACTTAAAGTTTAATGCTGTAGTATTCATATGCAAAGTTAATTGAAGTGACAAACATTCACGAACACTGAAACCTGGAAGACTAGAAGTACATGTTTTGAAAACTTAGGAAACTTGAGACAGGCATAACACCTTGCAATGCATAAAACTTCACTCGGTTCGTAGAATAGGCACAAGCATAAGTTGTGAAATATCTACAAAGCACACATAAACTTACATAGGGTGACAACTAACCTTATTGATTATATGAATAACACATGCTATTAGCATAAAGGACTGACAGTGAGTCATAACCCTGCATCTTATGTGCTATTTGCCTCCTTGTTGATTTGATACACATGCTCAAATTAAGACAGCTATGACATATATCACAACTGCAATTGAAATAAAATGAAAAAAACGCTACTGACATTCATGCACAGATAGATACAAAACCATTATCATTATGAAGCGCTTAGTTCTTATATTGCCCATACTATATGTTTGAGCATTAAAATACTCACAGGGGTAATAACTTCGGTACTTGTTTTTGCCCTTGTTTTTCTCCAGCTGGGAGATGCTGTAAGATCTGGTGAAGGTGGAGGGCAGCTTCTGTGGTAAATGAAATAAAGGAACAACTTATGTTAAACTTGACATCTATGAAGCATGGATGATAATCAATTGAGGATCAGATATAAACACAAGTACATGTCCATAATATGACGCGGGTCTTTACATCAACATTGACAAATCACCCAGCTGATGAAACTTGCATATATTCAAACACTAGAAAGCATACGAAAACTGACTGCGGTCGTTAAAATATATCTCATTGTGACAAATGACAATTGAAATATTACAAACTTTAGTATTGATATCTGGGAATTTAAGACGACCGGTTATCAGTTGATATGTAAGTCTTAGATCTGTATACAGATGATTGGTTATTGAAAATCGGTAATAGGCAGTTATACAAGGCATATTATGTTCATGAACGCATTCTTTGACTTTCATCCAGCTGACCTGAAACTCGACCTGGAATCCCCCGACGGGCACCTGCAGCTCCTTGATCCGCTCCCCCAACTGATCTACAGACACCACCGTCAATGCAGGAGCACTCGCTATGTTGTAGTACGTGGCACCGTGGTCCTCCTCTAGGACACGTACAGGGTTGTCTACTCCCGTCTCGTGTGCATCCTCTGTTGCATACATGAAAGTAATACGTGCTGAGCTCCAGCTCTTTCTACTCAGATGTAATGAACGTCATATGACTTTTCATCAAAAGTTGTTTGATCAAGGTTACGCATTTCAAAATTTGAAAAAAAAGGCCGGCCTTTTAGGGTTAACTTTTTCCATTTCATCATGGTACCCAATCGCTGCTGGGTGAACCGATGCATACATCAGACACTTGCCTGAAGTGACGCAAACTTGATCACGTGTTTTAGTGTTAAGCACAGCTTAAGCCCCAGAAATCTCATGAGACACACTTCTCGAACCCGGCCACCCATCGACAGGTATTACATGTATAAGATACATTTCCGAAACTGACCTTCCTTCATCTTGACCATACTGGTGTCGTTTTCAGATTTCTGATGATTACCTCTTCTCCTTCTGGACAAACAGATTATGCTCAATATTACTACATCATATCCATTTTACAATTTAGAACAAATTAGTACAATTTTCCCTGTTGCTCTTGATCTATGGCATATGATACTTGTTTGATATAGATTGTTATTTATTAATGTTTAAACTTTTACAGTTTGCAGGGACATCGGATGCTGAACGTTGTTACTTATGGCAAGGTTGGTGGGATGATCACCTGCCATTGTTGCTTCATTCAGTGCTGACAATGAGCTGCGTGACTGTATTGGAATTTGTGTATTAACGACATATATCAATAATGATACACTGCCACAAGTTACACATCCAACTGATAAATGAGATTGAACTAAGAAGAATATAAATATTGTTTGGTGATATCAGTCGGGTGTGTTGATGTACATTCTGTGGGCATCACCTGACGAAGACCACAGCCACAATTACGACGACTACTGCAATGATGATGGCAACTAGAGATCCTGCTATGACACCTGCATCCGTCGGCGGTGCTTCTACAGGCTCTACAACGGATGGTGACAGTAATCGTTAATGTTACTTCTGATAATAGAAATCTCTTTCCCAAAACAACAAAACGGTATTATTTGTAACGCTTCAACGAAATTTCCCAAAATGAATCTAAGCAAAATATGAATACATCACAGCTTTGCGTCATCGATCAGTAACTTGTGTATTGTCGTGAGTATACATGTATTTGAAAGTCATGTCAAAAGAGTACTATCACACAACATACACAGATTCACCTTGCACGATGCACATGTCTCCTGTGTATCCCTCCCGACATCCTCCAGGACACGCCCCGTTAGTCTTGTTACACACGACATCACCCAAGCAGTGTCCACAGCCCTCGCCACATCCAGCACCGTGCTCTCCGTCTTGACACTCTGGCCACAGAAGACACCAAGATTATTGTATTTGTTGTTGAATTGCTACAGTATTTATGCGAAAAGGCTAACTATATAAGATTTCTTTGACAACAGCAGGAAAGCTACCTCCTTGATTTGGGGTCTATTGTTTCCAATGTAAACTCTCTTGAAACGTATCTGGCTATGCAGACTGGCACTCCATAAACATTAGGCTGAAACATGAAGTCTGCTGGTGGCTTGTTATTAACCAAATGCTGCAGCAATGTTTTCTTCTGAACATAAGCAATATTCCATGTGATCGACTACCAAAACACACATTAGCCAATATTAATCATCTGGTTTAAATTGGGAATTTCCGTAGAACTTTAAACCTATATATCAACAGTGCAGAACATCAACCAAATGTTATGAACTGTTCCCAGTATAACACTACCTTATGTCATCAGATGGCAGGAAACGTTAGTGAATCAAATTTGATTTTTCTCCATGTCAAAGTTTCCCACTTCAAACGAATCTCACCTTCCCTGCAGTCGTCACTTGTCCATCCTGGGCCACACAGTCCCCAGCACGTGCCGTTCACGTGGTGACAAGCTTGTTTGTCCTGACATTCTCCACACACGCGAGAACAGTTCGCTCCGAATGTGCCGCGACTGCATCCTTCAGGGAAGCAAACCGAGCAATGTTCTGATATTATACGTCAGTGAAGGTTGCAACATACTCCTCCATATGTCACAATCCCGTCTGCTATGGTATTACTTCGTATTGGTGAGAATAATAGACAGACTATTTTCAAATTTGATGATAAATCCGTCATCTTTTCTTTATTTCTTTTTAAAATGTGAGGTGTAATTGGCGTCATTATTTACTGTTGTCATGTGAAGTTATGGAAATATTACCCCCGTAAGAATTACCGTAGTAATTTTAAGTAGTCATTTTGCTATCCTTGAAATATATCATATGTATTTACATACCTGTTTACATGTATATTGTATAATTGATATTCACTGAATATCAAATACCAACACATGACGGGACAGATGATTGTGCTGTAGTTATAAGGTGTTGTTTGTTTGTTTGTTTATTGTTTAACGCCGCACTCAGCAATATTCCAGCTATATGATGGCGGTCTGTAAATAATCGAGTCTGGACCAGACAATCCAGTGATTGACATCATGAACATCGATCCACGCAAAATGGATCGATGATATGCATCAACCAAGTCAGCAAGCCCCAGTCAGCCGAACATCATGGCAGTACATATATTATGCAACACGCACCAAATCCTATCTACGTAACACATTTACACTAGTATCCTTGTATTAGGCATAACATTGTTTGCTGAAGTGCAATCAAGAACAATGTATGTTTGTCTGAAGGTAATAATGCAATAAACAAATTAATTGATATATTAAACAATCACATTATATTACAAGTGCAGAAAGAAATTATTTGCCTCTTACTTTGTGTACAGATCTGGTTCGTCCACCCATCACTGCATCCACTCGGGCAGGCACCGTTGACATGGTGACAGGTCTTGGAGTCACGACAATGTCCACATTCTCCAGTACAGTTGGCACCATATGAACCAAGACTACACACTGAATGACAAAGAATTCAACACGACTGTGAAGCAAATGCACAAAACATAAAGTTCTGTGCCGAATACTTCCGGCTAAATGACATCACATTCATGACTTTTTTTCCAAGTCGTACCAACAAGCCAAATATGCTGAGACGAAACAACACTGCATTTTTAAAAAAAGATAAATGCAGATAAATCCAACATGTCGTATTTTTCGATGCTTATTCATATCATCTATCACCACCCTCTATTTTGAAATTTGTG
This sequence comes from Haliotis rufescens, assembly GCF_023055435.1. NCBI lineage: Eukaryota > Metazoa > Mollusca > Gastropoda > Lepetellida > Haliotidae > Haliotis > Haliotis rufescens. The sequence continues at coordinate 77,341,582 of NW_025963890.1, read as the reverse complement.
GTTGTACCATATTGGAATCTGGACATGTACGAACAGAATATAAATTACATAAATAATAAAACAAGAAAAAATAAACATATTTACATATGCTTGTTTATGCTAATTGGAATCAAAGTCCGCATGATAAGAATGTTACGTTTGTTTATGTATCTAGTTTTTTTAGCCAAAATACTGCGGTCAATTATTTGTTTACACCTAATCACATCCTTTTCATGCAGTTACAATACATCCAAATGTATGTGCATGTATGGATGATACATTCAGTCTGTGACCTGTGTGCAAGGCCACTGTAATGGTTCATATAAATCAACGGAATCCGATCAAGGGTAATGAAGGAAAGGATGATTCAATGTGGAAAAGATTCATAACCATGTGGACAAATGTTGTTGTATATAACCTTGAATGCAGTCTTCTCCCTTCCATCCTGACTGACATCCTGACTCACACCGGCCTGTATCCCGGGGACAGGTGCCCGTCCCTCCCCCACACATCCGGGCACTGCAGTTACCCACACAGTTAGCTCCGTACTCAACATGAAGGATACATGCTGTCGACAGGAAAGTGAAGAAGTGTGATGTATATCTTCTAACTGCTGACATGCAATGTTATAGTTTGGTTTCAATCAACGCAAAAAGAAAACAATCGATCTTGAAGTTGAAGTTATGACTGGCAACAAACCTGCTGTACAGTCAGTGTCTTTCCATCCTGGCTTGCAGCCACTTTCACACTCGCCGGTCACGTGATCACAGTTGTCTGGTGAGGTCTCATCGCAATTCCTCTCTGAGCACATTTTGGAACAGCCGTCGCCATACGATTGTAAGCATTCTGTGATAAATTGCACATGCAGAAAGTTTTAAACGACTAATTGTGTATGTGAAACTCTTTTTCTGAATATGTCATTTACCACACCTTCTGTGTCGTTTGGAAAGCTATTTGTATGCAGCCGATTGGTGACTTATTTTCTTACTCTGTGTACAATCTGTTCCATTCCATCCTGCCTTACAGCCTTCAGCACACGTCCCTGTCACGTGGTCACAACTAGAGTTGTCGCCCTTGCAGTTTCTGTTCAGGCAAATCTCACTACAGTTGGCTCCATAGTGGCCAGATTCACACTCTTAAAGATAAAACAATACACAGTGATATTGTAGCGAGTCGTATAATGCTTGATTAATTTGATGATATATTGAATGAATAGGCCACTTAAACATACACACAATGACAGTGAAGAACACATTTTAGAAAATGCAAGGAACAAGTACGAACCTGTATCACACGTCTCTGTTGCCCAACCCGGTAGACAGACTCCGCCAGGACAGACACCGCTCACGTAGTCGCACACCTCGCTGTCACAGTGGCAGTAGTTGTCACAATCAGCGCCGAAAGTACCATTGCTACACACTGTTAATGCATGAAGTCCATTAAAAAAACACGCTGCAAAGCAATATGTTCAACACGTTTTGTACATTTGGTCAAGAAAAATAATGTGATTCATGTTCATTTAGAGTAAAACGCTATGAGAAAAACATAACATGTCTGGATTGTAAGTTGAAGAGTATGACTTCAACGCATGCTAAACTTACCCAACCATCTTATACATGTACACTTAGTCTTACTTTGGCGCAAAGATATTCGTCTGATTGAATGTCAAGTCCTTTGTGCAAATGATGGATTACTAGATCGGAACCTTTTAAATTTATCTGAAAAACATTCTGCTTTAGTGTATTCGGCAACAGGGTAGATCCTGGGTACCTTTAGGAGCGCTTGTTTCAACAGTTGATCTGTCTGAGTGTGTGTCATTGTATCGATTAATATTCATTCAATCAAGCACTCGTGCACTTGGTCGCCTCTTGATTTCAGCCAGTTATGATAAAACATTCTGTGGCTTGAACGAACATTCACAAACGTGTTACGTTCCAAGTTGGTTGTCCTTGTTCTGAACGAACCACACACGTACTATTCCATATTCGACGTCGACATATTGAAGGATTTAGGGCAAAGGTGACAACGGTGGCGCAGGTTAGGTAATCTATTCGTGAGAACCTGGTATCATGAGTTATTGGTAGTGATTCATAAACACATGCTTAAGGTACAGTCGGCAGCTTACAATATACTCTGCTTATGTTTAAATAGGTTTGCAGCACGTATTCCCAATAACCACCATACGTCTATTTAATTCACTATTTGACATTGTTGTCTGTCATGAAGTTTAACAAACATATTTATAAATATTTACCATGATACAACATTCAATCATTACGGAAATTGTTTTGACAAGTTTGTCTGCAATTCGTTTCCATGCAGCAGGTTTGTAATCAAACCTTGATTTAGTCACGACAAATTCGCCAAAATTAATTTTAGCTTTCAAGGAAAATATATGTCAGTCTGTGGTTGTATAGTTGTTAGAATAGATATAGTACATTCACTAACCTAATACATGTATTTACATTTTATAACAATAGAAGTGGGTACAAAGAGATCATTGATTTTTACCGTCAACCTCCACTTCACAGAATCCATTGTTGGATGGCTATAATATCTGGTTCGTTGTTTGTACACAGGAGAAGATAGTGCCCTTTACCAGCACAAGAGTCATTCAAAACATGTAAAATAGTATTGCAATACTTTCAACAGAAGTTATGAAATCTAACAAAAATCAAAACACAAATATATGTTGGTATTATGTCAATAACAACGCTCGTACTCCTTTATACATATGTACATTGCGAGTTATGTATTCGTATTGCAAACACAAGTTATTTAACGTTTCCAATTCCAAAATTATAAACGAAGATGGGTAATTGTGTTATTTGCCTATACGAAGAGATAAGATGCATTCAGGATGAATATGGTTTGTTTTGTGTGTGTGTGTGTGTGTGTGTAGGGGGGGGGGGGGGGGGGGGGGGAATTATAAAGTTAAATTATGTAACCACATTTACAGATATTTGGTTCTAATGACGGCTTAAGTGTAATATGAAACATAACCAGTACCGTCAACCTCCACTTCACAGAAATCCAGGACTGGTTCTCTCAGACCATGAAGTTCGTTGTTGACAGTGGTGGTGTACAGGACCAGATAGCGCCCTTCGCCTGAACATGTGACGTTCAAAACATCAGGTATGTCTGTCCCGTCTCTGTTCCCTGTCACGTTGTAGCAGTTGATTCCATCAGTTGGGGAGGCGTCAGTATCAGCTATGTAGATCTGGATACCATTCCGACGAACTTTATCTGATCAATAAATCACCAATGTTAGTTCTTCAACATTACCGCTGTATACATCAATCAATATACTAGAACGCTATAAATGTGCTCAGTGTCCCATACTTAGCCTGTTGATATATACTCACGAAGCCTTTGAGTAATCTTTTTTGTGATTCTGGTCAATAATATTAGATACCCGAGGTAAACATCTGCGCTGACTTATAAGTTTGACTACTTCATGGTATGTTTCCGCATGTTGTACCATGTCAAAGTCTGTATATTAATACGGTTTATTCTCGTTTGATACGTTGCCGTTAACGTCTGACAATTCTAAATATATTGTAAGGGCGCTCCTAGCGCGAAGCTCCCCAGTGACCGAGGAGTTCACTCAACTTTGAGTGCTCCGTTCGCCTCAAACACTCTGTCTCACAGCACTTTGTATTGTGTTTCATTAAGATGGTGCAGTCGGTTTCATCTGCGAATCAGCGCAGGAAAGCACATTGTTTCGGTTCATGAACCACGCATGAGGGGAATAATGACACAAGACGTGTAGAATCATGAGGAATTTAGTAAATCACCTCACCAAATATAAAATGTTAAACTGAACTAAACCAAGAAAAAAAACACCTCAATATACAAAAACTCACGAACTTATTATAAATATTTCTGTTCAATTATTGCGTATGAAACAACCTATATTTCAAAATACCTATACTTATTCCTCGACTTACATATACCTATACCTACTTTTCTACAAACTAAACTAACGCCTCCTTGGTCTAGTAGATAAAGCGTCTGCCCGGAAGGCGGAAGGTCGGGGGTTCGATCCCCGGCCGCGTTACCATTCAAGGCAAGCTCATAGGTAATCAGCACATCAAAGAAAGCCTAGAACCAGATGTTGTTCTGCCTTTCGACAACCATGAACTAGCCACAGGATCTCAGTTCATGTATAATAACGCCAGACCCTATCATTCCATCAATGACAGCCTACCTCCTTCAGAACAGAGCTTTCACGAATCATGTGTGATGTGCCGTATACAGTCACAGGAGCCTCTTGTACAGAATCTGCGTGAATTGGAAGCAACTTTGCATCGGGAGTGGCTGCAGTTGCCCATTCTGCACACCTGACGCTACAGGTATGACGCGCAGGGTGGAGGCTGTCAACCGGGCATGTGAAGGGTTTACTTGTTACTAAACCCTTGAACTACGGGTGTCATTTAGGGACTAAAAGTGACCTTTCCATTCAGAAAACAACACCCCTGAAACATCTGTATGAAGACTGCAGTTCCATATTTCATAATAAATGATTTCTCATTGTCAGTGGGTTGTCCAGATCACCATCGTAAAACTGATCGCATTTTGTCTTTAACAACATTTGTTTGGTCAGTCACTAAAATATTACAGGGGGTCCTTGGCTCTTTTTCCAGGTGTATTTCAACGTAACATTTAATTTGGCCACAACTGTGGTCGGTTGGTTTTCCTTGTACTCACAGTCTGTTCTGAAGTATATGGTGACGTTTTGTACAAGTATTTCCTCCCCAAGATCAACGCTCCACCACGCATCTGTTATGGCGTTGTTCCAGAGTGAATGAAAGCACACGTCCGTGCTGTTTGCTCTGGTGTCTCCATTTACAGCATTGCTTGACTTCTTATAGATTGAGCTGGCTGATGTTATTTGATTGAGAGCCATATTGCCTGTAATAAAATACATATGATCGTGCATTATGTCTTGCTTGTAATCATCTGGTGAAATACATTGAAGTACACAAACATTTAGAGGCAAAAATGGTTCAGCTATTTAGTTTTCGACAGATAGCTACATCACGCATATAGATGTTTTAAGCAAAACATCAATTTAAATCCAATCATGGATATACTCAGGTTGATTAAGCGAAAGATGTGAAAATGTTCCACCCGCTATATTGACATTTTATACAAATAACTGTTCTTGGCATTCCCTCTATCAGAACTAATGACCGTGTGTTATAATCCTGTCTTGCGACCATGCATGTGTTTGTGTTCGTTTTTGTTTGTTTGTTTATTGCTTAACGCCACATTCAGCAAACGTCCGGGCTGTAAATAATCCAGACTGGACCAGACACTTGATACCCATAGTCCAATATTGTGAGCAACGATTTACGCAGTATGGTGACAGGCAATGAAACAAGGCACCGAACCTGAGCACCTGATTCATTTGGCCGCCTCCTATGTAAATGTTGCTGAGGACCAACAATTCTAATCCAGAATTCCCATAGGCTGCTACCATGTATAATGGCACAATATATGACAAGTGTCGTCAAAGTGTCAATGCGCAGCATATATCATGTGAGTAAAGAATAGAAGAAGAAACGCATTCAAGAACCTGGACTAAAACGCAAAGGTCATCTCATGATAGCGCCTATACCACAGCAGCTATAAATGTAAGAATGTTTTTTATTATTTCACGGCCATAATAATTGTCCCACAAACTATTGGCCATGGGTTAAGTTTACTAAGTCATGTTGACTTCAGTGTTTTTCTAGATAGTTAGTGCCATTAATGTGGTGTAATGCTTGCAAAGGCGATTATCGGACCGAGAAACGAAGCAGCCTGTGTGCTTTGCCTGACCGTATACACCTAGATACGGTCTCTTCATACGTGATGTGTTGTCAGTTCAAAAATGAAAGTCGCATGGACTGTTGGGGTCACTCGTTTCCCATGTTACATGAGATGCCTTTCTAACAGAGATTGTGAGAAGCCTTACAGCTTACACTACATGCACGCAGTAGTATCTGTTATGATCGAAGATGAAGTGACCGATGTAAATCTATTCTTCTTATTCGTGTTGATTCTTGTGAAATTTCACGTCGAATAATGAATACTTTACGACTCTGACGACAAACGCAATGCTTTGATCACACTGGATGAAGTGTTGATGACTGCATAGTAATGGTACATTCTTACCAAATATATGTTGTTACCTCCGCCGTTCACAAGATGTGTTCATAATCATTACACTGGCGACAAGGTGACATGGCCACAAATGCTTCGCCATGTTCCGTTGGGAAGGGGAAGAACATTTGTTCACGAAGTACAGTATCGTGTTCAATTTTCATGCAACAAGTTTACTCAGAATCGTTTTCTACCTAATCGGAAACTGATAGCAGTTCCTAATCAACTGTGTTCTTTTTCAATAAAATACATCTAGGTACCATTTCAATAATTCAATGACAGCTCATCAGCATTTTAGGTTTTGTTTTGTTTAAAGTAAATTAATGACATAGGACAGAACTTAGAAAGTATATTTAGTTGAATAACATTTCAATGTAGCAAGAGTTTACATCAACAAAACTTACGTTTCTGACATGTCGGTCCTGACCAACCTGTGTAACAATCTTCAGGGTTACAGCCATTGGTAGCATCACATTTCGCCACAGGACAGTGACATTGGTAACCACATTCGTACCCGTATGTTCCATCAGGACATATGGCTGAAACATGATATACATGTAAAGTATGGGCAGATGCCTGACACTGAATACATATCAAGGATGCCTGTGACTGAATTTTATCAGAGATCTCCAGCAGCACTGGTTGTAGTTTGTACCGAACGGACAACAGCCTGACACTGAACATAAAACGTCAGCGCCAGATAATAATAACTCCTGATTATCCGACGAAACAGATTATATTGAGCTTAAAATGCTTAATAGCGGTGAAAAATATATAGAATGAGTCACTGAAAATCGGCGATGACAACGGGTGTTCGCGAAAAGACATATCTGAGAAAGGGACATTAGTTGGTATCACCATCAGGACAGCTGCCTGTAGCAGGAGTATCACGTCAGTGATAGACAGCTACACTGCTAGCCGTATGTACAACCAGGACAGATGCCTGTTATAGATGTATTATATCAGAGATAGACAGTGACACTGGTAGCCTCACGTACAACCAGGACAGCTGCATATAACAGGAGAATTACGGGACAGCTGCATGTAATAAAACTATTATACCAAAGATAGATAATGATACAGGTAGCCGTATGTTCCATCAGGACAGATGTCTGTAACAAAAGTATTATATCAGAGATAGACAGTGACACTCGTAGCTGTATATCAGATAAGAACTGCTGTCTGTAGCAGAAGTATTATATCAGAGATAGACAGTGAAACTGGTTGAGTATGTACCATGAGGACAGATGTATGTAACAAAAGTATTATATCAGAGATAGACAGTGACACTCGTAGCTGTATATCAGATAAGAACGGCTGTCTGTAGCAGAAGTATTATATCAGAGATAGACAGTGAAACTGGTTGAGTATGTACCATGAGGACAGATGTCTGTAACAAAAGTATTATATCAGAGATAGACAGTGACACTCGTAGCTATATATCAGATAAGAACGGCTGTCTGTAGCAGAAGTATTATATCAGAGATAGCCAGTGACACTGGTAGCCGTATGTACCATCAGGACAGCTGCCTGTAACAACAGTATTATATCCAGAAATAATACCATATTAAAAAATATCAAGGAGTGAAGTCAAACCCGTTTCAGGCTCCGCAGACTCTGTTTCTGGGAACTGTATAACATGTTTACTTATAACCATATTATCATGTTTATAGATATCTACGATACACCAATGGTGTATTTATTTTAAAATGAAACATTTCGCGTACTGTATTCCTCATTTCATTTGTCTTTTTCTTTTAGACATTCTGTGTAATGTGTCGTAATTTCGAGTATCCCCTCGGTATAACCATTATTTTATCGTTATATCGTTATAAGTTTGTCTGGTTATTGAAATATATATTTCGCTATTTTACACAGTAGACAAGGTGCATTCGGTGAAAGGACACATATCTGCTGCAGGACTTTCTGCGTGGAAGCACTAGGAACGACTCTTTTCGAAATTACGTGAACATAAGTACAGGGGAAATATAAGTCAGAATGTCGAAAGAAATATTTTGGCATAACGAGAAAATAAACCGCATAGAATAGAGAGAATATTAATTAATTGACGAGATATAAATTAATAATTTCGAAATAAAATCATATCATTAAAATAAAGTTTAAATAACTGAAAATGCGAGAAAATAACTGAAATTACAAAAAAACGTGAAAATTTGAGAAAAATAAATACATAATTGAAATAACCAAATAAACTAGAAATTTCGATTTAAAAAAAAAAAAATATGCTACCAAAGTAGCACTATTAGGAAAATATATTCTAACAGTTGGTGTGAGAGTATAGATTTCGCTAAATACATATCAGTTTGTGTCAGGTGATATAGTTTTATATCACATCCACAAAGTGGCTGAGGGTAAGCAAACACGGAGATTCAGGTATGTATTCCGCTATAAATCACAACACTGTGACATGCACCCACATCAGACCGCAATTTGTTACCTGGTCTGTAGATAACGTTACCAGCTACTACTTCACAAGTTTCAGCAATGTGTGTTTTATTTGCTCCAGTTGCCGCTTAAACATCCCCAAGGAACCTGTGATCGGGTCAATATAAAAAAGGAAGGTAATGCAAGCAAGCACTCAAACTTCTCAGTCTCTCTAATGCTTTACTGCCGACTTGAGACACACGTAGGAGACAAACTATACTTCCTGACGTAAAGATACACACACATCCCTAAGATCTCACATCAACAGTGCCGCCAGATGTTTTAACCTGCAGCACCATTGGAGAGCTCATTGTAACTCTTCTGTGTAATACACGCTTCTCGGAAAAAAAACCCATACTTCCTAACACTCTTTCTTGTATAACCTAAGCGAATATGTTTTTCCCACGTTGAAATAAACCAGTGCAGTGTATGGCTTAACCCGAATGCTCTGATATATTGACAATAGTTTTCATTTCATTAGAATCTATTTTACATTTAAGCATTTATACATACTTAGAATAAACATAACTTCAACATCAACGTACTTAAATTAATGATGATGTGAAATATAATAGGTGTTAACGTCGCATTCATCAAGATTATTGCACGTCTGTGTGTGTGTGTGTGTCTACTGGTCCTGGCTAATGCCGGTTAAATAGTGCTACCCTACTCAGAGACGGTCTACGACTACCTTGTTTTATCACTGTAATGCCGATTACCAGGCAGGAAAGCAAATACCATATAACTTATTTTAAAGACAACTCGACATTACCTGCCACAACGTCCAGCATGCAGACACAGAGCAGCACCCCGAGCACGGAGACCTCCATGTTGCCGAGTGAACAAACCAGGAAGTTTATTGTGGTGTCCACATAAAGATGACAAGGACGTTATCAACGTGAGTCGCCTCACCCCACGCGTCAGAGTCCTGTAAACACAGTCATTTGGGCTTTCTTATGATGAAATCATGTCCTCATTCGTTTAATATCGGTGTAATGGAGGCTTATCGTCTTTCAATCCAGTGGCTGCCTCACACAGTCAGACACTATCTATCGATTTGTACGTTGCTTTCTACAATGACATGACTTTTTCGGTAGCCTAAATGTAGAGGATGTTATTACACTCTGTTTAACCACTTCAGTCCCTACTTACCACCCTGATAATAAATATAACGTCGTGTACCTGACACTGTCCGTATGCTTTTATGATAAGCGCTTACTCTTTTCGAGTCCAATTGTTGCCTAACAAATATTCCCAGCACAGATAGAATCGACATCATTATCAATTATCGAGTATTTCTTAAAAATAAACATATAAACTTCGTGTGGTGGTGGATGTGATACCACTATGTTAACCTGCACCAGTCCCTACTTAACACACTGACACAACATATTCACGACCTGCACCAAGCCCTACTTACCACCCTGACACAGATTTACGACCTGCACCAGGCCCTACTTACCACCCTGACACAACATATACATGACCTCCACCAGGCCCTACTTACAACCCTTACACAACATATACATGACCTGCACCAGGCACTACTTGCCACCCTGACACAACATATACATGACCTCCACCAGCCCCTACTTACCACCCTTACACAACATATACACAACCTGCACCAGGCCCTACTTACCAGCTTGCAAAACATATACATAACCTACACTAGGCCCTACTTACCAGCTTGACACAACACATACATGACCTACACTAGGCCCTACTTACCACCCTGAGACAAAGATCTCCCGACCTGCACCAGGCCCTACTTACCACCTTGACACAACATATACACAACCTCCACCAGGCCCTACTTACAACCCTTACACAACATATACATGACCTGCACCAGGCACTACTTGCCACCCTGATACAACATATACATGACCTGCACCAGGCCCTACTTACCACCCTTACACAACATATACACAACCTGCACCAGGCCCTACTTACCAGCTTGCAAAACATATACATAACCTACACTAGGCCCTACTTACCACCTTGACACAACATATACACAACCTCCACCAGGCCCTACTTACAACCCTTACACAACATATACATGACCTGCACCAGGCACTACTTGCCACCCTGATACAACATATACATGACCTGCACCAGGCCCTACTTACCACCCTTACACAACATATACACAACCTGCACCAGGCCCTACTTACCAGCTTGCAAAACATATACATAACCTACACTAGGCCCTACTTACCACCTTGACACAACATATACACAACCTCCACCAGGCCCTACTTACAACCCTTACACAACATATACATGACCTGCACCAGGCACTACTTGCCACCCTGATACAACATATACATGACCTGCACCAGGCCCTACTTACCACCCTTACACAACATATACACAACCTGCACCAGGCCCTACTTACCAGCTTGCAAAACATATAAATAACCTACACTAGGCCCTACTTACCAGCTTGACACAACATATACATGACCTACACTAGGCCCTACTTACCAGCTTGACACAAAATATACATGACCTACAATAGGCCCTACTTACCACCCTTAAACAACATATACATGACCTGCACCATGCCCTACTTATCAGCTTGACACAACATCTACATGACCTGCACCAGGCCCTACTTACCACCCTGACACAACATATACATGACCTACACCAGGCCCTACTTACCACCCTTACACGACATATACATGACCTGAACCAGTCCCTACTTACCACCCTTCCACAACATATACATGACCTCCACCAGCCCCTACTTACCAGCTTGACACAACATATACATGACCTACACTAGGCCCTACTTACCACCCTGACCGGCAGTCGCACGACCTACATCGGGCCCTACTTACCACCCTTACACAACATATACATGACCAACACTAGGCCCTACTTACCACCCTGACACAACATATACATGACCTGCACCTGGCCCTACTTACCAGCTTGACACAACATATACATGACCTACACTATGCCCTACTTACCACCCTGACCGGCAGTCGCACGACCTACATCGGGCCCTACTTACCACCTTGACACAACATATACATGACCAACACTAGGCCCTACTTACCACCCTGACACAACATATACATGACCTGCCCCAGACCCTACTTACCACCCTTACACAACATATACATGACCTGCACCAGGCCCTACTTACCGGCCTTACACAACATATACCTGACCTGCACCAGGCCCTACTTACCACCCTGACCGGCAGTCGAACGACCTACACCAGGCCCTACTTACCAGCTTGACACAACATATACATGACCTACACTAGGCACTACTTACCACCCTTACACAACATATACATGACATGCACCAGGCCCTACTTACCACCTTGACCGGCAGTCGCACGACCTACACCAGGCCCTACTTGCCACCCTGACACAACATATGCATGACCTGCACCAGGCCCTACTTATCACACTTACACAACATATGCATGACCTGCACCGGGCCCTACTTACCACACTTACACAACATATACATGACCTGCACCAGGCCCTACTTACCACACTTACACAACATATACATGACCTGCACCAGGCCCTGCTTACCACACTTACACAAAATATACATGACCTGCACCAGGCCCTACTTACCACCCTGACCGGCAGTCGCACGACTTAGACCAGGCCCTACTTACCACCCTGACACAACATATACATGACCTACACTAGGCCCTATTTACCAGCCTTACACAACATCTACACAACCTGCACCAGGCCCTACTTACCAGCTTGCAAAACATATACATAACCTACACTAGGCCCTACTTACCACCTTGACACAACATATACATGACCTACACTAGGTCCTACTTACCAGCTTGACACAACATATACATGACCTACACTAGGCCCTACTTACCACCCTTAAACAACATATACATGACCTGCACCTTGACCTACTTATCAGCTTGACACAACATCTACATGACCTGCACCAGGCCGTACTTACCACCCTGACACAACATATACATGACCTACACCAGGCCCTACTTACCAGCTTGACACAACATATACATGACCTACACCAGGCCCTACTTACCACCCTTAAACGACATATACATGACCTGAACCAGTCCCTACTTACCACCCTTACACAACATATACCTGACCTGCACCAGGCCCTACTTACCACCCTGACCGGCAGTCGCACGACCTACAACAGGCCCTATTTTCCACTCTGACACAACATATACATGACCTGCACCAGACCCTACTTACCAGCTTCACACAACATATACATGACCTACACTAGGCCCTGCTTACCACACTGACCGGCAGTCGCACGACCTACATCGGGCCCTACTTACCACCCTGACACAACATATACATGACCAACACTAGGCCCTACTTACCACCCTGACACAACATATACATGACCTGCACCAGGCCCTACTTACCACCCTTGCACAACATATACATGACCTGCACCAGGCCCTACTTACCACCCTTACACAACATATACCCGACCTGCACCAGGCCCTTCTTACCACCCTGACCGGCAGTTGGACGACCTACACCAGGCCCTACTTACCACCCTGACACAAGAACCACACGACCTGCACAATGCCCTACTTACCACCCTAACACAACATATACACAACCTGCACCAGTCCCTACTTACCACCCTGACACAACATATACATGACCAACACTAGGCCCTACTTACCACCCTTACACAACATATACATGACCTGCACCATGCCCTACTTACCATCCTTACACAACATATACATGACCTTCACTAGGCCCTACTTACCACCCTTACCGGCAATCGAACGACCTACACCAGGCCCTACTTACCACCCTGACACAACATATACACGACCTGCCCCAGGCCCTACTTACCACCCTGACCGGCAGTCGCACGACCATTCACCAGGCCCTTCTTACCACCCTGACACAAGAACCACACGACCTGCACAATGCCCTACTTACCACCCTAACACAACATATACACAACCTGCACCAGTCCCTACTTACCACCCTGACACAACATATACATGACCTACACTAGGCCCTACTTACCACCCTAAGACAAAGTTCTCACGACCCGCACCAGACCCTACTTACCACCTTGACACAACATATACACAACCTCCACCAGACCCTACTTATCACCCTTACACAACATATACATGACCTGCACCAGGCCCTACTTACCACCCTTACACAACATATACATGACCTACACCAGGCAGTACTTGCCACCCTGACCCAACATATACATGACCTGCACCATGCCCTACTTATCACCTTGACACAACATCTACATGACCTGCACCAGGCCGTACTTACCACCCTGACACAACATATACATGACCTACACAAGGCCCTACTTACCAGCTTGACACAACATATACATGACCTACACCAGGCCCTACTTACCACCCTTAAACAACATATACATGACATACACCAGGCCCTACTTCCCACCCTTCCACAACATATACATGACCTGAACCAGTACCTACTTACCACCCTTCCACAACATATACATGACCTGCACCAGGTCCTACTTTCCAGCTTGACACAACATAAACATGACCTACACTAGGCCCTACTTACCAGCTTGACACAACATATACATGACCTACACTAGGCCCTACTTACAAGCTTGACACAACATATACATGACCAACACTACGCCCTACTTACCACCCTTAAACAACATATACATGACCTGCACCATGCCCTACTTATCACCTTGACACAACATTTACATTACCTGCACCAGGCCGTACTTACCACCCTGACACAACATATACATGACCTACACTAGGCCCTACTTACCAGCTTGACACAACATATACATGACCTACACCAGGCCCTACTTACCACCCTTAAACAACATATACATGACCTACACCAGGCCCTACTTACCACCCTTCCACAACATATACATGACCTGAACCAGTCCCTACTTACCACCCTTCCAGAACATATACATGACCTGCACCAGGTCTTACTTACCAGCTTGACACAACATATACATGACCTGCACCAGGTCCTACTTACCAGCTTGACACAACATAAACATGACCTACACTAGGCCCTACTTACCACCCTTGAACAACATATACATGACCTGCACCATGCCCTACTTATCAGCTTGACACAACATCTACATGACCTGCACCAGGCCGTACTTACCACCCTGACACAACATATACATGACCTACACCAGGCACTACTTACCACCCTTACACGACATATACATGACCTGAACCAGTCCCTACTTACCACCCTTACACAACATATACATGACCTGCACCAGGCCCTACTTACCACCCTGACCGGCAGTCACACGACCTACAACAGGCCCTACTTACCACTCTGACACAACATATACATGACCTGCACCAGGCCCTACTTACCAGCTTGACACAACATATACATGACCTACACTAGGCCCTACTTACCACTTTGACCGGCAGTCGCACGACCTACATCGGGCCCTACTTAACACCCTGACACAACATATACATGACCAACACTAGGCCCTACTTACCACCCTGACACAACATATACATGACCTGCGCCAGGTCCTACTTACCACCCTTACACAACATATACATGACCTGCACTAGGCCCTACTTACCACCCTTACACAACATATACGCGACCTGTACCAGACCCTTCTTACCACCCTGACCGGCAGTCGCACGACCTACAGCAGGCCCTACTTACCACCCTTACACAACATATACATGACCTGCACCAGGCCGTACTTACCACCCTTACATAACATATACATGACCTTCACTAGGCCCTACTTACCATCCTGACCGGCAATCGAACGACCTACACCAGGCCGTACTTACCACCCTGACACAACATATACACGACCTGCACCAGGCCCTACTTACCACCCTGACACAACATATACATGACCTACACTAGGCCCTACTTACCACCCTGAGACAAAGTTCTCACGACCTGCACCAGGCCCTACTTACCACCTTGACACAACATATACACAACCTCCACCAGGCTCTACTTATCACCATTACACAACATATAAATGACCTCCAACAGGCCCTACTTACCACCCTTACACAACATATACATGACCTGCACCAGGCACTACTTGCCACCCTGACACAACATATACACAACCTGCACCAGGCCCTACTTACAAGCTTGCAAAACATATACATAACCTACACTAGGCCCTACTTACCAGTTTGACACAACATATACATGACCTACACTAGGCCCTACTTACCAGCTTGACAGAACATATACATGACCTACACCAGGCCCTACTTACCACCCTTACACGATATATACATGACCTGAACCAGTCCCTACTTACCACCCTTCCACAACATATACATGATCTGCACCAGGCCCTACTTACCAGCTTGACACAACATATACATGACCTACACTAGGCCCTACTTACAAGCTTCACACAACATATACATGACCTACACTAGGCCCAACTTACCACCCTTAAACAACATATACATGACCTGCACCATGCCCTACTTATCAGCTTGACACAACATCTACATGACCTGCACCAGGCCGTACTTACCACCCTGACACAACATATACATGACCTACACTAGGCCCTACTTACCAGCTTGACACAACATATACATGACCTACACCAGGCCCTACTTACCACCCTTACACGACATATACATGACCTGAACCAGTCCCTACTTACCACCCTTCCACAACATATACATGACCTGCACCAGGCCCTACTTACCAGCTTGACACAACATATACATGACCTACACTAGGCCCTACTTACCACCCTGACCGGCAGTCGCACGACCTACATCGGGCCCTACCTACCACCCTGACACGACATATACATGACCTGAAACAGTCCCTACTTACCACCCTGACACAACATACACATGACCGGCACCAGGCCCTACTTACCACCCTTACACAACACATACATGACCTGCACCAGGCCCTACTTACCACCCTTACACAACATATACCTGACCTGCACCAGGCCCTACTTACCACCCTGACCGGCAGTCGCACGACCTACACCAGGCCCTACTTACCAGCTTGACACAACATTTACATGACCTACACTAGGCCCTACTTACCACCCTTACACAACATATACATGACATGCACCAGGCCCTACTTACCACCTTGACCGGCAGTCGCACGACCTACAGCAGGCCCTACTTACCACCCTGACACAACATATACATGACCTGCACCAGGCCCTACTTACCACACTTACACAACATATAAATGACCTGCACCGGGCCCTACTTACCACACTTACACAACATATACATGACCTGCACCAGGCCCTACTTACCACCCTTACACAACATATACATGACCTGCATCAGGCCCTGCTTACCACACTTACACAACATATACATAACCTGCACCAGGCCCTACTTACCACCTTGACCGGCAGTCGCACGACCTACAGCAGGCCCTACTTACCACCCTGACACAACATATACATGACCTACACTAGGCCCTACTTACCAGCCTTACACAACATATACATGACCTGCACCAGGCCATACTTACCACCCTGACACAACATATACATGACCTGCACCTTGCCACATTTACACAACATATACATGACCTGCACCAGGTCCTACTTACCAGCTTGACACAACATAAACATGACCTACACTAGGCCCTACTTACCACCCTTGACACAACATCTACATGACCTGCACCAGGCCGTACTTACCACCCTGACACAACATATACATGACCTACACTAGGCCCTACTTACCAGCTTGACACAACATATACATGACCTACACCAGGCCCTACTTACCACCCTTACACGATATATACATGACCTGAACCAGTCCCTACTTACCACCCTTCCACAACATATACATGATCTGCACCAGGCCCTACTTACCAGCTTGACACAACATATACATGACCTACACTAGGCCCTACTTACAAGCTTCACACAACATATACATGACCTACACTAGGCCCTACTTACCACCCTTAAACAACATATACATGACCTGCACCATGCCCTACTTATCAGCTTGACACAACATCTACATGACCTGCACCAGGCCGTACTTACCACCCTGACACAACATATACATGACCTACACTAGGCCCTACTTACCAGCTTGACACAACATATACATGACCTACACCAGGCCCTACTTACCACCCTTACACGACATATACATGACCTGAACCAGTCCCTACTTACCACCCTTCCACAACATATACATGACCTGCACCAGGCCCTACTTACCAGCTTGACACAACATATACATGACCTACACTAGGCCCTACTTACCACCCTGACCGGCAGTCGCACGACCTACATCGGGCCCTACCTACCACCCTGACACGACATATACATGACCTGAACCAGTCCCTACTTACCACCCTGACACAACATATACATGACCGGCACCAGGCCCTACTTACCACCCTTACACAACACATACATGACCTGCACCAGGCCCTACTTACCACCCTTACACAACATATACCTGACCTGCACCAGGCCCTACTTACCACCCTGACCGGCAGTCGCACGACCTACACCAGGCCCTACTTACCAGCTTGACACAACATTTACATGACCTACACTAGGCCCTACTTACCACCCTTACACAACATATACATGACATGCACCAGGCCCTACTTACCACCTTGACCGGCAGTCGCACGACCTACAGCAGGCCCTACTTACCACCCTGACACAACATATACATGACCTGCACCAGGCCCTACTTACCACACTTACACAACATATAAATGACCTGCACCGGGCCCTACTTACCACACTTACACAACATATACATGACCTGCACCAGGCCCTACTTACCACCCTTACACAACATATACATGACCTGCATCAGGCCCTACTTACCACCCTTACACAACATATACATGACCTGCATCAGGCCCTGCTTACCACACTTACACAACATATACATAACCTGCACCAGGCCCTACTTACCACCCTGACCGGCAGTCGCACGACTTAGACCAGGCCCTACTTACCACCCTGACACAACATATACATGACCTACACTAGGCCCTACTTACCAGCCTTACACAACATATACATGACCTGCACCAGGCCATACTTACCACCCTGACACAACATATACATGACCTGCACCTTGCCCTACTTACCACCCTTACACAACATATACACGACCCGCACCAGGCCCTACTTACCACCCTTACAAACTATATACATGACCTGCACCAGGCCCTGATAACCACCCTGACACAACATATACATGACCTGCACCAGGCCCTACTTACCACCCTTACACGACTATACATGACCTACACCAGGCCCTACTTACCACCCTTACACGACATATACATGACCTGCACCAGGCCCTACTTACCACCCTGACCGGCAGTCGCACGACCTACAACAGGCCCTACTTACCACTCTGACACAACATATACATGACCTGCACCAGGCCCTACTTACCAGCTTGCAAAACATATACATAACCTACACTAGGCCCTACTTACACAACATATACATGACCTACACTATTCCCTACTTACAAGCTTGACACAACATATACATGACCTACACTAGGCCCTACTTCCCACCCTTAAACAACATATACATGACCTGCACCATGCCCTACTTATCACCTTGACACAACATCTACATGACCTGCAACAGGCCGTACTTACCACCCTGACACAACACATACATAACCTACACTAGGCCCTACTTACCAGCTTGACACAACATATACATGACCTACACCAGGCCCTACTTACCACCCTTACACGACATATACATGACCTGAACCAGTCCCTACTTACCACCCTTCCACAACATATACATGACCTGCACCATGCCCTACTTACCAGCTTGACACAACATATACATGACCTACACTAGGCCCTACTTAACACCCTGACCGGCAGTCGCACGACCTACATCGGGCCCTACTTACCACCCTGACACAACATACACATGACCAACACTAGGCCCTACTTACCACCCTGACACAACATATACATGACCTGCACCAGGCCCTACTTACCACCCTTACACAACATATACATGACCTGCGCCAGGCCCTACTTACCACCCTTACACAACATATACCTGACCTGCACCAGGCCCTACTTACCACCTTGACCGTCAGTCGCACGACCTACAACAGGCCCTACTTACCAGCTTGACAGAACAAATACATGACCTACACTAGGCCCTACTTACCACCCTTACACAACATATACATGACATGCACCAGGCCCTTCTTACCACCTTGAGCGGCAGTCGCACGACCTACAGCAGGCCCTACTTACCACCCTGACACAACATATACATGACCTGCACCAGCCCTACTTACCACACTTACACAACATATAAATGACCTGCACCGGGCCCTACTTACCACACTTACACAACATATACATGACCTGCACCAGGCCCTACTTACCACCCTTACACAACATATACATGACCTGCATCAGGCCCTGCTTACCACACTTACACAACATATACATAACCTGCACCAGGCCCTACTTACCACCCTGACCGGCAGTCGCATGACCTACAACAGGCCCTACTTACCACCCTTCCACAACATATACATGACCTGCACCAGGCCCTACTTACCAGCTTGACACAACATATACATGACCTGCCCCAGGCCCTACTTACCACCCTGACCGGCAGTCGCACGTCCTACAACAGGCCCTACTTACCACCCTTCCACAACATATACATGACCTGCCCCAGGCCCTACTTACCACCCTGACCGGCAGTCGCACGACCATTCACCAGGCCCTTCTTACCACCCTGACACAACAACCACACGACCTGCACAATGCCCTACTTACCACCCTAACACAACATATACACAACCTGCACCAGGCCCTACTTACCACCTTGACACAACATATACACAACCTCTACCAGGCCCTACTTACCACCCTTACACAACATATACATGACCTGCACCAGGCACTACTTGCCACCCTGACACAACATATACATGACCTGCACCAGGCCCTACTTACCACCCTTACACAACATACACACAACCTGCACCAGGCCCTACTTACCAGCTTGCAAAACATATACATAACCTACACTAGGCCCTACTTACCAGCTTGACACAACATATACATGACCTACACTAGGCCCTACTTACCACCCTTAAAGAACATATACATGACCTGCACCATGCCCTACTTATCAGCTTGACACAACATATACATGACCTGCACCAGGCCCTACTTACCACACTGACACAACATATACATGACCTACACTAGGCCCTACTTACCAGCTTGACACAACATATACATGACCTACACCAGGCCCTACTTACCACCCTTACATGACATATACATGACCTGAACCAGTCCCTACTTACCACCCTTCCACAACATATACATGACCTGCACCAGGCCCTACTTACCAGCTTGACACAACATATACATGACCTACACTAGGCCCTACTTACCACCCTGACCGGCAGTCGCACGACCTACATCGGGCCCTACTTACCACCCTGACACAACATACACATGACCAACACTAGGCCGTACTTACCACCCTGACACAACATATACATGACCTGCACCAGGCCCTACTTACCACCCTTACACAACATATACATGACCTGCACCAGGCCCTACTTACAACCCTTACACAACATATACATGACCTGCACCAGGCCCTACTTACCACCCTGACCGTCAGTCGCACGACCTACAACAGGCCCTACTTACCAGCTTGACAGAACATATACATGATCTGCACCAAGCCCTACTTACCAGCTTGACACAACATATACATGACGTACACTAGGCCCTACTTACCACCCTGACCGGCAGTGGCACGACCTACATCGGGCCCTACTTACCACCCTGACACAACATACACATGACCAACACTAGGCCCTACTTACCACCCTTACACGACATATACATGACCTGCACCAGGCCCTACTTACCACCCTTACACAACATATACATGACCTGCACCAGGCCCTACTTACCACCCTTACACAACATATACATGACCTGTACCAGGCACTACTTGCCACCCTGACACAACATATACATGACCTGCACAAGGCCCTACTTACCACCCTTACACAACATATACACAACCTGCACCAGGCCCTACTTACCAGCTTGCAAAACATATACATAACCTACACTAGGCCCTACTTACCAGCTTGACACAACATATACATGACCTACACTAGGCCCTACTTACAAGCTTGACACAACATATACATGACCTACACTAGGCCCTACCTACCACCCTTAAACAACATATACATGACCTGCACCATGCCCTACTTATCAGCTTGACACAACATATACATGACCTGCACCAGGCCGTACTTACCACTCTGACACAACATATACATGACCTGCACCAGGCCCTACTTACCAGCTTGACACAACATATACATGACCTACACTAGGCCCTACTTACCACCCTGACCGGCAGTCGCACGACCTACATCGGGCCCTACTTACCACCCTGACACAACATACACATGACCAACACTAGGCCCTACTTACCACCCTGACACAACATATACATGACCTGCACCAGGCCCTACTTACCACCCTTACACAACATATACATGACCTGCGCCAGGCCCTACTTACCACCCTTACACAACATATACCTGACCTGCACCAGGCCCTACTTACCACCCTGACCGTCAGTCGCACGACCTACAACAGGCCCTACTTACCAGCTTGACAGAACAAATACATGACCTACACTAGGCCCTACTTACCACCCTTACACAACATATACATGACATGCACCAGGCCCTACTTACCACCTTGAGCGGCAGTCGCACGACCTACAGCAGGCCCTACTTACCACCCTGACACAACATATACATGACCTGCACCAGCCCTACTTACCACACTTACACAACATATAAATGACCTGCACCGGGCCCTACTTACCACCCTTACACAACATATACATGACCTGCATCAGGCCCTGCTTACCACACTTACACAACATATACATAACCTGCACCAGGCCCTACTTACCACCCTGACCGGCAGTCGCACGACCTACAACAGGCCCTACTTACCACCCTGACACAACATATACATGACCTACACTAGGCCCTACTTACCAGCCTTACACAACATATACATGACCTGCACCAGGCCATACTTACCACCCTGACACAACATATACATGACCTGCACCTTGCCCTACTTACCACCCTTACACAACATATACACGACCTGCACCAGGCCCTACTTACCACCCTTACAAACTATATACATGACCTGCACCAGGCCCTGATAACCACCCTGACACAACATATACATGACCTGCACCAGGCCCTACTTACCACCCTTACACAACATATACATGACATGCACCAGGCCCTACTTACCAACCTGACACAAAAGGTTCACGACCTGCACCAGGCCCTACTTATAACCCTGACACAACAGCCGCACGACCTGCTCCAGGCCCTACTTAACACCCTTACACAACAACCACACGAACTGCACCAGGCCCTAATTACCACCCTGACACAACATATACATGACTTGCACCAGGCTCTACTTACCACCCTGACACAACATATACATGACCTGCACCAAGCCCTACTTACCACCCTGACCGGCAGTCGCACGACCTACACCAGGCCCTACTTACCAGCCTGACACAACATATACATGACCTGCACCAGGCCCTACTTACCACCCTGACACAACATATACATGACCTGCACCAGGCCCTACTTATCACCCTGACCGGCAGTCGCACGACCTTCACCAGGCCCTACTTATCACACTGACATAACATATACATGACCTGCACCAGGCCCTACTTACCACCCTTACACAACATATACATAACCTGCACCAGTCTTTACTGACCACCCTTACACAACATATACATGACCTGCACCAGGCCCTACTTACCACCCTGACCGGCAGTCGCACGACCTACAACAGGCCCTACTTACCACTCGGACACAACATATACATGACCTGCACCAGGCCCTACTTATCACCCTTATACAACAAATACATGACCTGCACCAGGCCCTACTTACCACCCTGACCGGCAGTCGCACGACCTACACCAGGCCCTACTTACAACCCTGACACAAGATATACATGATCTACACCAGGCCCTACTTACCACCCTGACACAACATATACATGACCTGCACCAGCCCCTACTTACAACCCTGACACAAAAGGTTCACGGCCTGCACCAGGCCCTACTTACCACCCTGACACAACAGCCGCACGACCTGCACCAGGCCCTACTTACCACCCTGACACAACAGCCGCTCGACCTACAACAGGCCCTACTTACGTCCCTGACACAACAGATGTACGACCTGCACCAGGCCCTTCTTACAACCCTCACACAACATATACCTGACCTGCACAAGGCCCTACTTACCAGCTTGACACAACATATACATGACCTACAAAGGTCATACTTACCACCCTGACACAACATATACATGACCTGCATGAAGCTCTACTTACCACCCTTACACAACATATACATGACCTGCGCCAGGCCCTACTTACCAACCTGACACAACATATACATGACCTATACTAGGCCCTACTTACCACCCTTACACAACAAAGACATGACCTGCACCAGGACCTACTTACCACTCTGACGGACAGTCGCACGACCTACACCAGGCCCTACTTACCACCCTGACACAACATATACATGACCTGCACCAGGCCCTACTTACTACCCTTACACAACATATTCATGACCTGCACCAGGCCATACTTACCACCCTGACCGGCAGTCGCACGACCTACACCAGGCCCAACTTACCACCCTGACACAACATATACATGACCTGCACCAGGCCCTACTTGACACCCTTACACAACATATACATGACCTGCACGAGGCCCTACTTACCTCCCTGACACAACAGATACATGACCTGCACCAGGCCCTACTTACCACCCTTACACAGCATATACATGACCTGCACCAGGCCCTACTTACCACCCTGACCAGCAGTCGCATGACCTACACCAGGCCCTACTTACCACCCTTACACAACATATACATGACCTGCACCAGTGCCTACTTACCACACTGACACAACATATACACGACCTGCACCAGGCCCTACTTACCACCCTGACACAACAGCTTCACGAACTGCACGTGTGTTCTACATCCACGGCCTCCAAGAGCCAACGACTGGCCAGCCTTTCTTTGGGACGTATTGTATAGTAAAATTTCCCACAATATCAATTTATTGAATTTGTTTCCTTGATTGTTTGTGTGGAAAAAGCCTGGTCGCCAGTTAACCTATTGTGACCTATTATTGGAACCAATTATAACCTATTTTCTTGCAGAGTAATCCATTGTATCCAAAACAATATTATGTGGCGATCTCCATAATTTTTCAATGGAATAAAACAGCTGCTCTAATCGTTTTATTCCGTAAGCCAACTGACTAAAGTCTTGGTTTCACGTTACATGTACAGGACATACCAACAGACTCTCTGACCAGCCATTAAAGTCCAAGATCTGCACTACTTACGGTTTTCCTCCCACACTGAATGGCCACGCCGTGGTATAATATGAAACTGTATTCAAATTCGCGCCAAAGACTGACGAGTGAACGCGTGCTCTCTTTTTGTGCCGTACGTGGCAGGGTGGAAATAGTCAGGGAGTTAAGTCAGTGCATGAGAGGGCGTGCCCGATAAACTGCCTGGTCTGAACCCACCCAACAATTCACAATGTATAGAAAACATTATTTGTAGGTGAGCCCACTTGAAATGTTTACAATGTTTTGTAAAGATATCGCAAAGCTCAGGAGATTTCTGTTCACTCAACGTCGGCACATAACTATCCGATTGCCAAAAGCCAAGTGTCACGGAGATACTACTATTGTATCTTCATAGAGCCGACTCCCTGACATATTGGTCATATGGGAGATTTAAGAGATCCTTCCCAATGTATTTGATCATATCTTTAACTTGTCAATAGGACCTGTCAGATAACTTCCTAATATACCATGCAACACGACCCACACCAGTTTCGTCTGACATCACTGACATGTATTGCTTATTCACACGCAGGGACTACTGCATAATGTTTACCCCAAATGACCATATCAAATATATGTCACCCGTATTATATTTTCACACGATAACCACATGGGAGGATATATCTGATCGCAAACCTACAGTGGGCTGGTGACGCATTGTAGGTTAATTCAGGTTTACTCCATACAATTGTCAGAACTGTTTGCATTAATGTTTCTGAATTGATGACGAAGAGAAAGAAACTATTTTTTACATAATTATGAGAAATACATTTATATATCTATATATACTTATACACAATCCATATGTTATATATATATATAACCACATATGTATTGTGTATATGTGTCCCTGTGCTTGCTTAACAAAATACGACACCACAATCAATACTTCATAATTACGTATCCATCACATCACAATCTAACGTTCAAAAAAGGAAACGCATCACATCACAGTGCGTACTACACGACACACCAAGTGAGACAATGTATACTTCCTATTTACACACACGTACCACATCCAACTTCATGATATCAATCACGCTTCAAACATTTAGAACACTTAGCGGGATTCAGATGTTACAGTGTGTCTTAACTCATGTATGTATGTATTGGCTTTCTGTGCTTCCTTCAGTGGACGACGTTCAACTCTTCAAAATCACAATATTTGAACTTTTGGTTCTAAATGCTACTGAACATGTATATATCAGTTCTCACCGTGTGGGTGTCTTTCACCAACACACTGAACACTGCTGTTACACAATGTCTACAAGAAATCGTATGTTGACGCGTGAAAGCAAACTGTTGCACATTACACCAACATACACTGTGTCTTTCTTCTTTTATATGTAAACACATGATGTTCAAATTGGTCTCATCAGAATAAGTCATAACAACAGTACAACCATATAATGGAAAATATGTTTTATTTACTCTCGTATCACATTATTGCATACTCTATTTGTTAAACATTACAATACAAGTACAGCTCTCTAGAATATTTTTCTCCAAGTATATAGTACATTTTCTTGAGTACTGATTCCGTTGCTGTAATACATTGAAGTCCCATGCCACCACTGTAGTAAGTATAACACGTCAATTCCAAAGATAATAATCAGCCTCGATTTTCGGCGGAAAAAGATTCAATTTGGCGTGTAATGCAAATTAGTGCAGATAATCATCACTAAAAATGACTGATGACACGAGATGCTCGCGAAAGGGTCAGCATGTCCTCGACTATCGGGAGAACCTGCCATTGACAATAACGTTTGAGGCATGAAGCGTAAAAACCCTATGGTAAGGACAGCGCATGGGACAGAATGCTGCATCATGTTCCCAATCACACTACCGTGTCATACGTAAAAATCTTCACGAAATGGCAACCCTAACATTCCTGGATTGATTTAACCAGTCCTATAGAGATGAAAGAAATCTGACTAAAGTGTACATGCTCAAACATACTGACAAGCTATTGTGAAATGCACAGCTGATGGTACATTCTTCAACATGAAGGGGAAATTCACCTCTAAATAATCAAAAATCGAATTCATCCCTCTTCAGTTACTGCTTGGTGGAGGGGTTGCCACCATGTTGCATTTATGTCGCAGATAAAATAATGAATTTGATTTCATTTTAATAGATAGATAATGTGAAGATACTCATCTATCTTATTAAAAAGAATGATGTCATCTATATATTAATATCATATCTTACATTGAGGCTAGCTCCTTGTTTTAACTCATGATGAAGCGACAAAACATTTATATAATCATAGGAATCTCCATTAAATCTTCCTGCAATATGTAATGTACAAAGGTCCAAATCCGACCTGCATACATAAAAAGCCATATCAGCAAGCACAGGGCACATGGGTATATCTACTACTTGTCTAAATGTGCTATCCTCAAATTTGACAAAAAATATTGTCCTTCAGGAAATCCAGCATGCACACATACATAAGTTATGGATATCTGAACACTATGATTCTTAGCAAATTGATCACATCCCCTAAAATATTGAAAAATATTTTTTTTTAAAAGTGTTTTTTTTTTTTAAAAAAAAACATGGCTCCACACGTGATGTCAGAATTATTGTTATCAGTTTTTGGCAAGGGTTCGGCCATTGCCAAAAAGAAATCAAATCAAAGATACCTCCGTCGATTGTAGACACACTTAAATACATATGACTCGTGGTTGAGGATATGAATATTCAAATATTTTATATTGTGCTGCTAAATTAAGAATAATTACCCCAGACACTATTTCTTTCGGAATGAAGAACTACAAACAGTAAATAAATATACACACGTATGAAGCCATGTCGGTGATCTCAAGATGTCATCCGTTACATCATGATTTCATCAAAAAGAAATGATTAACAATGCATATTTATAGTCTGATTGTTTTAAGAAATCCATAACGATGCTGTTTAAAGGTAAGATAATAAAGCACAAATATTACTTAAAGATTAATAACTAGACGTATCAAGATCTGTTACTGAGATCTCCATCCTTGAAGCTTCCCAATCTTTCAGTGCAGTATTGATGCAACACACTGGGCTGGTCATCACATGTTGGCGTAGATGTTCTGGGACTCGATGTACGCAGAGGCCATGTCGTAACACAGGGAAACGTCAGCCTGGAAGAAAGAAGAGAAGGCGATACACGTGTGCAGCCAGTGTTGTATAACTATGATATTTACACAGGTGGGGGAAGGAGAAATCACAGGACTGAAAGTATTCAATATCACAGAAGGATTAGTATTTCATCGTGACTTGTATCCAGTTACATCTCATATGAAGCTGTGTATGCCATGCGTCGTCGAATGTAAGATCCCTGTATATATAGCAGTGCCTACTTACATGCATGACATTATATTACAGAATATATGTAGAATTAATTCGAGTTGTATAAATGTAGTAGTACTGCCAATAGGCAACGATGCTCGCGCAGAAACAAGTATCAAAAGCACGTCAATTTTAACCTTATTGACCTGCTAAACATACAGTTTTCTGTACATGTGATGAAACAGTGAGTGCATGTAATCAAGTATAGATGCATTCCTACTAGCGTATTTATTTGAGGAAGTTGATCAAATAAAAGTAATGACAGGGTGATGATGTTCGCGAAACGCTGAGCGCACCCTGCCCCATCGCATCGCATCGCTAAGTCCTTAAGATTTATGCTTAACACGTACACAATGCAGGTAAATATTCACTTATACATACGAGTGGTTGATTGTATTGTAGCTACAAGTTGGCATACCTGTGTGATGTTATGATCCAGGCAGTGGGCAATAGATCTCAGGTTGTTGTAGATCTCAACTCGTTTGTCATGCTTCAAACCTTGGATGATATTGCTCAGGATGCACAACATGGCTCCATTCTGTCTGCCGCCATCGCTGTAAAAATCAAGATGATCCATATTAGAGAGGGTGATACCGTTGTATGGTTATATGACAAAATCCTTTCTATATTCATAATATAATCTCTGCCAGAACATACAGAACTGATTCACAAATGTTGATATAAATAGTAAATCGGCAGTGTATGCTTCATGACTGGGGGTGTTCGTGGCTATGCCCTCGACGGGGTTCAAGTGGTTTTTTAACTGTCCCCCTGAGAGGGTAAAGCAGAGGCAAGAGATTCCGACTATATCGAACATGTATTTTTGAATCACTGTCAAATAATGACGACACCGGGTTTTATAAAGGTGAGCGTAGACTGCCTCGCTAGTACCACCCGTCCCAAACAAATACAAAGCCAAGTAACTTGTTCACCTGCAAAAACTACAAGTCAAAATAGGGCACTGCATCAGACATATAATGTTTGTCACTGATGCGTCTTATTTGGAATTGTCCTCCACATGTCTACCAAAACACCTTTTCAAAGCTTAGTGTGGCCTTGGATGTTGTAACCTTGAACAAACACCTTCTGAGCAAGAGCCGTTTGACCTTCTTTGAAATCTGGCCAGAAAAACCAGGCTTGATTGTGCCTCAAAAGTTGTGAAATGTAGACACTATGGCCTGGAGCTGTGGCATATTGCTCGAAACAAAGGAAAAGTTGACTATGGAAAGGAGAAAGCATGCCTATTGTCATACATTCTTGTGGAGAGTGTTCACTCACTCTAAATCTTTGAGCATATATACACACAGGAAAAAGGTAAGCTCACCCTTATTTATTTCATTATTGTTTGGTCCCAATTTTAGTAAAAGTCATGAAATATATAATTACGTGAATAATTATGTTTTTTCGAGATGATGTCATCAGTCATGCATGACGGAAGCTCACGTGACATGCATGGTATGCCCGTGCAGCATGCTACCTTCGAGTATCTCTAAAAACAGCATATCCAAACGTTAAAATTACTTTCTTAAGCTCGGTTTTAAACAGTTATTCCATGACATTGTGTGACGAAGGTGATTATCAAACGCAACAAGATGGCAGATAATCGGCATGCATAACGCAAGAATGTCTTGTAATGCCATTGGTCGGAATTTCGGGTGTCATCACACTATCGTAAGCCGTTTAGTCGAGAAACATGCCCAGACCGGTGATGTACAGGACCGTCCCAGATCCGGAAGACCTTCTGTGACGACACATCGCGAAGACGGGGACCTTCTTCGTCTCATACGCCGAGAACCCTTTTCAACAAGTACTCGTCTGAAACAGCTGTGGTTGCCCAATCGTCATTTCAGCACCAGAACCGTCAGGAGCCGGCTGAAAACAGCAGGACCGAGGGCGAGACGAGTCACAAAGCGTCCCTTGTTGAGAGGGGTGTATCTCTCTCATGATTGAAGGTTGGTTTTGGTTGGATATTCTGGTTTGGCGGCGCATACAGGCATGAGATCTTCCTGTACAAGATTTTCGCCAATTGGAAGCAGGGGTGGTTGTTGTTGACCAATCAACAGATCCGAAGTCTGACTTGAGGCATGAGACGTCGGGTGGAATGTGTCATCCGGGCACATGGTGGTTATAACCGCTACTGACTCCTTTCACGTGTCATGTCAAGTAGAGACTTTAAGGGAAATTTTCACATGACATATCAAACGTAACTCGTTTACGTTATCCTGCAGCTCCATACTTTGTTGAGGTATTGTCTAAGGTAAAAAACAGTACCTGTGTTACCATGATGGTTTTGTCAGTAAATTTCAATCACAACTCACCAATATGTTCTTTAATTGTTGTTAAATGTTTGTTCTATCCGATGACATTGGTATCGCCCAGCTCCTGTGGTCAGTCATCCCATGCCATGATTTTTGCCATTTGTCATGGTTAAGAATTAGGGGTGTGTTTAACCTTCTTCTTTGTGCATATTTAAATATGAAACAGATCGGTCACACCTCTCCTCTATTTCTAGTTTAGGTGGATATATCAGTGGAAGGGAAGTTACTATTTCCTGGTTATTGAACGATATCAGATCATCAATATACTTTAAGGTAAACGTCTTGGCTTACCTTGTTTTGACTTAGCCAATCGGAAGCAAGTGTATTCGAATGCCTCAATCATGAACACCTCGTTGTCAAAATAGTCCACCTATTTCGCAGTGACTTGTTGAGGCCAGGCAGAGTGTAAGGGTTTGTCACACAAAGAAGATTGAGGTACGATGACACGCCATAAACCATGTCAAACACAGTTACCACCTGGGATTGTTTTACAGGAAGGGAGGCCTATTCGTATCAGGAACCCGCACACTGTTTCATTGTAGGGACATGTAGTTGAGGGATACCAGCATCAAATGTACCCTTTCATGAATTACACGTACCATGTGAAACCAAACGTTATCACTATGCTTTATTGTGTTGATCAGAAGGTACAGGTGAATTCAGGGAAACCCTCAGTTAACAGAAAGGACTCTTAAAAAGCTTACTGTTTAAATGTCCTAATTCAATGACTTGTGTGTCTTGTGCTATTCATAAAGTGGTATTATTTTACCAGTTGCACCTAATTATTCGCCCTTATGAAATCTACATATTTTTCTGGCAACATGTGTTCGACAAATAGATGTTAATAATATAATAACAATTCCCTGACCATTATGTCTGTCAGATTTTGCATGCTGTGAAATGCTGCTTGAGATTCCATGCTAGACCTGAGTCCTAGTTTCATGTGCGCCCCTTACCTGTATACGACAGTAACGGTGTTGGGGTTGACATCTGTGTGGCGGTCGACTTGTTCCAGCAGCTCTAAGAAAGTGGAGGGGGACTCCTGGGGTAGGATGTTCAAGACATACACACGCACAAGTGTTGTTGGGGAATTCTGTTGAGCAAATTACAATCGTAATCGTAAGTGTAATAATCTTCAGCTTACATAAGGTCGATGTGTGTTTCATCACGAAAATCAACATCTATCACTTTTGGATAGATTTTCTTGTATTTATATAAAGGATATTGAGCTCATCTTCCCAATCACATATAGCGCAGACACGAGTGATAATGTGGCGAGAATTCTGTACATGTTGAGCAAATGAATATCAAAGTTATAGTTGTATTATCCTCCAGCTAACAGCAGATAGGTCTGTGTTTCATCAAATTACCATCGGTAACCTTTGCATAAATTACTTTGTTTTCAATATTTATCTCATCCTCTCACACACTGTGATCAACGCAGCGACGTATTATGGTGTGGTGATCTGATAAAGATGAGTCGTGGCAGCTCGGACAATTCGACGACATAAATATAATGTCTCACAATAAAGCCCATTAGTCGATATATTAGGATTGTTTTTTATCTTAGTCTCTTAGAACCTTAACAGACACACTGTACTAGGTTTCCTGGGACAAATCGATTTTACAGTATCAGATTAGTACATTATTTCATCCTTAAAGTCATACTTTTCTAATCATTGTGAGCTTTTTACGCGATCTTATTAAGAAATATAAAGCCGTAGTAAGATTATTGGCAGCTGAAGACAGGTAAATAATTGATTAATGATAAGATAAAAAATATGTCATCAAATATTATGTTGTAACATGCTACATAAGCACTTTCTCCATTTGGATGCTATTCATAAGCGTTCCTCGGTGCTTTGCGAACCCACCTCCATCTCTCTGTGTATGTTCAAGAGGGTGATGTCAGTGTTGATGGGGACCTCTGTGGAGCATCTGACATTCACAGAGCCCAGATCCAGGCTATCACCTGGAGATGGCACCAGACTGGATAGACTCTGACAACAAAAGAGTCAAGTTTGAAAATCTAGCACCGATGGAATTGGAGTATGTACACAAACGGATATCATGATTGGATTAACATAACCCACCTGGTGTGAGTCTGGCAGGACAATGACAGTGGAAGACTCCTGTTCCTCTGTGAGTTTCCAGAACAGAGACGCCGTGGTGACGGAGGGGGCCTCAGTTAACAGGTAGCCATTCACAGACAGGTTGGACTGAAGGAATAATGCTTTAAATGTTCCACTGTGTTTCTTTCACGTAGTGAAGAATGGATTAATTAATGTAAGACATAATTGAAATTTACAAAATCTTGTATATAAGACACAATACGTTTACTTATGTGAACTGAACTTACAGGTACTTCTAAGTTCCTCATGTCATAAATAAAATCCGGTACACACTGCACTGTTGTTAAAGGTATTTGATTCATCATTTAACAAATACAATGCCCTACCTGTAAGCTGACAGCTAGGATGTCGGAGCTTCCATTTATCCACACATGGCCTTTGACGCTGGGTCCTGAAACAAACAGTTAGAACTGCTGTCTTGGCATGCATAGAAAACAAGTGACTGATGATATAAATTTTCCCGTTTCACTACTGTATGTATTAAGAGATGAGTGGGGTTTAACGCCGCATTTATCAGTATTCCAGTTACAAAACAGGATTCGAACATACACTCACAGGTTTCCACTCGCTGCATAGCGAATTGCGGCGCCTTTGCCGACTGGCTAGAACTCGTATGAGAGTAAGTTAGGGTAGTAAACACATCCATGCTTCCACAAAACCAGTGACACATTACAACAATGCAATCAGCAGGCAATCCCATCTTTAGTCTTTGGTTATAATTTTCAAAAGGTGTGTTTATATATTTATGTACAGGAAACGTCAAGTATTTGTGTCACCTAAATGTCCAACAAGCTTTGACATACTACTTTTATTGCTGAAGGACTTCAATAGTCGGTTATAACATTACTTCAGACAACCTAAAATTCATTCTGTACTAAATATCCCTTTGTTTGGATTTTAATAACAATACGCGTAAAAGGCAATGTGTAATGAAGATTTTGTTCCTGTAAAGGTGCCAACATTCTTAATTGTATAAACAGTTTCAAGAATAGGTTTTGAACTCTTTTCACAGTTAATTAATATAACTGAGAACTACTCTTTACGTGTCACAGTTTATAACTTTAGAAGTCATACTAACTTTGGAGAAAACGGTCACAGACTGCATTGAATCCGATACGGCCTTATCCCAACCAACTTTCTTAATGCATCTCTTCAATAATAAACCAATGGCAATGACTTATGTGAGATTAGCAACACTATCTGCTGGGATCCTATCAATCTGTCAGCCACTTCATACTCACCCTGGGACTGCTCCTGCCTTTGTGTGTTCAGGGCCTACAACAGTTCGGACATTTATTTGCACGTTTTGTATGTGATAATGTTAGCGTTATTATACTCTATGTGTCAAAATCACTATTTTTCATTATCAATACAATATGTGTAGATGCTGTCAATTATACATGATCAAAGTTAAATTACGACAAAGCAGTTACCTCTATGAACTTGGTGATTGACATTCGTCCCGTGCTGAACGTCCCTTTCACATTTCGTCTGTTTCTGAATTCCTCAGCGCTGATGGCAGTATTACCGAATTCGAGTGTTTCATACAGGGCCATATAAACACAAATGTACTGCTCCTAATGCAAATCAAAATTTACAAGTTGGACAGACGTATGAAATTAAACACATCTGTACTGCTCTAGGTGCAATAAAACATTCAAAGGTTGATCATGGTTATGAATCCGAGAGTATAATAATATATCAGTGACACTGATTTCACCAATGTCACCAGCAAGGTTGTGTTTGGGTTTGTATACTGCTTACATTGCTATACACAAATACGCCAAGCACATCATTATCAGCAAGTACATACCGTGCATTATGACATTATGCATTCTCCAGATCAATGAATAGTTGTTAAAACTGTTGTCATTGTACTGATTTGTGTGCATTTCAGTTTTCTCTTTTTGTATGCGTTGCAGTGTGTTATATATTATTACAGTGTCCCACCTTTGTCTGTATCATGCCCTTCCTCTGGTCTCTCATCCTCGAGACACAACCAAACACATCCACCCTATCTTCAGCCAGAGCCTGGTCCAGCAGGTAGTCCACGGCGATGTACGTCCCTGTCCGGCCGACCCCAGCACTGAGTGTAGAGTCAACATCATAAGTGCATAAGTGTAACGATGTTGATATCTTCCGATGAGACTTTTTACACTTCACTCACCACTACAAGGAACATATATGATTAGGAATAGATAATGACATAGGAATAGATGACGTAGTTCTTTTGTTTCTTGTTTTGTTTCACGCATCACTCAGGAATATTTCAGGTTTAAATCGGCGCTCGAATTTGAATTTGGAGCAGACAACTCAATGAGTGATATCATGAGCCGTACGACGATATGTATCAACCGAATAAACGATCATGGCTATCAGAACCCGTTGGTCGCCTCCACAAGCATTGGTTGCAGAAAACCAATTCTAACCCGGATATTCACAGGTAGATTAGATGAGTTACTTTACCTGCAATGTACCAACAGAGGGTCATGTTGTGTGTTACCCAGCATCCTGACCAGCCACAGAAACTCAGTCAAGGCCGTCTCGACGGGAGTTCCATGATCCGGCCATGTTGTGAAGTGGAAATGGTGGAAACATCGACTTGTGTTGGTCTGAAGTTGTGCAAAACCCGATCATCTGAGAATTGTGCTTTATCAGGGCAATGGTTTCAGGACTTACTCTGATGCTGGTGTTACGAAGATACTTATTCGAATACATTGATTGTTGCAGCTAAATTCTTATGTAATAGCGTATGTATGTATGTATGTATGTATGTATGTATGTATGTATGTATGTATGTATGTGTGTGTTCGTGTGTGTGTGTTCGTGTGTGTGTGTGTGTGTGTGTGTGTGTGTGTGTGTGTGTGTGTGTGTGTGTGTGTGTGTGTGTGTGTGTGTGTGTGTGTGTGTGTGTGTGTGTGTGTGTGTGTGTGTGTGTGATTTCATATGAACTGGCTTACCCTTTTCTCCGTAACCTGTACCTCTCTGACGACCCAGTCCGCCCGCCTTCTACAGTCGGTCACAGATATGACGAAGTCTCCCACACGCATGTCTGATGTATCTGACCAATATGCTTCACACTTCACCTTCGATTAACAAACAATATTTTTTGTAATTTGGGGGCGGGGTGTGACCAATACATTGATTTTCACCTTTGCAATATTAAAAACAGAGACTGGACGTTTCACATAACAACATCATTGACTGATTGTTTATTGAGTTTGGAAAATCAAAGCAAAATCTTGATACGCTCACGTCTGGTCAACAAACAATAGGATGCTGCTAAAACGGGTATTTCGCACTGGTTACACATTCATGACATGTCTGACCAATGAATTCAATGTTAGCACCGTCTACTCTTCAATGATAAATGGTGGTCCCAAGAAACGTACCCTTCCCAACTCCGTGAGATTTGTCAGCATGACGATTCGTGTACAGTTCTGTTCCCAGATCATCCTCCAGAAGTCGGTCAGAGTCTTCGCATTAGGAGCTGCACATCACATATAGGTTAGACTGTGTGCTTTTGTGAAACATTTCTTTTGAAGGGAATGCTGTATGACACGTAATAAGCAACAAGTATATATACATATGGCGTATTTAGTTTCATGGACTGTTGTAAAACCATAACATTAAAGTTCGCCCTTTGAATCAAATTGATATCGATACTGGTGTCAAAATAGCGTTTTAATTTAGGACAATGTCACGTACACAATATTGAACTAACACGTATTCATCTCTGTTTAGTGGCTCAGGTAAACATTATTTTCTATATTTTTTAACATCTCACGTGGTTCTTAGTACAGGTTTGGTTCAGGCATAGCTGAATACCACCAACTGTAAGGCTTGTCCATCGTCTGGCTTATCCCATCAATTTATGATTACATGATTCCACATAACCATAAAGGTTTCTTCACGAGTGTAAGTACCAGACAAGACCACTACATGAGTGTTAGAACCAGGATAGACCACTGCACGTGTGTAAGTGTCAGGAAAGACCACTGCACGCAAGTACCAGGATATACCAGTGCACGTGTGTAAGTACAAGCATAAACCACTACACGATTGTAAGTACCAGGATAGACCACAACACGAGTGTAAGTACCAGGATAGACCACTACAGAGTGTAAGTACAAGGATAGACCACTACACGATTGTAAATAGACAATAACTGTACCTTGTGCTGCTATGTAGGCTCTGGGTTGGGAACATCCCTATTAAAGGAAATACATGGTTATAACAGATATAGTGTGAACATATCATATGGCATAATACTAAACGAATTACATACATAAATAATTTATCCCAAATGTTTATTTAAGGAAACATGATGTCCCTCTCACATCGATGTAGCTGGCATTGATGTAGTCGGAACCAGGCTGGTCTGGGACCTCCTTCAACAGGACCCGAGTGGCATCATCTGTAATGTAGGAGATTATATAATAAACATGAACTGGGGATGAACATGGCATATTACTTTCAACATGAAACTGGGCATACTACATACCGTAGCTATATCATATTTGGGGGCTTCTTTTGGAGAGTTAAACACCCAACACCCGGTGACCGTGTTGCCTATATCGCATACAGAAGTGAATGTAAACTGTACATATGAAGACGTGATTAAGAATGGGTTCAGACGTCAGACAGAGACTATAAACTAACACAGTTCAATGATAAAATTGAAAAACATGTGCTCTACGTATCTCTTACAGTATATATGCCAGATGACATGAAATGATATTCTACAGACTACAAGAATGTCCACGATGCAAAAATGTGTCTAGTATGGATATATCAAGGTACTGATTTGATTTATGAAATCACTTTTTCATAAGAGTTACTACTTTATTGGAAATAATTTTCATAACATTACAATGTGCTGTGTGTTTGAGGCTGATTAGAACTCACGTACCAGCCGAGTTCGGAGGCTTCCAGCTTGATTGGTTAACAATGGCCGATGTAGAGGAAACATTCTACAACACCCAGCCAAGTGACAGCAATGATAAAGCAAGCTATGACGAAGTCAAGCGTAAGCGGGGACACAACGACAAAGAGTCTTTCCAACAATCTCTGATTGAGATATACCAGAGTGACCCATGTATTTACGACCATACAAGGGATACATGCGATGATTTCCCACTTGGGAAATTAGTATCCCGTAGAGCCAAGAACAATGATAGGCATATATAACAGGATATATACTACATATCCCACTATGTGGACGGTGGCATGCCGTATCATGTATTGCAAGCAAAGCTGCTCAGACGAGCAAGTATTAAATCCATGGGAGACCTGTCCACGTGTACACCTAATGAAGAGGATGACGATATAACCGAGCAGACTCCAGCTGACGTCATACCATTTGATGAGAGTGACTCAATATCCACGATTCGCAGCCATGCTATACAGATAAAACAGTGCACTGCGCTTGGAAATGATAAGGCTGAAAACAAATTAGCACAATTGGAAAACAAATTCACCAGCGAAATGAACTTACTAAAGGATGCTACCTGTGATAAGGAGAAACTGGTAAATGAAACTGAACGAGTCTGAAGACAGGCGCACGGACCTGAGGGCAGAGCTAAAGCTAAAACAAATCATATCGTGATCATGTTATTGAACTGGAAAATGAAATGCCCCTCTTCACTCCCACTCCCACTACTCCTTTGATTCAAAACTTAAAGTAATCGAAAACAAGATTACCACTATATCTAAAAATCATAAAACTAGTGGTGAAAATATACACAACACGACAGTAGCATGCAGTCGAATCACATAAAACAGATGGACCGTCTACAATGACAACTACGTCTCCAAAATCATCGATGTCAAATACACCTGATACTAACACGGGTGAAGACAGATCAACGCAAGGCAAGCCAAATCCATCAGCACACTCAGACACCCAACGTCGTCAACGTGAGACAACATCTACAAGATATCATCGCTACGACCAAGGATAAATTAGAACACAATTACCTTGATCTAACTGAACGGAACTACGACTATGACTTCACCTGCCAGGATGAACATCGTGGAACAGAGCCGTGGCAACAGGTGAGCTCGAGCAGAACCTACCGATCCCCCACTGATATCCACCTCACCCACGAGAAACATAAATCGTACCCCATCAGATCACTTGCAAAACCGTATCACGTCCTTGAATGTGTACCGAGAATCCGTACAAAACGACTAGTTGAACCATTTGACTCATATGATAAAACTACAATATGTACCTCATGATTATAGACTTGGCATGGTCATACATGGTCAATATATAAGGGGACGAATGAATCATCTGATCCTCGAAATTATAGTATATTATATATAGTATATGTTATTATAGTATTTCTCTAATATCTTGTCTCTGTAAGCTCTTTGAAAAAATACTGCTCAAACGTATAATCGAAGAAAAACTATGTAGGCTTAACCCAGACTTTCCTCATATGCTACAGTTTGGTTTAGGAAAAGAACATGGAGCTATTATGTCAGTATTTTTTTATCGAAGGCATTCAGTATTACATACAAAGGGACTCTGCAGACTATGCAGCTTTCTCAGATAATGAAAAAGCATTTCATAGGATACAGCACGATGGATTTTACAAACTACATAAACTGGGCATTGGAGGTAATACATGGAAATTACTAAAGCATTGCTATACACATAATTATGTTTATATTTCCACCAAGGTGAGCAATGTGACAGATATATGGTTGAACAAGGTGCTTGCCAAGGCAGAGTAATCTAAGATTGTTTTTTTTAATTGTTTTTTATAAACAAGAATCCACAATTGCAAACCTTGGACAATTACTGCATATATTGATAAATTAGTTATATTTCTTGGTCGTTTATGCAATCTGATCTGTGATAACTTTGCAAAAAATATGTTTTTGGTGCGTCCATTGCAAGCCCTGTGAATTCAAAGACAATATGTGGAGACCTTTAATCAACACTTGATAAATACAATCTGGGTCCCTACCTTCGTACATATACTCAGTACGGTACTTTCCCTCCAAAATTGAAAAGGGGAAATCGTGTTAATGAAACTATATGCAAATACGAAGAACAATTATGGCTCACAAATGTATCAAATAGCGCAAACATGTCCCGTTAAAAGAGAATTCATCCGGAATTAAGATATCATGTACTTTGGGAATTGGCTTATCTATACCCGGAATATCAACCTGCTTTACAGCTGTGTGTGAAAGTCTCATCACACAGTAAACTTTCTGAAGAGTGCATGCTCTATAACAGGCACATTATTTTACCTTTAGAAGCGCTTATATCAGAAAGAATGCTTTTTTCTCTTTGACTTACATGACATTAAAAAATATGTTGATTTTGAAATGCAAGACGAAACAGATATGTTATCAATCTTTTTGGGGGCTGAAACAAAATTTACTCACAATCTGGATCAACACATCTGGGAAACTATCATACTCCAATTCGCCTCGTATCCGTACAAACAAAAACATCTTTTGATATATAACTTTTAATGAATATCTGATTTCGTTTAAGTATCTGAATTTGATCAACTGTGTGTAAATGTAAATATGTTTAGCCTCTTTTATAGTGTTAACCGCGTGTAATTGAATATATTTTCATTGTAATCTTCGGAATGACATCTGGAGGAAATCGCATCTCTCTCTCCAGTAATTTTGAGGATAACAGTGTGACAAGTTATGGTGTCTTAGTTATTTGAATTGGGTATAAGGAAAAGTTATTGAAAATAATGATAGGTAGATAGGTAGAAACCCATTCTGTCAAATTTAGGAAACTATAGAATGTCATTAGTTAGATATTTAAAACGCTACACTCTTGTACAGTTGACGCAATTGTAACCTTATCTTTATCCTTCTTAATTCAATTCAAGAAGAAGCATGGTTGCAATTATATAACATGAAATGAAAGAAATAGTCTTATGACATTGAAGTACTTGGAGCTATTACAAATAGCGGTTAGACATTGGTAAATAACATTGAGACACTCACATGGGTAATAACTGATATATTTGTTCTTGCCCTTGTTTTCCTCCAGCTGGGAGTCGTTGTAAGTTCTGGAGAAGGTGTTGGACAGCTTCTGTGATAAATGAGGAACAATTGGTTATTTTACTAAATATTGGTTATATAATAATGTTCATGAAGGAGGGTTGACAATCAGTTGGAGGCAGATATATGCGCATATATTACACGGATCCTTACGTGATCATCGATGAAGGTTAGAAAGCAGAATGCAATTGTCATGAAAATGTATTTTTAGCCAGAGCCAGATATAGAGCCACATGATAACTAAATATTATAATAATAACTGCAAAACGTGTATTGTGAAAGCAGCATATATTTTATAAATTGTTGATCACATTCCTTAATGTTGATTGTCACCTGATACTCTGCCTGGAATCCACCGGCGGGCACCTGCAGCTCCACAATCCGCTCCCCCAGCTGATCTACAGACACCACCGTCACTGCAGGAGCACTCGCTATGTTGTAGTACGTGGCATTGTGGTCCTCCGCATTGTCGTCAACATCGTCCTCCTCCACGACACCGTTATGAGCTGGGTTGTCAAGTCCTTTGTCAGACATGTGATCTATCATATGATAAATAGATCCATGTTGTCGACATTGCATGGCAATACATTTTCATTGACACACAGTAAATCTATACAGGTAGGGAAGCATGGCGTGTGTGCCTTAGCGAGCTGATACTTTTTTAAACTAAATATATCCTTTCTAAAAAAAAATATTTCCCTTATAAGAAATTCAACAATTCCTCAGACGATTTGGGTGTTACTGCTACGAACCTTGGTGAATTTGCAACATGTCTGTGTGATTATCAGGCTGCCTCAGACTCTTCCGCCTTCTGCTCAAGAAAATACAATTTAATTCCCCGCACATGCAGTTCAAATTAAAATCGGATTTGTATTTGATATGTGTGTACCAAACATTGTTATATCTAGATATAATTATACAGGTATATTGTTACTTCGATCTCTATGTAGCAGCTTAAAATTTATAAAGTGGTATGTAAAACAATAGAAATGTAAACAATTTTGTCATTGCAAGATTATGTACTTTGACCTCTGTTCAGAACGTCCAGATAGCCTGTCACGTTCTTTATGCTATGCTAGAGAACGTTATATGCATTTTAGGGAGATTAAAAAGAAATTCAGCTTATAATATATTGCATGGCCATGGGCATTCAAACCATTGCAGAGTTGGTAAGAACAAGTCATGTCATTAGTCTCAGTTGCAATGTAATGTCGGTGAAAATTAAACAGATATACGCATTTTTAAAAAGCATGAC
Source organism: Haliotis rufescens (assembly GCF_023055435.1). NCBI lineage: Eukaryota > Metazoa > Mollusca > Gastropoda > Lepetellida > Haliotidae > Haliotis > Haliotis rufescens. The sequence continues at coordinate 77,299,339 of NW_025963890.1, read as the reverse complement.
ACGTTTTGGTCTACTTTCTGAGAAGTTGTAGGTCCTCAGTCCTTGTGTCACCTAACACATTCGGAATCACCTCCTGCGTTATAATTTGTTGAAAATACAAGTTGGTCATACTTCTACTTCATTTTGTACTTATTTATTCCACATACTGCATGATGTGTGTGTGGGGTGTTCATTACCTGAGGAGGACAACAACGACAACAACGATGGCCACTACAGCGAGGACAGCAACAATAGACCCTGCTATGGCGCTCGCATTATTTACAGGTGAAATGACAATTGCTAGAACAGAGAAATATATATGTGTGATATGAAAGTAAGTCACTGTACCAAATGTTAGCATGTCTGTTTTCACTACTGTATTTAATAATCTGTTATGTTCCAGGAACATTACACATGGTATAACCATGCTCTCTTTTACAACATTGATGCCTGTCAAACAAACATATGTATCATAAGCATGTGTTGATGAATCGCTATCAAACAGTGATGATACCGTGTGTTCGAATCACTGTCAGATATCGGTGATACCAGGAGTTCACGAAAATCTTAGCGTTGCTGCCCCGTATGTTGCATCTCTCGCAAATACATGGAATGTCAATTGTACACATTAACAAACACTGGAACATATAGTAAAAGCCGAAATAGGGATTTACATAGTACATCATTTGATCATTGATGCATTCAGTTTGGAAATGTCCTCAACATGACTACCACAAAACGTTTTGAAAGCTCTACAGAAGCCTTGAATGTTGTAACCTTTCTTGAGTGTTGACCATGGGAAAGTTGAAGGCATCCATCTTGTCTTACAGTGGATAGTTTTTTGTTATTCTGAATCTGTATGCATATATCTAAATAAAAGCAGATGAGGCCGTCTCACTAAGCTGTTAACCGGTGGGTAAAACTGTCAGTTGAAGGAAATCGGCACAGAAAGGAAGCACAGTTACTATTTTCTGTTACTACATAGAAAGTACACGCGTCATGCTATGGTATACAGATATGCATATATACATATATACTTTCCTTTCTAGCTATCAGAGGAAAATGCACATAAAGAAATACATGTGATGTTTTTTGTGTTATTAACAGTATAGTAAAAATACGTTTAGATTACATTTTTGGAAACTCTGTAACGTGTGTATGTCATATATTATTAATTACCTTCTTTACAGTGATGGTCAGTCCTTCCGTCAATGCATCCACTCGGGCAGGTACCGTTGACATGGTGACAGGTCTTGAAATCACGACACTGTCCACATTTTCCAGTGCAGTTGGCACCATGTGTTCCACGACTACAAACTGAATCAAATACACATTTGGTCTTCGTGTTCGGGTGTCCTACTTCAGTTGATGGGTGTATCGTGGTTATGATTGGATTACAGACATTTCATGTGTACCACAGTAATTTACATTACATACATGCACACCCCATATGTTTGTCGTGAAAACAAAGAGTGAGATTCATTAGTAACGGATGTTTTACTCATGCAATAGGTGGAATATGATATTCTTTTATTATAGATACATTAGGCCAATGGAATAATCTAGCATCAGGAATCAGGGATAGTCCGTCAAAATCTTATTTTTAAGCTGTCGCATCTGAGCAGCCTACATCACCACCTGTGCACTGTAATTGTGGTTAGATATCTACAAACATATTGCTCACTAGATTGAGACACAATTGTAGCTCACTAAGTTCCGACCTGTTTCGTGTCAATATACCTGATACTATTTCCTATAAATGCGGAGCTCCTTGTGAAAATTCATTCGATTTCTTCTTCGAATTGTACGTTTTATGGTAATTTTAGGGAGACATTACAGACAGCTATCGATAATCTTGGAGCACAAACAAATCTACATGGTATTCTTTTTTGGTGATCCAAACTCAGATGTTTTCCTGAATACAAAAAATATTCTTGTCTGTACACAAATTTATAGAAACGACGAACAGAGAAAAGTATATGCCTTCTCCAATGTGTATAATCACTATTGGTCGCTCGCGTACATAACTTCATGTAGAGCTATATGAAAAGCTAACTGCTGACGAAAATACTCTGAATCATATTTCTAATTTGTGAAAATCAATCCTTTCATCGCTATCAACATCTCATGTAGCATTCTAACAGTGGTGATTACAGGCATGGAAAATGAATAAAAGCAGTATGCATTCCAACTTTCGTGACAGAAATGTTCATCTTTAATTACTACAATATGTAATGTAAATACGTGACATATTTATCTTCTTAATTCCTATGAAAGAATCCTGTGACAGTGTGTCTCAAATATAAGTGCATGTGGTTTAGATCGTGAATAGAATACCGAGTAAGGCCAGTAATAGCATATTCATTTTTATCACGTTCTCAGTAGTATAGGTAATGGGGGTTCTTGCGCAAGTTTGTCAGCTACATAAGGCAAGAACACGTTTCCTGGTGTCTCTTTCCGAATTTAGCCAAATCACTGTCAGATATCGGTGATACCAGGAGTTCGCGAAGATCTTAGCATATGCTGCCCCATCGGTTGCATCCCTCGCAAATACATGGAATGTCAATTGTACACATTAACAAACACGGGAACATATGGTACAAGTCGAAATAGGGAATTGCATAGTACAAAATTTGATCGTTGATGCATTCAGTGTGGAAATGTCCACAACATGGCTAACATAAAACGTTTTGAAAGCTCTACAGAAGCCTTGAATGTTGTAACCTTTGGTGGTGACCATGAGGAAGTTGAAGGCATCCTTCTTGTTTAACAGTGGATAGTTTTTTGTTATTCTGAATCTGTATGCATATATCTAATTTAAAACAGATGAGGCCGTCTCACTTAGCTGTTTTCTTTCTAGTTCAGGTGGGTAAACATCACGGTTCAAGGAAATCGGTACAGGAAGGAAGCAGAGTTACTGTTTTCCGTTAGTACATATAAAGTACTGGCGTCATACTATGGTATAAAGATATACAAATTTACATATATACTTTCCTTGGCACCACAGGAAAATGCAGAATGAAAAAATGCATGTGATTTTTTTGGGTCATAAACAGTATGGTCAAATATATTTAGATTATATTTTTGGAAAATCTGTATCGTGTGTATATTATATATTATACCTGTCCTTGTTTACAGTGATGGTCAGTCAATTCGTCAATGCAGTATGGTTTTACCCCGCTTTTAGCAATATTCCAGCAATAGCACGGCGAGGGAATCCAGAAATGAGATTCACACATTGTATCCATAGAATACCGATTATGGTCAGTACTATTATATTTATTTTTATCATGTTCTCAGTTTTTCAGTTGAGGCAAGAAAACGTTTCGATGTCTCTTTCCGAATTTAGCCAAATGCATTACTTGTTGATCATATCAACTATGATACTATGCATCTGATTGTGGCAGGTAAATAATGTGAAGGCATATACATTTTCACTTACAACGCAGTGCCTCTGTATTCTTCACAATGTCAGGCCATTTGAAAAGAGCTACGTGCGAAACGCTTACACTACATTTCATAAGTAACTTCCCTTATTTTCGCGAAATTTTCACGAAATTTTCTCGCCACTATTGCGGCACTAACGCGGAATTATCGCGCCACTTTTGAGACACTTACGCGAAACTATTGCGCCACTTTCGCGCCACTTTCGCGCCATTTTCGCGATAACATTTTACAAGATCGCGGTACTTTCGCGACAATGTCACGGCACTTTCGCGACAATGTCACGGCACTTTCGCGCCACTTTCACGGCACTATCCCGCCACTATCGCGCCACTTTCAAACCACTATCGCGCCACTTTCGAGACACAGTGGTTGTCGTTAGGTATTTGTATTACACAATTACTGGTTCTTCATGTGTGAACGATTATTAACATTGTAAACAAATACGCATTTTGAGATGGAAATAAATTCAACAAAACCATTTCTATAATTATCCTCTTTTCCATTCCATTCCGACTATATCATAAGCATGTGTTTATGAATCATACCAGGTTTAGAGCGTATCCACCGCAAATACATGCAAATGCAAGTCAAAGACATACATGAACTGTTACCACAATGAAATAACACAACTTTACACGAAGCTTCAGAAATAAACTTAGGGAAGAGCTGGTTTCGTATATTAGAGAAAGGCACGGGGATATGCATGCATTTTCTTACATAGATTTATCAGTCTAATTATAACTAGATTTGATTGAGAAATTTAAATCGATTAGACGTATATTTCTTAGAACTGATGAGTACATGTAAACATTACACATTTGAACCGACTGTCGCCGCTCATTCATCGTCATGTATATCATGAGGTGAGGTGAAATTGGGTTTTACGTCGCGTCCAAGATTATTGCACTTATATAGCGACGTGCATGTACGTGTGTGTGCTTGTACTAGTCCGGACTGATGCCGATTTATAGTGCTAGCTCACTGAGATACCATGCCGCAGTTTAACATGAATACCCCACTCAGACACAGTATACTGACTCCGAGCCGACCAGTCCTTGTTTTAGCCCCTTAATGTCGAGCGCCAGACAGGGTAACAACAAGTACCATCTTTTAACGTCTTTTGGTATGACGCGGCCGGGGATCGAGCCCCGGACCTTCCGCTCTCCGGGCGGACGCTCTACCACAAGACCACGGAGGCGGCTGTATATCATGAAGTAATTAGGGTATTGTCATCAAAGCGTCACGCCCGTCTGTTAGGGAGGCTACATCATTACCGATTATGCAAGCTTTGCTTTGATTTGTTTATTGAGACGAGGCAAAGTACGTGAGGGGTGTAAGAATGTATTAATGCCTCACCGTTACAAGAAATGAAAACCAGAGTCGCTCGATTGGTTTAAGTAAGACAATGACAATCACAATATTCTCAATGATGAACAAATGTAATTTCAGAAATAATATTGATGTTATTTAACATGTTCATTTAAAAACCTACCTTGATATTTCCAATACATAAGAGCGCCATGAGGGTCGAATTTTACAGACAGGCGATAGTCAATTTACGTCAGACCTCTATACAACGTTAACATATATTCTCCGATTAAATCCGGCGGGCATTCAAATTTATTTTCTTATCAGCGGCATATTGGGTGAATTATAACTGTCTGACCTGAACATGGCTGATGTTAAACGTAAGTTAGGGACATAAACTAGAATATTTAAGACATTAAAAATGATAATTTAGTTGATTTATTTTGAAAATAATTTATATTAATATAAATACAATTGACAAGTGAACCTCCTGACTAGTGAATGTATTATCGACCCAGTATAAAGACGATGATCCACATACGATACTAGATTATACAACATACTCCAGAATCCTCTTTGCGGCACTGAATTATAAAAACAATATTTCCCCTTCCCATAGATTATTTTAATCATTTGGTAATATATTTAATCAACATAAGACGGGCTGTAGCGATTTAAACGAACACAGGTATTACAGATTTATTCATGATGATCCGGTGGCAACCATAACGAAGACAGTTTTCAAAGTTAAAGTTTGAGTTATTGTGATATTAGATAAACATACCAGGGGCCATTTTCATGTCAGGGTGAGTGAGTGAGTATGGTTTTACGCCGCTTTTAGCAATATTCCAGCAATATCACGGCGGGGGACACCAGAAATGGGCTTCACACATTGTACCCATGTCGGGAATCGAACCCGGGTCTTCGGCGTGACGAGCGAACGCTTTAACCACTAGGCTACACGACCGCCCCTCGTGTCAGGGGCTTTAATATCAAGACCGTGTTGTTTGTATATACTAATCTACAAGGTGATATCAACGTTATTTAATCGGTACATAATTATATTTCCCTCACAAAGAAATTTGTGTTAGATGTTACATTTCTTATTGTTATTTTGTACGGGAGAGGACTTTTGCAAGTGTATGTCTGTTGAGCAATCCCATTTCATTTTCAAATAAATTTTGTTTAAATCATACAAATATGATTTCATTTTGTAAATATTGCAAATCCTATGAGTCTGCCAGCATATTGCGGGTATTTCGGATGGGTATGTACAATGCCCGACCAATATGACGTTTGATACACTAAAGCATAAAACATCATTATTAAAATTAACATCAATACAAGCACGTCCAATCACGCAACCCTTAGTCCGACGGTCCTCTTATGTTTCCATAATACTTACATACTTACACAACCATCTCACGATATCTACGCCAACCCTCGTTTCCCCAGGCACGCGCGCATCATCATTTCCAACCATACCCCTACATTCATCACACGATATCTACGTCAGCCCCCATGTGCCAGTGTTAACATACATACACACTTCTCCCACCCCTCCCGTAGTTCCACTGCATTCATCACACTATATCTACATCAGCCTTCATGTATTCATGCGTTTGCTTTCATACATACACACCCCTCTCATCATACCCTTACACCCTTCACACTTTAACTATATCCGCCCTCATGTATCCCTCGAACTCATGCTTACATACATACACACCCCTCTCACCATACATCCCAGTATAACTATATCCGCCCTCATGTATCCCTCGTACACATGCTTACATACATACACATCCCTCTCACCATACATCACACTATAACTATATCCGCCCTCATGTATCCCTCGTACTCATGCTTACATACATACATACCCCTCTAACCATACATCCCACTATAACTATATCCGCCCTCATGTATCCCTCGTACTCATGCTTACATACATACACATCCCTTTCACCATACATCCCAGTATAACTATATCCGCCCTCATGTATCCCTCGTACTCATGCTTACATACATACACACCCCTCTCACCATACATCACACTATAACTATATCCGCCCTCATGTATCCCTCGTACTCATGCTTACATACATACACATCCCTCTCACCATACATCCCACTATAACTATATCCGCCTTCATGTATCCCTCGAACTCATGCTTACATACATACACACCCCTTTCACCATACATCCCACTATAACTATATCCGCCCTCATGTATCCCTCGTACTCATGCTTACATACATACATACCCCTCTAACCATACATCCCACTATAACTATATCCGCCCTCATGTATCCCTCGTACTCATGCTTACATACATACACATCCCTCTCACCATACATCCCAGTATAACTATATCCGCCCTCATGTATCCCTCGTACTCATGCTTACATACATACACACCCCTCTCACCATACATCCCACTATAACTATATCCGCCCTCATGTATCCCTCGTACTCATGCTTACATACATACACACCCCTCTCACCATACATCCCACTATAACTATATCCGCCTTCATGTATCCCTCGAACTCATGCTTACATACATACACACCCCTTTCACCATACATCCCACTATAACTATATCCGCCCTCATGTATCCCTCGTACTCATGCTTACATACATACACACCCCTCTCACCATACATCCCACTATAACTATATCCGCCCTCATGTATCCCTCGTACTCATGCTTACATACATACACATCCCTCTCACCATACATCCCACTATAACTATATCCGCCCTCATGTATCCCTCGTACTCATGCTTACATACATACACACCCTTCTCACCATACATCCAACTATAACTATATCCGCCCTCATGTATCCCTCGTACTCATGCTTACAAACATACACATCCCTCTCACCATACATCACACTTTAACTATATCCGCCCTCATGTATCCTTCGTACTCATGCTTACATTCATACACACCCCTCTCACCATACATCCCACTATAACTATATCCGCCCTCATGTATCCCTCGTACTCATGCTTACATACATACACATCCCTCTCACCATACATCACACTTTAACTATATCCGCCCTCATGTATCCCTCGTACTCATGCGTACATTCATACACACCCCTCTCACCATACATCCCAGTATAAATATATCCGCCCTCATGTATCCCTCGTACTCATGCTTACATTCATACACACCCTTCTCACCATACATCCCAGTATAACTATATCCGCCCTCATGTATCCCTCGTACTCATGCTTACATTCATACACACCCCTCTCACCATACATCCCAGTATAACTATATCCGCCCTCATGTATCCCTCGTACTCATGCTTACATGCATACATACACATCCCTCTCACCATACATCCCAGTATAACTATATCCGCCCTCATGTATCCCTCGTACTCATGCTTACATACATACACACCCCTCTCACCATACACCCCACTATAACTATATCCGCCTTCATGTATCCCACGAACTCATGCTTACATACATACACACCCCTCTCACCATACATCCCAGTATAACTATATCCGCCCTCATGTATCCCTCGTACTCATGCTTACATTCATACACACCCCTCTCACCATACATCCCATTATAACTATATCCGCCCTCATGTATCCCTCGTACTCATGCTTACATGCATACATACACATCCCTCTCACCATACATCACACTTTAACTATATCCGCCCTCATGTATCCCTCGTACTCATGCTTACATACATACACACCCCTCTCACCATACACCCCACTATAACTATATCCGCCCTCATGTATCCCTCGAACTCATGCTTACATACATACACACCCCTCTCACCATACATCCCAGTATAACTATATCCGCCCTCATGTATCCCTCGTACTCATGCTTACATACATACACACCCCTCTCACCATACATCCCACTATAACTATATCCGCCCTCATGTATCCCTCGTACTCATGCTTACATACATACACACCCCTCTCACCATACACCCCACTATAACTATATCCGCCTTCATGTATCCCTCGTACTCATGCTTACATACATACATACCCCTCTCACCATACACCCCACTATAATTATATCCGCCTTCATGTATCCTGTGGTCACAATTATGAAGACCCGCTACCTTACTTCTTTGTTTGTTGCAATTATAATCAAATTAGAAGCAATTTATTATATTACATAAAAGGATATAATATTAATACAGTACTTTACGGATGTGAGGCCTATCATCTAAAGCAAATGAAGAAATTTTCCTGTCTGTCCATACTTTCATCATAAATTCTGGAAGATTTAAACGTAAATAATACACCAAACCCTAGCATATAATATGTATGTATCTTGTGTACATTATGTAGTAGGTAATATCACGTTTAACCCTATCATTCTGACGATAAAAACTGGACACAACTGGTCACTCTTGATAACTGAAGACCAAGGTATTTTTTCTGTAAATATTATGTATACACCATAACTAGATCAGATTTCTATGTTGGAAGAGATATTCAAATAAGCGTTGTCTTGTTTACCGATCCCAAATTTCAGTTGAAATACAAATATGTTTAAACCATGTATTCATTGCGTGCATCCAATAACATATGTAAAATATGGTAAATATATCATAGTATGTACATTTCTATCAGTAAACAGAGATTGTTCTAAAACAATAGATTTTCTCCGTCTAAACATCAAAGAAAGACAGGCAGCCAGGGATTTTACAATGGCATCAGAACGCATTAAGACTGGTCAGTAGGTGAGAGTACAATAAACTTCATGATCGGTTACATACTTACTTACTTACTTTGGAGATTTAACGTGCGCTTTCCGACTGATGCGTATTTCGCACACGGGCCCGGCCAGGCCATTTAATGTGTTTCCGAAAGGGGCGAAAGTGGTCTGTGCAACCCAAGAGGGGGGTTTTAGGGGTTGCTTATATAGAATTTGGGAATTTTGAGATTTGGAATAGATGTCGATGGGATTGGGGAGGGGAACTAAGGGAGCTTGGTATGGTGGATGTTTGTTTGTTTATGTGATTTTGATTTGGTAGGTTATTGTGTTTTTAGATGCGTTTTATTAGTTCCGTTTTTATTAAGAATACGCCTAAGGCCTTGAAGTTTTCTAGTTTATTTTGTGGGTTTAGTATTGCTTCTAGAGTTAGAGCCTTGTTTAGATTGAGGGTGGTTTGTAATGCGGTTCGATGTGTTAGGTATTGTGTGCAGTGGATGAGTGCGTGTTCTGGGGTTTCTGGTTGTTTGCAGTGTGGGCAGTTACCTGTAGTGTGTTTTTAAAAAAAATTTAGGTGGTTATTTAGGTTGGTGTGTCCTGTTTGGAGTTTAGTGATTACTCTGTCGATTTTTTTGGATGGATGGAGAATTTTTGGTTTGGTTAGTGGTTTGCTGAGCACTTTTTTGATTTGGCTATTTGAGTTTAGATATAGGTTATGCCATTTTTTTGTGCTTTTTTGCTTGTTTACACTTTTAATTTCTGATTTTGAGATGGGTAAGTTTAAGCTTATTTCTGGGATTTTGAGGGATAGTTTAGCTGCTTTATCGGCATTTTCATTACCGTATATTCCTACGTGGGCGGGTATCCACAAGAAGGTTATTTGTTTGCCTGCCTTAGTTAGGTGTTAGAGCTTTTAAGTATTTGATTTATTAATTTAGGTCGGTTTTTGGTATTTTTGTTTTGGAGGGCTTGCAGTCCACTTAGGGAGTCGGTAAGTATTAGGATTTTTTTGTGTTTTTTGGATTCTTGATTATGGAGGGCTGAAGCCATGCCCATTAGTTCTGCCGTGAATATTGATTGGTTGTTTGGGAGTCGGAAGGATTGTGTGGTTTTAGTTGGTTGTGTGGTATGGACTCCGAAACCTGTGTGTTTGGAGGTCGGATCTGAGGATCCGTCTGTGTAAATGTGACACCAATTTGGCCAATTTTCGTGTATGTATGCTTGTGTGTTAGTTTTAGCTATGTTTGGGTAGGTTTGTTTATTTATTTGGCTAGCTAGTGTTGTGTCTATTTTGGGTATTTTAAGTTTAGGGGTGAAGATATTTGATTGTTTGCAGTTTTGTTTAAGATTTTTAATTTGGTGTCCATTTAGGTAGTTAGTTATTCTTTGGGATATTGGGGTAAGTAAGGGGTGTTTACGAGCTAGAGCTTGGTTTTTGGGGCTGATGTTTTGGTTTATTAAGTTTTGGAAGAGAGGGTTTGATTGGGACGCGGCCCAGAAGTTTAAGCTTAGCAGTTCCCTGCGTAGACTTAGTGGCATTTCTCCTGTTAAGGCCTGAAGTGAGGTGTAGGAGGTGCCATGTTGGGTGCGTGTAATTAGTTTGAGAGCCTGATATTGTATTGAGTCAAGGATTTTTAGATAGAGAGTTGTTTAGGGTGTTGTATATGGCGCAGCCGTAGTCTAGTTTTGATCTAATTAGTGATATGTAGAGAGAGAGGAGGGTATCTTTGGATGCTCCCCAGTTAGAGCCAGTTAGGCATCTTAGGGTGTTTAGGTCTTTACTGCATTTAGTTGTTAGGTTTTGGATGTGAGCATCCCAGGTGAGATGTTCATCAGGAATGATCATCACGTCAAACAAGCGTACGAGGACATTGTCTTAACAGTAAGTGCAAACAATGTCCAAGTGTACCAAATCGTTATTAAAACAAGAGTAGCCTTCTACATATATAGATGCAGGATGGTTCTCGTTAATCTTGTGCAATTCTGTCTGGTTGGTCTTAATTTCAAGATTATCATTGTATTCCTAGTACAACGCCAGTTCCTGTAATACCATCATAATATATAAAATACCTGTCCAAAAAGTAGGATAACCTGTACTAAGAGAGTTGTTTCCCAAATATAACATTTGTTACATGTGACCACTTTCTAAATTTGTAGGTAGTCGAGAAGCACGAATGTAACTTTTTGTAAAAAAATATTTATATCAAATTCTATACTGAAATATCAATTTGTTTGCAAATAGTATTGTGTAAACTACAATACACACATTTGTAGCCTTGGCTTCGTATATGCTTATGTACAGTTGACATTGTTTTCCAGGGTTACCAGCAATCCAGACACACAGCTTCGTGTACACCAGAAGAGACAGGTTCAGAGGTAACTATACACGCCGTGGCGTACACCCTACAGTTCTATATTAGTTTTTAATACCTTTCGATGACAAGAACTTCACCTAATATAATACTGTTCTATCTCCATTGACTAATGATTAATCTTTCATTCAGGTTGAAAGCTTTCAACTGTACCTCAGTGAGAGCGGGAATGAAAGTGATACAGGCCGTGATCCAACATGGACACTTCCCCCCAAGTCTCCGCCAGAGGTTGTTGTCCCTTCTACAATGGTAAATATTACATAGTAATGACAGTAATGACTGAATAACTGAAAATGTACACGTTAGACGTACATTTGTTTAATTTAGAGATACAAAGGGAGGATGTCAATTAAAATAAGAAAATATGTCACTCACGGAAAACTGTTATAAATGAAATAATCTGGAGGTACAATGAAGCTCTGATGATAGAATACTAGTAGATGTGTTTACACCTGAACAGGCATGACCCATGAAACACATGATAACTTACACAGTGAATTATATACAGCTGTGAAAAAATGGCAATAACTTATTGATTGACGAACTTAACATACGATGTGTTTTCACAATTGATAAGCTTTGCATTTTATTCCGATTCATTTTAATTTCAGGGTACTCGCACGACCAGTATAAGAAAGAGGAAACGAGAGGTTTGTAGCGTTTACATTACTGCATGGTTGTGTGGATTATATTTAGTAACTGTTATATATAAATTTTCACTTTCTCTTTTCGTTTCTCTGCAAATGATGTCCTAAAACATTTCGTAATATATATTAATTTTGTATCTCATAGGATATGCAGCAAGAGCAAGAGCGAACCAAGAAATGGACAAATCCTGCGAAGAAGGTGAATTTAGGTTTCCTTCTCATTACTGTCATGACTAATCATTTTAGTAAAGAATTTATCTCGTCTTATTAACCAGACTTCTGAGACAGTATGAGCAAGTTGGTAGCTAAGTTATAACCTGAGTTGCCCGTGCATGTATGTTTTATGACCTAACAAAATCTTCTTCACATCGTTATAGTTCCTGATTCTTGGAAGAGGACCGGCATCAGGCCAGTCAACGAATGCATCGTCTCCTCCAACTTCCCCACTTGCATCGCCTGAAACGACCCTGTGCACATCACGATCACCACGCCATGCATCTACCTCAACAACAGGACTGTCTGACCCTTCCAGTGACGCAGATATCGTCACACTGAAACTTGAAGTCGCCAGCTTCAAAAAAGGAAATCCAGGAATTGCGACTGTTGGTAGAGTCGATGGTTTCTGACACCACACCGCCTCAACCAATATCAGTCCTTTCATTACCTGCCCTGTCTCCGTTTAACAATGCATTGTCGTCACCACCACTGTCATCATCTCCCCTCTCAACGACATTCACTCTATTGCCGTCCGCCACGTCCATAACATCAACGCACTCTAACATCATCACAGAAAGCAGATGTTGGTATCTGCGGGTAGCAGATTTGCCATGCAAAATATGCGATATCAACATTAAAACCTCCCTGGACTCACGGAATACTCAACAGGGCGTAGTAGAAGAAGCAAGGCAGCGAGGTGGACGGAGCCGTAAGCAGCTGGCAAAAGAACTTTATAAAACTGTTTTCACCCTGCGAGAAACGTATAAAAGAAATGTGTACGGGATGATAAAGTCAGGCCAGATCGTCACTGTCCAGCCATTTGACATCGCAAAGATGGCCATGATATTTGATGTCGTATTCAATACCTTCCCACCCAAGGACAAAGCAAAGGAAAAACAAGAATGTGTAGACGCCATCAATCAAGTAAACAGATACGTGTGGGGTCGGCGAATGAAAGGAATTGAAATTCCAACAATGATATAAATGAAATGTAATGTTACTTATCCTATGTATCTGCTGTTAATAATTCACAACTTTAACTTTATCTTTAACCCTGTCTAGTCGAAAACAACTTTCAATATTGTTCAATTAGTAGCGTCACGTTGGTTTTCAATGTCCATTTCCACCTCTGTAGAGATATATGCAATTGCCTTTGAATATACCGGGCGGCCACTGTAAAGGATGGCGGGATTTTGACTGTGCTATTTTCCATGCTAAATATATTTAGTTACTCTCAAATGCAAACCCATCAATGCTTTCAAGTAACATGTCAATACAAGTGTATTTAGGTAAGTCAGTTATTCCCAGTATTCCCGTGTACATAGAATTCTTGTTAAAATTAATCCCTTGAAATCAGTTTTATTCGTCACTTCATGTAATAGTGTCCTTTGGCGGAATCGTGTGCAAACATCAACCATGATCGTCTCAAAACAACGCCCGGTAGTGAGCACAGTCCATAAGAAAATGAACTTTCATTAACAGCCGAAAACGTCATTATCGCTTATTGGTCGACCCCTAGTGGCTAATGTGCACATAAAAACTGACCTTTTTGTATATTAAAGTATTTTGTATCCTTAAGTTTTGTATCGGCACATGCGTGTCGCTATACTATTTTTTATGTATAGCTCTTATTTTGAGCATGATACACGAAAATATAATGCTTGTCCGTCTGTTAAACTTGTTATTTTTATTTCCATATCCTAATAACAGAAACTACATTAATATATTTGACCCCTGATAACTGGAATTCTTTTCCATGGAATAAAAAAACCCGTTTAATTGCTACACTGCGCCTCATATACATGAACTAGCGTCCATTGTAATGTGTTATTATACGGTCCAAAGTATTTTGTGTAAAAAGAATAGACTTTAGTCTTGGCACAATAAAGACAGAAGATATTCATTATTGTGATCAACATTTAATAGCAACCAATACTTCTATTGGTTATTTGGTATCATATTTGTTTAGACGTATTCGTAATTGCATTCATTTTTAATTCCTAACGCATTTTTACAGCTGGCACTTTGAAAAATAAGAAATACAAAAGTGCGTTCAAAACCCAGACGCAGCGCCATCTACTTCTAACACCCTTGGTAGAACTGTGTCGAGACTACGGATAAGTCTGCAGCATGCTCCTGGATCCATCGTTGCCCAGAATACTTAATGCCATTTATAAGTTCATCCTTTGTTCGCGGTTTCACCCGACGTCTAATATGCCATTTCAACGAAGCCCAAGCTTTCTCGATTTGGTTGAGATCTGGAGATTGTGGAGGCGTTGGCCAGTGGTGGATCCCGTTTGAAGATAGCCACTGTGTTGTACTCCTACTGGTATGCTTGGGATCGTTGTCCTGCATTAGTCTATGACCATCTGGGTATTTGTCCTGAATGAAAGGCACTAAGAACTCCTTTAGAATGTCTTGATAAGCCTCGCTGTCCATAGTCACCGTGAAGAGACAAATATCTGTTGCGCCACGTCTTGAAATCCCTGCCCAAACATGTACTTGATATGGATGTTTTGGGCGGCTTTTAAATTTTGGTGGACTCCCTTTCTTCCGAAAACATTTCTTTAGCGTTGACTCTAGCTTCACTGTGCACTCATCCGTGAATATGAAATCATCAAATGTATCATTTGACATCATGACCTGCTCACAAAAGTGTTTTCGTTTCACGCGGTTCGGTTGGCGAATGAGTCTGTTTCTGAACCCAGCCGAGTCTGTTCCGTTCACGACAAATTGTAACCGTTGAAACAGATTTACTCTTTTTTACCTTCAAGCAGACGTTGTAACTCAGGAGAGGACGTTTCGTCATCTGAGTGCATAACGCCGTCTATGTAGCTGATGTCAGAATCCGTCAAGATGCGTGGTCTGCCGCTCCTTGCCCTGTCACTAACACGACCGGTTTCCTTGTATCTTCTGGAGGTCATCTGAAGTGATTTTATTGAGACTTTCCACATATCTTCTTGTAGCAATCTCGCTTGTATCACAGGATATGTGAGATGTTGCTGACGAAGAAGTATTATCTTGTGTCGCAAATAGCTGGGAATCCTTGATCCTCGCACAAACCTGTCGATATCGTTCATATCTGTTGTGCTTCTCTCCTAATGAGCATTACATGTGTTCTTAAGTGTAAGGACGTCTTAAATGCCATTGGTTAACGCTGTGATTCAATTCTGTGCACAGCTGAATCTACCCTACTCCAATATACAAGCGTCTCTTTGATAGGCATTATGAATACAATTTGCTGGAAGATGGGTTTCATCATCCTCGTTTGTGATGTTATATAAGTGTTCCTGTTATTTCGTGCACCTGCTTAGCATTGTGAGTAGACAATGTAATTAATTATCCGAGTTGTCTCGCTATAAGTTACACAATAAACCGTGGGTTGCTTTTTTATTGGAGTAGATATTCTGAGTATATTGTTCATTGTGATTAATGCTTCGGTCCGATCTACTCTCGAATGTCTAGAGAATAAAGAATTCATCAAATCACAACTACAGTTACCTAGCTCTGATTGCAAACACTCGACATTTGTATACATGTACATGCATCATCCTTTGCACAAACCAAGTGATTAACGAACAGAAACTCATTTACAACTTACCACTATGTGGAACAGATAAACAACGCAGTATTTGACCCATCATTTTAAAACCATGTATGTATGATGTCTTTGAAAAGCATTTAGAAGTGAAACACATAAGGAAAACATCTATATTATCGGGAACACAGCGTTTTGGGGTGTATACTTATTCCTTCACTCGAGGAAGCAGTAAATATTACTCCGAAACAATGTGTTCCTAATATTAAAGAAGTTGTCATCCATAAATTCTCTTCCTTGCATATGTATGTATCATCCGTGTATCATCTGATTTTTACTTCGTTTTAAGGAAACTTAAAGACCCCAATATCAGAAGTATAAGCTTCATAGGCACGTCAAACCGAAATGTGGTTTATCCTGAATCTTGAATGCTAAATGAAACAGAGACTGTGATGGCCGATGTTAACATTCAGCATTTCAGAACGTAAATCCTTAGTTGTATGAATCAGATGAACCGAGAACCAAAATCTGGGTGAATTTAGAAAAAAACAGTGTATTCAGGCACCATTGGGAATTACGTTCTCATACACGAAAAATACACTTTTTAAGAACATCCATGTAAAGCAGTGTACTGTTAGTGGACGTAACCACCTACACCTCTCTAAATATAACAAGAGGAACACGCTTAATACAGCTCCAGGTCTGATCGAACATACATGTACATGTATCTACGCATCCGATATGCATGGGGAAGTAACACGCGACAGCATTTCTGAAGTGTACATGTAGTGTACCAATATGGCGCCACTTTTGCGGCACTATTACCCCCTTTTGCGGCACTATCGCGGTACTATCGCGCCACTTTCACGGCACTATCGCGCCACTTTCACGGCACCATCGCGCCACTTTCACGGCACTATCGCGGCACTTTTGCGCCACTAACGCGAAACTTCACGCCATTTACGCGCCATTTTCTAGCCACTTTCGCGGTATTATCGCGCCATTTTCGAGTCACTTTCGCGATACTTTCACGGCACTTTCACGAACGTATCGCGAAATAGTTTTAAATTTATTTAAAAGACATGTTCATGTTTGATTTTTATTGTTTTGTTCACCATCAGCGTTGGGATAGTTCACTAAATTTGTTCGGCCGGTCGTAATTAATTACGTGTGCTACTACTTTGTCGGAAATTGGGTGCACTATCCACTTACCCTGCGTACAGTCTGTTCCAGCCCATCCAGCCTTACAACCCCCAAGACACTTCCCAGTCACGTGGTTACAACTAGAGTTGCCGCTCTTGCAGTTTCTGTTTGAGCAAGTCTGAGTGCAGTTTGTGCCATAACTGCCACCATCACAAGCTAGAATCATGAAATTGATAAGTTCCTCTGTAGTTAACAAAAACTTTAAACTAAACACAATCGTGAGCAAGTGAGGGAGTATGTTTTTTACGCCGCTTCTTGCAATATTTCAGCAATATCACGAAATCCAAAAATGAGATTCACACATTGTACCCATGTCGAGAATCGAACTCGGGTCTTCGGCGTAACGAGCGAACGCTTTAACCACTACGCTACCCGACCGCCCCTCTAAAAACAATAGTACAATGACCTTTTATCAGATGAAATTTTATAACTATTTTTTCATAATAGATATACCGTTTGAAAGGAATGACAAAAGAAGCCATAGTTATTTGACATCCGTTTTTAGCAACAAACCTGTGTCACACTTGTCCATTTTCCAGCCAGGACGACAGACTCCACTCGGACAGACGCCGTTCAAGGAGTTGCACGGCTTCCCTTCACAGTGGCAGTAGTTGCTACAGTTAGTACCGAAAGTACCAGGACCACACACTTAAACCATAGACATAAATACTATCAAACATGTACTCGCTCACGCACATACCATCATGTTGGTGCATAAAAGAAGCTAAATGCTTACGAACATATTCATATTTCTGTTTTAAGAGACTCAATTCTTTAATCGCATAAACACATCTAAAGTAGCATTCTGACAGTGATAAATACAGACATGGGAATTGAATAAAAGCAGTATGCATTCCAACCTATTTGAGAAAAGTTTCCATCTATTGTTACTACAATGTATTATTCAAAAGCGAGACACATTCATCTTCTCAGTTCCTATAAGAGAATCTTGTGATAGTATGTTTCAAATATAAGTGCATGTGTTTCAGATCGTGTTTAGAATACCGATTAAGGTCAGTACTATCATATTCATTTTCATCATGTTCTCAGTTGTTCAGCCACATACGGCAAGAACACGTTTTCTGATGTATCTGTCCGAATTGAGAAAAATGCATTCCTTTTTTAATCATGTCAACTATGATACTATGCATCTTATTTTGTCAGGTTAATAATGTGTGGACATATACATTTTCAATATCAGGCCATTTGAAAAGAGCCACGTGCGAACTGCTTATTTATTTAAAAGACATGTTCATGTTTGGTAGTTGATGTTTTGTTCACCATCAGCTTTTTGATGTTCATCTATAGTTACTATAATGTATTATTTATGAGAGAGACACATTCATCTTCTAAATTCCTATAAAATAATCATGTGATAGTGTGTTTCAGATATAAGTGCATGTGTTTTAGATCGTGATAAAGGTCAGTACTATTATATTCATTTTTATCATGGTCTTATTTTTTTGTCAGCTGTAAAAGGTAAGAGAAGATCTGGCGGATATCTGTTTGTCGTTTGTATCATGCATACCAGAGAATAATGTAAAACTCCCCACCGTTAACCTCCACTTCACAGAAATCCATGATGGGAATTTTAAAATCACCATCCTTGTTGACAGTGGTGGTGGTGTACAGGACCAGATAGCGCCCTTCACCAGAACATGTGATCATCAAAACATCAGGTATGCCTGTCCCGTCTCTGTTCCCTGTCACGTTGTAGCAGTTGGCTCCATCAGTTGGGGAGGCGGCAGTATCAGCGATGTAGATCTGGATACCATTCCGACGAACTTTATCTGTTACACAACAAACAACAGGATTATGATTATTGTATTGTAACAGATTCGAATCTTAGAAAAGTTGTCTTCTTTTGAAAACATTACCTTTAGCCTTAGGAACGTGTTAGTTTATATCTGAGAAGTAACATTAATATGTATTCTTTATCATGGCTCGAGGTGAAAATAGCGACAAACCACTACCAAAGATATCAGAACATAACAGCAGTATGTGCAATATCCTCGTTTATCAGCAAGACCAGTTGAATTCGCAGGTTGTTATTTGTATTAAATCATTAATCATTTATGTTAGATCTAATTGAAAGAAAATCTAATTTTCAAAGAATAACACTGTGAGCGAGTTAAAACAGTATGTATGTGATAAGTATTATAAGTTTCTTATACTTACCATCATCTGAACAGGAATGGGTTACATTGGCGTTGTTGCAAAAATATGATTCGAAATTGTTTGTTTGTTATCATAACGCATTCGAATGCGAGGTCATACCTCTCTCTCGCATCACATAGGCTTAATTACAATTGCAACCGCATGTTCTTACTTGATGGATTAAAACAAGTTTTCCTTACAGTTATGATTTAATTCACAAACATTTTTTTGTTTATGGTGTCCTTGCACACGCGTGCACGTCCGTTCAAGTTAAACATTGTCGTCAACGGCGTATCCAAGGTCACGACAGCTTGTCAACAATTATTTGGTCCGGAAAATGCTCTGCTACCAATGTAACGATCCAATTTGAGGCTTATTGCAAAATATCATGTGTCCTTAGTGGTACTAAAACGGAATTTGAATGCGAATGTCAACATTAAACATAATCACTGTAGAACAAACATTTAGGCACTCAGGAGTGACCATGGAGACAGGTACAAGATGTAAACACCGTTTGATCTGACACATGTTTGCTGCGACGAGGTATCAAATAAATGCTGAATGCGAACTTTTGGTATGGTTGTAATATTAAACATCAATGGTAGATAATAACCAGTCTCGATTATTCGATTAAGACAAAGTAGCTGTGAAATTTATATGAATGGATCACTGAAAATCGAAGATTAAACCAGGTGTTTGCGAAAACAGCTATGTCCTGCCTTACTTGTGGCACCCGTCATTCACACAATTCACATACAAACGTGAGTGTCTGTTGCCTGACACCGCATGACAAGGTTTGGGTTATTTCAGCATCATCACGCAGCGTGTATGTTTGAAGTCGAACACGTCGTCCACTTTCCTCCAACAGATCAATGAGTTTCGTTTCCGGGGATTTGGAAGCTAATGAAACACTTGCTAAGTATTGTTCTGCAGAAAAAAAAAACTGGCATAAAATCGTCGGATGGACATTAAAATGACGATGAACATGATGTTCCATATAGGAACATTCAATCTTAAAAATGGCACCCAAAGGATTAGTTCATGTTACTCACAGTTAGTTCTGAAGTAGATGATGACGTCATGTATCAGTGTTTTCTGTCCCAGATCCACCCTCCACCAGGCAGATCTTATACTGGCATCATCATAAGCTGACAGAATGCATCTGGTTTCATTGTCCCCTCTCGTGTCCCCGTTGACGGCATTTGATGACGGCAAAGTGTATCCATCGGATGAAGTTGTTGTTTTGTTGAGGGCAATATTTTCTGTGATATTAAGAAAAAGATTTAAAATCGCAACACAGCACACGGCATTCAATGTTATTTACGAAATTCACTTCTAGATATAGTTTATTATCAGACATAAGGATATCGTTGATTGAACGTTTTATCACACATATGTCTTAAAACATATCAGTCTCAGAACCATTAATCTCTCAATTTTACAGCAGATCGTTCTTGTGATGTCAACTGCCCAGTAAATTGAATTTATTACGTTGAATGAACAAGCCACTACTGCAACAGACTACGCTTACTGACACATTGGCGCTGACCATCCCTGCTAACTATATAGAGGCTGACAACCCGACGTGGGCTTATAATTGTAACATGTATTATGCTAGCACATTTTGAACTGTCATAAATTCAAGAAAGGAATCAAATTATCATGCGTACCTATCTGACAAGTTGGACCAGACCATCCGTGGAAACAATGTGGAGATTGACAACCGGAAGAAGTGTTACAACTGACCAGGGGACAGTGACACTGGTAGCTGCACATGTTGCCGTATTGACCTGCTGGGCAGGTGCCTGTAACAGAAATTTCATATAAATGATCTACATGAAGTATGGACAGTGACACTCCACGGGTGACTATACCTACCATACACTAGATTATAAAATCATACGGTTATGAAATCAATATGTGATTGAAATGCATGAGGTGATCTAAATATTTGAAACAGAAGTTGAACTTCAAAGCAAAGTAGTAAAAGAACCTGACTTGTATGCTGAGAGAAATAGATCAGTTGGGCGAGGGGCACAATGAGTATCCGCGGGGAAATGTACCACTAATGTTGTGATGTCTAAACCCACATGAACATACCAGGTGCCCAACGTGTATTCTTACAATAGGGATGCTGCCAATACCAAACAGGTACCCTCACGTTACAATAGGGGTGCTGCCAAATACCAAACAGGTACCCTCACGTTACAATAGGGGTGCTGCCAAATACCAAACATGTACCCTCTCGTTAAGATTGTGAGGATGCCAAGTATCAAACACGTACCCTCAAGTAACCGACTTACATGTATCCTCACGTTAGTGACGTGCCCCTATAGTTGTGTACTTATTTAACAATAATGCACAACGCCTTGGCTGGACGATGGGATGGGCTGCTGGTTCTGACATTCCCTTGAGACGCTGAAGATCCCTGATACAGTGCAATTTATTCCTAACAAATAGTCGCGTTATAGCTGGAATATTACTGACAGCGGCGCTAAACAACATTCGCCCACTCATCGGCATTCACTCCACCATGATCGTGCTGATGTCTCATACTTCAAACTTTCATATCATCTCACCTCAAATAGGCATCAGTGTCACTCACTGAAACATAGTAGTAAAATATCTGAAAACGTTCCCAATAAATGAAAATTATCATATGTATTACTTTGTTCAAACAGCCTTGCCTTTAATCCAACATTTTGACCTAGTCACAAACATTGTGTTTACAGAGGTGTAGATTTAGAGTCGGGTCATGCCGCTCGCATTCAGACAGAGTAGAATCTAATCAGACTGGGGAAGTTAAATGCTGAATGGACAAAGCATACCGAATATGATTTCTACCATTCATACATTGTGGCAGTTCAACTCAGGAAAAAAGATATTATAATCGGTGGATTGAAGGAGCACCCCGTGACATTGATCAACAAAGAAAACATAGTCATATTTCTTTTGAACCAGCCAAAGCTCATGAACAGTATGCCTGACGGTAAGTATACACATAATAACAACTCATCTTCAAGTGAAACACATGCCAGAAGTGTAATGTTGTCATGGAACTTTCCAGGCATTGCTTTATCACGTCGTTGATGTTAGTAATGTAAGCAGAACAAGCTATGACTGCTACACATCTGTATACATATGTTGACTAAATTGTGGTTCTCTGTGTATCTCTATCTCATCAACTTTAACATGGAAACCTATTACACATGGTACTTAAAGAGCTAATAATCACTTGGACATGTGACTTCGCATCATGGTATATAATGAATACACAATATCTTCTCAAAATGTATTGTCAAGTATAAATATTAGAACATCAATTTTTCTAGAAATAAACATTATGTTTAGAATCATGCAATGTGAAATGCAAGATATATAAAGTAACCCTGTACTAATTGTATATAATAATACATTTTCCATCTAAGATTTGGAAAAGAAAACATCCCTGAAGATACAGTAAGCATGCAAAAGCAACACCAGAGAATAATCTGTTTCGATTACCTGGCAACACAGATTCCATCAGGCATTAAGGGGAATAATCGAATGAAAATTATAGGAATGGGGCAATGAAAATCAGTTATGACACTTGGTGCTCGATAGAATAGTGGGCAGATCATGCTCTGCCTGTAGCACCAATCACTCACACAATTTAAATAAAAGTAAGTGTTTGTCGCCTAACGCCTAAGAAATACCACGCCAGTGATAGAATTTGTTGCGTTATCAAGGTCGCACTTTGCATGTTCAAGAACCATTCCATGTACATTGTTGAGCACTTACCTACTACACCGTCAAGAACACAGACCCAGACCCACAGCAGGACACCGAGCCTGTGTCCCTCCATGTTGACGCGTGGACATGTACACCAGGAAGTCTTACAATTTACATTCAAGTTATGACGTAGAACGCTGTTATCTGAATGCACAGGTTACCCGCAACGACTATGTGCTAGTCCTTATGCAAGGCATGGACAACATACACAATGCATAACTCTTTCAGCTATCGCTTTATTTTGTCGTGACGACAGCGTAGCTCAGTGTCTCTTTATTCAGCAGACCCGGGTTTGAATCCCCACATGGGTACAGAATGGAGGCTATTTCTGGTGTTTCCTGCAATGATATTGCTACCATTCTGTTATCACTCTGTCAAAGGCAAAACATAGACATTTCGTGCACTTGCATATTTGCACATAGTGTTGGGATCATTTCAAGGACAGCACATAGTCCGACAATGATGCTGGACATACGATAATGTTGTGTTAATGACAAATGATACCGCATCCTTTTCTTGTTCAATGTGATGAAAGTACTATTTGCATGTATTAGTATGTCTGGGAAAATAGTTTTATTTGTTTGCATTTCATTGTGAAAGCTTTATGAGTATGGACATGGTACGAGATTTACACGTAGAAATGAACCACCTGCATACGTTTCAACCAATTTCACCTCACCCCACAAATGTACACATTTGAACCAACGAGGAACCAAAGATGCGCCCATACAAGGCAAGCACGTGACTGTTTGGCCAGGCTCCAGATAACCATGATATATAACGAAGCACTAGCCTGAGCGATGGTATAGTGTATTGGTACAAGCTTTCTCGTGTGAGATCGAAGACCCACGTTTGACCTCTGATATAGCGCTACATAGGTAAAGAGCGCAGACCCCAAACAGAATATTCAAAATCTCAAATATTTACATCCAGTCGTGGTATAGCAGGAATATTACTGACAGCGCAAAACAACATTCACTCACTGATCAGTGATCACTCACTCCATCATGATGTTGGCGTTGATTTAATTTGTTTGAGAATGATCCTACTGAAATGAAAACAATCGTCTGTATTACTCATATCTACCTATGCTAAATGTAATCAAACAGTTCGACCCAGTCATTCTATAGTCGAGGTGTTTAAGACGCAATCATGTTACATTCGTACCGCATTTAATCAATGCTGCCAATACACTTAACATTCTCGTCATGTCGCCCTCATTTAAGTATGAATAGATTCTTTCAACAAAGTCCAATGCTGAAAGGAAGAAGTACACAGAAGCTTCAATTGGCCTACTGCACACGTATACCAACAAATACATTCTTCCATTCATGTTCTGCAGGGTTTGAAGAATGATAGTGCTGTAAAGCAAATAGCAGGCGGACTGAAAGAACTCAGCATACAATGAATACAAAGTCATGCTTATCCTGTGTAAATGCAGATGCATTCGAGCATGGCTTGAAGTTCATGATTTTTGACTACCTACGCCAGGGACTTGTTAAAGGGACACAATCCTACAGTCGTGGTCAGTGTGTTCTACTTTTTACAGTTTTACAACACTGTCTGTTCGCGTCGCACATTTAGATATAATAAACTATGACTAGTATACAGTTGACCATATGTTCACGACATTGTAAATCTCTATGCCTACCACATCGGCTGTTCTGCATGTAGGATTCACATCTTTAGGAAAACTGCCATTTTATCACAGATGTTCCACTCCTTATAAATCCTGGCAGTCCTTTGGTCATCAACACATTTGACAGAATGCTTGATACACAAATTTGTTTGTGATTTGGATATATCTATCAACAACGACCGCTTACTCCGAAGGCACAGTAGAAAGTACACTTTACCCGTTTATCGAACAGTTACTGGTATTGATAGCTTGTGTAATTATATATTACCATACTCGGAATACAATAAACAATACACACAATGCACAGTACAGTAGGATTTACCCTGAAAAATAATTAACCCTCTTTCCATATTTAATTCATTTTCAATTGCACATCTCCCTGCTTTATGTGACACTGATTTACACATTGAGCAAGCTGACAGAAACGTGTATAAAATGCATTTTAAAACTATATATATTTTATGTTAGAAATCAATCACATGCCGCATGCAATCAGTCAAAATCACTTTATAAGTTACATATACATAAGCAATTACTCTGATGTATAATCATCGCAAATGATCCTTTTGTCTTACTATGTAAGTATAATCCTGAGGTAATTGTTTGTATCATGTGTCAAGCACGGATACTTAATTCACGAGAGACAGGTAGCCTGACACTGAGTCTCTCTCGCCTGTGTAACAGTCAATTGATATTGCATGAAACAAACACTATTTTTCTTCTTTATAATACGGATTCTCCTCTCGTTCATACATATTATATTGAGCAATATTCTCTTATATAACAGTTTATCAGTGTGTATATGTGTTATCTGTATCGAATATAGATCAAACATAGATTTTGAAACAAGTGAACTGTTGTAACATAAGCATTAGAGACTCCTACGAGATACGAGGAAAAATGGACTATACAGAGTGAAATTAAAATCCTGATTTGGCTGTTTGAACTGTTTTTATTTTTACCCAAAAGTATAAATAGAAAGCAACATTGTCGCATTGGCGAAGTACCGAAAAGCTAATTCCACCCCATCTGTCTCCGATTTGAGTACTTGTCATATGTAGTATGTAAAGCTAGCACAACCATCTTCATTCGCATTCCTTTCTTTTCTCCAAATATGAACATGATCACAATGAATACAGTGATAGCTAATACCACCACTGTGGTAGCTTATTACACCACTGTAAACTATGTATAACTATAGTGCCTGCTCTGCCATCCCAAACAAACTTTGTTAGTCTGTGTGGCTTCTTCACTTGTTGTTGAACCCTACACTCATCAGTATTCCAACTATATGATTGTGGTCTTGACCAGGAATCTCATATAATATTTATAAAAAGCGTGTGAAGGAAAGGATCTTGAATACTTTGATACATTAGCTCACGCTAATGGTTTGTTACTCGAAATGAGTGCGAAATTAAAATTCACCTCTCCTGTCATACAGTTTCGCTAACAATAGTGAGTGGGTGAATGAGTATGGTCTTACGCCGCTTTTAGCAACATTCTAGCAATATCACGGCGGGGGACACCATAAATGGGCTTCACACATTGTACCCATGTCGGTAATCGATCCCGGGTCTTCGGTGTGACGAGCGAACGCTTTAACAGCTAGGCTACCCGACCGCCGCTAGCAATAGTGACGGCGCGATGTACCAACACGCTCCATCGTGGAACAATAGTGATGCTACCAGGTATCCAACACGTACTGACAGTTAACACAAGTGGTGATACCAGGCTCTGTGTTTTAGAGACACACAGAGTTTATGATAGATCTGAAAACAATATCAACATGACACATTGTTTACTTCAATTGTTAACAGAATGTCTATGTACAATCAGGTCAGTTATAAATATCAGCAATATAGTTCAACGACACTTTTATGAAAGATGGTGAATAATCATAAATGTAAAGTTTCAATAGTTCCTCTACAAATTTGTTAAAGGTATGAACGTGCACATTTATATCTTTTCAAAATCAATTGTCGCCCATTCTTGCGTGTAGACCTAGAGCACTTTGAGTTGGCCTACACGTTTTACAGACGTGCAGACCCTTAAGGGCCTTACATTTAATTTCCTAAATTGCAGCACTGCATGGAGGAAAGCATATTTCCATACGATGGAAATAAATAGAATAGTACATACATATTTTGTCAGACTATTAGTGAGGAATCCTGAAATAATGTATCACGTAAGTGTCAAACAGGTGCATGTGTGTGATGTCTGACAAGGAACAAGTGTTCAACAGGAAGGTTAGTTTGACCTATCAAGAGTTTACTGTTAACTGGGAAACTACTATATATGGTACTAAGGAGCTAGAGCTTAAATGTATTGTCAAATATAAGTCAAGAATACCAAAGTATAGCATATAAATATAACCTCAGAAATATATTATGTAGCTCTTATGCTACCTGTGTATAATAACACATTGTCCAACTTTTTTAATAAACTTTAAGGAAAATAAGCCCTATAAATAAACCATTGAATGGACTCTTAACATAAAAGAACGTCAACGCCAGACAATAATCAATCTCGATTATCTGCCCATACAGTTTCCATTTGGCGTTAAGAGCAAAGTAGTGTTGAGAATTAAATCAATGGATCACTGAAAATCAGTGATTTCACCAGGTATTCGGGGAAACGGTCGGCATGTTATTCTCTTACGATAGCATCCACCACTTACATATTTAGTCAATAAAATTCAGACTGTAGTGTTTGTTGCCTAACGCCTCAGACATACCACGCCAATAATACAGTTCTCTTGACGATATTTATGTCACAATTTTAGATAAACATTTCGAGAACCATTGTACGTTTTTGAGCACCTACCTGCTACAACGTCAAGCACACAGACACAGATCCACAGCAGGACACCGAGCCTGTGTCCCTCCATGTTGACGAGTGGACATGTATACGTACATCAGGAAGTAAGTCAACGTCTTCTAGAGTCAAGTTCTGACATAGAGCATTGTGATTGTATTTACTGACTGCACGGGTTATTCACACTACGACTATGTGCGACTAGTATTAATACACGACCTGGAAGAAAATGCACAAAAGAATTCTTCACCGTACACATGTCTCGTACCTAGCATAACCCCTCTAACTATTGCTCTATCTTGTGGTGACTTTAGAGTAGCTAAATTTGTACTCGTTACGCCGAAGACGCGCTTTTGATTCCTAGCATGGGTATAGTATGAAGTCTATTTCAAGTGTTTCCTGCAATGATATTGCTGAAATATTGCTAAAAGCCCCACGGATTTAATCACTTTGTCATTCGCTCACATATATCTGGTAGATTTGCAGATTGCACAATGTCAACAACATAGGTTTGTTTGATTATTGTTTCACATGGCTTTCAGCAAATATTCCAGCAGTGATGTTGAATACATGATAAGGATGTGTTGTGGATAACTGATACCACAACCCTTTCTTGTTAATTTTGAATTGTCCACCAAACATGAAGCTTGACTTATGATATCTGTGTGATATGTTACTACAACAAAGAGACCAAATCATCCGAAAAGTAACGTTCTACTATAAATTTCAGTGATGGTGTTTATTTAAGAATTACTGTTCATTCATCGCTCTTGTCAAACGATATCCTCTCCCGTGTCAACACATCTTGACTATTTCGGACGTCAGCTTTACAGATTCCTAGCATGTATGTATGACTGAGTAAATTGTTTAATTGTAATACATAATGTTTAGATCTGACGTTACATTGTGAAAGCTTAATGTGCATGAAAATAGGACGTCGAGATTGTACCACTGTGCACACACCCCCGACGTGAGACCCTAATTCACCTCACCTGACAAATGTACACCTTGGAACCAACCTGCATGTGGCCACACGCAAGTGATACGCCCCTATCTGGCACGTGGTTATTTGGTCATACCCTAAATACCCAGGCCACGTAGATCTGGACCAAGCGATGGGATAATTTATTGGTACAGACATTACCTTGTGATGCGGAGATTCAAGTTTGACCCCTAAAATAGGGCAATGCATTTACATTTGACCACTCAAATAGCCTTGAGCTCTAAATACATCTGGTCTTATTGAGAAAAGTCAACAGATTCCTTCTTTCACTGGCCTAGAACCAGAAAAATAGTAGCTCAGTTTGTTCATTGCTCCAGCTTAGTTCGTCAGTGTTGAGTACTTCCGATTTGGATTATGTCCTTGTAGTTTCGGAAGAAATATGCTGACTTTACATGATCTTCAAAGGAGGAAGTATTATGTCTGTAGCTTTTTTTTGCAACTTAGTTATTAGTACCTGTCTGGCATCGAAATAAAGGCTGCCTTCCAACCTCTTTTCAGGAAAATTTGAAAATTACGTGTATGAAAGTTAATAAGTGCTATAAGTTCGTAGTAATTCCCGTTACATTGATGTGATTTCACTCTCTCGACAGGGTAACAACAAGTGCCATCTTTTAACGTTTTTTGGTTTGAAACCCTCGGCCTGCCGCTCTCCGGGCGGACGCTCTACCACTAGACCACGGAGGCGGTAATGTAACCTGTAGGCTTCATGATGAGAGACATAGAGATGCACTGGTTGTCGAAATTAATAGTACACACAAAATATTGAACATATATTTTACTCATTATCACATATCTAGAATTAGATAACATTAGAATTAGGATCATTGATAGACATTGCATGATATATAGTAGTGTAAGGTTTTCACAGTTTAACATCTCAAGACTGTTCATGTAACCACAAGTACAGCTATAGATATTAATGACAAGCTTCGTCGGTGCATGTTGTTATATGCATACCATATGTTGTTTCATGGATAAATATACGGTCATCTCGATTTAAGGGTCGCGAATAACGTTGTTGTAAGCGTATGTGTAAAGCTCTCGTTGTGTCTTGAATAATATCAAATAGCATTCGCATTCTTCTTTTATGTAAATATGATTATGGAATCACCCCTGGTTTAGTGCAGGTGTGATCAGTACACATATATTTTCTACTTAACAAGTTAAACCATGGTGACGCTATCATGGACGCGGAACAGTTTAAAACACAGCATTTAGTGGTCTAGCGATAATGTATTGATTTTATTTCATAACGTTACTCAAGATAACTTATATCTTTACAAATTTCCAGTTGAAATATTTAGCTAAGCACTAATCGTACTACAACCACACAGTGAACAGTGTTGACACCATTCTAATAGAACGAAAATATCTGTAATGGGGTTTCATAAAGCAGTTATATTGTTTATGCCCTTGACATGTTTGCTGCAATTTAGCAATACAGAGAGAAGTTACTGTCATTACGTTAACCATTATTCAAACATGTCCTACAACACTGACTTACGTTAAGTACGTGTATGACATTCTTTTGTAGTATGGTCAGATATTGGTCAGAGTTGTTATCATATACATGTCGAATATGATAAAGATTGTGACAAACACCAAAGTACCAGCTATTCAGCAAACGGAAATAATCAAGGCCTGCTGTGGGCTTATGGATAGACGATGTTAAGGTACTACACATACATGCGGCTTCAAATTCTATTCATATAATGGTAAAATCTTATCCCGATTGGTTATGCATATTTTTTAAAAGTATTTACACATACATGTAAATCACAAATATACACCTATATAATTCAAAAATTGGATTCAGTGGAACAGGATTTCACATAACAGTAAATATAACAAGCTGATACCTAAGAACAAATCGTAACTTCTTAGTGCACACATATTATAACAAATTATTAAAAAAACATATTCTATTGTGAAAATCCAGCCAGTCCTAGTGAAGACCTTCTCGGTTCTGCATGCATCAGTAATGGTAAGAGGGAGTTCATCACATGTTGGTGTAGATGGTCTGGGACTCTAGGTACGCTGCTGCGACGTCGTAACACAGGGCAACGTCAGCCTTGAAGAAGAAAATGTGAAAAAAAGTCACATATGTTGTTTGTAGAACTGGTATGTCGTCAACACACATGAGAACAGTTATGACATGAATAGCTACGTTTGGTTATCATGCTTCTACACCATTTACGCATCTTCAACATCAACTATGTACATCAATTTGTAATAGGACAGAAACATGTCAGTTATGGACTATACCAGATTGTATACATTGACATATCTTTGTATCAACATCGCCACTACCTGTGTGATGTCCTGGTCCAGACAGTGGGTCATAGTCCTCATGTTGTTGTAGATCTCAGCGCGTTTGTCATGCTTCAAACCTTGGACAATATTATTTAGGATGCACAACACGACGCTCGCCTGTCTGTGGTCTCTGTAACACATTTCGTAATGGTAATGGTGAGGGTACTTCAGTTCATGTCAAGGCCTACTACAGTATGTGGATGGGAATAACCAATAAGATTTTCCCAACCTTCACTGACGTTGGGAATAGAATCAGCACATCAACATTTCCACTGTGTATACTGTATGTTGTTTATCAACAGGAAATATGCATATGTAATGTAGATATGTTTCTCTACCAGCTTTAACAAACTAAGAGAAACTTTCAGAAATATTGAAACTCATTTTCTACCTTTCCTATTGGAGACGAATATGAATTGTTGTCACCTCACCCTATGGAAGGCAGTATGACTCATCAAGTGAATAAAGCCATCAACGAGCAGACAGCGGATCTGATGGACGTCGCAGTGTGACAAAATATACTTAAGACAAGAAGATAATGTACTTATGGTTCTAATGATTGATCCATTAAATGATTATTTATGCTTGATTGCCCTTGGCATATGAGTGGCAGTGCAAATAAAGGAATGTTTCACTTACTGGTACACGATAGTAACTGGATTTGTTGCACTGTGGTCACTTGAGTGAACGGCGATTTGATCCAGGAGGCTTAGTACAGTTTCTGATGATTCTTGTGGCGACTTTTTCAAAATGTACACGTGCACCAGTGTAGGTGTAGAATGCTGTTGACATATGAAATGCTACTTAAACGTTTTGTCTATATAAACAATACTCTCTTAGAGCTAAGATATTCCGGTGCCAATGGGGCTTTCTGTCAGACGTGATTATTAAGCACAAGTATCCATCCTGATCTACCCAAATAGTGTTATTTGGCCTCGTTTTAAAATTGCAAAGATGATGCGTAGACTATTGTGATCAACATATTTATGTGGTATGAAGACTAAATAGTTGCTCAAGTCTGAGACATTTTGAATGAGTGAGTGATAATGGATTTGCTCCACCTTGAGCAATATTCCAGCTATATCATGACGGGGACTCTAGGAATGGGCTTCACACATACCCAGTTGGGATTCAAACCTGGGTTTTCGGCGTGACGAGCGAACACTTTGATCACTATACTCTCTCCATTTGACAGCACAAATGGTCCATAATGATTATTTAACAATTGGGCTAAACTGACTGCAAAAAGTGTTTCTGGTTCATTTATATGTAGAATCTGCTCTTTTTGTATTGTCATACAAGTCCCAATTAATATTATGTGGCAGTGAGAGCAGCGCAGAAGGTGTGAGCTGTGACTGGACCAGGAGGAACATACATAATGTGACGATCATATGGCTCAACCGGTAGTTCTAGTGTGCATTAATGCAGGAATGTTACAGGTCGATATAAGATTGCAAGCAATAAGTGTTAAAATGATGGTAGTGCCACTATGCAAATATGAATGGAAAATAACATTCCGTAAACATAAAAAAAATTCTACCAAGCACAGAGTCCATTGTATCACTCCGTCTTTATCACAAGCTTGTGTTAATGTATCACTGATAGTGATGTACCAGGCGTTCGAGAAAGTGAGTGTATCCTGCCCCACCTGTTGAATCCGCCACAAACACATGTAAAGCAAGATGATCGTTCATCAGATAAATCAGGGAAACATATGGTACAAGTCAAAATAAGGAGTTGCATCAGACAAACGTCTTGTCACTGATCCGTCAGATTTGAAATGTCCTTCACATGTCGAATATAAAACATTTTTGGTCACTGTATCTCTAGACATAGATCTAAACAGGAAAAAAAGATAAGGCGTGTTTACTACTCTCAAGGGGTGTTAACTGGTCTCTTATATTTCTAGTTCAGATGGGTTAATCAGTGGAGGGAATTGGCCCTTTGATCGTTATTGCCTATGTCTTGCCTATATGTCTTATCCTTAAATTTCACATAGACGTTATCAATTAGGAAATTCTGTATCAAGTCATATATGTCTATTTGTACGGAGTGTTATGGAACTTTGGAATCCAGTTTAAAAAAAGGAATGGACAGGTTACAGAGTTAGATAATAACTCGATAGTACTAATCTGTGGTTTGGGCAGATTTCTTCGTCAGTTAACATTGTATTTCCAGTGATCCATTCATATTATTTCTGTTGCCTTTTACACCCAATGGAATGAACATGTCTCGTCGCCTGGCCAAGACTGGTTATTCTCTGATGTTGATATTTTATTCATATATATGTAGCATTATTTGACACTTCTAATGAGTTCTTTATCAAACAATGGATGTAGCGTTGCTTACATATAATGGTTATGATATACAAGGCAATTTAGTAATGATCTACCTCTATCTGCCTGTGAATCTTCCTGAGCACGATGTCAGGGTTGATGGTGTTCTCGGTGGAACATCTGACATTGACGGGACTCAGATCCAGACTGTCACCCTCGGATGGCACAAAACTGGACAGACGCTGCAAACAAATGACTTCCATGCATGTCTTGGTCCTTTTCGCAATAATATGTCTGCTAATTATGTTTTAAGGCTTTGTTTATATGTATAATATGTTTTGTTTATAAGTGATGTTATTTCATGTGATATGATTCCCGACAATCGCATGCCTTGGTTCCATTTCACTTTGCTTACGAAACAAAACAACATTGAGATAGAAACAGCAGGATAGATCACCATCGCACAATCAAGGAAGCCAGGTTTCACTGAAGCTTCCATATTTATTCCATAATTAACATTTAGGTTGCCTTTGTAAATGCATGGAAGTTAAATAACCAGTATTACACACCCCAGCCTTGCACGTAGGTGCAGGTTATGACCATTTGCTACCTGGTGCGAATCGACCTGTGAGGTGCGTAGTAGAATAGGTCTTCATCAACCCATGCTTGCCGTAAAAGGCGACTAACGGGATCGGGTGGCCAGGCTCCCTGCTTGGTTGATGCATGTCATCGTGTTCCAATTGCGTAGATCGATGCTCATAATGTTAATCACTGGATTGTCTGGTCCAGACTCGATTATGTACAGACCGCCATCATATAGCTGGAATATTGCTGAGTGCGGCGTTAAACAACAAACAAAAAACTAACCAACCTGGTGCGAGTGTGGCAGGACGACGACAGTGGAAGACTCCTGCTCCTCTGTGAGTTTCCAGAACAGAGACGCTGTGGTGACGGATGGAGCCTCCGTTAACAGGTAGCCATTCATCGACAGATGCGACTGGTGGATAAAGTACAAGGTATAGCCTACTGTTTTACATGTAAACTTTAAGAGAGTCTATGCAGAAAGACCCTGACGTTGTCTACGTGTTGGTAGCTGCTAGCATGGATCATATCAAGTTCGCAAATACACAACGTGGATGCTGGGTGCCTAGATTCTAACCAGATACGATTGCCAATCGAAACAAACCAAGAGATACTTGGGTGATCCTTAAGATTACGATGAAGTTCACAGATTCTGTAAAAGTGGTAGAATTCAAGAACAATATCGCACATACTATCGAAATGTATAACAAGTTGTCCGTGACTCTTGTCCCATGTATTATATATGGCCGATTAATGAAAAGCAGCTGCACAAATAAAGATGCGCTTATAACAACATAGATGGAGCCATTACCGGTGTCATCACAGCCAGTACGTCTGAACGTCCATTGATCCATACACGGCCCTTTACACTGGTTCCTGAAATGATGTGTCAGCAGGTATGTGAATGTCCTATAAAGAGTAAACTGAATATACTTTTGGATAATTTAGTTTGTGAGTACAACTCTTCAAAAGATCATACCATAACATATGCTTTCTTACCTGCTTTGGGCTGTGTTTTTCTTTGGCTGTTCAGAATCTAAAAATAATTTGAGACAGATTCATATAAATATGCATATAGATAGGTACTGATTTAATATTCTTGGGCGCAAAATTATTAATTTTCATTATGACAGAACTATTGATTACCTGTATAAACTTTGGTATTGTCATACATCCCATTGAGAACACCTTTTTCACATTTCTAATTCCACTGAATTCCTCCACATCCATTGCTGTGTTTCCATATTCCAGAGCTTCATACAAAGCAATGTAAACACACTTGTACTGCTCCTGAAGGAATGGGATATTGCAGTGTTATAATGAACCAAGAAAGAAATGGTTGACCAAGAAGTATGTGTTACTTAAGTATTATGATTATACAACAGAGAGACTGTGAGACAAGTTTCAGAAATTTGACATGCAACACCCAGTTTCGGCTATTTATATGGATTAGCTGAATGTGCCCTCAACCAAAATTACAAATATCCTATTCTTACCAAATCAAGGTATTCTTAAGAATGTACTTATATCGCATTTAAGTGCCTTTTTTCGTAAAGCGATGTTTCACATAAACTAACATGGATTGAATCTCTTTGTTCTGAGTCCTTACCATGCATCTTCATGATACTATCCTCATCTAATCTATAAGAAGTTGATTACTGGTAGTCACCATCGAACTCACACACCATATTATCATCATTGCCATTGCAATAATCAATACTTAATATGATAACACAAACATCACTCCTTCATGTTATATATTACTACAGTGTCTCACCTTGGTTTGTACCATGCCCTTCCTCTGGTCTCTCATCCTCGAGACACAACCAAACACATTCACCCTATCTTCAGCCAGAGCCTGGTCCAGCAGGTAGTCCACGGCGATGTAAGTCCCTGTCCGGCCGACCCCAGCACTACAGTAAGTGACATACCCTTACATCTAATCGACATACATTTGTCATTTTGAAAGATGTTTTCATCGATGACATAATAAATTATTTGCATCTTTGAATTACTTCATACCATTGGTGAAATTGATTTGAAACAAGCATGTTCTGACGAAGTTGAAATAGGTTTAAAATCGTTCATAGCAACAGTTGTTGGGACTACGGTTATATATAACAACTGTTATATTTGAAAATAACAGTCATTTTGTCTGATAGCGTGTGCATTGACCGACGACTGTGCACATATATAGGCAATCAATGATACTGTTATTTCTTTCACATCTAGTATGTCATGAGTTAACTTTCCATTAAGTTGGTGCTTTAATGCTAAATGCAAATGAAATATACATTTATGTACTAGATAAATTTGTAATTAATTCTAAATCATATGTTAAGAGAAACAGGTCAGCCAGAAGAGAAAGACATCCATTCATTGTAGAGAAACATGGTGTCTGTGGAGGGGAGCAGGTATAATATGACTGTGTACACAACACTGATAGGAGTACTTATTTCGTCCTCGGACTCATATTTAAATGATATTCTCTAAAATTCTTAAACATTGTTATGGATCTGCTACTGGAAAATATAATGTTCACAAGTCATAATGCCATGTAAGTAATGTGATAAGGATGCGTAATATGCCCTGAAGACACAGACAAATATGTTCAATGTTTCTTTTCCCAAGCTACTGAGACAACATTAGCCATTTTGATTGGTTGTGCTTGAATCATGTTATTTATCACGTACTCAAATTCAAATTGATAGATTTGGAACGTCCAAGGGCATATCCATTGCAGTCCATATTAATGTTGAAGCAAGTTCCCTCACCTGCAGTGTACCAGTAGATGGTCGTCCTTGGTGTTGTATGACGTCCTGACCAGCCACAGAAACTCAGTGAAGGCCGTCTCCTCAGGAGTTCCATGGTCCGGCCACATTGTGAAGTGGAAATGGTGGAAACATCGTGTTGTGTTTGTCTGAAGTTTTGCCAAACAAAGTAATTTGTGTCACCAGTGCAGACTACAAAATTGTTGACAAAACAGATGTTAATAGCAACTGAGATTTTCAGTTATCTTGATACAGAAACTTCATAGATGCATAAACCAATGACTTTTCACCTTTTCGCGAACACTTGGTATCATCCCCATGGAAAGGTGATTCATAAACACATGCTCATGACACGTACAGTGGTCTCGACTTTTTTCCACAGATTTTGTTTCGGTGGATAATCGAAACGTATATATTCTGACGTTGATGTTTTATGTTTATGATTATGGAAACGTTGTTGTCGTGTTTTCTAGTAACATGCTTCCTGGTGCATTTTCAACATTGAAAAATGTAATGACAATGAGTCGTTCTCAGTACCTGTCCATAAAAGGAACGCAACAGAAACCTTCACTTGGTTAGTGTTTGACCATACCATGCAGTATATCATATCTGTGTGATTGGGCCTTTACCTCTTTCTGTGTGACGTGTAATTCCCTGACGACCCAGTGTGCCCGCTTGCTGATGTTTGTCACAGCTACAGTGAAGCTATCTGTACGTATGTCCGATGTATCTGACCAGTACGCCTGGCACTTCACCTGACATGAAGCAAAGAATCAGATCAGGATATGGTCATTACATGAAGATGCCTTCCAGATAGAAGCTACATCCATGGATGAATCTCATCATAAAACGGACACTCATGTTTGAAGTGGAATACGTTTGCCTTTCATACCGACAACTTAAAAGGGTTGAAAATCGAAAAAAGCTTCCCAAACACACCAACTGATGTTTTGTACAAGTGTTGCAGGAACCGTATATCTGTGCTGCTCCCGCAAAACGATTTTGATTTTGATTTCATACGCGACACAGAGCTACGGGCTGTTCCAAAATGCTTTCCATTTGTATTTATGCTATGTGCATAAGAATGTGCATCTGTCATTGTCTCTAAGTCTCTTAGCTGCCTCAATAATTCAAGCAGGGTCAACAACTTGCAACAAATTCTATCGTAAGTTAATGTTATTTAGTTTCAAAAGTTTATGACAAATAATACGTATTTCTTGAAATGTATCCCCAAGATTGATGTCACTGATATATTTCCAACATGACAATATTGAGGTGTTTTTATATAGTTTTGACTTTGAGAATGGGAATCGACTTCGTCACATGATAATCATTCAGATGTTTGTATAGAACTTACCTTCCCCATTTCCATGAGATTTGTTAGAATGACGATTCTTGTACAGTTATATTCCCAGATCATCCTCCAGAAGTCATTCAGTGTCATCTTGTTGGGGGCTGCACGTAATAAAGGATATGTTGTTATGTATAAGAACAATAAAGAACTGCGCTCTTCATGATTTATCTTCCTCTATACAGTGTTTTATTGTACGATTAACAACATCCACTCGTCGTTTATTTCTTTATTAATCGAGATTCCCTTTTCAAGTTATTGTCACAAACGGAATATTTGTACATGTCACGAGTTTTAGCGGCCATGTAAAGTGTATAAATATTTCAGTTTATGATTTTTCAGCAAAATTATGCCATGCCTATGAGTCCTTATAAGAAGCTTATGAATATGAAACATGCACACTCCAACATCCCTGTAAAAAACCTATAGAGACCGCTGACTTGTTTAGCAAATGAAAATCAACGCTAATGTCGGATATATTCGCCTCTCATTCCCTGTTTGTCATATGTACTTATCATACAACGATGAAACAACATATGATACTTTGAAATAACTAACATAATTACTGCCGGCATTGTAGTTCACAGTACGAGCTTGTTTGGAATATCATAACAAGGAGCTATCAGACGTGTTACTTTAACAAGCAAATACAAGAAAATGTCATGATCGTGGATGCTTATAACACGGCGAACCCCATTGCTGTAAATAAGGCAGCATGTCATATGAAAGCGTGGGATTCAAATTTTGAGATAGGAAGGTCAGCCAAGCGATCTGACCGAATTTCATTAAATTACATGATAAACCATATTGTGCTGTTGGTATTACAACTTCATCAACTATATTACGTTTGCCAAGGGGAAATAGAATCTCCTCATACCTGCTCTTTTGTTCTATCTATAACTACACAAAGTACAGCTGATCAGTCTTCGTCTACATTGGTTTCAAAGGCCTGATTGATTCTCTTTGTTCTGTCATTTCTTTAGTTCATCAGACACCAAACGATTATGAATGAAATTGTATTAACACCTATTCAGACATCAAATCAAATTTATATGAGAAATGTATGCAACTAACGACACATTTTTGTATCTATGCAAATGCATTGTGTGAACCAATTTGTTCAAATGAATAAACCTACATCATTATGTTTTAATGCTCTATTACGATTTGTAAGAATTAAGGAACAAAAGTAGTACCAGAAAGGTTAAAGTTTACATAGCAGCCAAACAATTTCCAAGAAAGTGTTAAGACACCTCTATTTCAAAACAGATGGTAATGTAACCTGTTACGTGGAACTACGTTGGTAATGGCCTGATGTATAACTTGCGGAACATATCACACTATGTAACCGGGATAATGCAAAATGTCTATCCTATTAAAGTCTAAATACTATTTCCCATGCAACTTAAGAGTAACATGGTATTGTTCATTACTTTATTTGTAGTGTACCAGCTACATGAGAAAATGTATTCCTCAGCGATATTCATGAAACCATATAAGGCCTAACGATAGAGACATGCGCTGTTTCAAACGTTTTGAGTTTTCACATTCAAAATTGGCTGAGTAGTAAATATAAAAATTAATGTTGCTTCAAAACTGTTTATCAAAAGTATTCACTATGTATATGAAAACACAATATAACCAATGGAAATATTAATATACGTACCTTGGGCTGCTATATACGCCTTGGGTCGAGAGTAGCCCTATAGTGAAAGCATAAAATAAAGGTGAATGTGTGGTATGATCATTAAATAGTTTCATAAAGTTAGAGTGATAGTGTCAACGCAAATCGTGTTTTTAAGAAGTGGTGAAAAGTTCTAATCGTATGGTTACATTATCCTACTGACATCGATGAAGCTGGCATTGATGTAGTCGGAACCAGGCTGGTCTGGGAGCTCCTTCAACAGGACCCGAGTGGCATCATCTGCACGTAGAACATACACAACATATTATGTATGGTATACAGGTTCAGGTGAGGAGTGGGGATGTCAACGAAATCTTGAAGAAGGTCTATCTTAATCGATACGACCGCCGCCGTGGTCTAGTGGTAGTGCGTCCGCCCGGAGAGCGGAAGGACCGGGGCCGCGTCATACCAAAAGACGTTAAAAGATGGTACTTGTTGTTACCCTGTCTGACGTTAGGCATAAAGGGGCTTAAACAAGGATTGGTCGACTCGGAATCAGTGTAGTGTGCCTGAGTGGGGTATTCATGTTAAAATGCGGCATGGTATCTCAGTGAGCTAGCACTATGAATCGGCATTAGTCCGGACTAGTACAAGCAGCCACACACACGCGTGCATGCACATCGCTATATAAGTGCAATAATCTTGGACGCAACGTTCATTCCAATTTCACTTCACCTTCAACTTAATCGAAACATATGTGCTCTCATTTTGCGTTGGGGAAAACTTTGATGATACCCCAAATACATGTATCTAAGGGAATATAGAAGTAAACATTTCATTTGAATATTGCTAAAAGGTGACTATAAAAGTATTACTTCATTTAACGCTGCAGTGTATTCATCTTAAGCCAATTATTCAGTTGAAAATAACGAAATGGTAATGTCAAAATCAAATTTAGCTGCATGTAAAAGCGCCTCAACAGTTTCACATTTAGAGCTATGCATAAAGATTCAGAGTGACAAAACAACTCTATACATGGTCGTATGACAAGAGGGATGACTTCAACTTTTCAGTAATCAACTTTCCCCTTGTGTTGAGCAATACTCCATTGGCTTCAGTATGTGCTGTCTTCATTCAGCAACTTTTGAGGCACAATCAAACAGTCCCTTCTGTGAATATTTCAAAGAGCGCCATATAACTCTGGCTCAAAAACTGTTTCATCAGGTTAACACTATTCAAACAAAAGTAAATCTTTTAGCATATTTTGTGGCTGGCACATGAAACACATTTTCCAAAATAGAAGCATCAGTAAGAAATATCGCCTTGCAATTCCCTATCTTGAATTGTACTCAATGCGTCCGTGTTGTTGTTTTCAAGCAATCAATCGATTTGCATTTGCTTGTATTTGTCATGGGTGCCACCAGTGGAACAGGATGAGCTCAACTTTGCGTGAACACCTGGTACAATCACTTCTTGATAGTAATTACTAAACACGTGCTCATCATATGCTCGTAAAGTCGGAATCCTTCAATAATTGATGCAACTAACTAGCATCACATGTTACGCATACACTCATGGCACTCACACTCACTCACACCCATTAACAAATCACTTACACTGACACTCATCACCTGCCAGTGAAGGTCCGGGTTAGAATTGGTCTTCATGAAGCCATGTTTGTTGTCAGAGGCGACTAACGGGATCTGGTGGTCAGGCTTGGTGACTTAGCTGATTACATGTCCAGACTGGGCTGGGTTGTCTATACTCGACTGTTCATATACGGCCGTCAAACAGGTGGAATATTGCCAAATGTGGCATCAAACAACAAGCACTCACACACGCATACACAAACAGACATACACCAACACTTCCACTTTATTTTTCAGAGCGCACATACAATATGGACAACATGGAAAAGAAACGTATACTCACAAGGATAATAACTAATATATTTGTTTTTTCCCTTGTTTTCTGGTTGCTGAGAATGCTTGTAAGATTTGGTGAAGGCAGTGGGTAATTTCTGGCATAACATAAATATTACATTATTATATCTACCCTTTAACACCAAAACACATGAGACAAAGAATGAATACCCGTCGTACATTTCTCATCTTATCTTAAGTATTTATTTTGAATCGTGTTTCAGTCAGGCTTTGCACAGGATCTTTACACAGTAGTGATCTATGTACAAATGATTGTTTATTGAGAATCAGCAATAGGCAGTTATACAAAGAATAGATGTATTATTTGACATTCAAGCTGACCTGATACTCGGCCTGGAATCCCCCGGCGGGCACCTGCAGCTCCTTCATCCGCTCCCCCAGCTGATCTACAGACACCACCGTCACTGCAGGAGCACTCCCCATGTTGTAGTATGTGGCACTGAGGTCCTCCTCCACATCGCCCTCATCCTCCCCAAGGACAGCTACAGGGTTGTCCACTCCCGTCTCTTGGTTGTCCTCTGCTGCATACATAAGAGACGTAAGTGTGTGTGAGGTAATATGAGTATACATGAATATTCAACAATTATCCCTCGTCTTGATATGGGTACGTTAGTGGGTGTATATATTAACTGATTACTTGAAGGTGTCATATAGTTATATGTCATATACTTCCAAAACTAACCTGTCTGTATTTGGACCATACTTGAGTGGTTTTGAGACTTCTTATTATCACGTCGTCTTCGCCTGCACAAACGGTTTATATAACACATTACTTTTAAACACTATTTTCTCTCTGTGACAATAAAACATGGCAGTGGCGATGATCAACGTGTTACCTTCCTTTATGCCAACTGACAAATGCAGCGCACCATGTGTAGATTGCGTGACAGATAAGTTGAAGGTTCGAAAACAATAATCTTGAACAAACAATCTAATATATTTTTCGTCTTAATGCTTTGCCATGTGCTTGACAATATTAGTTTGGAGTGTAAATATACATGAAGTCTACATCACCTGACGATGGCCACAGCCACAATTACAATGGCTGCCGCAACAATGACGGTAGCGAGAGACCCTGCTATGACTCCAGCATCCGTCGGGGGTACTTCAACAAGCTCTGCAGCAGGTCAGTTGTTAAACAATAGTATCAGAACAATGTCCCCATGTGATGGTAAGGCATTCGTTTTACCTTTGACTACCTCGATTTTGTTTGGTGAGTTTCAAGGCCCTTCATTTGAATACATTGATAGGTGTCGATTACCGAGATGAACATATACAAACCTAGATTAACACTATGTACAAAATGCACAATCAGTACAATCACGGTACAATCTAAGGTAATCTTTGCCGAAATCACATTAAACCCCTCCCCCACCAACCCCCCCAAAAAAACAAAAACAAAAACAAAAAACAAACAAAAACAAACAAAAAACAAAACA
The DNA here is from genome assembly GCF_023055435.1 of Haliotis rufescens. NCBI lineage: Eukaryota > Metazoa > Mollusca > Gastropoda > Lepetellida > Haliotidae > Haliotis > Haliotis rufescens. The sequence continues at coordinate 77,256,224 of NW_025963890.1, read as the reverse complement.
AACAAAAAACAGCAACAAAAAAACCAACTACAACAAAACCAACAATAAAAACAAAGCTTCATGAACGGAATATGATAACATTGACCCCAACAGATAACTTGCCTCTATGTTTATGAATATCAATTAAATATCAAGATGACATCTATGTGTAATTTAGGAGATGGGACATTTAGACAAGAAGTAGACATTCCCATGGTACAAATCTTGCTCCCATCCTTGCTGATCTGTGTCTTTATGCTTATGTGTAATTTGTAATTTCAGTTCGGTAATATCAAAACATGGGAAATGACGCTGTGTGATATTTGCAAAAGTGCACATACATATTTTTATTAACTGTTATATCTAATAAACATGCATATTGTATCATTTGTTTAGATTGAATATGAAACAGCAACCAATATTGGTGCATATGTTTGTATTATAGTTGGGAGGAAAGCCCCGAAATGATGTAGGTCTTAGACGTTTACCACTTCGGTAAACCCCCGAGCACAGCTTCTGGCGTGCCTAAGGGACGCAACTCTGCAGAGGGAATTGTGGCACCATTGACGACTGGGCTACCCGAGGCCCATTTGCGTTTAAGCACACATACATACACACATTTCGGATACTTTTCAGCGTAATTGACAGAGAATGCCTTTTTGTTTGGCATCAGGTAAGCAGTGAAGACATGGAAATTACATCAAGTGATATTATAAACGTGTTAACAGATGATTGTAAACCTGATTCCCCTCTTACTCTCTGTACAGGCGTGGTTAGTCCATCCGTCACTGCATCCAGTCAGACAGGTACCGTTGTCATGATGACAGGCGTTGAGGTCAAGACACTGACCACAAACTCCAGTACAGTTGACACCAAATGTACCAAAACTGCACACTGAAATCAAAATAGTCCAAAGGCGAGTTTCAAAACAACGTTAAACGTTTTAAATAGGGTATGCCAGACAAAATCTTTCATTTTTTGTAATTTTCACAGTTATTCTATAGCGTTTGTTACTAGCTATAGTTCATGTCCATCCGTCACTGCATTCTATATTGACAATTAATGTGCAAAACCTAGCAACAGCAACATGGTCATACCATTTGTTGGATTGGATTTTTTGGGGGGGATTTGTAAGCCATGTCGAACATCTGTGGTATTTATATCGTTGTTGTGAATTACCTTGAGTGCAGTCTTCTCCTTTCCACCCTGGCTGACATCCTGACTCACATCGGCCTGTGTCCCGGGGACAGGTGTCATTCTCTCCTTCACACGTCCGGGTACTGCAGTTACCCACACATCCACTGCCATACTCCACTTCGTGGATACAGGCTGTGGATAGGAACGTAAAGAATAGTAATATATACATTGCTATTGCTGAATAACATAGCTGTATGTGACAATAAATAAACAAATAGAACTGGTAGATGTGACAGGAAAAAACCTTCTGTGCAGTCAGTGTCTTTCCATCCGGGGATGCAACCTCTGTCACACTCCCCGGTCACGTGATCACAGTTGTCTTGCGAGGTTTCGTTGCACTTCCTCTCAGAGCACCGTTTGGAACAGCCGTCGCCATACGAATGTAAGCATTCTGGGAATAAATGACACCCGCAGTAATACTTTGAAGTGTAAACATACACACAGACCAATTTTACTTGTAGTAACTGGTGCACATGATTACTCCTTAAAGTTTCTTATTTATTATTATATTCGACCGCACCGTAGTCTAGTGGTAGAGCGTTCGCCCGTAGAGCGGAAGGTCTGGGGTTCGATCCCCGGCCGCGTCATACCAAAAGACGTTAAAAGATGGTAGTTGTTGTTACCTTGTCTGGCGCTAGGCATTACGGTGCTAAAACAAGGACTTGTCGGCTCGGAGTCAGTATATGACTAGCACAAGCAGCCATACAAACACACACACTTATATGCACGTCGCTATATACGTGCAATGATCTTGGACGCGACGTTAAACCCCATTTCACCTCACCTTTTATATTATATTAAAAAAGGCATGAAAAATTTGTGTGTGCAGTTAATAGTATACAAGCATCTTACTCTGGGTACAGTCTGTGCCATTCCATCCTGTCAAACAGCCTCCAACACACTCCCCTGTCACGTGGTCACAGCTAGAGTTGTCTCCCTTGCAGTTCCTATTTGGGCAATTGTGACTACAGTTTGCTCCATAGCGGCCAAATTCACATGCTGAAAGATAAACTAATGTGATGTAATATTGTAGTGAGTCGTATAACAGCTGACTCGATCCCAGTTTGAAAGAAAAAGCCATTATGAAACTTATAAGGTAGAATGGGCTGAGAGATCATACTATATTTTGCAACAGGTAACCAGCACGGACCTGTCTCACACGTTTCTGTTGCCCAACCAGGTAGACAGACGCCACCAGGACAGACTCCGCTCACGTAGTCGCACACCTCGCTGTCACAGTGGCAGTAGTTGTCACAGTCAGCCCCGAAAGTACCATTGCTACACACTGTTAATAAGTGAAGTTATTTCTTGTACAAAACAGACGAACAAAGTAATATGCTCAACACACTTTAATGTCTCGTTAATACGAATATGCTATTTCGAATCAATATCAGACATCCTGAAATGTTATAGCCATGGCTGACGGAAAACGAATATAACATTTCGACGTATAAGCGTAAGGGTATGTGACTTGTACCTTCCAACACAATGCACGTTTAATGTCCCTACCGTCTTCTACCGTCCTGGGTTGGCGTTTTGTTTCCAACAAAGTTGTTTGGGGTCTGATTTGTAACGCTGCACTTTGACACAGAATACATTGATTCGTTTCATCCATAACAATGATGGCAGAATTGTGTCTGGACACTGGATACTTAATGATCTACTGCACCAAAACGTTTGTAACTGAAACGAGATAATCCTGCAACAATGTCGTTTTGTTTGGAGGGAAATTACTCTTTTTTCATAAGGATGTAAAGTAATTATATTTCACTAGAATCCCGGCCTGTTGTTTAACGCCGCATTATGTCCAGCTATATGATGACGGCGGTCTGTAAATAATCGAATCTGGACCAGACAACCCAGTGATTAAGATAATGAGCATCTGTCCACGCGATTGGGATACGATGACATACATCTACCGAGTCAGGGAGCCTAACCGCCCGGTCCTGCCATCCCCTCTTTCCACAAGCACAGTCGCCTCTTATGACAAGCATTGGTTGCTGAAGACCTGTTCTATCCAAGATCGTCACGAGTGCAATCACGTAGTAGGTCTTCACTTCATTGGACATCTTTAGTTGTTTTGTTGTTGGTTAGTACACGGGGAAACTAACAACGCCATGTCATTGTGTTGCGATTACACCTCTATGCCTCAATACACTCAGTGCCTACCCAAAGTGCTACCATAACTATCCCGGTCAATAGATCACCCTGCACTCGTTTTTCGTTCTCATCTCGCTGAGAAGTATACAACCCAAGCTTCATTTTCAGGTATAAGAAGTTAACAGCCACAAAACTGCCTCATCTCACCGGGTACCACTTTTAGTGGTGGGTGGAGAGTGAACACAGGCATACTTTGAACGAATTCAATTGCCTTAGGAGCAACGTGTTCAGCATGTGCGGTGGTGTGGGGCAGAACCAAAGCTCATTAGACGCTCAGGAATCTAGCTGCCGAATGGGGTAACCGGTCAAAATAGACTGCGACCGACGTTGCTGAAATGTACCTGATTTGTGACCGGTCTTCAAGACCACCTGCTGTCACGTGTACGTTTTGATGCAGTCAGAGGTTTGAACTAAGCATACAAAACTTGGCTATCTTAATACCATTAATAATATATTCAACAATTTCGGTTGTTTTGTTTGAAATATTTTATCTCCACGCATCCCAACCCATCCAATAAACTGTATGTTAATAAGTTCTTCAAATCAATTTTACTTCACAAGGAAACATAGAGCAGCACAGCTTCCATCCCATGCATCTGTGAGATTCAGCCCTGCTTTGATATCGACAGTTTCACTGAAAATATTGCGTTTATGCAGGAAGAATATAAATTTGTTAGTAGTTTTCATATGTAAACGTGGAAATAACTCATCACCTTACAGTCACAGTAAAATCATTGAGTTTATAAAATAATAGAAGTCGACAAAAAAGATATTGCTTGTACCGTCAACCTCCACTTCACAGAAATCCATGATGGGCTTTTTATAACCATCTGGTTCGTTGTTGATAGTGGTGGTGTACAGGACCAGATAACGCCCTTCACCAGAACATGTGACGTTCAAAACATCAGGTATGTCTGTCCCGTCTCCATTCCCAGTCACGTTGTAGCAGTTGACTCCATCTGTTGGGGAGGCTTCAGTATCAGCTATATAGAACTGGATACCGTTCCGACGTACTGTATCTGGTCAACGTAAGTAGTTCAACATTATCGCTGTATACATGTACACATATCATAGAAGAACGTTGAAGTGTCAAAATGATGCGCCTGTTGAGATAAACTGAGAAAGAATCTGACGTTTTGTCCGCTTTGGTAGATGTTTGTTGATATGAAGGTATATGCTGATTTATTACATCTCCATAAGTGTCTGACAAATATAAACAACATGTTCTTATTCAAAACAGCTGAATCATCAACAAAACTTGGCTCTATATAACCATACCCTGGCAGTGGCTACAAAATAGTTAACAATTGGTCAGAATGCGTGCGGCCATGTGCCACATAGACCTCGACAATATTGCAAGTGAAACATGGACTTATCAACTTAACATGGACATGGATAAAATGTGGTCACATAGTTTTCTTTGGACTCACAATCTATTCTGAAGTATAATGTGACGTGATGAATTCTGCTTTCCTCCCCAAGATCGACTCTCCACCGTGCATCTGTGGTAGAGTTGCCCCAGGCTGAATGAAAGCACTTGCTATTGTCCCTTGCACTGTTGTCTCCATTTACAGCATTGCCTGGCCCCCTATGGTCGTAGACTGAGCTGGCTGATGTGTTTTTGCGGAGAGCTATATTGCCTGTGAAAAATGACATTACATGCATTAATTCTTTTTTCCGAATCGTTTGATGGCAACGGTATACCAATCAATACCAACCTAGATCTGCCTTTTTGATACATATACCTGCTGTGTTCTAAGTACAAAAATGAAATCATAGAGCATATCTATCTCATATTGCAACCAGTGCAATTAACAATCAATTAGCCCAGGCAGAAGTCGGAAACTAACTCCCCAATCTCTACATACCAAGTGTCGATTGACCAAAATGAGGAATGGTAATACAAAATAGGATTATTCTGAACAAATATATCAACTGTTGCAATAAGAACATGACATAGACGCCTCTTTGAAACCCTTAACTTAATAGTATTTGTTATATGTTTTCTGTGAATGCCTTAATTAATACCTACTTGTAGAAAAATCCAAGAAACTATGTCACGGGTGAAATCAATGTTTCGATTTCAGAGCTCGAGTGGGATATTCTACTTATGACCCGTCATACTATTAAAGATACATATCAGCTGCTTGCATCCATTCGCGTGTGCAAAAATGTGTCCACTCATTCAAATCGCATTACTCGTGTTACGCGTGAAAAGTATACTTCTGTTACCAACCTTAAATTTTTACAATATATATTCCTGTCTGATTTACACAGTGATTAAGCAAGCCGAGTTAAAACAAAGTTCAAAAGGCTTCTCAATCATTGTCATTGACAGTGTATAAACATGGTCTTCACAAAAAGAAGAGGAATCAAAGAAACCTGTGGTTTGTTTCGTGTGTCATTCGCAAAAAAATACCAAAAGATATAACAACAAAGAGGGAAAGTGCAGCATAAATGTTTATTTGAGTAAAGTAAGGAGAAGTAGGTGAATTTTCAGGTGACGGACAATGGGGTTGAACGTCGCGTACAAGATTATTGCACTCTCAAAGTGACGCGCATTCACGTGTGTGTCTGCCTGTACTCGTCCGAACTAATTGCGATTTATAGTGCTGGCCCACTGAGATACCATGCCGCAGTTTAACATGAACACCCAAGTCAGACAGAGTATAGTGACTCCGCGCCGACCAGTCCTTTGCTTTAGCCCCTTAATGCCAAGTGCCAGGCAGGGTAACAAGTACCATAAATTTAACGCGGCCCAGGGATCGAACCCCGAACATTCCACACTCCAGGCGGACGTTCCACTACTAGACCACGGATGGGGTGAGGTAAACTTTGAAAAGAACGATTGCTGTCACAGTGCAAGAATAATGACCTGACTTGACCCAGATATGAGACAGCCGGAACCAAGAATAACAGCAAAACCAGTGTAACACTTTCGGACAAGTTTTATAGGCTACCAAGAATCAGAATAAAAAAGGGTTCGACTTCTTTAGACCGGTAAATGTCTGTCGACAGAGGAGTGACTGGAGTCGTTAGAAGAAATGGTGGAATGTAAACACCTCCATATATGGGCCCCGAGAACAGGGTGTGATATTTTGATGATGTGATTCCTTTGTGGTTAAATAGCTGCTACATAGACAGGGTGTTCTCATGGCCCAAAACTTGCATTATCTAATGCGCTGGGGCACCTTTGTTGGATAACGTTTGGATCATTCTGTTTCGAGTGCAATGGCTCGTCAGCCGTTTAATCTGTAGAAAATCCAGCCGTGGTGATCATGAGGGAGCCGAACTTGTTTCTGCCAACAGATTGTCGTTCACACAAAGTGTTTCCACATTGTACCTCGAACTGTGTGTTGGGTGCCAGATATATTACGAGCGAACATCATACAACTTATAAACGGTCACCGTAAATGGGATTGATCACCCTGCCTTGTATCTGACTGACGTTCCAAATGATGTAAAGATACCTTAAAATTCGTCTCAGTCCAAAGCAGAATTATTGTTCCATCACTGTATCTAGAGACTTAGATATTAGCTCGCTGGAGTAAGTTTCCTTTCCTTGATTTTTGTTTTGATGCCATCACCTCCCTGAGTTCAGCAGCTATTACGAGAGCAGATGTTGGTAATCAGGTCGCTGAAGGTAACGCTCCATGTAACCCTTGATCATGTTCCACTTTGAAGCTATCAGTTCGTATTCATGAACTGTCTGAATTCCGTGCCAACATCAACAATTTTCATAAGTTTCTTCTGCCTTTCCTTTGTCAGTTGAGTGTTTGTGTATAAACTTGAGAACTAACTTCATGTCAAGTTTAGTCTTTGTCAATGGGATTTTGTTTTCATGACAATCAATAACGTATCGATATCATTCACAAGGGAATCCTGTCTGTACGGTCCATTGTTTGGATTTGAAGGTCGAAAAAGTTGTAAAACAGGAAGTCCGCTAGCACAAACGATGTCAAACCCGGACTTGATTGCTTTGATCTTGGTATACAAGTAAGGCTCGCAAACAGATCGTGGAACGTCAATCTGGCCATACGCAGTTTCAACAACAAAGACATTAAATGTGTTCAGAGGTACAATTTTACGAGTACCTCTTCCTGTCAGACCATCGTCCACTTTAACGAGGTAATTAGCTTTGACAGGTGTCAAATGGTCAGACTTGTTTGTTTGCAAACAACGCAGACGTAGTTTTGATTTTGCTAATTATGTATATTGTAAACTAAAATCATTTGAATGCTTTGTTGATTGTATTGTGAAATCATGTGGTTGATATGAAACTATGTTTCTTCAACTTTCTTGTCTTCAAATATCGACTATGTGAGAATGTCGCACGTAAAACATGTGAATGAATGCTATGGATTTGTGAATGTTGTGAATGAACATGTATCGTCCAGTGAAAATTCAGCTTTGTGAATCACTAATTGCACACTATGCAAATATCAAAATGATATTACACTGCATATTTTAACCCGTATTAGTAAAAACTCTAGTTATTAATCAATACCTGCTAGTTTTGTCGTATGGAAATTAATGAAAAGTGACATAATTTGTTTTATTTCACATTCACAAAACAAAAGAACCAAAGGGTGTTTTTAATGTGTTTTTGAATTTTGAATGGTATAATGGTTCGTTGTTGCATACCATGATTGTCAAGCATAAAATACGTTACCTTTATGACATGTCAGTCCTGACCAGCCTAGATCACAATCTTCAGGTCTACAGCCAATGGTAGCATCACATTTTTCCAAAGGACAGTGACACTGGTAACCACAGTCGTAGCCATATGTGCCATTAGGGCAGACTCCTGTAACATAATAGAAGTGTAAGATATATCCAACAGTGCTGGTTGGTGTGTGTACAGTGAGGACAGCTGAACAACACTGAAAACGTATGTATCAACAGGACATCAACCTGTAACAGAAGTATTATATCATAGACAGACAGTGACACTGGTAGATGTATGTACCATCAGGACAGATGCTGGTAACATACGTATTATACCAGAGATAGACAGTGACACTGGTAGCCGTTTGTACCATCAGGACAGTTGTCTGTAACGGAAGTATTATATCAGAGATAGACAGTGACACTGGTAGCCGTTTGTACCATCAGGACAGTTGTCTGTAACGGAAGTATTATATCAGAGATAGACAGCGACACTGGTAGCCGTTTGTACCATCAGGACAGTTGTCTGTAACGGAAGTATTATATCAGAGATCGACAGTGACACTAGTACTGGTAGCTGTATGTACCATTAGGACAGTTGTCTGTAACAGAAGTATTATGTCAGAGATAGACAGTGACACTGGTAGCTGTATGTACATTTTCCATCAGGACAGCTGCCAGTAACAGAAGTGTTATAAGAGAGATAAACAATACAATTTGTTTATGTATGTATTAAAATGGTAAGGGATCGTGAGAGTAACTCAAGATATCGTATCACTTTGTAACATACATGTTGATTAAACTTTTAATAACTTTGTAAATCGTAACATGTCCAGGTGGCCTTTCTATCATTATGTGATTGGATAAAGTGAGGGGGCAATGTGACCGGAACAGCTATTTACTTGTCAAACCTGTGCACCTGCCAACTTAACAGTAACCACCAGATTTCAAAATCAATACATTCACAATTTTGCCGCTGGAGTATCAGGTCCAGCGATCACTTGATTATTTGGTTTGTTCACAGGCCACCGTCGCATGGCAGAAGTACTATTATGGCACTGTGAATGGTGGGTGCTACCGGTAGGGCAGAACATGCTCACACTTTTCGCTGTCATCACTGATTTACGGTGATCCATTGATATAATGTTCAACATTGTTTTGCTTTTTTCTCGCAGTGGGGTCTATTTCGGCGGATAATCGAGACTGGCTATTCTCTGGCAATGAGTGTTATGTATTAAACACATCTATAGTTATTACTATATTATCATAAAATGCTTCTTTTAGGTAATATAACCTTTTCACCGCCGTCATATAGCTGGAATATTGCTCAGTGCGGCGATAAACAACAAACAAACAAACAAACAATAATATAACCTTTTCAACTGTTTTATTGGGGTAATATAAGCAATATATAATATGTAGGCAGCGTGAAATGGTATGATGTACAACCTGAACAGAATGTGAACTCACTTCGGTAGTGAACATCAGACGAAGGTAGTTACAGATTATATCGAGTCACCAGAACGCGGGCTGTGCCTGAGGGTGTGTCAACGAGGGAGATCAGATCACACATGTATTCAGCTGTAAATCACAACGCTGTGACATGCCCTCTGTTACGATTGAAAATACTACCTATTGTGTAGATAACGTTACCAGCCACTAACACAAACCTATAACCAATATGTTGTTTATCACGCTCGATGGAGGTGGCCACATAAATAATGGAGTGGGAACTCTTCAGTCTCTGGTTGACGATATTGTTGCCTAGGAGACATGTAAGCACAAACGTATGTGTGCCGTAAGATAAAAAAAAAAACATCACTGAGATCACACAGTAATGGTGCCACTGTATGTTTTAACCGGTACCTAGGGTAGGTCATTGTCACTAGTGATGCCCGAGTTCTCTGTTGTAAAATGTATACACCGCCCCATACTGTTCATGGTACTATTATGCTACCGACCACTACATCAAATGTGTGTATTCAAGCGTCAGTTTACTGCAATACCTGCATAAATAAAATTTCAAGGACAGAAAGGTACGAACATTTATTTCCATATGTTAATGTGAAAGGCAATACAAAGCACAACAATCGCGCGTAGATATATACTCTTCAAAAAAAGGAAACTTGACATAGATGTAAAACCAATTTTTGCCAAATATCTAAAATAATTACATTAAATGAGAACCAATTAAGTCAAACAGAAAGATGATGTGTCTATAATTCGCGAAAACACATGCAAAGCACATAAACGTAGCGTTTTGGGATCAATTTTACAGCTTCATCCAAACGCAACCGCCAGTAAAAAACGTGCAGCACAGGATCCTGCATTTAGGCATGCAGGCGCCGCTGCTGAATGGGTATAAAAATCCACATCAACGGCTGTTCATTCAGTCCTTATAACGTCAGTAGAGGCGGTGACAGAATACCAAGACTCAACGGAACAACGCCATTGGGAGATTACAAGCTGGAGCAACTCAGCAAGAAGTGGCCAGACAGACAATCGCCGCACTGTGGACCCGATACAACAACACAAACAGAGTTGCCGACAGACCAAGGTCAGGAGGACCAAGGGTGATAACCCAAGCACAAGATCGATACATCCGGCTGCAAAACCTCCGAGACCGCACTTCCACAGCCACGTCTACAACCACACAGATCCCTGGGGTACGCAGAATATCAGATCAAACGGTACGCAACAGACTGAGGGAGGCTGGACTTTTTGCAAGAAGACCTGTTCGACGTCATGTATTGACCCCACGTCATCTGGCGGACCGTCTGCTTTGGTGCCAACAGAGGGTTAGATGGGCACGTGCAAGGTGGAGAAATGTACTGTTTACTGACGAGTCCCGTTTCCTACTCACACGTGCTGATGGGCGCGCACGTGTCTACAGACGTCGGGGTGAACGTTACGCCCCCAACTGTGTGCAGCAGGTTGTCCCATTTGGCGGCGGGAGTGTTATGGTATGGGACGGAATTCATCACGGTGGTAGGACGCCTCTCGTGCATGTGGCAGGTGCATTGACAGGTGTGCGTTACAGAGACTTGATCCTATACAGCCTTACGTTCTTCCTCACGTCAACGTCATGGCGGACAGTTCCAGCAGGACAACGCTCGACCGCATATTGCACGTGTTTGTCAGGACTTCTTACAGCACAACAACAACCAGTCATTACCTTGGCCAGCCTGGTTACTAGATTTGTCCCCGATTGACCATCTGTGGGACGAGTTGCATCGACGCGTTCGCAGAAGGAATCCACCGCCCCGAACACTTACGGCGCTTCTTGATGCACTTCAGCATGAATGACAGCACATCCAACAGCGTGTTATTGACAACTTGATTGCATCTATGGGTCGTCGGTGTCAAGCGGTGATTGATGCACGTGGTGGGCACAACCGATACTGACATCTTATGTACCCCTGTGACATTAACTGTATCGTGTACGTGTGTCTGTCTAGGTGACACGATTACTGTTTTGAACATTGTGTACATTGATCTTCAAACAGTGTTTCAATTATGGTTTCTGTGTCCTAATTCGAAACAATCGCATTATATTACATTTTGAAAGTCAGTGTCAAGTTTCTTTTTTTAAAGAGTATATAATCACGTGTTCACAACTATGTCTGTGTGACGTTTACAAGTGCTGTTACAATCTTGGTTCTGACGTCAAATCATCAACAAACGACACAAGTTGATACCACAATACCAAATACCACAATACCACAAGACACAGCCATTATCAGGGGCAACCCCCGCCGTCCAGGATAACATAATGAACCCTCCCCCTCACTGACTGTACGAGACAGGTGCAGGGCTGGGTCTAATTCGTCACCAGGTTTCACGTGGGGGAGTCCTGTTATGCACCGAACATGCTCAATAGGACAAGATTGAATTTAAAATCATACGACATGCATGTCCATACTATCAATAAGCCTCCTCCAAAGGAACGTGCTCTACAATATTTCTTTGAGCATAAACTTTGATCCCGGGGTGCCAAACACGAACTCTGACATCGGTCATAAACAATTGGACCGTTTGCCATGATGTCAGATTTCAGTGACTGCCATGCTTGACACCATGCCAGTCCTGGATGTTCACGTGATAACAACGGACGTCTGACAGGGAGTCTGGTTTTACGTTCGGCTGATTTGAGCCGAATTCGCACCGTTTGTCAGACAAGAGTCGATGTGGTAACCACTGTCGTTGAACTCTTCGCATGATTTGAACAGATGACATCTGGTTATTCCCAGAAGAGCTGCATCTTCCTTTTTGAGTGTTCACAAGAGATTGCCTTGAACGGTGACAGTCATTGACGCTGTTCGTTTGCTGATGGTGCCTGACAATTCGGCAGATGGTGGATGGATGGTTGTTGACATATCTTGTAATCACTCAGAGAGCTATACTGGCATTCAGCAATGTTATTTTTCTACTGTCAGTTGCGGGGGCCTCATCGTGAATTGTCAACACAAAAACAAATTGAATCTATTCAAACAATTATGAAGGTGCCTTCAAACATTAGTGAGTAAATATGGTTTTATGGTCGACATTTGGGGGACATTTCCAAACAATTGCCTTGATAAAACATGCATTTAAGATGGGTGCCACCGGTAAGGCAGGATACGCTCACCTTTTCGCGAACACCTTGTGTCATCTCTATTTGATTGTGATTCACATGCTCATGATAATGTTGGAATCGTAAAATCGACTTTTTTATGGCAGATATTTTTTTTATGAATATAGAGAGGTTTTTGTCGCTTTCAGCAATATTCCAGTGAGGTCTAGACATGGGACACCAAAAAGAGCTTGACAAGTGGGTTATCGATTCGTCGGTGTGAAGAGCTATCCCACCACCCTAAAACGTTATTTTGACCACATGAGTGGTACTCGTATTGCAGTAGCTGCTGTCCTATAGTCGTGGCATGTGCAGGTCTGAACATAATCAATAGTGTGCAGAAAAGGTCTACGATATCCTTCAAACATGGATTATAAATAAATCAAGATCAATGTGTAATTAGGGGTAACATAGTTGGGTGTTGCGATACATATTTCCATGTGCATATAATAAGGGTTGTAAAATACACGCTTCTCAGAAAAAAAACATATTTTTGTAATATATATTACTATGACCTTGCCAAAGCTCAAGGAAACCCATGTATAACATGGTCATCGACATTACCTAGCGACATTACCTGCAACAACGTCCAGAATGCAGACACAGAGCAGTACGCCGAGCACGCAGACCTCCATGTTGCCGAGTGAACAAACCAGGTCGTTTATGGTTGTGTCCTCATAAAGATGATAAGGGCGTTATCAACTTGAGCCCTGAGTGCCCACTAACCCTTAAGACAGAGCGTTGAATAAACAGCCACCTGATTAACTTTCCTCTGAAGGAGTCCTTCGCTTATTCCGGGTATAATGAACGTCCACCTATTTCCATTCTGTTACTTGCCGCTCACATGTAAGGCACTATCCTATCACTATTGATTTGTGCATTTCTACAAACTAAAAAAGGTATGTATTGTTCGGTGATCCATATGTGGAAGACGTGATAACACTTTGTTTAACCACTTCAGTCCCTGCTCATAAATATAACGACAGGTACATGTTGACTTGACAGTGAGCTAGTAATAACTCTCCCCCCTCATAAAGCAACTATCGCCTGCTTTTCTGCCCTTGAATATCGTTATGACATTATATAAAGTGATTTCAGCAGCGTGTTTTCATTAATATCATTACTATTATATATTAGATAGAAGAAATGTACAACGCGATCTTAAGCAAACGTCATATTGTGTATTTCTAATATACTCAACAGCAAAAGTTCCTGTGACACCAATATGCTAGTGTATTTTTCAAACAAGTAAAGTCTGGTTTTCAATATTGTAGTACAGGTATGGAATCAAGGCACAAAAACGCAACTGCTACAGAAAAGCATAAATTCCATGCAAAAGTTAACTTTTATGTGCGTTAACAGGAGTGCATATGCATTTATTAGGATCGTGTTGACAACCACTGAGAAAAACAACAAAATTGCGCAGTTATTCAACATTACGAAATGCCACGCCTGTCCGAAAATGAGCGTCTGCGAGCCTTTGGTGTGCTTGAAGTAGGGTCGAGTCAACGTGATGTTGCAAGACAATTTAACGTCCACAGAAACACCATTTGGTGTTTATGGTAACGTTGGCAACAGACGAATGCAGTCCTCGGAGTGGTAGGCCACGCGTAACCAATAATCGACAAGACAACTGGATTCGAACAACGCACCTACGAAATTGATTCAAGCCAGCGACAGTGACTGCAAGAACGATCCCTGGCCTACGAAGACATCTTCACAAACCGTACGTCATCGCCTCAGGTGTGCAGGGTTTGTCGCCAGAAGACCCGCCAGACGTCCCATTTTGACAGGAAACTACCGTTAAGCACGTCTACAGGGGTGCAGACAGCGTCTACGCTGGACGGCCATGCAGTGGGGACAAGTTCAATTCACTGATGAGTCTCGTTTTCACCTCAGCCACAGCGACGGACGGATTCGAGTGTACCGACGCTGAGGTGAACGTTACGACAAGCATTGTGTCATGGAAGAAGATCGGTTCGGGGGCGGCAGCGTTATGGTATGGGGTGGAATTACAGCAAGACAGAGGACCCGTTTGATAGTGGTAGAGGGAAATCTCAATGTACAGCGCTACCGCGACGAGATCATCGGCCCTGTTGTTCTACCGTTTTTCCGTCGTCATGGCCCAGGCATTACGTTTCAACATGACAACGCCCGGCCTCATATTGCCCGACTTGTTCAGGATTCTCTTCAACAAAACAACGTGAATGTAACCCCTGGCCGGCTTGCTCACCTGATCTCTCACCAATCGAGCACATGTGGGATGAGATGGATTGGCGCCTTCGACGTCAACCACGTGTTCTCACAGACACACCAGGAACTTCGAAACATGCTCCAGCAGATATGGACAGATGTCCCACAGGACTTTGTGCGACACCTGCTCCATTCATTGAGACGGAGATGTGTTGCTTGCATCGTAACCAGGGGTGGACACACACGCTATTGATTTGTAAATTGACATTTTGGAATGTTCATGGTTTTTTTTATAAAACGACGCATTTTCTGCAGTCAGTATGGCAAATTAAACCATTTGAACACTTACAGGAGTCTTTTATCTGTTGCAAACCGAAATTGTTTCAGATTGTATTATTATATCATATTCAATGTCACAGGAAATGTTGTTGGTCAATAAATATGACATTGTTCAAGTCATAATCAGGTTTTCGTAAAACGAGTAGTTGTGGAATACACTGTTTATCTGATTCTGTAGCAAGGCTATACCATCAGCCGAATTAACTGTAGCTTCTTCGAATGATAGACAGAATATTTGTCAATAACCATTAAATGTACAGGACGCAGTCGCCAATAACTTTTCAACAACAGTGAGCAGCCAAAGGGGGTCGACACGCCCACGGCAAGGGATGCAAACACATCCAAGTGCAGGCCTAGTAACGTAACAACATAGGAATTGCATTCTGTAAGCTGCTTGTGTAGTAGTCTTGCTCAGTTCAACGAAGTCGTTGTAGTGAGTGGTTTGACTGCCAACGGGTCTTCTGTCTTTGATGAAACACCTCCACGGCAATAAGAAATCAGAGTTGATTGTACAATTCCGACTATATCAGGAGCATGTGTTTATACAGCCCTATCAAATCGTGATGACACCAGGTGTTTGCGAAAAGATGTGAAGGTGAGGTGAAATGGGGTTTAACGTAGCGTCCAAGATTATTGCACTTATATAGCGACGTGCTTGCACGTGTATGTGTGTGTGTGTGGCTGCTTGTACTAGTCCGGACTGATGCCGATTTATAGTGCTAGCACACTGAGATACCATGCCGCAGTTTAACATGAGTACCCCACTCAGACACAGTATACTGACTCCGAGCCGACCAGTCCTTGTTTTAGCCCCTTAATGCTGAGCGCCAGACAGGGTAACAACAAGTACCATCTTTTAACGTCTTTTGGTACGACGCGGCTGGGGTCGAACCCCGGACCTTCCGGAGGCGGTCTCGCGAAAAGATGAGTCTATCCTCTTCCCCCCCCCCCCCCCCCCCCCCCCATCGGTGGTACCCGTCCTAAACACATTTCTTTATCTCCCTGAAGCTTTATGCATAGATCTTAATATCCAACAGATGGGGAGGTTTCCGTGGTCTCTATTACTTGTAGTTCAGGTGAGAAATAATGTGGAAGGGAATTGGCGGTGGACCAACGATATCAGCTCATTTGGACCATTTCCATTAGGTTTCTTGTATGTGATCGTGTTGTCATTATGATAAGAAACATAATATCCTCATGTTAGCAAAAGACACTTTTCTCAGAGGAAATCATGTCATTATTTATTTGCTATGTTCAGTTTTCGTTAACACACAATCATTTTTTTCAAACTTCATGACACAATTTCTCGGCGAAAATTGAGAACCTGCGCCAGTCCCTACTCACCACCCTGTCTTGTCTTATCATAAATATAACCACGTCAACGCCTTGACCTGGCAGATGGTTTGTATTAAGTCGCGCGCCTATAAACTATTGCAGATCATATTTTGTCAAGTAGGTTGATTGTCATGTAATTATTTATCTATTAATATAACTTTTATTCACTCTCCTTAAACTAATAAGTGTTGCTGTTTTTTTCTTCTCTACCAATACCCACTGCAATGATATTGCTTTCACGAACACCTTGTGTCATCACTGATTTTCAGTGAACCATTCATATGATGTTCACGGTTATCTCGCCTTTAAAGGTCAATGGAACATGTTATGGCAGATAATACAGACTGGTTATTCCCTGGCGTGGACGTTTCATATTCACATGATATTTCTGTATGTGATCTGTAAACAATAGAACATCACAAATGAAAGTGTCTTCCTTCAAAAAGAGAAATTACTTTAAAATGTCGTGTGCGCTTTGATCATTGTACCTCTCATGGAAAGAGTGCAATACAATGGATTATTATTATTGTTGTTGTTGTTGTTGTTGTTGTTGTTACAGTGTAAGTATTTTTGTCTAATATGCTGGTGTTATGGATATGTTGAATATCGGCTGATGTGAGTTTCCCTGAAGCAAGTCGGTATATACAGTTACAATTCATTGGAGTATGAACCTTCAGGGCCAAACTGTATGACCGTCGAGGTTACACAGAGTGAAAGTCAATTCTTATTATTTGTTATATCACATTTTTCTACCTCGAGGGATGTAGGCCTAGATCTCTCGTCCAACGGAAAAGCTGTATATTGTGAAAACTTCACGTTGAAAAAAATGTTTCAAAATTATCTGTAGCTGTTTAACATTTCAAAGTTGTTAATATCATAAAAAATCATTTAGTAGAGTACTGAGGTATCTTTTGTCATTCCCAAGGGAAACACGAGTTTCGTGAATTCAATACAAGTTTACATAAACGTGTCTCTTGATTATTCATTAAAACTAATTTAGCTGTAATGAAGAGGTAAAGTATTTTTTATTGAAAAACATGTCAACACAATAACGAGGTCAATATGACGTAATACATAGTGACACCAATACTATTATGGCGCAAATAAAACAAGAATTAGCGATGCTGTCACCTATGTTTTTTCTTCGTTGAGTAAACAATGCCAAAGAGCGCGTGAAATCACATTTGCACGTGGCCTTAGTGTGGACCTATATTGCCTTCTTCATGTGTGAAATCAAGTCACCAAAACGCAACTGCTACAGGAAAGCATGCATTCCATGCAAAAGTTTCACTACCCGCGAATGGGTATAAAAACAAAGAAGATCGGGTCGGGGGCGGCAGCGTTATGGTATGGGGTGGGATTACAGCAAGACAGAGGACCCGTTTGATAGTGGTAGAGGGAAATCTTAATGGACAGCGCCCATGGCCCAGGCATTACTTTTCAGCATGACAACGCCCGGCCTCATATTGCTCGACTTGTTCAGGATTCAACAAAACAACGTGAATCTCATCCCCTGGCCGGCTCGCTCCCCGGATCTCTCACCAATCGGGCACATATGGGATGAGATGGATCGGCGCCTTCGACGTCAACCAGGTGTTCCATAGACACTCCAGGAACTTCTAAACATGCTTTTGCGTCGCAACCATAGGTGGACACACACGCTATTGATTTGTAAATTGACATTTTGTTATGAAATCACGCATTTTCTGAAGTCAGTATAGCAAATTAAACCATTTGAACACTTGCAGGAGTCTTTTATCTGTTGCAAACCGAAATTGTTTCAGACTTGTTAAAAAACATAACTTTGCATTACATTTTATACAATGTCACAGGAACCTTTGTTGTTCAGGAATACATGTGGCCACAACTCATAAACATCTGCCATGCGTTTTTCCTTGTAGCGGGTTATCTTCTCACGAGTGTAGTTAATACGTCTCATTGTATAAATATTTCCTTATATTTTAGGAGATATAATTATTTATGAGATCAGATATTTGCTAATATGTTTGCTGGTTGTTGAGGTGAGGCGAACTGGGATTCAATATCATTTGCAGAACATATACATTTGTATAGCGACGTGCACGCATGTGCGTGTGCGGCTGTTTGTACACGTCCAGACCTCGCCCAGTGTTTGATTTCATACCCATGAATATCCGACTTAGACACATTATACTCACTCTCAGCCACAAAGTACTAATATTCCACTATGCGTGCCAGGCATTGTAACAACAGGTACCATATTTTGACGTATACTGGCATCACACGACTCGGGGATCGAACCACTGATCTCCCAGTGTCTGGGAAGGCGCTGTATCCACTACACCGGGAAGGCAGTGCCAGGAAGGGTAACAACAAGTACCACATCTCAACTCATGTATATGAAATAGTTCATCATCGTCTTACGTTATGTGCATGTACATAGGCGTCCCAATTGTAAAAAATGATGGGAGCCGATGTTACATGTCTTGAATGCACATGCCAGACATAGAGCATTGTGTGTTTTATCACACTGAACGTTTAACCAGATTAGCTATCGAGCCGTGAAACAAAATAAATATTCATCAAAGTATCAATAATCAATTACTATTTCAAATAGATTCACAACATCATTCGCATAACGACTTGACTTGACATCACACTTAATCGAGGTAGGCCATATGAATAAGACACTGAATGATGAGATTTTGTTAGAAGGACGATGGCAAGATACACAAAGTAATTCTCCAAGAAATGTAGTATCTCACATTGATAGAAACAGAACAGTTTATTACTGTAGTTTTATAGATATTGAGTACGTACAACCATTTTGTAGTGTATGTACGGTAAATTCACACAATCACATAAGATGCATATTCAATAAACCCATAGCTTTGTCTAAATTCATCACATCAACGTCAGAAATGAATCAGTCCATATGGCGTAACATTATAGATTTTCATGAAACTTAAAATAATTGATCAGGTGTTTACGAAAAGAGTATAAGTATTGCCTGCTCTACCGTACAAACGACATCTGAAATGGAATTCCCATTTGGGCTGTTTGATACTACATATAAGTGTATAGGAAATGCATTTCAGAATACTCTAGTCCTTATTTGTGTGGATAGCATTTAATTGAATACTGATACAGAATGCTTTACTGACGTAGCACACTGCTAAACGTGTAGTATGTGATTCTTCTTGCATGAGGTATGATCATTCGACTATCCAAAACGAATGAATAACTGCCATGCATTTCTAACTCTTGTAAGTAATTGCTCGGGATAGCAGATAATATTTGCGATAGCACTGTGAATCGCCTTTGGACTGAACTACATGTCGTCTACGCTACTGTATGAGGATTTGTACGACGCATATATCTGGCATGCTAAAACAGCGTACTATACCACCAAACAAAGTTAAGGACAATCCAAATCCTTCATACTACAATGGTAAATCTGTCATGGCATGTTTAATTACCTCTAATACAACAAACGGATAATGAAGGAGAGAAAAAACAAATCATGACAATCATGGCAGCTGGACCACAGAGATAACAGAATTTCAATAAATATAGCGACAGAACCTTTTCCACATCCATTAAAAATCAATCCTATATCATGAGCATGTGTTTATGAATTACTATCAAATAGTAATGATACCGGGTGTTCGCGAAAAGGTGAGCGTACCATGCCCCACCGGTGGCACCGGTCACAAATACATGTAAAGGCAAGTCAATTATTCACCTAAAAACACGGGAACATTTGGTACAGGTCAAAATAGGGAATTGCATCGGACATCAAATTTGTGACGGGTCTCCACATGTCTACCAGCCACTAGTAAAAGCCACCAGCTCACCGCAACAATGACGTGAACGCAAAGTTTCACGAATATATATTGAACAGTTTAAGGATGGGCTGTAAACGAATCCTACCCCTATTTTAACTCAAGTTCCAGCTTTCTGACTTAACATCACTCAAACAAAATCAATACAATATTCCGGAGTAACAAACGGCACCAGTTCAGCACATTCCTGAACTGTATACATTATTTCATGAAAAATCTTTGTTCCAGAGCGAACTGAAAAAAACCAGAAAGACAAAGCCTTGCTCCCATCACGTCTAATCCTCGATTGAATTGGGAGTAATTGAAATGAATACATATAATTTTAGGAATATGAACACTCAAATGGTAACAATGGGGCACTTTAATGTTTAAATGATGTCTGCTAAATGTCTGCTTCCATGCTTTGTGTCTGGCTGCTTCCAGCAAGTTCAAACTGTTCTTCACTTTGGTCCGGTGACGCACCACCAACTCTAGCGTCCAAACGGGATATTATGACGCCAATTACCTAAAGAATAAGAAAACAATATCAATCGAAACAGTATCATTTGGTTACATTCAAAGGTCTTAGGTCGTTTTTTGGACAAACAAACATAAACATACAATATATTGGTCTGTCGCTGAAAGATTACAAGAAAGAAGACAAACTACATGGTCCGCTGGCACAAAACGATCTTAGCTCGATGGCCAAAACAACTTCAATTGTTTAACAGAATTAAAAACTTCGTATTGCTACAACTGCTTTGTTTAAGTAAGGCATGAACAAAACGAGTAATTTCCATTGGCGTCTAAAAAGTTTGCATGCAATAATGTTATAAAAAAAACTTGGAAAAAATAATGCGTAAGTTCACTCACCAAAATGAGCAGAACGATTGCAGACCCAGCGCCATTTACGATGTTAAACGACCTGAACAACAACGTCAGCAACAGTTCATAACAATCTTAAAAATACATAGAAAGTACTTAAGTGTATTTTCTGCATAACTATTGAGGACAAAAGTGTCAACAAATATAAAACAAGTAACTAATTATCCACATATCTAGGTCGGCAATAATGCACGTACTATTGCAGTGTTACAGTACACAACAGTTACATTTACTTCACAAAACACAAGTTCCAACTCTGAGCGTCTTACAGTTCCAGGAATTGTTGTCCGAATTATATCAAAGACGTTAACACAACCAAGTATGCCTTTTGAATATAAGAGCATTGTCCAAAAAGCATGGATCAAATAAAGGCAAAAGTTTCAAATGTCGTCTAGTGCCTGTGTTTTGTCCTGCTATTACTGCACACATACCAAATTATAATTCAGAATAATGGCTGACTGGAGGACGTATTCCTGCAAGGAATCCCTACAGTAGGATTTACATGGACAACAAACAAAGAGTCGACCCTAATGTTATATCAACCAGTACTCACATTGGTGTACAAGTGAGGTTTTGTCATATTCCTGTACCGTTGATTGCGATAGTTGGGGCGTCCTGCGAAGTAGGTTTGTCCGGTACAGACTGCAATGTCTCCGTCAGGGATGCAACAGCTGTCAGGGACCTTCTTACCTCCTGGTGAAAAGAGTGTCTTGTTTGATGATTATGCATTAGGGAACGAAAGGCCATTGGAACCAAAGAAAAGGAAAGGTAATCACACAGAGAACTAGCATTACTACCTTGTGTTTAACACGTCTTTACACAGAGACGATGGACTAGAGCTGAGCCCAGGAGCAGCATAATATTTTCAAAATCTCGCATATGGACTATCAGTCGTAGTTGAAACACTCGGAATACAATATCACTACAAAAAACTACACACATTGCACCGGACTTTAGGATTCATCATGAACAATAATTAACCCTCTTTCCATCTTTAATATATTTTCAATTGCACATCTCTCTGACTTTTTAAGACTGATTTATATGAGCAAGCTCACAGATACGTGTATAAGATGCGTTTTTGAACTATAGATACTTCCTGTTAGAAATAAATCACATGCCCCATGCAAACAGCCAAAATCACTCCGTAATTTACATCAACATAACCAAGTACTGTATTATCATAGTAAATTATCATTTGTCTGATTATATAGGTATGTATCCTGATGTTATTATACGCATCATTTATACAGCAGCTATAAATCACATTATATAATATATATATATATACATATATGACAGATGACATAATTGTTGTTTTCAAATGTTACTCAGTTTCGGGTCAATACCCAAAATATCAGTCAATACCTGGTGTGATCACCATTAGGAAGTCGCTGGTGTTGACGGGTAATCTGCCGATCTTGTCGAGGTGTGGTGACCCTAGGACGACCGCTCCGAGGAAGGTCATCTGTGGTCTGTGTAGCATTGTATCGATGCAGGAGACGGTAAATTGTGGACATGTTAACATTGAAATGACGGGCAAAATCTTGGACAGACTCACCAGCTTCCAAACGTCCGATAGCCTGGTTTCTCCGAATTTGAGTTAGACGTGGCATTGTTGACCAAGGAGTGGTAGGTCCAAGAATCGGCCACAATTTTATACCCACTACAGTTCGTGCATTTTCGATTTCGCGAGAAATGGGTGCATGATACCCACATATTCATTGAAATGGTGCGTTTTGGCGATTCGTTTTTATGCTGCGTTTGTACTCGGGGCTTCCAAAATGCAACCAAATATATTGATAACACCATCAGGCTTCACTACATACTAAAACTCGTATCAATTTATGGTTCCGTTTTTGTTACCTATTTGCTTAAAACCACATGCGTTTCGTTTGCGCTTGAGTAAAAATATCGTGATTTTTATATGTACGCATATGTATATTGGTTTAAGGGGCGTTTGTATAATAAACTTCTATTGACTTTAATTCATGTTTTCCTCAATATGTTATCCCAACATAACACTTACTGTCCGTTTTATGCAGACATAGATAACACTGTTGTGTTCGATGCAGATCTCGATAATTCTAGGGAATGTGATGATAGTGTGAGGGAATGATAATATAGCGAGGGAAAGCCATGGTATACAGAAGGAACGCTAAACATACAGTGACTGATAGTTACTGAGTGATATCGGTCACGGTACAACTATGGAATAATACAATTTGAAACGTCTTGTCACAGTCGTAAGAGTTTCGCCGCCCATTCCACACATTAATGATGTCATGATCAAGAGTTTGTTTCTTTATAATTTAAATGTGAAAATGATCTTTCTTCAATCGCTATGTGTTTAGCCAAAACTGTAAATTGAAGACGGAACCCTAGCCAATGAATGTTTAGCAACAATGTTAAACCTGTAGGTCATCGGACAGAGAGTTTCTGTATGCTTTGTCCCTTTTATGTCAGGTGCAGAGGATCCCTGGCGCAAAGGAAAAGGCGTGACAAATGTAGGCAACATCACATTTATTGTGCAGTAAGAGAAATGAAATAAGAACTGATTTCTTTGCATAGGACTATTAAAAAGTACATATTTTCAAAAGTTGTTGATTACATGTATCTTTTAATCTGTTTAAATTCATCTGAACTATCTCCTTTGACAGATAAAGATAATTACAAACACTCCAACGAGATCGAGTGGTCTGGTTCACTGACTTGGTTAATGCATGCCATCGTATCCGCGTTTTGTAGATCGATGCACGTGATGTCAATCCCTTGATTGTCAGATCCAGATTTTATTATTTACAGACCTCTATGCAGCGGTGAACAACAAACAAACAAACAAAACAGTGCTCCGTATGT
Organism: Haliotis rufescens; assembly: GCF_023055435.1. NCBI lineage: Eukaryota > Metazoa > Mollusca > Gastropoda > Lepetellida > Haliotidae > Haliotis > Haliotis rufescens. Next base: position 77,232,194 of record NW_025963890.1, on the reverse strand, counting down.
AAAATATTAAGTATTACATGTAAACATGTAAAATGATATATTACCTAAAATAACCAACTTAGCTGAGACTTTAAGTTGAACTTGGCAATACTATTGTTTTAGGAAACCTGCGTTATATGAACAAGTGCACCATAAGTCCATGCATCTCACGTGTACAATATGTGTTGCCAGAGAATATTTTCAATCCCAGTGTCAGATCACCTTCCGCCTAAAAAATCATAACGTGGATCCAAAGTAATTTGTGATATAGTATTAGTGCTCTTATGTTAGTCTTCTAATTACTCCTGTATTCTCTCTTTCACATGAGGTTGAGTGCATGATTGTCTTTCGTGACTACATGTAAGCGGCTTAACTATTTGATTATGTTTCTGTCTAGATGTTTCTGGAGAGCATAGTAGGTGAATACATATATCTTCGCATCACTCTTATATTTATTCGAATAAATAAATTATAAATGTGCATGTATGTTTCTGTAGTACTGAGCAGCTTTAGTTCAAACCTTTGCATGTATAACAATGCCCGTTTCTCATTTCTGACTAACAAAGTTGTATGTTAAGATCCCTGGTTGAATGCATATTGCCAATCACTGTTTGATTTATGCATTACTTGGTGTAATCAATGATTTCCAGTAATTCTTTCATGTATAAGATCGCCGCTTGTTCTTCCCTTTGCGCCCAATCGAAACTCTTTAGGCGGATAATCAAGACGGGTTATTCCCTGGAGTTGACGTTTTATTTTTATCCAACTCTACTCGGCACGTTTTGAGGCTGCTTGTTGTATGTGTTTACATATACTTTATTCTGGATGAAGTCATAGTGTTTGTCGTCAGTTCTTGTGTCTGTGTCCAGTCCAGCATAGTCATTGTCCTGAGTGTTGCGCCCATCAGTGCGTGGCAGTTCTGATATAGATGTGTAGTTGTCTCCTAGTGCCATGTTGGGGTCAACTGTATCCCTTCTGTCGCCATCCTTCACATTGCCACGTGTCCATGCCAAACTGCAACAACATATCTTGCTGTGGTCTTCTATGATATTTTGTAAGTCAAGAGTTATTTAAGAACTAACTTCAATATTAGTCAGACGGGAATAAAAGTAAAATACGCGTGGCTAATGTATAGAATGTGTGCACACGGTTTCAAGCAACACAAGTTACTTAGCCACTTTAAGTTTATTTATTTAACACTTACCTTCCTTTCCTGAGCAGGTATAGATGTACAGCACCTCCCAGCAACAGTGTTAGGACGACACCCACAACCAAGCCAATGACAAGACTAATGCTGTGTATGAGGGGTGTATTATTGTTCTTTGTTTCTGTAACTAAAACGTACAGGCTATTGCAAATATTGCAAATGGCATATATAAGAATTTATTACCACACCATCTTTTTATTGACTCCCTCTATTTATGCCTTGACCAAGAACACAAGTGCCATTCGCCAGAGAATAACCAGTCTCCATTTTCACACATGCTGTGGTGTTCCGACCGATTCTTGTTGTGTCAGGTTAAATGAAGGCTGCACAAAATCCAGCACGACACAGGTCAACGGAAATATACAATACAAAAGACAATACAATTTTCACAAAGATTAAATGTTTACAGATGACCTTGTCCTGAGTCATACGTGCTGCTACATTGTCAACAATTCTCAAATGAAGGCAACGTTGGACATTCTTCTAACGCTGCTATTTTGTTTTGATGCAATACAATTAACTCACTGATATGTCCCTAGTTCTTTTCAAGTCGATTCGAATATTGTCAAAACTGTATTCTATACACGTATTATTAGATTATTATTAGAATTATTGTAGTTAATCATTGGTGCCCTTGAAACCCGAAGATGACTTCTAAACATTATTTGGATTCAAGACTTATATGTGTATTTTTGACAACATAATATGTGTGTTGTTCATCTTCGTGTCCCTAAACGTCATTGCTCAAAAACAATTATGTATACTAAATTCGCTTCCTTTTCCGCCTGTGTAGTGTCATTCTAAATTATGAAGTTAAACATGCATTCATTTTTCATGAGTGGGAAAACTGACAAAGTATGATCCTGGCTATACCATGAGCATGTGTTCATGAATCACTGTCAGATGGTGTGATACCAGGAGCTCGTGAAGGTTTTAGCTTACCCTGCCCCATCAGTTGCACCCCTTGCAAATAAAGGGAAGGGCAATCGTACACCTAGACAAACAAGGGCACATATGGTACAAGTCAAAATAAGGAATTGCATCGGACGTCATTTGGACATTGATACATTCAGTTTGGAAATGTCCTCAACATGACTACCTGTAAACGTTTTGAACGCTCTACAGAAGCCTCGACTGTTTTAACCTTGATTGTTTTAACCAGAGATTCTTGTGTGATAGATGAAGCCAACATTTATCAAAGAAAATATCTGCTTGTAAAACATATTTGCTATTTGAAAGATCTAATCCTATTGTTTATAAATATGATAGTTATGTTTAAGACGTTATTTCAATAATGCATTTACAACTTAATTAAGTTCGTTGTAAATATAAAAAAATGTAAGCTAACACATTCATAACTTTCAGATTAAAGGACCAAGGAAGCGAAGATTTTACGGTTTTTGGCAAATATAATAGTTCATAAAATCCACTCTACTATTTCTTCTTTATTTTCATTGTTTACGTAATTGGAAAATTAGTTTAAAAAGTATTACAAACATTATCTATTTTCACCCATTTCCCAATAACAGTGGCTGTCCGCTCAGTGACATGAAGAAATACCTCCGTTTTCGAAGCTTCGTATGTATAACACGTTCGTTGAAGACTGACATATGACACATAGATGGACAGCTTGTTTCTTCATCTACACGCTCGTAACATCAACTGAGATCGTTTCGTAGCTATAACATACGATTTCATTGGATAAAGTAATGGTTCCTTATGACGCTTTCTTGCCGAAGTCTGCTACAAGGTTTGTGGTTGGTCAAACTTGAGTACCATGTGTACATGTTTTCTCTTACCATGTGTACAGTCTGTTCCGTCCCATCCAGCCGTACAGCCCCCAACACACTTTCCTGTAACGTGGTCACAGCTGGAGTTGTCTCCCTTGCAGTTTCTATTTGGGCATATTTGACTACAGTTTGCTCCATAGCGGTCAAATTCACATACTGAAAGATAAAACAATGAAATATAATACTGTAGTAAGTCGTATAGCGGCTGAATTATGAAAGTTATAACGTAGAATGGACTGAGAGATCATACTTTATTTTAAAACAGTCAGTCAGCATGTACGTTTGTGACTGACCTGTATCACACGTTTCTGTTGCCCGTGCATTTCCTCCAGGTCAACAAGTGCCTTGCATTTGCACATACATGTATGTGTGATGGGTGAGCTCACCCTTGCGCGCACATCATGGTATCATCACTAATTGGTACATGTTTACAATTACGATATCGACAGAATTGAAGGATAGACTAACCGTTCAGTAGACATCTCGTATTTTTAAGGAAATATTTATATTGAGAGAAAACTATACGAGCATGTATTTTCCGTTGGTTGTGACTACAAATGGTGTGAACAAAATATACGATGTCTGTCCATATCATGAGACCAATGCCACAAAGACTAACATATATATATTTACAATATTGGTCTCTGAATCTGTATTGGAATCAAACAAATGCATTTATTACGAAATGGAAAACTATATCCAAAACAGTATTTCTCTTGTTTCCATGTTAAACTATTCCGGAATTTCTCGACAAGATTTCGATGTTGTTCGCATGACCTACCCTCTCTTTTTAAAAGAGAAAAACGTATTTGTAAATTATGCACCCTCAACAACAATGAGATGAATATTACTTTTATATGTCCATTTTATGTAATATTAAGGCATAGTAATATATATTTGAATATTACTCTGTCAATCCCAATTTCTTTAAATTCACATCTCTGCTAAACAGCTCGAATTGCTTACTTTGCTTACTATAATAAAAAAATATCGACGTTTTTCAATGCAATGAGACACCGGACACGTATTATGTCATTGACTCTACTCCTCTGAATGTACAATTTATAAATGTGCTTATAGGCCTCTGGCCTCCTCAGTACGGAAATAAAGAAATGTGTGTCGCGCTCGTTTTACGAAACGTGTGTCAATATAATTGTATTTCCTGAGGGAGAGCTAAAAGGTACACACGCGAGTGTAATACTTTCTGTATTACCAATTGTTTCTCAGTCCCTTTTAGCTCCTCTTAAGAAAAAATGTACTGATCACGAGGACTGTATTAGAAAACCACAATTGTCTTAAACTATGACGTCCTTTCTAGTGTGATGTCATTTCGACTTTACATCACAAAAACATTGGAATGACGTAAACAATAACGTCAACATGACGTACGCAATGTATTTGAGCGCGTGAAGGGAGCATATCCGTTTTTTAATAACACTGTTATATCTAACCCTATGGGTAATAAACATGTTTGTTATGCCTCAAAGTGAGATTATTATAATTTTCTCCGAGCCTAATATGACACCGTATATAAGGCAACTAAAGACACCAAAACTAATAGTATTGCACCATTGTTTAGATTGAATATTAAACAGCAACACATATTGGTGCTAGTATTTGTGTTATAGATGCGGACACTTCTATTAAAATGTAAGTCCACATGAAAGAGAAACGCATTTGAAATTGTTACAATTTCGAAAATATATTTCAGTATATACGGATACATATATGCTTATATTTGGCATGCCATTTGAAATGTCTTATGCTTTCAACGACATATGTCTCTTCGTCTGACATCAGGTAATCAGTACAGACATTGAAACCACATAAAGTGATATTATAAACGTGTATTGATATGATTGGAAACCTGATTCATCTCTTACTCTCTGTACAGGCATGGTTAGTCCATCCGTCACTGCATCCAGTCAGACAGGTACCGTTGTCATGGTGACAGGCGCTGAGGTCAATACACTGACCACAAACTCCAGTACAGTTGACACCAAATGTACCAAAACTGCAAACTGAAACATACCCACATCTCGTGCACATAATTACTCCCTTAAGCATGTCTTAAGTTTCCTTTTAATATTGTATTAAGGGAGTGAGTGAATGAGTGAGTTTGGTTTGACGCCGCCTTTAGCAATATTCCAGCAATATCACGGCGGGGGACACCAGAAATGGGCTTCACACATTGTACCCATGTCTGGAATCGAACCTGGGTCTTCGGCGTGACTAGTGAACGCTTTAACCTATAGGCTACCCGACAGCCCTTATATTGTATTAATCAATGCATAAATAAATATGTATGTGCAGTTAATAGGTATATAGAGAATACTACACTCATTCTCATTACACTCAGGTTCGTAAAAAATGGTATCTAACGAGAATGAGTCTGGTATTTTATTTATTACCCTCGTTAAGGTGCAAATACAAAACAACTTTCGTTCGTTGACAGACCAAACTGAAACCGTTTGCAAAATCTGGTTGTGCATGACTATTGATATATGCCCAAATATGGGCATTGTTGACATTTCTATGCATACGCATAACAACATGCGCCTGCAGTTGTGTTTGCAAACAAAACAGCACCGACGCCCAAGATCCTTTTGAAAGAATTTCTTCAACTTATGGTAATTCAAGCGCCATGTCACTTGTACGCAGGACACCTATAAGAAAATTTGAAAAGTCGCATTAGGCCCGCGCGCACTGTCGGGGTCCCGTCTGTGCAATCACAATGGTTCGGTTTCCTTGATCTCTCAGCTAAATTTTATAACATGTACGTACCATTTTGGAAGAGGGAAATCAGAGTGTTTCTGTACCACTCTTCACTGAAGATGTGAAAATCAACAAAGTCAAGTCGGCTTGCATGTCAGTGACAGCTTAGAACGATCGAAGGGCAAGGTCACCACCGGAATAGGTTTTACGCTGGAGATAGGGAATGCTCACATTTGACATATCAATTGCCACTTAAGCAGAAGCGAGGCACACTTCTAAGGAGTTTTCGAATCGGAAATGTTCGCTTTGAGTGATCTGGTCTTGCAGTCGTAAACAAACAACTCCCGAAACAGTGCCATAAAATACGCTTCTAAGGGGACCCTGATGGCACAACCGGATCATCCCAAGTAAGTCTAGATATCTGTCCAGATAGTATAAAACGGCTTCATTTCATCACGCTTCTGCTTTTACGTTAAATCAGATTGAAAGTTGCTAAAATGGTCGGGTGCGTCACGCTCATGGGGACCCTCTATCTATTGATCGCTAGTCGTACATTGTAAACGGATATAGCTCGATTAAATAATGTCTGTAGAATCTCTTTGCATAATATAATCGGAATGCAAACCGAATATGACGCGTGTGACAACCTTCTTTTGTTTAATAAGGTGTTTGTAAATATCTCTCGCTCTCATGAGATTGCTTCAGTGTTGCTTTCTAGTTAAAAAATGAATGATGTCTCTTTGTGACAGAGGTCACGGTTATCCAATCAAAAAGAAACAAAACGAGGTCAACCTAGTTGTACGACACACGTGTGACGTACGGATTCAGTATCTTACCACTTGTATCTTCACCACGTGGGTAATAAACATGTATCTTACTCTCGGTACAATCTGTTCCAATCCATCCTGCCTTACAGCCGCAAAAACACTCCCCTGTCACGTGGTCACAGCTTGAGTTGTCTCCCTTGCAGTTTCTATTTGGACAAATGTTTCTACAGTTTGCTCCATAGCGGCCAAATTCACATACTGAAAGATAAAACAACGACATGTAACTCGATCCTAGCTTGAATGAAAAAGCCATTATGAAACTTGTATGGACTGAGAGATCATACTTTATTTTGAAACAGCCAACCTGCACGGACCCGTATCACACGTTTCTGTTGCCCAACCAGGTAGACAGACTCCACCAGGACAAACACCGCTCACGTAGTCGCACACCTCGCTGTCACAGTGGCAGTAGTTGTCACAGTCAGCACCGAAAGTACCATTGCTACATACTGTTAATAAATGAAGTTATTTCAAGTACAAAACAGACGAACAAAGTAATATGCTCAACACACTTTAATGTCTCGTTAATACGAATATGCTATTTCGAATCAATATCAGACATACTGAATTGTTATAGACATGGCTGACGGAAAACGAATATAACATTCTGGCTTGTACGTTTAGGGGTATGTGATTTTGTTTGGAGACTGGATATATTATTAGTCAGTTGGCCAGGGGTGAAAAACAAGATTTTCGTTCCCACATTTTCCTGTATACCTTAAACCTTTTCTATTGCATGAAGGAGGTATCTGTACACAATGTTCATTGGCTAGTAAGCTCGCAAGTGTGTGCAGGAATATTCAGGGGGTCAAAATTGCATAAATTGAAGGGAAAATGCATAATTTGACAAAATTGGCTGTAACATTTTTATTAAGTCATTAAACTATCCCAATTATGTCTTTGATTACAGGTACTATGTTCGGTTATCTGAATTTGGCAAACGATTTGTTTCATTTAATTGTTATTTTAATTCTCATTGGAAACATTGGTAAAATTCAGGTTTTTTACTTCATTTTCAAATCTTGTGAGTAGGTAAAACACTAATTCCATTGAATTGTGACAATAAAACCACTATAACTGGGTATTAAAATCTGCCTTAACCATTGTACTGTCCTATACAAAAAACAAAATGAAAGTATATTACATAGGGGTTGAGATATTGTATACAGTGTTACCCCACCCCCCAAAATCCAATTTTGACGAAAATTGCTTATTGAGAAATGGTGGTAAATGATGTTGCTGTAGTGGATGATTAGGATAATTGCAACAATGCTTAAAAAAAACGAAATAGTAAACTCATAAAGAAAAATAATGTTTCAAGTTTTTCTGTGAATTTCAAGATGGCCGCCATTTTGACCTGTTTTCAAAATCAAGATCTTATATAGTTCTTCAACATGGTCATGTAATATATCATATGAAAGCTTATTACATTGTCTTTTCAATGATGTACATAATTCACTGACTCCTGTGGTTAATTGATCCCCAACAATGAAAAAAGGAAATATTGAAATCTAATTTCTCTCGCAGCTTCAACCCAAACCCAAATTTAGATTTAGATTAAAATGGACATCTTTTCACTCAAAATTGTAGATATACTGCACTTTTCTTCAACATGGTCATTGTCATTCACAACAGCCACAATACCACCTCATCTTGCCGGGTACCAATTTTACTGCTGAGTGAACAGAGGCATATTTGAACGTATTCAATTGCCTAAGGAGAATCCACATGTGCTGTATTTGCGGCGGTGTGGGGCAGGACCGAAACGCATGAGACGCTCAGGAATCTAGCTGCCGAACGGGGTAACTGCGACCGACGTTCCTAAAGTGACCTGTCCGCAGGACCATGTACCGTCACGTGTACGCCGTCATGCAGTCAGGAGTTGGAATAAACATACTCACATGGTCTATCTTTATACACTTAATACAACATTCAACAATTTCGGTTCTTGTTTTTGACATATTGAATATTCATGCTTCCCAACCCATTCAATAAACTGTTTGTTAATATTTTCTTCAAATCAGTTTTACTTCACAACGGCACATAGAGCAGCACAGTATCCATTCCATTCATATGTGAGATCCAACCATGCTTTAATATCGACAATTCAACTACAAATATTATGTTTATGCAGGAAGAATATAAATTCGTTGGTAGTTATACAGATGTTAGCGTGGAAATAATTCATCACCATACAGTCACAGTCATGCAGAGTTTATTAATAATAGAAGTGAACAAAAGACATATTGCTCTTACCGTCAACCTCCACTTCACAAAAATCCATTATAGGCACAACTATGTGTGCTGGATCGTTGTTGACAGTGATGGTGTACAGGACCAGATAGCGCCCTTCACCAGAACATGTGGCCGTCAAAACATCAGGTATGTCTGTCCCGTCTCCATTCCCTGTCACGTTGTAGCAGTTGACTCCATCAGTTGGGGAGGCTTCAGTATCAGCGATGTAGATCTGGATACCATTCCGATGAACTGAATCTGATTAACATAAGTAGTTCAACATTATCAAAGAAGATCATTGAAGCGTCAGAATGCTCAGCCTGTTGAGATAAACTGAAAAAGAACATAACGTTTTGTTATAATATTTCTTGCACATGGCCGATTTGGTAGATGTTTGTTAAATGGAAAGTTCATCCTGAATTTATTAATCTTCATAAGTGTCTGACACATATAAACATGTTCTATTTACAACAAAAGCTGAATCATAAACAAAACTTAGTTCTATATAACCATACCCTGACAGTGGTTTGAAGGTACGAAATAGTTAATAGTTGGTCAGAATATGTACGGCCATGTGCCACATAGACCACGACACTATTGCAAGCGATGTATCAACGTAAAATGGACATTGATAAAATGTGGCCACATATTTGTCTTTGGACTCACAATCTCTTCTGAAGTATATTGTGACGTGATGAAATCTGATTTCCTCCCCAAGATCGACCCTCCACCATGCAGCTTTCATAGAGTTGCCCCAGTCTGAATGAAAGCAGCTAAGAAAGTCCTCTGCACTGTTGTCTCCATTAACAGCTTTGCCTGCCCCCATATTACCATAGACTGAGCTGGCTGATGCGTGTTTGTGGAGTGCTATATTGCCTGTGATAAAATACATGGGGTAAAGCATGAATTTTTTTATCCGAATCGTCTGATGGCGAGGAATTGAAGTATACCAACAAATACCAATTTAAATTTGCTTGTTTGATACATGTACCTGCTGTGTTCGATGTAGAAAATTGAAATCATAGAGCATTGAACCTAAGTCGATCTTATTTGGTAGCAACCAGTGCAATCTACAATCAATTAGACAAGATATAAGTCGGAAACTAACTCAACAATCTCTATATAATATTTTTTCCAAGTGTCGATTCAACAAAATATGAGGCATGGTAATACAAATAAAGAGGTATTCTGAAGAAATATATACAATTTTGCAATAAGTACATAAAATAGAGGTTTTTGCATTTAAAAGTGAACGTGGCCTTGTTTGAAACCCTAAACTTAATATTATTTGTTATGTTTTCTGTTAATTAACCCCTGCTTTTAGAATAACCACCGAGTGAAATTAATGTTTCAAGTTCAGAGCTCAAGTGGAATATTACCTATCATTCTTTTAAAGATACATATCAGCTGCTTGTATCGTTTGGTATGATCCCCGGACCTTTCGTGCTCGGGGTGGACGTTCTAGTGAGGCGGTCAGGTAAACTTTGAAAACAACGTTGCTGTCACAGTGTCCGAATATTGACCGGACTTGATCCAGATATGGGACAGACGAAACCAGGGATGACAACAAAACAAGCGAAACATTTTTTCTGGACAAGTTTTATAGGCTACCCAGGTTCAGAATAAATGAGAGTTCGACCCTTTTAGACCGGTAAATAACTGTCGACAATGGACGACTGATTGGACTTGTTAGAAGAAATGGTGGAATGAAAACACCTCTACATTTGGTCCATGGGTGTGCACTGAGTCCAGGGAATGGGCATCATATGTGATTAGAGACCAGTGTAATTGATAGGAAACATGACACTATGCAGAATGATGGAGAACATGTGCGTATGGGATCTTTGGAGGACTTGTCAGGCACGCTCGTTGACTGGACATAGTAGATGACAGGATTTAGATGATATTTTGCTGTTGGAATTCCCTCGTCATCAGGGGTGGTCGGGTAGCCTGGTGGCTAAAGCGTTTCGCTCGTCACGCCGAAGACCCGGATTTGATTCCCGATATTGGTCAGTGTGTGAAGCCCATTTCTTGTGTCCTCCGTCGTGATATTGTTGGAATATTGCTAAAAGCGGTGTAAAACCATACTCACTCACACCTACATGGTCGAAAAGCTGTTCATAGACAGGACGTTCTTGTGACAAGAAACTTGCATTATCTTATGCGCTGGGACACCATTGTCCGATACAGTTTTGATCATTCCGTTTCGAGCGCAATTGTTTGTCAAACGTTTTATATGTAAATAGTCCAGCCATGGTCTTCATGTTTCTGCCAACAGATTGCCGTTGATACAGTGTATTTCCACATTTTACACCAAACCAGACAATTGCGAATGAACATCCCGATACAACTTATTAACAGCCACGGTACAACTGGATTGATCACCCTGCCTTGTTTCTGACTGGCGTTCCAATTGATGTAAATATTCCTTATTATGCGTATCAGTCCAAAGTAGAATGTATTGTTCCACTGCAATGTGTTTAACATTGCATCTGGTGCTGGTATCAGCTCGCTGGAGTAAGCTTCCTTTCCTTGTTTTTTTCAATGATTTTTCTTTGATTCCATCACCTTCCTGAGTTTAGCAACTATTCTTCGAGCAGATGTTTGAAATAATGTGGCTTAAGGTAACGCTGCATGTAACCCTTGATCATGATCCCCTTCAAAATTGACGGTTCGTTATCTGAACTGTCTGATTTCCGTGCCAACATTATCAATTTTTAAAGAATAATGTTTTGTTTCACTGGGACCAAATGATTTTGCTTTGTTTTTTATGTATAAACTTGTGAACTAAATTCGTTTCAAGTTAAGTCATTGTCATTGAGTTATCGTTTTCATTGGCAGTCGAGAACATCGATATCATCATTCACGAAGGCAAATCTGCCTGTACTGTCCACTGCTTGGATTCGGGGATATCAAAAAGTCGTGAAACAAAAAGTCCTCAAGCACAGACGCTGTCAAACCCGGACTTGACTGAGTTGATCTTGGCATACAAGCAACATTCGCAACCTGATCGTGGAACGTCAATCTGGCCACATGCAGTTTCAACAACAAAGACATTAAAAGTGTTCAGAGGTACAATTATACGAATACCTCTTCCTGTCAGATCTTCGTCCACTTTAACGAGGTAATTTACTGTGACGGGTGTCAAAAGGTTAGCCTTGTTTGTTTGCAAACAACGCAGACGTAGTTTGGATTTTGGTAATTAAATTTATTGTAAACTAAAATCATGTGAATACTTTGTTGATTATAATGTGAAATCAAGTGGTTGATTTGAAACTATGTTTCCTTCTTGTCTTCAAAATATCGATACGTAAAACATGTGAATTTGTGAATATGAATGTGAATGTTGTGAATGAACATGTGTCGTCCAGTGACAATGCAACTTTGAGAATCACAAATTGCAAATATCAAAATGATATTACACTTCATATTTGAAACCGTATGGGTAATAAATCTAGTTAGTATTCAATGCCTGTGAGTTTAGTCTTATGGAAATTATTGAAAAGTGACATAATTTATTTAATTTGTCGTGCACAAAACAAAGGAACCAAAGGGTGTTTATGAAGTGTTCTTGAAATTTAAATGGTATAGATGTAAGAAATGGCATACCTGTTCGTTTCTGCATAATATGATTGTCAAGAATAAAAAAGGTTACCTTTATGACATGTCAGTCCTGACCAACCTGGGTCACAATCTTCAGGTCTACAGCCAATGGTAGCATCACATTTGTCCAAAGGACAGTGACACTGGTTACCACAGTCGTAGCCATATGTGCCACCAGGGCAGACACCTGCAACATAATATACACAACAACAAAAGTTCCTTTGACATCAATATTTTAGCGTATTTTTCAAACAAGTAAAGTCTGGTTTTCAATATTGTAGTACATGTATGGAATCAAGCCACAAAAACGCAACTGCTAGAGAAAAGCATGCATATCATGCAAAAGTTGACTTTTATGCAAGCTCCATGCATTTCACTCCCCAAGAATGTGTAAGAAAACGTGCGTTAACGGGATTCCTTATGCATTGTTCAGCATCGTGCTGACAACAACCACTCAGAAAAACAGCATAATTGCGCAATTATTCGACATTACCAAATTCCACGCCTGTCCGAAAATGAGCGTTTGCGAGCCATTAGTATGCTTGAAGCAGGATCGAACCAACGTGATGTTGCAAGACAACCTAACGTCCACAGAAACACCATTTGGTGTTTATGGCAACGTTGGCAACAGACTAATGCAGTCAGAGATCTCATCCTCGGAGTGGCAGGCCACGCGTAAGCAATAATCGACGAGACAACTGGATTCGAACAACACAACTACGAAATCGATTCCAGCCAGCAGCAGTGACACCAAAGCACGTCTACAGTGGCCCAGACAACGTCTAAGCTGAACCGCCATGCAGTGGGAACAGGTTCTATTCACTGACGAGTCTCGTTTTCACATCAGCCACAGTGATGGACAGATTCGAGTGTACCGACGTCGAGGTGAACGTTACGTCAATTATTGTGTCATGGAAGAAGATCGGATCGGGGGCGGCGGCGTTATGGTATGGGGTGGGATCACAGCAAGACTGAGGACCCGTTGGATAGTGGTAGAGTGAATCTTAATGGACAGCGCTACCGCGACGAGATCATCGGCCTGTTGTTCTCCCGTTTTTTGTCGCCATGGCCCAGGCATTACCTTTCATCATGACAACGCCCGGCCTCATATTGCTCGATTTGTTCTGGATTCTCTTCAACAAAACAACGTGAATGTCTTCCCCTGGCCGGCTCGCTCACCTGCTCTCTCACCAATCGAGCTCGTGTGGGATGTGATGGATCGGCGCCTTTGACGTCAACCATGTGTTTCACAGACCAGTATTTGCTCCAGCAGATGTGAACAGATATCCCACCGGACTTTGTGCGACACCTGGTCCATTGCATTAAACGATGATGTGTTGCTTGCATCACAACCACAGGTGGACACATACGCTATTGATTTGTAAACTGACATTTTGGCATGTTCATTTTTGTTATGAAATCACGCATATTCTTTAGTCAGTATGGCAAATTAAACCATTTGAACACGTACAGGAGTCTTTTATCTGATACAAACCGAAATTGTTTCAGATTCTGTAACAAACATAACTTAGTATTAAATCTTATTCAATGTCACAGGAACTTTTGTTGTTCAGTACATGAGTGTAAAATATATCCAACAGTTGTGGTTGTTGTATGTACAGTGAGGACAGCTGATCAACACTGAACACGTATGTACCATCCGAACAGCTGCCTGTAAAAGAAGTATTATATCAGAGATAGTCAGTAACATCAGGACAGCTGCCTGTAACAAAAGTATTACATCAGTGATAGACAGTGACATCAGGACAGCTGCCTGTAACAGAAGTATTATATCAGTGATAGACAGTGACATGAGGACAGCTGCCTGTATCAGAAGTATTATATCAGTGATAGACAGTGACATCAGGACAGCTGCCTGTAACAGAAGTATTATATCAGTGATAGACAGTGACATCAAGACGGCTGCCTGTAATAGAAGTATTATATCAGAGATAGACAATGACACCGGTAGACGTATATACCATCAGGACAGCTGCCTGTAACAGACGTAAAATTGAGGTAGACAATTGTGTTTGTTTATGTATGTATCAACACGCTTAATCAACGTGAGAGTAACTCAAGATACGTAATCACTATCTAACATACAATTTGATTAAGGTGAGGTGAGGTGAAATTGTGTTTAACGTCGCGTCGATATAGCGACGTGCATGCATGTGTATGTGTGTGGCTGCTTGTACTAGTCCGGACTGATGCCGATTTATAGTGCTAACTCACTGAGATACCATGCCGCAGTTAAACATGAATACCCAACTCAGACACAGTATACTGACTCCGAGCCAACCAGTCCTTGTTTTAGCCCCTTAATGCCGAGCGCCAGACAGGGTTACACCAAGTACAATCTTTTAACGTCTTTTTGTATGACGCGGGCGGGGATCGAACCCCGGACCTTCCGCTCCCCGGGCGGACTCTCTACCACAAGACCACGGAGGCGGTCTCAATTTGATTAAACTTGTAATAATGTAGCTATGATATGACTGGATAACCAAAGAGATAAAAGAGCACGATGGCCAAATGAAACTGATAACACTTAAGCACATTTCCCCATGACATAGTGGCCACATTCGATTGAGGCAATGCCAGCAACACTTATTTACAGAGAAAGGTTAATTACTATTTAGTCCTCTAGTCACTGAAGTCATCTTGGTGAAAACAAGCAAATCGTATTCATCTTCCAATACTCTTCTACATACTCCTCACAACACACGACATACAACTGCGCAAAAACAGGTAACTGTTTGAATGTTCTTGCAATATTAGAGTATATAGAAAACATTTCGTAACATTGCATGTGTTATCTGTTCTTATGTTTCAGGAGACATGTTTCTGAAATCCTCCACTATTTGCTTGTAAGTTTGCATTTGAATTCCCGTCTCCTTCGAATGGAATTTCGAAAAAGAAGTATTTTCCTTTAGCGTACAAGTGATCAACAGTAAAATGTATTATTCACAGCAAAATGGGAACTAATTGTATTGCAGTTTTCAGTTAAATGCCATTTTACAAGCGGCTCGTTATTAATGATAACCGTTTATTTTGTAAGGACTCTATAACCAGAGATTTTAATATTATGAGGGTTTGAGGGAAGTGGGGTGTGAGACCTGAACAACTCATTATGTGTCACACTTGTCTCTATACCTGCCTACTGAAAGTAACCACATGATTTCAAAATCAATAAACACACGATCTTCTCACTCGATTTCCATGTCCAGCGATCATTTGATTGCCTGGTTTATGCAAGTGCTTTTGTGCGGCATCAGACACTTCCTTGTTGAAACAAACTGTGTGAGTGGCGGGTACTACCGGTCGGGCAGGACATGCTTACACCTTTCGCTGGCGCCTCATGACATCACCGATTTACGGTGATCCATTAATACAATGTTCAACATTGTTTTGCATTTTATACCCACTGGGGCCTGTTTCGGCGGATAATCGAGACATACCCACTGGGGCCTGTTTCGGCGGATAATCGAGACAGGGTATTCTCTTTAAATGTTGATAATAATACACATCGATATTTATTATGTTTCTTATAAGTAATATAACTTTTTCAATTGTTTTATTATGGTAATATCAGGATAAATAATATTAATTTGTCGTCTTAGCTCGGGCAGCGTGACATGGTATGATGCCCAACTTGGACAGAATGTGAACTCACATCGGTAGTGAAAAGACGAAAGTAGTTATTGAGTATGTCGAGCCACCAGAACGCGGGCTATGGCTGAAGGTATGTCAGCGCTAGGGGTTCAGGTCACACATGTATTCAGCTGTAAATCACAACCCTGTGACATGCCCTCTATTACGACTGAAAATATTACCTCATGTCTCGATAACGTTACCAGCCACTTACACAAACGTATAACCAATATGTGTCCTTTTAGCGCACTCGAAGGAGGGGGACACACAAATAAACTCATCAGTCTCCAGGTGACGATAGTGTTGCCTTGGTGACATGTGTACACAAGAATATGTATACTGTAATATGAAAACATATCACACAGTTCACACTGTATTGGTGCCACTGAATCTTTTAACCGGTAGCACCTTGGGGAAGTCATTGCAACTACTGATGCCCGAGTTGTCTGTAAAACAATGTATACACCTCCCCCATACTGTTCATACTGTGTCACCACCCACTACATCTCATGTGCGTTTATGTGAATGGCAATACAAAGCACAACAATGGTGCGCTCACCTTTTCGCGAACAGCTCGAGTCATCTCTATTTGATAGTGATTCATAAATACATGCTCATGATAATGTCGGAATCGCACAATCGACCTTTTTATGGCAGATATTTCCTTTGAATGTTAAGAGGGTTTTGTCGCTTTTATTTACTCCACTTTCAGCAATAGTCCAGTATTGTTATTGAAGGGTGTGTGCGTGAGTGAGTGAGTATGGTTTTACGACGCTTCCAGCAATAATCCAGCAATTTCACGGCGGGGGACACCAGAAATGGGCTTCACGTGTGGGTAATCGAGGCGTTGGTGTGAAGAGCTATCCCAACCCCCTAAAACTTGATTTTTACCACATGTGTGGTGCAAGTATTGCAGGAGCTGCTGCCCTATATTCGTGGCATGTGCAGGTCTGAACATAATCAACGGTGTGCAGAAAAGGTCCACTTATCCTTCAATTAGAGATTATTGATCAATCAAGAACAATATGTAATTGGGGGTAAATTATTTGGGTGTTACGAAACACTTGTCCATGTGTATATTATTAAGGTTGTACAATAGAAGCTCATCAGAAAAAATAAATATTTTCTGACAGTGTAGTGCCTGTACTCCTTTAGAGAAGTGGCAACACACTGTCTTAACATTTTCTGGTTTACTCTGAATGTTCTTATGTATTGACTTCAGTTTATCAGAACATAAGTATAATGTGCAACTGAAGCTCGCACAGAATACACACACGCACACGCACACGCACACGCACTCGCTCACACACACATACACACACGCGCACACGCACACATACGGACACACGGACACACAGAAATAGCTAAATGTAAACAGCAACATACTTTAACTAATATGATTATGTTATACAACGAACAAAGAAATATTTCCATCAGGATTCCTGATCAAACCGAAATATATGTTTTTTTTAAATTGCCTTTTAAATACATATTACTATGAGCTGAGGAAAATCAATGTATAACATGGTCATCTAACAAGATAATACCATTACCTGCCACAATGTCCAGCATGCAGACACAGAGCAGCACCCCGAGCACGGAGACCTCCATGTTGCCGAGTGAACAAACCAGGAAGTATATTGTTGTGTCCTCATGCCCACTAACCCTTAAGACAGAGTGTTGAATAAACAGCCATCACATTAACTTTCCAATTTACCAATTTACATTCTGTTACTTCCCGCACATATGTAAGACACTTTCCGATCACTATCGATTTGGGCGTTTCTACAAACTAAACAAGGCAAGGCATGTAGTTTTCGGTCATGTACATGTGGAAGATGTGATAATGCTTTGTTTAACCACTTCAGTCCCTACTTGTCAGCCTGCTCATAAATATAACGACAGGTAGTTGACTTGACAGTGAGCTAGTAATAAGTCTCATCCCTCATAAAGTAATATAATCACCTGCCTTTCTTCCTTCGCATATCATATGACAACATATAAAGTGATTTTAGCAGCGTGTTTTCCATTTAAATAATGTATATTATATATTAGATAGAAGAAATGAACAACGCAATCTTGGGCGAACAACATATTGCGTGTTTCTAATATATGACATTGTACTTCAAGTCATAATGAGATATTCGTGGTCTCTATTACTTCTAGTTCATGTGCGAAATTTTGTGGAAGGGAATTTGCGATGGACCTTCGCTATCAGATCATTTTGATCATTTCCCTTAAGTTTCTTGTATGTGATCGTGTTGTCATTATGATAAGAAACATAATATCCTCACGTGAGCAAAAGACACTTGAACTTTTCTCTGAGAATCATGTCATTATTTATTTATGTTTAGTTTTTGTTAACACATAATCATGTTTTTTTAAACTTCATGACACAATTTATCGATCAACGATATTTGACTGCCTGCGCCAGTCCCTACTCACCACCCTTACACAATGGCCCGAACTCATCCTAAATATAACTACGTCTAACCTTGACCTGGAAGATGGTTTGTATTAAGTCTCGCCCCGATAAACTGCTGCAGATAATCGTTTGTCCATTTGGTCTAAGTGTTGCTGTTTTTTTCTTCTCTAACACTACCCACTGCAATGACATTGCTTTCGCAAAGCCCTGGTGTAATCACTGATTTTCAGTGATCCATTCATATAAAGCTCACTTAATCAGAGTTAGAGAACTGGTAGTCTAGATCAATTCAGCTTGGGTCAAAACCAATAGAATGCAGGTTGGCCTGGTAAAACCCAGCAAGGTGCCTAGTCAACATCGTATTATGTGAACGACGGTAATAGGGGACTATTTCAATATATTTGAACTTTTCAAATTGCATGTAAAGTATAATTAAAAGCAAAAAAAAACAAATAAAATGTTATGTCTCAATCAATATCATTATAAATTGTACAACATATTTAATGTTCACTTACACAAAAGTCAATGCGGAAACAAATGTGGTTATGGTATACAGTAGACAGAACAGCGTTACAGATATGACGAAGGTTGTTGTCTGTTGCGAATCCTTGTTTTTTCTCTTGCGGAGCTGGTCGGGAGCTTTATGTTCTGCCTAGTGTTTGGTATAAGTGGAAACACCTTTCTGGATCAGTGGACTGTGGACTTCTGGGATCGGAGTGTTGCCATGGCCGAAACTATGGCACATGTCTCTCCGGTGTACTCTCCATTTCGCAACCTGTTGGCCTTTTCTCGGTATAGGGAGAAGGTGTGGATGTTGTTTCGGCCAAATTCTGTATGATTTCCAAGGTTCCCTGCACATAAAAACATTAAACGACAATATTAGGATCTTCAGCACAACCGTTTTCATCATTATTTTGATTACATAAAAGACGAAGTAATGTGATTTGATTCACCAAAGACAATTATAGAAAAGGATTAGAGATGTTATGGTATGTATCAATACCATTGCTAAAACACAACTTGTGATATAAATATCTTTATTTCTTCCTTTTCAAAAGCACGATTGTTTGCCCTGCCAGCCTTGTTGATATCATTGGTTCAGGACAGGCAACGTTTCGTCATACACATCTGTTCCTTATTATTTCAATACAGTATCATACAGAGGTATATTTATTTCACACTATCCTTAAATGGCGGGATGGATACCTCTCGCTGAGTTCTAGCAGCTTGAAGCATGCCAATAGTCATAAGTCGTAGACTTGTAGACGACACATTTCCAATCTGATTACAAATAGCATAGTGTTACTGTGAGAGTTTATGTTTGACTGTGGATAACGAACATCAATAATACTAATGGCTCAGCGCCGCGACTTTTCAAGTGTCCAAATCAAGAATGGCCCCTACCTACGTGTACGGAGGAATAGAATGGTTAAAGTGCAATGTTTCGGTGGTGTTGGGGGTGTTAGTTTTGGGGTTCGAAACCATTGTATTTATTTTGAATTGACCTTTATTCGGATTTATATTTTATCATTGAAGCGTTTGGAGTTTATACTATCCTTGAACGGTGGGTAGAAGAAAGATACAAAGAGTGGATACCCTTCTAAAATTTTAACATTTTAACCAGTTATCATTGTGGGCCCTTATTGTGTATTTAAACAGTAATGGCCACGTATTGTCTTCAGATAACACCCGTTTTTGTGCAGGTGAATCGATCAAAATCATGTGCACAGCACTATAGTGGCAAAAGTGTTTTTTTCACGTGCAACTGGTCACGTGGCCATAATACCGCACGTGTTTTCAGCCATACTTGTTAGCAGTCATTAAAAAAACAAAAATAACACAAGAAAACAAAAGTCTTTACGGCCATTTGTCATGCCACGCCTTTCAAATGTGCAACGTGAACGTGCCATCGGCGTGTTGCAGACGGGATCGTCCGTAGCTGAAGTCGCCAGGACGATGGGTTGTAGCCGACGGACTGTTTATGATTTACAGACGCGTCTACAGCAAACGGGTACCACCGCTGATCGCCCACGGCCACGACCACGTGTGACGTCACATGCAGAGGATCGTCAGATTGTCTTACGTCACCTCCGTAACTGATTTTTGATGGCAACATCAACCAGAAATGAACTGTTTAGGTGTAGACTGAGTGCGCAAACTGTTCGAAACCGTCTGAGAACTGCTCACCTTTAAGCACGACGGTCATACTTCGGGCCGATTCTGACTCAAATACACAGACGTCAACGTCAATCGTGGGCAAAGCGACACTTACGATGGACTCAGAGGAATTGGAATCAAGTCGTCTTCAGTGATGAATCCCGATTTAATCTTCGATTTGCTGCTGGTAGGGCGAGGGTGTGGAGGCGCCGTCATGAACGTTACGCCCAGTGTTGTGTACAGGAAGTTGACAGATGTCGAGGCGGAAGTGTCATGGTGTGGGGTGCTTTCTGTGGCAATTCACGTTCCAGGCTTCTTGTCATCCGTGGCAACCTCAACGCTGCTGCTTACCGCGAACAGGTACTGGCACCAGAACTTCTGCCTTTTATGGCAGCACATGGACCCGGTTTGATCTTCCAACACGACAATGCAGACCCCACACAGCAATTTTGACAAGGAATTTCCTTCAGAATGCGTTAGTCAACGTCATGGACTGGCCGTCAAGGTCTCCCGACCTCAATCCCATCGAACACGTCTGGGATGCTCTTGGCAGAAGTCTGCGCACTCTCCAGAAACATCCACAGAATTTGCAAGATCTTCCCAATCATGTGTTCACAAGCATCACAAGGTCCATGCTTCTTTGGACATTAATGATTGAAAATTACCTTCTCTTATACATTTGTCCATTGTATATCATACATGGGATTACTTTTAAAAATGTGAAGTTTGTAATTTGACTCAGTATGTATGTGCATACAGAATAAGTAAGAAATCACATTTGCAAGTGTCCTTAGTGCGGACTTTACTGTCTTGTTCATATGTGTTTGACCACAAGGGTAATCAATTTTAAGGGTTACAGCAAATACGTAAAGCCACGAGAGGAATATATCTGGAGTTAATAATACAAGTTAATGACACCTTGACATAGTAATAACGTTGTAAGGTTAATGCTGCCATTGTATTATTTTTCCTTCTCACAGTTATGTTGCTACGTGTCAAAGTAAACAGAACAAGATATGCATTTCTTCATTAAGCAGCTAGAGGCTTTGTTGGTGGTAACTTGGGAAAGTTTAGTTCACTTGAAATATCAGTGTGTGAAAGAAAGAGAAACTATGATAAATAGATTACTTTATCGTGATGAATAAATATACATGTGGCCACAACTCATAAACATCCCTCATCATGCGTTTTTCCGTGTTGCAGGTTATCTTCTCACGAGTGTAGTTAATACGTCTCATTGTATAAATATTTCCTTATATTTAAGGAGATATAATTATTTATGAGATCAGATATTTGCTGATATGTTTGCGTGTTGGTGAGTTGGAGCGAAATGGGATTTAATATTATGTGCAGACCGTATACACGTGTAAAGCGATGTGCACGCACGTGCGTGTGCGGCTGCTCGTACACGTCCGGACTTTGTCCAGTGTTTGAGTTCCAGCCCACGAATACCCCACTCAGACACGTTGTAATGACTCAGAGTCGACATATATTCCAGTACGAGTACCAGGCCTTGCAACAACAGTTATCATATTTTAGCACTTTGGTAACACACGGCTAGGGGATCGAACCAATAACCTTCCACTGTCCAGGCAGGCCTTGTATCCACTACACCAGGAAGGCAGTGCCAGGAAGGGTAACAACAAGTACCACATCTCAACTGTTACAACTGTATATGAACTAGTTCATCATCGTCTTGCGTTATGCGCATGTACATAGGCGTTCCGGTTGTAACAGAGGGTGGGAGACATAGAGCCGTGTGTGTTTTATCACACTGAATGTTTAACCACGTTAGCGTTTAAGCCATGAAACGAAAAACAATGAGATATGACGGTTCCATGAGATTATTCAAACAAGTTTATTCATGAAATAAGTATAAATAAGTAATAACTATTTCAAATAGATTCAGAACATCATACGCATAACGACTTGACTTGACATCACACTAAATCGAGGTAGGCCACATGAATAAGACACTGAATGATGAGAAAATGTTAGAATGACTGTGGTAAAATACACAAAATGATTCTCCAAAAAATATAGTATCCCCATTGACAGAAACAGAACAGTTTATTACTGTTGTTTTATAGATATTGAGTAAGAACAATCATTCTGGAGTGTTTGTACGGTACATTCACTGCATCACATAAGATACATATTAAATAAATACATACGTATGTCTTAATGCAAAACATCCACATCAGAAATTAATCAGTCTCGAGTCCATATGGCGTAACAGTAAAACTATTGATGAAACTTGACAGAATGGATCAGGTGTTTACGAAAAGAGTAATTGCTTGGGATAGTAGAAAATGGTTGTGATAGCACTAGGAATCGCCTTTGGACTGAGCTTCATGTCGTCTACGCTACTGTATAAAGAGTAGGACGATGCATATATCTGGCATGCTAAAACAGCATTCTATACCACCAAACAAAGTTAAGGACCATCCAAATCTTTCATATTACAATGGTTAATCTGTCATGGCAGTTTTAATTACCTCCAATACAACTAACTGATAATGAACGAGAGAAAAAACAGTGACAACCATGGCAGTTGAACAATAGGGATATGAGAGAGTAGCGAGTGAGTTTCAACAGTATTTCAATAAATAAAGCGACAAAACCCTTTCCACTTCAAATAGAAATATCTGTATAAAGCAGTGGTACCGGTGGAACCAGTCACACACATGCAATGGCAAGTCAATTATTCAGTTAAAGAAACACGGGAACATACGGTACAAGAGAAAATAGGAATTTGAATCAAACATAAATTTTGTCACTGATGCGTCAAATTAGGAATGTCCTGCACGTGTCTACAATGAAACTTTTTGAAAGCTTTACTGGTGTATTGAATGTTGTAACCTCGTATGACAGCGTGTCAGCTTAAATTGTTTGATAGGCTTTACTTAGAAGTTGACGGATGTTGTTTGATTGGTATTACGTAGAAGTTAACGGTGTCAGCTTGTTTAGTTTGAATGCCGAAAGTGATACAGGTCTTAGACGTTTACCATTTTGGACAAACCAATGATCATGACAAACCATGAAAACATAATAAGGGCAATTCTTCTAACATACGGTCATAAGTTACTGGTACGACTAAGGTAAACAACTGTGCACATCGAATTGCAGCACCTTAGACTGTGGTCTACTTTATTTCTCTTTGGAGAATTCGAATGATGCTGAGGAAACTAACCTTACCCTATTTGAACACATTCCTTGGTAGAAAAAGCCACCTGTTCACCGCAAAGTTTCAGGAATATATAACGAACAGTTTATGAATGGGCTTTAAGTCACTCAAAGTAAATAAAATAATACAAAATTCCTGAGTTACAAAAGGCACCAGTTCAGCACATGCCTGAACTGTATACATTATTTCATGACAATCTTTGCTCCAGAGCGAACTGAAAAAACAGAAAGACAAAGTCTGTCTCCCATAACGTCCAATCCTCGTTTGGATTGGGAATCTTTACGTTCCTGTGATTTGAAATGCATAGATATAATTTTTGGAATATGAACGATAAAATGGTAGCAATTTGGCATTTTACTGTTTAAATAATGTCTGCTACATTTCTGCTTCCATGTTTTGTGTCTGGTTGCTTCCAGCAAGTTCCAACTGTTCTTCCTTTTGGACCGGTGACGCGCCACCAACTCTTGCGTGCAAACAGTATGCTATTATGACGCCAATTACCTGAAAAAAAAGAAAACAATATCAATCAAAACAATACATTTGGTTACATTGAAAGGTCTCAGGTCGCTTTTGGACATGCAGATAGAAACAGATTATATATTGGTCAGTCGCTGAAAGATTACAACCATTCAGAAGAAGATTTTGCTGAAGACAAACTTCATGGTTCGCTTGCACAAAACTATCGTAGCTCCATGACATCACAACGTCAATATTTTAACAGATTGACAATCATCGTATTGCTTCAACTGCTTTGTTCATGTAGGGCATGAACAATAGTAATTTCCAAACGCGTCTTCGAAGTTCGCATGCAATTATGTTAAAACAAGCCTTAGAACAAATATAGCGAAATTTCACTCACCAAAATGAGTAGAACGATTGCATACCCAGCGCCAAGTACGATGTTAAACGTCTTCAACAACAACGCCGTCAACAGGTCATAACAATCCTAAAAATACATAGAACGTACTTAAATAAGAAGAATATTATGTTTCAGAAGACTATAACTTAGTCTTAAAAGCATTGGGTTATCTCCCAATCTAAAGCTAAATCTAAGTTCCAGGCTGTTCCAAGTGCGTATCCAATAACAAAAATCCTTTTATGACGTGCTCTAGAGATAGAACATTTTCAAATTGAAAAAAAGTGATGCAAAATGTCAGTATATTTTAATAGTTTGCAACGATATTACTCTTCATTTACTATCACTGAAAATGTACAAATGTAAAATAGTCAAATGAGGAAACTGTTCAGCTATTTCTTGCTGGAATTTGCCATTTTTATCTAAATACAGACACTTTCAAGTTCGTTTTGGAGCTAGAACAGTATGGTTGTGAAACACCACTCTAATTTTCTTTGGGAGTTATGGTACTTAGATCACGGCTTCAAGCACAAACTGTTATACATCAGTATTATTTCAGTGTGCACGGTCTTCCTTCATAATTAATTGTTCGTAATCTGTCCTTCGTTTCAGTCCGTGAATTCTTCAAAATATCATTTAATATGTGACACAAAATCCTTGATCTGTCTGATGAACACTTTTTCAGCGGTTGACTTCAGTCTTACAAATATCGATATTGCAAAACTGTGTCTTGTTAATTAATTAATATTTTGAACTCATCAAGTTTTGTAGTAAGCTTCCTAATTTAAATGTGACTTTTACCAGTATTTCTTCAGATCAACTAAAATACATTTGTGTTTCGTTGTGGTTTTTTTTATCTTGTTCCAGGGTAGCTTATCCAATCGTTTCATTTGATGACTTGTCACTTAAGGATTCAGATTAGGTTAACACATATCTTATATATTTGTTTGCTCCTTCAGTATTCAGTATAAGGATATACCATGACTGTCAGCTACATCTTTGAGGATGTGTCTTGATGTTGACATCCGACACTACTGTTGATTGCCAGGGTGTTTTACGCGACACCAGTTATTCCAAATTAAAAAAAAGATTGGATTGTCAGACAACCAACCATTCAGAGCATCTGAGAATCAATTTTCTGCATTTAAATTATCCTATTCCCTAATCATCAACATACGTTGGTACAGATGATGTACAGATTACAGATGACATAAAAAACTTCCTTCACTGAGCCTTCTCCATCCGTTCACAATGTGTCTGTTAGTGGTAACTGGTTCCTGGAATGGTGCTAAGATATTGACATTTAATTGTTACTGGCTCCTTGATGGTGCTAAAATAATGGCATTTAGTTGTAACTGGTTCCTGGAATGGTGCTAAGATAATGGCATTTAGTTGTAACTGGTTCCTGGAATGGTGCTAAGATAATGGCATTTAGTTGTAACTGGTTCCTGGAATGGTGCTAAGATAATGTCATTAAGTTGTAACTGGTTCCTGGAATGGTGCTAAGATAAAGACATTTAGTTGTCATTGGTTCCTGAAATGGTGCTAAGATAATGACATTTAGTCGTAACTGGGTCCTAGAATGGTGCTCGGATAATGACAGTTAACTATAGTCGATCCCGGGAATGGTGGTAAGATAAAGACATTTAGTTGTAACTGATTCCTGGAATGGTGCTAGGATAATGACAGTTAGCTACAGTCGATTCCGGGAATGGTGGTAAGATAATGACATTTAAATCTTACCGGTTCCTGAATTGTGTTAATCTAATGGCATTTGGTTGTAACTAGTTTCCTGGAATGGTGCTACGATAATGACATTTAGGGAAAAAAAGGATTCCTGGAATGGTGCTAAGATAATGACATTAAGTTGATACTGGTTGCTGGAATGGTGTTAAAATAATAAGGAGTATAACATTATACCATAATCCTTTTGATCTGAAATCACAGGACAATCCACAAATCTATTTTGATGAATATGACTGTATGAACTTTTCGAAACGTTAGCATATATTTGTGACTTGAGAATACATCTATACATGTTCGTACCAAATACAGTGAAGATGGAATAACATCTACTTAAAATACAAGCATTACAAACTTTAAATCGCAGGACAAACCTGGTGTTCAGTACACGAAGTGTTAAATATCATTTCTCTTCATGATAATGCCTTGAAACTTCATAGGGCATAGAACAAAGTCTCCTGAGTGACTGAAGAACCTTGACTCAATTTTGAGACCAAAGGTGGTTCTCGGGGCACGACTTGGTGATAAGTCTGATCTTTAAAGTAACTACCTTCAACTGATAGCCGACATGGCGCCAGATAGCGTTTGTGAAGCGACGAACCCATCAGACAAACTTTGTATCACTCCGTCAGGTGTGCACATGAACAAGCAGGAACTACTTTTTTATAAGTGCCATGCATCCATGCATGGCCTTCTTGCATGAAAGCTCTTGCCAACAATTCCCTGGACGTTGAGAAAGAGGTTTGACGATTTTGTGAATGCTTACGTAAAGTAACATGACCGCATTTGAGTGCAAATACTGAAACTTCTATATTCTTAGAATCGCCTTACATGATAAGAAATTAGTCCCATCGTTTACTGACATGTCTTATATGTTAGGAAGACAATTAGTTCTGCCATGGAACCGTAGCTCACCTGGATATGAATGGTTTGAAATGACAACAAAGACAACCACTTAAATGCAGTTGCTTTCATTGTTTTTTTTCTGAATAACTACTGAAGACAAAAGTGTCAATAAATATAAAACAAGTAACTAATTATCCACATATCTAGGTCGGGAAAAATGCACGTACTATTGCATAACTGTGTTACAGTACACAATCGTTACATTTACTTCACACAACACAAGTCTCAACTCTGAGCGTCTTACAATTCCTGGAATTGTTTTTTTCGAATTGTAGCAAAGACGTTAACAGAACCAAGTATGTATTTTGAGAGAATAGAAGAGCATAGTCCAAAAAGCGTGGATCATAAAAAGGCAAAAGTTTCAAATATCGTCAAGTGCACGTGTTTTGTCCTGCTATTACTGCACACATTACAACGTTTAATTCAAAAGAATGGCTGACTGGATGGCGTATTCCTGCAAGGAATCCCTACAGTAGGATGTACATGGACAACAAACAAAGAACCGACCCTAATGTTATATCAACCAGTACTCACGTTGGTGTATAAGTGAGGGTTTGTCATATTCCTATACCGTTGATTGCGATATTTGGGGGGTCCTGCGAAGTAGGTTTGTCCGGTACAGACGGCGATGTCTCCCTCAGGGATGCAACAGCTGTCAGGGACCTTCCTACCCCCTGGTGAAAAGAGTGTCTTGTTTGATGACTATGCATTAGGGAACGCAAGGCCATTGTGCTGGAGGGAGGTAACTCAACCGAAGCATGAGAACAGATCACAGGAAAGGCAATCACACAGAGAACTAGCATTACTGCCATGTGTTTAACACTTTAGATTTGAAGTGAGTTGTACAAAAGAAAATATCACTTATAAATTACGACAAACAAGCTATATGAGGAAAGAAAACCTTACTTGAGATTACATGAAATGAGTGTCTGATATGTTTACACTTTTAGCAGCATGATGTCTACAGACCAATGTTAATAATGAGGCTGCATCTTTGATTCGAACCAGCGTGAATATATGGTGAATTATTTAAGAATTTACTTTCACTGTGTATGAGTTCATTAGAGTATGAATCCTCATAGAGTGAGGGCCAAACTGTATGAACGTCGGAGCTTGCGATCATACAGCCAAACAACCACCAACTGTATTAGGGAAGAAACAAGTTCCTCTGAAGGAGAAATGAGCGTATGTGTGCTCAAATTGATCTTCAGTAACATGTAGTATGAGACATGAAAGGTCTGTTAAGCACAACTTCAGTGAGTCAGTCACAGCTATGGCGATTACAAATGTCAGTTGACATTGATCAATTGGCCGACCATTGAAAGGTGATTATTAAGATATGCCAAATAGATATTAAGGTAAAATTCATATATGTTGACTGTCACTGTCAGCCTAGACACGGATGGAGTCTGTAGTTTAGATGTGCATTTCTTCATTTCCATCACTGGGATGGATTGTAGCGAGGATATTCGTGAACTAGCACGAAGTTACGCACTTATGCTAGGGAATTCCCATGGGTTTCCCTGGGAAGGTGTAAGTTGTCGTCAGTGTTTATGTCATTTCAAGAAACCAGTCTCGAGACAATAAACGTATGAACGGCAGAATGTGACGTCCATAAGCTCATGTCAGTTTTGCGAACTCGTGACCCACTTCTCGTCCAATGGAGAGCCGTATCTCGTGTAAACATCACATTGAAACCTATGTATACTTATATAGTGTTTAGGACAATATATTTACAATATAACCACAGGTACAGAAGGTCACCTTAATTGGTGATATGACATTGAAAGGGTCAAGGTATGCAATTAGTTATATGGCTGCTGTACCGACCACATTCAAACATGGATCTGAATATTGTGAACAGTAAGGGACAGTGGTTATGTTAGCTAGGGTCGTTTTCTTCAAGTTTCAGCTTAATGGGCCTTGTAGTGTCAGAGGAGATGACCCATGTTGATGGTAAAACAGACTTGTGGACAATGAGCCACGACACAAGCTCACTTGAGCTTCAAAGTATGTTCACAACAGGCACTCAGATGGTGAACGTATATTTACTGTGCTATAATGAGATACTCACGGCCACGCTTCACTATTTCTTTATACCAAAGAGTGTTTTTGGAATAGTAGGCCCAGGGTTCTCTGCCGTCCTTGGAGATGCCACAGCAACCAATCTGAAGAGAGGATAAGAACATCGAGGACAGAGTAAACAGTGAAGCCTGAAGGATTCAGATATATTCCATGCCATTACAAACCTCCTGGGGTTCTGATACATTCCCCAATATTACGAAATTCAGGTGATTCGGGGAAATGTGTAACTTGAAACAAACACGTCATCTCCAGGGAAAGCTATCTACGGTCCACCGAACTGTATTACCACTGAATGGGTAAAGATGACAATCTCTGGCGGGCAAGTTTTCAGACTGATAGCAAGGTTGTTGTTTGTGCATCACGGCAGAGTGTGAGCCCTACCTGCTGCTGAACCAGGTCCCACAACTCTGTGATGTACTTGTTCTCCGGCTCGCTCTCTGTGTCAACACCGTACTGTTTCTTTAATCCGTCACGCATACGTTCCATTATGCCTGAGATAAACTATAGGAAAAGAGTTGGAACAGTTTGTAAATCTATTGAATAAATGTATTTGAAGCGACCTGATACTTCATTCCAAGTTTCGAAATGTTTATATTGGTGTAATTTACTATGTCACGGTTAAGATAATATAAGCGTGGTTAAAAAGGGTCGCCAGATCCTGAAGGGCACACTCAGAGATAGTATGTCTGAGAACAATATCTTCAGTTGTGATCAGGCAAATTATATGAATTGACATTAAACTTGACAAACACACATATGGACAATTACGAAGGTATGAATATGCTCATTGCACAGTATGACTCAAAAATAGATCTTCGTATTGAGGAATTAACAAGGATACTATTCATCTCCATGAAAAGTAAAGGAGCAAACTTTCAAAATTACAACCGCGTATTGTCTGGTCTTGGTGAAATGACAATTCTTAACTTCTACTGAAAAGGTATCAATGGCAATTAAGTGGTAAAATGTGTCTGGAAATTCCAAAGGCAGGCATACCATCGTCGTTAACCAATTTTGTGAAACTCATGAGCATGGGATGGTGCTGAGAAACTAAAGATAATAAAATGTACGAATCGTGGCTGCATCCCACGATCAGTTCTTTCTGGCTATATGGCACAAGTAAGGGTGAACAAATCCGCACAGCGGTTAGAGCGCCTTAAAGCGTCTGGGCCTCCCACAAGGAACAGGAACGGTTCTATAAAGGGTTAACTGTATTCATGCACTGTAAGTCTGCATACAACCCCGCCAGTGCCTCAATGAGTTAAACAAGTAGAATGAGGTTAAAAACAATGTTCCAATTCTGAAGATATGTTCATGTTTACTTACCTCATTGCGATAAATGAACTGCAGTACTAAAGTCACGCACACAAATATAACAAATGTGCCTAATGTTGACCAAAACTGAAACACAAGCAGATACATAACGTTAGAATACTTAATCTACTCTACATAATTCACTGTACTCACGGTGAAACACATGCAGATACATGACGTCAGAATAACTCAATCCACTTTACATAATCCACTACACGCACAGTGAAACACATGCAGATACATAACGTTAGAATAACTTAGTCTACTCTACATAATCCACTGTACTCACGGTGAAACACACGCAGATACATGACGTCAGAATAACTCGAGCTACTCTACAAAATCCACTACACGCACAGTGAAACACATGCAGATACATAACGTCAGAATAACTTAATCTACTCTACATAGTTCACTATACTGACAGTGAAACATATGCAGATACATAACGTTAGAATAACTTAATCTAATCTACATTATTCACTGCACTGACAGTAAAACACATGCAGATACATCACGTCAGAATAACTCAATCTACTCTACATAATTCACTACACTGACAGTGAAACACATGCAGATACATAACGTTCGAATAACTCGAGCTACTCTACTTAAACCACTGCACGTACAGTGAAACACATGCAGATATATAGCGTCAGCATAACTC
Source organism: Haliotis rufescens (assembly GCF_023055435.1). Classification (NCBI taxonomy): domain Eukaryota; kingdom Metazoa; phylum Mollusca; class Gastropoda; order Lepetellida; family Haliotidae; genus Haliotis; species Haliotis rufescens. The sequence goes on along the minus strand of NW_025963890.1, from coordinate 77,200,847 downwards.
AATCTACTCTACATAATTCACTACACGCATAGTGAAACACATGCAGATAAATAACGTCAGAATAACTCAATCTACTCTACATAATTCACTACACGCATAGTGAAACACATGCAGATAAATAACGTCAGAATAACTCAATCTACTCTACATAATTCACTACACTGACAGTGAAACACATGCAGATACATAACGTTCGAATAACTCGAGCTACTCTACTTAAACCACTGCACGTACAGTGAAACACATGCAGATATATAGCGTCAGCATAACTCAATCTACTCTACATAATTCACTACACGCATAGTGAAACACATGCAGATAAATAACGTCAGAATAACTCAATCTACTCTACATAATTCACTACACGCATAGTGAAACACATGCAGATAAATAACGTCAGAATAACTCAATCTACTCTACATAATTCACTACACTGACAGTGAAACACATGCAGACAAATAACGTCAGATTAACTCAATCTACTCTACATAATTCACTACACTGACAGTGGAACACATGCAGATACATCACGTCAGAATAACTCAATCTACTCTACATAATTCACTATACTCACAGTGAAACACATGCAGATACATAACGTTAGAATAACTCAATCTACTCTACATAATTCACTAAACTGACAGTGAAACACATGCAGATACATAACGTCAGAATAACTCAATCTACTCTACATAATTCACTACACTGACAGTGAAACACATGCAGATACATAACGTCAGAATAACTCGAGCTACTCTACTTAATCCACTGCACGCTCAGTGAAACACATGCAGATACATAGCGTCAGCATAACTCAATCTACTCTACATAATTCACTACACGCATAGTGAAACACATGCAGATAAATAACGTCAGCATAACTCAATCTACTCTACATAATTCACAACACTGACAGTGAAACACAAGCAGACAAATAACGTCAGAATAACTCAATCTACTCTACATAATTCACTACACGCATAGTGAAACACATGCAGATAAATAACGTCAGAATAACTCAATCTACTCTACATAATTCACAACACTGACAGTGAAACACATGCAGACAAATAACGTCAGAATAACTCAATCTACTCTACATAATTCACTACACTGACAGTGGAACACATGCAAAACATAACGTCAAAATAACTCGAACAACTCATCATAATTCACTACATTTACAGCGAAAGGCAGAAAAAACATATTTATCCGGAATTAGCCAAACGTACATGTGATTATTTTATACTCACACACAGTAATACGCGTCTGTGTTTCCGTATGGAGCCGAAACACCCACATACCGCTAGGACTGACAGCGCCACACCAACCACGATAGACAGGATTGCAGTTTGAATAAATGGATCACCCACAATTGGGATCATCCCTGTTGCATTTTGAAAAAGCCAGATTCCCAAGTACATCGCCGCACACCCAAGAAGCTGGGGACACAAGAAGCAATCAGGCCATGTTTGACGTTGTTTTGTTATATAAGTTGTATGTCATATCTGTGTACATATACACCTGTGTGATATAAATGTCTTGATGGGATGCTACACTAAGAAATGAGAGTATGTGAATAACTACTCAAATAGTCTTGACATGTAAACACTACCAACAGTTAAAGATTCGAATATCTGATATTTGGTTTTATATCATGGTTGTGTGGCAGTGTTGTATACATGTATATTTTCTGTATTTTATATATTTGTATACATATAATGTATGAAATGGTGTTTTAATTTTTTTATTCTGTTGAATGAAATTAAATAAACCTGTATGGCTGCTGTACAGCTCCGCATAACGACTTGATCTCTGCGTGGAGTTTTCTCAAATTTTAACTTCTACTGGTTGTGGGGTAAAGTAGGTAGCTTGGGTCGGCCCTTTGTTTAATACAGCTTGCGCCTCATTGGCCTTGTTTCAAATACTCACACCCAGCAACTAACCAGCACACCAGCCACTACACCTTGACCATGCGGACAACAAATATCTGCTCTGTGTATTTTTTTCATCTGAGACCGTCCAAATAGGTTAGTAATGTTTTTTGTACGTATTGTTATAATGTACTTGCATCTATTTGTGTAATCAGCTGTAGTGTTACACTGTCCTAATACATATTTAGATAGGTTATTACATATAGTCATATAATTGCAGCCATGTAAATGTTTGAACTAGGTCAGTACGTTCCAAGAGAAATCTAGCATTGTATATCTTCACCTTTTCTAAATGTTTCATTTGAGAATGAGTGAGCGAGTGGGTATGTATTTATGATGTATGTGTTTGCTTATGACAATGTTATTAAATGTGTAATGTAAAGCATTCATTGGTATGCTATGTGTAACACATAATTCATGTTTTCTAACTAAAGGTAACCCGTTTTGCCTAAGTAAGTATATTTGTCTTTGTATTTGTATTTAGATGCAGGCATCACAAGCCCTGTCAGTTGTGTTGGTTAACGCAGTTCCCGCCCCAGTTTCACCTCCAGGGTATGCTTGTACTTTCTTGTGTATTAATGACATTAATTAATTGCATTTATCATATTATTACACTTGTATATGAATACAAATGTATACATAATTATTGTAAGTTATAACACATCCTTCAATGTATGTGTTAAAAGCAAGAGTTCTTTCTATTTCTATGATGTCGTCGGTGTGACGATGTGAATGAATGTAATATAATGTGACGTGCTATTACATATCTAAGTTTGTGTATACTAACATACATATATCTTTACGTGAATATTTATCTTTAAGTTTGATATGTTTCAGGGCGTTTGTTCTGATAATAAATCCTCATGACAAATAACGACCCGTGTTATTCATGAACACCCCCTGTTACAGTTATACCGCTCACTTTGGTTACAGTTATACTAACCGGGTGATGCCCCTCACTTAGGTTACAGTTATACAAACCGGGTTCTGCCGCTCACTTGGGTTACAGTTATACTAACCGGGTTCTACCGCCCACTTAGGTTACAGCTATACAAACCGGGTTCTGCCGCTCACTTAGGTTACAGTTATACTAACCGGGTTCTGCCGCTCACTTAGGTTACAGTTATACTAACCGGGTTCTGCCCCTCACTTAGGTTACAGTTATACTAACCGAGTTCTGCCCCTCACTTAGGTTACAGTTATACTAACCGGGTTCTGCCCCTCACTTTGGTTACAGTTATACTAACCGGGTTCTGCCCCTCACTTAGGTTACAGTTATACTAACCGGGCTCTGCCCCTCACTTTGGTTACAGTTATACTAACCGGGTTCTGCCCCTCACTTAGGTTACAGTTATACTAACCGGGTTCTGCCCCTCACTTTGGTTACAGTTATACTAACCGGGTTCTGCCCCTCACTTAGGTTACAGTTATACTAACCGGGTTCTGACCCTCATTTTGGTTACAGTTATACTAACCAGGTTCTGCCGCTAACTTTGATATTTCGATTAATGAAATTCTAAACTGACATGTGTTTACAAGTGTCAGAAATTGAAATACTATTAATACATATGATAGGCGTGCCGGTATATCAGATGTATTGTGTGTTAACAAGTGTCAGACATGCGGGTATATAATATGTACTGTGTATTAACGCATGTCAGACTTGCTAGTACATATGCTGCACTGTGTGTTAACACATGTCACACATCCGGGTATATGAGATGTACTGTTTATTACTTATGACATTACTACAGGGTCAAATAAGGATTTTTAACATGTTTGGGCTGAATAGATGAGGTTTATAGATCACAGTAACTAACACATTTAAACACTCACACATTGATCATCAGTTGGAAATATGATTTTATATACTGAACAACAAAAGTTCCTGTTACATTGAATAAGATTTAATGCAAAGTTATATTTTTTCGCCAAATCTGAAACAATTTGGGTTTGCAACAGATAAAAGACTCCTGTAAGTCACACATAATAACACACATATTCGCTTCATGGAATTGACCAGGCGTCGCACAAAGTCCTGTGGGATATCTGTCCATATCTGCTGGAGCATGTTTCGAAATTCCTGGGGGGGGGGGGGGGGCACGGGTGGTTCGTGCTCGTGGGTTTCACCGAAGTGGTAAACGTCTGAGACCTGCATCACTTCGGGCTTTCCTCCCACATGAAGCTGACACGCCGTGATATGACTGGAATAATGTTAAAAGCGGCGTTAAACCAAACTCACTCACTCACTCACTCGAAGTTCCTGGAGTGTCTGTGGAACACGTTGCTGACGTCGAATGCGCCGATCCAGCTCATCCCACATGTGCTCGATTGGTGAGAGATCAGGGGATGACATTCACGTTGTTTTGTTGAAGAGATTCCTGAACAAGTCGAGCAATATGAGGCCGGGCGTTGTTATGTTGAAAGGTAATTCCTGGACACGACGACGCAAAAACGTTAGAACAACAGGGCCGATTATCTCGTCGTGGTAGCGCTGTCCATTTAGGTTTCCCTCTACCACTATAAAACGGGTCCTCTGTCTTGCTGTAATCCCACCAGTAGCATAACGCTGCCGCCCCCGAACGGAACTTCTTCCATGACACAATCATTGACGTAACGTTCACATCGACGTCGGTACACTCGATTCCGTCCATCGCTGTTGCTGAGGTGAAAACGAGTCTCGTCAGTGAATAGAACGCTGTCTGCACCACGGTAGACGTGCTTGACGGTGGTTTCCTGTCAAAATGGGACGTCTGGCGAGCCTTCTGACGACAATTCCTGCACATCTGAGGCGGCAACGTACGGTTTGTGAAGATAATCGTCGAAGGCCAGGGATGCTTCTTGCAGTCACTGTTGCTGGCTGGAATCGATTTCGTAGGCGTGTTGTTCGAATCCAGTTGTCTTGTCGATTATTGGTTACACGTGGCCTGCGACTCCGAGGATGGTCTCTGACTGCATTCGCCTGTTGCCAACGTTGCCATAAACACCAAATGGTGTTTTTGTGGACGTTAAACTGTCTTGCAACATCACGTTGACTTGATCCTGCTTCAAGCATAGCAATGGCTCGCAGACGCTCATTTTCGGACAGGGATGGCATTTCGTATTGTTGAATAATTGCGTATTTTTTTTATTTTTCTGAGTGGTTGCTGCCAACACGATGCTAAACAATGCATATGGAATCCCGTTAACGCAGATGTTTTTATGCCCATTCTTGGGTTGTGAAATGCATGGGGCTTTCTGAAGCAGTTGCGTTTTTTTGTGATTCCATACATGTACTACAATATTGAAAAACAAACATTACTTGTTTGAAAAATACACTAAAATATTGGTGTCACAGGATTTTTTGTTGTCGAGTATATAAAGATCAGTTTAGTCTTATTCAAGACAAGTACTAAAACAAAAGCTTTTCAAGACAGACCTTCAATTTTTTTGGAACCTTCACCTGGCCTGACCAATCGATCCATTAAGTTACGATTTTTGTGATCTTTTGTGAACAACTTTCATCCTTTATAAACAATCTCATATCGCGTTTAACATGTTGATTGTTTCGTATTGTACTTCCTGAAACCATCAATTTTGATTGCAGCATGGTGTGTTCATGAATCAGCCCCTTTATTACTTACCAACAAAACAATACTATATAGGATGAGAGACGCTCGGAGACACCCGTTACGATTTCCTCCACCATCAAGCGGTTGCTGAAAGCAAACATACACTGTATAGGATGAGAGACACCCGTTACGGTTTTCTCCATCCTTAAGTGATATCTGAAAACAAACAGACACTGTATAGGATGAGAGACATCCGTTACGATTTCCTCCATCCTTAAGTGGTGGCTGAAAATAAACACTTTCTTGGATGAGAAACACCAGTTACGATTTCCTCCAACCTCAAGTGGTGGCTGAACACAAACAGACACTTTACAGAATGAGAGACACACCTTACGATTTCCTCCATCGTTAAGTGGTGGCTGAAAAAAACAGACACCGTATAGGATGAGATACACCGGTTACGATCTCCTCCATCCTCAAGTGGTGGCTGATCACCAAAATCAGATGATAATAACATTTGAAGTATGTAAAACTGACAAATATATTTCTTTTTACAAACTATGTCATTGAATATTGTCAGCAACAGAAACTTCCCAATTCAATATATCACTTGAAATTGATCATTCGTGAAAATAAAATGAAATGGTGTAATTTCCGAATAAGATCAGAAGTTTTTATACAGAGCTTGCTAAGTCACCAAACCGAACGCAGGGATGGTCGGCTTTATCAAAGCTCATGACCTGCAAACTTGTGTCTTTGCCGGTATTAACAATATCTTCTAACCATCATCCTGTGGCCATGACAGTCACACTGTAATTTAATCAAGTACGTTCTTCAAAATCCGTTTGTTTTCATATGACCCAAAGTAATTATATTATGCAGACGTCTTTAATGATGAACCGTCAATGACCCACTTTGCATATGATCGAAGAGTGCCACTATTCGGAAAAAACTAAATCCTACGTCTTATCCATATAAACTTCTAAACTCCAGGATATACTAAACGTATGCAGGATGTATGTCAATCTATCTTTGAGAATATAAATTATCCATGCAAGAGAATAACCAGTCTAGATTATCCGCCGACTCAGAAGTTTGGCGTAAATGGCAAGATAGCTGTGAAAATTATACGAATGGACCACTGAAAATCAGTGATGAAACCAGGTGTTCGCGAAATGGCTAAGATTGCCCTGCCCTACCGGTTGCTGCCGACAATAATCAATAACAATATCATGAAATATTCAAATATCATCAGTGTAAAATAACAATTCAAGAAAATCAGAGGCAACAAAAATAACTCTCAGTCGTGGTATACTGATCTTATCGAATTGTATTCCTGCCGAACAAACATCGTGGTATACTGATGTTATCGTATTGTATTCCTGCCGAACAAACATCGTGGAATACTGATGTTAGCGAATTGTATTCCTGCAAAAAAAACATCGTGGTAGACTGATGTTATTGATTTGTATTGCTTCCGAACAAACATCGTGGTATACTGATGTTATCGACTTGTATTGCTGCCGAACAACTATCGTGGTATACTGATCTCACCGACTTCTATTGATGCCGAACAAACTTTGTGGTATACCGATGTTATCGACTTGTATTTCTGCCGAACACACATCGTGGTATACTGATGTTATCGACTTTTATTTCTGCCGAACACACATCATGGTATACCGATGTTTTCGACTTGTATTTCTGCCGAACACGCATCGTGGTATACTGATGTTATCGACTTGTATTGCTGCCGAACAATCATCTTTGTATTCTGAAGGTACTGTCAGGCTGCTGAAAGATGCGCGCTCGTGCGTGAGTGTGTGTGTGCATGCATGCGTGCGTGTGTGTATTGTTACATGAATTCAACACAACAAATGCTTCTCGGAAATGCAAAAGTGAAACGAGCCACTAACACGCTCACCATCAAAGAAATACAAACTGTGGGAGGTCAAACTAAACAATGGAATCGCTCTTCTGACACGCCGTCTTGTGCATGTTACCATTACAACAAGTTACCCAAGAAAATTCCAACAAGGGACATAATATATATAAATAGAAAAAATTACTTCTCACTGTTCTTTTTAAGTCAGTCTACAAATATATCCGGATGCGAGGATGACGTTTTCACATACCATAATGGTATCAATATGACATGATATGTGCAAAATGTCATCCTTACATCCAGAAGGAAACCTTTCCACAAAGATAGTACACAGGAACCCCGAGGATACATTTAGTAAGCACGCTCTTTTCGCACGATTTCAAAGAGCGCTAGTTAAGTCAGGGTTACAACATTTAATTCCTCAGCAAATCTTTCAAAATGTATTGGGGGCGGTCGGGTAGCCTGGTGGTTGAAGCGTGAAGCCCATTCCTGGTGTCCCCCGCCGTGATATTGCTGGAATATTGCTAAAAGCGGCGTAAAACCATACTCACTCACTCACTCAAAATGTATTGTGGTAGACATTGGAAGAAATTTCCAAAGCTGACGCATCAGTGACAAATTATATCCGATGCAATTCCCTATTTAGATCTGTACCATATGCGCCAGTGATTTTTTCAGGTAAACGACTGACGTTCCTTTGCAAGTTCCATAGGTGGGGCAGGATACGCTCCCATTTTCACCTGGTATCGTCACTATTTGATAGTGATTCATGACCATGTACTCATGATAAAGTCAATTAACTCTGCTTTAAGCAGAGATTTCTTATGATAATGGGATTGTTTTTGTCGCTTTTAACTTAATACAGTGTTTTTACTTTTACCTGCACAAATAACACATTCCCTCCCTTATTATTCCAATGAAGATTCATTATGTAAGGACAGGGTCTGATTCTACTCGTATCATCTAGGATAGTGCTCCACACAATGGTCCCACAACAATCATCGGGGACAAAACCACAGTTCTGATAACTATCGACCAATCAGAGAGCTGCTTTCCGATACGTCCTCACTCTGTGCGGTCTGATATGAGCCATTTGCGGGTATCGATCGATATCAATCCATCGCAATAAATGCATCACTAAAAGTATCTGTGAGAAGGGTACCCAACCCTTATCTTAAAGGGAATGCATGGGGCAAGGATAGAATTGAGGGTGACCTATATAACCCTAACCCCCTTAACCCTAACGATCGAGGAGGCCTGCGAGATCAGTGAAGCGAGAGCCACAACTAACGGCATGAGCCAATTATCGCTATAAGATATCCCCGGTCAGCCGTACCGCGTATTCGTATAGGGGTCGATACAGTATATCACCCACGACATGGTAGATATCAATGATATGTGCATAATCTGCAGCTGCCACTGCATTGTAGAAACATTGACACAGGGTGAACGGTGTTATGCGGAATGTCATGATTTCTGCAAAGATACATATATAGGATAGTGCATTTCTGACACATGTGTGATATTTATCGATCTAGAGCTTTTTAATTAGGGGCACACGGGCCTGTTTTCACACACCTAAGCACTAATGATCATTTCACAGAGCAATTGCCACGGCGATTCGCGCCATGAGCAAACAATAAGACATAGATCTAGTTATTAAGTTTTATGCTAAAAATGTATTGATCCATTAAAACGCACCTTGTTCCCGGAGGCGGTGGCATCTACGAGCGACGCTCCACTCTTGGGATCGACGTCCCAGTATTTGTCTAAACGTCCTGCATCTTCCGTCATTTTCTTCTCGTCGCCTGATCGCAAATCGTCTTTCCGAGTTGATCTCCTCCTGTGTGATAAGGTAGTGTTTATACCGTCATCTCATCACACATCATCCTAAACAGGCTACCGTGGACTCTCACACAGTGTGTATTTCAAAACCCGAAGCTGGGCAACAGCACTGTGAGTGGTTAAGTAAATACACACTCACTGAAAACCTCCCAGGCGGAAACTGTTCAATCAGGCTGATGCGAGGGATGCGTGAATCTCCCGCCTTCTCTGTATAGAAATGTCACGAGTCATAGGGTAAACAGGCTCGAGGGCATGCGGGACCCACAGGACCATGTCACTAATATCCCCCAATAACAAACTCGCAGACGAGGCCGACATTGTGTTACGACTGTATCTCTTTAATCAGCTTCCTTGAAGTAGATGATGGCACCTTGAACTTATAAACTCGGACGTTTCCACTGCAAACAAGGGAGTCCGCCATATTGGAATCCCTGCGTTGGAGTATTCTGCCAAACACGGCACCGCGTCAAAACGGCACCAAGCGAAAACGGCACCTCGATGGGATAACGAACAATCTTCATACCATTGTTTTCTATTTTGAATCATTACTATTTTGAATATTATCAATAATTCTATTCTAGAGTATTATTCTTAAACCCGGATACTGGAGAGGTATACTTACACTGCAGTCGTCTAAGGCGCCGCGATTCGCTGTGCAGAGTTGCGTCCCCAATTATGTTTCGAGGTTTGTCAGCACCATACCCGTGCTCGTGGGTTTCACCGCAGTGGTAAACGTCTGAGACCTGCATCACTTCGGGCTTTCATCCAACATTAAGCTGACACGCCGTGATATACATGTAACTGGAATACTCTTAAAAGCGGCGTTAAACCCAAATCACTCACTCACTCACTACTAACTGTTGGTTCAAGACCAGCTTCAAGCATCAGGCTTCAATCAAAGAGGTCTGTGAAGAGACTCACCAGTAAAACAATAGATAAATAAAACAAGGAGCTTGAACAACGCTATAAATGTGGTGAATTTATACTATATTAATTTTCATAGAGAAGGAAAATGACAACGCGAGAAGCCCAACGATAAATCAAATTGACACAGTCGTCTGTGTGAACAAATGCATTAGTTTCCACAACTTACGGCCAATAATCATTTAATAATGCACAAACGTCCATCTATTTCACATATGGATCTACAAATAAATTCAACTACTTAAGCAAAGAGTGAGTGAGTGAGTTGGGTTTAACTCCGCTTTAAACAGTATTTCAGTTATATCATGGCGTGGCAGCTTTATGTAGGGTCTCAGACCTATGTCCTAAAAACGGTGTCAATTGTACAATTCCGATAATATCACGAGCTTTTGTTTATGAATCACTATCAAACATTAAAAATACCAGGAGATCGCGAAAAGCTGATCGTAGCTTGCATGCCCTACCGTTGGCAAACGGCAAGTTAATTGTTCACCTGAAAAGAACACTCGAAAATATAGAACAAATCAAAATAGTGAATTGCATTGGACATCAGTTTTGTCTCTGATGCTTCAAATGTCGAATTTCATCTTGTTATGTTTACTCTGGTGGTGAATGATGCCTTCTGATGCAAATACTTATATTAATATACTCAACATGTTCATTTCTCAAGCCGCAGACAGCGGCCGTTCGTGAGAAAAGATGAGTTGAGTTAAGTAGGTAGCTGTTGTTCACTTGTCCCACATGGTATTCGGATCAACATTCCTACAAAATATGGGATTGAGGCGATCCGAATACTTATAGAGCTCCATTTTGACCGACGTCCCATGATACTCAGATGTGTTATACACAAAAAATACCAATGAGGGAAATGGCGAAGCGAAATCCCTCGAGACAAATGTATACAACGCTAATGACCGTCGTTCTAACAATAATCGATGTACAGTGTATTTCAACGCTAGTCCAGTGTCCAGGCCGTCCCCATGCAGGAGTATCACATGGAACACCGACAGTTATCAGAGGTCTGCGGGGATGAGGGCCTATCTAGTGTTAAACGCGTTCGGTCGTCACGAAGAACGGCGTAGAAACCATACTCACTCACTTGAAGGTGTGCGTGAATTGTGTTCACTCATGCTGCAGTATATCGGGATATTGACAGTTTTGAAGAGTTGACAATACGAATTGTGTTCTGATTCGGCCTCTTCCTTATTGTGTAAATTCTGCAAGATTTGCTACGTGACTATTTTCTTGTCCTTGCAATAATCTTGTGACATTGTATTTGTTAAACCACAATGTTCAAGCTGACATCTTAACTTACAGGCTCAAGACAATAACAACTCTATTCATAACGTCAAATCCTGTAAGTCGCCAGGCGAAGATGGCATACTAGCGGAGTTTTGTAAGTCGGCTGAAACATATTCACTATCTTATCTTCCGATTTTTTTTCATGAAATATTAAACACGGTCATATGCTTACTCCTTCATCAGGTGAATAAATGCCATTGGGCAGAGAGCATATGTATGTACATGTGAGGACAACAAAATTAAAGTGTGCGTTACGGTAAGATTTTAAGTCACATCGGCAATACTTCGGCCATATCATGACTTTCAAAGGCATACTTTACATAATAAATACAAGTGAACTATAGAAATCTGTCAACAAGGGACAGTAAAATCACTAGACTTATCACAGATTGTGATTTGAAACTAGCATGAAACCATATAAATACACCACTAAAGTACTAATGGAAATGAAAAAAAACTGTGTTGCTGGATTTAATAATCGACACAAAGCATTACATGGACGTAAATACGAAATAACAAAACAACTGGAAAAGTACTAGTCCGGATTTGCTAGTTCTATCTCAGTGCTCAATACAAAATGTACTTTACAGGAGGTAATTTGTAGACACTTTCAACATTCAAAAATAAAACTAAGTTAAAATTGACATGGCAGAAACAGGCTATAGGCATTATGCAAATTAGCCTGGAAAAAAAGTTATCAAAACAACAATAAAAATAACAGCTTTGTTTATGTACATAATAATAATAATGACATGTAAGTTGTTGTTTGAGAAGGGAATATGTTATGTTTACGTTCTGATATTTTGACGATGATTCACGATCCCACAATGCCATTCCGTCATCACTAACCACTGACAAATCACATGATAATCGTAGTCCATCGTCTGTGATTTGGAGAATCACCACACCCTACCAAGGCTTCCCCCCCCCCCCCCCCCCCCCCCCCCCCATCCCTCATTTGCCAAGTGTCCATTACCAATTACTTATCTATGACAACTTTTTTATATTGCTAATCACCTGTCAGCTCCAATCCTCTGTTGGCTTCCTTTCTTAGCTTGTACCCTTTGTTATTTTCCACATTTTGTTATCCCATTAATTTTGTTGTCCTTACATGTACCTATATATGTGCTCTCTGACTCATGGCATTCATTCACCCGATGAAGGAGAAAGCATTTACTCCGAAAGGTTGTGTTCCTCATAATAAAGACGTTGACATCCATATATTCTCTTCCTTATGGAATAATACTACCTGTTTGTGACGTCATCCAATATTTATGTATGATGTTGCTATTTGTAAATCGGTGACCTCCCTTTTTCCCAATATTTATATCAATAAAGCTACGAAAGTGGTTTGCTTCAAACAAAATGTCTCTGCACATCACGATTAATTAATATTAAAACGAATAACAGTGTCGAATAACGAATTTCCGTACCAGAATATCATGTGAAATATGTGAGATTGGTGATGGAAAATCCAAAATGGCTGTTCCTGACGGTATATGGTCTCATATTATATATATATATCCTTTATGAACTATTATTCCAGAATTATCACAATTATTCATTCGTGTATTTCAAACTTAATTTGTCGAAAGTGTTCGTGATTGCAGTCAGTGATGCCTATAAAAGTACCCAGCTTGTGGTAGATTTCAGTATTGACTGCCACATTGTGTATGAACGTCAGAGATTGTAGCATGTACATGTGATAATACCAACTGCAGGTGTTGCCGAAAACGATGCTTCGCCACCCGTCACAAACACAGGCAAAAGCAGGTCAAATGTTCATCTAAAAGCACACACACACATCTGGTACCAGTCAAAAGAGGGACATCCTTTTTGTCTTGATTTTGAAATGTCACCAACGTGTTAAAATAACACTTTTCGAAAGTGTTGTAACCTTCATCAAACAACTTCTGAGCAAGAGTTGTATGAAAGCGTGTCAACTTGGTTTCATTTTGTAATGCCCAAAGTGATACAGCACATATTGATCTAAGGTAAAACTTAACACAACATCATACGAATTGCTGTGGGAGTATGACAGTTAGAACATTTGTCATTTTATGTGCGCCTCATAATGCTGTCACGTATATTCATCATAGTGAGTGAGTGAGTTGGGTGTAACGCCGCTTTTAACAGTATTACAGTTGTATCGCGGCGTCTCAGCTTATTGTGGGAGGAAAGCCCGAGGTGATGCAGGTTTCAGACGTTTACCACTTCGGTGAACCCTACGAGCACGGGTATGGTGCTGACAAAGGAACATAATCGGGGCGAACCGGGATTCAAACCGACAATCATAGGTTTCTGGCGTGCCCAAGGGACGCAAGTCTGCACAGCGAATCGCGGCGCCTTAGACGACTGGGCCACCCTTGCTCCGAAAAAGGCACTACCCGTCAATGTTCATCACGTTTCCATGGAAACTGTCGAACATCTCTAAGCCTCTAAATAGCAACAGGCACCATTGTTCAATGTGAACAATACGTTTCGTAAAGCTAGATTGTTTAGTGTTCGAAATATGCTCCGGAAATAAAATGTTTGTTTGTATGTTGTTTAACGCCGAACTCAGCAATATTCATGCTATATTGCGACTGTCTGTAAATAATTTAGTGATGACCAGACAACCCAGTGATAGACATCATGAGCATCGATCTACGCAACTGGGATACAATGACATGCATCAACCAAGTCAGATAGCCTGACCTCCCGAGCCCGTTAGTCGCCTGTTATGACAAGCGTAATCGCCTAATAGCTATTCTTCTTCGGATCTTCACGGGTCCCGGAAAATGATACAATGAAAGATATTTTACATTTACAATAAATGATTGATGACAAAATACAGACGGACAGACAGACATTCTGACATACTGACGACTATATATCAGCCCCGTCGTTGTATGTCGGGAGGATACAAAATCAAGTATTTTCTATAATGGAATGATGATAATCATGATCAACATTACCATCATCATCCACAACATCGTCATCTCCATCTTTATGTTATTTTGCTCTGCCGAATGCCGACAAATCGTGCTGTGAACCTTGGTATATACTCACCCGTGACAACATATGCACGGCGACGTAATGCGCCTGCAATAATATGTGCTGTTAACGTAACAGGATAGGAGATTTCAATGCTAAAACGAAAGATTATCCTGATTATATACCTAATGATACCCTCTAACATATCATGATGATTTCAAATTGCCCAGATCACCGAAAGACAATGCAACTGGCTAATGCTGCAAGTTTGATATGCACGCCCTTAATTGAAGATTATTCAAGGATACTGATGGGCCATTCACATGCATTATACACACTGGTGCAAATTTAGGAGACTATAACATCGCTAGCTCATAAACTTTCTCCATATATCAGTCACTCAAACCATTTCCCCTTATATTTGACTTTATCTGTAAACATATATATGTGTCTCCAGGGAAACCAATATACACAGCATAATTAAACGAGTCATGACCAAAATGATTATAACAAGTGTACATGGTGGAAATTCAAGTGGAATGGACTATTTCTAATCAACCTTTATGACCATTTCATGGGCGTTTGAAAATTACAAGGTAAATGGTGACCGTGTGAATATTGATCTTTATCAGACTTACATACATATACACCTTCCCATCAGTCTGATTTACCATACCAGAAGCCATCATGGTTGGATGAAAAGCTTGAGGATTTATAACATGGGGCTGCTTTGTGAGCTCACAGGGAGTTTAATCACAATGTAGATATTTTCAGACAACTGCGGAAATTGTTAAAGAAAACATTTACAGTAACTAGAACAACGTATCATAATAAACAAAAAAAACATGAGCTAGCACAAGTCAGGAACAGCCCTGAACTATTTGGAATATTTTCAGGAAGTCTTAAATTGCCTCTAACATCACAACACAGCAGTGTACACAGCGCTTTAAGAATCTACTCAATACAGACAGAGCAACTAACTATAGTACCTTCATAACTGATAATAAATATAGAACAGGGTTTGAAAGAAAATCTTGATTAAATAAATGTATCATTCACTAATGAAGAAACGTTTCATACTCTACTGAAGCTGAACAATAGCAAGTCACCTGGGCCAAGTAGAATTGGAAATGGATTTCTTAAATCAACAAAGCATCTCAATACACCCTTACTCGCTACACCCATCAACGGGGCACTTGTTACTGGAACTTTTCCGCAAGAAAGGGGAGGTAGAAAATGTCCTATTCACAATCTCGGAAAGCTGGGTATTACAAAGTCGTATCTCTTATTAACTCACTATGGACAGTTCTGACATATATTCTGGCTTAAATACTACAGCCCTGGTGTGACACTAATTATATCTTTGCTGGTTTTAGCCCCGGATACAGTCCCACAGAAATACCCCTTCAAACCTAAGGGTATATTCTACAGCATCTGCGGTGACTTTTCATAGGCATTGGATGGAGTTAATCATGAAGTTGTATGGAAAAGATTTCGAAGATTAGGTCTTAAAGGCAAATCCTAAAATTTCTTGTATCTATTTATTGTGATATATCAGCATGTGTCAAAACTCCAACCGGTTCATCTGATTACTGTAAGTGCGACTTGGGAAACCGTCAGGTATGGTTTCTTTAGACCAAAATGATTTATCATCTGTGAAAATGAATTAATATTTGATATGCAGGGGATGTATCTTATGTATGTATGTATCTTATGTGATTATATGTAAACGAGTATACACTATACGAAAAAAAACGATTATACACTA
The DNA here is from genome assembly GCF_023055435.1 of Haliotis rufescens. Classification (NCBI taxonomy): domain Eukaryota; kingdom Metazoa; phylum Mollusca; class Gastropoda; order Lepetellida; family Haliotidae; genus Haliotis; species Haliotis rufescens. The sequence goes on along the minus strand of NW_025963890.1, from coordinate 77,184,662 downwards.
TACGAAAGCAATATATACATCCATTTAATACAGATGACAACTGAAAATTGTGAGGTGAGGTGAGGTGAAATTGGGTTTAACGTCGCGTCCAAGATTATTGCACTTATATAGCGACGTGCATGCACGTGTATGTGTGTGTGGCTGCTTGTACTAGTCCGGACTGATGCCGATTTATAGTGCTAGCTCACTGAGATACCATGCCGCAGTTTAACATGAATACCCCACTCAGACACAGTATACTGACTCCGAGCCGACCAGTCATTGTTTTAGCCCCTTAATGCCGAGCGCCAGACAGGGTAACAACAAGTACAATCTTTTAACGTCTTTTTGTATGACGCGGCCCGGGATCGAACCCTGGACCTTCCGCTCTCCGGGCGGACGCTCTACCACAAGACCACGGAGGCGGTGTACTGAAAATTGTATACACCTTATGAAATCTACAGAGACTGGCTATATTTATCATTGGTCCATACTTAACCAAGACTTTTTCAATGAGAAATGAGAAAACACTTCCTTAAAATAAATACCATGCATGATATTATAATAATCATATCATTGTCTTGTGGTTGTGGCCTTTACTACTGACCTGAATACATTTGTCTTACTGTCTGTCTGCCATATTGCCATTGAGTCCTGTTATACGTTAGCAACTATTTTACACATGTACACACGATGATGTCAGCAAAATTGACTTGCCTTTGCATGTGTTTGTGACGGGTGCCACCAGTGGCGCAGGATATGCTTACCTTTTCGCTTACACCTGGTATCATTCCTATTTGATTGTGATTCAGAAACACATGTTCAAGGTATAATCGAAATCGTACATCGAGTCAGCTTTCTGCAGATATTTCTGCTGGATATGGTAAGGGTATTTTAGCTTTATTCAAAGAGATGCTGCAAAGTGTCAGTACTTACTTCCACGTACCGATACAACGTGAGAGATAGGGACTCGCTTACAGAGCTGCAGTAAAGTGTCAGTATTCCATCACATGAACCATGCAATAGGACATTACATATATCAGTTTTTTGTGACGTTACATATGCCTCAACCACAGCATGCTTAGAATGAGTGTACATGGTGACGAAATGTGTTATTCCGCTATTGTTGTCCAAATGAGTTATATGGTTATCTGAAACCTCTGAATTACTATCTACTATTAGATATATGATAGATAACAGGTAATATTCACATGCAAAGCTTCGGAGATTAGTTTATTTTTACACGATGATCATATAGAACTGCATATTGTCAATGCTTTTGTGGTAGCAGTAGGTAGTTGGGCTTCAGGTGATGAAATGGACGGATGCGGACAAATATTCTTACTCTGAAACCCATGTGCAGGAGCCACTTTGTGGGTCACTCATCCATGTCAGCAAGCTGTCAATCAACAGAGTAACACTTGGGTCACATGTAGTTCCGGTCAAATGATAGTGTTGAATGGTTCTGGTGACTTCATCACTCTGAAACACAGTTCCTGTAAAAAAACAAACCGGGAAACGGAAAATAAATTTTAAAAACTCAGTGAAGGAGTGAATATAGTTTTACATCGCTTTTAGCAATATTCCAACAATATCAGAGGACACAAGAACAGATAACAGAGGACACCAGAAATGGGCTTCATACATTGTACTAATGTGGAGAATCGAACCCATGGCTTCGGCGTGGCAACCGAATGTTTGTACCATTAGGCTACATTTCAAATGGTACTGGTCAACGGTTAATTGAGTGAAATGCAAAAGTGCTATGATGTGTCGGCCATTGCCTCTTTGACACCTTGGTGCCTAGCTTAGAAGGTAGTTGTCAGATCAACAACCCAACAAGTTAAGTGAATAGCTCACATAACGTATCATTAAGGCATTCATTATGGGCTCAGAGTTAGATTAACCGCCAGCAGAAAGTACAGCAGCACCTTCCTGACATATTGTAAGAATTTGCTATCGACCTACTCAACAGCTGAACCTGTTATGCAACGGTGAAGTCATCACTCTGGACAAAACCAAACTTCTATGATTTTCAGGAACTGAATAACCCCTTCCTTGATGTGTATGACTGCGATAAGATGTTATACATTCCTGGTATTTATGTTCACAATATATAGCATCCATTAAACCTACATACACACTGACATGGCTTCGTATCACCAATGTAATGTGGGGGTTAACTACCGCAAAACAGAGCATGTCACTTGTCACCATATGCAATGTTAAGACACCTGAGCTTGGAATCATATTGGTGAGTTAAAGGTAATCATATTTCATCCATACTGTAAGGAATTCATGTCAAGCGTTGTATAAAGTATAACACCTACTGCCACTGTGGTACGTGGATCTCCCGTAAAGCCTCCTGAAAAAAATATAGTGAGTTCACTACAGTGCAACTGCAACTGTGTTGTACTGATGTCCTCATGTTTGTTAGGTGTGAGTGCAATTTCAGTGAGGTTTGAAACAACAGCAGCTTCAGAGAAGAATACGAACATTACTTACTTTCAGATTCATTTTCCAAAGCCTGCAATTAAAGTACATATAACAAATACATGTAACTATGTTTATCAAAAAATGTTGTAGAAAGTTTCCTTTTCATACATACATCGATCACGCCATTGTTACTATCGTCTCTTTAGAACCTTCATAGGGTTACATACTGCATGGTGCACCTACCTCAACGTGCTCCTGTACAGATTGTTACCCATGATAACAGCAGACACATTACTCAGATCTATCTGTCTGATGACGGCAGAGTCAAGTGATGTGCCCCCCTCTTACACCGCCACAGCCACAGCCTGGTACAAGAACAGGTACTGCTCCTGGTGTGAGACAATTAGCACATGATGCCAGGAGACCAGGATATACAGTATATGTGTGACACAGCCACGGCCTGGTACAGGAAAAGCTACTGCTCCTGGTCTGAGACAATGACAACATGCCAGGAGACCAGGTTTTATATTTTAGTCTGTACCATGTTCTCTCTTTGGCCTCGCATGTTCGAGACGAAACTGAAGATGTCCACAGAGCCCTCTGCCCCTGCCTGATCCACGAGACTCTCTATACCGATGTACATACCTGATCGCCATATACCAGTACTAGAAAAGAACAACAAGTATATAACATGTAAATATACTAATTTATTTTAAACATTCTATCAGCGCCAAGTATGTCAAAATCATGTTTTCATATACAACATATGTGAGATACCGTCTTTCAAAACATGAAAAATAAATTGCACGGTATGGTATAGGAAACGTTACATACACAAGAAAAAATAATTGTCAGAGATAATAGATAAACATCAGTGAAAATCTGTGTCCATCCGTCTAGACCTGCTCATGTCCAACCCAATTAAACTCTAACCTGCAGTGAACTACATGTATGACAGGGTGTGTTTGGTGTCTTTCCTGGGAAGGGAAAGTGGTGAACATGGTGTATCTTGCCTGCTGCGGCACAGAATTGTCGAATGACTTGTTGTCAATTGTCACTATTATTTCTGAACGAAAACCTTTATCACAAACAAATACATATGTGTATATCCTCGAATAGATTGTTTCACAAGAAAACATCATTATTAGGGAAAATAATACCTTTTTATTGCAAACAGGCAACTGTGTGACTGTGTAGTTTGCTAGTTGTGTTTCTGTCTCCTTAGTAGCTCTGCTCTGGCCAGTACTGGAGACACTTCTGTAAATGACACAAGAATGAAACATATCTAGTAGAAATAATATCTTAGTTCAAGTAAAACGGATTTATTCGAAATCAACATAACATTAGTTTCCAATCTTGTTGAACAAGATGGTGTGGAAGATGCTCTGTAAGGTGCAATTATTAATAATACCTTCCCTGACTCCACGTCACCATGACAAATGAAGTATCATCCTCCAAAGATCCACCACTACTTCCCATCTGTAAGGGTCTTATAAGAATATAAATATGACACGAAATGAATATATGATCTTCCAGAGGAATCTAGAATATGTATATGTAACGTTAAAAGTAGAGCCTTCGTTCCACAGCAGTGATCACAAAAAGTGGTTCTCCTTCACCATTAATCATTTGTAATTGGTTTTGATAGTTCAAACTAATATACACTCACGATAGAAAAAAATTACACACAATTACCAGTATCGTCTTATTCAACAGTCCAGTTTAGTCAATCAACTGCTTTTGGAAAGGATAAAACAATTGCTCAACATGATTGGGTAAAGTGAGATTTTGTACCCATTGTTCCACAGCTGTCTTTCCTGTAGATTTGTTCTAAATTGTGTTAAAACTCATTTCCCATTACTGTATCACCAATAAATGAACTTGGAATTCGTACTTTGAATGGCGATTTTTAAAGCACAATTTAAATCCTGTTTCCCTGTGTGAGCCTAACCTTATATTGCAATGTAACGCTTTTCTGGTTTATATCCCCGAAGAGAGGTTCCAAATATCATTAGCAACATTTAAATCCTTGTATCATCAATGTAAATATAAAACGTCAATACTGGAACAAAATAGTACATATTACTGCCTTTACGTCAATTAGAGTCACACAACACCAGGAAGCTGCTTCTTAAAGTGACTGATGGGATATTAATTGTTTGTTGTTCAGCAACGCACCCAGCTGTATTCCAGCTACATGCCTCCTGACTGTAAATAATGGAGTCTGAACCATATAATCCAGCGATTGATATCATTAACTTCGGTCGACAAATTTGGGATACGATAAATGCAACCAACCACTCGATCCATTTAAACGCGTATTTTGACAACCATATATTGATGGGTCAATCCGTCTTTCCCAGAATACCTACAGGCTTCCACTACTAGGCTATTCACATAAACTCAGTTTGTGTCAAAGAGTACACACATGCTTCCAACTTTACAACTGAACGTTTAACAATTACATGTAAACTGTTACAGCAAGAGTAAATGCAGTGATGCTCAGTTTGTATTCCGTGGTCGATTGACAGCTGTTGCTTAACTCACATCTTGGTAGCTGGCGTTGATGTAGTCTTTGTCTCTGTCGTCACTGACGTCCCGCAGCACCACACGGTTGTAGTTATCTGGCAACACATTGCAGTAACGGATATGTGGTCGATTTAGGCTTGACATCGGATGATGACGAGCAGCTGACTAAAATTGACCGTGGAGTTAACATCATCACTCACATCTACATGGTGTACTCACATGGGTAATAGCCTCTGAACCTGTTCTTTCCCTTGTTTCTGGGTTGTTGAGATTCGTCATAGGAGTTGGTGAAACCATTAGGAAGTCGCTGAAAAGGCAATCGAAGGAAATTGTGTTATACACACAAGGATATCTACAAATAATACATTCTACATTATTATTGCCACAGCTATTAAAACATTTTGTAGGATAGTTTTGTGTGGTATTTGTCCCAGTATCTAGCTAGCCTGTGCAATTCAATTTTGGTTTACAGAGCATGTAAGTATGAACGTGAACTATGTTTGCCATATTTGTTAATTTGGCATGTTTATATAATTGTAATATAAAGGCCAAATTCACAGTCCCAACTTGCTCATATTCATTGATGAATTGCTGGACCTTATTCTAGGTTTGTCATATAATTGTATATACCTTCTGTGTACTACAAGTATACGTTTATCAATATCAGTGTGAATATAGATGATTTAACATCAGATTTTCTTAAGTGCACTGTGAAGCTGTAGAGCTGATCAAGCCAATGTTATATTTCTGTCATCTCACATAATGATGCTTGATGCTTAATAAAATGCTATTGTGTATGCCAGGTTGCTTCAGGATAATACTGGAGGATAGTCGCCGACTATCCTGAGACAGAAAGGGTTAGAGGAGACCTCTGTAAAATCCTTGCTAGTTGAATGTTGTGGAGTGCGTCTCTATGTTAAGAGGTTCAGGGGACAAGGAGCAAGAGACTGTGACAAATGTACCATTCCTCGCAAGCATTACGTTGTTGATGATATTGTGTGATGTGTTTAGTGTGTTCTAGTCTCTAGACCATGAAGTTTTCTTTATGTATAATTATGTACTTGTGAACGCTGTTGATTATTTCGTAGTATGTCTGGTTTTGTTCTGCAGTAGTAACGTTGGTTTTAGTTAAGGTTAGTTGTATTTTGTACACTAGGTTAGTTCTATGATTCTGTAAATAAATGACCTTATTAATCCTACCTGACATTGCGGAATTTGATATGTACACGACACTTAGAGTTACCCTAAATTCCTCTTCTGTCCCTGCCGACATCATTCCTTCCACTATTGTCTGTAACTGTGACACAGGAATCACGTGAGCAACAGACATGACAGAGATATCGCATTCCTCCGCCTCCACCTCTGCCCTCTGGAGGTCAAGGTCAACCTTTCCGTTTCTATCTTTATCCTTGCTAACAGTCGTATATACAGCATCACCAGCTAAATCGCCTTGTGGTTTTTTCTGGCTTTGAACAGAACTTTGTTCATCTGTCGTCTTCTTTGAAGACAATGACGGTTTCTCGTCTTTATCAAACCCAACATTCATGTACATCCCTATGTCTCCCACTGCAGGAATCTAAAAAAAACAACTTTTTTTAAAAGACCGACAAAGTATAATGTTGGTCCTTATCATGTATGGAGGAAGTCCTGATCTGTACAGTTTGGTTATCGGCAATCGGGTTGAATATAATTGACTTCGCAGGAAGTGAATACATTTCAATGCCCAGGTCAATCATGCATCATATTAATGTCTGTTGAAGGTGCATACTTCTGGTCTGCCTCTATGAAGACACAGGCATATTTGATAAAGGGGCAATGCAAGAAGGTAAAATTACCTTCTTTGAGTTTCACGTTGTCCACAATGACTGGTTGGTGAGTTGGGCGTCCATGACTTTTCCCACGTCTTCTTCTAAATGTAAGGACACAAATTGGAATATGTTCATGAATAGAAAATTTACCTTCTGTAATTAATATATACGCATTGATGATCGTCCAACATGTGTATGGGGTTTGACGCTGGTGTCATGAGGTATCAAGACCTGACCCGTTCTGGACAAAACTGACTTGATCATGATGACTGCAAGGACCACCCCCAAGACCACAACTATGTCGACAACAGCTCCTATTATTGTTGGCATGGAAACAGATGTGCCGTCTGGATGTGGAGTGGGAGTAGATTACATTTAAATAGTATACATAATGTAGTAATGATACGTGCGCACACCACATAAAAACGTGTACATTTACACTGGCCTGTTTATGTATTCATTACATTATTGTTTCTTCAATCAGCACATATTGTCAAAAGCAATTCATCAAGAGATGTTATCAGTCTGGCCATGACACCTTGATATCCTGCTTCACAGCCGAAACTACATGGCCATTAAATCTCGTTCGTTATGCGTGATATTGCCAGAACATTCTCTATGTTGGCTGTGCCTGTCTAACCCATACTCAGATACACATGATGATGTCACATTATTATGCAGATGTTATATTCTTAATAACGTGTAGATTGCTTCGTTTCGTTTGCATAATTATTGCTTGCCAAAATGAAATCTTCTGATATGACCCTGTATACGCAGTGCGACGTGTCCAACATCTGTGTATCCTAACAGCGGTATCCTGTTGCTGGTCTGACATAATATGAATGCGACATCCTATGTCCCAACCGCTGCTTCCCGTACGATCAACAAAACACAGACATGAGGCTAAGTCAGCAATGTCGCGCCCCCAGTCACACTCCCTGGACTCCTCTCCCTAGTGATACAAAACCATCTTCTATACAGTCAGCTCATGTCTCCTCTCCTTTGTTACCTACCTAATGCCTGACACCCAACCTTAGCCTTTTACAGTTGTTAAGGACAAACGTTGCTCAGTATTGGAGGGAATGCTAAAAGCCTGACCATTTGATCTGAAACATACTGATCTTGTAAATCATAAACATATATCTATGCGTCCACACGATTTACCAACTGTAGGATTAGAAGCAACAATAATGCAGGAACTTATGCATGAACCGTGTGTTGGATAGTTGTCCAATCGTTTATTATCTGTGCAAGTTTTAAAAAAATTAAATCAATATCATCTGTGTTATGATCTTCCTTCCTTGACGAACTTATGGTCCGACCATTAGGACATTTAAAAGACATCATTATGCTTACGTTTTCATTTTCAATTGTTTGGTGAGTAAACATTCGTATAGCTATAATTTTCAGATTTTCGTCTTTCTACCATACTAAATAATTTCTCTTTCAAAGACGTTTGTTCATGTCACAGGTGTTACAGGCAAAACTGCAAGAAGATGAGTTAACAGGGCATCATTCAGGTCTCATATCCATTTACCCCAGTGACACAAAAATGTTTAAAAAATACACATTATTCGAATTACTTGAACAGAGTCATTATAATGAAATAATGGTTCACCATTGTGTTATATATAATGTATCCCTACAGGCGCCTATGTTACCTCATTATGGCATAACGTCTTTACATATTCCCAAGGTATATTGTTACTGTCATTGTTTACTGAGTTGTGTCCAACCAGCTTCTGTCATCCTCCTTTCTTTCAGACGCCTCTACTCCTACCTCGTCATATAATAATGTGCGGTGCGACATTACCCATGCTCCTAGCACCAGCTACATCCTGTCATAAGTATCCACGCGAGTAATCCTCATGAGTGACATAATGTCATGACCTGTACAGTTACAGCACTGTTGATTTACAGGAAGAGCTCCAAACACGGCGCCAAGACAGTTTGATCCATAATGTTTGGGCTCACATGCTGGAATTTGATGGCACATATGGTCACAAATTATAAAGAAAATTAAAAGCATCATTGGACCAAATATATGTTGTCTTTACTTAAATTTCGATTTATTCCAAAATCGCATGTCATTTGGACATTAAAACACATTTTAGCATTACCATTTCAAATTGAGATGTGTTTTTATCAGTAACAGCAAAATATTAACACCATTTTCAATTTCACGACGGAAACCACTTTACAAACAGAAGCTTGTCATTGCCATATTAGTGTCTTATTCAAAGTTCCGTTGACACATTCTGTAAAAAGAAACTGAAGAAATTAGCAGGCATTAGCTGGATATAAATTGTTATTCTTTTCTGTAAAACTTGTGGTATGACAGATATCCTTCGGATCCATTTGATGATAGGATCCTTGTCTGTCTTCTTTCTCTCATTCCTATGGAAGCGTACTAGGGCCACAGTGAAATATTTTTTGTCTAAATATCTCCTACGTAGGACGTACTATCTCTAACGTAGGACTTAGTATCTCCTACGTAGGACTTACTATCTCCTACGTAGGACTTACTATCTCCTATGCAGGACTAACTATCTCCTACGTACGACTTAGTACCCCCTACGTACGACTTAATATCTCCTACGTAGGAGATAATGATTCAAGGCCATACTTGTTAAGTAAAACGTGTTATCTCTGCCAAATAATTGTATGCAGAACTGTTATAACTATAATTACACGCAAAAAAAACGCAAGTGCTTTAAGCAAATAGGTAACAAACATGAAACCATAAATTGATACGAGTTTTAGCATGTAGTGAAGCCTGATGGTGTTATCAATATTTTGGTTGCATTTTGGAAGCCCCGAGTAAAAACGCAACATGAAAAACGAATCGCCAAAACGCACCATTTCAATGAATTTGTGGGTATCATGCACCCATTTCTCGCGAAATTAAAAATGCACGAACTGTCACGAACTGTACTGTGTATAAAACTCTGGCCGATTCCTGGACCTTCCACTCCTTGGTCAACAATGCCACGCCTAACTCAAATTCAGAGAAACCAGGCTATCGGACGTTTGTAAGCTGGGGAGTCTGTCCAAGATGTTGCCCGTCATGTCAACGTTAACATAACCACAATTTACCGTCTCTGGCATCGATACAATGCTTCCCAGACCACAGATGACCTTCCTCGGAGCGGTCGTCCTAGGGTCACAACACCTCGACAAGATCGGCGGATTACCCGTCAACACCAGCGACATCCGTTCCTAACTGCAAGTGAAAGTGCTCTAGAGACCATAGGAACACATAATCGACACAGAAGCCGGGACACTGTGATCCGACGTCTCCTCAGATGCCGCGGACCAGCGCGTCGTCCTGTTCTCCAACCATGGCATCGACAAGCACGACTTCAGTGGGCACAGGGTCATCGCAATTGGCAATTGGGCTTAATGCGAGACTTGGACACATGTGCTTTCTGAATGTTGGTCAAGGTCGGGGACACGGCGTCACTGCTAAGCGGCATGTCGACCAAGTGATCTGACCCCACGTTGTTCCATTTTTTGCACAACATCAACAACACATTTTCCAGCAGGACAACGCTCGTCCCAATGTTGCCAGAGCTACCATGGCCTTTCTGCAATAACACAACATCCGTGTTCTACCGTGGCCAGCCCTCAGCTCTGATCTGAACCCCATCGAACACTTGTGGGATGAGGTTCAAAGGTGTCTGCACAATGGGCGCCCAGTCCCTACAACTGCCGATGAACTACGCACGGCTGCTCTGGATGTGTGCAGGAGGATCCCTAGGGCCTTCACAAATCGTCTGATCAACTCATTGTACAGCAGATGTGTGGCAGTGATCAAATGCTAATGGTAGTCACACCAGGTATTGACTGACATTTTTGGTATTGGCCCGAAACTGTGTAAGCCCTTTACATAAAAAACACCGATTATGTCATCTGCCTTTTAATCCATTAAACTGTCATTTTTTTGTCAATCTTGCCCTTTTAGTATTTCTTGTCTTTAATGTTGAAAAAAATAACATGTATACTGCATACTCGTCTTGCGTTTCTTTCGCGTGTGCGCATATATCAGTGCTGCACACATTTGCTTCTGAAACATAATGCACGTCTCCGTCTGTTATCATTATTTATCTGCTATTTTGTATGAATGAAATACTAGTATATAGGTTAGCCCCCCGTGGTGAAAAAGACACGCCATGTATAAAGTCACAATTGATTTGTAGTATCTCCAATAGACATGCAGTATTCTCTACGGAAGCGTGGTAGGGTCACGGTGAATTTTTTTGTGTGTGTCTAAGTATCTCCTACGTAGGAATTAGTATCTTCTACGTGGGACTTACTATCTCTTACGAAGGACTAAGTATGGCCCAGAATCACTATCTCCTACGTACGACTTACTATATCCTACATAAGATTTACTATATCCTACGTAGGACTAGTATCTTCTACGTAGGACTTACTATCTCCTACGTAGGACTAACTATCTCCTACGTAGGACTTAGTATCTCTTACGTAGGACTTAGTATGGCCTAGAATCACTATCTCCTATATACGACTTACTATCTCCTATATAAGACTTAGTATCTCCTACGTAGGACTTACTTTTTCCTACGTAGGACTTACTTTGATCTACGTACGACTTACTATATCCTACATACGATTTACTATATCCTATGTAGGACTAGTATCTCCTACGTAGGACTTACTTTCTCCTATGAAGGACTTACTATCTCCTAGGTAGGACTTATTATCATCTACGTACGACTTAGTATGGCCTAGAATCACTATCTCCTACATTCGACTTACAATCTCCTAGGTAGGACTTAGTATCTCCTACATATGACTTACAATCTCCTACGTAGGACTTAATATCTCCTATGCAGGACTTACTATCATCTACGTACGACTTACTATATCCTACATACGATTTACTATATCCTATGTAGGACTAGTATCTCCTACGTAGGACTTACTATCTCCTACGTAGGACTTACTATCTTCTACGTAGGACTTAGTATCTCTTACGTAGGACTTAGTATGGCCTAGAATCACTATCTCCTACATACCACTTACTGTCTCCTATGTAGGACTTAGTATTTCCTCTTACATAGGACTTACTATCTCATAATAAGTCCAACATAGGAAATATATAGTCCTACGTAGGAGATAGTGATTCTAGGCCATACTAAGTCCTACGTAGGAGAAAGTAAGTCCTACATGGGAGATGGTAAGTCCTACGTAGGACATTGTAAGTCCTGTTAGTTAGTCCTGCGTAGGCGATACTAAGACCTACGTTGGAGGTAGTGTGTCCTACGTAGGAGATACTAAGTCCTTCGTATGAGATAATTAGTCCTATGTAGGAGATACTAAGTCGTACGTAGGCGATACTGAGTCCTACGTAGGAGATACTAAGTTCTTCGTAGGAGATAATTAGTCCTATGTAGGAGATACTAAGTCCTACGTAGGCGATACTGAGTCCTACGTAGGAGATAGTAAGCCCTACGTTGGAGATACTAAGTTCTTCGTAGGTGAAATTTATCCCTACGTAGGAGATACTTAGACAAAAACAAAATCACTGTACTGTGGCCATACTACACTTCCGTAATTCTGTAACGAGTAATGTGAATAATAATGTCCGTATCCTAGCTGTTCATGATATATATTACGTTAAATGATATTATTGTTTCACTCGAAATGTCAATTAACCTCATCTGTATAAACCCAGGATTTTTATGAATAAAATTCGACATAAATTCAAAAGATAAATACACAGTGGAGTTACATTGCATATATATATATACACCAAACAGTTGATGAGCAGTGAGCGAAACGTGAAACACAGTTTGACCGGGTAATTCACTTCCTCGTTCGTCAACATGGCGGGTGTCGGGGTACTCGGAGTGGTGGTGATAGTGGGATGGATACAGCTGACATCGGGTGAGAAGACCAGATTGATTTATCACGAGGATATATTTATGCATTCGCCAAGTATGTGTACATCATTTACTGTTAGCAAATGTTTATTTGTGTACACTGAGGCTCATTCGTTATCAAGTCCTGCACTATGTTGATATGGAATATTCGTATAACGAAACAGGTGTTACAACTGATCTATATATAGGTGACGTCGGTTTACCATTTGAAGATGCAATAACAACCGTGTTGAAAACTCAGAATCTGACGTGTATCATATGCCAGCCCACCATACAGATAATATTGTGAAGAAGTTTTCTCAGGACATTGTCTTACCCGCTGATTAGTCCTACCTGCCGTGTTACATTTGGGAAGGGCATGGCTGAAATATTTAATTCAGATACGTGTTGTATTCGATCCGTTCAAAATCAAATAGGTGTAAGCAGCTAAGAAAAGATGGTAAAAATAACAATAACTAATATATTGTCCTCTTCGTTTACAACTCACTGTTGTTCGGAATGTTGGCTGCGCCCAAAGCCTTTGTTTATGTTGGAGTGAGACCAAAAGAGCAAGCTACACATGCAAATAAGACACATAGTAACCGTTGTTATGAATCGTAGACATCGACAAACGTCAAACTTGACAGCGGTAAAGATGCATCCTTGCATTGTACAAATTTACCACCTTCGAAGATTTACGCATAATGTGTCTCGTGTGAATATATATTGAAGGGCCCGACCCGATGTAAACAGATAAACTGCTCGAGTGTCACTGTAGTCATCTACCATAGAAGGGAGCAATGTCGGTTTATGTATGTCTGTGCTATCTGAACATCCAAAACAATGTATAAACAGACCACATCGTGTATATTTGCACTAACGCATGAAGGATCAACATACAGTTTTCATTCCATTTGTCGACAAACATAAGACATGTAATAGTTACAAAACATGCCATTTCGGTCTCTCTATTACCATATGAGTATGTCACTTAGGTGGCAAGAAAAAATGCATTGTATCAGATATTAAAACCCGGATGTCCAGTCAGCTATACCAAGGAGGCCTGTCATCCACATCTGTGACACTGCGATGGCAGCCCTTTTACTTGTCATAGGCACTAAGACTCCCCAAAGATCCGGATTGATATTCCTCTTCAGAAACCCAAACTTGTCATAAGAGGCGAGTAGAAAGATCGGTTAGTCAGGCTCGCTGACATGGTTGATACATGTCTCGTTTCCAACGTTCACAATAATATGTGCGGCGTTAAACAACAAATAAACAAACATCAATACCGGGGGTCCAGTCAAGTCATCTCTAGACCGTGGTCATATCGACGTCATGCCTACCCTTGGATCCAACAATCCCTACGCCGGAGTCCTTTCAACCCAACTCTAGGGAATCCCAGGGTCCTATTATTCCTACCCCAGGATCCCATTATCTCTATTCCAGGGTCATATCATCTTTACTCCAGGGTCATATCATCTTTACTCCAGGGTCATTTCATCACTACCTCGGATATCCCATCATCCCCACCCAATGATCCTGTCAATCAGATGTGATCTGTATGAGTCTTTATGAATGTCACTGGGAGTAGCATTGGGCCGTATATGAAAGACAAGAGAGTTGTTTTGGGATTTCAGCGTAGGAGGGAGAGATTATACCAAAAAAACGACAGCGATATAAGGTATTATTTGTGAATACATAAAGGAGGTACGTTGTTGGTGCAAGTATTGCTCACTCAGTATAGGATCAGTGAGTGTATTGTTTAGCATTGTAAGCCTTGCCTATTTACTTCCTGTTTGTCAAACAGGGGTGTCGGTTAGCTCTAGCTATTAGTGTGACAGAAAAAAGATTGGTATCAGATTCTGATAATATGATGGAATATCATGCATTTCTAAATACAGTATCTCAAGGTTTTCACACAGTTTTGTGGTAATATAAATACTCTTTAAAAAAGTAGGGGATATTCAGAAATACCTAAACAATTACCAAAACGTAAGTGATAATAGTTTCTTGAAATAATTGTAAGATAATAATGAACTAGTTGGGAACACAATACAAACGGAAACTGAAGTATGACAGCAGGTGTTATGACCGCCAACGATTTTGAAGGACGGAATTTTTCAAAGTTGACGTTTATGGATCAGCAGTGCATAATGCCAATGCATGAATTGTCAAATATTCATGCCCGACGAGGCATAGTGCGGATGCGTCTCCCAATGGCGATTTGAGGGAGTCATGCGGCGTCTGGCTTTTGATGTCTGTGCTGCTGGAGGTGAGTATGGACGTGCACCATGTATACGGGAGGTGTCGTTCTGAAAGACGAAACGTTGACCCGCATGCCTTGCAAACGGGACAACAAAGGGTGTAGGTTGTCCCGATAGTACGGTCCATTGACCATTCCTTGAAACAATTTGGAGTTGGGTTCGCTCAGTCAAAGTGATGACTGTCCCCACTGTATCCGATCAACAGCCAAACCTGTCATGAGGTCTCAGATTAACATTGGCTTGACGTTCATTTAGACGTCGCCAGACACGACCAAGCCTTCAACTACTCAGGACTCATCTGAAAACATGAAACGTGACCAGCGAAGATTTCGGCATTATATACGCCATTGACGTATGTCGGTAATATGAAGATCTGTAAGTGGTTGCACAACACGTGGCCGTCGAACATGAAGATGAGCTGCATGAAGACGGTTTCTTATTGTCTGACCCGTATCAGGTACTCAAGTTGCCTGATAAAAGTTGGAAGCAATTTTATTCACGTTTGAGCCTGTTTTCGTGAAGCCTGTTTTCGGATCAATAGATTCCGTACTCTTGTCGTTGTCCTGGGTAGCCCTGAATGGGGTCGATCATCAACGTTTTGGGTTTATTGTACCTGTTCCATAGTGTGCTAATCACAGACTGTGATACATTGAACATATTTTGAACTGCACGCCAATAGCGCCTCGACACACCGCGCTTTGCAGGCGCATACATAAACAATGAATGGAATCAAGTAAATCACTGAATGATAGGAAGAATCAATTAGATTGACATAAATAATGACCAACAGTGATTAATCGACCTTCACTGAGAGAATCAAAATGAGGAGTAACACCCTTTGCAGGTTTGTAAACGCCCGTATATGTTTTGTCGGTACGTTTTACTGACATTAACGTTCTTGCAAAGAATGGTTGTTGCCATCACGTGTCCTTGTTTTCATACTTGGTACTTACTACGATAGTAGATTGTAAGTGCTCTTCTTCTTTCAACTATTGTTAACAAAGTATGTTCACATCACAAGTTTGCGAGAAGTCAAAACACAAGTTGGTTGCAGGTTAAAATGTTTTGGAAGCATGCTTGGCATACACCCTGCTGCTGTCACGTTTGAAACAATAGTACTTGTGATGTGAGCCTGCACGTTAAGGTTTCACAGAGATTGACATGTCTCTATCAGGGATAAAACGTAATCATAAAGGGACAGCTTCTGGTCCATCCACTTGTTCTTTTGTGTTGTGGGTGTAATCAACAAGAACAATAATCGGTGCAGCATACATTGAATAACATTGTTACTGTTTGTGAACGACTGACATATATTTCAAATAAGGTTTCAGTCTCGCATATTTGGAGAGCTGTAAATAAATCCAAGGGTCAGAACGGCATCAACTGTATTGGCCATCTAAGCAATATAATTTCCAGTAAAATACGATAATCATAATTATTGATCACGTTTTCTGATGTCACTTGTTACAAGATTCTTTGAAACATTTAACAACGTAAGAACCATGTAACAAAACATACCGAGTAAGTGAATCGATGACGAATCAACAGGTTAACTTTCTAACTTATGTTACCCTCTCATATATTGTTGAAGAGGACACATCTTAATCATGTGCACATCAATATAATTTATGTGGAAGACATTGAATGGGACGAATGGAAAATAAATTTAAGTTATTGTGCATACAGACATGTATAGGCTTTAGTACATCCCTAACTGGGAGATTGCGGGTTTAAATTACAGTTAAGATTGGGCCTAATTTGAAAGCACGTGATGCTTGGACATTATACGTGTCCATTGAAGCACACTTAAGTATGAAGGTCAAGTTCATTCTCAGGATCATAAGTTCACTACATATGTAAATAGTTCTATTTACCTGTGTACCCATGCTTTTTGGATCTAGCACAAACAAGTGAGGTGAGGTAAAATGGATTTTGAGATAATTACACTAATATCATTTGTGTGTGTGCGTGCGTGGGTGCGTGGGTGTGTGTGTACATATGCGTACTGACTCTGAGACGGCCAAACAGTGATGCGAGTAATGTCATTAGACTGGAAGTGATTTCATTAGACACGAAGTGATGTCATCAGACTGGAAGGGTTTTCATTCGACTCGAAGCGATATCTTTAGACTTGTATCATTGACCTAAGTGACCCATTGAACATGGGGGCCATCAGCTATCATCAGATGACTCCACGTGTCATGGGCAAATCGACGGCTCGACACTGCCAACAATAACAAGACATTGAATAGAGGCCAATAAGTCGTGTTTGATGAGCCACCGGAAAGTAACAATGTGGAGGTATACTGCGATGCATACACGAACAGACGCCAGACACAGGAGCGACGCGCTATGATGAACGGTCTACCTGGAGTATGTCATGTAACATGATTCAGATTCATATGCATAAAGAAACAGATCAGCAACACGGGAGCACAATTGGTGCCCATGAGGAAGCCTATTTCCTCCGAAAATGTCTCCCCCCACATTTTACATGAATGTTATCAATGAGGGAGTCCAGCGTTTCACATATTGTTTTCTCATTTATCTCCTGAAGCTCTGAAGATAGATATTTAGCTGTCTCTATGGTCACCACAATTTGTTACAAAAGTCCCATGGATGAAGGATTGAGGTTTTCCCTTAAGTTTATCATGTTGGATGGTGGTGTACAATTTGCAAAATCAAATGTTTTGAGAGAATTGAACCTGGTTCTTTTCTGAGATTGTCAATAGGCACGCAGATCCTTGGAGGTTTTGAGAATCAACATGGTATTAATTCCCCTTTACTTTGTGTGGCTTTAAATAACTTCCTTCCTTGATTATATTCAGGGTTATTATAGTTCTTTCAGACAGAGACTTGGTGGTACTTTTGCTGGACCTAGCAATATTATTTCTCTTTGTATGGATTTTTTTTAGCTTTGGAATCCAGTACAAACGAAGAATGAACAAAGATGATAGAACTGTTGTATGGTTTGGGCGGGGTGAACATACAAGCTTTATATGTGAATTTTTATATGTCATTTATGCCAAGTTCTTTGGTGAAACAGGAATTGAAGTGATGCTTACATACATTGGCTATGTAATGTGTGGCCTTGTCACTGCGTAGAATGCAGACAGAACTGTACGACACCATTAGACCAACAGTCATATACAGCAACGAAGGAGTGAATATTTAAGCTTAAATTAATCTAAAAAAAGACAAAATTGAGACAAGAAATGTGTCAACATAGGTGCAAGGAACTCGGCAAGTGTATTTTATGTGCATCAGGGATTAATACTGCAAAAATTGTATCTGTGTCTTTAACATGGTGATTAAATATATTTCTAGATTCTGAATACATGGATATTTCCACACAAACCATAATATCAGTTATGCGAATCAGTATATTGAATTGAATAAGGATCTAAGTTGATTTTGTCCTTGTGCCGCACAAACGTACACATCACAGCTACACAAATCTAATCTAAAGCAGATATAGTGACTTTAATGGTTGCACTAATGTTTCCTGTTACGAACCCAACCTAACTGTAAATAATTACAACAAAGGAATGTACTTGGATACAATAACTCACATATAATCCAGAGATTAGATATTATTACGTGACTATTTCGTAGTTCCTGTGATAACTTTTATCAAGTATAAAAAATATACTTATATAAAAGTCAAAAGTAACTTGTATTATGTATCATTTTTTATAGTCTGATCTTTCGGGAAGCCTATGACTCAAAACTGATCTTGTCAAACATTGAAAGTGTACTGGAGTTTATTAGAGAGTTCTTAAAGATTGTGATGAACATGCCATAAAGTTCTAAACAAATTTCGAAATTAGGCTGTACATAAGTCTTCACAGAGTCAGATAATTGGACATGCGACTGTGTGTTGTCACCCTAACACATGGAAAGGAAACTCAAGTTATCCTGGTCTGGATAGACAACTGGTTGTCTTTGTACACAGTTAGACGATTGATCAACAAGTTATTACTGATTTAAAGGTGTCCATTCATACAATTTCCATATCTATTTTGCCCTTTACGCCAAATGGAATTTCGGTGGATTATCGAGAATGGTTAGTCTCTTGCATTGCCGTTTCCTCGTATATTTTATGAGCATTGAAATGCTTTTTGTTTGCTTTTGTGTATATCGAATCGGACCGATGACCATCGAGCCCTCATGGCTTCATTCGCCTACAGTCGACTTCTGAGAGACTTACATTAATTTAATATATACTGGAACACCAGTAACTGGATGTGCACGGGTATGTTGAACACCATCACTTATATTGCCCAATGTGGTATCAACAGTACATGTACGAGGCACACGTGCCCTAAAGCACCGCATTCGCTGTTCAAACCAGGAACGTATTGATCAGTGTTCTGTCATGATTTCGTCAAAGGTGAAAATGTATCAGCACAATGCTCATTATTCTGTATATAAATGCCTAACCCATGAGCACAGTGTACAGGCGCTTCTATTGGACCAGGAAGTTTGATATCACTCATGTGAAGTAGGAGACGTCAATTGTTTGTGCCACACTGCACAGTTACTGTCTCTTGAAAGGGCATGTTTTGCTATGAGCAGATAGTCGTCACAACGCCGGGCAGCCTGTACACCCTGTTTACTGACCGTGTAACGAATGTACTGACACCTTCTGAGCCAAGGGGATAGGATAACTAGGGACGAGGGAAAGGATATACTAACTTTTAAGTTTTCACGAAGGGCACCAGATCAGTACTATTTACTATGATTGTTCTTTTCTCGGGACAATTGAATTATTTTATTGCAAATGTAAACCTTGAAACGTATATTCTCCCAACCTAAGACTCAAGGACGTTTCACCACCTCTTGCACTTGCGACTTATATCTTTAAAATTAGCAAAAAATATTGATGCCAATTAAGTAAATATGATTATATACAAAATCAACTTCAACAAAAGATATCCTTTAAATCTACAAGACTGTTTTGGAATAGAAAGAATACACATTGACCAACTAACAAAAATCGCGTTTTGCGAAATAAACTTTTTTGATTGGCAAGTGTTAAATGAAGAAATTACAATTGATACAATTTGTGTACGGGCTAGACACTTACGATTGAGTCAATTAAAAGGGAGGTAACTCCTGAATGACTATATATACGTCAAAGTGTTATATTCACTGCAGTGAAATATCAAATGTTATGTTCACTGCAATGAAAATACCACATTTCCAAACTTCAGAAAACTCTTTCACTCTGAAGTATACTAATTCATGACAAAATTGTGTTTTGAAATGTCTCCATTATTAAGGTAGCATAATCTATCCACTAACATGCTTATCATAGGGTCGACAATGAAGCCAAGTTCACCCAAGAAAAGGTTCTCATTGATCATAATAATATGATTGTCAACTATCGAGTACCTTTGTCAGTATTTATATCATTCTTTGTATCTTGTGAAATAAAACTGATTTGAAAGTATTGCAGCTCCACTTTTCCACATCATTTTCATTTATGTTTTGTTATGTTAACAATCATATCTGGCTTCTGAACCACAGTGCAGTTATCCCGCAGTAAAAATGAAGAGATAATTTTCGTCTCATGAGTCAAGCACATATCCCATATTGTATTGCTTTAAACAATTAAAAGCTTTAGTATTCCCGAAGCTTGTCTCAAGAACTTCCAAGGATTAGAAATGATCTGTATAAAAAAATAATATCAAATGATAGTTACATCAGGAATATTCCCCAATATTTCACAGTTTTCAGAAAATTTGTCCTGAGCCATCGCCGAATCGACAAGGAAAGTTGAAGTTTCCGATGACATTGACAGGGCGAATGTGAAAATACTACCTACATGGAGGATGAACACAACCCTGCACAGCGTTCTGTGTCACTAAACTAGTTGTCCCATCTTGATGACGATTGACGTTGAACACACTATGCTATTTCAACAGCTGTATAATGAAAAATGAATTTCCCTTTGTGGTCAACAAACTACTGATGTCAGTACCAGTAAAACATTCTGTATAACGTTAAGCTTAAGCTTTGGCGTTGTAGCTAGTGACAGGTTGTAGTGTTTTGTACATTCAACCTACGTTACGTCAAAAGGTGAAGGCTGTTGTCTTATGTTTACTCGTCTATCCATTCTGTCTCATGTCAGGGCTTATGGATTGTGTGGCTAAATCAGTGAAAAAGAACATGCAGAAACAATACAACAGAACATGGTGTGGTCGCTCGTACCGATTGTGTCTGCGTCTTCCTGTCTGTAAATACGTGTACTTCAGCTTGGTCGTGGGTGTTTTCACAAAATGTAAGTTTCCCGTCCCTGCCGCTGTCACCAGGTGACCGTTTATGCAGGAACGTATACGGACGTTTAAACGTTCATACTCTTTGTCATGCCAGGTGAATAACACGAACACCCTCAACGCACAGTGAACGATAGCCACAATAGTCATTCAGAGAGGGTCGTTCAACTCTCTGTCACATTGATAGTCACGTGAAGGCAGAATAAGTTTCCTGGTGACTGGAGACTCGCCGCCATGGAGGGGGTCAGAGTCGTTGTCCTGCTCTGTGTCTATGTGCTGCACTTAACATCAGGTAGGTGGTTATCTTATAACTTAGAAGGAAAGTCCTTTGTATCAATTGTATCATAAAAATGGATTTCAAGGAATTTACTGACATGTGATGAGCGATGCGGTTTCATTATTGCGTCTGCTCCTGTAGAACATCTAAAACACGCCTCTTTGATTGAAATAGTTTGAAATGAAAGTAACATTGTTTTTTTTATAAATAACATGATCATTATTTGGGGAAAAAACATGTTGCTTGATCAGGACTTGAGGAGCTAAAGTTATACCTGTGCAATAGACTCTAAATGTCTTTGTACTGGTTATGAGATTGCCTATTTACCTTGTAGAAGTAAAGTATGGCTGGGCGTTATTAATCTTGCTCACGTCTATACATGCCGCATTAGCCCACAGTGAATATAATCTGTTTCTCTCTCAGCCTCTGTCTTTCTCTCTCTCTCTCTGTTTCTCGTTCTCTCTCATCAGAACTAATATATATTACAGCACGTTGCAAAGACCCTTTCGGCTTTTGAACGACCTCGGATCTTATGCTGACAAACCAAACATCATGAGATGGGACATTCTTGGATTAATACCCATGAGCATTGAACTTAGAGAGACCTAGGGCGATGGGCCACTGGGTCACTCGTAGTTAGAAATACGTTGATTCCGGAGTAAGCTGGGATATTTATATTCTTTATATGGGTCATGTGGTGCCATTGTCCACATTGCGAACGTAAAACATATAAACTACTTCCCTGGGGGCTATAGCGCGGGAATGTAGCTTCACAGTGATCAGCTGTGAGAAAGAGCATGTGATACGATGAACGAGCAGCCCTGGTACAAGGAACATTTGTACATTGTATACTAACCATGTCATGACTTTTGCAATTTGTCATGGTTCAGAAATAGGGGTGTGCTTAACTTTATTCTTTGTGTTTATAATGTAAATGTGTTATAAATATATATCTGTGATCATCACTTGATTACATTATTCGAACATATTGTAATCACAGTCTGTGTTCTTTACGATGTTATTGCCATGCCCCTTGTCCACATGCGGTAGAAGGCAGCGCGAATACATTCAATTTGTGTCAAAACAAGAAAAGTAATCGCGCTAGTGCAACCGTTTTGCACGTGTATCTGATTATTATGCATCATCTCTGGTCAGAACACAATGACGCACTTTCTGGTCAGTATACAAACAAACCCTTTCTGATCATTTAACATCTTCCCTGATCAGTACACAAGAACACAACCTCTGGTCAGAAAACAAGCACATCGTTTATGGTCAGTACACAAACTCGTCCTCTCTAGTCAGTACACAACACGTCCTCTCTAGTCAGTACACAATGACGCCCTCTCTAGTCAGTACACAACACGTCCTCTCTAGTCAGTACACAATAACGCCCTCTCTAGTCAGTACACAACACGTCCTCTCTAGTCAGTACACAATGACGCCCTCTCTTGTCCGTAATAATGACGTCCTCTAGTCTTTAGAAAGTAATAAAGGACAGCCTCTCTTGTCAACACACAAACGCGCCCTCTCTAGTCAGTAACAAAGACACAGTCACATTCTCTCTTGTCTATAATAATGACATCCCCTCTAATCAACACACAGGCACGTCTTTTGAGGTCAATACAAAAAGATGTCAGTCATCTATAGTCAGTACACAAGCACCTCCTCTCTGGTCAACACACAAGGACATCAACTTTAGGCAGTAGTGGAAACGTCCTCTCTAGTCAGTACACAATGACGCCCTCTCTAGTCAGTACACAATGACGCCCTCTCTAGTCAGTACACAATGACGCCCTCTCTAGTCAGTACACAATGACGCCCTCTCTAGTCTTTAGTAAGCAATAAAGGACGTCCTCCTCTCTGGTCAACACACAAGGACATCATCTTTAGTCAGTAGTGAAGAGCGTCTTCTCTAGTCATCATCATACCCTCCCTGGTCAGTATACAAATTCGTCCTATCCAGTCAGTTCTCAAACACGTCCACTCTGATAAGTGCGCAAGAACGTCCACTATCGTCAATAAACAAGCATTAACCCATCAGTCAGTTATGCGGGACGTCCTCTCTGGTCACGATACAAGCACATTCTCTATTGACCGTAATAATGACGTCATCACTAGCCAGTACACAAGTACGTCCTGTCTGTACACAGGGGCGTCTTCATTTGCTAGCACACAAACATGGTTACTTGTGATACCCAATTCATGACAACATGCAATTCCCATTGTCACATCACTCGATGAGGAAACTGTTTTACTTAACAAGAAATGACAAATATCCTCTTTGTATTTCCTCTATTCTGGGGCATCATGAATAACATTTTGTGGCCAACTTACAGTTTAATCTTGATAACACAAACTCCATGGGTGATCAAGATTGTCACCAGATATTTGATTAGATAAGCTCTACAAAGACTGAGTAAGTGACTGTGTTACTTTGTTTCATTATCATGTCATCATATCCAGAATATCTTCGCAGGGTTTCCGGTATAGCATTGATCACCAGTAACCTTCGCTTGACGTAAGAGGAAACCAAAATAGACAGATTTCGCTGATTACGTGTTTTCGTGCGCAGATGTCGTAGGCCGTTGCTTGGACAGTGTTTGTGTCCATTATAGCATATTTAAGTTGGAAGGGCAAGTTCATTCTAATGATATACATTGACTACATATGCTCTGTTAATGAGAGACACATTATTTGCTAGGTGTTGTTGAACTGGTAAGGCTTAACCTTCGCGTGTTAGTGTTTGTGAGTGTGTCTGTGTGTGTGTGTGCCTGCCTGTGTCAGTGTGTGTGTGTGTGTGTGTGTGTGCGTGCGTGCGTGCGTGCGTGCGTGCGTGTGTGTGTGTGTGTGTGTGTGTGTCTGTGTCCGCGTGTCTGTGTCCGTGTGTCTGTATGTACTAGCCCGGATTTATATTTTCACGCCACCGTTTAACATGGAAATCCGACACAGTGTACTGGCTCTGAGTGACAGTGATGTCATAAGACATCGAGTTATGTCATTAGACTTGACGTGATATCATTAGACTAGCAGTGGTATCATTTGACTGAAAGTAATGTCCACAGAGTTGAATTTTCACTTTCGCCTCATGGCCCGCGATCCAACCACCCAGGTGTCTGTGTAATCTCAAGGTACATGCAGCTCGAGTGTCACTGTAGTATTAAGTATGTTTGTAGGAGTATAGCATCTCGGGTTACTTGTATTATTGACTCAAGTGATAATGACCCTTTGGACAAGGGGGCCATCAGCTATCTTCAGGTGATTCCATGGGCCATGGACTGATCGACGGCTCAACACTGCCAACAATAACAAGACACTGAGCAGAAGCAAGAAGTTGCGTTTAATGCGTCACCAGAAAGTACCAATTTGGAGGTATTCTACGATACATACACGAACACACGACAGACACAGGGGGGACGCGCTGTGATGAACAGTATACCTGCATAATGATGTACACGTTCGACTGTATCTACATGAGGGCTTTGGTAAAACACAATCTACACGTGACCAACACATGGTCACATGATATAACACGGTATCTACAAATATATATAGAGCATATCATCAACACAGGTCCATGTTGTATTGCACCATATACATGTAACATTAGCTAAATGATGATAAATATAGTGCATTGTCTATGATATACTCTGTACCTATGTGAACATGACGAAATGCAGTGTAAAGATCACATGATGCCTAATTTGTTTGTATATGACATAGCCTTGAGCTGCATGCAGAAGTTGGAGAATGTAGGGAAACCAGGTTCTTTGTTAGAAAGTCTAAATTACGCAGAGAATCAGATTTCTTTTTCAGTGTCTCAATTCGCAATTTTAGATAACTCTGTTTCCTCTGTTATACCAAAACATGAGTGGACAATTATATTTGGCGAACTACACCAGTCCACATGCTTGGTCTGGTCAGTGTTCAACAGCTCCCACCAAGAAGTACTTCCATATTATTATTAATTGACATCATATTCTCCTCCGACCTGACGTGACCGGATGTTCTGATAATTGTTAGTGACGATATAGCTGAAAACTTGACTATAAACCTTAACTCACCCACTCACTCTTATGAACTGTCATCTGCTGTCAGTCATTCAGTCAGTTTTACGCCACTTTTAGCAATATTCCATCGATTCCACAGCAGGGGACTGATGTCATTGCAACAGTAACTTGCTCGCATCAGACACATGTTGCCAAATGGATATATTCGACCCTTCTACAACAAATAATGTATGGTAACATAGATGAGGTCTTAATTTAATAAAACAATTATTTTCTGGATAACAAAATGAAGGCTGTGTTTCATCCTTTTCATCGGCGAGCTAGCAGCTACTTAGACATAAACAGTACCACTAAGAGACTTCTTAACATTTTCTTCAAGAAGCTTTTTTCGCACTTATTGAGAATCTGTAAAGAAGAAAAATGCGTTGCGTGAGGATTCTTTTCCTGGTTACGGGAAATATTCAAAGTACAGGAAAAACAAAGATATAACCCACAGCCCATGAAGTAAAATGTCCCGAGTCGGATAGTTCTGATATTTCGACTGGTCGCAGAAAAAAAGGCATGAAGTCATTATAGGTTATAAGGTTGAAAAACAGAGCAGACAAGTGGCGCTTACTTATCGAGAAAGAAACATACTGTGCACAATGCAGAAAACACGGCACGTCCTAACCATATGACTGCTGCACTAGTCCAGGGTGAATTGTGTGACAAGTACGCGAGACTCGTGCTACGTACTACTGAAATGTAAAGTAGTCTTGCATATCTTAGTCTATAATCAGGAAATGCCCCAATCGTCTCATGGTTTGTGTACATCACTGATGATTAGCTATTGAACATTTGTCTACACTGAGATGCACTGGTTACCAATGTATGTGATGTAAGGATGTCGAATACATGCCAAATATAACAAGTTGTGCAAGTGATTCATGTATAGGCGACCCCGGTCACACTCTGACATGAATAGTACAACACCCTTCCAGACACCCTTTAAATATATATAAGGCGAAATATATATGTTGTAATCAATAGTTGATGTCCTCAATGGTACGTCGTCATGGCTGACCGCGTCTGATCTAACCGAGATGGCAGCTACCCTGCTACCACTGTCGTTATGTCAACCTCTCTCCGTGGGTCACATCCACGCTAAGTGGCGTAATGTAGGGAAAAGAACTGTTGACACGCTACCCAACTGTCCTACAATGTATCCTTAGGTTGCTCAACACCGAAGCTGTGTGGCTTGAGAGTTATAAACACGCTCAATAGATGTGCAGTGAGCGTAACGTTTGACACAGTTTGGCCGGATATTTCACTTCCTCGTTGCTCAACATGGCGGGTGTCGGGGTACTCGGTGTGGTTGTGATAGTGGGGTGGATACAGCTGACACGGAGTGAGAAGAACAGATCCGTCTATTTCGAGGATATGTGTATGTATTCCTCGAGTATGTAGACATCACTGAGAGCTAGCTATTATTTATTTTACTATAAAGAAATCAGATGGGTAGCATTCTACGTCTAACGAATCAATTTTGGAAAAGATCGGTCCACCATTTGCATGTGCAGAGAAAACGTACCAATCACAGCTAAACTAAGCTAATCTAAATCAGAGATAGTGACGTTAATGGTTGCACTTATGTTCCATGTTACGAACCCAAACTAACTGTAAATAATTACAACAAAGGGTTGTACTTGGATAATATAACTCACATACAATTTCAATCTTTTGTTATCTTATTAATGTTGTTGTCCTTGAATGTACATATACATATGCTCTCTGCCTCATGGCATTCATTCACCTGATGAAGGAGTAAGCATATACTCCGAAACGTTGTGTTCCTCATAATAAAGAAGTTGACATCCATATATTCTCTTCTTTATGGTTAGTTGACGTTTTATATTTTATGATTAATGAAATGTTTTTGGTTTGCTTTTGTGTATATCGAATCAGACCGCTTACCGTCGAGCCATAATGGCTTCTGTCGTTGTTCATGCAAACAGTCGACTTCTAACAGACTAACATTAATTAAATATTTACTGGAACACCAGCCACTGGATGTGCACGGGCATGTGGGACATCATCAGCTATATTGCCCAATGTGGTGTCAATGGAAGTAGGCACATGTGCCAAAAAGCACCGCATTCGCTGTTCAAAGAAGGAACACATTGATCAGTGTTCTGTCATAATTTCGTCAAAGGTGAAAATGTATCAACACAATGCTCATTATTCTGTATATAAATGCCTAACCCATGAACACAGTGTACAGGCGCTTCTATTGGACCAGGAAGTTTGATATCGCTCATGTGAAGTAGGAGACGTCTGTGAGCAGCTAGTCGTCACTATGCAGGGCAGCCTGTACACCCTGTTTACTGACTGTGTAATGAATGTATTGATACCTTCTGAGCCAGAGGCTTTTGTGATAATGAGGGACGAGGGAAAGGATATACTATTTTTTAAGTTTTTACGAGTAGCTCGAGATCACTACTATATACTATCTGTGTAGTTTTCTAGAGGAAAATTGAATTATTTTATTGCAAATGTAAACCTTGTAACGTAAATTCTCCCAACTTAACACTCAGGGACGTTTCACCACCTCTTGCATTTGCGACTTATATCTTTAAAAATATAAACAAAAAATATTGATGCCAACTAAATTAATATGATGATATACAAAATCAACTTCAACAAAAGATATCCTTTAAATCTAAAAGACTGTTTGGGAATAGAAAGAATACACACTGACCAACTAACTAAAATCGCGTTTTGCGAAACAAATGTTTTTGATTGGCAAGTGTTAAATGACAAAATTTACAATTTATACAGATTCAAGAGATTAACGGCAAGAAGCGATATTAATTCCATAAATGACCCTCTGTCTTTATTTTGTAATGTCAATGTAGAACTTAGGTAAATAGGAAGTTAGTTTGTGTACGGGCTAGACACTTACGATAGAGACAAGTAAAAGGAAGGTAACTCCTGAATGACAATATATACGTCAAAGTATTATGTTCACTGCAGTGAAATATCAAATGTCATCTTCACTGGAGTAGAATATTAAATGTTATGTTCACTACAATGAAAATACTACATTTCCCAACTTCAGAAAACTCTTTCACTCTGAAGTATACTAATTCATGGCAAAATTGTGTTTTGAAGTGTCCCCATTAGTAAGGTAGCATAGTCTATCCACTAGCATGTTTATCATAGGGTCTACAATTAAGCCAACTTCACACAAGGTGGCTAAATCGGGGAAATAGAACATGCAGAACTAATACAACAGATCATGGTGTGGTCGCTCGTAAATACCGATTGTGTCTGCGTCTTCCTGTCTGTATATACGTGTACTTGGTCGTGGGTGTTTTCACAAAATGTGACTTTCCCGTCCCTGCCGCTGTCACCAGGGGATCGTATATGCAGGAACGTATATGGACGTTTAAACATTCATTATCTTTGTCATGCCAGGTGAATAACACGAACACCCTCAACGCACAGTGAATGGTAGCAACAATAGTCATTCAGAGAGGCTCTTTTAACTCTCTGTCACATTGATAGTCACGTGAAGGCAGAATAAGTTTCCTGGTGCACAGACTCGTTGTCCTGCTCTGTGTCTATGTGCTGCACTTTACATCAGGTAGGTGTCTATCGTATAACTTAGAAGGAAAGTCCTTTGTATAAATTGTATAATAAAAATGGATTTCAATGAACTTACTGACATGTGATGAGCGATGCGGTTTCATTATTGCGTCCACTCCTGTAGAACACCTAATACATGCCTTTGTTTTATAAATGACATGATCATTATTTAGAAAAAATCATGTTGCTACAACAGGACTTAAAGAGCTTAAGTTATACCCGTGCAAAAGACTCTAAATGTCTTTGAACTGGCTGTGAGAGTGCCGATTTACCTTATAAAAGTAAAGTATGTCTGGGCGTCATTTAACGTGTACACGTGTATACATGCCGCTTTAGCCCCCAATGAATATATGCCGTGTGTGTGTGTAGCAAAGACCCTTTCGGTTTTTGAACAACCTCGGATCTTATGCTGACAAACCAAACATCATGAGATGGGAGAATCTGGCATTAATTACCAGGAGCATCGAACTAAGTGAGACCTGGGGCGGTGGGCAAAGTCTATGTTGTTGCCGATGTCATTGCCGTGCTCCCGGTCCACATGCAACGCGAAGGCAACGCGAATACGTTCAATTTGTGTCAAAACAAGAAAAGTAATCGCGCTAGTGCGACCGTTTTGCACGTGTATCTGGTGTACCTGGTCATTACACACACAAACCCTTTCTGATCACTTAACATTTTATCTGATCAGTAAAAAAACACAACCTCCTGTCAGCACACAAGCACATCCTCCCTAGTCAGTACACGATGATGCCATATCTAGGCATTACATAATTACGCCCTCTCTGATCAGTACACAATGACGTCCTCTCTGGTAAGTAAAAAGGACGTCCTCTTTGGTCAACACACACACGCGCCCCCTCTGGTCAGTAACAAAGACAGAATGACATTCTCGTTTCTCAGTAAGACAATGACGTTCTCTCTCATCAACACACAAACACGTCTTCTGTGGTCAGCACACAAAGATGTCATCCGTAGTCAGTAAACGAGCACCTCCTCTCTGGTCAACACACAATGACATAATCTTTAGTCAGTAATGAAGTACGTCCCCTTTGGTCATTTCACAATCATACCCTCCTTGGTCAGTTTACAAATTCGTCCTATCCAGTCAGTTCTCAAGCACGTCCACTCTGGTCAGTGCACAAGTACTTCCACTATCGTCAATAAACAAGCATATCCTCTTCAGTCAGTTATGCGGGACGTCCTCTCTGGTCACGATACAAGCACATCCTCTTTAGTTTGTAATAAATGACGTCATCACTGGCCAGTACACACGTTCATCCTGTCTGTACACAGGGACGTCTCCATTGGTTAGCACACAAGCATTGTTACTTGTGGTGTCCCATTCATGACAACATGAGGAGACCCTTTTACTTAACAAGTAATAACAAATATATATCGCTCGTCACTACATCGCTGAAATATTGCGATTGTGACGTTAAGCTTAATCTAACTCACTCATTCCAAGATTCGCCAAATTCAAAAATATCAATACTATATTGCTATCTATTACTTAAGTCCATCATGTAAGTCCTTGTACATACATAGTACATCCCTAGCTGTGAGATAACGTGCTGGGTTTAAATTTCCGTTTGGAAGTTATATCAGAATTCGGCCTACTTTAAAAGAACGTGATGCTTGCACATAATATGTCTCCATTATAGCATATTTAACTTGGGAGGTCAAGTTCATTCTCATGGTCATACGTTCAGTACATATGCTCTATTAATGAAAGACACATTTTTACTGGGTGTTGTTGAACTGGTAAGGCTAAACCTTCCCGTTAAAGTGTTAGTGTTAGTCTGTGTTAGTGTGTTAGTGTGTGTGTGCGTGTGCGTGTGCGTGTGCGTGCGTGCGTGTGTGTGTGTGTGTGTGTGTGTGTGTGTGTGTGTGTTTGTGTGTGTGTGTGGCTGTGTATGCGTGTCTGTGTGTGTGCGTGTGTCTGCATGTACTAGCCCGGTTCACGCCACCGTTAAAAATGGATACCTGATGAATTTTATGCCTGCAGTATGTGATGTAACACGACATACACGTACTTCTATATAATCATTAGGTCTGCGGCTAAACACAATATACACGTGACCAACACGTGGTCATATCATATTACATGGTATCTACAAATGTATATAAAGCATATCATCAACACAGGTCCATGTTGTATTGCACGTTAACATGTAACATTAGCTTAATGATAATAAAGATATAATGGTCTAAGATATTCTCTGTGCCTACATGTACATGATGAAATGCAGTGTACACATCACATGATGCCTGAAATGTTGGTATATGACCTAGCCGTGAGCCGCATGCAGGAGGTGGAGAATGTAGGGAACACAGGTTGATTGATAGAAGGTCTGAATTACGCAGAGAATCAGATTTCATTTTCATTTTCTCAATTTGCAATTTTTGGTACCTCTGTTACCTCTGTTATTCCACAACATGGGTGGACAATTAAATATGGCGGGCTGCACCAGTCCACATGCTTGGTCTGGTCAGTGCTCAACAGCTCCCACCAAGAAGTATTTTCATATTATTATCAACTGACATCTTATTCTACCCTATCCTGACATGACCGGATGTGGGTCTCTTCTAATAATTATTGTTAGTGACGATATAGCTGAGATATTACGGATGTGACGATAAACCTTAACTCACTCACTCACTCTTATAAACTGTCATCTGCTGTCAGTCATTCAGTCAGTTTTACGCCACTTTTAGCAATATTCCAGCAATTCCACAGCAGGGGACTGATGTCATTGCAACAGTAACTTGCTCGCATCAGACACATGTTGCCAAATGGATATATTCGACCCTTCTACAACAAATAGTGTATGGTAACACAGATGAGGTCTTAATTTAATAAAACAATTATTTTCTGGATAACAAAATGAAGGCTGTGTTTCATCCTTTTCATCGGCGAGCTAGCAGCTACTTAGACATAAACAGTACCACTAAGAGACTTCTTAATATTTTCTTCAAGAAGCTTTTTTCGCACTTATTGAGAATCTGTAAAGAAGAAAAATGCGTTGCGTGAGGATTCTTTTCCTGGTTACGGGAAATATTCAAAGTACAGGAAAAACAAAGATTTAACCCACAGCAATATTCTAGCAAATCCACAGCAGGGAATTGATGTCATTGCAAAAGTAACTTGTGGGTCATCAGACACATGTTGCCTCATGGATATATTCGACCCTTCTACAACAAATAATGTATGGTAACACAAATGCGGTTTTAATTTAATAAAACAATTATTTTCAGGAACAAACAAAATAAAGGCTGTGTTTCATCATTTTAATCGGCGAGCGAGCAGCTACTTAGTCATATTTCATTAAACAGTACCTCAAAGAGACATCTTTAAATTTTCTTCAAGAAAAGTGAGAATCTGTAAAGAAGAAAAATGCGTTGTGTGAGGATTCTTTTCACGGTTACGGGAAATATTCAAAGTACAGGAAATACAAAGATTCAACCCATAGCCCATGAAGTAAAGTCGGATAGTTCTGATATTTCGACTGGTCGCAGAAAAAAGGCCTGAAGCCATTACATGTTATAAAGTTGATAAAAACAGAGCAGTGAGAGAATATAAGTGGCGCTTACATATCGAGAAAGAAACATACTGTGCACAGTGCAGAAAACACAACACGTCCTAACCATAACAGTGTTACAATTGTCCAGGGTGAATTGTGTGACAAGAATATCTTAGTCTGACATCCCGAAATATTCCCATAATCTCATGGTACGTATGTGTACATCACTGATGATTAGCTATTGTACATTTTTCTAAACTGGTTACCAATGTCTGTGATATAAGGATATCGAATACATGTCCAATAAAACAAGTTATGCAAGCAATTCATGTAAAGACGACCCCGGTCACACTCTGACATGAATAGTACAACACCCTGCCAGACACCCTTTATATATATTAGGCGAAATATATATGTTGTAATGAATAGTTAATGTCCTCGCTGATACGTCGTCATGGCTGACAGCACCTGATCATGACTGAGATGGCAGCTACCCTACTACAATGATGTCAACCTCTCTCTGTGAGTGATATGCATTCCTAGTAGGGTAATGTAGGGAGTAGAGCTTTGACACGTTACCCAACTGCCTTACATTGTATCCTAAGATTGATCAAAACCGAAGCTGGCTGGCTACGGCACTGGCATGACATTCCATTAATATTTGATAAGCAAATAAATAACGCCTCTTTATGTAACTCGATGATACTCAAAAGGGAGAACGCCATAACAAGTCATTCTCTACGGTGAACCGCTTGTGACCTGGCTGATATATATATTACCGTACATCAGTGAATGCCATGAATAGAGTAATAGTGTTCCTGTTGTAGGTTATCACGGTGGTGAGGTTTCATGGTTGAGAAGAGCGGCTCCTGTACAAAATGCTTGTGTTATGCACTTCGGTGAGTGTCTGATAAATCTTTGTCGACTTCATTGCAAAGAAAGTTAAGTAAACATTTCATAACCAGTCTCTTTAGAAGATTCAACATAAACGCATGCTACATTTGATAATGAGGCTTTATTTGACTGGTTTATCCAATCACCTGCTGATAACACCTTGTTTCTCGTTTTGACAACACGATGTTTAGAACACAACATTCGGCAAATCTGGTATGGTGATGTATCCCAAATTTACAAAATGTCATTCAGCGTAACGTTCAAGCTATCTTTAATTTCTGAAGAATATTTAATATGTATTTCAGTCACTTCGTTCCAAGATTGCATGCCAAGGTTATTTTTGGAAAATTGAAATGTGAATAAGATTTTAAGTTCCTCGTACAGAAAGATACTGTAATGTTCGATAATCTGCATATCCTCAATTGCTAACAAGTTTTTACGAAATTCGGAATATTTACAAATTACCTAACACTTACAAACGATGCTTCATTAAGTGGCATTCGAGGGGCGTTCAATAAGTGTTAGAACTTCAATATAAGACTAAGTCGCAGAATATCTTTTGCACTCATATTCTTCAATAT
Organism: Haliotis rufescens; assembly: GCF_023055435.1. Taxonomy (NCBI): domain Eukaryota; kingdom Metazoa; phylum Mollusca; class Gastropoda; order Lepetellida; family Haliotidae; genus Haliotis; species Haliotis rufescens. Next base: position 77,150,564 of record NW_025963890.1, on the reverse strand, counting down.
AGTCTTCATTTTAGAGTGTAATGAACCCCCTAGATGCAACAAGGACACATATGTCCCTCCTCTTCAACCCTCACTTTGAAGTGGAACAAAATTCAAAATACATCACGCAAACTAATACACTTGGCAGTTTTGAATTCACACTTCTGTTTATCATTTGCTTGTCATTTTAGGCAAAGCTAAATTACTGAAAGTGACTTCTGAAAATTAGGTACATTTTAAATCTAGCCAAATCACAATTCAGGGCGTTATTTACTCTGTGTTTGGAAATCTAAATATTGGATATTTACTCGAATAATTAAAGTAGAAAAATAGCATATTAGTGACCACGGGTATTATAATTCTGGAACGTGGCTAATCGTTTTGAATGTTTTTGAAAATACGCATACACGAACGCCGAAGTGTACGTTCCGCCATATTGGATTGTGTTTACAAAATGTCGGTTATGAGACGCCTATTCGATCAGGTATTTTTCAAACTCAGATGCTATACATGCATCCCTGAATTCCTCATATATTTTAGAAACTAATGACAAATGTGTCACCAATGCAAATTATCTAGATGAAATCATGTGAAATAAATGAGGCGTGGAAACGAACACTGTGCTCGGAAAACTGTACTTGCTGAAATGTAAACAAAGCAAAATATTCAGATTTTACACTGTGTTGCATGTTTAGAGGTATTTTCGTCTAATTGTTGCATACAGTGGCTCGATCACGCGTTTGAGAATATTCATGGGAAGAGTATCGTTGCACTGTTAATTGTATTCCAACTATATACATTACAATGGTGTGGTAAATTCAATAGAAACCGGAAGGTTTCCGTCCTGTGTGACGCCGTGACTGACGCTAAATCACGCACAACGACGACGGTAGTTATATGCATTTCTGACAAATTCACTTTGCTACATTTGAAAAAATGGTAAACAAATAACAGTACGCAGATTGTCAGAATCTTTCTTATTACTTACGTGACACATTTATGTATATACGATCCCTCAATCAACGAATATCCTCCTCTGGAAATCCCGCGTACTGGTGTCAGTGAACACGCCATTTTGCAAAAGTCGGTCACCGGTACTGATGTCATATGGAAGTAAAAATTGCTTTGAACTTTTAACTCGGCATCCAGCATGTTCTTTGTTTTTGTCTTGATTGCAATATATTCATCAACTTGATAATCCACAGACATGGCGGAAATCATTTTGTGTAAGATCACATTATTAGTGAGTAGTAAGCAGTACATGGGACGACGTCACTTATGACAATGGTGTTATGTATTAATGCGCCACTGCGATCAGGAGAATATACAAAAAGCATCGATCCCATGCTAAACAGGTGCGAGTTTAGATGAAAGAAACAGATTACTTTACTCGTGTCTGTGAATCAATCAATCTTTATTGTATGAAAGGCCATTGGCCCATATACACATACAGATAAACAATATAAGTTACAGCTGTACAGCGCATTATATAATTATTGGATAACTAATACGATGCTTGACATGTAATAGAGGTATTGTAATAATACAATTTCGCTTGTTAGATACGTTTTGAAACAACTCGTTGTAAGATCAATGGTATCTGATAGACACTCGTGTAGTGATCTGTATTTGTCTGTATATCGTCCTACAAGTACACTGAACATTCACCTGAAATACAGTTCATTGAATGGAACTACATTTGCATCTCTTTTGTGACTCAGTACATGAACGCCAATGAAAAGCAAAATATATGTGGACATGAATTGAATGGACCAGTAATGAGTGAGTGAGTATGGTTTTATGCCGCTTTTAGCAATATTCCAGTAATATCATGGCGGGGGACACCAGAAATGGGCTCCACACATTGTACCCATGTCGGGAATCGAACCCGGGTCTTCGGCGTGACGAGCGAACGCTTTAACCACTAGGCTACCCGACCGCCCCGGACCAGTAATGACACCAGGTGTTGGCAAAAAGGCTAATGATGTCCTGCAGTGTCAAAGTGGGAATGAGTTTTAGTTCTCTCAGGACCAATAGGCAGAGGTGACAATGAAAAATCAATTCATTTTCTTAACATGAGCAAATTCGTTTGTATGGATAGCATATCATCAGTGTTTAATGAATCAAACTTATTCAGAAAAAGTTTTAATGTTGAATTAGACAATTAGGTCTACAGTGATAGATGACATGGAGGAATGATTATCCCGTTGCATTGAGAAAGGATGTTTATGATCATATAATTACAGTGGACTCTCTAGATATTTAGTAAATTACATTGGGTTTAATCTATCCTTGAATCAAGGATACATTACATGACATAATAAATGAGTGTCAGGCAGATTTGCGAAAATGAAGGTTAAACAGATGATATTATGTTTGTCTTCCGCTCTTTGTTTTGAGAATAACCAAGAATACCACACATTGAGCATTGGTTTTATATATTTTCGTTAAGGTAGAATTAAGCTTAGCTATATTTTGTAGGAATTACTGACGAATACTGCACATGTTAAACTGTTCCTAATTCTACAAGTAAAACAAGTTTGGAAATAAATAACGTCAACAACAGAGAATTATAATAGTGTCCATTATCCTCTGAAACAGATTACATTGGTCGTATAAGCCAAACCAGCCGGTATATACACAATAGCAGATTGTGTGATGGTATTTGCGGCCTATTTTTGCACTCTGCAACATTCCAGCTCTCTGACGACGGCCTGTAAATAATCGAGCTACAAACCAGTTATTGATATTGTGAACAACAATCCACGCCGTCGGAGTACGATTTAACGTAATTAACCAATTCACCGAGTCTGACCTCTCAATCCATTCAGTCTCCTCTTACAACCACCATGGATTGATGGACATTTTTGTTTAAACCCAGTGTCCCCACGGATAATAAATTAGATAGTTCAAGAAAGTATTGATTGTGGACTGATAAAAGTTTTATTACAGATGGAATAGATGATATCATCCTACTCTGGTTTGCATACTACCGTAAACTACATATAAAACGAACACGCTTATAAAGAACTGACCGATATTACGAACTTATCTTTAGTCCCGGCCATTTGTTGTAAATATGCTTTATATATCCTTACAACGAACTGAGGTTATTACGAACCACAATTAGCGGTCCCTTTGAGTTCGTTATAACCGTAGTATGTAACATTCACGGTGTTTGAAAGCAAGATAAATACAAAAACTGACAAGTGGTTGGGTTAGGTTGCACATATATTTTCTTCAAAAAGACACCATTGTGTAGAAAATAATCACAATAATTCCCCCTCGAAACCGTCTTTGTGTGATATTGCATCAAATGTAAATATGAAACGTAGATTATGTAATGAATTTAATGAGATTGTTCAACACATTGTCAGTGGATGCCCAGCTTGGCACAAACACAGTATCTTAAACGACATGATTGAGTGGTACGACCCAGAATATGTAGAGGGCGTCATGGAAAATGATGACTACAAAATCCTTTGAAATAGGCCCGCATACAGCCCAAGACGTATCCAGGCCAACAAACGTGAACAATCATTGATGTCACTGAATTTTTCTGTCACTTTTGACACTAATGTGATTGACAACATTCAGGAAAAAACATGGCTAATATGCAGACCTTGCTTTCGAAATGTCACGCTTGCATCCCAAGTACCAAGTTGTCGGACTCCCCATTGTTCTCAGTGCCTTAGGTTTGTAGCCTGTTGACTGACATTGGGAGAGTACCCGGGTTTGCTACCAGAAATAAAGCCCTTCTGACAATCTTAGTGATGCAGAAGGCTGCAGGGGACAAGGGCCCTGAGCTGATGATGAGTCTAACAAGCTTGGCTGTGTCCGGATCACCCAAACCCTCTTTGCTGCATTGTTTATTTTAATCTGTACATAATAATGATATTATTAATAATACTGATAATAATAACAGGCTTTTTATATTGTGCATAATTCCACACCGCACTGGTCAATGGATCAACGTGCACTAAAGAATCTTTCTCAGCTTCCTGGTGAGTAAACAAACCGAGATGCCTGTGTACCTGGTACCCATTTACTACTGGGTCAACACAGGCAGATTTCAAACAAAGACACTTGCCCAAAGAAGCGCCACGTGTGTTACATGTGCTTCAGTGTGGGATTCGAAACTCGAGAAATTCTCGGGAACCAAATTGCCGAAAGGTTGACTCTCCATGACCAACGTTGCTTGACTTCACAAATTTGTGTTTCCAGTTCTTCTGTTCTAGGCTCAGTAGGTAGACAATTTTCATGTGGTTATTCGTTTTTTCGACGTATAAATCGTTGGTGCGGACTTTTGTACATGCACGGACACATCTGTATTTTTTAAAATGCAACGCTGTGGTTATTTGGTGAAAACGAACGCATGGGTATCTCTACGACCCAACAGCTTATAACAAGGGTAGAGTGTAGAGTAGTGAGTTTTGCTGATTCCCTGCTTGTTACAATTTTTATTATTAAATGGATTAACCCAAACAAAGAACCAAGCTAAATGAAAAAAATCATATTTTAGTCATTAGGCACATTGACTGGAATCATTGTTTCTGAGTAAGCACTTCCTTATCCACATACTGTAGACGTTACAATGACCAACTTGATATAGTATCACAAAGTGTATAGTACAACGATCAAATGTACATCACAGGTAAAACTCTGCTTGATAAACATTTGCTTCCTCAAGGAATGATGACATACTGAAAGAACAAGGTGAACATTTATTTTTTACGGAAAATATGTAGAATGAAGCTTAACATTTAGCAATAGGATGGCATGTTGAGACGTATGAAGAGTTATTGTTCATAAAATCGTATGGTACTTCACCCCATGCTTGTAGAGATGACTTCATTTTTAGGGCTTAGTTGTAAATGTTACTAATGGAAACATACATACATACATGGGCAAATACAAACGAACACCAGCTATCATTACCAGCATCACCTGCTGTTCTTATCATCTTTCCTATGCTGATTTACCATTTTTCTTATTGGTCAGGTGCTGGAACAAACGTTGCTCAGAACAAACCCGCATGGATGAGCACACGCTTCTACTTGAGTCCTCCCGCCAGTGCAGCTGTCGATGGAGTAACACTTGCAGGCAATATTGGATACTCAGTCATCACCCAGCTGCTTAAACAAAGCGCCTGGTGGAAGGTGGATCTACAAACACAAGTACAGTCAGCACTGGTTACCCTGTACTTCAGAACAGACTGTACGTATAGATTCATTTTCGCATTTGATATTAATTTAGTAAACACAATCCTTCGTTCCTGGAACGCCATGAATGTACCTATCATTATATTAGAAACCTGACCACAATGAAATCGCAGTCTCTTTCTGGATATGTGTATTGAAATTCAAAATTGGGCGATTATTTCGATTTTAATGACTATTGATATACCATCAGCTCAAGCTTATGTTTACGTTTTTGTGACAGAAAAGTGTGTTAGGGAACACTGTAAGGATGATGTGGATAATAGTAAGGAACGAGGGAAGAATAAGTATGGCCAGTGATGACACAACAGTGAGTCAGCTTTTGAATCAGTACTGAAAAAATGTAGCCAGTGAAAGTGTCTTGTATGAATGTTCCAGGACAGTTTCCAGTAGCCAAAATATTCGACACAAAACCATTTCATCCTTTTTACTCGACGTATTTGTGTGAAGAATATTATGAGCCGCTATATAATCTATAATAGCCGCTAAACGAGCACCTAACCCTTATGATTGTAAAGGGGTGATCGATCGTAAAGGGGATCCAAGGGCTAAGGATAGAGTTCGGGAAATCTATATGCCACTAAACAGGTACCTAACCCTAATGATTGTTAAGGGGTGCTTGATCGTAAAGGGTGAGTGAGTGAGTGAGTCGGGTTTAACGCCGCTTTTAACAGTATTCCAGTTAATCACGGCATGTCAGCTTAATGTGTGAGGGAAGCCCGAAGTGATGCAGGTCTCAGACCTTTACCACTTCGGTGAAACCCACGAGCACGGGTATGGTGCTGACAAACCTAGAAACATAATCGGGGCGAACCGGGATTCGAACCCACAATCATAGGTTTCTGGTGTGTCCAAGGGACGCAACTCTGCACAGCGAATCGCGGCGCCTAAGACGACTGGGCCTACCGTGCCCCCTGATCGTAAAGGGGATCCGAAGGCTAAGGACAGAGTTCTGGGTAACCTGCCCTAACACTGGCGACATTTGGATGTGTTCAGCGCCAATATATGATATCTCTAATAAAGTGCATTCGTGTGCAAAATTATGAAAATCAATGAACCGAAAAAATAATATATGTATATCACCATCTATCAATGACCCCTAACGTCACATAGCATTGTTTCGCCTGTGTGACTGGCAACAAAATATAACAAATTAAGTCATAGGGTATTGTCACGTGATTGAAAAGTTTATGGTACTGTATTCTAAAGGAAGGCCCAGAAACCTCGTGTTAATTCTATGATGCCCCCTTAAAATCTCCACGTAGTATTTTATAGATGTTTACTTAACTTGATTATTGCTCTGACGCTTCTTTCAGTATTAATGCTATGCTTGGATGATTCAGGTTTATACAAAAGTTATAGTCCACCACGCGGTAGTATAAGTGCCCACGTACAACTATGTTTTCCAAATTGCATAATTAGTAATTAGTAATTCCTTTGTTTTGTTTTGTTGTAGCCTTTTACCAAATCCATCCATGCACACAGAAGTGCGGAGAAGTAATTAATTTTTAAACCTTGAATCTCAATTTTGTCAAACACTTTATAAGACTGTGCCTTAGTGTTGGATCGGTAAACTGATGGCTACTAGAACCTACATCACGTTTGGGGAAGACAGTACAGTTTCATTAATGAGTATGTCCTACATTAAGTAAAGTACATATTTATACTTGTTTCAGACAAGTCAAGACGTAATGGCGTGCAGCTCTACACATCTATGACAAATTCCTCTGATCCCAAAGAAGGAAATCTATGTCACAGTGTAACAGGACGTGCTGACGGTACAGACATACCTGATGTGCTGAGTGTCACCTGTCCCGGGACCTGGCGCTACCTGACTGTCTACACAGAGACTGATAATAATGGATATGGTGCTATGTTAGACTTTGTTGAAGTACAGGTGTGGAGTAAGTATCCTGTTGGGCGTGAATTAGTAAATATATTCAAGAAGCTTCTTTTTTTAAAAATACCAAGTAATAATATTGTGTCATTTTACAGTAAAATACAACTTTATATATTTTACAAACTGATATTACGTAGCCAACTTTTCAGTTTTTTCTTCGTCAGTGAGTATATTTTTGTTGTTTATTATGTGTGAACTAGTTGGGAAGGATTCACCAACCACATCCCACTCGTCGCTTTGGAGAACTGTGTTCAATTACCTTATGTTCCCAAACCCCCAAGATAGTTGTATCGAGTCGGACTACCATGTTTCTTCTGGTAATTTGATATGATGATGATTTTTCAGCGTACTTATATTTCTAATCTATATTAGTGATTTTCCTAAAAACGTAATGAAATTTCGCACCAACTCAGCGTTATTTACAGCGCGGGAGCCTCAACAGTGACTGGTCAAATTGTTCCATACTTAAATATTACTGACAATAGGTTATTGGTATTGTAAATGTATATAGTTAAGCTGCAACTACAATGACATGATACTGGAACATATAATTCTGGATAAAATAACAGTTTCAGAGAGAATTCTTGGGATCATTGCATCATATTTTTTAAAAACATTATATTTGGGTATTTTCTAAGCGAATCATCGGTAGCTCGGGAGAAAACGCGTGTACAGCTGATAGCATTGTTATAGCACACTTGGTTTATGAGAAAATATCTGCAAGTAAAACAATATGTAGCAGATTAGGAAAGACAACATAAATGGAAAGTCATCACGTACAGTTAATTCAAATTTTCATTGACCACGTTTGTTATCACCTGAAGGGAAACATGTAGTTGTTTCTGCCAATAATACTTGAACATTTGTACGTATTTACTCATGGTGTCTGTAAAGGTATGTTTATTTATTCGATAGTACCTAAGACTCTATATATATTGCATTTGCATGGGGAACCGATGTGTACTGGTGTAGTGGTATATTGATCCAAGCCTAGTTGTGGTAACTACATAGTTTGTTTTTGGAGCATGTGCAACACTTTACTCATGTGATCTTTTTCACATTTTGACCGACCGCCATGTTGCATAACATGTTACAAACCTCAGGGATGAGTAAATAAAAGGCTTTTGAACCAGATATTGGACACAATGTCCATAATGATGACAGTTGGTCCTGTGCATCACATTAATAAACAATTATTATTACACGTACACTTTACTTAATAGTGGCATTAATAGATGACTGATAAATAGTCCAGCATGCCACTCTGGATGTTATTAACAAAACTATAACCAATGATGCAAAAACCGCCACTGCAGGAAGAGATCCAGGTAACTACATAGATAACAGTATGACGTTCCTATTTACTAGCATGCTCTTCTGGGTATTATGGATCAAACTGTGACCAATCCTGTGCTGCACGTCACTGCAAGTCGGACTCCAGCTGTGACGTCATAGGAGGACTGTGTGTTGGTGGATGTGCGGCTGGATATCAGGGAACAGACTGTGCTCAAGGTAATGTTTATTCAAATTAGATGTAATTGACGTACTGAATAAAGGCATGTGTTTTTAATTGATTCATCGCCGTGAAAATGAAGTCACGTGAATGCTGCGTGAACTGCGTCGTGCGTTTCATGCTGTAATCCTCCAGAAGTCGGTGTATTGCAGATAAACTCTCCAATAGTCAACAACTAATGCTCACCCTCCAAATCAACTAATGTTCACCCTCCAATAGTTTTATACTCCATAAGCCGATCACGTTAGTCGAACCGTGTTTGTGATCTTTGATAGACAAAACATAGAAACGCACCCTCTCAATCAGTTAAGGAACTACACTCACCATTGGTTTGCATATACCAGTCGACGTTCGAACGTTACCCTGCAACACATAACCACAGTGGCTTTGCAGGCTTTTCTTCTGCCATGGGGGTCACTGGTGGCCCAGTCGTCTATGACGCTGCGATTCGCTGTGCAGAATTGCGTCCCTTGGGTACGCCAGAAACCTATGATGGTGGGTTTGAATCACGGTTCGCCCCGATATTGTTTCTGGGATTGTCAGCACCATACCCGTGCTCGTGGGTTTCACAGAAGTGGTAAAGGTCTGAGACATGCATCACTTCGGGCTTTCCTCCCACATTAAGCTGACACGCCGTGATATAACTGGAATAATCTTAAAAGCGGCATTAAACCCAACTCACTCACTCACTTACTCTTCTTCAATGAACATGCCGCCGTGATATAACTGAAATTCTGTTTGCACAAAAGGAGCTTAACACCAAATACACCAACCGCTCTGTATTTGTGTTAACACAATAAAACAACCATGATTTCTGTCCTCTGAGGTAAATGAAACGGAGACACATTAGAAATTAAATGAATTAAAGAAAGACAACAACAAAGTTGCCCTATCTTTTCCGCGCTCTTATTAGACGAGGACTCCAATAGTTTTGCTCGAACTTTAGCGCGTTCATGCGCGCAGTTCTTGACGGCCTCGAACTCGCCCCACGTGAAAAAATAATCGTGAATTTTCGGACCATATCCTACACATATGTATGAATGTGTATAAAACAAACTAAAATTATCGTCAAGATATAGTCTTCATTACGCACTTTCGTACTCAGATATGCGGATTAGAAAAGAAATACATATTATTGTTTAACGTCGCACTCAGCAATATTCCAGCTATATTACGGCGATCAGTAAAGAAACCTGACTGTACCAGAGAATCCAGTTATTGTTATCACGAGCACTGAACTACACAATCGGGATGTGATGACATGCATTAACAGCGACCCGACCCCGTCAGTCGCCTCTTACGACAACAATAGTCGCCTTAACATATTGTAACACATCATACATACTTTTTTACTAAACTCCTAAGGATTATTTTCGAAAATGTATATTAATTGCCGATGTCACTCGGTTCTGTCACGCGTCAGCATTGGTTGGTCTCAGCTGGCAACAAATGTTTTTCGTAAAATAATTGAAGTAATTAACATCAGTGTAAAAATGAACCATAACATAGGTCTGAAATGTAGGTTCAAGGTAATATCGCCATGAATAACTGACACTTAAATGTCCGATCGTAAAATGTTTGGGGTCGTTATGGCAATAGAGTCCCAGGATCTTTCGAAATGACAAAAGAATAAAACGCAATGAATGTTTGTGCGAAGCCGTATATTTGATATCGAGTATTGATAGCATTTGCGAAAGGTTAAACCCCTATTTTAAATGAGTGGTCAGATGAAAAACGTTCGGAGTTCTGGTGTGTAGGTGACACTTGTCAGAAAATTACAAGTTTCCATATGGCGCAAATCACAAACTAACGGTGAAAAATAAATGAAGCCCCAAATGGATCAGTTCAGAGTCCCACATACTGGCAGTATGTGTTCAATATAATTATTAATGTCTAAATAATAAAACCGCTTCATGGCTGAACTATTAACGAGGCTGTATTACAGTTGTCGTCAATTACTATTGTAAGAATGACATGACCAATTGTTCAGGTGTCAAAGTATAAATGCTGTTGAGAACATATTCTGCGTATAAATGCAGTCTTACTCCAACCATATCAATTCCCAAATCATAGAAGTTAATCACGAAGCCAGTCGTTTCTTTATTTACACGAAGAGAGTTCTACACTTGATAAATGCAATATCAATTCCCAAATCATAGAAGTTAATCACGAAGCCAGTCGTTTCTTTATTTACACGAAGAGAGTTCTACACTTGATAAATGCAATAAATGCTAAAATGTATTTAAACTCTAGTTGAACTCATGATAAGGGTCTGTGGAGTATGTCACCCCATTGTCATGTTTCATCAGTGCATCTCATGAAATATATAGCTTTCGAAACTATAAAGAATGAAACGAAGTTAACACATTGCTCATCATCCCATTTAGCTTGTGATCCTGGGAGATATGGAGAAGGATGTAGCAAGTCCTGCGGGGGGCGTCGCTGTAAGACACAATCTGACACATGTGATCACGTGACTGGCATGTGTCCCGATGGCTGTGAAAGTGGTTTCTTCGGAAATGACTGTTTCGAAAGTAGGCATATTACTTCATGTGTTTCTTAACGCATTTCATTAATGTTTCATATTAGTAACACATTCCCGTGGATGCTCAAAATACATTGTACCATTAATATATTAAAAAATGCTGTTACATGGAGAGGACAAAAAAGCGACAAGACCATTTCCATAATCATACGAAATTTTAGCTAAAGGTTGAGTCCATGAAGAAACTTCACTATTTGAAATTGTCTAGGATACAATTACATGCTATCATGGTTTTAAAGCAGCTATCCCCGCATAATGCACACAGTGCTTGTACAAAATTTGATAAATATTTCATTATTGTGCCATCATGTTTTGAAAGTGAGTATTTAATGTTCTGGAGTCTACGCTTGCACTTAAATGTTGCTGGATATTCAAGCAAACGGATAAGTACATAAATAATAACCCATCTCTATAATCGCATCTTTATAGAGGAATACCTATGTGACTTAAAGTTCACAAAAGATTGAGGATTGTAGTGCATGCATATTTTCTTTTATCTTTAGACGACATGACATGATGTTTGAATCACCGTGTACTTTGCTTCTGAAGTGCCACAGAAATCCTATGGTATCCACAGTGTTGTAGGTTGAGATGTGACTGATGTGTGATGTGTTTTTCAATACAGAGTGCCCCAATGGAATGTATGGCATCAACTGTAACAAAACCTGTGGCCATTGTGCTTACAACAACACTTGTCATCATGTTACTGGAAGTTGTCCAGATGGATGTCAAGCAGGGTGGAAACTTGACCTGTGCCAGAAAGGTGAATGGAACCATCCAGAAAAAGTAGATGGTTGTATTCTTAAAAGCGGTATTGTCCTTTTGTTAATGGAAGCAAAATAGGAATGACTGTTGTATCGCAAACTACCTCAAACAAAACTTTAAAGTGTGAGATCAAGATACAAGGTATAGTGTATCTATAAATTAGGTTGTGGCAATGGGAAATTCGGGTTGAAGTGTGAAAGAGACTGCGGCCACTGTAACGGAACCTGCGATGCTGTTGATGGACGATGTCTCTGGGGATGTACTGAGGGATACAATGGTTCTCACTGCTCGATGAAGCTTAGTAAGTTACCTCATGAAGCTCATAAGATATGGCTTGAACACCAGGGATCGGCTGCTGGTTATAAGCACATATATATAAGGAATATCACGATGAAATGTTTGCGACAAACTTTACATACAGGAATTACAACCGAAAATGAATTACAGCCTGCGCTTTTATTACCCTTCATCTTACTGAGCAATAGTACCTCTACTCTACCACTACTACTGTCACACCATTGCATATATGCGTATTATTCGTGCGGTTTATGGACATTATTTCAATGCTAGAACATCTGAATAATAACTATGGTGGTCATCCGTTGTAATCGCCATTGCGCAATTATTTAGGTCAGACGTTACGTCATGCTAAATTACTTTAAAATCATGGTTGTCGCGTGGCACTGGACCACAACAAGCCACACAACAAACCTTCCTTCATGTTTTAAGTAATGGACTTCCTGAAGTGGCCACTTGACAACTAGTGTCCTGCTGACAAAATAGCAGAACTCTCTGATATTGCTATGTAGGTATATGCAAGCAGTTTGATGAGGCATTTAGGATGTTCCAGAACAAACAGTATTTACCTAAACTGTGTAATAAATTACCAACCCCTACCCTCCCACACACCTAATATCTAATGGCACTAGTTCAGTATGCACTTTATATATAGACATGCAATGTTTAGCAAGGAAATATTTAACAGTTTATTTGTTATACTCCTTAAGAAAACCAATCCTTTATTAAAACTTAAATCAAACTTGTTGTCATGGAAACATAAAAAATAAAAAATTCTAAAAGTGCTTTATATCAAAAGGCACAGGTTCAGTATGTGCCTGGTAGACATGCACAGTTTTGTAAGAAAGTATTTAACGGTTTTTGAGTTACGCTCTGTAAACTAACACCACCCCTGTAGAACCTAAGTCCAACTTATTGCCATTGAAACCTGAAAATAAAATTTTCTAAAATTCCTAAATAGCAAGAGGCACCAGGCCAGTATGTGTCTGGTAAACATCCAAAGTTTTTGTTGGAAAGTATTTAATGGTTTTTGAGTTAGGCTCCGGAAACGAACACCACCTTTATAGAACCTAAGTCCAACTTGTTGCCACGGAAACGTAAAAAATAAACATTTATAAAATTCCTAAATAGCACAATCCACCAGTTCAGCATGAGTATGATAGACATGCAAAGTTTCGTTGAGAAATATTTAACGGTTTCTGAGTTACGGAAACGACTTCGGGACGCACACACGCACACACACACGCACACACACACACACACACACACACACACACACACGGACGGAACCCATTTCTATATCCCCCGCCATCTTCATTGGGGCGGGGGATAATAAAAATCTTAGAGAGGAAAGGCTCCAGTTTATCCCCATTTGCAAGCGTTGCAGCGGTTTGCACTGTGGTGTAAGCTTCAAGTCAATACAAGATTATTCAATTGCAGCTGGCACCAGGGTATTTCGCAGGTGCATCTGAGCAGCGATCCCAAATTTAATGCACAAGGCTTTTAATTGTCATCAGCAACATATGCTGATAAACATTTATAAACCTTGTTGCACAAGTTTCTCGTATTGTCAGTTTAACATAAGAACAATGTTACTTCTAATCTCGTCTTGCTTTGTAATGGTAATATTGGCACAAGTGATAATTGCATGTTGTAACTGAACCTTAACTATATCATATTATACTATATATTCCATATATCCACCATATAACTAAATTGGTATTCATTTACTAATGGTGTTTGCAAAGTTATGTTTATTAAATCGAAACTTCTTTTTTTTAATGGCATCAAGAACCTATGTGATAGATTGATCCAGGCCCAGTTGTGGTAACCAAACAGTTTGTTATTAGAACATGTGCCACACTTTACACATGTGACTTTTGTCACATGTTGACCTACCACCATGTTTCATAATGTGTTACAAACCTCAGGGATGAGTAAATAAAACACTTTTTAATCAAATATTGGACACAATGTCCATAATGGTTACTGTTGGCCCTATAACTATAACCAATAATGCAATAACCGTCACTGCAGGAAGAGATCCAGGTAACTACATAGATAACAGTATGACGTTCCTATTCACTAGCATGCTCTTCTGGGTATTATGGACTGAACTGTGACCAATCCTGTGCTGCACGCAATTGCAAGTCGGACTCCAGCTGTGACGTCATAGGAGGACTGTGTGTTGGTGGATGTGCGGCTGGATATCAGGGAACAGACTGTACTCAAGGTAATGTTTATTCAAATTGGATGTAATTGACCTTATGAATAATGACATGTGTTTTTAATTGACACTGCAGGAAGAGATCCAGGTGATTGTGTATATAACAATATGACGTTCCTATTTACTAGCATGCTCTTCTGGGTATTATGGATCAAACTGTGACCAATCCTGTGCTGCACATCACTGCAAGTCGGACTCAAGCTGTGACGTCATTGGAGGATTGTGTGTTGGTGGATGTGCGGCTGGATATCAGGGAACAGAGTGTACTCAACGTAATGTTTATTCAAATTAGATTTAATTGATTTAATAAATAATCTGTGTTAATAGTTAATTCATTTTGTGTCGCTCTCTGCCATCATTTATGGTGTATATGTGTGAATGCCTATGTAATAAACTAAACTTGCCGTCAATATATTGTGTACATTATGTCACTTTCTTACTCAGATATGCGGATTAATTTTTTTTATAGCAATATTTCATCTATATCACGGTGCTTAGTAAATCATACCAGACAATCCAGTGATTAAGATCAAGAGCACCGATATAAGCAATGGGGATGTGATGACATGCATCATTAGCGAGTCTGACGACCCGATCCTATTAGTCACCTCTATCGTAACATGTCATAACACATCATACATAATATTTGTCTCAGCTCATACAGATTATTTTTGAAAATGTGTATCAATTGCCCAAGTCACTTGGTTCTGTCACGTGTCAGCCGTGGTTGAGCCCGGGTGGCAACAAATGTCATTAATTTCAGTGTACAAAACAAAAATATGGTAGCTCTCTGTACATGAATTGAAACGTTGGTTCAATATAATGTAATGTCCCAGGATTGTTCTAAATGTCAATAAAATGAAATTCGGTGAAAGTTTGTGCACAGTCGAATACTTCACATCGGGAATTGATAACATTTATTAGAGGTTAATGTGAACTAGGTTCCATGAGTGATGCATACGCACTGTTAGACGACCTTCAGCAAAGGTCCGGAGTTCTGATGTGTAGGCATCTTCCCGAGGCAAGTGAGTTAACTGACAATAACAGTTCAGTTACCACCCTTGCCAAACAAGGCTGGTATTATGGAGTTAGAATTTGGCTGGACTAACGAGTCCATGCATATTCCAATCAAAATAGCGCACCGAAATCGAAATCCGGTTCATAAAGTGTCATGCAGATCAGTCGAATGCAGCATTTGCAAGAGCATGTGCACAGCTAACTCGTTGTCAACAGATATTTTCTTAATCTTTTCATGTTTTTAATCAAGGTGCTCACGTGATTTGATGCGCTTCGCGATGTAAGACTTGTTTTATCACAATATAGATCTTGATTATCGATCAGATCGTCTTGACTGGGCGTCACCGTTTTGTTTGAAGCAAATGCAAGTGACACGAGAGGTTGAATCTGATTGGTCAGTAGGAGAGGCATAGAAAGGACACCCGCAATAGCCACTGGTGGCGCTACGATCGAGCCCAGGAATTCCATCCCCTGGACTTTTAAACTCAGTAAACCCCCTTGCCTCGGAAAGATGATGTGTTGATGGCACTTGCTGTAGAATAACAAGTTTTGAATAACGGACGACACAGATTCCATGAGGCGCAAATTCCAAATTAACGGTGATAATTATATGAATGGATCGCTAGAAATCAGCGATGAAACCAGGTGTTTACGCAATGGGTACCCGTAGCAGTTTGGAGTCCCACAGACTGGCAGTATGTCTTCAAAATTGTATTGTCTAAATGATAAAAACTGTTGTATGTGCTATTGATTTCATCTAGTACCAAGTAGTCCAGAAGCCACAGATTGTAGGTCGTAACGAAAAGACCACCAGGCTACTTCACGCTTAAATAACTGATAAAAAGTCCGAAACTACTTACTTGGAAAATTACAAAACAGCCGTGCCATTCCATTCATCACCTAGATAGTAGTGAGTGAGTGAGTATGGTTTTACGCCGCTTTTAGCAATTGTCCAGCAACATCACGGGGGGGACACCAGAAATTGGCTTCACACATTGTATCCATGTCGGGAATCGAACCCGGGTCTTCAGCGCTTTAACCACTAGGCTACCCGACCGTCTCTCCTAGACAGTAGATACCTTGTCTCATATTTTGCATCCCATAACCGGTCATGACACCGCATACATTTGAATATGACAGTCCTATATACCAGCATGCGCCCCTGAGTATTATGGAGCTGACTGTTGCCAACTCTTCGCTAACCGCCATTTCAAAATGGACTCTAGCTGTCATGACAAGATACAAGGGCAGTGTGTCGGTGGATGTGCGGCGGGGTATCAGGGAACAGATAGTCCTGTCACCATGTATTGATGACGTTTGATCTCTGCACATCTATCATCAAACACACGTCCCATGCTATTGTATGTTGTCATGTGCTGATTTCATATTTATTAAAAAAAAATGTTAAATACCGGATTAAAGTGACTTTGTATCTTATCCAGTATCTCCTGTTACAATCGGCGTCATTGGGGGAGCAGTAGGAATTGCTGTAATATTGCTGATTGGTGGGCTGATGATATGTCTGCTGAAGGCTGGAAGGTAACTCCTTCATTACTTAGTTTTGTATGATATTAAATAACAGATTATTGACATTGTTTTCTTTGTTTGTGGAACAAAAATTACAAGCATCTACACGTACAATAGGCATGTATCATACTTCTACCCCAATTCTTTGTTTTAGACTGAAATTGATTCCCACAACTACCACAGACCCTCAAGAGTTGAGAAAGACGGACACGCCCAACACTGGAGAGATGTCTATTCATGTGCCCACTTCCGATGTTAATGGTCAAGACTATACAACATTGAATGAACTCACCAGGGAGGACAAGTCACTGTACGATGTTATTCAGAACGAAAACAATCAAATCTAAGAAAAGATGTACGCATCATTGTCTCGGATAGTGCAACATTTAAATATATATCTTTAGGATTACTTCATTGGTATCCATATGCATTAGAAAGCAAAGTACCAATGTCAAATAGAAAATGTCAAATTGCAGTGCTGATGCCAGCTGCTGAAATGTCTGAACCCCCTTTGTGAATATCGGATGTGCCTTTGAAAAATAAGTAATAGTTCTCTCTCACTCAAATTACAAGTTTTGCATATATCAAGCTGAATATCTAGTTATGGCCTTTGGCCGTCGTATGTAAAAAAGGTATTCAACAAAAGCGCGGTATTCCAGCTGATGGTGACACTATCCAGGGACCTGTTGAGCTTTGCCCGAAGGAAACGTGTGATTATACGGAAATAGTATGATAATAAATTGTGGCAGATAAAATATTTAGGTTGTCCACATAACGTCCCTTTCAAAGATCCTGGATAAATCAAATAACACTAATCATGTGCTGTAATCAGGAGGCATCTGAAGGAAAACATATATTATTATTGATCATTATTGTGAATTTTATGGATTTCCCTCCAAGTCCCTTTGAGTCCGTTATATCCGTAAAAGTAAATAAGTTGTGTTTCAAATCTAAATTCGATTTGACAGTAAAATATGGTTGAGGCAGCATTAATATCAAATCGATGCTTACTGCCTGTTATAACCCTAGTCTCTCTCACACACCCGAGTCATCCGCGTTATTAAGTTGTTGCAATGGTCCAGAAAATATGTGAAGGTTTATATATATTCTAAATATGTTTCATGTTACTGTGTTCTTGTTTTTTTTAGCACAATTATGGCTGATAAACAACTTTGGATAAAAATTAAATGTAGATGGCGTTTGTTGTATTGATCTATACGCAAACATTTGCTATAATTGAGGATTATGTTTGTTATTCAACGCCGCGCTCTGCAATATTGCAGCTATATGGCTACGTTCTGTAAATAATCGAGCCGGGCCATCCAGTGATTGATACCATTAGTGTCGCCTTTTTCAACAGCCATTGTCGCCTTATAATTGAAGAACATAGCAGTGTTTAGACCTGCCAGAATCATATGACCGTTGGTTCGAGTCCCTATCTTTGTTGGTGCTGGTGGGTTTAACCAATGTGGTAAACGTCTTATGTAGATACACAACCACTCTCAACATTAAATGACTTTAGTCTAACCTAGGTATGTAGGGCCTGAACTAACATGTTTATGGTATTAAGTGCAATTTGTATTGAAACAGCGCCAGTGTGGTTGGCGACCGTTGTTTATGTTTAGCGGCAGACTGCCTAGGTAGTGGGAGAGTTACCTCCCTTGGCTTGTGTCGTCTTCTCCTCACATGTTGTTTGACCATTACTGAGAAGTAAAGCTACAAGTATATTGGAATACCTGTGTTGGGTTGTGAATTGCGAGGGTCCAAGCTGGCGTGGTGGCAGCGGAGACGATCATCCGCATCTCTGAACACGGCACTTAACCTGACTTTCGCAGTTACTACACGAATAAGTGTGCAATCTACCTGGTCGACATCGCCACGATAGCGCGGGTATTTCAAGTAGGCCTACTAGCATAACATCATGGCAAACACTCACAGAGCACCGAAACAGTGGTCTCTCACGAAACATGAAACTGTTAATTCGTTTGAGAATTGGAAACAAAACCTACTATATACGTTATCACTGGACACGAATTTTGCAACATTTCTTGCTGACGGCGCCACGTGGGGAAAACGTACACGTGCAACCCCGTTACGAGGATTTGAAAATGATGGGGAAGACGTTGCTGGAGCTCAACGCAAGACGGCAGCGCAAAAGGTAACATCACTCGAGTTAATGTTGGGCCAAATCGCCAATTATTGTCCTGTAATTGCCAGGAACACCATTGTGAAAAGTTCAGTATCGATTTCAAGTATCTGGCAGACTATCAGACTACACTACGGCTTCCAGTCATCTGGTGCACATTTTCTTGATTTGTGTGACATACATCTCCAACCTGAGGAGCGACCAGAGGATCTTTACCAGCGCCTGTCTGCATTTATGGAAGATAATCTGCTCAGACAAAATGGCGGAATCACTCATCATGGAGAGGCGATTGGCGAGGATGAGGAATTAACACCTACGTTAGAGAACATTATTATCCTGACTTGGTTGCGCCTTATCCATCCTGATTTGCCCAAGCTTGTGAAGCAACGATATGGAACGGAACTGAGATCCCGTACTCTAGCGTCAATTAAACCTGAGATATCACAGGCACTCAATTCCCTGTTAGATGAAATACATTCATCTGAGGATGCCAAGGTCATGAGGACTGCTACCACTAGAGCAAACAACTTCAGTCAAAGATCTAATTTTAGACCTCGCATACAGCAGACATCCAATAAACGTCGTTACCAGTCAACCTCAAAAATGTGTCCCCTCTGTCACACAGCTGGTCGTCCTAATGACAATCACTTTCTCAGTGAATGTTCATACTTACCTGATCAAGACAGAAAATACATGGCTAAGGCACGTCAAATAGCTAGCATCCTGGATGAGTCAGAGGATGAAGATGGACAGTCCCCTCATACAGACACAGTATCTACACCTCCCGTTACTGCCTCAAGTGTAAACAATGCTTCAGTCAATAGAGTCAGTGTACGTCAGTCTCCATATATGAACGCATTTTATGGTCATAATGTCATATGTCTTACCCTCGACAGTGGAGCTACAGGTAATATGATCAGTCAGACTACTGCCAGGAGACTCGGCATTGAAGTCACCAAAAGTTCACAATCTGCCCATCAGGCTGATGGTTCATCCCCACTCCATATTGTTGGTGAAACACGAGTAACTCTCAGCCGTGACAATAAGGATTTTATTTTCGAGGGCCTTGTTGTGGAGAACCTTGATGTCGAGTTGCTTGCAGGAACACCGTTCATGGAAATAAATGATGTTGCCGTTCGCCCAGCTAAGCGCCAAATTACACTTGGAGATGGAACCACCTTCCAGTACGGCAACCAAGAAACCCACTCGTCACACCATACAGTAAGACGTGCACATGTCTTACGAGCGCCTAAGTCCCCTACAACAATCTGGCCTGGCGATTTCATAGAGTTATCACTCCCGGATGACCTGATCCACTCAGATGACACATTCGCAGTGGAACCACGTCTAACAGGTGATTTATTCAAAGACCACAAAGAATGGCCAACACCAGATATAGTGTCCAGCGTTTCAGGGAAGATTAGAATTCCTAATGACACCAAAGAGCCTCTTGTCCTCAAGAAGCATGAGCACTTTTGCCAGGTTCAACAAGTATTCACCATCCCAAACTCTGGGACCGAGATGGTCGATAGTCAATCAGAAAGCATTCCTCTCAGACAGTCCACTACTACATGCAAGGTCAATTGTTCAGAACAGGTACGCATTGACCCAGATAACCAGTTCACACCAGACACTCGCAACAGTTTCCACGCCCTCATAAAGGAGTACGATGATGTGTTTAATCCACATGTCCATGGATATAATGGAAAATCTGGCCCGTTCAAGGCAGTTGTCAACATGGGTCCTGTCCAACCCCCTCAACGCAAGGGACGAGTCCCACAATACTCACGTGACAAACTTGTAGAGTTGCAAGACAAATTCGATGAGCTTGAGGACATTGGTGTCTTCGTCAAGCCTGAAGATGTGGGGATATCAGTGGAATATTTAAATCCATCCTTCCTTGTCAAGAAGTCAAATGGTGGATTTCGTCTGGTTACAGCATTCACAGATGTGGGGCGGTATAGTAAACCACAACCATCACTCATGCCTGATGTTGATTCTACATTACGCCAGATAGCTGCATGGAAGTACATCATAACCACAGATTTGACAAATGCTTTTTACCAAATACCCCTGTCACGTGGATCAATGAAATATTGTGGTGTGGCCACTCCCTTCCGTGGAGTCCGTGTTTATGCCCGATCAGCCATGGGCATGCCGGGCTCTGAAACTGCGTTAGAAGAATTGATGTGTCGTGTGCTTGGGCACTTGCTCAAGGAAGGATCAGTGGCCAAGTTGGCAGATGACTTATATTGTGGAGGTAATACCGTAGACGAGCTTCTGAACAACTGGCGACGTGTTCTACAGGCCTTGCAATTCAATGGATTAAAGCTTTCAGCTGCCAAGACTACTGTCGGCCCTTCTAGTGTGACCATCTTAGGATGGATTTGGAAAAATGGCTCAATTCAAGCAAGTCCTCACAGAATTTCCACCCTCTCTAGTTGCACCCGTCCATCTACGGTCAAGGGTTTGAGGTCGTTTATTGGAGCCTACAAAGTGTTAGCCCGGGTAATACCAGGTTGTGCTGGACTATTGGGTCCATTGGACACTCTTCAAGCTGGACGTCCTTCAGCAGAGAGAATAGTTTGGTCAGAGGTACTTATCTGTGCCTTTGGAAATGCTCAATCTGCACTATCCTCACATAAAACCATTGTTCTTCCTCGAAAGGATGACCAGCTATGGATCGTTACAGATGGAGCAGTGAAAAACCATGGCATAGGTGCTACTCTCTACATTACAAGGAACAACAGTACTCTCCTCGCTGGTTTCTTCAGTGCCAAACTGCGCCAGCGTCAAATGACATGGCTACCGTGTGAAATAGAAGCACTATCTATAGCTGTTGCCACCAAGCACTTTAGTCCTTACCTTGTACAGTCAAGCCTACAAGCATGTATCCTGACTGACAGTAAACCATGTGTTCAAGCATATGAAAAGTTGTGTCGTGGAGAGTTTTCAGCAAGCCCCAGAGTGTCTACCTTTTTGTCGACAGTGAGTAGATACCAGGCCTCTGTTCGCCATCTCAGTGGTTCTGCAAATATTCCATCTGATTTTGCCAGTAGAAATGCATCCAAGTGTGACGAGCCCCTGTGTCAGATTTGCTCATTCATTCGTCAAACTGAGGACTGTACGGTACGTGGTACTTCTGTTCAGGACATCATGTCAGGGAAATCTAAACTGCCATACACCAACAGGAATGCATGGCTCGCCATCCAGTCAGAGTGTTCTGATCTCAGACGCACACATGCTCATCTCATACAGGGCACTCGCCCATCCAAGAAACAAACTGATGTTAAAGACATAAAACGTTATCTACAGTCTGTGACCATCTCCAAAGATGGTGTGTTGGTGATTCAAAGAAATGAGCCCCTTGTTACCATCAGAGAGTGCATCGTCATTCCACGACAAGTCTTGGATGGATTACTGACTGCAATGCACATCCAGTTAAATCATCCTTCTGCCCACCAGTTGAAACTCGTTGTGAACCGCTACTTCTATGCTTTGGACATGGATCAAGCAATAACTAAAGTTTCAAGCGGATGTTATCACTGTACATCTCTTCAACAGGTTCCCCACACAGTTGTGGCTCAGTCATCTACTGATCCCCCAGAGATCATTGGAGCCGCGTTTGCCGCAGATGTAATAAAAAGAGAACGACAACTCATACTTGTGTTGAGAGAATGTGTCACATCTTTCACCTGTACATGTGCCATTGAAAATGAACAAAAGGGAACCCTACGTGAGGCTTTGATTCGCCTAAGTGTTGAGATGAGACCATTAGATGGACCCCCGGCGGTCATCAGAACTGACCCAGCTCCAGGGTTTAAGGCCTTAGTTCAAGATGACCTTCTCCGAAGTCAACGTCTTTGCATTGAAATTGGTCGAATAAAGAACAAGAACAAGAATCCCGTAGCCGAGCGAGCTATTCAAGAGCTGGAGCTGGAATTGTTAAAAATTGATCCTTTGGGGGGGTCGGTCACACCTATAACCCTAGCTATAGCCACTGCTCAACTAAATTCTCGCATCAGATCCAGAGGGTTATCCGCCAGGGAAATGTGGACACAAAGAGATCAATTTAACAACCACCAAATACCCGTTGGAGACAGAAAATTGATCCTTGACCAACATCACCGGCGAACTACCAATCACCTACACAGTGAGATGTCTAAAGCCCATATCCCAAGCCTGCCCACCCCTAACATCAGCATTGGTGACCTGGTATATCTACATGCAGATCGTAATAAATCACGGTCACGAGATCGATACCTTGTGGTTGTTAACGATGGTGAATGGTGCAACATTCAGAAGTTTGTTGGTTCCCTACTTCGAAGCACATCATATAGAGTAAAAAAATCAGAGTGCTTCAGAGTTCCATGTCAACATGAACGGTCAAGTGGACTTCCTCGGCAATATGTGTGCGATGAGTCTTCTGATGGTGAGATAGATACTGTTCCCCAAAGGACTGAACCACCTACCCTTCCCATCGTTCCCCCAGTGCTAAATGAACCATACCATGACCAAGACATTTTAGTCAACCCACCAGAACATCCTCCTCTTGATAATCAGGACTCCTTGCGTGAAAATGTTAGTGACAATGACATTGTGAATACAGATGACACTGATGATGCCGTGTATTCAACTCCAGTCAGTGCACAAAGGAGGTCAATCCGTGCACGGCGACCACCTCAACACCTCAATGACTATGTAACCGATTTCTAACATGTTTATGTTGCTATGTCCATCAACTGTGTCTGGATACCTTTTCGCATTTAGACTATAGTTATGGTGTCGTATCAGCTTATATCACGTGATGTCAAGGATATCTACATCAGGTTTTAAGTTTTATTGTGACCAGTTATTTTGGGTATTGTTTATGACAGTATGAGTCTTTAATAGTAACCCATATCAGGTAATGTGTTACAAAGAAAAAAGGAGGTTGCGCCAGTGTGGTTGGCGACCGTTGTTTATGTTTAGCGGCAGACTGCCTAGGTAGTGGGAGAGTTACCTCCCTTGGCTTGTGTCGTCTTCTCCTCACATGTTGTTTGACCATTACTGAGAAGTAAAGCTACAAGTATATTGGAATACCTGTGTTGGGTTGTGAATTGCGAGGGTCCAAGCTGGCGCAGAAGTTATTTCAAAAAACAATTTCTAAAATTGTATTGTTGAGATAGTTCCATGTTCCTGCTGTGGGATTTTCAGAGGGTACTGTACATGTGTTTTTTAAATAAAAAATAATAAATAAACACCTTGAGTTGTCTTCAAATATAACACGTGTGATCATCCCACAAAGCATATGACAATTTATGCCAACTTATAATGGGTAAGAAGTACGAGATCAAATCAGCTGTGCCCAAAACATCCAGTCATGCAAGGCTTCCTGTCACCAATACCCAAGGGATCATGTCATTGATACCCCGCCACACCCCCACCTTCCTTTGTGACGGCAAAGGCATAATACACACATATCATTTATGTACACCGGGAACATCTATGAATGATACATATTTATCAAACTTATTGTAATGATTGTGCATGTCTTTAACAGAATGGCAACACATTTCGAAGTGGTAGTCTCCTCCAAAAGGGCGAAACTCCAGTTCATACCAGTCGTGTTACAATGGACGTATATCTACGTAGTAAACAACGTTTTCTGCCATCTATGCGTCAGAGGCAAAACTTGATTCTTCTGTATCGGGGTAAATGAACAATTTCTAGAACAAGTACAAAATATTATCTACTTGCTTTGCTTGAAAAGATAATGTAAGAACGGTTTCGTGCCTTGAATAATTTTGGAAATCTGTAATCTTAAGAGAAGCGAATGAAAGAAGGATGTCTGTAGTATAAGCATTAGATACGACACAGGGTTGACATCACATTTCATTTAAAGCTTAGCCCCCCAAAACCTATTTTCCCAATCATTTTGAATTATGTTACAATTCGCCTAATTGTTCTCACTGCCGAGGTATTTAAGGCATGGATTATGAACTGTTAAGTCATTGCCCAGCAGCTGCCAGTAACAAGCCCTGTGAGAAAAAACTGTTTCTCAAGTGCTTCACAACTAGCTTTAACTAAGACCGACGTCTAAACACTTACATCAAAGCATCTGCAGGTTTGAAAGGAGTTTGAGATATGTTAAATGTGTGATGACTCAAGAAGCAAAAACATTATGTGCCTGCATGTCTGTAAAAGGAGTTTTGTGCCACGGGAGAGACGAGTAACTTAGATGAGATGGCACCAGTGACAGTACGTGTGAGTTTACCACATAACTATATGCATGTGATATATTTGATACCTACCCTTCCCGGAACTGATCTAATAGTAAAAAACATTTTGACCAGACAGGCCGAATAAATAAGAGAATAATATATTTGGTTAAAGATGCACGTGAGGCAGGACTTGTTGGAACTTGAAGTAAAAACATACGTTAGATGGGCAACTGGAGTTGTTCAGCAGCAGCAGCGGTTGGCGTCTAGCAAAAGCAATAAGTGATAGATAATTAGCCGAAATGATCGATTCCCAACCACTTATAAGCAGAGGGGTGAACGGTTCCCGCTGAGTTTAATAAAATGTGAAATGTATAAATATTTAGTTACACAAGTACTCGGCTAACAATATTTCTGATAAGAAGACACTATTATTATTTAAAGCAAATACACGATAAAGGACAGGGACCTTTGAAGCTTTAAGTGAGGCGAGGAATGGAAAGGCGGTTGGAAAATATACATAGAAGTGTGCTCGATTGAGATAGCGAACGAACAATGTGCAGCAAAATGCATGTAGAAAGTAGGCGATGACGTGACGTCCGTAGATCAATAGATCGCTTCATGTAAATAAAATTGTGAATGTATGGATCACTATCAAATAGTGATGAAACGTGTGTTCGTGAAAGTCGTAAATTCCATATCGGTTTTGAGGTTTAGGAACTGAAATGACATATCTGTGCAATGATATGACACAACGGAGAGGATACCAGGGTGTGTGACTGCAGGCGCGACATTGCTGACTTAGCCTCATGTCTATGTCAAGTTGACAGTACGGGAAGCAGCGGTTGGGACATAGGATGTCGTATTCATACTGTCAGACCAGCAACAGGATACCGCAGTTAGGATACACTGATGTTGGACATTGCGCACTGCGTATACAGGGTCATATTTCAGAAGATTTTATCCTGGCAAGCAATAATTATGCAAACGAAATGAAGCAATCCACACGTTATTAAGAATATAACATCTGCGTAATCATATGACATCACCATGTGTATCTGAGTGTGGGTTACACAGGCACAGCCAGCATAGAGAATGTGCTAGCAATATCACTCATAACGAACGAGATTTAATAGCCATATAGTTTCGGCTGTGAAGCAGGATATCAAGGTGTCATGGCGGCGTAACTGACCAAATTTATAACATCTTTCTGTTGATGATTTTTCTTTTGACAATATGTGCTGATTGAAGAACAATTAATAATTTAATGAATACATAAACAGGCCAGCGTGAATGAATACTGTTTTTATATGGTGTGCGCACATACATCATTACTACATCGTGTATACTATTGAATTGTAATCTACTCCCACTCTACATCCAGACGCCACATCTGTTTCCATCCCAACAATGATAGGAGCTGTTGCCGGAATAGTATTGGTGTTGGGGGTGGTCCTTGCAGTCATCATGATCAGGTCAGTTTTGTCCAGAACGGGTGAGGCCTTGATACCTCATGACACCAGTGTCAACCCCCATACAAATGTTGGAAGATCATAAATGCGTAGATATTAATTACAAAAGGTCCATTTTCTATTCATGAACATTTTCCAATTTGTGTCCTTACATTTAGAAGCAGACGCGGGAAAAGTGATGGACGCCCAACTCACCAACAAGTCATTGCGGAAAACGCGAAACTCAAAGGTAGTTTTTATCTTGTTGCATTACCCCCTTCATCAAATATGCCTGTGTCTGCATAGAGGCAGAACAGAAGTATGCAATTTCAACAGACATTAATATGATGCATGATTGACCTGGGGATTGAAATGTATTCACCTATTGCGAAGTCCAATATATTCAACCCGATTGCCTATAACCAAACTGTACACATCATGACTTCCTCCATACATGATAAGGACTAACATTATATTTGGTCGGTCTTTTAAAAAATAATATTGTTGATTGCTTTTTGTTTCCAGCAGTGGGAGACATTGGGATGTACATGAATGTCGGGTTTGATGGAGACGAGAAACCGTCATTGTCTTCAAAGAAGACATCAGATAAACAAAGTACTGTACATGTAAGTGGGTACAGACATTTTACTGCAGTTCATTGAGCGAGCCGCGGTTCCTGGTCCTCTTGGTGAACATCGCCAGCAGACTGCAGGACGATGGCAGGGTTGACGTCATCAACAACACGCCACGTCTACGCTCATGTCTCGGTGGGCCGCCATTCTCCCAGGTAGGACACGTCCACAACCTCATCGTTATCTCTCTTCGATAGCATCTTGATTGTAGGCACAGGTGACTTTAGACAGGTGAATTACTGCAGATCCAGCATATTAACATATTCATGATTAAACGTGCATAAGCTTTAGGATGGTTTTTTATTGGTGTTGAGAAAAATGCCTCCATGCTAATATTACCACGTATCGAGCCATTCGAGCAACGTTGCATCCCTTGGGTACGCCAGAGACCTATGATGGTTTGTCAGCACCATACCCGTGCTCACGTGTTTCACCAAAACATTGAACGTCTGAAACCTGCATCACTTCGGGTTTTCCTCTCACTTCAAACTCACACGCCGTGATAAAAACTGGAATACTGTTCAAAGCGGCGTTAAATCAAACTCATTTACTCACTCACTCTATCGTGTTGGCTTCCTTTTCAGGACGATGTCCACCTGTATCTGGAGTTTGCTCAACACCTACTGAAATCTCTTGGAGTTTATGCCAACGTGTAAAATAGTTGTTAACTTATAGCAGGACTCAATGGCAATATGGCAGTCAGACAGTCAGACAGTCAGACAAATGTATTCAGTAGAAAAAGCCACACCCACAAGACAATGATATGATTATTATAATATCATGCATGGTATTTATTTTAAGGAAGTGTTTCTCATTTCTCATTGAAAAAGTCTTAGTTAAGTATAGACCAATGCTAAATATAGCGTCCGCCCGGGGAGCGGAAGGTCCGGGGTTCGATCCCTGGCAGCGTCATACCAAAAGACGTTAAAAGATGGTACTTGTTGTTACCCTGTCTGGCGCTCGGCATTAAGGGGTTAAAGCAAGGACTGTTCGGCTCAGAGTCAGTATACTGTGTCTGAGTGGGGTATTCATGTTAAACTGCAGCATGGTATCTCAGTTGGCTAGCACTATAAATCGGCATCAGTCCGGTCTAGTACAAGCAGACACTCACACACTCACGTGCATGCATGCACGTCGCTATATACATGCAATAATCATGGACGCGACGTTAAACCTAATTTCACCTCACCTCACCTCTGTAGATTTCATAAGGTGTATACAATTTTCAGTTGTCATCTGTATTAAATGGATGTATATATTGCTTTCGTATATGTGTAGGGTTTACATATATTCACCCCAAGGTATTCATCTTCTACAAACGTCTAATTTTTCTTCAAACATAAAGCTCAATATCTTTTATCATTAGGAATATTATTGTATCTCAACATGTTATCCCAATTATAATATTTAAATTTTGATAAATGCCACTTACAATACCGGGGTATGTTTATTGGTTACATATGATTCAGTAATAGTGATTTATTTATTGTTTAGGGGCGTACGGGGAGCCTAGTCGTTAAAGCGTCTGCTCGTCGCGCCTAAGACCAGGGTTCGATTCCCGACATGGGTACAATGTGTGTTCTCCGCGAATGCGAGTCTTGGTATAATCGGAGAGCCTTTACTGAAATCCGCATAAAAACGTGTCAGCATCTCCCATGTTCTGCTGAATGCAGACTACACCAAACCCTAGACGAAATGAAATATGTTTAATTGAAGTAATCAATGTGTATGTCTTCCAGCTTCATCAATAGATTTAAGCATAATGTAAGCCTGTTATGGTAGTCCATTATTGTTGAGGTGAATATTTTTGGTCCACAATGTTCTTGCTCTTGTCATGTAAATATATCGAAGACATTGACCAAGAACCATGTTATTAGGAGTATTCTTATTGTTTCGCAGAATAAAGTTTGTGTCTTATGAATTTCCCAAGATTTCAGCACCGTACCACAATATTGGAATTATCATTAAGTCATATATGTTGAAGTTGTCTTTATATGACATATATCCAAATTACTTGTGATTAATTTGATGTTGATGAGTGATTTTTTTACTTGAGACAGCTAGACAGCTAAAGGTTTTACTCCATTATAATTTGGGGGAGACACCATCCCTAGATAGCTTAAGAAGTTTACAACTTTTGATGTGTGCCTTTATATGTCCATTATTGTTAGTTGCTGTGAGGCCCCCCTCTTCTAAAGACAATATTTAGGTTTGATTTAAATTCACTTGTATTCCCGTAGAATCACAAACTGTTTCTAACACATTTACCTTCTCTTGAAATTGTAAAGCTGTATCAGCAATATAAGATACATCCCCTGCATATCAATGCACTGTGTACACTGCTGTGTTGTGATGTTAGAGGCAATTAAAGACTTCCTGAAAATATTCCAAATAGTTCAGGGCTGTTCCTGATTTGTGCTAGCTCATGTTTTTTTGTTTATTATGATACGTTGTTCTCGTTATTGGAAATGTTTTCCTAAACAATTTCCTCAGTTGTCTGAAAATATCTACATTGTGATTAAACTCCCTGTGAGCTCACAAAGCAGCATATTCTCCATGTTATAAATCCTCAAGCTCTTGATCCCACCATGGTGCCTGCTGATATGGTAAATTAGACTGATGGAAAGGTGGTTATATATATAGAATACTAAACGAGCTCCCGTGTAATACCAATTTTATGAAACGAGTGAATAGTTGTGGTATCTGACGAGCGAAAGCGAGTCAGATACCACAACTATTCACGAGTTTCATAAAATTGGTTTTACACGGGAGCGAGTTACATGTAAGTATTTTATTTATTACTTGCCATTGATAACGTTTTTTGAATTGTACTGTTGACTATGAATAGGCTGACACATAAAAGATCCATGGCATAGTCCAACTGATTTTAACAGAATAATACTTTAAACACGTCAAAAGTTGAAACGTATGAATTTAATACTATACAACGGTCCACCTTTAGAATTCACAAAATTATCGTAGGGCTCAGACTATCGCAACTCACATACTTCAACTTAGACCAACGACTGTCGTTGCGCTTCCTTGTGGAACCGGTCTTTCATCTCCAAGTTTACAATAACGTCACAATACCCAATGACGTAATTTGTGGAATTTTGTTGGAAGATCCATCGGCGAAACAATGCCATATGACGTCAGCCTAGCAACAAGGTTGCTGGGGTCATCGAGTGTGCATAAGCTCCTGTCAGTGATCTATCAACTCCACACGCAATGTCGTTGAATGAGCCAAGGCATGTTAAGAGCTTTCAATATTTGTTCGTGAAACGTGTTCCGAGAGTACACAAGCATGCCTTTTGGTATTACACAATGTGTAATACAGCTGTATGTTTATTAAACGGGTGATCTTTTTACGGGCAAGTAATAAATGTATGTTCTCTTGATATGACATGCATCAGTCTGATAAAGATCAATATTCACAAAGTCATCATTTACCCTGTAAAGTTCAAACGTCCATAAAATGGTCATAAAGGTTGATTAGAAATATTCCATTCCACTTGAATTTCCATCATGTACACTTGTTATTATCATTTTGGTCCTGACTGTTTGATTATGCTGTGTATATTGGTTCCCTTTGAGACACATAGATATGTTTACAGATAACGTCAAATATAAGGGGAAATGGTTTGAGCGACTGACATATGGAGAAAGTTATGAGCTAGCGATATTATAGTCTCCTAAATTTGCACCACTGTGTATAATGCATGTGAATGATCCATCAGTATCCTTGAATAATCTTCCATTAAGGGCTTGCATATCAAATTTGCAGCATTAGCAGTTGCATTGTCTTTCGGTGATCTGGGCAATGTGAAATCATCAACTGAATAATCATCAGAGTCATTCATAATATGTTTGAGTGTATCATTAGGTATATAATCAGGATAATCCTTCATTTTAGCATTGAAATCGCCTAAACGCATAATGTCCTGATCAGTATATCCTGTTACGTTCACAGCACATATTATCGCAGGCGCATTACGTCGCCGAGCATATGTTGTCACGGGAGAGTATATACCAAGTAGAATAGCTTTTCAGCAACCATTTCTTCACGTAAAAGGCGATTGTGCTTGTCGAAACAGGCGACTAACGAGATCGGGAGGTCAGGCTCGCTGACTTGGTTGATGCATGTCATCGTATCCCGGTTGCGTAGATCGATGCTCATGATGTCTATCACTGGGTTGTCTGGTCAAGACTAAATTATTTACAGACCGTCGCAATATAGCTGGAATATTGCTGAGTTCGGCGTTAAACAACATACAAACAAACGTTTAATTTCCGTAGCAAATCTCGAACACTATAAATTCTAGCTTTGCGAAACGTATTGTTCACATTGAACAATGGTGCCTGTTGCTATTTAGAGACTTCGATATGTTGTACAGTTTCCATGGAAACGTGATGAACATTGACGGGTAGTGTCATTTACGGAGCATGTATATCTAAAACTATGGAGCCTAGCACATCTCATAAATTTACCTTCAGAATACTTTCTGCATATATACTGCATCAATTTGTATTTGCATTTCCGTATAAAACAGTTTAAGATCACATCCACTAGAAGGAACAATTACATCTCAAAATCGTAAACTGAGGGCAAATGAAAGATAACATAAAGCATCTTCATAACGGTGTCCGCATTAACAATATCCCCAGTCATCTAAAATATATTACATCTATGGCCTTTCAAATCACTGCTCAAATAACTGCACCCCCGGCATATATATTATCCCTGGCGATAAAATGTGACGATTAGCGACAATATGTGCCGTGAACGTTGCCGTGAACTTAGCCAGTGACAAAGTATGCCCGGCAACAATATATGCGGTAACATACCCACTTATACCCTTCAAGGTAAGATGTAAGCGAATCTTTGTATTGCGTTCTTTGGCTAGACTTCAGGAGAAAGGTAAACAACGAATATGAGTAAGTCCAATTTCATTCCCAAAACATGTTTTGAGATGTGGATCTACACAAATTTCAAAGCTGTTGAAATTGCGTTTTATGATTCAATTTTGTAAACATCCCATCTCTGATAAATAAAGCGACAAAGCCCTTCCATATTCAATGGAAACCTCTGCACAAAACAGTGTCGAGTATACGATTCCGACTACATCATGAGTGAGTGAGTGGGTTGGCCACCTTAAACAGTATTCCAGTGATATTGCGGTGTGTCAGCTTAATGTGGGAGGAAAGACTACATCATGAGCATGTGTTTATGAATCACTGTCAAATAATAAGGTCATACCGCCACTGTAACGACCATATTTCGTGTCCTTTGTCTCACGCAATTAAGTGATCGAAAAACGGACAAGAACTATTTCAAATCATCATACCTTTAAGGAAGAATAAACAGCGTTAAAGCAGCGTAAAATCGAACTCACTCAATCACTAACACTGAAAGAAAACCATAAAGTGTGTTCAATCATCCAACTGTGTTATGAATGTAAATGAAGCAGTCATAAAAGTATTGCATAAATTGTTAGGTACTACCAATTACAACAAGTTTTGATAAGAATAATAAAACTGTTCATTATCCCATACTCTGTCTGTTCCTTCCTGAAACAAATGTAGCGATTGTAATCATGAAATAGCAATCAGCAATGCCACAGAGGTAAAATGCAGTGGCAGCGAAAACATAGGACCAGTGAGAAAAACAAAGGACATTGGGTTAATTGTCAGATTGCAGTCTCTGTAAACATACATATCTTGAGATTAAAGTCATTTTGCATGTATGGAATCAAAAAGATGACAGGCGTCTTCCAGAGTACACAAGGCGACGGATAAGGCCACACATTATTCGGCGATTTTCATGGTCCATGCAAAAACATTGTCTACTTTTGTGAAATTATGCCAAACTGTCACATTAGTTGCGCGTGCAAGTACATCCTGTCATAGAGTCAAAGGTACAGTACATACAAAATGCTTCTGACTCAAAATACGGACTCCGAGGGCAATTCAGAAGACCCAAACCGAACGTGACACGATGCATGTCTTTATTGGTAGTGTTGACAGAAAGTAGTTAACATACTCAATCCTACTACGTCATCAGATACACTTATACTATCTCACATTGCACGTGCTCATGGAATTACGCCACTGTTCCAGGGGAAATCAGGACCCTTCATAGCCAAATTGAGAAACACAGACCGGGGGTTCAGAACGTGGTTTCTCTAATAACCCAACCTTACTCCAAACGTAGAACAAAAACACTGATGCATGCATGTATGAATGCATGTATACAGTTCTGAATATGTATACACAAACCTTCATTATTAAATGCAAAACCTAATTACCTTACACAATGCAATTGGTATAAAAGATGGCACTTGCTGTTACCCTGTGTGGTGCTGTAAATTAAGGGGCTAAAGTGTACTGTGTCTAAGTCTAAGTGTCTAAACTGTGACATGGTATGTCAGAGTCAAGCTCTAAACAGTCTGCATGAGTCCGGACCACCACACACACACATACACACACACACACACACACACACACACACACACACACACAAACACGCATGCACTTGGCACTGAATATCCAGCACATATTCCAACCATCACCATACAGGCGTTTGCATGTGATGGTCATCAATTCCACAGAACCCACACAGTGGTTTCAGTCATTCTGATATACTGAGTTTCACAAATAATAAGTTTCCCCGCCCATGTCACTATCCCCTTGCCATGGTATATTCAGGAACGTGTTCAGACTTTGAAAACATTCTAACACTTTGTTATGACAGAAAGATAACACCAACGTCCCCAATACACAGTAAATGGAAGCGCTTATCTTTGGGCACGCATAATTATCCGTATAGAATGTACAGTATACGTTTAATGGTGCACAGACCCGCCGCCATGGAGGGGCCCAGACTCGTTGTCCTGCTCTGTGTCTATGTGCTTCACTTTATATGAGGTAGGCGTCTAGCTTATAACTTAGGAGGAACATCTTTTGTGTAAGTTGTAACATGGACATGGATTTGAATGGCCACACGGATATGTGATCAGCGATGTGGTTTAATTCTCTCTCTCTCTCTCTCTCTCTCTCTCTCTCTCTCTCTCTCTCTCTCTCTCTCTCTCTCTCTCCTACTACTTCCTTTGTGTCTGTTGGGTGGGAATGTAATACATGTAAACTACTTCCTGGATTTCTATTAAACGAGAATGCAATACATGTAAACTACGTCCTGGATGTCGATTGAGCGGTAATACAATACATGTAAACTACTTCGTAGGGGTCTATTGTATGTATATATATATATATATATATATATATATATATATATACAGCTTGATGTTATCATTGATAACATATATGGGGGTTAAGGGTGTTAAGGAAGGTACACAAGAAGTGGACATCCACTTGGGAACCAATTGTTTTCCCCTTCTTGTGGATCTGATCTTATATGCATATGTATAGGAATTTCTTCTTGGATTGGCAAAATAGGAAATTTGGCCATCAGTATTAACTTATTCGCCAGGTATATCGATGATCTGTCACTCAAATAACTAATAATGTTCATAAGTATCTTTGTTTTCAAGGTGCATTTGTCAGGATTTGATTATTGTTTTCCTTCCTCCCTTCAGGTCAGTGACCTTTTTTACCACTAAAATATAACCTTTCGCGCCCTGAATTCCATCTGATAGATGTCATCTTCACTAAATATGATTATGAGTTTAAAAAGTTCGAAAGTGGAACATCAGGGTGTAGTACTTAATCTGTGACTTTTGTAGAACAAATCCACACTGCTCCCATCTCTTTAAACATGAGCGGACTGTGAAAAAATATATTTAAAAAATCCGAATCATCCGGTACTAGGAGAAAAATATTCTTTTATCCTGTACATACTTTTACATATTAAAACTGGAATACAATGGACAGTCGGTATTTCACACTTTACCTGTAATTATAATGTCACAGGCCGGACGTTTACAACCGTTACATTATGAGGCATAGCTAACATTGGATATTCAGGAGCATGGGACACATCTATAGACGAAGATCGAGCACCGATCTAGACAATTGGGGTATGATGACATCAATCCTCACACACACACACACACACACACACACACACACACACACACACACACACACACACACACACACACACACACACACACACACACACACACACACACACACACACACACACACACACACACAAAATTGTATTCAGGACGTTTGAGGATGTGACGTTATCCAAACAGTTGTATATGTGCACTAACCAACCAACATGTACTATGATATAACCCTAGGCGATGTGACCAAAATAAAGTGTAACCGCACACACAATTACTATGTTGAAATGCTATCATGAAATGGCGGTTAAATTAAGACATGAACACTTTTCGCTGCACAAATGTAGGGTGAATTTACTACTGAAACATAATGCACATCTTCGTCTGTAATCATTACTTGTCTATTTTGTATGAATGAAATAATAGCATATAGGTTAGCCCCCCGTGGTGAAAAAGACACGTCATGTATAAAGTCAATATATACAAAGATTTAACCCACAGCCCTTGAAGTAAAATGTCCCGGGTCAGGTATTTCACCTGGTTGCAGAAAAGAGGCATGATTTTATGAGTTTGATTAAAACTCAGCTGCGAGAGGGGACAAGTGGGGCTTACATGTCGAGAGAGAAACATGTGCGCAGTGCAGAAAACACGGCACGTCATAACCATAACAGTCCTGCACTAGTCCCGGGTGAATTGCGTGACAAGTCCGCGAGACTCGTGCTACTTACTACTGAAATGTAAAGTAGTAATGCAGGTCTTAGTCTATTATCAGGAAATATCCCCATAGTCTCGTGGCATGTGCACATCACTGAAGGATATCGCATACATGTCCCCTATGAAGTTTTGCAAGTGATTCATGTATATGTAGCCGGGCGTGGTGTGATGTGTCCAGCCACTGGGCTGCTAGTCAAAACATGAGGCAGTTCTTGAAGATGATGATGATTTTTAATCTGGTGTAGTAGATGGTGGGAGGGAAGCTGTAAACAAGAGTCCTCCCTCCATAAAGAGTTCATGCAGAATATGTTATAATTTAATTTAAGCCAAAAGGAAACAGATTAATTTATAGGGATATGTTGGGGAGCACATGGTTGAAGACCATGTGCTCAATTATTGTAACACAAAATGTGTGAGCTGGCAAATATTTAGATATGACAAATTAAATAATAATGCAATTAAATATGTTTTACTTTAATGAAAAGCTGTGATACCCTTTCTATGAATATAATTGTTTCTAAAGCAGGATGGAAAGAGATAAGAATATTGAAATGTTTCTCACCTGTAAACAAGAGTCCTCCCTCCATAAAGAGTTCATGCAGAATGCATGAGGAGGGCAGGTGAGAAAGGAAGTTAAAGAAGTGGACCAAAGGGCCAATCAAAAGAAAGGTAGCATCTGACAGGTATTAAAAGGAAGTCAAGATGCTTCAGTCACATAAAGTGGTGGACATATCTAAAAATAGATAGGGGGAAGTCCAGGTGAAGCTGGAGAAATTACAGAGGCTGCAGAAGGGTATCAGGTTGGTGTTAGTTGGCTGACATTCAACTGCAGACAAGGACAACATATAATGAACATAGAATGAAGTGATGGTGATAATAGATGAACATGTATATATATATATGTATAGAATGAATCAAAGGGGGTTATAAGTGGGTGGTACTCATTCAGAGTTAGCACCACCACCCGGCTACATACACCCCCACTTTGGGAAATGGCGACCTCGCCATTAAATAGTGGCAGTGTATAATGACATCTTCACACCCAGACACTTTGTTTTACAACAAACTGCCCATCTGTCATCCACTTTGGCTTTGTTCGGGTTCGTCCAACTCGCCGAGGTGGTGGCTGTGGAGTTGACGGTCCTGAACCAGGGATAGAACTGGTTGGTGCAGTTGGTGCTGGTGTGGATGGTGAAACTACGGGTGACACACTTGCAAATGGCGGGCTGATTGGTGGCAGTGCTGACACTGGGGATGATACCGACACTGGAGAAGTAGAACTCTCAATATCCATGTTGGTTGTTGAGATCTCCAGTGTTGTGTCAGTACTTGTGTCCTTAAGCTCGCCAGAAGATGGTGTTGAAACAGAAGTAGTAGTTGTCGTCGTCGTCGATGTCGATGGTGTGCGCCGTGGCCTGGGTATGGGCTGACCATTCGTACCAATGGGAAGGAGTAGATTACGGTGGAGTACACGACATTCTCTGGTTCCTTCCTTATGAACTTTAAACACAGGAATGTCGGCATGAGGTTGAGAATCAACCACGTAATACTCCTCTTCCCACCGGTTAGCCAGTTTTTGCTTCCCACGTATGTTGACGTTACGCACCAATACAACGTCACCAACCTTGATTGTGGCTCCGCGTGCCTTAAGATTATAGGCTTTGCGTTGTTTAGCCCGAGCCCTTTCAAGGTTTGCAGCTGCAAGCTCATATGCAGTGTGTAATTTGCGCTCTAGATCAGCAGCAAACTGCGTATAAGCTGGTGATGAAATATTGGCCAGTGATGTACCAAAAGCAGCGTCAACAGGCAGCCTAGGTTGTCTGCCAAACATGAGGAAGTAGGGAGTGAACCCCGTTGACTCATGGAGGGAACAGTTATAGGCATGAACTAAGTGAGAAAGGTGATCTTTCCACTTTGCCTTTTGCTGCTCCTCCAGAGTGCCGAGCATCCCTAAGAGCGTCCGATTAAACCGCTCACATAGACCATTACCCATTGGATGATACGGAGTGGTCCGCGTTTTGAGAATACCCAATATGCTGCACAGCTGTTTGATGATATCACTCTCAAAGTTCCGGCCTTGATCCGAGTGCAACTTCTCTGGAATGCCATAGTGAACAATGAAGTGATCAAACAGTACTTTGGCTGTAGTACGTGCCGTTTGGTTGCGAGTGGGAATGGCAACAGCATATTTGGTGAAATGGTCCGTAATGACCAGGATATTCTCATAACCACCAGAGGAGGGCTCCAAGCTGAGATAGTCCATGCACACCAACTCCATAGGTTGAGTGGTTTGGATGCTAACTAATGGTGCACGCTCAGTTTGGTTAGGAGCTTTACGAAGTATACACCTCTGGCAGCAGCGAATCCTTTTCTCCACATCCGTGATCATTCCCGGCCAGTAAAACCGTGTCCGGAGAAGAGCCACGGTCCTGTCCCTACCAAGATGTCCCATGCCGTCATGTAGATGGGTAATGACCTCATCTCTTTTAGACTGAGGAACAATCAATTGATAGTAGGGTACTACACCATCTGAAAGTTGTTGCCTGTGGAGAAGGCCATCTTTGACAGTGAGTGAGTCCCACTGCCTGAGAATGGATGCAGTGTCCCGGTCCATGGATTTGAGAGCCTCCTTGGTTGGACGCGTACCATTACGGAGGAGTTCCAAAATCGAACAGATTGAGGAATCAGCTTGCTGATATGTTCTCATCCGTTGGCTAGCGACAACGTCAGAAGGTTCCATACCATCGACCGCCAACATACAATTCATCACCTCCTGATTGAGGGAGAGTGTCTCCACGGCACATGATGAGATGAGTTGCCCATTACAGAGAGCAGACACACTTTGAATGTCCATGGACTCACGCGGCAACCTGGACAAAGCATCTGCATCAACATTCCTTGCACCCGGAACATACTCAAGGGAGAAGTCATAAGTAGCAAGTTCTGCGAGCCAGCGATGCCCAGTTGCATCCAACTTAGCAGAAGTTAGGACATACGTGAGGGGATTGTTGTCAGTCTTTACAGTGAATGAGTTGCCATACAAGTAATCATGAAACTTCTTGGTGACAGCCCATTTTAGAGCCAAAAACTCTAACTTATGAGCAGGGTAATTGCGCTCGGCTTTGCTGAGACTGCGACTTGCATAGGCAATCACTCGCCTTTGATTGTCTTGGGATTGGTACAGTACTGCACCCAAGCCATCCCCACTTGCATCGATGTGCAATTCAAAGGGCAGAGTGAAATCAGCAAAAGCCAAAACGGGAGCACAAGAAAGCCTGCTAATAAGCTCACTGAAAGCTGACTGTTGAGCATCCCCCCATACAAATGGTTGGTTTGACTTGATCTTGCGCTTAGATCTCCCGCCATGTCCAGCAAGCAAACTGGTTAGTGGCTTGGCAACTTTAGCGTAGTCTGGAACAAAACGTCTAAAGTAGCCGGAGAATCCAAGAAAACGACGAACATCTTCGACATTACGTGGAATTGGCCAGGTCTTTAATACTTCAATCTTCTCAGGGTCTGTTTTGATACCCTCCTCGGAGATTACGTGACCTAGGTACTTAACGGAGGTCTGCAAGAATTGGCATTTTGACGGCTTTAGCTTGAGCCCGTTCTTGCGCAATCTTTGAAAGATTGCTCGTAATCGATCAAGATGCTCATCAAAGGTCTTAGAAAACACAATGATGTCATCGAGATAAATGAGGCATTGGAGAAGATGAATGTCGCCCATACACCATCCATCAGGCGTTGGAAAGTAGCTGGAGCATTTGTCAGTCCAAAGGGCATAGAGTTACACTCGTAAAACCCAAGTGGGCCAACAGTAAAGGCAGTACGGGCCTTGTGCTCCTCATCCACTGCGACTTGCCAATATCCACTCTTAAGGTCAAGACAAGAGAAGTATTTTGCCCCGTGTAAAGCATCAAGAGTTTCCTCTATCCTTGGTTGAGCATATGAATCTCGAATTGTGCGACTGTTCAATTTTCTAAAGTCAATACAGAAGCGCAGACTCGAGTCATGTTTGCGAACCAGGACAACAGGCGAGGCATATGGACTAGCAGATGGACGGATAACTTTAGCATCTAACATCTGCTTTATATGGTCCTTGACCTCTTGATACATAGAGGGCGGAATACGTCTATGTCTTTCCTTAAATGGAGTCTCATCTGTGAGTTCTATTCGATGGGTGACCTCTTTTGAGCCCTGGCCTTCCACAATCAAAACAGAAAACTGATGATTGTTGTGGAGGGGGTTTATCACCGACCTGCTTTACTAAAGGTTTATTTGTCTGGGCACCTCTGAAGGGAGCTTGGCCTTGACTCCTGGTGGGTGGTTTGTAAGAGGAGGCTTGAGCAGACCTGAGCTCAAGAGAGTGAACTTTGTCCCCGATAGACTTTAGACTCTTATCAAGGTCTTTAAGCCTAGAGAGCACATCCTCCATCTCCCGACCACATGGTACAGGAGTGGTATCAGGACACTGATGTGCCTCCTTAGGGGTAAGCAGTTCCTCCTCCACCCGACATACAGCAAGCAGCAGTTGGCTGTACTCGAGACCAGAGTCAAAGTGATGACGAGTTGCCTGCTTCAAAGCATCCTGGGACAACCCCATCCAGAAACGGCTTCGAAGCAAGGTCATGGCAGCATTTGGTGGGAGCATTCCTGAGACTTCGATCTTTGAGATCAAGTCACGAAGTCTACAACTCCAAGCTGCAGCAGACTCGTTTATTTCCTGGCGAGCTGTGTAAAAGCGCTCCATGAGCGTCTCGCCAGGCATCACATTGCCAAAGACAATGTCCAACTGCTCTAAGGCAGAATCAAGGGTTGCCTCAGCAGGGAAACCACTGAGAAGATCTGCAGCAGAACCCTTGGCTGCTCTCCGCATGGCATCGAATATGGCGGTGTCAGAGTGAGCATTTTCACGTCGACACCCCAATATTTCAAGGCGCCACTGACTATATTTCACATCACCCTTTGCCCTATCCCCTGAAAATGTTGACAACCGGGGACTTGGTGCATTGATAATTGGCATGTACGAGGTGTGTGATATGGGCATAGTGGAATGTGGAGTCGCCAGGAACTGACTAGGCTGAGCAGTTGGAGTGTACCCAGGGTATAGAATGGGCATGGGTACATGTCTGTTGGGCCAAGCCTCATTTGGTGCCCCGGTCGGACGTGTAATGACACGCGACTGCTGTGAGTAAGGGGTTGATGAACCCTGGGGTTGATTATAGCTAAAGAGTGACCCGTAGGGCCTAGGCAAAGATTTCGGCAATTCTTTCCTAGGGCTATGGTCTTGTGGGGGTATTGTCCGCTGGGAAGGCTCCATGGGTGACCATATATCAGGCAACAAAGGAGACCCCAGAGGTGAATGTGTTAGCAGTGACGGTAGCCCAGGTGTATATGGTTGGGGAACAACCCTTTGGCTATCCACAGGAGGTGGAGGCACATGCGGCCGAAACAACGTATCTCCAGACCCAACATCAGCTACATAAGTGGTCTGAGGTGGATGTGGATTAGCGTCATCTGCTAAACGGTAGAGTAAACTAGTACGGACTAAGGGATCAAGCTGATGGATGAAATCCACAACCTGATCAACCTGTAATCTAACATCACTGTCCGACTGAGCCATGATGTGTATGATAATACAAGTATGACAAACCTCCAAAAAGGCAACAAGGATCCTATACATTGGGACCCAACAACAATATTATGAACCGAGGCGATCGCAAAGTGCAAAAACTCCTAAGTATTAGGAAACCAAGTGCAGGGCTCCTACAAAAGCAAGGATACAAGATGGACTATGGTGTGATATGGGTAGACTTACAACTGCGGGGAACTAACCACTACCCCAGGTAAGCAACAAAGTTCAGTAACAATGCAAGTAGCCGAACAACAATCAGGATGTAGTCACCTGAAGGACAACTTATGCATGTACTGAGGTCAGGTAAAATGAAACACTAACCAGATGATCCCAATGGAAATGAAATAATCCAGCAAGCAAAGGCTACGGGGTGAGACTAACCTGGCAACAACTACAAAGTCATCCCAGATACAAGCAGTAACTGCAAGTACTACAGACCAGACAACCACTGGAAATAAGTCAAGATGCAGCAACAACTGAGTTGTACATACAGAAAGTAAACGTAACAGTAGATACTGACTGAACTCCACTGTCACATATGTAACTTACATATGAGGAGAAACTATACACATATCTCACATCACAGATATACTGTTCCTTGAGATAATAGATATGCAATTGAGGGAAATACTGAGGACCTAATCACTGATGGTGTTCAAATATTTCAAACAGAAGATCTGATATGTCTGATGATAGTGATGAAGCCTATAATGGGATATGGTATATGATGAAATGAAGAAACAACACAAGACAAGACAAAATACTTATGGTAAACATGTTAGTGGTTTGCTGAAGAGAGATATGTCCACACGGAAGGAAAGACAGCAGGAACAGCATGGAAAAAGAAGTACTGAGGATAGAGTCTGACACAGGTAAAGTAAGAAGGGTATCAATGCAAATATCAAAAGTATTGACAGAAAATATATCAAGTAAAAAAACAAACTTTGGATTTTGAAATTGAACTGTTTAAGTTAAATGTTAAATAATTTCAAATATAAATTTGGAATCAAAGTCAAATAATTACCAGCTACACTTAATATTAACCTGAAATTTTGATCAGTGGTGAAATTTTGAATAGATATGAACTCCAATTAATTTTTGTCAGTGAGATGAAAATGAATCTATACTATATATATATATATATAATTTAAATAAACACTGTAGACATAGAAATGTGGTAGAAATAGAATTTGTACTATAATATAATCAATACTCTGTAAAAGTCAATAGGATTATAAATTTCAAACAAATATAAACATGATAAACATATAATATATATCACAGGATAAATACAAAATATATAGGGTGGATCACAAATGTCTTGATAGTCAGGCTCAAAAGTCAATGTCCTGAATTTGTGAAACACAAAAAAAATCAAAAGTTCAAAGGTCCATACACTTCATGAAACAATGATGAATGACTATTCATTCACATAAGTGTATATGATGTCCTTGGAAACTGCATGAACTCTTCTATGTTGAATTCCATCTAATGAATGATGAACTGCCTCTTCTCACTGTA
Organism: Haliotis rufescens; assembly: GCF_023055435.1. Classification (NCBI taxonomy): domain Eukaryota; kingdom Metazoa; phylum Mollusca; class Gastropoda; order Lepetellida; family Haliotidae; genus Haliotis; species Haliotis rufescens. The sequence continues at coordinate 77,107,249 of NW_025963890.1, read as the reverse complement.
CAAGTGATGGTGCTGATGAAACTAGCAGCCCCACGTTGGGCGCCATTTTGTAGCCGGGCGTGGTGTGATGTGTCCAGCCACTGGGCTGCTAGTCAAAACATGAGGCAGTTCTTGAAGATGATGATGATTTTTAATCTGGTGTAGTAGATGGTGGGAGGGAAGCTGTAAACAAGAGTCCTCCCTCCATAAAGAGTTCATGCAGAATATGTTATAATTTAATTTAAGCCAAAAGGAAACAGATTAATTTATAGGGATATGTTGGGGAGCACATGGTTGAAGACCATGTGCTCAATTATTGTAACACAAAATGTGTGAGCTGGCAAATATTTAGATATGACAAATTAAATAATAATGCAATTAAATATGTTTTACTTTAATGAAAAGCTGTGATACCCTTTCTATGAATATAATTGTTTCTAAAGCAGGATGGAAAGAGATAAGAATATTGAAATGTTTCTCACCTGTAAACAAGAGTCCTCCCTCCATAAAGAGTTCATGCAGAATGCATGAGGAGGGCAGGTGAGAAAGGAAGTTAAAGAAGTGGACCAAAGGGCCAATCAAAAGAAAGGTAGCATCTGACAGGTATTAAAAGGAAGTCAAGATGCTTCAGTCACATAAAGTGGTGGACATATCTAAAAATAGAAAGGGGGAAGTCCAGGTGAAGCTGGAGAAATTACAGAGGCTGCAGAAGGGTATCAGGTAGGTGTTAGTTGGCTGACATTCAACTGCAGACAAGGACAACATATAATGAACATAGAATGAAGTGATGGTGATAATAGATGAACATGTATATATATATATGTATAGAATGAATCAAAGGGGGTTATAAGTGGGTGGTACTTATGTGGCTATAACTCATTCAGAGTTAGCACCACCACCCGGCTACATATAGGTGACCCCGGGCATACTCTGACATGAAATGCAACACCCCGCCAGACGCCCTCTGTATATATCAGGCGAAATAGATATGGTGTCATCAATAGTCCTCCCTGGTACGTCGTCACGGCTGACCGCACCTGATCATGACCTAGATAGCAGTTACCCTGCCGCCACTGTCGTGATGTCACCCTCACTCCGTGGGTAACATGCATGCCTAGTAGCGTAATGTAGGGAGAAGACCTGTTGAACAGCTACCCAACTGTGCCCACTGTGATTTTGATCAAAACCGAAGCTGTGTGGGTCCTTGAGTTACATAAACACGGTGCCCTATACAAAATGCTTATGTCAGGCACTTTGGTGAGTTTCTCATAAATCCTTGTCGACCTCACTGCAAAGAAAGTTAAGTAAACATTTCATAATCAATCGCTTCAGTAGATTCCACATAAACACATGCTACATTTGAGAATGATGCTTTATTTGACTGATACTGTGGTAGAACCCTTTCCTTATTCGTCAGAAATATCCACCAAAAGCAGAGCTTATTGTATGATTCCGAATATATCATGAGCGTGTGATAATGAATCACAATCAAATTGTGATGATACCAGGTGTTTGCAAAAAGGTGCACTATCCTGTGGAAGAGAATTGGCTATTTGATCGTCATTGAACGATATTAGATAATCGATATAACTGAAGCTTAAGTTTAATCCGAGCAGAAATTCAGATTTATATGCATAAAGAAACAGACCAGCAGCACGGGGAGCACAATCGGTGCTCGTGAGAATGCCTACTTCTTGCCTCAGTGTCTTCCCCCCACATTTTACATAAATGATATCAGTCAGGGAGTCAAATCCTTTGATGTTTTGAGAATCAACATTGTATTAATTCCACTTGTCTCAAATACTTTGTGTGGCTTTAAATAACTTCCTTCTTTGATTATATACCCAACAACAAAAGTTCCTGTGACACCAATATTTTATGGAGTATATTAGAAAATTCTTAAAGATTGTCACCGCCTAAGATGTGAAGGAATTGTCGCCAGGAGACCCGCCAGACGTCCCATTGTGACAGGAAGCAAGCTAAGCACGTCTACAGTGGCGCAGACAGCGTCTAAGCTGGACCGCAATGCAGTGGGGACAAGTTCTATTCACTGACGAGTCTCGTCTTCACCTCAGCCACATCGATGGACGGAATCGAGTGTACCGACGTCGAGGTGAACGTTACGTCAATCATTGTGTCATGGAAGAGACCTGTCGGGGACGGCAGCGTTATGGTATGGGGTGGGATTACAGCAAGACAGAGGACCCGTTTGACAGGGGTAGAAGGAAATCTCAGTGGACAGCGTTACGGCAACGAGATCACCGGCCCTGTTGTTCTACCGTTTTGCGCTGTCAAGGCCCAGGCATTACCTTTCAACATGACAACGCCCGGCCTCATATTGATCGACTTGTACAGGATTCCCTTAAAAAAACCAACGTGAATGTCATCCCCTGGCCGGCTCGCTCCCCTGATCTCTCACCAATTGAGCTCATATGGGATGAGATGGATCAACGTCAACCACGTATTCCACAGACACTGCAGGTACTTGCTCCAGCAGATATGGACAGATATCCCACAGTACTTTGTGCGACGCCTGGTCGATTCCATGAGGCGATAATGTGTTGCTTGCATCGCAACTAGAGGTGGACACACACGCTATTGAATTGTAAATTGACATTTTGGCATGTTCATGTTTATTTATGAAATCACGCATTTTCTGAACTCAGTATGGCAAATTAATCCATTTGAACACTTACAGGAGTCTTTTATCTGTTGCAAACCGAAATTGTTTCAGATGTGGTAAAAAACATAACTTTGCATTAAATATTATTCAACGTCACAGGAACTTTTCTTTTTCAGTGTATTAAGGATGATCAAAATTCCTTCAGACAGGGATTTGATGGTACTTTTGCTAGACCTAGCAATATTATTTCTTTTTGTACGGATTTTATAGAGCTTTGGAATCCAGTACAAACAAACAATGAACAAAGTTGAACAAACTGTCGGATGGTTTGGTTGGGCAGGTTGTTTCCTACGTGAACATACAAGCTTTAAATGTGAATTTTTATATGTCATTTAAGACAAGGTCTTTGGAGAAACAGGAATTGTAGTAATGCTTACATACATTGGCTATCGAATATGTGGCCTTGTCACTGCATAGAACGCAGACAAAACTGAACGACCAACAGTCAAATACAGCAACGAAGGCGTGGATATTTAAGCTTAAATTAATCTAAAACACGTCAAAGTTGAGAAAAGAAATATGTCAACATAGGTGCAGGGGACTCGGCAAGTGTATTTTATGTGCATCGGCGATTAATTCTGCAAAACTGTATCTGTGTCTTTAACATTGTGATTCAATATATTCTAGATTCAGAATACATGAATATTTCAACACAAACCATACTGTCAGTTATGCTATGCACCTTATAGGGTGAATCAGTATATTGAATGGAATAAGGAACTAAGTTGATTTTGTCCTTGTGCGGCACAAACGTACCGATCACAGCTAAACTAATCTAATCTAAAGCAGAGATAGTGACTTTAATGGTTGCACTAATGTTTCCTGTTACGAACCCAACCTAACTGTAAATAATTACAACAAAGGAATGTACTTGCATACTAGAACTCACATATATTCCAGAGATTAGATAATATTTATTTTGCAATTTTGAATTTGTTCTCATGTATTCTCAAAGTCACAAATAACGAGTTGAACACATACATGTAGTTTGTGTTATGATTCGTGCTGGCTCAACCCTGACTGTGTTAATATTAGCTACATAACTATTTCGCAGTTCCTGGGATAACTTTTATCAAGTATAAAAAATATACTTATGTGAAAGTCAAAAGTAACTTGTATCATTTTTTATGGTCTTATCTTCGGGAAGTTTATGACTCAAAACTGATCTTGTCAAACATTGAAAGTGTACTGGGGTTTATTAGAACATTCTTAAAGATTGTTTTCACAGAGACAGATAATTTGACATGCGACTGTGCGTTGTCACCCTAACACATGGAAAGGTAACTCAAGTTATCCTGGTCTGGATAGACAGCTGGTTGTCTGTGAACACAGTTAGACGATTGATCAGCAACTTATCTAATCACTCTCATCATACATATTATTAGTATCCCTTTAAATTATCCCATTTTATTCCCCTCTTTGATTTGGTATGCTTTGTAACATCACCCATAACCAGAGGATTAGATTACAGCAATAAACTGATAGCAAGCATTTCCTGCCACTTCCACATGAAATGCGTTTCAACTCTTCTCTTATCGAACCATGATGTATGGTTGTAGTCGCACACACAATCTATAATGCTCCTACAAGTGGGCAGGGAAGGAATATCTGTTTTTTGCATGTTCTATACTTATGACGACCTTGACAGTGATTCATAAACGCATACTGATGATATGGTCGAAATCGTACAATGGACTCAGGTTTTCCGGGGTCAATTCATACAATTTCCATATCTAGTTTGCCCTTTACGCCAAAAATGGAATTTCGTTGGATTATCGAGAATGGTTAGTCCCTTGCATTGACGTTTTATATCTTATAAGTATTGAAATGTTTTGGGTCAAATCGGACTTATGACCGATGAGCCATAATGGTTGCAGTCGTTGTGAAGTAGGAGACGTCAATTGGTTATGCCACACTGTAAAGTTACTATGAGTTGAAAGGCCATGATGACTGTTAGTAGATAGTCGTCAGTACGCCGGGCAGCCTGTACACTCTGTTTACTGACCGTGTAACGAATATATTGATACCTTCTGAGCCAGAGACTTTAGTGATAAAGAGGGATGAGGGAAAGGATATACTAATTTATAAGTTTTTTACTAATGGCACGATATCAGTACTACATACTATCTGTGTTGTTTTCTACAGGAAAATTGAATTGTTTTATTGCAAATGTAAACCTTGAAATGTTAATTCTCCCAACCTAACACGCAGGGACGTTTCACCACCTCTTGCATTTGCGACTTATATCTTATAATTATCAACAAAAATAGCAAAAAATGTTAATGCCAATTAAGTTGATATGATTATATACAAAATCTACTTTAACAAAAGATATCTTTTAAATATTAAATACTGTTTCGGAATAGAAAGAATACACACTGACCAACTAACAAAAATCGCGTTTTGCAAAACAAACTGTTTTGATTGGCAAGTGTTAAATGAAAAAAAATACAATTTATACAGATTCAAGGGATTAACGGCAAGAAGCAATATTAACTCAGTAAATGACCATCTGTCTATATTTTCAATGTCAGTGTAGAACTAATGTAAATAGGAAGTCAGTTTGTGTACGGGCTAGACACCTACGATAGAGTCAATTAAAGGGGAGGTAACTCCTGAATGTCAATAGATATGTCAAAGTGTTATGTTCACTGCAGTGAAATATCAAATGTTAAGTTCACTGCAAAGAAAATACTACATTTCCGAACTTCAGAAAACTCTCTCAGTCTGAAGTATACTAGTTTATGGCAAATTTATGTTTTGAAATATCTCCATTAGTAAGGTAGTATAGTCTATCTTCTAACATGTTTATCATAGGGTCAACAATGAAGCCACGTTCACACAAGGAAAGGTTCTCATTCATCAAAATAATATAATTGTCAACTATCGAGTACATTTGTCAGTATTCATATCATTCATTGTATCTGGCGAAATAAAACTGATTTGAAAGTATTGCAGCTCCACTTTTCCACATCATTTTCCTTTATGTTTTGTTATGTTAACAATCATATCTGGCTTCTGAACCACAGTGCAGTTATCCCGCAGTAAAAACGAAGAGAGAATTTTCCTCTCATGAGTCAAGCCCATATCCCATATTGTATTGCTTCAAACAATTAAAAGCTTTAGTATTCCTGAAGCTTGTCTCATTTTTTTACAGTTTTCAGAATATTTGTCCTGGCCCATCGCCGAATAGACAAGGAAAGTTGAAATTTCCGATAAAATGTGGGCAGTCATGACATTGGCAGGGCGAATGTGAAAATACTACCTACATGGGGGGTGAACACAACCCTGCACAGCGTTGTTTGGCACTAAACTAGTTGTCCCATCTTGACGACGATTGGCGCTGAACATACTGGCTATTTCAACAGCTGTATAATGAAAAAATGACTTTCCCTCTGTGGTCAACAAACTACTGATGTCAATACCAGTAAAACATTTTATATAACGTTAAGCTTAAGCTTTGGCGCTATGGCCAGTGACAGTTTGTAGTGTTATGAACATCCAACCTACTAGGTTAAGGCTTTTGTCTTATGATTACTCGTATATTTGTCTCATGTCAGGGCTATAGATTGTGTGGCTAAATCGGTGAAATAGAACATGCTGAACCCATACAACAGTTCACGGCGTGGTCGTTCGTAAATACCGATTGTGTCTGCGTCTTCCTGTCTGTAAATACGTGTACTTGGTCGTGGGTGTTTTCACAAAAAAGTAAGTTTCCCGTCCCTGCCTCTGTCACCAGGCGATCGTTTATGCAGGTGAATAACACGAGCACCCTCAACGCACAGTGAATGGTAGCCACAATAGTCATTCAGAAAGGGTCTTTCAACTCTCTGTCACATTGATAGTCACGTGAAGGCAGAATAAGTTTCCTGGTGCACAGATTCGCCGCCATGGAGGTGGTCAGATTCGTTGTCCTGCTCTGTGTCTTTGTGCTGCACTTTACATCAGGTAGGTGTCTATCTTATAACTTAGAAGGAAAGCCCTTTGTATAAATTGTAAAATAAAAATGGATTTCAATGAACTTACTGACGTGTGATGAGCGATACGGTTTCATTATTACGTCCAGTCCTATAGAACATCTAATACATACCTCACAAACTCAGGAAAACGTGATTTAAATAGTTTGAAATGAGAGTAATATTGTTTGCTTTATAAATAGCATTATCATCATTTTGGGAAAAATCATGTTGCTACATCTGGACTTGAAGAGCTTAAGTTATACCTGTGCAATGGACTCAAATGTCATTGTACTGGTTATGGGATTGCCGATTTACCTTGTAGAAGTAAAGTATGGCTGGGCGTCATTAATCGTGCACACGCCTATACATGCTGCATTAGCCCACAGTGAATATAAGCCGTGACTTAATACCCACGAGCATCGAACTAAGAGAGAACCAGGGCGGTGGCCCAGTAGGTCACTCGTAGTTAGAAATGCGTTGATACCTGAGTAAGCTGTGATGTTTATATTCTTTACATTGGTCATGTGGTGCCAGTGTCCACATTGCGAACGTAAGACATATAAACTTCTTCCCTGGGGGCTATAGCGCGGGAATGTAGCTTCACAGTGATCAGCTGTGAGAAAGAGCATGTGATACGAAGAACGAGCAGGCCTGGTACAAGGAACATTTGTACATTGTATACTAACCATGTCATGACTTTTGCAATTTGTCATGGTTCAGAAATGGGGATGTGCTTAACCTTTTTCTTTTGTATATCATGTAAATGTGTTATGAAAATATATCTGTGATAATCACTTGATTACATAATTCGAACATATTGTAATCAGTCTGTGTTGTTTACGCTGTTATTACAATGCCCCTTGTCCAAATGTGGTAGAAGGCCACGCGAGTACATTAAATTTGTATCAAAACAAGAAAAGTAATCGCTCTAGTGCAACCGTTTTGCACGTGTATCTGATTATTACGCATCATCTCTGGTCAGTACACAATGATGCACTTTCTGGTCAGTACACAAACAAACCCTTTCTGATCATTTAACATCTTACCTGATCAGTATACAAGAACACAACCTCTGGTCAGAAAACAAGCACATTGTGTATGGCCAATACACAAGCACGTCCTCTCTAGTCAGTACACAATGACGCCCTCTCTTGTCAGTACACAATGATGTCCTCTCTAGTGTTCAGTAAGTAATAAAGGACATCCTGTCTTGTCAACACACAAACGCACCCTCTCTGGTCAGTAACAAAGACACGGTCACATTCTCACATTCTCTCTTGTCCGTAATAATGAAGTTCCCTCTCATCAACACACAGACACGTCTTACACAAAGATGTCATTCATCTATAGTCAGTACAAAAGGACATCATCGTTAGTCAGTAATGAAGAACGTCCTCTCTAGTCATAATCATACCCTCCCTTGTCAGTATACAAATTCGTCCTATACAGTCAGTTCTCAAGCACGTCCACTCTGATCAGTGCAAAAGAACGTCCACTATCGTCAATAAACAAGCATATCCCCTTTAGTCAATTATGCGGGACGTCCTCTCTGGTCGCGATACAAGCACATTCTCTTTTGTCCTTAATAAATGACGTCATGACTGGACAGTACACAAGTTCGTCCTGTCTGTACACAGGGACGTCTTCATTGGTTAGCACACAAGCATGGTTACTTGTGATGCCCCATTCATGACAACATGTAATTCCCATTGTCACGTCACTCGATGAGGAAACTTTTTACGTAACAAGAAATGACAAATTTCCTCTATTTTGGGGCATCAGAGAATTACATTTTGTGGCCAGCTTACTACTTGAATCATGACAGAACAAACTCCATGGACGATCAAGATTTGCATCAAATATTTGATTAGATAAGTTCTACAAAGATTTAGTAAAATATCTAGTACTGTTTTCTCTGGTACAGACTGAATTATTTACAAATTGCTGTGGCATAGCTTGAATATTGCTGTCTGCAGTATTTAAAACCCAGCTTTGAATAAGAATACACAACTGGGTATCCAAGGTTCGCTAAAATTCAAATATGTAAATACCATTTTGCTATTTGTTACTTTAGTCCATCAGGTGCCACAAACTTCAAATATATACTGTCTAATCACAACAAAACATACCTAGTAATGACATCTATGACAGGTAAATTTTCTAACGAATGTTACCCTCTCACATGTCGTTAAAGAAGACAAATTTAAATTGTGTTCATATCAATATGATTTGTGTGGAAGACGTTGAATGGGACGAATGGAAATGAAATGTAAGTTATTTTTGCATACATAGTACATCTCTAACTATGAGATAACATGCAGGGTTTAAATTACAGTTTGGAAGTTGAATCAAAATTCGGCCTACTTTGAAAGCATGTGATGCTTGGACATTGTATGTGTCCATTATAGCATATTTAAGTTGGAAGGTCAAGTTCATTCAAATGATTATACGTTTACTACATATGCTCTGTTAATGAAAGTTACATTATTTGCTGGGTGTTGTTGAACTGGTAAGGCTTAACCTTTGCGTGTTAGTGTTAGTGAGTGTGAGTGTGTGTGTGTGTGTGTGTGTATGTGTGTGTGTGAGTGTGTGTGAGTGTGCCTGTCTGTGTCTGTGTGTGTACATGTATGCGAGTACGTGCGTGTCTCTGTGTCAGCGTGTCTGCATGCACTAGCCCGGTTTTATATTGTCACGCCACCTTTTAACATGGAAATCCGACACAGTGTACTGACTCTGAGTGACATCGATATCATAAGACATCGAGTCATTAGACTTGACGTGATATCTTTAGACTTGAAGTGATATTATTTGACTGAAAGTAATGTCAACAGAGTGGAATTTTCACTTTCGCCTCATGGCCCATGAACCAACCACCCAGGTGTAATCTCGAGGTACATGCAGCTCGAGCGGCACTGTTGTACTAAGTATATTTGTAGGAGTACACAACCTCGGTGTTCTTGTATCATTGACCCAAGTGACAATGACCCATTGGACAAGGGGGCCATCATCTATCATCAGGTAATTCCACGTGGCTTGGGCTCATCGACTGCTCGACACTGCCAACAGTAACATGACACTGAGCAGAAGCCAAGACGTTGCGTTTAATGCGTCACCAGAAAGTACCAAAGTATTAAAATCAAGTGTCCAAATTGTGTAGAAATGTGAACGAGAATTTACAAAAGTGGACCAGTGCTGATTGACTGAGCGCCCGATTAATCAACAAACAATAGGCAGCCCAAGATGAGTCAGTGAAGTATTGAGTAGCTCTGTCAGCGAGGAAAATGACCTTCGATAAGCTACACAAAGTGTGGATGATAGAGACAATGATATTTTCAATGAAATACACAGACGCCCTGGACAACTAGATAGAATTTCTTTTGAAACTGAACTTTTGGACAGATACAATGATGAAAAACTAAACGAAGTGAGACAAAGTCTTTATGACGTAGCCAAGGATACTCGAGAAGATACCCCAAATGGATATCTACCAAAACATGTACAAAGAGAACACATTACAGGAAGTCCGTGATTGAGAAATATCATAATAAGAGTCTGATGTATACTCTTCAAAAAAAGAAACTTGACATAGATGTAAAACCACTTGCCAAATATCTAAAATAATTACAGTAAATGAGAACCAAATAAGTCAAACAGAAAGATGATGTGTCTATAATTCGCGAAAACACATGCAAAGCACACAAACGTAGCGTTTGGGGATTAATTTTACAGCTTCATCCAAACGCAACTGCCTGTAAAACACGTGCGGCACAGGATCCTGCATTTAGGCATGCAGGCCCCCCTGCTGAATGGGTATAAAAATCCACATCAACGGCTGTTCATACAGTCCTTATAACGGCAGTATAGGCGGTGACAGAATGCCAAGACTGAATGCAGTTCAACGGAACAACACCATTGAGCGATTACAAGCTGGAGCAACTCAGCAAGAAGTGGCCAGGCACTTTGGCGTATCCAGACAGACAATCTGAGCACTGTGGACCCGATACAACAACAACAACAGAGTTGACGACAGACCAAGGTCAGGAAAAATACAAGGGTGACAACCCAAGCACAAGATCGATACATCCGGCTGCGACACCTCCGAGACCGCAGTACTACAGCCACGTCTACAACCACACAGATCCCTGGGGTACGCAGAATATCAGATCAAACGGTACTCAAAAAACTGAGGGAGGCTGGACTTTTTGCACGAAGACATGTTCGACGCCATGTATTGACCCCACGTCATCTGGCGGACCGTCTGCTTTGGTGCCAACAGAGGGTTAGATGGGCATGTTCAAGGTGGAGAAATGTACTGTTTACTGACGAGTCCCGTTTCCTAATCACACGTGCTGATGGGCGCGCACGTGTCTACCGACGTCGGGGTGAACTTTACACCCCCAACTTAGTGCAGCAGGTTGACCCATTTGGCGGCGGGAGTGTCATGGTATGGGCCGGAATTCATCACGGTGGTAGAACGCCTCTCGTGCATGTGGCAGGTGCATTGTCAGGTGTGCGTTACAGAGACTTGATCCTTCAGCCTTACGTTCTTTCTCACGTCAACGTTCATGGTGGACAGTTCCAGCAGGACAGCGCTCGACCGCATATTGCACGTGTTTGTCAGGACTTCTTACAGCACAACAACATCCAGACATTACCTTGGCCAGCCCGGTCACCAGATTTGTCCCTGATTGAGCATCTGTGGGACGAGAGCGGTGAGGTATACAAAATGCTTGCGTCAGGCACTTCGGTGAGTTTCTCATAAATCCTTGTCAACCTAATTGCAAAGAAAGTTAGTAAACATTTCAAAATCATTCTCTTTACTAGATTCAACATCAACGCATGATACATTCGATAATGAGGCTTTATTTGACTGATACTGTGGTGGAACCCTTTCCTTATAATTGGTGATGGATGGATTACCAAAGCACCTGCTGATAACACAGTGTTTGTTTTGACAACACAATGTTTAAACAAAGTTAAAAAATGTCATTCTGTGTAACGTTCAAGTTACCTTGAATTCTGAAGAATGTTTAAGATGTATTTCTGTCACTAAGTTCCAAGATTGACCAGGTAATTTGAAAATAGAAATGTGAATAAGATTTTAAGCTCCTCGTCCAGAAAGATGATGTAATGTTTGATAATCTGCATATCCTCAAGTGCTAACAAGTATTTACAAAATTCGGAAAATTTACAAATTAACTAACACAGACTAACGATGCTTCATCAAGTGACATACGAGTGGCGTCCAATAGGTTTTGCAACTTCAATGTAAGACCAAGTCGCAGAATATCTTTTTCAATATAATCTTCATTCCCTTCAATACACTTATTCAATTTGTCCTTCAAGCTTTTAATACCACTTGTATAGAAATCAGCAGATAGGCCCTCTAACCACGCCTCTGTGGCAGCCTGTATGTCCTCGTCATCCTGGAAGCATCTTCCACTAAGGGCAAATTTCATTTGCCGGAACAGGAAATAGTCACTGGGATCTAAGTCTTGGCTGTAGGGAGGGTGATTTAACTGGAGAGTCCAGACTTAACCCACAGTGATTATTTGTAATACCTCCTTAAAGGACAGCTTCGGGTACAAACAAACAATGTTGCATTGAATCATTCAGAATGATGGTAAAAAGCCTTGTATAAGCTGCAGAGAGACGAAAAAGATCGGTCTAGCCTGTGTACACAGAGTATTGTCAATGCAGTCAATGTTAACCACAACGTCAATTTATTGCCTCTTATGTTCCACAGCAGACAGCAGTGTACACGTTTGGTGCTCTCGAGGCGAGAGGTACCCTAATATTACGAGCAATTGGCCTGAAGCAGTTGGTTCTATTATTTCCCAGATTACTTGCCAGAATGTCGTCAGTGACCACGTCCGAGAAACAACGTTGTGTTTTTGCGCGAATACTTCCATACGTCATTTAGCAAGGTAGCGCCCTTCCCCTTGCTGCCAGAATCAAACAGGGCTTCCCATGTAGTACCTAGAATACTCGCATACCATTGGGCCACCAAGCTACTCACCACATTCCTATGGCCCCAATATCTTGGTTTACACCTTATATAGTAAGCATTGATGCCATTAGTTGCCACAGGAAGCACTTTGTTTATAACTGCTTTGTAAATTCTGAAAATTTAACAACTAAATGCATTCTATAATTTCAATATCAGCCACTGTATATGTACATAACATTCGGCTTGCCTGTATAACGTGTATATATGTCTGCAATACAGTTTATTGAATGGAACTACATTTGCATTTCTTTTGTGAATCAGTTTATGTACGCCAATAAAAGGCAAAATAGCTGTGAACATAATTTGAATGGACCAGTAATGAATGAGTGTGTGAGTGAGTATATGGTTTTACGCCGGTTTTAGCAATATTCCAGCAATATCATGGCGGGGGAAACCAGAAATGGGATCCACACATTGTACATATATATCGGGTATCGAACCCGGGTCCTCGGCGGGACGAGCTTTAACCACTAAGCTACCCGACCGCCCCGGACCAGTAATGACACAAGGTGTTGGCAAAAAGGCTAATGATGTCCTGCAGCATCAAAGTGGGAATGAGTTTTAGTTCTCTCAGGACCAATAGGCAGAGGTGACAATGAAAAATCAATCCATTTTCTTTACATGGACAAATTCGTTTACATGGATTGCATATCATCAGTGTTTAATAAATCAAACTTATTCAGAATAAAAGTTATAATGCTGAATTAGACAATTACGTCTTCACTGAAGGATGAAATGGAGGAATGACTGTCCATTGCATTCAGAAAGGATGTTTAATGATCGTATAGTTACAGTGGACTCTCCAGATATTAAGTAAATGTCATGGGGTATGATCTATACTTGAATCAAGGATACATTACAGGACATTATAAATGAGTGTCAGGCAGATTTTCAAAAATGAAAGTTTAACAGATGGTAATATGTCTTCTGCTCGTTATTTTAAGAAAAAACAACACACAACTGGAACATTTGTTTTATAGATTTTTGTTAAGGTAGACAAAAGCTTAGCTATATTGGGCGTAGAAGGCAAACCAGCGGGTACATAAACAATAGCAGTTTGAGTAGTGGTATTTGTTGAAGCCTATTTTTTTATTTTTCATAATGTTTTGTCTGTTTCTTTTACCCTGCAATCTGCAACATTCCAGCTCCATGACGACGGCCTGTAAATAATCGAGCCAGGACTACAAACCAGTTATCGATATTGTGAACAACAATCCACGCCGTTGGAGTATGATTAAAAGTAATCAACAAAATCGCCGAGCCTGACCGCTCAATCCATTCAGTCTCCTGTTACGACCAACATGGATTGATGGGCACTTTTTTAAACCCGGTGTTCCCGTGGATGTGTTAATAAATTAGATAGTTCAAGCAAATATGAATTATGGACTGAGAAAAGTTTTGTTAAAGATGAAATAGATATCATCCTGCTCTGGTTTGCATACTACCGTAAACTACGTATATAACGAACACGCTTATAAAAAACTGACGGATGTAACAAACTTTTTTTTAGTCCCGGCCATTTGTTGTATATATGCTGTATATATGCTTCCAACGAACTGAGGTTATTATGAACTAAAATTAGTGGTCTTTTTGAGTTCGTTATAACCGTAGTATGTAACATTCATGATGTTTGAAAGCAAAATATATACAAAAACTGTTAAGTGGTTGGGTTGGGTTGCACATATATTTTCCTCAAAAGACACAATTGTGTAGAATATAATCACGATAATTCCCACTCGAAACCGTCATTGTGTGATTTTGCATCAAAACGTAAATATGAAATGTAGATTATGTAATGAATTTAATGAGACTGTTGAACACATTGTCAGTGGATGCCCAGCTTGGCACAAACACAGTATCTTAAACGACATGATCGAGCGGCTCAGTCATTTTATTACCGTCTTCACAATGCTTGTGGTTTGGACACAGAAGTCCATCCATGGTACGACCCAGAATATGTAGATGGCGTCATGGAAAATGATGAATACAAAATCCTTTGAAATAGGCCCGTATACAGCCTTAGACGTATCCAGGCCAACAAACGTGAACAATCATTTATGTCACTGAATTTTCTTTCACTTTTGACACTAATGTGATTGACAAGATTCAGGAAAAGACATGGCAAATATGCTGACCTTGCTTTCGAAATGTGACGCTTGCATCCCAAGTGCCAAGTTGTCGGACTCCCCATTGTTCTCAGTGCCTTAGGTTTGTAGCCTCCAAATCTGTTGACTGACATGGGGAGAGTACCCGGGTTTGCTACCAGCAATGGAGCCCTTCTGACAATCTGGCTAATGCAGAAGGCTGCAGGGGACAAGGGTCCTGAGCTGATGATGAGTCTAATAAGCTTGGCTGTGTCAGGATCACCCTAACCCTCCTGGCTGCATTGTTTATTTTAACCCTTCATAATAATGATATTATTAATAATACTGATAATAATTATAACAGGCTTTTTATATTGTGCATAATTCCACACCACACTGGTCAATGGATCAACGTGCACTAAAGATTATTTCTCAGCTCCCTGGTGAGTATACAACCCGAGCTGCCTGTGTACCGGGTATCCATTTACTACTGGGTCAACACAGGCAGATTGCAAACAAAGACATTTGCCCAAGGAAGCGCCACGTGTGTTGGATTCGAAACTCTTGAAACTCTCGGGTACCAAGCTGCCGAAAGGTGGACTCTCTGCGACAAACGTTGCTTGACTTCACCAAATCTGTGTTTCCAGGACTTCTGTACTAGGCTCAGTAGGTAGACATTTCTTATGTGTTCATTTCGACGTATAAATCGTTGGTGCGGACTTTTGTATATGCACGGACACATCTGTATTTTTTATAATGCAATGCTGTTGTTATTTGGTGAAAACGAACGCATGGGTATCTCTACGACCCAACAGCTTATAACAAGGGTAGATTGTAGAGTAGAGAGTTTTGCTAATCCCCTGCTTGTTACAATGTTAATATAAAATGGATTAACCCAAACAAAGAACCAAGCTAAATGACCACATTCATTTCATATTTTCATCATTAAGCACATTGACTGGAATCATTGTTTCTGAGTAAGCACTTCCTTATCCACATACTGTATGTGTTATAATGACCAACTTGATATAGTATCACAAAATGTATGGTACAACGATCAAATGTACATCACAGGTAAAACTCTGATAAACATTTGCTTCCTCAGGGAATGATGACATACTGAACGAACAAGGTGAACATTTATCGTTTATGGAAAATATGTAGAATGAAGCTTAACATTTAGCTACATGATGGCATGTTGAGACGTGTGAAAAGTTATTGTTTATAAAATCGTATGGTACTTAACACCATGCTTGCAGAGATGACTTCATGTTTCAAGCCCGTTTTTAGGGCTTAGTTGTAAATGTTACTAATGGAAACTGAAAAGAGGTATATTTAAAATACATACATTGGCGAATACAAACGAACACCAGCTATCATTACCAGCATCACCTGTTGTTATCATCATACCATTTTTTCTTATTGATCAGGTACTAGAACAAACGTTGCTCGGAACAAACCCACATGGATGAGCTCAGTCTTTTGGTCGAGTCCTCCCGCCAGTGCAGCTGTCGATGGAGTAATACTTGCACATGAATTCAATTACTCAGTCGTCACCAACACGCTTCAAACAAGCGCCTGGTGGAAGGTGGATCTACAAACACAAGTACAGTCGGCAAGGGTTACCCTGTACTTTAGTACTTACTGTATGTACAGACTCATTTACATATTTGATATTAATTTAGTAAACACAGTAATGCTTGGTTCCTGGAACGCCAAGAATGTTACTATCATTATATTAGACACCTGACCACAATGGAATCGCAATCCTTTTTAAACAAATATTCAAAACTCTCAACACCGCTGGTCGTATTCAATGACATTGCATGTAGAGTTGATAGATCACTGGGATAATTTTTGCACACTCGATGACCCCTGACGTCACATAGCATTGTTTCGCCTGTGTGACGTGCAACAAAATACTACAAATTACGTCATGAGGTATTGTCACGTGATTAAAAAGTGTGTGGTACTGTATTCTAAAGGTAGGCACAAAAACCAAGTGTAAATTCTATGATGCGCACTTAAAATTTCCACGTAGTTTTTTTTATAGATGTGTACTGAAGCTTAATGATTGCTCTGACGTTTCTTTCAGTATTAATGCTATGCTGGGATGATTCAGATTTATATAAAGTTATAGTCCACCGCACGGTAGTGCCCACGCACATGTATGTTTTCCTTATTGCATAAGGAGTAATTCCTTTGTTTTGTTGTAGCCTTTTACCAAATACATACATGCACAGAGAAGTGCGCAGAAGTAATAAACCTTTAAACCTTGGATCTCAATTTTGTCAAATATTTCACAAGACTGCCTGGGCGTTAGATCGGTAAACTGATGACTGGTACAACCTAAATCACGTTTGGAGAAGACAGAACAGTTTCATTAATGAGTGTGTCCTACATTAAGTAAAGTATACATTCATACTTGTTTCAGCCAAGTCAAGACGTAATGGCGTGCAGCTCTACACATCAACGACAAATTCCGCTGACCCCAAAGAAGGAAATCTATGTCACAGTGTAACAGGACGTGCTGACGGTACAGACATCCCTGATGTGCTGAGTGTCACCTGTCCCGGGACCTGGCACTACCCGACTCTCTACACAGAGACTGATAATGATGGAACTGGTGCTCTATTAGAATTTGTTGAAGTACAGGTGTGGAGTAAGTATCCCGTTGGGCGTGAAATAGTATTTATATTCAAGAAGCTTCTCTTTAAAAAAATACCAAGTAATAATATTGTGTCATTTTACAGTAAAATACAACTTTTTATATTTTACAAACTGATATTACGTAGCCTACTTTTCAGTTTTTTCTTCGTCAATGAGTATATTTTTGCTGTCCATATGTGTGAAATACTTGGGAAGGATTCACCAACCACATCACATACGTCGCTATGGAGAACTGTGTTCAATTACCTTATGTCCATAAGAACCCAAGATAGTTGTATCGAGTCGCACCACTCAACGTACTCATGTATTTTATTGATCTTCTTAAAAAACGTCATGCAATTTCGCTCCAACCTACTGTTATTTACAGCGCCGGAGCCTCGACAGTGACTGATCAAATTGTTCCATACTGTTGTAACAGCTTTCGGGCGTCAAGTGCGACCCTACTACAGTTACTAAATGTATTGCCGTTCCTGGTCATGTTATGCCATAACTTTGCAACGCGCCTTCGCATCGGCTCGGCACAAAATCGCAAAAACTCATCGACTGCTTCAACAGTACCGTCGAATAAACTATTAAAAAATTCTAACTAGCAACATTCAGCAAATGCTTTGTAGTTAATAACACAAGAACGAACAACATATATAATTATTATGGGATGGAGAGCACACATTGACACTCCGATAGTACCTGAACGTAGCAAGTAATATAGAAGATACACAATAGTTTATAATGTAACGTAATGTAACCACCATCAGGTCTTGTCTCTACAGAAAAGTAATTAATTCAATATTGTCACAATAT
Organism: Haliotis rufescens; assembly: GCF_023055435.1. Classification (NCBI taxonomy): domain Eukaryota; kingdom Metazoa; phylum Mollusca; class Gastropoda; order Lepetellida; family Haliotidae; genus Haliotis; species Haliotis rufescens. The sequence goes on along the minus strand of NW_025963890.1, from coordinate 77,089,063 downwards.
TGAGATGTAATAAGTAGCAATAAACTTTCTCCTTGTAATTCGGTATCTGTAAAGGGGGATAACTAATATGATAAAATATTTCAAATTCGTAACAATTTTTTAGTCTGATCTTCTCACTGTACCCTACTGACAATCGTTTATAACACTCACAAATAACTGGTCTGTAAAATGGTTGAAACAACGCCATAACAATATGAAATATTACGGGCAAGGATAACCTGTCTAGATAAGGGAATCATAATCAGTATCGTCTCATGGTAAACTGTTAGTTGTGATGTTAATGTTGGTTCTGATGCTTTGATCTGCAGAATTTTGCGCGGAGTTTTTTAATGAGAGACCAACTAGGTCTAGATACAGCTCAGTTTGGGATGTGTCTCTTGTTTTTAAGTATTTACAGTCCAGGGGAGACAACTCAACTCTAACATTGAAAGAACTTACTCTAAAACTTACTGCACTGTTGGCTCTGGCTACAGCCAACCGACTCCAGTCACTTCAGACATTACAGATAAGCAATATGAAAGTTTCAGATTCCAAGATTGTTTTTGTGCTTGATCTGCTTAAACAGAGAAATCCATTACGAAAATCTCACTTTGTTGAGCCAGAAAAATTTGAAACTGATCATGTGTTATGTGTTTATCAAGCTCTGTCCTTGTACTTGGACAAAACTGCAGAGTTTAGAGGAAGTGAAACCCAGCTGCTCATTAGTTTCCAGAGACCCCATAAGAAAGTAACAAGATCCACAATAGCAAGATGGATTAGGACTGTTCTTGAAGAAGCGGGTATTGACATTTCTGTGTTTGCAGCTCATAGTACGAGAGCTGCAGCCACATCGGCAGCTAAGAAAGCAAATGTGCCAATGAATGACATTTTAAAAACTGCAGGCTGGGCTTCAGCTGCAACTTTTGTTAGACACTACAATGTACCAATAGAAACACTGCCGAACGACACAAGTAGTATGTACAAGACAATTGTGTCAACATCGGCGGGTGAATAGAATTACTACTGTTGGGAGTTTTGTGCAAACAACCTGCTGGTTGTGATTAGCAGTTTTTAGTTTGTGCCATGTTGGCTTGAATACCAGTTTCAACTTTCGTTGGGTTGTCATGCTTATGCATACATGTTTCCCAATTTTGTGCAAATCTTGTTGAATTTGCTGAAACTCAAACATAAATATACTGAACTTTGACCTTGTATTTTATTTCTTGAGATAGGACTTGTGCCACCAAGTGGCTTTAAAATCTCATGGGAACCGGAAGCATTAGTGACGTAGCAGAATTAAACAATTAAACGAGACTTACCTGTAAGGTGAAGTTTGATTGGGGTTCTGCTACGTCACTGGAATGCTGGAGGTTTACATGCCCTCCGCATCCCTCCCTCGTACTTGTAGTGGCACTTGGTGTCACAAGCATACTTTGAATCCTGCCGCTCGATCGCACTGCGCAATCGATTGGTGACATATGTACGAAGACAACTCCCCATGGAAGTCGGAGTTCCGTATGCACGGAATTAACCCGATTGTGGATGCTAACATACGCAATGAGAATGAATATAACCATACTGGTTGGAGGAGGCCTCTGGATTCTAAAATTCAAAGAAATAGGTACACAAACATAAATATTATCTTCAAATTCAATATCATATATCACTCAATGTCTTGTGAACCCTAGTGACTGTCTGACTGCATGCTTATTACACAATAAACAGTCCCTGGAAGTTTTGTTTCTGGATGAAACTCTAACACAAAATTGTATACCTGACCTCTGTTCTGGGTACAGATATGCTAGTTGTCATAATATATGGTAAGTAAACTTTGTGTGTATTAGCATGAAGCGTGAAAGACCTTTATTGACAGAAACTTTTCTGTGCCACATGTTTTCTTCATATTCATAAATGGTTTTATTAACCAGTTGCTTCCAGTTTCTCTTAGTAGAAAATGCACCACAGCTTACATTTGTACAAAGGTTGTTTTGTAGGTCATACTTGTTAAGAACTGATAATAAATCTCCACATACAGATTTAGGATTTGCAATGTATGCACAAAAAAATAATGTTTAGCAAAATTGTTACAGGTTAAGTTACATAAGCATCCAAGCAGCTGAAGTTTACACTTGTCGATATAGCCGATCATTGTCCAACGCCCCAGATTAGCAATCGTGGATTCTGATGAAGATCTTTTATCAAGTCCTTGTAGCGTTGAGTATTTTCAATTGCGTTAATGTTTTGACCCTTGATATAAAAGAGCAATTAATACTCTGTCTTGCTTTTTGACAACATTTGTCAATACTTGATTTACATGACAGGTTATGTGTTAGTAGTGTGCCACCATAAATGACAGAGTCAGAGGTTGTTATATTTATATCACCAAGTTTGCAGTTAATATGTAAGAAGACAATTACATTACTTTTTGAAGGGTTATACGTTAGTCGCCACTTTGCCGTTTGTAGCCCTCGTGGTGAAGTGCCAACAAGAGTTGTCCCATCTGCAAGCAAAATAGTTGGAAAATTCAAGACATCGTTTTCTTGCATCAGAAAATCTTTAGTCTTAAATCTGAGACGGTAAGTTAGCAAGAACTTGAAAACGTTGTTCTATTTGAAAATCACCAATAATGGGAGGTAAAATATCTGACTTGATTGCAAAATGATGTCTTTCCACAGACACGAGTCATTGAAAACTTCAAGACTTCTAGTAGCATCTCCTGCATCCTAAATTGTAGAAACTCACTTTTGTCCCAAAATACCATGATTCCTATGCATGTCTGTTGTAATTTCTTTTAAAGTGACTTGCCAGTGAGGATAATGAGGCTTCGTACAACACGGAGAATTGGAAACGGGTCACCTGACGTCAAATAAGTATGTCAAAAGTCAATAAGAATGGTTTGCTCAGCACAGCGGGAAAGTTGCCTTGAGGATTGTGATTATAATTGTTCATGCCTGGATGGGGGACCTGAGTAATACCTAGTTCTAAATACTCCTTTGAAATGTCTAATTTTCAGACATAAATGAGACAGTCGCTGTTCTTTGCACTCGGGAACCTATCACAGTAAAAGAAAGCAATCTTATCATCACTGGTGAGGTTAGCCCGTTGAGAAGTTGGTTGCCTTTGTCATTGATGTTGTTGGTCCACCTGGTGCTGGAACTCTCGTCCTGTCTGTTCTGCCGAGTTGGGTAGATAGGATATGGTCCGAGGGATTGTGGATACTGATTTGGACTCTCGTCGAGAACTGATCTCGGACGGCGAAAAAGCAAGTGTCACCAAAAAGGATAGCCACATAATCGCTTACAGTATCGATTGCCATATGGACTTCCATAATCTCTGTAAGAGCGGAGGTGATGAGGGCGGTGGTTGGGATGAGCGATGGAGGAAGGTGTCCTCGGTAGAAGGGAATCCGACACATGGACATTACTCACGGAACGACAATAGGAAAAACAAAGTATAGGATCGTCTTAAACATTTTGTTCAAGAGAAAACCTGCATTCTCCACCATGTCGTAACTGCTTTTGGGCGTCAAGTGCGACCCTACTACAGTTACTACACGTATTGCCGTTCCTAGTCATCATGGTCAATTACGCCATGACTTTGCAACTCGCCTTGTCCGCATCGGCTCGGCTCCGTCCAGGAGTCATTGGTGTAACAGTGCTTACTCCAAGTTGTCTCTATCAGCGTTCATACTCGCATAATATAGAAACGCAACACCAGCTTTATACTCACATAGTTTTACTTACTCTCAGCCCATCTTTCAATACAGGACAGGATCAGACTGCCCAGACTCGTCACTAAATGGGAAAAGACTTAGAACGATCGGGATTGACTCAATCGATTGCAAACCTTTCCTCATGTTAAAGTATCAATTTGTAGTGTTCGGGCTTGGCATGGCCTGTCTTTGTTACATGTCACAATATCTCATTTTGATTCGTTAAAAGTTAGATCTGACCATGAACTCATGTGTGTCGTAATCGGAAAAATACAGAAGCCTACGTGCCAGATTGCTCATCTCTCTATTGATTTTGTGACTTTCTCCGGATGCTCCAAATGAAATATATCATGACTCTCTGCTTGTTTCATTAACTAATGGACAATAACCTGGAACCAATCCAATGATAATTATGAAATGTCAAGAATAAACTTGTGATAAATGTGAAATGTCTTTGATCTATTGATTGTTTTCGAACTAAAAGTTATCTGTCACAAACTATATCTAATGCAACTCCTTATTGCAACTATAATGGTTTCATTTGTTACCATTTTCTACCATTTTAACCTTATAACAATACGTAAAATATCACTGACAATACGTTATTATTATTTTAAATTATATAGTTAATCTGCAACTATAATAACACGACACTGGAACATATAATTCCTGATAAAATAATGATTCTTAGGAACATTGCATCAATTGTTTTTAAACTTTATGATTGCGTATTTTCTAAGCAAATCACCGGTAGTTCCAGGAGATAACACAGCAGATACAGCATTGCTATTACACGCTTGGTTTGCAAGAAAATCTCAGCAAGTAAACCAATATGTAGCAGATAAGGAAAGACAATATAAATGGTAAGTCATCACGTATAGTTCTTTAAAATTTTCTTTGACCAAGTTTGTTTTCACCTGAAGGGACACATGTAGTTGTTTCTGCCAATAATACTTGAACATTTGTACTTATTTACTCATGGTGTCTGTAAAGGTATGTTTATTTATTCGATACTAGCTAAGACTGTATATATATATTGTATTGCCGTGGGGAACCGATGTGTACCAGTGTAGTGGTATATTGATCCAAGCCTAGTTGTGGTAACTCAATAGTTTGTTATTGGAGCATGTGCAACACTTTACTCATGTGATCTTTTTCACATGTTGACCTACCGCCATGTTGCATAACATGTTACAAAGCTCAGGGATCAGTAAATACAAATCACTTTTAAATCAGATATTGGACACAATGTCCATAAGGATGACTGTTTGTCTTGCGTATCACATTACATAAACAACCATTATTACATGTTCACTTTAGTTAATAGTGATATTAAGAGATGACTGATAGATACTCCAGCACGCCACTCTGGATAGTATGACGAAAACTACAGCCACTGCAGCCACTACCGTCACTGCAGGAAGAGATCCAGGTAACTATGTAGATCACAATATGACGTTCCTATTTACTAGCATGCACTTCTGGGTATTATGGATCAAATTGTGACCAATCCTGTGCTGCACGTCACTGCAAGTCGGACTCCAGCTGTGACGTCATTGGAGGACTGTGTGTCGGTGGATGTGCGGCTGGATATCAGGGAAAAGACTGTACTCAAGGTAATGTTTATTCAGATTAGATTTAATTGATTTAATAAATAATCTGTGTTTATAGTTGATTCATTTTTTCCCTCTCCCTGCCATTATTTATGGTGTATATGTCTGAATGCGTTCATAATAAACTAAACATATCGTCAATATATTGTCTACATTATGTCACTTTTTTACTCAGATATGCGGATTAAAGAATTAATATAACAATATTCGATCTATATGACGGTGCTCAGTAAATCATACCATACATCAATTGATTGACATCAAGAGCACCGATATGCGCATTAGGGATGTGATGACATGCATCATTAGCGAGTCTGACCACCCGATTCTATTTGTCGCCTCTATCGTAACATATCGTAAGACATCATACATAATATTTGTCTCAGCTCATATGGATTATTTTTTGAAAATGTGTATTAATTGCCCAAGTCACTCGGTTCTGTCACTTGTCAGTCGTGGTTGAGCCCTGCTGGCAACAAATGGCATTAACTTCAGTGTACAAAAATACAATATGGTAGCTCTCTGTACATGAATTGAAATGTAGGTTCAAAGTAATGTAGGCATGAATAACTGACAATGAAATGTGCGATCGTGAAATATTTCGTGTCGTTAATAACAATTAAGTCCCAGGATTGTTCTAGATGTCAAACAAATGAAATTCTGTGAAAGTTTGCGCACAGTCTAATATTTAACATCGGAAATTGATAACATTTATTAAAGGTTAATGTGATATATGTTCCATGAGTGGTGCATACGCACTGTTAGATGACCTTCAGCAAAGGTCAGGAGTTCCGAAGTGTAGGTGACACTTGCTGGAGTATAATTTTGAAGAACCGATGAAACAGATTCAATAAGGCGCATATTGCACATTAACGTTGATAATTATATGAATGGATCACTAAAAATCAGCGATGACACAAGGTGTTCGTGAAAAGGGTACCCGTAGCAGTTTGGAGTCCCACAGACTGGTAGTATGTCTTCAAGATGTTATTGTATAAATAATAGAAACTGTTTTATGTGCTATTGATTTCATCTAGTACCAAATAGTCCAGACGCCACACATTGTAGGTCGTAGCGAAAAGACCACCAGGCAACTTCACGCTTAAATTACTGAAAAAAGTATGAAAGTACTTACTTGAAAAATTAAAAAAACAGTCACGCCATTCCATTCCTAAATAGTAGTGAGTGAGTGAGTATGGTTTTACGAACCTGAGTACTATGGACTGACTGTGGCCAACTCTGCACTTCCCGCCATTGCAAGATGGACTCGAGCTGTCATGACAAGATATAAGGGCAGTGTGTCGGTGGACGTGAGGCGAGGTATCAGGGTACAGATTGTACTCAAGTTAATGTTTTAAGCATAGTACATAGTATTTTGTTTAGTCATGTATTTTCTATTGCTTAATTGATTTTGGTTTCAATTTACAACGGGTCGTTCATGTTGCTGGATAGCAGAAGTCGACAGCTAAAATGTCGATCTTTCACGGCTTTCTGTTGGTTACATTGTCAAAAGCTCTGAACGATTACATTGTTCCGTCTCGTATCGTACATTCTCAACCACACATATTCTATTTTCAGGTCATTGTCATTATACAAACATATGACCGTAATAGTAGGTTCACTTTTGTGGATACTTTATAACATGTACATGTGTTTAATTCAGAACATACGCAAAGATATGGTCGTAATAGTAGTTTCATTTTCGTGGATACCTTATAACATGTGTTCAATTAATACAGAGCATAATTTCAATTCCATATTTCGTTTCCTGAAATCATCGTGTTTCATAGCTCATTCGTCCAAATGTCTTGAGGCACGTTTTGAAACACGACGTGGAGCAACGCTCCATTAATTCGTCAGAGCATTATCACATCATGATTCGAGATATCAGTGTAATAACGCTGCAGCTGAATACCGCTAATGTTCGGATGAAATACAAAATGCTGAATGAAAGTTATATATTACAAATCATACAAGCATCTGTGTTGCTTGGAACCAACAAGTCTTTGATTCCTTAAGCTGAGCTAACTGGCTTATATCAGAGACTTTTGATTTAGATTACAAGACTTATTCCGTTTTGTTGTCTTCTTCTTCGTCACCTCATATAACAAATTAGCGAATTTATCAACGATCATATTTGCAAAAAGAAGAAACGTTTGTATTAATGTTCGGCCTCACTTATGTCAATCCAAGCTTAAGATATAACTCTGTTATCATAAATGATATGAATTCGGAAAGTACTAAAATATATATACATTTCGAACTATGAATAATGTAGGTAATTTAGCAAAGTAAAGTTTTTAACACGTGCACATTGCTAATCATCCCTCTCAGCCTGTGGTCCGGGTAGATATGGAGAAGGATGTAGCAAGTACTGTGGGAGGCGTCGCTGTAAGACACCATCTGACACATGTGCTCATGTGACTGGCATTTGCCCTGATGGCTCTGAAAGAGGTTTCATGGGAAATGACTGTTTCCAAAGTAGGCTTATTGATTCATATTTCTTGGCGCATTTCAAGAATGTTTTGTATTGGTAACAGTTTATGTTGGTGATTTAAACATTTCACTTCAGAGTTCATTGAACTCAGTCCAGTGATATGAACTGAGGATGGATGAAAGTTTTCTGATCAGTTTTCGGAAATGGTAAAATCGAAAAATTGTTCAAACATTGAATTTGGAAAATATAGTCATTTGACGAGATAGAAGTGCTGCTATATACAATAATCAAATGGCAACATCGCGGTTCATAAACATGGGGGAATTTACAAAACAACACTCGGGAAAAAGCGTGAATAAACACGACGATATATGTCACTGAACGAATATGAATGATTCAGTAGCGTGTATGTCCTCAATGTCCAGATATGCATCCGTACACACGACGTCGGGCAAGGATCGTTAGGCGTTTCATGACACAATTAGTAATTGCCCCCCATTCCTTTTCCTGTGCCTGTACAATCTGACCTCTGTTTATTGGGAGATTGGATTATCTGGCCACATCAGCAGATCGAGAAAGAACGCACGTTGCTAGTTCCCACGTTGCCAAAGTTGAACTCGTGCCAGACGCAAAGGCTGAAGTAGATGTTGTCTCGTTATCGTGTCCCTATGACGTTCATCGATGTATATGACCATGTCAGTCACGGGATTGTCTGGTCCAGACTTGCTTATTTACAAACCGTAATATGTAATATGGCTGCGTGGGGCGTTGAACAACCACGGAACAACTGGTACGCCCAAAGCAGTCACATAAGATAATTTTATATTGAGGAACCTGTCACCTTGGTGCAAGGTGAGGAGATAGCAGTCTCCCATGGTTGTGGAGTCTTCCACACCATGACCTGTCTGCAGTAACTCTGTCACGCCGCATGAATCTAGTGATCGCCGTACAGTTGATTTTTGTTCCAAAGTTCAAAACACAAATTGCTCTCCCTCGATGTAAAGCGGGCGCTGTTGTCGCCTTCTTGGGCGTTTTAATGTTGACTGATGACCTTATTGTGCCATGGTCGCCTTTTTATATCCATATGAGAACAATTATCATGCTTCTTTTGCAGTGAAAGTTTGATCAATGAAATCATTTTACGCGTGCAGCATCTTTAAAACGCAGCAATTTGCGACGAGCTGTAACAAGCTACGATACGTCGTACAATATTTGAACCTCTAAATCATTCCATTAAAGTGAATTGTGTTTGGTCCTAAAACATGTTTCCATAGACTTTGTATTGATCGTCAGTTTATGATATCAACTAATCGAAAGCTGGATAATGTTTATGTTCCAAAATGATTGGCAGTTTGTTAAAGGATGTAATTTACATTACAAATGTTATAATTTAAATCAAATCTACAGCTATCAGACAGACAGAGAGATAGCATATTCAGTAAGAAGGCCATAGGCCCATAATACAGACGCATGGCAATGAAGAAATCGATTTAAGTTTCTCTTAGCCGTTGGACTTTATATAGATATAAAAATGTGTTACATTTGTGTAATGACATTTGTGTATCTCCCCAAGTCAACTGCAAGTGTAAACTTGCTACATCTGAAACGAGTGATATATATTCTCAGATGTACTGGTATGGGGAGTGTAAGATATTTTTCGACATTTAACAGGGATTGAAAATGTTTATAATAAAAGGTATCAACTAGACTATTGATAGAACTACACCATGATTGTTGAAGGTTATCAAATAATCTTTGCTTAAAAAGATGAGTAAATATCTTCACATTGTCAACATCTTGTGTTAACCATACATGTCCAAAACCTAATTTAAACAAGATGTTCTTAATGTGAGTTGCATTGCCCATGTGGTGCGACCAGAATGGTCTAGTGATTTGAGCATTAAATAGCATTCGCGAGGCAGCCTGTGCTCGTCCAAACGCAGTAGCCTTCACCAATACATGATGGCCCCTTGATGTTATAGTTTAAATCATATCTGCAGCTAGGAGAACGTTCCATGAATTACTTTCAAACGTACACCAGTTTCATGTATGCCTTATTCAGCGTGCACCAGTATGATATACGGCCCTAACTGTGCCAGTAACTGCAGTTCCCGACACTGCAAGACGCCCTCCTCTACATGTGACAGAGAGACAGGACAGTGTCCTGGTTGGTGTGAAGATGGATGGACAGAAATAGACTGCTCCAAAAGTAAGTCACCTTGCACCATAATAATATAATAAACAATAATGATTGTTTTGTTAATATAACATATTCGAAATTTGCGATAGGTTCAACAAAAGAACTGAGTGAACAGCAAATAAATTTGAATTTATACACATAAATCAAAATGCACAATATGATTAGTCGATTCAACTCAGTGTTAACATTGCACACACTAGTTAGAAGTAGTGTGTCATTATGGTGGCATTGGCATTAAAACTCAAGATATAAATATGTCTACTTCCCTACAGATTGTGGAACTATTCACTCCTGCTTAAGAGTCAGATGTGAATATTCTCTCATAACATACGTTGACTGATGACCTTTTTGTTGCATGGTCGCCTTTTTATATCTCTATGTGAACAGATATCATGCTTCTTGTGCAGTGAACGTTTGATCCAAGAAATAATTTTACACGTGCAGCATCGCCAACACTCAGCAATTTGAGATGAGTTGTAACAAAGCTTGAACCCATTAACCATTCCATTTAACATGAATTGTGTTTGGTACTAAAAAAATGTTTCCATATACTTTGTATTGCACGTCAAATTATGATATCAATTAATTGAAAGCTGAGTAACGTTTATGTTCTAAAATGATTGGCAGTTTGTTTAAGGGTGTAATTTACATTACAGATGTTATAAGTTCAATCATGTCTGCAGCTATGATAACTATCTTTGAATTACTTTCAAACTTACACCAGTTTCACTTTTTGCCTTATTCAGCGTGCACCAGTATGATGTACGGCCCTAACTGTGCCAGCAACTGCAGTTCCCGACACTGCAAGACACCCACCTCTACATGTGACAGAGTGACAGGACAGTGTCCTGATGGGTGTGAAGATGGATGGACAGAAATAGACTGCTCCGGAAGTACGTTACAGAACATCATCGTGCCTGTTGTTTGTATGACACCCCCTATTTTTAGTTAGGTCAACACAACAATATGATGTAGGATGTTCCCCAATTTGACATGTATACTCGGACCCCGTCGTACTGCGGCATTCATCGTATCGCGGCATTTGTGATTTCCGGTAGTTCACGCGGACATCTATTAATGCAAATCAGTAACCAGAAAGTGCTCACTTCGTAAACAGTTTCTATTTCCTCGGAATGTTCCGTCTGCTGTAAGTAAGGGGTTATTAATGCGTTGATACTTACTTCTGGCATCTTTTATACTATTGCCTTACCCCCATCTATCAATGACCAATGATATTACCCGCAGTTCCCCAAGTAAACTTTCTCTATCGACCTGAACTAGATCATCTGCATATTCATGGCGACTAATAAGGGCCATAATGCCAAACTTAGTTTTTCACTACTAGCCAAAAGATAAATACATACTTTGGGCATACTAGGAGTGCTTTTTTATATATTTATTGTTGACTTTTAACATTTTTCCATTTTGTGACAAATTATTGTCACCCAATTTTATTTTTTTTAAATAATCTTAGAATATCATTTCTGATATTTTGTTGTTGATTTTAAAAATATTGTTCTCTAACTTTTCGGTAAATATGCATTGAAAACCTATTACTGAGAACACATTTAGAATTTCACATGTGCTGTCTTTGCACTTGTCTGGACAAATCACTTATGTCTGGCATGATAATACTAACTGGTTGGTAGAATTATGGCCTCTTTTTGTTTAATTCGGACCTCCATAAACAACTTTTCGCCATACCGCGATACGATTGAGTTCTCTCCCTTCTCAAACTGAACACGAGGCCAGCTTTTACTCGGAGCTCCTAATGTAAATAATGAACTTGTATCAGTAAAATAGGGGCACAGGTGTTCCAGTCGTCTAATTATAAGGCGCCGCGATTCCCTGTGCAGAGTTTCATCCCTTTGGTACGCTAGAAACCTCTGATTGTGGGTTCGAATCCCGGTTCGCCCCGATTATGTTTCTAGGTTTGTCAGCACAATATCGGTGCTGGTCGGTTTCACCGAAGTGGTAAAGGTCTGAGACCTGCATCACTTCGGGCTTTCCTCCCACATTAAGCTGACACGCCGCGATATAACTGGAATACTGTAAAAAGTCGCTTTAAACCAAACTCACTCACTCACTATCAGTAAAAGATGCATTGTCAGATAAAATAAATGACATCTGATATAATATCTGATATAATCATAAAGGTAAGTGAGTGCATTTTGTTACATGACAAGTACAGCGTTACCCCGAGGTTGCAGGCTTCCATATGTTTCAGTGTTCTTTTCAGTTGAATAATTGACTTGTCTTTGCGTGACGCGTGCCAGCGCTTGGACATGATACTCTTACTTTTTCTTAATAAATAATACCCAATTGCATATGATCCAAAGGTGGTCAGATGTTTTATCTTGATTTTTGGGCGTTCACTCGGGACGGGTGGTGCTGGTAGGATATGTTACGTTGTTCCCGGCACACCCGAAGTCATCACTTTAACTTCTACTAGTGGGGAATCCTGGTTAGAAAAGGTCCCCAGCAGGCTATGCAGGTAGTAAGAGGTGACTTAGTTGTTTTCTTGTCATTGCACACCGACTGCGTAAGACGTTGTTTATGCTGTCAATCACTGGATTTTCTGGTAAAGGTGGAATAGTGCTTGGTGTGGCGTTAAACAAGAAACTACAAAACACTGCAACATTATACTTGCTGTTTGGAATGGAATAATAATGACTTGGAAGCTTAATAAAAATTGTAGACTGATAATATTGTTTTTGTCAATGAGCGCTGTGATGTTACTTGGTTAAATATACAGGGGTTATGTAATAATAGCCTAGATCAAGGTTGCTTGATACTTGGAGTTGAGCATCCAGTGGGACAAAATCGAAGCAACCTCGAAGAATTCAAAATCAGAAAAGACGAAGCCATTAGCTTTAAAAGGCTCCAAACATGAATCAACCGTGATTGAGCCAGAGTGAGTTACTCGAGCTTGATGGCGGTGTAAGAATCTACATTGAAACGTCGCTGTATGCAATAAACCAGAAGTTGTTATCCATAAAGTTGTAAGTTTTTCTTACACTTTAAATTTATCATGCAAACTTTATGCTGGCATATCATATCAGTTTTCTCTCACTGCCTGTTTCTCTGAAAGGACGTTTCAGCCTAGAAATAGTTTTTCGTGTAAACCTTAGCAAATATATATTTCGAAAACAGAGACCAAGCTGGGTACATTGTAAGACGTTAATGGTGGTGGGAATAACTACTTAGTAATATATGTTTCTAATTGATTAACACATTAGAACATATTCTGTCGTAGTCAAATGGCCCCTAACGAGGAAAATAGTAATCCCGAAACCCTTTATTCTACCCGTTTATAACGGACCCTTCTGTGGTACTTCCTGACCTCATTTGAATTTTCTCATAATTTTCCGTTGTCAGGTGACAATATAAAACAAATATGCCAGTCTTTTGTTTCAAAAAATCCTAAGGAAATCTTGAATCAAAGTTGCTCTTAACTAGTTTTTTCAATTAAACTGACATATATATGCTACTAAATGTGTAGGTTATATATATATTGTATTAATTAGAGTATATCATTTCACCCATCTTTCCTCATGGAATCAAACATGTAAAATTACCAATGGGATATGTTATATTTAGCTACTCAACATATATTTCTGTTATACAGAATGTTCAATGACTATTACTGTATATCAACCTTTTAAAAACCTACAAACGAATATGCGTTATATCGAAACTAGATTATGTCAACTTGTTTCTTATTCATATCATTTCATAACTGAACACCTTACTGACCACCTTCAGAATGCAAGCCTGGAACCTTTGGGCGTGACTGTTCTCGTTGTGGACACTGTGACGTCACGTGTAACGATGGAGATGGACGCTGTCCGGGAGAATGTCTGGACGGCTTCACCGGTGACCGATGTGATGTGGATGTCAGGGGTTTGAATACTTTTTTGTCGTTTTTCCAAAAGAATATGAGGTTTAAGAATAAGAAAAGATCAATTATAGCCCCGTCACCATGTATTGATGGCGTTTGATCTCTGCACATCTATCATCAAACACACGTTATATATTATATGCTATTGTCTACGTTGTCATATGGTGATTATATATTCATTCACCAAAAAATGTTAAAAACCGGACTAAAGTGACTTTGTATCTAATCCAGTATCTCCTGTTACAACCGGCGTCATTGGGGGAGCAATAGGAGTTGCTGTAATGTTGCTGATTGGTGGGCTGATGATATGGCTGTTGAAGTCTGGAAGGTAACTCCTTCATTCCTTAGCTTTGTATGATGTTATATAACAGATTATTGACATTGTGTCATTACTGTTTGTTTGCTTCTTAACACAATCACCTATATGTGCATGTATAATACTTCTACCAGTGTGCATTTCTGGTGTCCCTCGCCGTGATATTGCTGGAATATTGCTAAAAGCGGCGTAAAACCCCACTCACTCACTCACTCACTCTACAAGTGTGACAATTCTTTGTTTTAGACTGAAATGGATTCCCACAACTACCACAGACCCTCAAGAGTTGAGAAAGACGGACACGCCCAACACTGGAGAGATTTCTACTCATGCGCCCACTTCCGATGTGAAAGATCAAGACTATACAGAATTGAATGAATTCACCAGGGAGAAGAACAAGTCACCGTATGATGTTATTCAGAACGAAACCAATCAAATCTAAGATTCATGTCACGGATAGTGCAACATCTGAACATATGACTTCGGGATTACTTCATTGGTATACATATACATTAGAAAGCAAAGTACCAATGTCAAGTAGAAAATGTCAAATTGCAGTGATGATGCCAGCTGCTGAAATGTCTGAACACCCTTTGTGAATATCGGAGGTGCCTTTGAAAAATACTTAATAGTTCCCTCTCACTCAAATTACCAGTTTTGCAAATATCAAGCTGAATATCTAGTTATGGCCTTTGGCCGTCGTATGTAAAAAAGGTATTCCACAACAAAGCGCGGTATTCCAGCTGATGGTGACACTATCCAGTGACCTGTTGAGATTTGCCCAAAGGAAACGTGTGATTATACGGAAATAGTATGATAACAAATTGTGGCAGATAAAATATTTAGGTCGTCCACATAACGTCCTTTTCAAAGTTACAATCTTGGCTAAATCAAATAACACTAATCGTGTGCTGTTACCAGGTGGCATCTGAAGGAAAACATATCTTATTATTGATCATTATTGTGAATTGTATGGATTTACCCCCAAGTCGTAATAACCGTGAATGTAAATAAGTTGTATTTCAAATCTAATTTCGATTTGACAATAACATATGGTTGAGGCAGCATTAATGTCAAAACGATGTTTTCTTCCTGTTATAACTCAACTCTCTCTCTCACACATCCGAGTCACTCGCGTTATTGGCTTGTTGTAATGGTCCAGAACATATGTGAAGGTTCAGATATATTCTCAATATGTTTCATGTTACTTTGTTCTTGTTATTTTGAGCACAATTATGCCTGATAAACAACTGTGGATAAAAATGAAATGTAGAGGGCGTTTGTTGTATTGATCTATACGCAAACGTTTCCTATAATTGAGGATTATGTTTGTTACTCAACGCCGCGCTCTGCAATATTGCAGCTATATGGCGGCGTTCTGTAAATAATCGATCCAGTGATTGATATCATGAATGTCGCCTTTTTCGACGACCATTGTCGCCTTATAATTGAAGAACATAGCAGTGTTTAGACCTGCAAGAAACCTATGACCGTTGGTTCGAATCCCTATGTTTGTGGGTGGTGGTTGGTTTAACCAATGTGGTTAAAGTCTTATGCACACTCGTCAAAAAAAGAAACGCATACTTAAAAAATAAGGATATTTATTAAGTGGATGTAAAAGTATCTATACAGAATATGCGTGAACACAATCAAATGAAATTAGACACCGTGATTGACAAAAGTAGTGTCGTCATTGTCAGCATTAATTCAGTTCAGTCATTGCACATGTGTAGCCACAAGGGGGCGTCATGGTCCACTACATAAGAAAGGTAACAAATATAATCCAGATAACTTAAGAGGGATATCTGTATTGTGTACAATTAGTAAGGTTTGCACATGTGTCTTAAACTCTAGACTCACCAACTGGGGTATAGCTAATATGAGAAGTTAACTACCCGAGACACAAGCAAGCTTTAGACAGGGATATATTCCTGCTGATCACATATTTACGTTGAATGCAATTGTTAAAAAATGTTTATCGAAAAGAAAAAGGAATTTCACGTTGCATTGTGGATTTTAAATATGCGTTTGATTCAGTAAATCACCTTCAGCTATGGGAGTGTCTGCACGATCCAGGCTTGGGTCGAAAGCTAAACAGAAATAGGAGCAGGTTTTTTATGTTTCTTACTTTGGACCATGATGAAAATGTGATACGTTATGTTATACACACATAATTAGAAAGCACACAACATGACTAAAATACACACGACATGACTAGAATAATCAATGAGTCATTATTGCTGTAGATGTAACAATCCTGTCTATATTTCTTCATAAATTTGGTCCTGAATAATACCATATTCACTGTCAGCCTTTGTTGCCACATCAAGCGCAACATAGTTGTTGCCGATGCTGCATCCATCATCGTGTGCAACCTCGAATACCGATGTGTTGTCAGACGCCTGAGTGATGTTTCTGTCAACTGGCCCTTGTGAGTCCCTCACCTCATCCTTCTGTGAAGTGCCAATCCACATCAGTCTGTGAAATAGATTGTAGTGATGTCTTGATACGTTGTAACATCATTCAGTAGGATTAACGCATGTTTTATTTGATAACAAGTATAATGATGTGTTGGTAAGGTTCACTTACCTCCCTTGTCTTACAAGGCACACGTGGAGTATAACTCCCAGGATCACCTGAGACCAGTTCCCACAGCTACACCAATTATACCAGTTGTTGTAGGAGAAAGCTGTCCCCCTGTGCGTGTGGTGGTATCAGGCACCGGCATTTCTTAAACACAAGACATAAACATAGAAACTTTTTCAAAGATCATTCATATAGGTAGGGTCTCTCTTTCTTTGTCCAGACATGGGTACAATGTGTGAAGCCCATTTCCGGCGTCCCCCGCTGTGGTATTGCTTGAATATTGCTACAAGCGGCGAAAAACCATACTCACTCACTCACACTCTCACTTTCTCTGTCAGCAGGGTAATAGGCAATTCGAACCAATGCCAGTTACAACATCTTAGCAAACACTGCTTACCAAACATTTCCATCTTGACAGTCCCAAAGAAATAGTAGTTTATATAAATCGGCGCGAAACGCTGACAGATCGAAACCCTAACCGTGATGTTTTAAATGCCTTACTAACAATGTGCATGTATCTTACGCTGGGTACAGTCTGTTCCATTCCATCCTGCCATACAGCCTCTAACACACTCCCCTGTCACGTGGTCACAGCTAGAGTTGTCTCCCTTGCAGTTCCTATTAAGGCAACTGTTACTACAGTTTGCTCCATACTGGCCGTCATAACACACTGAAAGAAAACGTGCATGTAATGTAGCAGTCGTATTACGATTAACAAGTGGTACACACTCGCATTTGAATGATTATATCAATTAGGGTTTAGACACTGACTGTCATAAGAAACAGTGAACTTGCACTGACCTGTATCACACGTTTCTGTTGCCCAATCCGGTCGACAGACTCCACCAGGACAGACACCACTAACGTGGTCGCATACCTCCTCGACACAGTGGCAGTAGTTGTCACAGTCAGCGCCGAAAGTACCAGGACTGCACACTGTCAGGAATGTAATACATGAACGAACACACGTGCAATATTACGTACATTTGGATTAAGATATGTGTAGAGACAAAGACGATTTGACTGTATACCTGGAACATTTGATTACTGCGTCTTAACCATTTTGAATTAGTGAAGAGTAAAAAATGTACTCATCCATTAGTAAAGTCTACTGACATGTTTTTGTCTGAGTGGACAGTGCTATTCACTAAGTAAGTTAGTAAACTTTACAACTATTTCTGGCAGTGGTGTATTAGAAAGAGTTGCAAGTCGCGTGAACGCCATTTGTGTGCATCCTGAGTGATTGTTGAACACCCATCAACAACAGACACCTTGGAATCTTCTTCTAAAACTTACTTAAATCCTACAAACGTTGACCCGAAACACATCACCCATACGACCGAACGTTTTAAAATAGTTTTACCCATGTCGGTTGCCATTTAGTAAGTACGTATATAATACAGTAAATTTATATGAAGGGTAGATTTCACTTTCAGGGAATCGGAAGAGTAGAATTCAAAATAGTTGATTACATATTAATCATAGAATGTATTAATCTACTACGTACAAACAACATAACACTGATGCTGGTTTTATTGAAGTGATGTAGCAGGATTGAACCTGATAGTCTCTTACCCTGAGGCAGTCTTCTCCGCGCCACCCCGGCTGACATCCTGACTCACACCGGCCTGTGTCCCCGGGACAAGTGCCCAACTTTCCTTTACACAACCGGGCACTGCAGTCACCCACACAGTCAGCGCCGAACTCAACCCCCGGAATACATGCTACAAACAAAACATAACACAATCATAATGTATGTCTGGTAGCCATTAGATTACGCGAGCGCATATACACACACGCACGCACACACGGACACACACACATACACACATACACATACACGCACAGACCCACAAATCCCACGAGGAGATACTCATAGGTCTTCAGCAACCTATGCTTGTCGTGAGAGACGCCTAATTGGTCGCCTGGTCCATACTTGATTACTTACAGACCCCCTTCACTTGGCTGGAATATTGCTGCCAAACAAACGTACCTACATCTAATGTTATCAAACACTACTTCTGGTTAGGATTGGCAACAAACCTTCTGTGCAGTCAGTGTCTTTCCATCAAGGCCTGCAACCACTTTCACACTTCCCGGTCACGTGGTAACAGTTGTCTCGTGAGGTCTCATTGCACTTCCTGTCAGAGCACATTTTGGAACAGCCGTCGCCATACGATTATAAGCATTCTGTGATAAATGGCACATGCAGTAATCCCATAAACGAACGTACATGCTGACAAAGCATTCTATCATGTTTACAAAACTGCCTGTGTGCAGGTGATAGGTGTACAATTATCTTACTCTGGGTATAGTCTGTTCCATTCCATCCTGCCCCACAGCCTCCAATATATTCCCCTGCCACGTGTCACAGCTAGAGTTGTCTCCCTTGCAGTTCCTATTTAGATAGATGTTACTACAGTTGGCTCCGTACTGGCAGAAATTACACACTGAAAGACAACGTGCAAGTTATGTAGCAGCAGTTTTACGAATGCTACGTGTTACACACTCGATTTTGATTGATTATAATCCTTTAGTTCGTAGACATGGACTGTAGTCAGAAACAGTGAACTTTCACTGACCCATATCACACGTTTCTGTTGCCCATCCCGGTCGACAGACTCCACCAGGACAGACACCGCTCATGTGGTCGCATACCTCCCCGAAACAATGGCAGTAGTTGTCACAGTCAGCGCCGAAAGTACCAGGACTGCACACTGTCAAGGAATGCATTACATGAACGAACTTAATATTGATGACGATAAATCCACGCTGTTCAGTTTAAGGACGCAGGCCAATAAAATATATTATCACAGAAATGCGTCGGAGAAAATACATCACAAAAAAAACTAAGCAACACTGCAGGTAGAGTGACTATAATTACATTGACCATTGTTTGCTATATCGCTTGTTGATATATGCTGTCTGTTCATGCAGGCAGAGTGTGAAAGGAACTTTTCTCTCCACATAATATACTGCTATCATTATCAGTTAATTTAGCTTCCTATTTTTCTGGCCATAAACGTTTCGTCATCTTTAGCTATGATCAAACCAGAATCCGATCACCATTAATTCACAAGAAATATCAATATTTAAAGAATTGACATTAATTATAAGTTCTAAGTTCATTACCAACTTCAATGTACAGATTATTAGAACACTAGAAAACCAAAAAGTGTTCATTGATTTATACCGTCAACCTCCACTTCACAGAAATCCATTATCGGTATGGTATAACCCTCTGGTTCGTTGTTCACAGTGGCGGTAAACAGGACCAGATAACGCCCTTCACCAGGACACGAGACTCTCAAAACATCAGCTATGTCTGTCCCGTCTCTGTTCCCTGTGACGTTGTAGCAGTTGACTCCATCAGTTGGGGAGGCGTCAGTATCAGCTATCTGGATACCATTCTGACGTACTTTGACTGTTTCATGTGAAAATTCTTTATGAACATTAGATGATTTACTCTGTGAATCCTTGTCTCGTCTTTAGACAATATGTGGACAATGTCCAACCAGTGCAAAAAAACACTGGGATAACCCAACTGTTATGTTTTTTTTAAGGAATTTATTTCGCACGTGACGCATCAGTGACAAAAATCTGACCGATGCAATTCCCCATTTTGACTTTTTACATACGTTCCAGTATTTGTTTCAGGTGAGCAACTGACTGCCTTTTCCTGTGTTTGTGTCAGATGGGGCAGGATACTCTAAACTTTTCGAGAATACCTTGTATCACTATCATTTGATATTCGGAATTGTACACTCGACTCTGCATTTAGCAGATATTTCTTACAATTGGAATTAAAAACACAGCAAAGCATGTCAAGTTCAGCAAACCTCACATCATGACTGATCTACCACTTCACCTGTTATAGTCATTATTAAATATCATATTATGTATCTAAAAAGGTTATGCCTATACGAGTACTTATTATGCAAAAGTGTTTGAGAAAAATCAAGTGTCTCAAAACTCGTTTTATTGATTAATTCACTTTCTGTGTTGGACGTGGTGGGATGAATAATATAGAACAAATGTTACTAATGTCTCTGTGTGAGGATGTGTGTTTAAGAATGCATAGTAGATTGCCCTAATCTGGAACACCCAAATGGTCAAATATTGAGTTGGTACTGTTTGTAGTTTGTGATGTAGGTTTCTTTTGAATCAATCAATCAATCAATCAATCAATCAATCAATCAATCAATCAATCAATACATCTGTAGCCACACTGGTCGTCGTGTGTACCATCAGGAAAAGCTGTAACAGAAGTCGTATGACATCACAGATGGTGACACTCAACTCTTAAATCTTGAAACGGAAAACTCGCCACTTCATTTACAGATTGTGTGTTGAATGTTTCTTTGCATAATAGGCATTCCTAAGATTACACATCTGTATGTTACTTCCATGGTTTAAACCTGAAAACAGAGCTATTAATTCAAATGACCTTCGTTGACTAAACATGTTGTGTTCTGCATCTTCACAATGATGCAAGCCACATTATTGCCTAAACGTGTTCGGAGGCTATATAGTATAAGTAGGTTAGCGTCATCCCTCAGCGGTTCATAAGGATTCAACGGCACGACTGACGCTATTAGAGTTGTAATCAATATCAAACGATTACATAAACCATTTCATTTCATGGTACGTGATATCCTATGAAGCAACGTATTTGTCACGAATTAGGATCTTATTCAGTAACTTCACTGACACACGATGGAAGAAACAAGACACGCCCGACTGACACAACCCAGTTTAGCTTGGTGTGCCTTGATCTCGCACTTTTGAAAATATGCCTCTGAGGACTAAGACGACTCTTTTGTCTCATGAAGTAAACGCCTTTGTCTCTGGAACTTTTGGTCAAATGTGACACGTTAGTTATTAAACGGCAGACCTCTTATTGTAAGGGGATAACAATCAACATCATGAGACACAAGTAGGAAATGAAATATTCAACTTCTGTGTGTAGTTGGTGAGTAGCGGAAATGAAATTCTTGCACTAACAATGTGCCCCAGAAACTCCTCAGGCGGGATGTAAACAGCCTATGAGTTATGTGACGTTGTATAAGTGACCAAAAAACACGAAGTGACGCAGATCGTAGACATTTAAACTCCATCATCCAATCATTGGTTGATATGCTAGTAGTACACGGACAAAGTAATTGTCTTAAACGACAAACAACAAGAAATCCAGCGCTAGTGCCATATGGGCTGGAAAAGGAAAACAAACGATTCCTCTTGGGGGCAAAGGTAATTTAATAATGACAAATGTTTAATCAAACAGATTGAGAAAAATCACCAAATTCCTGCACAACGTGTAGTTTCCAAGTTACGTTTGGCGCCTGTGACGTGTCCCTTGCAACAATAAAAAACAAATACCGCTTACAGCATAATCAGCAACTGACAGTCTGGATTGTCTCCCTTTGACTGTTAAATAAATGGACAGTAAATCAGATGCCATGGAATTGCCGTTTAAATTAAAATAAACTAGGGTTTATTTCTCACTTAAACTCCATCATCTAATCCTTGGTTGATATGCTAGTAGTACACGGACAAAGTAATTGTCTTAAACGACAAACAACAAGAAATCCAGCGCTAGTGCCATATGGGATGGAAAAGGAAAACAAACGATTCCTCTTGGGGGCAAAGGTCATTTAATAATGACAAATGTTTAATCGAAACACAAAACCTCCAAACCCCCCAAGAGTAATAACCTGGTGAAAGTTCTGTGGTTTGACTTAATTTACTATCCCTGCACTGAGAGATTGAGCAAGTTTCTCAGGCATTGCATCATACACTGTAACATGGCGCTCATATGCATTGGAGCGCCAAGCACCACGTAGCTTTATAAGCAAGGGTGGAATGCCAATGTCAAATGCATAGGAACATCCGCCTCTGCGGAAAGAGTGACCGCTGTATGCACCAGAATCATAACCACATTTGTCCAGATAATATTTCAATGTTTTAAGAAAACTTTTGTAAGTAAAACTCTTGAGGACTCCACTTCTGTCCACATATGAAAACAAAGGTGCATTTGAATGTTGAAGTTCTTCACTATATTGTGAAAGCAAATGTTCAAGTGCTTTAACAGGACAAAGCACAGAGTCGGGTACCCTAGCCAGCGGTAACTTTAACACTCGCTGACCAAAGTGTATAGTTTTTGTGTGTCTGACAGTAATCATGCACTATCTTTGTCAGGGGAAATCTTGGCATCGTGCAGACTCAAGTAGGTCTGCTTTTTGAACCACTGCCTCTAGTTTCAGGGAGCATGGTAGATTTCCTCAAGAAACAGAAAAACGCAATGATGCAGGCTGCCCAAAAGGCTACAATGAATGGTTGTGACATGTCCATATGACTGTGCATCCGCCTTAGTATATCTGGTGTTATAGGAAGTTTTTGTTTCGTTGGTGTACCTTTTAGTCTTAATATACCTTTGTGCAGGGCCTTTTGTTCCCATGTCTCCAAGGGGTTTGGTAACCCCACCTCAAGATGAAGTAGGCGAATGATATTCATATATCCTGGAATACTAGTTGCTGAAAGGGATCTTGTTAGGAACACTCTGTACAGCAGTACTGTCATACGGTCGGCTGGAATTGGTGTCCTACTAAAGTACAGACAGAATCTCAGATATGCAGTTTTCATTGAGGAATATGTGCGCTTAGTAGTTTCGGCATATGTTGCCCGTCGAAACTGCTGCATCTCGCTATATAGGTGTCGCCACTGTTGAGCCACTTGTCCTGTAGATAGGACAAAGTTAGGTTGGATATGTGTGAGGAGGATGGCACTAGAATATACATCCTGTAACAAGTTTCACAACACAACCAATAGAACGGAATAAACTGTATTGATTTATAAAGAAATGTAACATTGTGCAACCTGCTCAGAGAGTCAGCTGCAAGGTTATCCTTGCCTGGGATATATCTGGCTGAGAATTTAAAGTTATACAGAGCAGAAAACCAGAATATCTTGCGCAGCCAACGCATGGCTAATCGGTCACGACTAGTACCTTTGTTAAGGGTATGCATAGTATAAGTATTGTCTGTGTAGACAATGATATGTTTGTCTGTCCAGGTTACACACCAGCGTTTGACTGCTAAATACACAGTGAACGACTCTTTCACATTGATGTGTAAATGTTCATCAAATGGGAAGTCTGTATGCCAATTATAATAGACCCAGTCAGGGCCAAAACATGCTGCGCCACCATCACTGCAGGCATCCGTGGAGAACTTTGCTGCGGGCACCGGTTCATTTTCAATAAATTTCACAGTACCATTAAAACATTCACAAAATTCATGCCACCACTTGATATCAGCCTTTGCACATACATTCAGCCTGGTATGGTGATTGGGTTTTTTAAGGTTATTACATAAGTCAATTAATCTGCGCATAAATGTGCGCCCTCCATGAACTACCTGTGCTGCCCAATTCAATTTACCTACAATTTCCTGAAGTTGACGCTTTGTTGCTTTCTTTTTCGTCACCCACTTCCCTAATATGTGCTTCAAGTCAAGCAATTTATCCGCAGGTAAGGATAAGGTACAGGTAGTAGAGTCAATCTCTATCCCTAGGAAAGTCAGTTTCTGAGTAGGTTCAACCGTTTTGCTTTCATTTATAACAAAACCTAGATCGGTCAATAATCTTCTCAATGTCCTGAAGGCTTTCCAACACTCAGAGTTTGTTTTTGCAATGCATAGAAAATCATCAAGGTATACAACTACCACAAAACCTCTGCGCCTTAACATTCTACGAACAGATGACGACAAACGGCTAAATATCTCAGGGCTCTTGGAAGCTCCAAATGGGAGCTTTGTGTCAATCATGTAGACTGGAAGTCTTGAGTTTTTGAACTGCCACAGCAGGCCGGTAGCTTCATAGCAGTCAGGATGTAACGGCACCACACGGTAAGCATTTTTCAGATCCAGTTTTGCCATGTATCCACCCCTCGGCAGAAGTTTGACTGCTTCGTCAATGGTTTGATATTTAAAAGATTGTGTCGTTTCATAATTATTGAGGCTGAGATCACATGGTCTAGAGCAATCATGAATTAAGCGTACCTTCCCAGTGCCTTTTAGTATTGCTCCCAAGCTACTAACAAGCTTTGGTTTTCTGTCTACAATAACATAATTGCCTCGGCTGATTTCCTCTGAAATTTGGTCTTCAACAATTGTTCGTACAGACTCATCTGTGGCAGACTTGTAGTTTTTACAAAGAACAACACTAATTGTTACATTTTTATCAATAATCCAGAAACCATTTTTGATCCCATCAATCAAAAACTCACAATCACTGTCCTCTTCTAATTCCCTTTCCCACACGTCAGTACAGTTCCCTATTGGGCTGGAGACTTTTTTGTTTATAGGTACGAAACCGTGGTGGGATATCCTGGTGTTCAAACTGGGGATGCCTTTGCTTGTAGCCTGGTACTATACATGTATGTGCATTCTTGCAGTTTGGGAACTTACAACCCGAGGGGTGCTGGTAATTAATGCAAATGGATCTGCCTGACTCATCTGTTGGACGATTGTCACTCTGAGAGCTGGAATGGGCATTCTGAAATGAGTTTGCTTCTCGGGGTTGGAATGTTCTCTTTTCTAAAAAGTAGAATAGGTCATGGAACGATATTTCACTCCAGCCACACTGGGTCTGTGCTTGTCTCAATCTTTGTGCGTTGTCAATAAGCATAACTGAAGGGATAGTATATGTTTGACATTGGCTGAAACCAACTGTGATAATGGCACATGTTCTGGAAGGGGTTTCACCCCTGGACGACCTTAGATGCAGCTGTGCTGACCCATCACCTACTATAGGCGTCTCTTCGCTGGTCATTGATGACCTGGGCTTAGGTACAAAGTCAGGAATTAAAAGTGGTTTCTCACCTCGTCCCTTTAGTGAAGCATTTCCGGGTTGTCCCATGTCTAACGACATGGTGTGGTCTAGGAAGTCTTTGAGGTGTACATCCGACAAGCTGTTTACAAGGTCACTCAACTGTTTGTCACCCGCAAGTGTTTTTGTTGTGACAGGCGACGGCAGCGACTGTACTGGTTGCGGCGATTTCAACTGTTTTATTGCTTGAATTAGGATGTTCCGCTGACCTACGGACAATCTTAGTTCAGTAATGTCATCTAGTGACATCAAGCACAACGCAACTGGACTATCAATGTCTTCGTCATTCAAAATTTGTGCGGTCTTACTGTTCAGATGGCTGTCACTGCACCATTGTCGAAAGTCAAACTGACTTGGCTGTTCGTTTCCTTCGCCTTTTTTATTCACAGACATTCTTCTTTGAGTGAATTTAAACAAACAGATTGAGAAAAATCACCAAATTCCTGCACAACGTGTAGTTTGCAAGTTACGTTTGGCGCCTGTGACGTGTCCCTTGCAACAATAAAAAACAAATACCGCTTACAGCATAATCAGCAACTGATTGGATTGTCTCCCCTTGACTGTTAAATAAATGGACAGTAAATCAGATGCCATGGAATTCCCGTTTAAATTAAAATAAACTAGGGTTTATTTCTCACTTAACATGTTGGTGAGACCCACGACCATGGATATGATGCTGACAAACAGAACATCATAAGATGGAATAATCTGGGATTAATACCCACGAGCATTGATATCGGGTCATGACATGAACTAGGACGGACCAGACCAGTGGAACACGCGATTCAATTGGGTATCCGTACATTGTATACTAACCAGATGACGACAAAAACGCAGCCTCATTGGTGATCCATTATTGTATGCTTAATGCAAATTTGATACAGTCAAAATATATCTGTGACTAATTGTTGATTACTTTATTCAAACACATGGTGATCAAAATTCGGTTTACGATGCTATTGCCAAGCCGATGCTCCACGTTGGGTAGAAGGTTGTTCGGGTTAAGTCCAATTGTTGTCAAACAAGAACGATAATCCCGGGAATGCAACCAATTTGCACATGTATCTTATCATTACACATCATATCTCATCAGTAGACAAGTACACACACTCTCGTCAGTAACCAAGGACGTCTTCTCTGGTCAATACACAAACTAGTCCTCTCTAATCAATACACAAGGACGTCCTCTGTAGTCAGTACACGTCCTCTATATGTATAACATAAGTATCTCCTGTCTGGTCAGTACACAATGACGCCCCCTCTAGTAAGTAATAAACTATGTCAACTCCGGTCAGTCCACAACAACCTCTTTTCTGATCAACACACAGGCACTTACCCTATGGACAGTACACAAGCACGTCCTCTCTGGTCAAGCACATCATATTTAGTCCGTAATAAATGAGGTCATCTCTGTTCAGTAAACAAGCACGTCACCATTGGGCAGGACACAAACTCCCATTCAAATCCCCTTTGTCAGTTCACTCGACAGAAAAGCAAGATGTGTGCCTTAATATGTCCATTATTGTTTGTTGCTGTGAGGTCCCCCTCTGCTAAAGACACTATTTACGTTTGATTTAAATTTACTTGTTTTCCCGTAAAATCACAAAATGTTTCTGTGGACTTGGCCCAGGTGACTTGCTATTGTTCAGCTTCAGTAGAGTATGAAAAGTTTCTTCATTAGTGAATGGTACATTTATTTAATCAAGACAAGCATGTCTGATAAAGATCAATATTCACAAAGTCATCATTTACCCTGTAAAGTTCAAACGTACATTGAATTTCCACCATTTACACTTGTTATAATAGTTTTGGTCATGACTAGTTTGATTATGCTGTGTATATTGGTTCCCCTTGAGACACATGGATATGTTTACAGATAAAGTCAAACATAAGGGGAAATGGTTTGAGTGACTGATATATGGAGAAAGTTATGAGCTAGCGATATTATCGTCTCCTTATAATGCATGTGAATGGTCCATCAGTATCCTTGAATAATCTGCCATCTAGGGCGCGCATATCAAACTTGCAGCATTAGCCAGTTGCATTGTCTTTCGGTGATCTGGGCAATTTGAAATCATCAACTGAATAATCATCAGAGACATTCATAATATGTTTGAGTGTATCATTAGGTATATAATCAGGATAATCTTTCATTTTAGCATTGAAATCTCCTAAAAGCATAATGTCCTGATCAGGATATCCTGTTACGTTCACAGCACATATTATCGCAGGCGCATTACTTTGCCGTGTGTATGTTGTCACGGGAGAGTATCTACCAAGGTTCACAGCACGCATTGTCGGCATTCGGCAGAGCAAAAAAACATAAACTTTGAGATGACGATGTTGTAGATAATAATGGTAATGTTGATCATGATTACTGTGTCTAAGTCTAAGTGTCCTTTGTGTCTGTTGGGTGGGAATGTAATACATGTAAACTACTTCCTGGATTTCTATTAAACGAGAATGCAATACATGTAAACTACTTCCTGGATGTCGATTGAGCGGTAATGCAATACATGTAAACTACTTCCTAGGGGTCTATTGTATATATATATATATATATATATATATATATATATATATATATATAGATAGATAGATAGATAGATAGATAGATAGATGTATACAGCTTGATTTGATGATTGATAACATGTATCGGGGTTAAGGGTGTTAAGGAAGGTAAACAAGAAGAGGACATCCAAATGGGAACCAATTGTTCTCCTGTGGATCTGATTTTATATGCATATGTATAGGAATTTCTTCTTGGATTGGCAAAATAGGGAATTTGGCCATCAATATTAACTTATTCTCCAGGTATATCGATGATCTGTCACTCAAATAACTAATGATGTTCATAAGTATCTTTGTTTTCAAGGTGCATTTGTCGGGATTTGATTATTGTTTTCCTTCCTCCCTTCAGGTCAGTGACCTTTTTTACCACTAAAATATAACCTTTCGCGCCCTGGATTCCATCTGATAGATGTCATCTTCACTAAATATGATTATGAGTTTTAAAAAGCTTGAAAGTGGAACATCAGGGTGTAGTACTTAATCTGTGACTTTTGTAGAACAAATCCATACTGCTTCCATCTCTTTAAACATGAGCGGACTGTGAAAAAATATATTTAAAAAATCCGAATCATCCGGTACTAGGAGAAAAATATTCTTTTATCCTGTACATACTTTAACATATTAAAACTGGAATACAATGGACAGTCGGTACTTCACACTTTACCTGTAATTATAAGGTCACAGGCCGGACGTTTACAACCGTCACATTATGAGACATAGCTAACATTGGATATTCAGGAGCATGGGACACATTTATAGACAAAGATTTAATTTTGCATCTTCAAGGAATTTCCCAACATCATTTGACATATGTGATTAGTTATTACAAGTGTTTATTATGCACTTAGCACACTCTAAATACAAGGTTCTGCAAGGCTAACGTTCACAAAGTGATACTGCCTCAGTCAAATACGGAATACTTGACAACGATATTGAGTTGGTCACTTTCTAAGAGATGTCGCCACTCGGTAAAGGTTATTTCAACGGTACACACACCTTTGTGTCTGGGCAACCACAGTGCCTGCAGGGTCAGTATTGATATATCTGGTTGACAGTTACACACGAGCACGTGGTTGCCTGGCCATGGTTTGACATTATTACAAAATTGAGATCCATTCTCCTATGTCCTGATGTGTCCAGGTGCAGGTCTCTCCCGAAGGTTCTGTTGATGTAACACGTCAACGTCAGTGAGTTTCAAGTGTCAACCAGTGTAGATTATCCGACGAAACAGTTTGCACTGGGCGTAAAGGGCAAAATAGCGGTAAAAGTATATGAATGTATCACTGAAGATAAGTGATGACAACAGGTGTTAGTGAAACGGGTCAACGTACCGTGCCGTACCGATAGCAAGCGTCATGCGTATGTTTTGCAAAGATAAGTACGTGTTTGTTTGTTCTATGGTCGGACAGCAGTACCCCTGCAATGCGAAGGTCGTTGATCGAGCATCGATCTTGACAATTGGGATATGATGACATCAATCCTGACACCCCCTCGCCCCCTTCCCCATCCCGTTAGTCGCCTCCTCCGAGTTGCTGAAGACTTATTCTCTACCTGAATCTTCTAGGGTCAGGAACTGGGGGACACGAAGGGCTGCTGGAACAATGACACACATGCAATCTTGAACGCAACACATGTTAGTAAAACGTGTTATCTCTGCCAAAAAATTGTATGCAGAACGTTTGAGGATGTGACGTTATCCAAACAGTTGTATATGTGCACTAACCAACCAACATGTACTATGATATAACCCTAGGTGATGTGACCAAAATAAAGTGTAACCGCACACACAATTACTATGTTGATATGCTATCATGAAATGGCAGTTAATTAAGACATGGACACTTTTCGCTGCACAAATGTAGGGTGAATTTACTACTGAAATATAAAGCACATCTTCGTCTGTAATCGTTACTTGTCTATTTTGTATGAATGAAATAATAGCATATAGGTTAGCCCCCCGTGGTGAAAAAGACATGTCATGTATAAAGTCATGCTTGATTTGTACTATCTCCAATAGACATGTTGTATTCTGTAATGAGTAATGTAACATAGTATTTCCGTGTCCTAGCTGGTCATGGTATATATGTAGTTAAATGATATTATTGCTTCAATCGGAATTGTCGATTAACCTCATCTGTATAAACTATCAGATCATAAATTCAAAAGATAACTACACAGTGGAGTTACATTGCATATATATATATACACCACACAGTTGATGTGCAGTGAGCGTAATGTTTAACACAGTTTGACTGGGTATTTCGCTTCCTCGTTGGTCAACATGGCGGGTGTCGGGGTACTCGGAGTGGTGGTGCTAGTGGGGTGGATACAGCTGACATCGGGTGAGTAGAACCGATTGGTTTATCACGATGATATATTTATGCATTCCTCAAGTATGTGTACATCACTTACAGTTAGCAACTGTTTATTTGTGTACACTGGAGCTCATTCGTTAGCAAGTCCTGCACTATGTTGATGTGGAATATGCGTCAGACGGAGTTTTACAACTGATCTATATATACGTGACGAAAGGTCTACCATTTGAAAAAATGCAATAACCCCCGTGTTGAAATTCGGAATCTGACGTGTATCATATGCTAGCCCACCATACAGATGATATTGTGAAGAAGTTTTCTCAGTACATTGTCTAACCCGCTGAATAGTCCTACCTGACGTGTTACATTAGGAAAGGGCATGGCTGAAATATTTAATTCAGAAACGTGTTGTATTCGATCCGTTCAAAATCAAATAGGTGTAAGCAGCTTAGCAAAGATGGTAAAAATAAAAATAACTAAAATATTGTACTCTACGTTTACAAATCACTGTTGTTTCGAATGTTGGCTGCGCTTAAAGCCTTTGTTTATGTTGGAGTGAGACCAAAAGAGCAAGATACACATGAAAATAAGACAGATAGTAACCGCTGTTATAAATCGTAGAAACTAACTTATTCTATGGACATCGACAAACGTCAAGCTTGACAGCGGTAAAGATGTATCCTTGTATAGTTCAAATTTACCACCTTCGAAGATTTACGCATAATGTGTCTCGTGTGAATATATGTTGAAGGGCCCGACCCTATGTAAACAGATAAACTGCTCGATTGTCACTGCAGTCATCTACCATAGAAGGGAGCAATGTCGGTTTATGTATGTCTGTGTTATCTGGACATCCAAAACAAGGTATGAACAGACCACAACTTGTATATTTGCACCAACGCATGAAGGATCAAATTACAGTTTTCATTTTATTTGAGGTCAAACATAAGCCATGTAACAGTTACACAACATGCCATTTCGGTATCTCTATTACCATATGAGTGGCACTTAGGTGGCAAAAACAAATGCATTTTATCAGATATTTAAACCCCGATGTCCAGTCAGGCATACCAAGGAGGCCTGTCATCTGCATCTGTGACACTGCCATGGCAGCCCTTTTACTTGCCATAGGCATTAAGACTCCCCAAAGATCCGGATTAATATTCCTCTTCAGTAACCCATACTTGTCATAAGAGGCGTGTTGCAAGATCGGTTGGTCAGGCTCGTTGACACGGTTGATACATGTCTCGTATCCAACTTTCACAACAAATAAACAAACATCAATACCTAGGGGTCCAGTCAAGTCATCCCTACATCAGGGTCCTTTCAGCCCAACTCTAGGGTATCCCAGGATCCTATTATTCCAACCCCAAGATCCTATCATCTTTACTCCGGGGTCATATCATTACTACCTCGGACGTCCCATCATCCCTACCCAATGATCCTGTCAATCATATGTGGTCTGTAGAAGTCTTTATGGATGTCACTGGGAGTAGCATTGGAAAGGTTTTTAAGACCGGATATGAAAGACAAGAGAGTTGGTTTGGGATTTCAGTGTTGGAGGGAGAGAATTACACAAACAACTGACAGCTTTATTAGTTATTATTTGTGAATACATAAAGGAGGTGCATTGTTGGTGCAAGTATTGCTCACTCAATATAGGATCAGTTAGTGTAATGTTGGAAGACTTGCCTATTTACTTCCTGGTTGTTCATCAGGGGTGTCAGTTAGCTTTAGCTGTTTATGTGATGGACAATAGATTGGTATCAGATTCTGATAATAGGATGTAATAGCATGCATTTCTAAATACAGTATCTCAAGCTTATCACACAGTTATGTGGTGGGAGAATTACTCTGTAAAAAAGTAGGGGATACTCGGAAATTACTAACAATTTACCAAAACATAAGAGATTTTAGTTTCTTAGAATAGGCGTATGATAATAATGAACTAATTAATTGAGAACACAATACAACCGGAAACTGAAGTACGACAGCAGGTGTTATGACCGCCAGCGATCTTGAAGGACCTTAGGGGTAAGATGGAATTTTTCAAAGCTGACGTTTATGGATCAGTAGTGCATAATTCCTCCACGGTTAGTCAAACATTCATACTGCGAGGCATACTGCGGTTGCGTCTCCCAATGGCGATATGAGGGAGTCTATCCCACTTCTCATGTGGCGTCTGGCAAACGTACTCAGCGGTCTATGACGTTCTTCCAGTCAAATCCAATGGGGGGTAAGGTCTGGGCTCGTTGCTTGCCATGGCATTCTATTGATGTCTGTGCTGCTTGGTCAGTATGGACGGTTCGTGCACCATGTGTAAGAGAGTTGTCGTTCTTAAAGACGAAACGTTGACCCACAGAAACAATACAACAGATCATGGTGTGGTCGCTCGTAAGTACCGATTGTGTCTGCGTCTTCCTGTCTGTAAATACGTGTACTTCAGCTTGGTCGTGGGTGTTTTCACAAAATGTAAGTTTCCCGTCCCTGCCGCTGTCAGCAGGCGACCGTTTATGCAGGAACGTATACGGACTTTTAAACGTTCATACTCTTTGTCATGCCAGGTGAATAACACGAACACCCTCAACGCACAGTGAACGATAGCCACATTTGTCATTCAGAGAGGGTCGTTCAACTCTCTGTCACATTGATAGTCACGTGAAGGCAGAATAAGTTTCCTAGTGCACAGACTCGCCGCCATGGAGGGGGTCAGAGTCGTTGTCCTGCTCTGTGTCTATGTGCTGCACTTAACATCAGGTAGGTGGTTATCTTATAACTTAGAAGGAAAGTCCTTTGTATCAATTGTATCATAAAATGGATTTCAAGGAATTTACTGACATGTGATGAGCGATGCGGTTTCATTATTGCGTCTGCTCCTGTAGAACATCTAAAACATGCCTCTTTGATTGAAATAGTTTGAAATGAAAGTAACATTGTTTATTTTATAAATAACATGATCATTATTTGGGGAAAAAACATGTTGCTACATCAGGACTTGAGGAGCTAAAGTTTTACCTGTGCAATAGACTCTAAATGTCTTTGTACTGGTTATGAGATTGCCTATTTACCTTGTAGAAGTAAAGTATGGCTGGGCGTTATTAATCTTGCTCACGTCTATACGTGCCGCATTAGCCCACAGTGAATATAATCCGTGTCTCTCTCAGTCTCTGTCTTTCTCTCTCTCTCTCTGTTTCTCGTTCTCTCTCATCAGAACTAATATATATTACAGCACGTTGCAAAGACCCTTTCGGCTTTTGAACGACCTCGGATCTTATGCTGACAAACCAAACATCATGAGATGGGACATTCTTGGATTAATACCCATGAGCATCGAACTTAGAGAGACCTAGGGCGATGGGCCAGTGGGTCACTCGTAGTTAGAAATACGTTGATACCTGAGTAAGCTGGGATATTTATATTCTTTACATGGGTCATGTGGTGCCATTGTCCACATTGCGAACGTAAAACATATAAACTACTTCCCTGGGGGCTATAGCGCGGGAATGTAGCTTCACAATGATCATCTGTGAGAAAGAGCATGTGATACGATGAACGAGCAGGCCTGGTACAAGGAACATTTGTACATTGTATACTAACCATGTCATGACTTTTGCAATTTGTCATGGTTCAGAAATAGGGGTGTGCTTAACTTTATTCTTTGTGTATAAAATGTAAATGTGTTATAAATATATATCTGTGATCATCACTTGATTACATTATTCGAACATATTGTAATCACAGTCTGTGTTCTTTACGATGTTATTGCCATGCCCCTTGTCCACATGCGGTAGAAGGCAGCGCGAATACGTTCAATTTGTGTCAAAACAAGAAAAGTAATCGCGCTAGTGCAACCGTTTTGCACGTGTATCTGATTATTACGCATCATCTCTGGTCAGAACACAATGACGCACTCTCTGGTCAGTATACAAACAAACCCTTTCTGATCATTTAACATCTTACCTGATCAGTACACAAGAACACAACCTCTGGTCAGAAAACAAGCACATCGTATATGGTCAGTACACAAACTCGTCCTCTCTAGTGAGTACACAACACGTCCTCTCTAGTCAGTACACAATGACGCCCTCTCTAGTCAGTACACAATGACGTCCTCTAGTCTTTAGTAAGTAATAAAGGACAGCCTCTCTTGTCAACACACAAACCCGCCCTCTCTGGTCAGTAACAAAGACAGAGTCACATTATCTCTTGTCTGTAATAATGACGTTCCCTCTCATCAACACACAGACACGTCTTCTGAGGTCAGTACAAACAGATGTCAGTCATCTATAGTCAGTACACGAACACCTCCTCTCTGGTCAACACACAAGGACATCATCTTTAGTCAGTAGTGAAAACGTCCTCTCTAGTCATCATCATACCCTCCCTGGTCAATATACAAATTCGTCCTATCCAGTCAGTTCTCAAACACGTCCACTCTGATAAGTGCGCAAGAACGTCTACTATCGTCAATAAACAAGCATTAACCCATCAGTCAGTTATGCGGGACGTCCTCTCTGGTCACGATACAAGCACATTCTCTATTGACCATAATAATGACGTCATCACTAGCCACTACACAAGTACGTCATGTCTGTACACAGGGGCGTCTTCATTGGTTAGCACACAATCATGGTTACTTGTGATGCCCCATTCATGACAACATGCAATTCCCATTGTCACATCACTCGATGAGGAAACTGTTTTACTTAACAAGAAATGACAAATATCCTCTTTGTATTTCCTCTATTCTGGGGCATCATGAATAACATTTTGTGGCCAACTTACAGTTTAATCTTGATAAAACAAACTCCATGGGTGATCAAGATTGTCACCAGATATTTGATTAGATAAGCTCTACAAAAACTGAGTAAGTGACTGTGTTACTTTGCTTCATTATCATGTCATCATATCCAGAATATCTTCGCAGGGTTTCTGGTATAGCATTGATCACCAGTAACCTTCGCTTGACGTAAGAGGAAAATAAAATAGACAGATTTTGTTGATCACGTGTTTTCGTGCGCAGATGTCGTAGGTCCTTTCCTAAAATATCTAGTACTGGTTTCTCTGGTACAGACAGAATTATGTACATATTGCTGTGACATAGCTCGAATACTGCTGTCGGAAGTATTAAACACCCATCCTTGAATAAGAATACCCAGCTGGGTATCCAAGATTCGCCAAATTAAAATATGTAAATACCCTATTGCTATCTGTTACTTTCGTCCATCAGGTGCCACAAACTTCAAATAGATACTGTTTGATCACAACAAAACATACCGAGTAGTGGAATCTATGACAGGTTGACTTTCTAACTTATGTTACCCTCTCACATGCGTTGAAGAGGACACATTTAAATTGTGTTCATATCAATAGGATTTGTGTGGAAGACGTTGAATGGGACGAATGGAAAAGAACTGTAAGTTATTTTGCACACATAGTACATCCCCAACTAATAGATAACGTGCAGGGTTTAAATAACAGCTAGGAAGTTGAATCAAAATTCGGCCTACTTTGAAAGCACGTGATGCTTGGACATTGTTTGTGTCCATTATAGCATATTTAAGTTGGAAGGGCAAGTTCATTCTAATGATATACATTGACTACATATGCTCTGTTAATGAGAGACACATTATTTGCTGGGTGTTGTTGAACTGGTAAGGCTTAACCTTTGCGTGTTAGTGTTTGTGAGTGTGTCTGTGTGTGTGTGTGCCTGCCTGTGCCAGTGTGTGTGTGTGTGTGCGTGCGTGCGTGCGTGCGTGCGTGCGTGCGTGCGTGCGTGCGTGCGTGCGTGCGTGTGTGTGTATGTGTGTGTGTCTGTGTCCGCGTGTCTGTGTCCGCGTGTCTGTATGTACTAGCCCGGATTTATATTTTCACGCCACCGTTTAACATGGAAATCCGACACAGTTATGTCATTAGACTTGACGTGATATCATTAGACTAGAAGTGATATCATTTGACTGAAAGTAATGTCCACAGAGTTGAATTTTCACTTTCGCCTCATGGCCCGCGATCCAACCACCCAGGTGTCTGTGTAATCTCGAGGTACATGCAGCTCGAGTGTTACTGTAGTATTAAGTATGTTTGTAGGAGTACAGCATCTCGGGTTACTTGTATTATTGACTCAAGTGACAATGACCCTTTGGACAAGGGGGCCATCAGCTATCTTCAGGTGATTCCACGGGCCATGGGCTGATCGACGGCTCAACACTGCCAACAATAACAAGACACTGAGCAGAAGCAAGAAGTTGCGTTTAATGCGTCACCAGAAAGTACCAATTTGGAGGTATTCTACCATACATACACGAACACACGACAGACACAGGAGGGGACGCGCTGTGATGAACAGTATACCTGCATAATGATGTACACGTTCGACTGTATCTACATGAGGGCTTTGGTTAAACACAATCTACACGTGACCAACACATGGTCACATGATATAACACGGTATCTACAAATATATATAGAGCATATCATCAACACAGGTCCATGTTGTATTGCACCATAAACATGTAACATTAGCTAAATGATGATAAATATAGTGCATTGTCTATGATATACTCTGTACCTATGTGAACATGACGAAATGCAGTGTAAAGATCACATGATGCCTAATTTGTTGGTATATGACATAGCCTTGAGCCGCATGCAGAAGTTGGAGAATGTAGGGAAACCAGGTTCTTTGTTAGAAAGTATAAATTACGCAGAGAATCAGATTTCTTTTTCAGTGTCTCAATTGGCAATTTTAGATAACTCTGTTTCCTCTGTTATACCAAAACATGAGTGGACAACTATATTTGGCGGACTACACCAGTCCACATGCTTGGTCTGGTCAGTGTTCAACAGCTCCCACCAAGAAGTACTTCCATATTATTATTAATTGACATCATATTCTCCTCCGACCTGACGTGACCGGATGTTCTGATAATTGTTAGTGACGATATGGCTGAAAACTTGACTATAAACCTTAACTCACCCACTCACTCTTATGAACTGTCATCTGCTGTCAGTCATTCATTCAGTTTTACGCCACTTTTAGCAATATTCCAGCAATTCCACAGCAGGCGACTGATGTCATTGCAACAGTAACTTGCTCGCATCAGACACATGTTGCATCATGGATATATTCGACCCTTCTACAACAAATAGTGTATGGTAACACAGATGAGGTCTTAATTTAATAAAACAATTATTTTCTTGATAACAAAATGAAGGCTGTGTTTCATCCTTTTCATCGGCGAGCTAGCAGCTACTTAGACATAAACAGTACCACTAAGAGACTTCTTAACATTTTCTTCAAGAAGCTTTTTTCGCACTTATTGAGAATCTGTAAAGAAGAAAAATGCGTTGCGTGAGGATTCTTTTCCTGGTTACGGGAAATATTCAAAGTACAGGAAAAACAAAGATTTAACCCACAGCCCATGAAGTAAAATGTCCCGAGTCGGATAGTTCTGGTCGCAGAAAAAAAGGCATGAAGTCATTATAGGTTATAAGGTTGATAAAAACAGAGCAGACAAGTGGCGCTTACTTATCGATAAAGAAACATACTGTGCACAGTGCAGAAAACACGGCACGTCCTAACCATATGACTGCTGCACTAGTCCAGGGTGAATTGTGTGACAAGTACGCGAGACTCGTGCTACTTACTACTGAAATGTAAAGTAGTCATGCATATCTTAGTCTATAATCAGGAAATATCCCCATAGCCTCGTGGTATGTGTACATCACTGATGATTAGCTATTGTACATTTGTCTACACTGAGACGCACTGGTTACCAATGTATGTGATGTAAGGATGTCGAATACATGCCAAATATAACAAGTTGTGCAAGTTATTCATGTAAAGACGACCCCGGTCACACTCTGACATGAATAGTACAACACCCTTCCAGACACCCTTTAAATATAAATTAGGCGAAATAAATATGTTGTAATCAATAGTTAATCAATTGTCCTCAATGGTACGTCGTCATGGCTGACCGCACCTGATCATGACCGAGATGGCAGCTACCCTGCTACCACTGTCGTGATGTCAACCTCTCTCCGTGGGTCACATCCACGCTAAGTAGCGTAATGTCGGGAAAAGAACTGTTGACACCCTACCCAACTGTCCTACAATGTATCCTTAGATTGCTCAACACCGAAGCTGTGTGGCTTGAGAGTTATAAACACGCTCAATAGATGTGCAGTGAGCGTAACGTTTGACACAGTTTGGCCGGATATTTCACTTCCTCGTTGCTCAACATGGCGGGTGTCGGGGTACTCGGTGTGGTGGTGATAGTGGGGTGGATACAGCTGACACGGAGTGATAAGAACAGATCCGTCTATTTCGAGGACATGTTTATGTATTCCTCGAGTATGTAGACATCACTGAGATCTAGCTATTATTTATTTTACTATAAAGAAATCAGATGGGTAGCATTCTACGTCTAACGAATCAATTTTGGAAAAGATCGGTCCACCATTTGCATGTGCAGAGAAAACGTACCAATCACAGCTAAACTAAGCTAATCTAAATCAGAGATAGTGACGTTAATGGTTGCACTTATGTTCCCTGTTACGAACCCAAACTAACTGTAAATAATTACAACAAAGGATTGTACTTGGATAATATAACTCACATACAATTTCAAGCTTTTATTATCTCATTAATGTTGTTGTCCTTGAATGTACATATATATGCTCTCTGCCTCATGGCATTCATTCACCTGATGAAGGAGTAAGCATATATTCCCCCCGAAACGTTGTGTTCCTCATAAAAGTTGACATCCATATATTCTCTTCTTTATGGTTAGTCTCTTGCATTGACGTTTTATATTTTATGAATAATGAAATGTTTTTGGTTTGCATTTGTGTATATCGAATCAGACCGCTTACCGTCGAGCCATAATGGCTTCAGTCGTTGTTCATGCAATCAGTCGACTTCTAGCAGACTAACATTAACTCAATATTTACTGGAACACCAGCCACTGGATGTGCACGGGTATGTGAGACATCATCAGCTATATTGCCCAATGTGGTGTCAATGGAAGTAGGCACATGTGCCAAAAAGCACCGCATTCGCTGTTCAAAGTAGGAACGCATTGATCAGTGTTCTGTCATAATTTCGTCAACGGTGAAAATGTATCAACACAATGCTCATTATTCTGTATATAAATGCCTAACCCATGAACACAGTGTACAGGCGCTTCTATTGGACCAGGAAGTTGCATATCGCTCATGTGAAGTAGGAGACGTCTGTGAGCAGCTAGCCGTCACTATGCAGGGCAGCCTGTACACCCTGTTTACTGACCGTGTAATGAATGTATTGATACCTTCTGAGCCAGAGGCTTTTGTGATAATGAGGGACGAGGGAAAGGATATACTATTTTTTAAGTTTTTACGAGTCAGAGTCTTTAGTGATAATGAGGGACGAGGGAAAGGATATACTATTTTTTAACTTTTTACGAGTGGCTCGAGATCAGTACTATATACTATCTGTGTAGTTTTCTAAAGGAAAATTGAATTATTTTATTGCAAATGTAAACCTTGTAACGTAAATTCTCCCAACCTAACACTCAGGGACGTTTCACCACCTCTTGCTTTTGCGACTTATATCTTTAAAAATATAAACAAAAAATATTGATGCCATTTAGATTAATATGATGATATACAAAATCAACTTCAACAAAAGATATCCTTTAAATCTAAAAGACTATTTTGGAATAGAAAGAATACATACTGACCAACTAACTAAAATCGCGTATTGCGAAACAAATGTTTTTGATTGGCAAGTGTTAAATGACAAATTTACAATTGATACAGATTCAAGAGATTAACGGCAAGAAGCGATATTAATTCCATAAATGACCCTCTGTCTTTATTTTGCAATGTCAATGTAGAACTAACGTAAATAGGAAGTTAGTTTGTGTATGGGCTAGACACTTACAATAGAGACAAGTAAAAGGAAGGTAACTCCTGAATGACAATAGATACGTCAAAGTGTTATGTTCACTGCAGTGAAATATCAAATGTCATCTTCACTGGAGTAGAATATTAAATGTTATGTTCACTGCAATTAAAATACCACATTTCCCAACTTTCACTTTCCCTTTCACTCTGAAGTATACTTATTCATGGCAAAATTGTGTTTTGAAGTGTGACCATTAGTAAGGTAGCATAGTCTATCCACTAGCATGTTTATCATAGGGTCTACAATTAAGCCAAATTCACACAAGGTGGCTAAATCGGGGAAATAGAACATGCAGAACTAATACAACAGATCATGGTGTGGTCGCTCGTAAATACCGATTGTGTCTGCGTCTTCCCGTCTGTAAATACGTGTACTTGGTCGTGGGTGTTTTCACAAAATGTGAGTTTCCCGTCCCTGCCGCTGTCACCAGGGGATCGTATATGCAGGAACGTATACGGACGTTTAAACATTCATTATCTTTGTCATGTCAGGTGAATAACACGAACACCCTCAACGCACAGTGAATGGTAGCAACAATAGTCATTCAGAGAGGCTCTTTTAACTCTCTGTCACATTGATAGTCACGTGAAGGCAGAATAAGTTTCCTGGTGCACAGACTCGCCGCCATGGAGGGGGTCAGACGCGTTGTCCTGCTCTGTGTCTATGTGCTGCACTTTACATCAGGTAGGTGTATATCGTATAACTTAGAAGGAAAGTCCTTTGTATAAATTGTATAATAAAAATGGATTTCAATGAACTTACTGACATGTGGTGAGCGATGCGGTTTCATTATTGCGTCCACTCCTGTAGAACACCTAATACATGCCTTTGTTTTATAAATGACATGATCATTATTTAGGAAAAAAACATGTTGCTACAACAGGACTTAAAGAGCTTAAGTTATACCCGTGCAAAAGACTCTAAATGTCTTTGAACTGGCTGTGAGATTGCCGATTTACCTTATAAAAGTAAAGTATGTCTGGGCGTCATTTAACGTGTACACGTGTATACATGCCGCTTTAGCCCACAATGAATATATGCCGTGTGTGTGTGTAGCAAAGACCCTTTCG
Organism: Haliotis rufescens; assembly: GCF_023055435.1. Lineage (NCBI taxonomy): Eukaryota > Metazoa > Mollusca > Gastropoda > Lepetellida > Haliotidae > Haliotis > Haliotis rufescens. The sequence goes on along the minus strand of NW_025963890.1, from coordinate 77,047,525 downwards.
GTTTTTGAACAACCTCGGATCTTATGCTGACAAACCAAACATCATGAGATGGGAGAATCTGGCATTAATTATCACGAGCATCGAACTAAGTGAAACTTGGGGCGGTGGGTAAAGTCTATGTTGTTTATGATGTCATTGCCGTGTTCCTGGTCCACATGCGGTAGAAGGCAACGCGAATACGTTCAATTTGTGTCAAAACAAGAAAAGTAATCGCGCTAGTGCGACCGTTTCGCACGTGTTTCTGGTGTACCTGGTCATTACACACACAAACCCTTTCTGATCACTTAACATTTTATCTGATCAGTAAAAAAACACAACCTCCAGTCAGCACACAAGCACGTCCTCTCTAGTCAGTACACGATGGTGCCATATCTAGGCATTACATAATTACGCCCTCTCTGATCAGTACACAATGACGTCCTCTTTGGTCAACACACACACGCGCCCCTCTGGTCAGTAACAAAGACACAATCACATTCTTTGTTGTCCGTATTAATGACGTCCTCTCTCATCAACACACAAACACGTCTTCTGAGGTCAGCACACAAAGATGTCATCTGTGGCCAGTAAACGAGCACCTCCTCTCTGGTCAACACACAATGACATAATCTTTAGTCAGTAATGAAGTACGTCCCCTTTGGTCAGTTGACAAACATACCCTCCCTGGTCAGTTTACAAATTCGTCCTATCCAGTCAGTTCTCAAGCACGTCCACTCTGGTCAGTGCACAAGTACTTCCACTATCGTCAATAAACAAGCATATCCTCTTCAGTCAGTTATGCGGGACGTCCTCTCTGGTCACGATACAAGCACATCCTCTTTAGTTTGTAATAAATGACGTCATCACTGGCCAGTACACAAGTTCATCCTGTCTGTACACAGGGACGTCTCCATTGGTTAGCACACAATCATGGTTACTTGTGGTGTCCCATTCATGACAACATGCAATTTCCTTTGTCACGTCACTCGATGAGGCGACCCTTTTACTTAACAAGTAATAACAAATATATATCGCTCGTCACAACATCGCTGAAATATTGCCAATGTGACGTTAAGCTTAATCTAACTCACTCATTCCAAGATTCGCCAAATTCAAAAATATAAATACTATATTGCTATCTTTTACTGAAGTCCATCATGTAAGTCCTTGTACAAACATAGTACATCCCTAGCTGTGAGATAACGTGCTGGGTTTAAATTTCTGTTTGGAAGTTATATCAGAATTCGGCCTACTTTAAAAGAACGTGATGCTTGCACATAATATGTCTCCATTATAGCATATTTAACTTGGGAGGTCAAGTTCATTCTCATGGTCATAGGTTCACTACATATGCTCTATTAATGAAAGACACATTTTTACTGGGTGTTGTTGAACTGGTAAGGCTAAACCTTCCCGTTTTAGTGTTAGTGTTAATGTTAATGTTAGTGTGAGTGTTAGTGTGTTAGTGTGTGTGTGTGTGCGTGCGTGTGCGTGTGCGTGTGTGCGTGTGCGTGTGTGTGTGTGTGTGTGTGTGGCTGTGTATGCGTGTCTGTGTGTGTGCGTGTGTCTGCATGTACTAGCCCGTTTCACGCCACCGTTAAAAATGGATACCTGATGAATTGTATGCCTGCAGTATGTGATGTAACACGACATACACGTACTTCTATATAATCATTAGGTCTGCGGCTAAACACAATATACACGTGACCAACACGTGGTCATATCATATTACATGGTATCTACAAATGTATATAAAGCATATCATCAACACAGGTCCATGTTGTATTGCACGTTAACATGTAACATTAGCTTAATGATAATAAAGATATAATGGTCTAAGATATTCTCTGTGCCTACATGTACATGATGAAATGCAGTGTACACATCACATGATGCCTGAAATGTTGGTATATGACCTAGCCGTGAGCCGCATGCAGGAGGTGGAGAATGTAGGGAACACAGGTTGATTGATAGAAGGTCTAAATTACGCAGAGAATCAGATTTCATTTTCATTTTCTCAATTTGCAATTTTTGGTACCTCTGTTACCTCTGTTATTCCACAACATGGGTGGACAATTAAATATGGCGGACTGCACCAGTCCACATACTCAACAGCTCCCACCAAGAAGTATTTTCATATTATTATCAACTGACATCTAATTCTCCTCTATCCTGACATGACCGGATGTGGGTCTCTTCTAATAATTATTGTTAGTGACGATATAGCTAGGATATTACGGATGTGACGATAAACCTTAACTCACTCACTCACTCTTATAAACTGTCATCTGCTGTCAGTCATTCAGTCAGTTTTACGCCACTTTTAGCAATATTCCAGCAATTCCACAGCAGGGGACTGATGTCATTGCAACAGTAACTTGCTCGCATCAGACACATGTTGCATCATGGATATATTCGACCCTTCTACAACAAATAGTGTATGGTAACACAGATGAGGTCTTAATTAATAAAACAATTCTTTTCTGGATAACAAAATGAAGGCTGTGTTTCATCCTTTTCATCGGCGAGCTAGCAGCTACTTAGACATAAACAGTACCACTAAGAGACTTCTTAACATTTTCTTCAAGAAGCTTTTTTCGCACTTATTGAGAATCTGTAAAGAAGAAAAATGCGTTGCGTGAGGATTCTTTTGCTGGTTACGGGAAATATTCAAAGTACAGGAAAAACAAAGATTTAACCCACAGCAATATTCTAGCAAATCCACAGCAGGGAATTGATGTCATTGCAAAAGTAACTTGTGGGTCATCAGACACATGTTGCCTCATGGATATATTCGACCCTTCTACAACAAATAATGTATGGTAACACAAATGCGGTTTTAATTTAATAAAACAATTATTTTCAGGAACAAACAAAATAAAGGCTGTGTTTCATCATTTTAATCGGCGAGCGAGCAGCTACTTAGTCATATTTCATTAAACAGTACCTCAAAGAGACATCTTTAAATTTGCTTCAAGAAAAGTGAGAATCTGTAAAGAAGAAAAATGCGTTGTGTGAGGATTCTTTTCCCGGTTACGGGAAATATTCAAAGTACAGGAAATACAAAAATTCAACCCATAGCCCATGAAGTAAAGTCGGATAGTTCTGATATTTCGACTGGTCGCAGAACAAAGGCATGAAGCCATTACATGTTATTAAGTTGATAAAAACAGAGCAGTCAGAGAATATAAGTGGCGCTTACATATCGAGAAAGAAACATACTGTGCACAGTGCAGAAAACACAACACGTCCTAACCATAACAGTGTTACAATTGTCCAGGGTGAATTGTGTGACAAGAATACCTTAGTCTGACATCACGAAATATTCCCATAATCTCATGGTACGTATGTGTACATCACTGATGATTAGCTATTGTACATTTTTCTAAACTGGTTACCAATGTCTGTGATATAAGGATATCGAATACATGTCCAATAAAACAAGTTATGCAAGCAATTCATGTAAAGACGACCCCGGTCACACTCTGACATGAATAGTACAACACCCTGCCAGACACCCTTTATATATATTAGGCGAAATATATATGCTGTAATGAATAGTTAATGTCCTCACTGATACGTCGTCATGGCTGACAGCACCTGATCATGACTGAGATGGCAGCTACCCTACTACAATGATGTCAACCTCTCTCTGTGAGTGATATGCATTCCTAGTAGGGTAATGTAGGGAGTAGAGCTTTGACACGTTACCCAACTGCCTTACATTGTATCCTAAGATTGATCAAAACCGAAGCTGGCTGGCTACGGCACTGGCTTGACATTGCATTAATATTTGATAAGCAAATAAATCACGCCTCTTTATGTAACTCGACGACACTCAAAAGGGAGAACGCCATAACAAGCCATTCTCTACGGTGAACCGCTTGTGACCTGGCTGATATATATATTACCGTACATCAGTGAATGCCATGAATAGAGTAATAGTGTTCCTCTTGTAGGTTATCACGGTGGTGAGGTTTCATGGTTGAGAAGAGCGGTGCCCTGTACAAAATGTTTGTGTTATGCACTTCGGTGAGTGTCTAATAAATCTTTGTCGACCTCATTGCAAAGAAAGTTAATTAAACATTTCATAATCAGTCTCTTTAGAAGATTCAACATAAACGCATGCTACATTTGATAATGAAGCTTTATTTGACTTATACTGTGGTGGAACCCTTTCCTTATTATTCGTGATGGATGGTTTATCCAATCACCTGCTGATAACACCTTGTTTCTCGTTTTGACAACACAATGTTTAGAACACAACATTCGGCAAATCTGGTATGGTGATGTATCCCAAATTTACAAAATGTCATTCAGCGTAACGTTCAAGCTATCTTTAATTTCTGAAGAATATTTAATATGTATTTCAGTCACTTAGTTCCAAGATTGCATGCCAAGGTTATTTTTGGAAAATTGAAATGTGAATAAGATTTTAAGTTCCTGGCACAGAAAGATACTGTAATGTTCGATAATCTGCATATGCTCAATTGCTAACAAGTATTTACAAAATTCGAAAAAATTACAAATAACCTAACACTTACAAACGATGCTTCATTAAGTGACATACGAGGGGTGTTCAATAAGTGTTGGAACTTCAATTTAAGACTAAGTCGCAGAATATCTTTTGCACTTATATTCTTCAATATAGTCTTCATTCACCTCAATACACTTATTACATTTGTCCGTCAGGCTTTTAATACCACTTTTATAGAAATCCGCAGATTGGCCCTCTAACCACGCCTCTGTGGCAGCCTTTATGTCCTCGTCATCCTGGAAGCATCTTCCACGTAGGGCAGATTTCATTTGCCGGAACAGGAAATAGTCACTAGGGGCTAAGTCTTGGCTGTAGGGTGGGTGATTTAACTGTACAGCCTAGACTTAGCCCCCAGTGACTATTTGTAATACCACCTGTAAAGGAAAGCTTCGGGTACAAACAAACAATGTTGCATTGAATCATTCAGATTGATGGTAAAACAGCCTTGCATAAGCTGCAGAGAGACGAACAAGATCAGTCAAGTCCGTGTACACAGATTGTTGTCAATGCAGTCAATGTTAACCACAACGTCAATTTATTTCCTCTAATGTTCCACAGCAGACATCAGTGTACACGTTTGGTGCTCTCGAGGCGAGAGGTAGCCTGATATTAGGAGCAATTGGCCTGAAGCAGTTGGTTCTATTATTCCACAGATTACTTGCCGGAATACCGTCAGTGACCACGTCCGAGAAACCACGTTGTGTTTTTGCGCGAATACTACCATACTTCATTCAGCAAGGTAGCGCCCTTCCCCTAATCAAACCAGAATCAAACAGGGCTTCCCGTGTAGTATCTAGAACACTCACATACCTTCGGGCGACCAAGCTACGCACCTTATTCCTATATATGGCCCGAGTCTAGATCTTGGTTTACACCTTATAAACTGCAAAACTGTGTTTGCAATGGCTTTGAAAATTCTGAACATTGAACAACTAAATACATTGAGTGGGTTTACAGTTTCAGCCACTATATATGTAAAAAATATTCGGCTTCTTACACACCTGTGGGTGAGAAACCCATTTGAGATAACTGGTATCAAACATATGTGTGAGATCGAATTCCAGGCCCGTGATTGGTTACTCCATGGTGATGACCTGAGGTCAGATGATGACGGACTACTTTTCTGATTGAAAGTCATTGATAAGTTGCTCGTGCTTCAGTTGAATGTTCACCTACGCCTGTGTTGAACCACAGGACCGTGTAATAATTGATAATAATAATAATAATAATAATAATAATAATAATAATAATAATAATGACAATAATAATAATGACAATAATAATAATAATAACATTTAAAAAACTCGTCCTTGTCTGCGAGTTTGTTTGTTATTATTATCAGTTACATTATCTGCTGTTATGTCAACGTTATTATTTTTTAGAGTGTAATTCACCCCCTAGATGCAACAGGGACACATATGTCCCTCCTCTTCAACCCTCACTTCGAAGTGGAATAAAATTCAAAATACATCACGCAAACTAATACACTTGGCAGTTTTGAATTCACACTTCTGTTTATCATTTGCTGTCATTTTAGGCAAAGCTAAATTACTGAAAGTGACTTCTGAAAAATAGGTACGTTGTAAATCTAGCCAAATCACAATTCACGGCGTTATTTACTGTGTGTTTAGAAATCTAAATAGTGGATATTTACTCGGATAATTAAAGTAGAACAATAGCATATTAGTGACCACGGGTATGATAATTCTGAAACGTGGCTAATCGTTTAGAATGTTTTGGAAAATACGCATACACGAACGCCGATGTGTACGTTCCGCCATATTGGATTGTGTTTACAAAATGCCGGTTATGAGACGCCTATTCGATCAGGTATATTTCAAACTCAGATGCTATACATGCATCCCTGACTTCCTCATATATTTAAGAAACTAATGACAAATGTGTCACCAATGCAAATTATCTAGATGAAATCATGTGAAATAAATGAGGCGTGGAAACGAACACTGTGCTCGGAAAACTGTACTTGCTGAAATGTAAACAAAGCAAAATATTCAGATTTTACACTGTGTTGCATGTTTAGAGGTATTTTCGTCTAATTGTTGCATACATTGGCTCGATCACGCGTTTGAGAATATTCATGGGAAGAGTATCGTTGCACTGTTAATTGAATTCCAACTATATGCATTACAATGATGTGGTAAATTCAATAGAAACCGAAAGGTTTCCGTCCTTGTGACGCCATGACTGACTCTAAATCACGCACAACGACGACGGTAGTAATATGCATTTCTGACAAATTCACTTTGTTACATTGGAAAAAATGGTAAACAAATAACAGTACGCAGATTGTCAGAATGTTTCTGATTACTTACGTGACACATTTATGTATATACGATCCCTCAATCAACGAATATGTTCCTCTGGAAATCCCGCGTACTGTTGTCAGTGAACACGCCATTTTGCAAAAGTCGGTCACCGGTACTGATGTCATACGGAAGTAAAATATTCTGTACATATTTGGTAACTTCTTTGAGATGTAAACTTTTAACTCGGCATCCAGTATGTTCTTTGTTTTGTCTTGATTGCAATATCTTCATCAACTTGATAGTCCACAGACATGGCGGAAATCATTTTGTGTAAGATCACATTATTTATGAGTAGTAAGCAGTACATGGGACGTCGTCACTTATGACAATGGTGTTATGTATTAATGCGCCACTGCGATCATGAGAATATACAAAAAGCAAGAAACAGATTACTTTACTCGTGTCTGTGAATCAATCAATCTTTATTGTATGAAAGGCCATTGGCCCATATACACATACAGATAAACAATATAATTTACAGCTGTACAGCGCATTATATAATTATTGGATAACTAATATGATGCTTGACATGTAATAGAGGTATTGTAATAATACAATTTCGCTCGTTAGATACGTTTTGAAACAACTCGTTGTAAGATCAATGGTATCTGATAGACACTCGTGTAGTAATCTCTATTTGTCTGTATATCGTCCTACAAGTACACTGAACACTCACCTGAAATACAGTTCATTGAATGGAACTACATTTGCATCTCTTTTGTGACTCAGTACATGTACGCCAATGAAAGGCAAAATATATGTGGACATGAATTGAATGGACCAGTAATGAGTGAGTGAGTATGGTTTTATGCCGCTTTTAGCAATATTCCAGAATTATCATGGCGGGGGACACCAGAAATGGGCTCCACACATTGTACCCATGTCGGGAATCGAACCCGGGTCTTTGGCGTGACGAGCGAACGCTTTAACCACTAGGCTACCCGACCGCCCCGGACCAGTAATGACACTAGGTGTTGGCAAAAAGTCTAATGATGTCCTGCAGCGTCAAAGCGGGAATGAGTTTTAGTTCTCTCAGGACCAATAGGCAGAGGTGACAATGAAAAATCAATTCATTTTCTTAACATGAGCAAATTCGTTTGTATGGATAGCATATCATCAGTGTTTAATGAATCAAACTTATTCAGAAAAAGTTTTAATGTTGAATTAGACAATTAGGTCTACAGTGATAGATGACATGGAGGAATGATTATCCCGTTGCATTGAGAAAGGATGTTTATGATCATATAATTACAGTGGACTCTCTAGATATTTAGTAAATGACATTGGGTTTAATCTATCCTTGAATCAAGGATACATTACATGACATAATAAATGAGTGTCAGGCAGATTTTCGAAAATGAAGGTTAAACAGATGATATTATGTTTGTCTTCCGCTCTTTGTTTTGAGAATAACCAAGAATACCACACATTGAGCATTGGTTTTATATATTTTCGTTAAGGTAGAATTAAGCTTAGCTATATTTTGTAGGAATTAATGACGAATACTGCACGTGTTAAACTGTTCCTAATTCTACAAGTAAAACAAGTTTAGAAATAAATAACGTCAACAACAGAGAATTATAATAGTGTCCATTATCCTCTGAAACAGATTACATTGGTCGTATAAGCCAAACCAGCCGGTATATACACAATAGCAGATTGAGTGATGGTATTTGCGGCCTATTTTTGCACTCTGCAACATTCCAGCTCTCTGACGACGGCCTGTAAATAATCGAGCTACAAACCAGTTATTGATATTGTGAACAACAATCCACGCCGTCGGAGTACGATTAAACGTTATTAACCAAATCACCGAGTCTGACCTCTCAATCCATTCAGCCTCCTCTTACAACCACCATGGATTGATGGACATTTTTTTTAAACCCAGTGTCCCCACGGATAATAAATTAGATAGTTCAAGAAAGTATTGATTGTGGACTGATAAAAGTTTTATTACAGATGGAATAGATGATATCATCCTACTCTGGTTTGCATACTACCGTAAACTACATATAAAACGAACACGCTTATAAAGAACTGACCGATATTACGAACTTATCTTTAGTCCCGGCCATTTGTTGTAAATATGCTTTATATATCCTTACAACGAACTGAGGTTATTACGAACCACAATTAGCGGTCCCTTTGAGTTCGTTATAACCGTAGTATGTAACATTCACGGTGTTTGAAAGCAAGATAAATACAAAAACTGCCAAGTGGTTGGGTTAGGTTGCACATATATTTTCTTCAAAAAGACACCATTGTGTAGAAAATAATCACAATAATTCCCCCTCGAAACCGTCTTTGTGTGATTTTGCATCAAATGTAAATATGAAACGTAGATTATATAATGAATTTAATGAGATTGTTCAACACATTGTCAGTGGATGCCCAGCTTGGCACAAACACAGTATCTTAAACGACATGATTGAGTGGGCTCAATCATTTTATTACCGTCTTCGCAATGCTTGTGGTTTGAACACAGAGGTCCATCCATGGTACGACCCAGAATATGTAGAGGGCGTCATGGAAAATGATGACTACAAAATCCTTTGAAATAGGCCCGCATACAGCCCAAGACGTATCCAGGCCAACAAACGTGAACAATCATTTATGTCACTGAATTTTCTGTCACTTTTGACACTAATGTGATTGACAACATTCAGGAAAAAACATGGCTAATATGCAGACCTTGCTTTCGAAATGTCACGCTTGCATCCCAAGTACCAAGTTGTCGGACTCCCCATTGTTCTCAGTGCCTTAGGTTTGTAGCCTGTTGACTGACATTGGGAGAGTACCCGGGTTTGCTACCAGAAATAAAGCCCTTCTGACAATCTTAGTGATGCAGAAGGCTGCAGGGGACAAGGGCCCTGAGCTGATGATGAGTCTAACAAGCTTGGCTGTGTCCGGATCACCCAAACCCTCTTTGCTGCATTGTTTATTTTAATCTGTACATAATAATGATATTATTAATAATACTGATAATAATAACAGGCTATTTATATTGTGCATAATTCCACACCGCACTGGTCAATGGATCAACGTGCACTAAATAATCTTTCTCACAACCCGAGCTGCCTGTGTACCGGGTACCCATTTACTACTGGGTCAACACAGGCAGATTTCAAACAAAGACATTTGCCCAAAGAAGCGCCACGTGTGTTACATGTGCTTCAGTGTGGGATTCGAAACTCGAGAAATTCTCGGGAACCAAATTGCCGAAAGGTTAAAACTCCGTGACCAACGTTGCTTGACTTCACAAGTGTTTCCAGTTCTTCTGTTCTAGGCTCAGTAGGTAGACAATTTTCATGTGTTTATTCGTTTTTTCGACGTATAAATCGTTGGTGCGGACTTTTGTACATGCACGGACACATCTGTATTTTTTTAAAATGCAACGCTGTGGTTATTTGGTGAAAACGAACGCATGGGTATCTCTACGACCCAACAGCTTATAACAAGGGTAGAGTGTAGAGTAGTGAGTTTTGCTGATTCCCTGCTTGTTACAATTTTTATTATTAAATGGATTAACCCAAACAAAGAACCAAGCTAAATGAAAAAAATCATATTTTAGTCATTAAGCACATTGACTGGAATCATTATTTCTGAGTAATCCTCCTTATCCACATACTGTATAAGTTATAATGACCAACTTGATATAGTATCACCAAGTTAATGGTACAACTTTCAAATGTACATCACAGGTAAAACTCTGATAAAGATTTGCTTCCTCAAGGAATGATGACATACTGAAAGAACAAGGTGAACATTTATCGTTTACGGAAAATATGTAGAATGAAGCTTAACATTTAGCAATAGGATGGCATGTTGAGACGTGTGAAGAGTTATTGTTCATAAAATCGTATGGTACTTCACCCCATGCTTGTAGAGATGACTTCATTTTTAGGGCTTAGTTGTAAATGTTACTAATGGAAACATACATACATACATGGGCAAATACAAACGAACACCAGTTATCATTACCAGCATCACCTGCTGTTCTTATCATCTTTCCTATGCTGATTTACCATTTTTCTTATTGGTCAGGTACTGGAACAAACGTTGCTCAGAACAAACCCGCATGGATGAGCACACGCTTCTACTTGAGTCCTCACGCCAGTACAGCTGTCGATGGAGTAACGCTTGCGGACGATATTAGATACTCAGTCATCACCCAGCTGGGTAAACAAAGCGCCTGGTGGAAGGTGGATCTACAAACACAAGTACAGTCAGCACTGGTTACCCTGTACTTCAGAACAGACTGTACGTATAGATTCATTTTCGCATTTGATATTAATTTAGTAAACACAATCCTTGGTTCCTGGAACGCCATGAATGTACCTATCATTATATTAGAAACCTGACCACAATGAAATCGCAGTCTTTTTCTGGATATGTGTATTGAAATTCAAAATTGGGCGATTATTTCGATTTTAATGACTATTGATATACCATCAGCTCAAGCTTATGTTTACGTTTTTGTGACAGAAAAGTGTGTTAGGGAACACTGTAAGGATGATGTGGATAATAGTAAGGAACGAGGGAAGAATAAGTATGGCCAGTGATGACACAACAGTGAGTCAGCTTTTGAATCAGTACTGAAAAAATGTAGCCAGTGAAAGTGTCTTGTATGAATGTTCCAGGACAGTTTCCAGTAGCCAAAATATTCGACACAAAACCATTTCATCCTTTTTACTCGACGTTTTTGTGTGAAGAATATTATGAGCCGCTATATAATCTATAATAGCCGCTAAACGAGCACCTAACCCTTATGATTGTAAAGGGGTGATCGATCGTAAAGGGGATCCAAGGGCTAAGGATAGAGTTCGGGTAATCTAAATGCCACTAAACAGGTACCTAACCCTAATGATTGTTAAGGGGTGCTTGATCGTAAAGGGTGAGTGAGTGAGTGAGTCGGGTTTAACGCCGCTTTTAACAGTATTCCAGTTAATCACGGCATGTCAGCTTAATGTGTGAGGGAAGCCCGAAGTGATGCAGGTCTCAGACGTTTACCACTTCGGTGAAACCCACGAGCACGGGTATGGTGCTGACAAACCTAGAAACATAATCGGGGCGAACCGGGATTCGAACCCACAATCATTGGTTTTTGGTGTGTCCAAGGGACGCAACTCTGCACAGCGAATCGCGGCGCCTAAGACGACTGGGCCACCCGTGCCCCCTGATCGTAAAGGGGATCCGAAGGCTAAGGACAGAGTTCTGGGTAACCTGCCCTAACACTGGCGACATTTGGATGTGTTCAGCGCCAATATATGATATCTCTAATAAAGTGCATTCGTGTGCAAAATTATGAAAATCAATGAACCGAAAAAATAATATATGTATATCACCATCTATCAATGACCCCTAACGTCACATAGCATTGTTTCGCCTGTGTGACTGGCAACAAAATATAACAAATTAAGTCATAGGGTATTGTCACGTGATTGAAAAGTTTATGGTACTGTATTCTAAAGGAAGGCCCAGAAACCTCGTGTTAATTCTATGATGCCCCCTTAAAATCTCCACGTAGTATTTTAAAGATGTTTACTGAACTTAATTATTGCTCTGACGCTTCTTTCAGTATTAATGCTATGCTTGGATGATTCAGGTTTATACAAAAGTTATAGTCCACCACGCGGTAGTATAAGTGCCCACGTACAACTGTGTTTTCCAAATTGCATAAGGAGTAATTCCTTTGTTTTGTTTTGTTGTAGCCTTTTACCAAATCCATCCATGCACACAGAAGTGCGGAGAAGTAATTAATTTTTAAACCTTGAATCTCAATTTTGTCAAACACTTTATAAGACTGTGCCTTAGTGTTGGATCGGTAAACTGATGGCTGCTAGAACCTACATCACGTTTGGGGAAGACAGTACAGTTTCATTAATGAGTATGTCCTACATTAAGTAAAGTATATATTTATACTTGTTTCAGACAAGTCAAGACGTAATGGCGTGCAGCTCTACACATCTATGACAAATTCCTCTGATCCCAAAGAAGGAAATATATGTCACAATGTATCAGGACGTGCTGACGGTACAGACATCCCTGATGTGCTGAATGTCACCTGTCCCGGGACCTGGCGCTACCTGACTCTCTACACAGAGACTGCTAATGATGTATATGGTCCTGTATTTGACTTTGTTGAAGTACAGGTGTGGAGTAAGTATCCTGTTGGGCGTGAATTAGTAAATATATTCAAGAAGCTTCTTTTTTTAAAAATACCAAGTAATAATATTGTGTCATTTTACAGTAAAATACAACTTTATATATTTTACAAACTGATATTACGTATCCAACTTTTCAGTTTTTTCTTCGTCAGTGAGTATATCTTTGTTGTTTATTATGTGTGAACTAGTTGGGAAGGATTCACCAACCACATCCCACACGTCGCTTTGGAGAACTGTGTTCAATTACCTTATGTCCCCAAACCCCCAAGATAGTTGTATCGAGTCGGACTACTATGTTTCTTCTGGTAATTTGATATGATGATGATTTTTCAGCGTACTTATATTTCTAATCTATATTAGTGATTTTCCTAAAAACGTAGTGAAATTTCGCACCAACTCAGCGTTATTTACAGCGCGGGAGCCTCAACAGTGACTGGTCAAATTGTTCCATACTTAAAATATTACTGACAATAGGTTATTGGTATTGTAAATGTATATAGTTAAGCTGCAACTACAATGACATGATACTGGAACATATAATTCTGGATAAAATAACAGTTTCAGAGAGAATTCTTGGGATCATTGCATCATTTTTTTTAAAAACATTATATTTGGGTATTTTCTAAGCGAATCATCGGTAGCTCGGGAGAAAACGCGTGTACAGCTGATAGCATTGTTATAGCACACGTGGTTTATGAGAAAATCTCTGCAAGTAAAACAATATGTAGCAGATTAGGAAAGACAACATAAATGGAAAGTCATCACCTACAGTTATTTCAAATTTTCATTGACCACGTTTGTTATCACCTGAAGGGATACATGTAGTTGTTTCTGTCAATAATACTTGAACATTTGTACGTATTTACTCATGGTGTCTGTAAAGGTATGTTTATTTATTCGATAGTACCTAAGACTCTATATATATTGCATTTGCATGGGGAACCGATGTGTACTGGTGTAGTGGTATATTGATCCAAGCCTAGTTGTGGTAACTACATAGTTTGTTTTTGGAGCATGTGCAACACTTTACTCATGTGATCTTTTTCACATTTTGACCGACCGCCATGTTGCATAACATGTTACAAACCTCAGGGATGAGTAAATAAAAGGCTTTTGAACCAGATATTGGACACAATGTCCATAATGATGACAGTTGGTCCTGTGCATCACATTAAATAAACAATTATTATTACATGTACACTTTACTTAATAGTGGCATTAATAGATGACTGATAAATAGTCCAGCATGCCACTCTGGATGTTATGAACAAAACTATAACCAATGATGCAAAAACCGCCACTGCAGGAAGAGATCCAGGTAACTACATAGATAACAATATGACGCTCCTATTTACTAGCATGCTCTTCTGGGTATTATGGATCAAACTGTGACCAATCCTGTGCTGCACGTCACTGCAAGTCGGACTCCAGCTGTGACGTCATAGGAGGACTGTGTGTTGGTGGATGTGCGGCTGGATATCAGGGAACAGACTGTACTCAAGGTAATGTTTATTCAAATTAGATGTAATTGACGTACTGAATAAAGACATTTGCTTTTAATTGATTCATCGCCGTGAAAACGAAGTCACATGAATGCTGCGTGAACTGCGTCCTGCGTATACATGCTGTAATCCTCCAGAAGTCGGTGTATTGCAGATAAACTCTCCAATAGTCAACAACTAATGCTCACCCTCCAAATCAACTAATGTTCACCCTCCAATAGTTTTATACTCCATAAGCCGATCACGTTAGTCGAACCGTGTTTGTGATCTTTGATAGACAAAACATAGAAACGCACCCTCTCAATCAGTTAAGGAACTACACTCACCATTGGTTTGCATATACCAGTCGACGTTCGAACGTTAACCTGCAACACATAACCACAGTGGCTTTGCAGGCTTTTCTTCTGCCATGGGGGTCACTGGTGGCCCAGTCGTCTATGACGCTGCGATTCGCTGTGCAGAATTGCGTCCCTTGGGTACGCCAGAAACCTATGATGGTGGGTTTGAATCACGGTTCGCCCCGATATTGTTTCTAGGTTTGTCAGCACCATACCCGTGCTCGTGGGTTTCACAGAAGTGGTAAAGGTCTGAGACATGCATCACTTCGGGCTTTCCTCCCACATTAAGCTGACACGCCGTGATATAACTGGAATAATCTTAAAAGCGGCATTAAACCCAACTCACTCACTGCCTCACTCTTCTGCAATGAACATGCCGCCGTGATATAACTGAAATTATGTTTGCAAAAAAGGAGCTAAACACCAAATACACCAACCGCTCTGTATTTGTGTTAACACAATAAAACAACCATGATTTCTGTCCTCTGAGGTAAATGAGACGGAGACACATTAGAAATTAAATTTATTTCAGAAAGACATCGACAAAGTTTATGCCTATGGTTTTTCCGCGCTCTTATTAGACGAGGACTCCAATAGGTTTGTTCGAACTTTAGCGCGTTCATGCGCGCAGTTCTTGACGGCCTCGAACTCGCCCCACGTGAAAAAATAATCGTGAATTTTCGGACCATATCCTACACATATGTATGAATGTGTATAAAACAAACTAAAATTATCGTCAAGATATAGTCTTCATTACGCACTTTCGTACTCAGATATGCGGATTAGAAAATATATATGTTTTATTGTTTAACATCGCACTCAGCAATATTCCAGCTATATTACGGCGGTCAGTAAATAAACCTGACTGTACCAGAGAATCCAGTTATTGTTATCACGAGCACTGAACTACACAATCGGGATGTGATGACATGCATTATCAGCGACCCGACCCGGCCAGTCGCCTCTTACGACAAGAATAGTCGCCTTAACATATTGTAACACATCATACATACTTTTTTACTAAGCTCCTAAGGATTATTTTCGAAAAAATATATTTACTAGCATGCGCTTCTGGGTATTATGGATCAAACTGTGACCAATCCTGTGCTGCACGTCACTGCAAGTCGGACTCCAGCTGTGACGTCATAGGAGGACTGTGTGTTGGTGGATGTGCAGCTGGATATCAGGGAACAGACTGTACTCAAGGTAATGTTTATTCAAATTAGATGTAATGGACGTAATGAATAAAGACATGTGTTTTTAATTGATTCATCGCCGTGAAATCGAAGTCACATGAATGCTGCGTGAACTGCGTCGTGCGTATACATGCTGTAATCCTCCAGAAGTCGGTGTATTGCAGATAAACTCTCCAATAGTTAACATCTAATGTTCACCCTCCAAATCAACTAATGTTCACCCTCCAATAGTTTTATACTCCATTAGCCGATCACGTTAGTCGAACCGTGTTTATGATCTTTGATAGACAAAACATAGAAACGCACCCTCTCAATCAGTTAAGGAACTACACTCATCATTGGTTTGCATATACCAGTCGACGTTCGAACGTTAACCTGCAACACATAACCACAGTGGCTTTGCAGGCTTTTCTTCTGCCATGGGGGGACACTGGTGGCCCAGTCGTCTATGGCGCTGCGATTCGCTGTGCAGAATTGCGTCCCTTGGGTACGCCAGAAACCTATGATGGTGGGTTTGAATCACGGTTCGCCCCGATATTGTTTCTAGGTTTGTCAGCACCATACCCGTGCTCGTGGGTTTCACCGAAGTGGTAAATAGAGAATGCTACTCTCATTCTCGTTAGATACCATTTTTTACGAAACGAGTGGACTTTCTATGGTATCTGACCAAGCGAAAGCGAGGGCAGATACCATGGAAAGTTCACGCGTTTCGTAAAAATGGTATCTAACGAGAATAAGTGTGTTATTTTATATAATACCCACATTAAAAATATATTTAAGTATAAATACATAACAACTTTCATTCGTTGACCGACCAAACTGAAACCGGTTGCAAAATCTGGTTGCGCATGAATATTGATATATGGCCCAAATATGGGCATTGTTGACATGTCTATGCATACGCTTAAACAACATGCCCCTGCAGTTGTGTTTGCAAACAAAACAGCACCTACGCTCAAGATCCTTATGGAAGAAATTCTTCAACTTGAGGTAATTCAAGCGCGATGTTGAAATTTTGAAAAGTCACATTCGCGACTAGACTGGTTTCCGGATCCTCCGCTTGGTGTCGCTGCTCTTGTTCCGCTTTCCAATCAAAGGACGTTCCAGTCTGTCGCATGAACGAACGGGAACCAGTCTAATTCGCGACGCGCTTTGAATATCGGTCACTCGCACTGCCGGTGTCCCGTCTGTGCAATCAAAATTGTTCGGTTTCCTTGATCTATCAGCTGAATTTATATCATGTTCGTACCATTTTGGAAGAGGGAAATCAGAGTGTTCGCCAAAGACATTCATGTTAACTGTACCATCCTATACTGAAGACGTGAAAATCAACAAACTCAAGTCTGCTTGCATGTCAGTGACAGTTTCGAACGATCGAAGGGCAAGGTCACCACCGGAATAAGAAAAGACAGCCGTGATCTAGGTCTACTCACAGCGTTTTACGCCAGAGATAGGGAATGTTATTGTTCACATTTTGGATGTTTGGGGCCACAAAATCAGAAGTCAGGCACACTTCCACGGAGTTTTCGAATGATTTGTATCAGAACTGTTCACTTTTGGTGATTTGGTAGTGCAGTCGTGTACGTTCATTCATGAACAACACCTCCCGAAACAGGGCCACAAAATACGCTTCGAAGGGGACACTGATGGCTCAACCGGATCATCCCAATTAAGTAAAATAATCTGTCCAGATAGTTTTAAACATACTTCATTTCACCACGCTTATCCTTTTACGTTAAATAAAATTGAAATTTGCGAAAGTGGTCGGGTGCGTCACGCTCATGGGGGGCCCTCGCTCTATTGATCGGTAGTCGTACATTGTAAATGGATATAGCTCGATTATATAATGCCTGTAGAAGGTCTATCCATAACTTATATATAATGCAAACCGAATTTGATGTGTGTGACTATTTTGTTTGGTTTAATCAAGTGTTTGTATATATCACTAGTTCTCATTAATTTCGTCAGTTCTGCCATGTGGTTGCAAAATGAATGGGACAAGCCGAATGGCGACTCGTGTCCCTATCGTGGCCATTTTTGTGACCGGGCATACCTAAAACAATTGTCAACTCGTTGCGTAATGGTTCACATATATTTCCCCATATATTATATACAAATGTATATTTCAGATTCAATTTATAGCACATCGGGACATGCGGAATTATACAGTATGATTTAACGCATTCAACTGTGTCTTGGGTATATTTTTAGATGCAAGACATTTGTCGTATTTTCGCACATAACATTCACCGATAGCGGGACGAGTATTCTTGCGGGTTACCGAAAGGGGCGACTGGTGACGAATGAAATGAATGATGTCTCGCGATTCTTTATGAATGAAAAAAGTAGTCCCGGTGTGACAGAGGTCACGGTTATCCAATCAAAACGAATAAACAAGGTCAACCTTGTACGACACACGTGTCGTAGTATCTTACCACCTGTATCTTCACCACGTGGGTAATAAAGGTCTGAGACATGCATAACTTCGGGCTTTCCTCCCACATTAATAATCTTAAAAGCGGCATTAAACCCAACTCACTCACTCACTTACTCTTCTTCAATGAACATGCCGCCGTGATATAACTGAAATTCTGTTTGCAAAAAAGGAGCTAAACACCAAATACACCAACCGCTCTGTATTTGTGTTAACACAATAAAACAACCATGATTTCTGTCCTCTGAGGTAAATGAAACGGAGACACATTAGAAATTAAATGAATTAAAGAAAGACAACAACAAAGTTGCCCTATTTTTTCCGCGCTCTTATTAGACGAGGGCTCCAATAGGTTTGCTCGAACTTTAGCGCGTTCATGCGCGCAGTTCTTGACGGCCTCGAACTCGCCCCACGTGAAAAAATAATCGTGAATTTTCGGACCATGTCCTACACATATGTATGAATGTGTATAAAACAAACTAAAATTATCGTCAAGATATAGTCTTCATTACGCACTTTCGTACTCAGATATGCGGATTAGAAAATAAATACATATTATTGTTTAATAATATTCCAGCTATATTACGGCGGTCAGTAAAGAAACCTGACTGTACCAGAGAATCCAGTTATTGTTATCACGAGCACTGAACTACACAATCGGGATGTGATGACATGCATTAACAGCGACCCGACCCCGTCAGTCGCCTCTTACGACAAGAATAGTCGCCTTAACATATTGTAACACATCATACATACTTTTTTACTAAGCTCCTAAGGATTATTTTCGAAAATGTATATTAATTGCCGATGTCACTCGGTTCTGTCACGCGTCAGCATTGGTTGGTCTCAGCTGGCAACAAATGTTTTTCCTAAAATAATTGAAGTAATTAACATCAGTGTAAAAATGAACCATAACATAGGTCTGAAATGTAGGTTCAAGGTAATATCGCCATGAATAACTGACACTTAAATGTCCGATCGTAAAATGTTTGGGGTCGTTATGGCAATAGAGTCCCAGGATCTTTCGAAATGACAAAAGAATAAAACGCAATGAATGTTTGTGCGAAGCCGTATATTTGATATCGAGTATTGATAGCATTTGCGAAAGGTTAAACCCCTATTTTAAATGAGTGGTCAGATGAAAAACGTTCGGAGTTCTGGTGTGTAGGTGACACTTGTCAGAAAATTACAAGTTTCCATATGGCGCAAATCACAAACTAACGGTGAAAAATAAATGAAGCCCCAAATGGATCAGTTCAGAGTCCCACATACTGGCAGTATGTGTTCAATATAATTATTATTGTCTAAATAATAAAACCGCTTCATGGCTGAACTATTAACGAGGCTGTATTACAGTTGTCGTCAATTACTATTGTAAGAATGACATGACCAATTGTTCAGGTGTCAAAGTATAAATGCTGTTGAGAACATATTTTGCGTATAAATGCAGTCTTACTCCAACCATATCAATTCCCAAATCATAGAAGTTAATCACGAAGCCAGTCGTTTCTTTATTTACACGAAGAGAGTTCTACACTTGATAAATGCAATAAATGCTAAAATGTATTTAAACTCTAGTTGAACTCATGATAAGGGTCTGTGGAGTATGTCACCCCATTGTCATGTTTCATCAGTGCATCTCATGAAATATATAGCTTTCGAAACTATAAAGAATGAAGCGAAGTTAACACATTGCTCATCATCCCTCTCAGCCTGTGATCCTGGGAGATATGGAGAAGGATGTAGCAAGTCCTGCGGGGGGCGTCGCTGTAAGACACAATCTGACACATGTGATCACGTGACTGGCATGTGTCCCGATGGCTGTGAAAGTGGTTTCTTCGGAAATGACTGTTTCGAAAGTAGGCATATTACTTCATGTGTTTCTTAACGCATTTCATTAATGTTTCATATTAGTAACACATTCCCGTGGATGCTCAAAATACATTGTACCATTAATGTATTAAAAAATGCTGTTACATGGAGAGGACAAAAAAGCGACAAGACCATTTCAATAATCATACGAAATTTTAGCTAAAGGTTGAGTCCATGAAGAAACCTCACTATTTGAAACTTGTCTAGGATACAATTACATGCTATCATGGTTTTAAAGCAGCTTTCCCCGCATAATGCACACAGTGCTTGTACAAAATTTGATAAATATTTCATAATTGTGCCATCATGTTTTGAAAGTGAGTATTTAATGTTCTGGAGTCTACGCTTGCACTTAAATGTTGCTGGATATTCAAGCAAGCGGATAAGTACATAAATAATAACCCATCTCTATAATCGCATCTTTATAGAGGAATACCTATGTGACTTAAAGTTCACAAAAGATTGAGGATTGTAGTGCATGCATATTTTCTTTTATCTTTAGACGGCATGACATGATGTTTGAATCACCGTGTACTTTGCTTCTGAAGTGCCACAGAAATCCTATGGTATCCACAGTGTTGTAGGTTGAGATGTAACTGATTTGCGATGTGTTTTTCAATATAGAGTGCCCCAATGGAACGTATGGCAGCAACTGTAACAAAACCTGTGGCCATTGTGCTAACAACAACACTTGTCATCATGTTACTGGAATATGTCCAGAGGGATGTCAAGCAGGGTGGAAACTTGACCTGTGCCAGAAAGGTGAATGGAACCATCCAGAAAAAGTAGATGGTTGTATTCTTAAAAGCGGTATTGTCCTTTTGTTAATGGAAGCAAAATAGGAACCACTGTTTGTATCGCAAACTACCTCAAACAAAACTTTAAAGTGTGATATCAAGATACAAGGTATAGTGTATCTGCAAATATACAACTGTTAATTTTCTATAAATTAGGTTGTGGCAATGGGAAATTCGGGTTGAAGTGTGAAAGAGACTGCGGCCACTGTAACGGAACCTGCGATGCTGTTGATGGACGATGTCTCTGGGGATGTACTGAGGGATACAATGGTTCTCAATGCTCAGTGAACCTATGTAAGTTACCTCATAAAGCTCATAAGATATGGCTTGAACACCAGGGATCAGCTGCTGGTTATAAGCACATATATATAAGGAATATCACGATGAAATGTTTGCGACAAACTTTACATACAGGAATTACAACCGAAAATGAATTACAGCCTGCGCTTTTATTACCCTTCATCTTACTGAGCAATAGTACCTCTATTCTACCACTACTACTGTCACACCATTGCATATATGCGTATTATTCGTGCGGTTTATGGACATTATTTCAATGCTAGAACATCTGAATAATAACTATGGTGGTCATCCGTTGTAATCGCCATTGCGCAATTATTTAGGTCAGACGTTACGTCATGCTAAACTACTTTAAAATCATGGTTGTCGCGTGGCACTGGACCACAACAAGCCACACAACAAACCTTCCTTCATGTTTTAAGTAATGGACTTCCTGAAGTGGCCACTTGACAACTAGTGTCCTGCTGACAAAATAGCAGAACTCACTGATATTGCTATGTAGGTATATGCAAGCAGTTTGATGAGGCATTTAGGATGTTCCAGAACAAACAGTATTTACCTAAACTGTGTAATAAATTACCAACCCCTACCCTCCCACACACCCACACAACCAAAACTTCAAAGGATCAGCTTCTTTGATAGCATGTTTCTGTTGCCAGTTTTATGATCTTGAAACAAGCGTATAGTTGACAAAGTCATCTATATCCCCCGCCCATTTTAACACGTTATGGTCCAAAACCAGGTAACTGACCCAACATTTCTCTTAGCCCATGTCAAAATAGCTGCAATGGAAATTCTAAAATAAACATTTCTAAAACTCCTTAATATCTAATGGCACTAGTTCAGTATGCACTTTATATATAGACATGCAATGTTTAGCAAGGAAATATTTAACAGTTTATTTGTTATACTCCTTAAGAAAACCAATCCTTTATTAAAACTTAAAACAAACTTGTTGTCATGGAAACATAAAAAATAAAAAATTCTAAAAGTGCTATATATCAAAAGGCACAGGTTCAGTATGTGCCTGGTAGACATGCACAGTTTTGTAAGAAAGTATTTAACGGTTTTTGAGTTACGCTCTGTAAACTAACACCACCCCTGTAGAACCTAAGTCCAACTTATTGCCATTGAAACGTGAAAATAAAATTTTCTAAAATTCCTAAATAGCAAGAGGCACCAGGCCAGTATGTGTCTGGTAAACATGCAAAGTTTTTGTTGGAAAGTATTTAATGGTTTTTGAGTTAGGCTCCGGAAACGAACACCACCTTTATAGAACCTAAGTCCAACTTGTTGCCACGGAAACGTAAAAAATAAACATTTATAAAATTCCTAAATAGCACAATCCACCAGTTCAGCATGAGTATGATAGACATGCAAAGTTTCGTTGAGAAATATTTAACGGTTTCTGAGTTACGGAAACGATTTCGGGACGCACACACGCACACACACACGCACACACACACACACACACACACGGACGGAACCCATTTCTATATCCCCCGCCATCTTCGTTGGGGCGGGGGATAATAAAAATCTTAGAGAGGAAAGGCTCCAGTTTATCCCCATTTGCAAGCGTTGCAGCGGTTTGCACTGTGGTGTAAGCTTCAAGTCAATACAAGATTATTCAATTGCAGCTGGCACCAAGGTATTTCGCAGGTGCATCTGAGCAGCGATCCCAAATTTAATGCACAAGGCTTTTAATTGTCATCAGCAACATATGCTGATAAACATTTATAAACCTTGTTGCACAAGTTTCTCGTATTGTCAGTTTAACATAAGAACAATGTTACTTCTAATCTCGTCTTGCTTTGTAATGGTAATATTGGCACAAGTGATAATTGCATGTTGTAATTGAACCTTAACTATATTATATTATACTATATATTCCATATATCCACCATATAACTAAATTGGTATTCATTTACTAATGGTGTTTGCAAAGTTATGTTTATTAAATCGAAACTTTTTTTTTTAATGGCATCAAGAACCTATGTGTTCCAGTGTAGTGGTAGATTGATCCAGGCCCAGTTGTGGTAACCAAACAGTTTGTTATTAGAACATGTGCCACACTTTACACATGTGACTTTTGTCACATGTTGACCTACCACCATGTTTCATAATGTGTTACAAACCTCAGGGATGAGTAAATAAAACACTTTTTAATCAAATATTGGACACAATGTCCATAATGGTTACTGTTGGCCCTATAACTATAACCAATGATGCAATAACCGTCACTGCAGGAAGAGATCCAGGTAACTACATAGATAACAGTATGACGTTCCTATTCACTAGCATGCTCTTCTGGGTATTATGGACTGAACTGTGACCAATCCTGTGCTGCACGCAACTGCAAGTCGGACTCCAGCTGTGACGTCATAGGAGGACTGTGTGTTGGTGGATGTGCGGCTGGATATCAGGGAACAGACTGTACTCAAGGTAATGTTTATTCAAATTGGATGTAATTGACCTTATGAATAATGACATGTGTTTTTAATTGACACTGCAGGAAGAGATCCAGGTGATTGTGTATATAACAATATGACGTTCCTATTTACTAGCATGCGCTTCTGGGTATTATGGATCAAACTGTGACCAATCCTGTGCTGCACATCACTGCAAGTCGGACTCAAGCTGCGACGTCATTGGAGGATTGTGTGTTGGTGGATGTGCGGCTGGATATCAGGGAACAGACTGTACTCAACGTAATGTTTATTCAAATTAGATTTAATTGATTTAATAAATAATCTGTGTTAATTGTTAATTCATTTTGTGTCGCTCTCTGCCATCATTTATGGTGTATATGTGTGAATGCCTATGTACCAAACTAAACTTGTCGTCAATATATTGTGTACATTATGTCACTTTCTTACTCAGATATGCGGATTAATTTTTTTTATAGCAATATTTCATCTATATCACGGTGCTTAGTAAATCATACCAGACAATCCAGTGATTAACATCAAGAGCACCGATATAAGCAATGGGGATGTGATGACATGCATCATTAGCGAGTCTGACGACCCGATCCTATTAGTCACCTCTGTCGTAACATGTCATAACACATCATACATAATATTTGTCTCAGCTCAAACAGATTATTTTTGAAAATGTGTATCAATTGCCCAAGTCACTCGGTTCTGTCACGTGTCAGCCGTGGTTGAGCCCGGCTGGCAACAAATGTCATTAATTTCAGTGTACAAAACAAAAATATGGTAGCTCTCTGTACATGAATTGAAACGTTGGTTCAATATAATGTAATGTCCCAGGATTGTTCTAAATGTCAATAAAATGAAATTCTGTGAAAGTTTGTGCACAGTCGAATACTTCACATCAGGAATTGATAACATTTATTAGAGGTTAATGTGAACTAGGTTCCATGAGTGATGCATACGCACTGTTAGACGACCTTCAGCAAAGGTCCGGAGTTCTGATGTGTAGGCATCTTCCCGAGGCAAGTGAGTTAACTGACAATAACAGTTCAGTTACCACCCTTGCCAAACAAGGCTGGTATTATGGAGTTAGAATTTGGCTGGACTAACGAGTCCATGCATATTCCAATCAAAATAGCGCACCGAAATCGAAATCCGGTTCATAAAGTGTCATGCAGATCAGTCGAATGCAGCATTTGCAAGAGCATGTGCACAGCTAACTCGTTGTCAACAGATATTTTCTTAATCTTTTCATGTTTTTAATCAAGGTGCTCACGTGATTTGATGCGCTTCGCGATGTAAGACTTGTTTTATCACAATATAGATCTTGATTATCGATCAGATCGTCTTGACTGGGCGTCACCGTTTTGTTTGAAGCAAATGCAAGTGATACGAGAGGTTGAATCTGATTGGTCAGTAGGAGAGGCATAGAAAGGACACCCGCAATAGCCACTGGTGGCGCTACGATCGAGCCCAGGAATTCCAGCCCAGTTCGGCAAGGGTGGAAACTGGACTTTTAAACTCAGTAAACCCCCTTGCCTCGGAAAGATGATGTGTTGATGGCACTTGCTGTAGAATAACAAGTTTTGAATAACGGACGAAACAGATTCCATGAGGCGCAAATTCCAAATTAACGGTGATAATTATATGAATGGATCGCTAAAAATCAGCGATGAAACCAGGTGTTTACGCAATGGGTACCCGTAGCAGTTTGGAGTCCCACAGACTGGCAGTATGTCTTCAAAATTGTATTGTCTAAATGATAAAAACTGTTGTATGTGCTATTGATTTCATCTAGTACCAAGTAGTCCAGAAGCCACAGATTGTAGGTCGTAACGAAAAGACCACCAGGCTACTTCACGCTTAAATAACTGATAAAAAGTCCGAAACTACTTACTTGGAAAATTACAAAACAGCCGTGCCATTCCATTCATCACCTAGATCGTAGTGAGTGAGTATGGTTTTACGCCGCTTTTAGCAATTGTCCAGCAACATCACGGGGGGGACACCAGAAATTGGCTTCACACATTGTATCCATGTCGGGAATCGAACCCGGGTCTTCGGCGCTTTAACCACTAGGCTACCCGACCGTCTCTCCTAGACAGTAGATACCTTGTCTCATATTTGCATCCCATAACCGGTCATGACACCGCATACATTTGAATATGACAGTCCTATATACTAGCATGCGCCCCTGAGTACTATGGAGCTGACTGTGGCCAACTCTTCGCTAACCGCCATTTCAAGATGGACTCTAGCTGTCATGACAAGATACAAGGGTAGTGTGTCGGTGGATGTGCGGCGGGGTATCAGGGAACAGATAGTCCTGTCACCATGTATTGATGACGTTTGATCTCTGCACATCTATCATCAAACACACGTCCCATGCTATTGTATGTTGTCATGTGCTGATTTCATATTTATTCAAAAAAAATGTTAAATACCGGACTAAAGTGACTTTGTATCTTATCCAGTATCTCCTGTTACAATCGGCGTCATTGGGGGAGCAGTAGGAATTGCTGTAATATTGCTGATTGGTGGGCTGATGATATGTCTGCTGAAGGCTGGAAGGTAACTCCTTCATTACTTAGTTTTGTATGATATTAAATAACCGATTATTGACATTGTTTTCTTTGTTTGTGGAACACAAATTACAAGCATCTACACGTACAATAGGCATGTATCATACTTCTACCCCAATTCTTTGTTTTAGACTGAAATTGATTCCCACAACTACCACAGACCCTCAAGAGTTGAGAAGGACGGACACGCCCAACACTGGAGAGATGTCTATTCATGTGCCCACTTCCGATGTTAATGGTCAAGACTATACAACATTGAATGAACTCACCAGGGAGGACAAGTCACTGTACGATGTTATTCAGAACGAAAACAATCAAATCTAAGAAAAGATGTACGCATCATTGTCTCGGATAGTGCAACATTTAAATATATATCTTTAGGATTACTTCATTGGTATCCATATGCATTAGAAAGCAAAGTACCAATGTCAAATAGAAAATGTCAAATTGCAGTGCTGATGCCAGCTGCTGAAATGTCTGAACCCCCTTTGTGAATATCGGATGTGCCTTTGAAAAATAAGTAATAGTTCTCTCTCACTCAAATTACAAGTTTTGCATATATCAAGCTGAATAGCTAGTTATGGCCTTTGGCGGTCGTATGTAAAAAGGTATTCCACAACAAAAGCATGGTATTCCAGCTGATGTTGACACTATCCAGTGACCTGTTAAGACTTGCCCGAAGGAAACGTGTGATTATACGGAAATAGTATGATAATATATTGTGGCAGATAAAATGTTTAGGTTGTCCACATAACGTCCCTTTCAAAGATCCTGGATAAATCAAATAACACTAATCGTGTGCTGTAATCAGGAGGCATCTGAAGGAAAACATATATTATTATTGATCATTATTGTGAATTTTATGGATTTCCCTCCAAGTCCCTTTGAGTCCGTTATATCCGTAAAAGTAAATAAGTTGTGTTTCAAATCTAAATTCGATTTGACAGTAAAATATGGTTGAGGCAGCATTAATATCAAATCGATGCTTACTGCCTGTTATAACCCTAGTCTCTCTCACACACCCGAGTCACTCGCGTTATTAAGTTGTTGTAATGGTCCAGAAAATATGTGAAGGTTTATATATATTCTAAATATGTTTCATGTTACTGTGTTCTTGTTATTTTGAGCACAATTATGGCTGATAAACAACTTTGGATAAAAATTAAATGTAGAGGGCGTTTGTTGTATTGATCTATACGCAAACATTTGCTATAATTGAGGATTATGTTTGTTATTCAACGCCGCGCTCCGCAATATTGCAGCTATATGGCGGCGTTCTGTAAATAATCGAGCCGGGCCATCCAGTGATTGATACCATTAGTGTCGCCTTTTTCAACAGCCATTGTCGCCTTATAATTGAAGAACATAGCAGTGTTTAGACCTGCCAGAATCATATGACCGTTGGTTCGAGTCCCTATCTTTGTTGGTGCTGGTGGGTTTAACCAATGTGGTAAACGTCTTATGTAGATACACAACCACTCTCAACATTAAATGACTTTAGTCTAACCTAGGTATGTAGGGCCTGAACTAACATGTTTATGGTATTAAGTGCAATTTGTATTGAAACAGAAGTTATTTCAAAAAACAATTTCTAAAATTGTATTGTTGAGATAGTTCCATGTTCCTGCTGTGGGATTTTCAGAGGGTACTGTACATGTGTTTTTTAAATAAAAAATAATAAATAAACACCTTGAGTTGTCTTCAAATATAACACGTGTGATCATCCCACAAAGCATATGACACTTTATGCCAACTTGTAATGGGTAAGAAGTACGAGATCAAATCAGCTGTGCCCAAAACATCCAGTCATGCAAGGCTTCCTGTCACCAATACCCAAGGGATCATGTCATTGATACCCCGCCACACACCCACCTTCCTTTGTGACGGCAAAGGCATAATACACACATATCATTTATGTACACCGGGAACAGCTATGAATGATACATATTTATCAAACTTATTGTAATGATTGTGCATGTCTTTAACAGAATGGCAACACATTTCGAAGTGGTAGTCTCCTCCAAAAGGGCGAAACTCCAGTTCATACCAGTCGTGTTACAATGGACGTATATCTACGTAGTAAACAACGTTTTCTGCCATCTATGCGTCAGAGGCAAAACTTGATTCTTCTGTATCGGGGTAAATGAACAATTTCTAGAACAAGTACAAAATATTATCTACTTGCTTTGCTTGAAAAGATAATGTAAGAACGGTTTCGTGCCTTGAATAATTTTGGAAATCTGTAATCTTAAGAGAAGCGAATGAAAGAAGGATGTCTGTAGTATAAGCATTAGATACGACACAGGGTTGACATCACATTTCATTTAAAGCTTAGCCCCCCAAAACCTATTTTCCCAATCATTTTGAATTATGTTACAATTCGCCTAATTGTTCTCACTGCCGAGGTATTTAAGGCATGGATTATGAACTGTTAAGTCATTGCCCAGCAGCTGCCAGTAACAAGCCCTGTGAGAAAAAACTGTTTCTCAAGTGCTTCACAACTAGCTTTAACTAAGACCGACGTCTAAACACTTACATCAAAGCATCTGCAGGTTTGAAAGGAGTTTGAGATATGTTAAATGTGTGATGACTCAAGAAGCAAAAACATTATGTGCCTGCATGTCTGTAAAAGGAGTTTTGTGCCACAGGAGAGACGAGCCACTTAGATGAGATGGCACCAGTGACAGTACGTGTGAGTTTACCACATAATTATATGCATGTGATATATTTGATACCTACCCTTCCCGGAACTGATCTAATAGTAAAAAACATTTTGACCAGACAGGCCGAATAAATAAGAGAATAATATATTTGGTTAAAGATGCACGTGAGGCAGGACTTGTTGGAACTTGAAGTAAAAACATACGTTAGATGGGCAACTGGAGTTGTTCAGCAGCAGCAGCGGTTGGCGTCTAGCAAAAGCAATAAGTGATAGATAATTAGCCGAAATGATCGATTCCCAACCGCTTATAAGCAGAGGGGTGAACGGTTCCCGCTGAGTTTAATAAAATGTGAAATGTATAAATATTTAGTTACACAAGTACTCGGCTAACAATATTTCTGATAAGAAGACACTATTATTATTTAAAGCAAATACACGATAAAGGACAGGGACCTTTGAAGCTTTAAGTGAGGCGAGGAATGGAAAGGCGGTTGGAAAATATACATAGAAGTGTGCTCGATTGAGATAGCGAACGAACAATGTGCAGCAAAATGCATGTAGAAAGTGGGCGATGACGTGACGTCCGTAGATCAATAGATCGCTTCATGTAAATAAAATTGTGAATGTATGGATCACTATCAAATAGTGATGAAACGTGTGTTCGTGAAAGTCGTAAATTCCAGATCGGTTTTGAGGTTTAGGAACTGAAATGACATATCTTTGCAATGATATGACACTAGGGAGAGGAGACCAGGGTGTGTGACTGCAGGCGCGACATTGCTGACTTAGCCTCATGTCTATGTCTTGTTGATAGTACGGGAAGCAGCGGTTGGGACATAGGATGTCGTATTCATACTGTCAGACCAGCAACAGGATACCGCAGTTAGGATACACTGATGTTGGACATGGCGCACTGCGTATACAGGGTCATATTTCAGAAGATTTTATCCTGGCAAGCAATAATTATGCAAACGAAATGAAGCAATCCACACGTTATTAAGAATATAACATCTGCGTAATCATATGACATCACCATGTGTATCTGAGTGTGGGTTACACAGGCACAGCCAGCATAGAGAATGTGCTGGCAATATCACTCATAACGAACGAGATTTAATAGCCATATAGTTTCGGCTGTGAAGCAGGATATCAAGGTGTCATGGCTGCGTAACTGACCAAATTTATAACATCTTTCTGTTGATGATTTTTCTTTTGACAATATGTGCTGATTGAAGAACAATTAATAATTTAATGAATACATAAACAGGCCAGCGTGAATGAATACTGTTTTTATATGGTGTGCGCACATACATCATTACTACATCGTGTATACTATTGAATTGTAATCTACTCCCACTCTACATCCAGACGCCTCATCTGTTTCCATCCCAACAATAATAGGAGCTGTTGCCGGCATAGTGGTGGTCTTGGGTGTGGTCCTTGCAGTCATCATGATCAAGTCAGTTTTGTCCAGAACGGGTGAGGCCTTGATACCTCATGACACCAGTGTCAACCCCCATACAAATGTTGGAAGATCATAAATGCGTAGATATTAATTACAAAAGGTCCATTTTCTATTCATGAACATTTTCCAATTTGTGTCCTTACATTTAGAAGCAGACGCGGGAAAAGTGATGGACGCCCAACTCACCAACCAGTCATTGCGGAAAACGCGAAACTCAAAGGTAGTTTTTATCTTGTTGCATTACCCCCTTCATCAAATATGCCTGTGTCTGCATAGAGGCAGAACAGAAGTATGCAATTTCAACAGACATTAATATGATGCATGATTGACCTGGGGATTGAAATGTATTCACCTATTGCGAAGTCCAATATATTCAACCCGATTGCCTATAACCAAACTGTACACATCATGACTTCCTCCATACATGATAAGGACTAACATTATATTTGGTCGGTCTTTTAAAAAATAATATTGTTGATTGCTTTTTGTTTCCTGCAGTGGGAGACATTGGGATGTACATGAATGTCGGGTTTGATGAAGACGAGAAACCGTCATTGTCTTCAAAGAAGACATCAGATAAACAAAGTACTGTACATGTAAGTGGGTACAGACATTTTACTGCAGTTCTTTGAGCGAGCCGCGGTTCCTGGTCCTCTTGGTGAACATCGCCAGCAGACTGCAGGACGATGGCAGGGTTGACGTCATCAACAACACGCCACGTCTACGCTCATGTCTCGGTGGGCCTCCATTCTCCCAGGTAGGACACGTCCACAACCTCATCGTTATCTCTCTTCGATAGCATCTTGATTGTAGGCACAGGTGACTTTAGACAGGTGAATTACTGCAGATCCAGCATATTAACATATTCATGATTAAACGTGCATAAGCTTTAGGATGGTTTTTTATTAGTGTTGAGAAAAATGCCTCCATGCTAATATTACCACGTATCGAGCCATTCGAGCAACGTTGCATCCCTTGGGTACGCCAGAGACCTATGATGGTTTGTCAGCACCATACCCGTGCTCACGTGTTTCACCAAAACATTGAACGTCTGAAACCTGCATCACTTCGGGTTTTCCTCTCACTTCAAACTCACACGCCGTGATAAAAACTGGAATACTGTTCAAAGCGGCGTTAAATCAAACTCATTTACTCACTCACTCTATCGTGTTGGCTTCCTTTTCAGGACGATGTCCTCCTGTATCTGGAGTTTGCTCAACACCTACTGAAATCTCTTGGAGTTTATGCCAACGTGTAAAATAGTTGTTAACTTATAGCAGGACTCAATGGCAATATGGCAGTCAGACAGTCAGACAGTCAGACAAATGTATTCAGTAGAAAAAGCCACACCCACAAGACAATGATATGATTATTATAATATCATGCATGGTATTTATTTTAAGGAAGTGTTTTCTCATTTCTCATTGAAAAAGTCTTAGTTAAGTATAGACCAATGCTAAATATAGCGTCCGCCCGGAGAGCGGAAGGTCCGGGGTTCGATCCCTGGCAGCGTCATACCAAAAGACGTTAAAAGATGGTACTTGTTGTTACCCTGTCTGGCGCTCGGCATTAAGGGGTTAAAGCAAGGACTGTTCGGCTCAGAGTCAGTATACTGTGTCTGAGTGGGGTATTCATGTTAAACTGCAGCATGGTATCTCAGTTGGCTAGCACTATAAATCGGCATCAGTCCGGTCTAGTACAAGCAGACACTCACACACTCACGTGCATGCATGCACGTCGCTATATAAATGCAATAATCATGGACGCGACGTTTAACCTAATTTCACCTCACCTCACCTCTGTAGATTTCATAAGGTGTATACAATTTTCAGTTGTCATCTGTATTAAATGGATGTATATATTGCTTTCGTATATGTGTAGGGTTTACATATATTCACCCCAAGGTATTCATCTTCTACAAACGTCTAATTTTTCTTCAAACATAAAGCTCAATATCTTTTATCATTAGGAATATTATTGTATCTCAACATGTTATCCCAATTATAATATTTAAATTTTGATAAATGCCACTTACAATACCGGGGTATGTTTATTGGTTACATATGATTCAGTAATAGTGATTTATTTATTGTTTAGGGGCGTACGGGGAGCCTAGTCGTTAAAGCGTCTGCTCGTCACGCCTAAGACCAGGGTTCGATTCCCGACATGGGTACAATGTGTGTTCTCCGCGAATGCGAGTCTTGGTATAATCGGAGAGCCTTTACTGAAATCCGCATAAAAACGTGTCAGCATCTCCCATGTTCTGCTGAATGCAGACTACACCAAACCCTAGACGAAATGAAATATGTTTAATTGAAGTAATCAATGTGTATGTCTTCAAGCTTCATCAATAGATTTAAGCATAATGTAAGCCTGTTATGGTAGTCCATTATTGTTGAGGTGAATATTTTTGGTCCACAATGTTCTTGCTCTTGTCATGTAAATATATCGAAGACATTGACCAAGAACCATGTTATTAGGAGTATTCTTATTGTTTCGCAGAATAAAGTTTGTGTCTTATGAATTTCCCAAGATTTCAGCACCGTACCACAATATTGGAATTATCATTAAGTCATATATTTTGAAGTTGTCTTTATATGACATATATCCAAATTACTTTTGATAATTATTGATGTTGATGAGTGATTTTTTTACTTGAGACAGCTAGACAGCTAAAGGTTTTACTCCATTATAATTTGGGGGAGACACCATCCCCAGATAGCTTTAGAAGTTTACAACTTTTGATGTGTGCCTTTATATGTCCATTATTGTTAGTTGCTGTGAGGCCCCCCTCTTCTAAAGACAATATTTAGGTTTCATTTAAATTCACTTGTATTCCCGTAGAATCACAAACTGTTTCTAACACATTTACCTTCTCTTGAAATTGTAAAGCTGTATCAGCAATATAAGATACATCCCCTGCATATCAATGCACTGTGTACACTGCTGTGTTGTGATGTTAGAGGCAATTAAAGACTTCCTGAAAATATTCCAAATAGTTCAGGGCTGTTCCTGATTTGTGCTAGCTCATGTTTTTTTGTTTATTATGATACGTTGTTCTCGTTATTGGAAATGTTTTCCTAAACAATTTCCTCAGTTGTCTGAAAATATCTACATTGTGATTAAACTCCCTGTGAGCTCACAAAGCAGCATATTCTCCATGTTATAAATCCTCAAGCTCTTGATCCCACCATGGTGCCTGCTGATATGGTAAATTAGACTGATGGAAAGGTGGTTATATATATAGAATACTAAACGAGCTCCCGTGTAATACCAATTTTATGAAACGAGTGAATAGTTGTGGTATCTGACGAGCGAAAGCGAGTCAGATACCACAACTATTCACGAGTTTCATAAAATTGGTTTTACACGGGAGCGAGTTACATGTAAGTATTTTATTTATTACTTGCCATTGATAACGTTTTTTGAATTGTACTGTTGACTATGAATAGGCTGACACATAAAAGATCCATGGCATAGTCCAACTGATTTTAACAGAATAATACTTTAAACACGTCAAAAGTTGAAACGTATGAATTTAATACTATACAACGGTCCACCTTTAGAATTCACAAAATTATCGTAGGGCTCAGACTATCGCAACTCACATACTTCAACTTAGACCAACGACTGTCGTTGCGCTTCCTTGTGGAACCGGTCTTTCATCTCCAAGTTTACAATAACGTCACAATACCCGATGACGTAATTTGTGGAATTTTGTTGGAAGATCCATCGGCGAAACAATGCCATATGACGTCAGCCTAGCAACAAGGTTGCTGGGGTCATCGAGTGTGCATAAGCTCCTGTCAGTGATCTATCAACTCCACACGCAATGTCGTTGAATGAGCCAAGGCATGTTAAGAGCTTTCAATATTTGTTCGTGAAACGTGTTCCGAGAGTACACAAGCATGCCTTTTGGTATTACACAATGTGTAATACAGCTGTATGTTTATTAAACGGGTGATCTTTTTACGGGCAAGTAATAAATGTATGTTCTCTTGATGTGACATGCATCAGTCTGATAAAGATCAATATTCACAAAGTCATCATTTACCCTGTAAAGTTCAAACGTCCATAAAATGGTCATAAAGGTTGATTAGAAATATTCCATTCCACTTGAATTTCCACCATGTACACTTGTTATTATCATTTTGGTCCTGACTGTTTGATTATGCTGTGTATATTGGTTCCCTTTGAGACACATAGATATGTTTACAGATAACGTCAAATATAAGGGGAAATGGTTTGAGCGACTGACATATGGAGAAAGTTATGAGCTAGCGATATTATAGTCTCTTAAATTTGCACCACTGTGTATAATGCATGTGAATGATCCATCAGTATCCTTGAATAATCTTCCATTAAGGGCTTGCATATCAAATTTGCAGCATTAGCAGTTGCATTGTCTTTCGGTGATCTGGGCAATGTGAAATCATCAACTGAATAATCATCAGAGTCATTCATAATATGTTTGAGTGTATCATTAGGTATATAATCAGGATAATCCTTCATTTTAGCATTGAAATCTCCTAAACGCATAATGTCCTGATCAGTATATCCTGTTACGTTCACAGCACATTATTATCGCAGGCGCATTACGTCGCCGAGCATATGTTGTCACGGGAGAGTATATACCAAGGTTCACAGCACGTATTTTTGGCATTCGTGAGAGCCAAAAAACATCAACTTGGAGATGACGACGTTGTGGATGATGATGGTAATTTTGATCATGATGATCATCATTCCATTTATAGAAAATATGCCAGACTTGATTTTGTATCCTCCCGACATGTAACGACGAGGGTGATATATTGTCGTCGGTATGTCAGTATGTCTGTCTGTCCGTCTGTATTTTGTCATTTATCATTTATTGGAAATGTAAATGTCTTTCATTGTATCATTTATTTTCCCGCGAATATCCGGAGTAGAATAGCTTTTCAGCAACCATTTCTTCACGTAAAAGGCGATTGTGCTTGTCGAAACAGGCGACTAACGAGATCGGGAGGTCAGGCTCGCTGACTTGGTTGATGCATGTCATCGTATCCCGGTTGCGTAGATCGATGCTCATGATGTCTATCACTGGGTTGTCTGGTCAAGACTAAATTATTTACAGACCGTCGCAATATAGCTGGAATATTGCTGAGTTCGGCGTTAAACAACATACAAACAAACATTTAATTTCCGTAGCAAATCTCGGACACTATAAATTCTAGCTTTGCGAAACGTATTGTTCACATTGAACAATGGTGCCTGTTGCTATTTAGAGACTTCGATATGTTGTACAGTTTCCATGGAAACCTGATGAACATTGACGGATAGTGTCATTTACGGAGCATGTATATCTAAAACTATGGAGCCTAGCACATCTCATAAATTTACCTTCAGAATACTTTCTGCATATATACTGCATCAATTTGTATTTGCATTTCCATATAAAACAGTTTAAGATCACATCCACTGGAAGGAACAATTACATCTCAAAATCGTAAACTGAGGGCAAATGAAAGATAACATAAAGCATCTTCATAACGGTGTCCGCATTAACAATATCCCCAGTCATCTAAAATATATTACATCTATGGCCTTTCTAATCACTGCTCAAATAACTGCACCCCCGGCATATATATTATCCCTGGCGATAAAATGTGACGATTAGCGACAATATGTGCCGTGAACGTTGCCGTGAACTTAGCCAGTGACAAAGTATGCCCGGCAACAATATATGCGGTAACATACCCACTTATACCCTTCAAGGTAAGATGTAAGCGAATCTTTGTATTGCGTTCTTTGGCTAGACTTCAGGAGAAAGGTAAACAACGAATATGAGTAAGTCCAATTTCATTCCCAAAACATGTTTTGAGATGTGGATCTACACAAATTTCAAAGCTGTTGAAATTGCGTTTTATGATTCAATTTTGTAAACATCCCATCTCTGATAAATAAAGCGACAAAGCCCTTCCATATTCAATGGAAACCTCTGCACAAAACAGTGTCGAGTATACGATTCCGACTACATCATGAGTGAGTGAGTGGTTTGGCCACCTTAAACAGTATTCCAGTGATATTGCGGTGTGTCAGCTTAATGTGGGAGGAAAGACTACATCATGAGCATGTGTTTATGAATCACTGTCAAATAATAAGGTCATACCGCCACTGTAACGACCATATTTCGTGTCCTTTGTCTCACGCAATTAAGTGATCGAAAAACGGACAAGAACTATTTCAAATCATCATACCTTTAAGGAAGAATAAACAGCGTTAAAGCAGCGTAAAATCGAACTCACTCAATCACTAACACTGAAAGAAAACCATAAAGTGTGTTCAATCATCCAACTGTGTTATGAATGTAAATGAAGCAGTCATAAAATTATTGCATAAATTGTTAGGTACTACCAATTACAACAAGTTTTCATAAGAATAATAAAACTGTTCATTATCTCATACTCTGTCTGTTCCTTCCTGAAACAAATGTAGCGATTGTAATCATGAAATAACAATCAGCAATGCCACAGAGGTACAATGCAGTGGCAGCGAAAACATAGGACCAGTGAGAAAAACAAAGGACATTGGGTTAATTGTCAGATTGCAGTCTCTGTAAACATACATATCTTGAGATTAAAGTCATTTTGCATGTATGGAATCAAAAAGATGACAGGCGTCTTCCAGAGTACACAAGGCGACGGATAAGGCCACACATTATTCGGCGATTTTCATGGTCCATGCAAAAACATTGTCTACTTTTTGTGAAATTATGCTAAACTGTCACATTAGTTGCGCGTGCAAGTACATCCTGTCATAGAGTCAAAGGTACAGTACATACAAAATGCTTCGGACTCAAAATACGGACTCCTAAGGGCAATTCAGAAGACCCAAACCGAACGTGACAGGATGCATGTCTTATTGGTAGTGTTGACAGAAAGTAGTTAACATACTCAATCCTACTACGTCATCAGATACACTTATACTATCTCACATTGCACGTGCTCATGGAATTACGCGACTGTTCCAGGGGAAATCAGGAACCTTCATAGCCAAATTGAGAAACACAGACCGGGGGTTCAGAACGTGGTTTCTCTAATAACCCAACCTTACTCAAAACGTAGAACAAAAACACTGATGCATGCATGTATGAATGCATGTATACAGTTCTGAATATGTATACACAAACCTTCATTATTAAATGCAAAACCTAATTACCTTACACAATGCAATGTGTATAAAAGATGGCACTTCCCCTTGCCATGGTCTATTCAGGAACGTGTTCAGACTTTGAAAACATTCAAACACTTTGTTATGACAGAAAGATAACACCAACGTCCCCAATGGAGGGGGCCAGACTCGTTGTCCTGCTCTGTGTCTATGTGCTTCACTTTATATCAGGTAGGCGTCTAGCTTATAACTTAGGAGGAACATCTTTTGTGTAAGTTGTAACATGGACATGGATTTGAATGGCCACACGGATATGTGATCAGCGATGTGGTTTAATTCTCTCTCTCTCTCTCTCTCTCTCTCTCTCTCTCTCTCTCTCTCTCCCTCTCTGTCTCTCTCTCTCTCTCTCTCTCTCTCTCTCTCTCTCTCACTCCCCTACTACTTCCTTTGTGTCTGTTGGGTGGGAATGTAATACAGGTAAACTACTTCCTGGATTTCTATTAAACGAGAATGCAATACATGTAAACTACGTCCTGGATGTCGATCGAGCGGTAATGCAATACATGTAAACTACTTCCTAGGGGTCTATTGTATGTATATATATATATATATATATATACAGCTTGATGTTATCATTGATAACATATATGGGGGTTAAGGGTGTTAAGGAAGGTACACAAGAAGTGGACATCCCCTTGGGAACCAATTGTTCTCCCCTTCTTGTGGATCTGATTTTATATGCATATGTATAGGAATTTCTTCTTGGATTGGCAAAACAGGAAATTTGGCCCTCAGTATTAACTTATTCGCCAGGTATATCGATGATCTGTCACTCAAATAACTAATAATGTTCATAAGTATCTTTGTTTTCAAGGTGCATTTGTCGGGATTTGATTATTGTTTTCCTTCCTCCCTTCAGGTCAGTGACCTTTTTTACCACTAAAATATAACCTTTCGCGCCCTGAATTCCATCTGATAGATGTCATCTTCACTAAATATGATTATGAGTTTAAAAAGTTCGGAAGTGGAACATCAGGGTGTAGTACTTAATCTTTGACTTTTGTGGAACAAATCCACACTGCTCCCATCTCTTTAAACATGAGCGAACTGTGAAAACATATATTTAAAAAATCCGAATCATCCGGTACTAGGAGAAAAATATTCTTTTATCCTGTACATACTTTAACATATTAAAACTGGAATACAATGGACAGTCGGTACTTCACACTTTACCTGTAATTATAAGGTCATAGGCCGGACGTTTACAACCGTCACATTATGAGACATATCTAACATTGGATATTCAGGAGCATGGGACACATTTATAGACAAATATTTAATTTTGCATCTTCAAGGAATTTCCCAACATCAATTGACATATGTGATTAGTTATTACAAGTGCTTATTATGCACTTAGCACACCCTAAATACAAGACTCTGCAAGGCTAACGTTCACAAAGTGATACTGCCTCAGTCAAATACGGAATACTGGACAACGATATTGAGTTGGTCACTTTCTATGAGATGTCGCCACTCGGTAAAGGTTATTTCAACGGTACACACACCTTTGTGTCTGGGCAACCACAGTGCCTGCAGGGTCAGTATTGATATATCTGGTTGACAGTTACACACGAGCACGTGGTTGCCTGGCCATGGTTTTACATTATTACAAAATTGAGATCCATTCTCCTATGTCCTTATGTGTCCACGTGCAGGTCTCTCCCGA
Organism: Haliotis rufescens; assembly: GCF_023055435.1. Classification (NCBI taxonomy): domain Eukaryota; kingdom Metazoa; phylum Mollusca; class Gastropoda; order Lepetellida; family Haliotidae; genus Haliotis; species Haliotis rufescens. Next base: position 77,008,057 of record NW_025963890.1, on the reverse strand, counting down.
AGATTCTGTTGATGTAACACGTCAACGTTAGTGAGTAATATGTGTCAACCAGTGTAGATTATCCGACGAAACAGTTTGCACTGGGTGTAAAGGGCAAAATAGCGGTAAAAGTATATGAATGTATCACTAAAGATAAGTGATGACAATAGGTGTTAGTGAATCGGTTCAACGTACCGTGCCGTACCGATAGCAAGCGTCAAGCGTATGTTTTGCAAAGATTAGTACGTGTTTGTTTGTTCTATGGTCGCACAGCAGTACCCATGCCATGCGAAGGTCGTTGATCGAGCATCGATCTAGACAATTGGGATATGATGACATCAATCCTGAGACACACACACACACACACACACACACACACACACACACACACACACACATACACACACACACCAATCCCGTTAGTCGCCTCCTACGCGTTGCTGAAGACTTATTCTCTACCTGGATCTTCACGGGTCAGGAACTAGGTGACATGAAGGGTTGCTGGAACAATGACACACATGCAATCTTGAACGCAACACATGTTAAGTAAAAGGTGTTATCTCTGCCAAAAAATTGTATTCAGAACGTTTGGGGATGTGACGTTATCCAAACAGTTGTATATGTGCACTAACCAACCAACATGTACTATGATATAACCCTAGGCGATGAGACCAAAATAAAGTGTAACCGCACACACAATTACTATGTTGATATGCTATCATGAAATGGCGGTTAATTAAGACATGTACTCTTTTCGCTGCACAAATGCAGGGTGAATTTACTACTGAAACATAATGCACATCTTCGTCTGTAATCATTACTTGTCTATTTTGTATGAATGAAGTAATAGCGTGGTGAAAAAGACACGTCATGTATAAAGTCACGCTTGATTTGTACTATCTCCAACAGACATGTTGTATTCTGTAATGAGTAATGTAAAATAGTATTTCCGTGTCCTAGCTGGTCATGATATATATGTAGTTAAATGATATTATTGTTTCAATCGGAAATGTCGATTAACCTCATCTGTATAAACCCAGGATTATTATAAATTCAAATCCAAAGATCATAAATTCAAAAGATAAATACACAATGGAGTTACATTGCATATATATATACATCACACAGTTGATAGGCAGTGAGCGCAGCGTTTAACACAGTTTGGCCGGGTATTTCACTTCCTCGTTGGTCAACATGGCGGGTGTCGGGGTACTCGCTGTGGTGGTGCTAGTGGGGTGGATACAGCTGACATCGGGTGAGTAGAACCGATTGGTTTATCACGATGATATATTTATGCATTCCTCAAGTATGTGTACATCACTTACAGTTAGCAACTGTTTATTTGTGAAGCACTGGAGCTCATGCGTTAGCAAGTCCTGCACTATGTTGATGTGGAATATGCGTCAGACGGAGTTTTACAACTGATCTATATATAGGTGACAAAGGTGTACCATTTGAAAAAATGCAATAACCCCCGTGTTGAAATTCGGAATCTGACGTGTATCATATGCCAGCCCACCATACAGATGATATTGCGAAGAAGTTTTCTCAGTACATTGTCTTACCCGCTGAATAGTCCTACCTGACGTGTTACATTAGGAAAGGGCATGGCTGAAATATTTAATTCAGAAACGTGTTGTATTTGATCCGTTCAAAATCAAATAGGTGTAAGCAGCTAAGCAAAGATGGTAAAAATAACAATAACTAATATATTGTCCACTACGTTTACAACTCACTGTTGTTTCGAATGTTGGCTGCGCTCAAAGCCTTTGTTTATGTTGGAGTGAGACCAAAAGAGCAAGATACACATGAAATTAAGACAGATAGTAACCGCTGTTATGAATCGTAGAAACTAACTTATTCTATGGACATCGAAAAACGTCAAACTTGACAGCGGTAAAGATATATCCTTGCATTGTACAAATTTACCACCTTCGAAGATTTACGCATAATGTGTCTCGTGTGAATATATGTTGAAGGGTCCGACCCGATGTAAATAGATAAACTGCTCGAGTGTCACTGTAGTCATCTACCATAGAAGGGAGCAATGTCGGCTTATGTATGTCTGTGCTATCTGGACATCCAAAACAATGTATAAACAGACCACATCTTGTATATTTGCACCAACGCATGAAGGATCAAAATACAGTTTTCATTCCATCTGTCGACTAACATAAGCCATGTGATAGTTACAAAACATGCCATTTCGGTCTCTCTATTACCATATGAGTATGTCACCTAGGTGGCAAGAACAAATGCATTTTATCAGATATTAAAACCCCGATGTCCAGTCAGTCATACCAAGGAGGCCTGTCATCCACATCTGTTACACTGCCATGGCAGCTCTTTTACTTGTCATAGGCACTAAGACTCCCCAAAGATCCGGATTAATATTCCTCTTCAGTAACCCATACTTGTCATAAGAGGCGAGTAGCAAGATCAGATGGTCAGACTCGCTTACACGGTTGATACATGTCTGGTATCCAACTTTCACAGGAATATGTGCCGCGTTAAACATCAAATAAACATCAATACCCAGGGGTCCAGTCAAGTCATCTCTGGACCGTGGTCCTGTCATTCCTACCCTTGGATCGTACAATCCCTACAACAGGGTCCTTTCAGCCCAACTCTAGGGTATCCCAGGGTCTTATTATTCCTGCCCAAGGATCCCATGATCTCTACACCAGGGTCATATCATATTAACTCCCGGGTCATATCATCTTTACTCCAGGGTCATACCATCTTTACTCCAGGGTCATACCATCTTTACTCCAGGGTCATATTACTACCTCGGATGTCCCATCATCCCTTCCCAATAATCCTGTCAATCATATGTGGCCTGTATGAGTCTTTATGAATGTCACTAGGTGTACCATTGTAAAAGTGTTTAAGACCGGATATGAAAGACTAGAAATTTGGCTTGGGATTTCAGTGTAGGAGGGAGAGATTTACACAAAACACCGACAGCAATATTAGGTATTATGTGTGAATACATAAAGGAGGTACACTGTTTGTGCAAGTATTGCTCACCCAGAATAGGATCAGTGAGTGTAACGTTTAACATTGTAAGACTTGCCTATTTACTTCCTGATTGTTCAGGGGTGTCGGTTAGCTCTAGCTGTTAGTGTGATAGAAAATAGATTGGTATCATATGCTGATAATAGGATGTAATATCATGCATTTCTAAATACAGTATATCAAGCTTATCACACAGTTTTGTGGTAGTAGAAATATTCTTTAAAAACGTAGGAGATACTCGGAAATAATTAAACAATTAACCAAAACGTAATTGATGATAGTTTCTTAAAATAGTTGTATGATAATAATGAACTGATTGGGAACTCATTACCATCGGAAACTGAAGTATGACAGCAGGTGTTATGACCGCCAGCGATCTTGAAGAACGTTAGGGATAAGATGGCGATTTGAGGGAGTCTGTCCAACTTCTCATGCGGCGTTTGGCTTACGTACTCAGCGGTAACCGATCAACAGCCAAACCTGTCATGAGGTCTCAGATAAACATTGGCTTGACGATCATTCGCCAGACACGACCACGCCTTCAACTACTCGCGACTCATCTGAAAACATGACACGTGACCGGCGACGATTAACCTAGTTTCGGCGTTGTGTACGCCATTGACGTATGTTGGCAATATGAAGATCTGTAGGTGGTGGCACAACACGTCCACGTCGAGCATGGAGATCAGCATGAAGACAGTTTCTTATCGTCTGACCTGTAACCAGTACTCAAATTGCCTAATAAAAGTTGGAAGCAATTTGATTCACTGTTTGAGCTTTATTTTGTGAAGCCTGGTTTCAGATCAATCGATTCCGTACTCTTGTCGTTGTCCTGGGTAGCGCTAAATGGGGTCGAAAGTCAACGTTTTGTTGTACATGTTCCACAGTGTGCAAATCACAGACACTCTGCGCTTTGCAGGTGCACACATAAACAATGAATAAATAAATCTGCTGTACCCGGAGTTTCCTTGCACTTCTTGACAACAATGGTTGCCCATCTTTCTATCCTGCAATAGGGGGGCACGGGTGGCCCAGTCGTCTAAGGCGCCGCGATTCGCTGTGCAGAGTTGCGTCCCTTTGGCATACCAGAAATGAGTGCGTGAGTGAGTGAGTGAGTGAGCGAGCCAGCCAGCCAGTCAGTCAGTCAGTCAGTCAGTTTTACGCAACTTTTAGCAATATTCCAGCAATACCACAGCGGGGGAATGATCTCATTGCAACAGTAACTTGTGGGCCATCATCCACATATCACGTATGGATATATGGATATATTCCACTCCACTCTACAACAAATAATGCATGGTTACACCAATGAGGTTTTATTTTTTTACAAACCCAATTGTTTCTGGATACAAAATAAAGGTTGTGTTTCATCATTTCCATGCAGCTAGTTAGACATATTTCATTAACCAGTACCACTAAGAGACTTAAGCTTTTCTTCTAGAAGCTTCTTTTCGCGTTTATTGAGAATCTGTAAAGAATAAAAATGCATTGTGTGAGGAATACTTTCCCGGTTACGGGAAATATTCAAAGAACAATATATACAAAGATTTAACCCACAGCCCTTGAAGTAAAATGTCCCGGGTCGGGTATTTCACCTGGTTGCAGAAAAGAGGCATGATTTTGTGAGTTTGATTAAAACTCAACTGTGGGAGAGGACAAGTGGCGCTTAGATGTCGAGAGAGAAACATGTGCACAGTGCAGTAAACACGGCAATTCATAACCATAAGAGTGCTGCACTGGTCCAGGGTGAATTGTGTGACAAGTCCGCGAGACTCGTGCTTACTACTTACTGCTGAAACGTAAAGTAGTAATGCAGGTCTGTGTCTATAATCAGGAAATGTCCCCATAGTCTCGCGGTATGAGTACATCACTGAAGGACATCGCATACATGTCCCCCATGAAACAAGTTTTGCAAGTGATTCATGTATAGGCGACCCCGGCCATACTCTGACATGAATAATGCAACACCCCGCCAGACACCATTTATAGACATTAGGCGAAATAGATATGGTGTAATCAATAGTCCTCCCTGGTACGTCGTCCGGCACCTGATCGTGACCGAGATAGCAGTTACCCTGCTACCACTGTCGTCATGTCACCCTCACTCCGTGGGTCACATGCATGCCTAGTAGGGTAATGTAGGGAGAAGGCCTGTTGACCCGCTACCCAACTGTGCCCATTGTGATTTTGATCAAAACCGAAGCTGTGTGGGTCCTTGAGTTACAGAAACACGGTGCCCTATACAAAATGCTTATGTCAGGCACTTTGGTGAGTTTCTCATAAATCCTTGTCGACCTCACTGCAAAGAAAGTTAAGTAAACATTTCATAATCAGTCGCTTCAGTAGATTCAACATAAACGCATGCTACATTTGAGAATGATGCTTTATTTGACTGATACTGTGGTATAACCCTTCCCTTATTCATCAGAAATATCCACCAAACGCAGAGCTTATTGTATGATTCCGAATATATCATGAGCGTGTGATAATTAATCACAATCAGATTGTGAAGATACCAGGTGTTCGCAAAAAGTTGCACTATTCTGTGGAAGAGAATTGGCTATTTGATCGTCATTGAACGATATTAGATAATCGATATAACTGAAGCCTAAGTTTAATCCGAGCAGAAATTCAGATTCATATGCAAACAGAATCAGATCAACAACACGGGGACCACAATCGGTGCTCGTGAGATATGCCCACTTCTTGCCCAAATGTCTTCCCCCCACATTTTACATATATGCTATCAGTGAGGGAGTCCAGCATTTCACATATTAATTTCTCAGTAATCTTCAGATGGCCTTTGCTTTTATTTTTGACAAATTGAGCTGAACCTCTGAAGAAAGATATTTAACTGTATCGATGGTCACCACGATTTGTTACAAAAGCCCCATTGATGAAGGATTGAGGTTTTCCCTTAAGTTTAGCATGTTTAGATGGTGGATTCCAATTAGCAAAATCAAATGTTTTGACAGAATTGCGCCTGGTTCTTTTTCTGAGATTGTCAATAGGCACCAATCGTTTGAGGTTTTGTGAATCAACATTGTATTAATTCCACTTGTCTAAAATACTTTGTGTGTCTTTAAATAACTTCCTTCCTTGATTATATTAAGGATTATCATAATTCTTTCAGACAGGGATTTGGTGGCCTAGCGACATTATTTCTCTGTGTACGGATTTTATGGAACTTTGGAATCCAGTACAAACGAAGAATGAACAAAGTTGATCGAACTGTTGGATGGTTTGTGCAGGTTTCTTCCTACGTGAACATACAAGCTTTAAATGTGACTTTTTATTTGTCATTTAAGCCAAGGTCTTTGGAGAAACAGGAATTGTAGTGATGCTTACATACATTGGCTATCTATTGTGTGGCCTTGTCACTGCATAGAATGCAGACAAAACTGTACGACACAATTAAACAAACAGTCAAATACAGCAACGAAGGCTTGGATATTTAAGCTTAAATTAATCTAAAACACGTCAAAGTTGAAAAAAGAAATTTGTCATTATAGGTGCAAATGATATGTCTTTAACATGGTGATTCAATATATTTCTAGATTCAGAATGCATGGATATTTCCACACAAACCATACTATCAGTTATGCAAATCAGTATATTGAATTGAATAAGGAACTAAGTTGATTTTGTCCTTGTGCCGCACAAACGTACCAATGACAGCTAAACTAATCTACTCTAAAGCAGAGATAGTGACTTTAATGGTTGTACTAATATTTCCTGTTACGAACCCAACCTATATGTAAATAACAACAAACAACAAAGGACAAAGGATTGTACTTGGATACGATAACTCACATATAATCTAGAGATTAGATATTTGTTCTCATGTATTCTCAAAGTCACAAATAACGAGCTGAACACATACATGTTGTTTGTGTTATGATTCGTGCTGGCTCAACACTGACTGCGTAAATATTAGCCACGTTACTATTTCGCAGTTCCTGCGATAACTTTTATCAAGTATAAAAAATATACTTATGTGAAAGTCAAAAGTAATTTGTATTATATATCATTTTTTATAGTCTTATCTTCGGGAAAACTAATCTTGTCAAACATTGAAAGTGTACTGGAGTTTATTAGAAAATTCTTAAAGATTGTGATGATAATCTCATAAAGTTGTAAACAAATTTCGATATTGGACTGTACATCAGTTTTCACAGAGACCGATAATTTGACATGCGACAGTGCGTTTTCACCCGAACAAATGGAAAGGGAACTCAATCTATCCTTGTCTGAATAGACAACTGGTTGACTGTGAACACAGTTAGACGATTGATCAACAAGTTATTTAATCACACCCTTCATATATATTTTTCGTATCCCTTTAAATTATCCCATTTTATTCCCCTCTTTGATTTGGTATGCTTTGTTACATCACCCATAACCAGAGGATTAGATTACAACAATAAACTGATAGCAAGCATTGTCTGCCACTTCCACCTGAAATGCGTTTCAACTCTTCTCTTATCGAACCATGATGTATGGTTGTAGTCGCACACACAATCTAAAATGCTCCTACAAGTCGGCATGGAAGGAATATCTGTTCCTTTGCATGTTCTATACTTATGACGACCTTGAGAGTGATTCATAAAAGCATACTGATGATGAGTCGAAATCGTACAGTGGACAGGGATTTTCGCGAAAAGCTGCGTCATTACTGATTTTCAGGGGGTCCATTCATACAATATTCCATATCTTTTTTGCCCTCTACACCAAATGGAGTTTCGGTGTTATCGGGAATGGTTAGTCTCTTGCATTTACGTTTTATATCTCATGAGAATTGATTTTCTTTATTTGCTTTTGTGTATATCGAACCGGACCGATGACCGTCGAGCCATAATGGCTTCAGTCGTTGTTCATGCATACAGTCGTCTTCTAACAGACTTACATTAATTCAATATATAATGGAACACCAGTAACCGGATGTGCACGGTTATGTTGAACACCATCAGTTATATTATCCAATATGGTATCAACAGTACATGTACGAGGCAAACTTGCCCTAAAGCACCGCTTTCGCTGTTCAAACCAGGAACGTATTGATCAGTGTTCTATTATGATTTCGTCAAAGGTGAAAATGAATCAACACAATGCTCATTATTCTGTATATAAATGCCTAACCCATGAACACAGTGTACAGGCACTTCTATTGGACCAGAAAGTTGCATATCGCTCATGTAAAGTAGGAGACGTCAACTATTTATGCCACACTGCACAGTTACAATCTTTTGAAAGGGCATGTTCGCTGTGAGCAGATAGTCGTGACTACGCCGGGCAGCCTGTACACCCTGTTCACTGACCTGTAACGAATGTATTGATACCTTATGAACCAGAGGCTTTACAGTGATCATAATAATATGATTGTCAACTATCGAGTACCTTTGTCAGTATTTATATCAGTCATTGTATCATTGAAATAAAACTGATTAGAAAGTAATACAGCTCAACTTTTCCATATCATTTTCTTTGTTTTGTTATGTTAACAATCATATCTGGCTTTTGAACCACAGTGCAGTTATCCTCAGTAAAAATGAAGGGAGAATTTTCTTCTCATGAGTCAAGCTCATATCCCATACTGTATTGCTTCAAATAAGTAAACTCTTTAGTATCCCTGAAGCGTGTCTCAAGGACTCACAACGATTAGAAATTATCCTTATAAATAAATGATATTAAATGATAGTTACATCAGGAACATTTCCCATTTTTTACAGTTTTCAGAAAATTTGTCCTTACCCATCGCCGAATAGACAAGGAAAGTTGAAGTTTCCGTTAAAATGTGGGCAGTAATGACATTGGCAGAGCGAATGTGAAAATACTACCTACATGGGGGATGAACACAACCCTGTACAGCGTTCTATGACACTAAACTAGTTGCCCCATCTTGACGACGATTGACACTGAACATACTGGCTATTTCAACAGCTGTATAATGAAAAAAATAATTTCCCTTTGTGGTCAACAAACTACTGATGTCAATACCAGTAAAACATTCTGTATAACGTTAAGTTTAAGCTTTGGCGTTATGGCTAGTGACAGTTTGTAGTGTTATGTACATCCAACCTACGTTACGTCAAACAGTTAGGGCTGTTGTCTTATGATTACTCGTATGTCCATTTTGTCTCATGTCAGAGCTTATGGATTGTGTGGCTAAATCAGTGAAATAGAACATGCAGAACCAATACAACAGATCGTGGTGTAGTCGCTCGTAAATACCGATTGTGTCTGCGTCTTCCTGTCTGTAAATGCGTGCACTTTGATGTCGGTGTTTTCACAAAAAAGTAAGTTTCCCGTCCCTGACACAGTCACCAGGCGATCGTATATGCAGGAACGTATACGGATTTTTAAACGTTCATATTCTTTGTCATGCAAGGTGCATAACACGAACACCCTCAACGCACAGTGAATGGTAGCCACAATTCAGAGTCATTCAGAGGGAGTCATTCAACTTTCTGTCACATTGATAGTCACGTGAAGGCAGAATAAGTTTCTTGGTGCACAGATTCGCCGCCATGGAGGGGGCCAGACTCGTTCTCCTGCTCTGTGTCTATGTGCTGCACTTTACATCAGGTAGGTGTCTATCTTATAACTTAGAAGGAAAGTCCTTTGTATAAATTGTAAAAATGGATTTCAAGGAATTTACTGACATGTGACGAGCAATGCGGTTTAATTATTGCGTCTGCTCCTGTAGAACATCTAATACAAGCCTCTTTTTGCATGAGAACTCAAAAACTCAGGAAAACGTGATTGATATAGTTTGAAATGAAAGTAACATTGTTTATTTTATAAATAACATGATTATTATTTGGGGAAAAACATATGATGCTACATCAGGACTCGAAAAGCTTAAGTTATACCTGTGCAACAGACTTTAAATGTCATTGTACTGGTTATGATATTGCCGATTTACATTGTAGAAGAAAAGTATTGCTGGGCGTTATTAATCTTGCACACGTCTATACATGCCGCATTAGCCCACAGTGAATATTAGCCATGTCTCTCTCAGTCTCTCTCTCTCTCTCTCTCTCTCTCTCTCTGTTTCTCGTTCTCTCTCATCCGAACTAATATATATTACAGCAGGTTGCAAAGACCCTTTCGGCTTTTGAACGACCTCGGATCTTATGCTGACAAACCAAACATCATGAGATGGGACATTCTTGGATTAATATCCATGAGCATCGAACTTAGAGAGACCTAGGGCGATGGGCCAGTGGGTCACTCGTAGTTAGAAATACGTTGATACCGGAGTAAGCAGGGATATTTATATTCTTTACATGGGTCATGTGGTGCCATTGTCCACATTGCGAACGTAAAACATATAAACTACTTCCCTGGGGGCTATAGCGCGGGAATGTAGCTTCACAATGATCAGCTGTGAGAAAGAGCATGTGATACGATGAACGAGCAGGCCTGGTACAAGGAACATTTGTACATTGTATACTAACCATGTCATGATTTTTGCAATTTGTCATGGTTCAGAAATAGGGGTGTGCTTAACTTTATTCTTTGTGTATATAATGTAAATGTGTTATAAAAATATATCTGTGATCATCACTTGATTACATTATTCGAACATACTGTTATCAAAGTCTGTGTTGTTTACGATGTTATTGCCATGCCCCTTGTCCACATGCGGTAGAAGGCAACACGAATACGTTCAATTTGTGTCAAAACAAGAAAAGTAATCGCGCTAGTGCAACCGTTTTGCACGTTTATCTGATTATTACGCATCATCTCTGATCAGTACACAATGGCGCACTTTCTGATCAGAACACAAACAAACCCTTTCTGATCATTTAACATCTTACCTGATCAGTATACAAGAACACAACCTCTGGTCAGAAAACAAGCACATCGTGTATGGTCAATACACAAACTCGTCCTCTCTAGTCAGTACACAAGCACGTCCTCTCCAGTCAGTACACAATGACGCCCTCTCTAGTCAGTACACAATGACGTCCTCTCTAGTCTTTAGTAAGTAATAAAGGACATTCCCCTCTTGTCAACACACAAACGCGCCATCTCTGGTCAGTAACAAAGACACAATCATATTATCTCTTGTCTGTAATAATGACGTTCCCTCTCAACAACACACAGACACATCTTTTGAGGTCAGTACAAAAAGATGTCAGTCATCTATAGTCAGTACACGAGCACCTCCTCTCTGGTCAACACACAAGGACATCATCTTTAGTCAGTAGTGAAAACGTCCTCTCTAGTCATCATCATACCCTCCCTGGTCAGTATACAAATTCGTCCTATCCAGTCAGTTCTCAAACACGTCCACTCTGGTCAGAGCGCAAGAACGCCCACTATCGTCAATAAACAAGCTTCACCCCATCAGTCAGTTATGCGGGACGTCCTCTCTGGTCACGATACAAGCACATTCTCTATTGTCCGTAATAATGACGTCATCACTAGCCACTACACAAGTACGTCCTGTCTGTACTCAGGGACGTCTTCATTTGCTAGCACACAAGCATGATTACTTATGATGCCCAATTCATGACAGCATGTCATTCGTATTGTCACATCACTCGATGAGGAAACATTTTTACTTAACAAGAAATGACAAATATCCTCTATGTATTTCCTCTATTCTGGGGCATCAGGAATAACATTTTGTGGACATCTTACAATTTAATCTTGATAAAACAAACTCCATGGGTGATCAAGATTGTCACCAGATATTTGATTAGATAAGCTCTACAAAGACTGAGTAAGTGACTGTGTTAATTTGTTTCATTATCATGTCATCATATCCAGAATATCTTCGCAGGGTTTCCGGTATAGCATTGATCACCAGTAACCTTCGCTTGACGTAAAAGGAAACTAAAGTAGACAGATTTTGTTGATTACGTGTTTTAGTGCGCAGATGTCGTAGGTCTTTTCCTAAAATATCTAGTACTGGTTTCTCTGGTACAGACTGAATTATTTACATATTGCTGTGACATAGCTTGAATACTGCTGTCGGAAGTATTAAACACCCATCTTTGAATAAGAATACACAGCTGGGTATCCAAGATTCGCCAAATTCAAATATGCAAATACCCTATTGCTATCTGTTACTTTAGTCTATCAGGTGCCACAAACTTCAAATATATACTGTCTAATCACAGCAAAACATACCGAGTAATGGAATCGATGAAGAATCGGCAGGTTGACTTTCTAACTTATGTTACCCTCTCACATGTCGTTGAAGAGGACCCATATGAATTTTGTTCATATCAATATGATTTATGTGGAAGACGTTGAATGGGACGAATGGAAAAGAAATGTAAGTTATGTTGCATATATAGTACATCCCCAACTAATAGATAACGTGCAGGGTTGAAATAACAGCTAGGAAGTTGAATCAAAATTCGGCTTACTTTGAAAGCACGTGATGCTTGGACATTGTTTGTATCCATTATAGCATAGTAAGTTGGAAGGGCAAGTTCATTCAAATGATCATATGTTGACTGCCTGTGTCAGTGTGTGTGCGTGTGTCTGTGTCACGTGTCTGCATGTACTAGCCCGGTTTTATATTTTCACGCCAACATGGAAATCCGACACAGTGTACTGACTCTGAGTGACAGTGATGTCATAAGAAATCGAGTGATATCATTAGACTCGACGTGATATCATTAGTCTTGAAGTGATATCATTTGACTGAAAGTAATGTCAACAGAGTGGAATTTTCACTTTCGCCTCATGGCCTGCGATCCAACCACCCAGATGTCATGTGTAATCTCGAGGTACATGCAGCTCGAGTGGCACTGTTGTATTCAATATGTTTGTAGGAGTACACAACCTCGGTGTTCTTGTAATATTGACCTAAGTGACAATGACCCATTGGACAAGGGGGCCATCAGCTTTCACCAGGTGATTCCACGTGGCATGGGCTGATCGACGGCTCGACACTGCCAACAATAACAAGACACTGAGCAGAAGCCAAGCAGTTGCGTTTAATGAGTCACCAGAAAGTACCCATTTGGAGGTATACCACGATACATACACGAACACACAGACAGACACAGGAGGGACTGTATCTACATGGGGGCTTTGCTTACACAATCTACACGTGACTAACACATGCTCATATGTTATAACATGGTATCTACAAATGTATATAAAGCATATCATCAACACAGGTCCATGTTGTATTGCACGATAACATGTAACATTAGCTAAATGATGATAAAGATATTGCATGGTCTATGATATACTCTATGCCTACATGTACATGATGAAATGCAGTGTACACATGACATGATGCCTCATTTGTTGGTATATGACAAAGACTTCAGCCGCATGCAGAAGTTGGAGAATGTAGGGAATACAGGTTGTTAGTTAGAAAGTCTAAATTACGCAGAGAATCAGAAACGCAGATTTATTTTTCAGTGTCTCAATTCGCAATTTTAGATAACTCTGCTACCTTTGTTATACCAAAACATGGGTGCGCAATTAAATGTGGCGGACTGCACCAGTCCACATGCTTGGTCTGGTCAGTGTTCAACAGCTCCAAGCAAGAAGTACATGTACTTCCACATACTTATTAATTGACATCTTATTCTCCTCTGACCTGACGTCACCGGATGTGGGTCTATTCTGATAATTGTTAATGACGATGTGGCTGAAATATTGCTGATGTGACTATAAACCTTAACTCACCCACTCACTCTTATGAACTGTCATCTGCTGTCAGTCAGTCAGTCAGTTAGTTTGACGCCACTTTTAGCAATATTCCAGAATTCCACAGCAGGAGATTGATGTCATTGCAACAGTAACCTGCGGGTCATCAGACACACGTTGCCTCATGGATATATTCGACTCTTCTACAACAAATAACGTATGGTAACACAGATAAGGTCTTAATTTAATAAAACAATTATTTTCTGGATAAAAAAATAAAGGCTGTGTTTCATCATTTTAATCGGCGAGCTAGCAGCTACTTAGACATAAACAGTACCACTAAGAGACATCTTAAAATTTTCTTCCGGAAGTTTTTTTCGCAATTATTGAGAATTTGTAAAGAAGAAAAATGCGTTGTGTAAGGATTCTTTTCCTGGTTACGGGAAATAGTCAAAGTACAGGAAAAACAAAGATTTAACCCATAGCCCATGAAGTAAAATGTCCCAAGTCAGATAGTTCTGATATTTCACATGGTCGCAGAAAAAGAGGCATGAAGTCATTAAAGGTTATAAGTTTGATAAAAACAGAGCAGACAAGTGGCGCTGACTTTTCGAGAAAGAACCATAGTGTGCACAGTGCAGAAAACACGGCACGTCCTAACCATATGACTGCTGCACTAGTACAGGGTGAATTGTGTGACAAGTACGCGAGACTCGGGCTACTTACTACTGAAATGTAGAGTAGTCATGCATATCTTAGTTTATGATCAGGAAATATTCCCATAATCTCGTGGTACGTATGTGTACATCAGTGAAGGTTAGCATTTTTCTAAACTGGTTTGCAATGTCTGTGATGTGAGGATGTCGAATTCATGCCCAATAAAATAAGTTATGTAAGTGATTCATGTATAGGCGACCCCGGTCACACTCTGACATGAATAGTACAACAATCTTCTAGACACTCTTCATATAATGAGTCAAATTAAAAACTTCACATTTTTAAAAGTAATCCCATATATGATATACAACTGACAAGTACCAGAGAAGGTAATTTTTAATCATTAATGTCCAAAGAAGGATTTTAATTAACGGTGGTAACCATAATTTGCTCCAAGCACCTACGGTATTCAGTAATAACATCACACTGCAAACACGAAAACGTCGTTTTTTTCCGTATATGGTCATTGGACGGAAAAACGACTAAAAATTCATTAAAATTGATTAATTGGTCAGCGTCTAGAAAGTGTCCAGAAAAGGGTCGAGTTTTTCAAGCGTAAAATGGACGGAAAAACGATGCTTTTTGCTCCGCCTTGTACAACTGTTAACGGCCAATCAGATGGCGCTGGTCCCCCGACGCACGTGATGTCCAAGGCTTCCCTTCGGAAGCTTTAGGTTTCGTATTTCTGGCATGCCTTGCTCTAGTATCTGTCGCGCGCAGTGCAGCGAGATTTGCTGATAAGCCAGTTTTAGGATATGTTACATGTTAATGGAATTCAGACACGCGCCAAGAAGTCAAACCAAACAATGTTACTAAGTTTATTGTGGTAACGGCTATGTACAGTTACCCCTATCGGATAATGGGTTGTGTTTCATTTGGTTATAACAATAACTAATTTTTAAATGTGAAGTTTACAAGATATACGACTTGGACGCGAGGTCGGTCACATGACGTTCTTGAAAAGGCGTAAACACTGACTACTTCCACATTCCTGGGGAAAACCCTTGGAATTCCCTGGTACGAATTCATACAGAAGCGTGGTTGCAAGCCCATTTAAGGATACCCTCGCTGCCACCCATCCCAGAAAAAAAACACGAAAAAAAATCCAAACTGTCGCAGTGACAATTTACAGAAATCTATGAATTTGTCTTAGTATCTATTTGACACATCTTCACAATCACCTTTCAATGATCGGCCAATTGATCAGTGATGCCAAAGGCTTGAAATAGCCACAGGTTAATTAACAACTTCGAAAATATCTCCCGTCACGTTTATCGTGTCGGCCATTTTGACG
Source organism: Haliotis rufescens (assembly GCF_023055435.1). Taxonomy (NCBI): domain Eukaryota; kingdom Metazoa; phylum Mollusca; class Gastropoda; order Lepetellida; family Haliotidae; genus Haliotis; species Haliotis rufescens. The sequence continues at coordinate 76,992,420 of NW_025963890.1, read as the reverse complement.
TATTGTACTTGATGTAAATGTATTACGACGCTCTGTCATTGTAATTGACTTACTGTGGTAATTCTGTAAAAGATCTTCTCATCTAATGAGGATATTGTTTGGAATATATTTCTTGTAAACATACTAAAACATATGTTCCTCGCTTAGGGGGAACTATTTTATTCCGGGGTGGCCCATTAAATCTAGTAGTAAGTCAAGGCACCATGCGTGATCTGTTATTTTATGTGTTTAAATTACGATTTGGGGCGTTCATAAAATACACTGACGCAAGTATATTCTATTCAAATCAATTGGATAATTGAATATGCTTTCTTTTACAAATTACATAACATCACTGCACAAAATATGAACAGTTGCAGTAACACACTACGGTAATCGCATTAAACATCATTTTCAACTGTACAGTATTTCAGTATTTCAGTTATATCATGGTGTATCAGACTGATGTGGAATAAAAATCCGAAGTGGTTCAAGTCCTCCAATGGGTGTTCGGGAAAAGGTGAGCGTATCCTGCCACACAAGTGGCACCCGTCACAAAACATGCATGGACAAGTCAATTGTTCACCTGAACAAAGCACGGAAACACACAATGATGCCCGTCCTCAGTTTTACCGAGCATGTAAATTATTTTGTCCGTCAAAAACATGGACGAGTATAAACAATATGTTCATTCACGTAATACATGTCATACATTTGACAAAATGTATTGACTCGGAGCATTATTGTTAATCACAGCGTATGCAGTTGAACTCATCACCCATCCCATTATTGATAACCCTTCTTGAAGATCTATGAAATCAGAAGCTGCAACACTCTAACTTTTAACTGGCATGTCAGACTTTTATTTCATTACTCAGTTTTATTTGCACGGATTACTATGGAAGGGACATTGTCTCGTTGTCGCATTGACGACGCCTTTACAAAAACAAGCAAAACGTGTCAAAATTAACAAAAGCGCGACAATTGGCCATTTGTCGCATTGTCGCGTGTTCGCATTGTCGCTCTTTGATAATCCTTTTCTTTATTTTACAAAAGGGCGACGATGCCGTAACGCGACATTTTCAAGGTCAAAATATGTCTCGTTGTCGCATTGTCGCCCCATCACAGATGTGTATAAAAGGCGTAAAGTTCAGTTATTGTTAAAGTTAGGAAGTTCAACCTGATAAATGTACGTCTTGAAATGAAAACACAAGTCCGTCCGCGAGTCCATAACGTTTTATTGTGAGCTCTTCTCTAAAAGTGCTTAGTGTTCAACTCCCAGTTCCAAACACGTAGTACCTCCTCAATAATCCACATACCTCCAGTGCAGTGGTCTTCCGGGAGATCTTACTCTTGACCGTATTAGACAACTGACGAGTGCACGCCTGACCTGTGACCTCGTTGGAACCCTCGTGATGTGTTTGCCGAAGGGAGAGGTGTAGGAAATGTGTGCTCCAGCCCAGCGCAGAGCTCGCGACACACTGTATACTGATGTATACAGTATATTGCAGTTGATATACTGTATACTGCATGTGATACTTATTTGCGGACATGTTACAACTTTCAAGATTCAAGATTCAATTTGCATATAATTCATATACAACTGACCGCCGTCATATATCACTAATACTGCTGAGAGCGGCGTTAAAACAAATTGTTTTCATAATGGAGCGCTGCAGTCATTTAAAATAGAACCGTATACATATGTACATGTAGTACCAACTCACTCTATTTGTTTCGAATATTCAGCAGAAAATATATTATTAACCAGGTCTTTGTGAAAAGATATCAGATTTTTATAAGCAGCCACACAGGGATGATAAAGGACCCCTCGCTGATTAGGTTCTTGTTTACTTAAGAGCAGAGTTGGCCATGTTAGATGTTGTAACCAAAATCCAGGCGCTCCGGCGGGGGGGCAAGCTGGTCTTGTTAGTGTATGGTATGAGCTGTGACGTTGACCCAAGAGAATAATGTAAAACATGAGACCAACTCAAGTCTTTAATGATTGGGAAAGTCTAGATTTTCACAGCTCTAGCCTGAAATTAAGAATTGTTCTATGCTCCATTTTAATTGTATTATTTTCATTTTGTAGACATGGATGGACCAACCAGGAAAGAAATTGATGGAATATTAATATTACATGTTACCACTGATCCAGTTAAATTCATCACACAATAATAAATTAGTATTTGACATTACGGCATTTGGTTATTAGGGCATGATCATGTAAATGTTCACTGTAGTAATGTACACACCAGTCAACTTGATTATAATTTTTATCAAAGTGTAGCGCGGCATCAACGATTACTTTATGATATCCTAACTTGTCATCGATGTATTGACATCGAACAATGGACGGCAATTCGAAATTCTTATGGATAGCTTCAATAGGGACAGCGCCGGTGTCAGTACAATTTTCCTAGTTAAAATAAGTATCTACAAAATATATTCTGAAGCAGACAAGAACAATATTGTTTTATTAATGCTTACTTTCATGGATAGAATTAAGGCAATCTAGGCTTGCCAAATCGTTCTAGACTTGAGCTGGATTCCTTTTAAATTTATTCTGTATGGTCTGGGAGACGAACGGGCGTCAGTATCGCATGGAAAACTGGGACAGCCTTAATCAGTGTAATCGGATATGTTGTGGAGTTTCGGTTGTGGGCTGTTTGCTGAATATATAGAACTGCGAGATATCTATACTCTGTATTCTACCGTCATGGTAGCATATATATTTTCTATGTCGCTTTTTGAATTATCCACAAATAATGAGAACTACAATGTAAACCTCTCTCTCGAGATATGCAATAATACTACTGAAGGGCATATCTAAAAACATGGGACTTCTCGACAAATATTTCTTTCTTAAATACTACCCGTTACATGTATTCTGATCATTATATCATACTTTGTACAGTTTAAAAGTCAAATAATGGCAAATTGTGTATCTTTCTACATTTTGAATTAATTATATTTTCTGAAATAAAACCTTAGCATCAGATAGTGATATACACGAATATGATCTATACTATTATAAATGAATTATCAATTTTGTTCTATGAATTAGATAAACAGCAATATGATAGTAAAACAAATTATTTTAATCTATTCTTGTGAGTAGGTAACGAGAGATCTAGGCAACGCACTAACGTAGCCATTTATGAAAAATGAAATCTTAAAAGTTTAGGGGTTTGAACATGCACATTGAATGACAGGGAAGAAAGCAACGCAATAATTAAATTATGAATCAAATTATGTTATAAATATAACAGAATATTTGGAAAATATAAGTTTAATTTCTCATTGTTAGAAGGTGTTTAATAATTATATAGATTTTGTTTGATTGTTTGTTGTTTAACGCCGCACTCAGCAATATACCAGCTATATGACGGTGGTTCGTAAATAATCCAGTCTGGACCAAACATTTAGTCATTATCATCAAGAGCACCGATCTACGCATTTGGGATACGATGACATGCATCAACCAAGTCAGCGAGCCAAGTCGCCTTCGTAGAAGCATGGGTTGTTGAATGCCTATTCTAACCCAGATCTTCACAGGTATTTTTTTAAATAATAAGGTACTATGAAATTCTGTATATGTCCATACTAAGTGTGTATAAGTAGATGGATAATATGTCCATACACGCCAAGTAAATGGTATATGCATTAATTTAAAATTTTATTGCAAATGATTCAATGATGAGTTCTTTCACAAGTCCATATTTCAAGGCATGTATTTGATATTCATAATAACTCCACAAAAGCTACACAATGGCAACAAAACGGTACCAGCATCACAGATACCAATAATACATGAGATACATATAATTACTTTAAAGTTAAAACATGTATCTAAATAGAAAATTAGAAGGATACACTTCCGACATTTTTCGTATTTTGTTTTCGTTTGGAGAGAGAAGTTGTGATTGGTATCTGATGGGTGCAAACAGGTGTTCCCTTCCGCCCAGGCCTTAGGGCAATGCTATAGCCCAAAATGAAACAAACATTGTTCAACAGGTTCAGACTCAAATTTCTATCCCACTTGGGCTCCTTTTAAATTTAAATATAATTTCTCGTGTCGATATGTGTCAGAAGAAATGAAATATTACAGCACTGGTGAATAGGTTATATGCGCATGTCAGCGTCGATCCTATAATATCCTTTTATGCAAAATACATATATACTGATGAATTAAGGTAGTAATACTACGCAAATATATGTCCAGATGCATACATCAGTATCATCTCGTGATCTTAATTCGTGCTTTGAGCCCTTTTTCTACCGGAGATTCTGGGGTGTTACATCACACCAGAAAGCCAGGTCCAAATTCAAGTCATAATTTCATGGTCAGTCTTGTATGTTGGAAACCAATATCGCAATATCATCCAAATGTCCATACATATATGTCCACATTTATATGTATAAAGCAAGTCGTCCTGCACTCTTCCTTAAAAGATAAATGTTAAGTATTTCCTCTGTATGGATTTATATAATGTAATATCGTTTTAATGTAATGCTGATGCAGTAAACGTACCACAGACCTAATGCTAGAATAACATCTAATTTCTGAAATGAACATACTTTACAGAAAAAAACAGTTGTTTAAACAATACTTATAAAATATAAGAACAAGGAGCCAAGAGCCAAATATTGGGCTGTGTTGGACATATTTGTTTCGGGGTCTTATGACAGACAAACCTGATGCCTTTAAGTATAAAGATAAGTAAGTATAGATGTTGTACATATTCAAATATGTTCGTGATTAGTGGTAACTATTTATGCCATTATTTCAAATTAGAATGAGAGCACATCAGGAAAGCATGGTACTTTAATATACGTATCTTGTTAACCCAATATTCTTTTTTAAGTTAGGGCAGCATGTATATCGAGAGTATAGGTTTGGTGCGTGACTTATCACACACAGTACTTTCAGAAAGTGTGCATATTCTGTTTATCGGCAATAAATAACATAAGACGATTCATACGGGTAAATACGATTTACTTCAGAACTAGTATAGATTATTTAAGGTTAGGGGGAAATGTATGTAATTAAATCAACTTTGGCCGGGTTTGAAGGATTTGGGTCCTGGCTTGGGCTTTGTGTTGGACGTGTAGACGTCACTACCAGGTTTGACGTATCAATGACAAAAATGATGTCAGATGCAATTCTCTGCCTTTTCGGGTGAACAATTGGCTTGCCTTTGGATGTGTTTGTGGCGGGTGCAACTAGTGGATCGGAATGAGCTCGCGTTTTTGCGAGCATCCAATGTCATCATTTATTATGATGAATCATGAAACATGCTCCTGATGTTGTCGCAATGGTGCAGTTGGCGCTACTTTTGGCAAGGGTTTCTCATGATAATGGAAATTCTTATGTCGCTTTTGTTGACCGATAAACATGAAAAGATATAATGTTAGTGTATATGGTCATGTTATTAAGAAACAAACGACGAGTGGGAGTTGTTTATTGTACGATAAACAACGACCGAGACTCGTTTATTTCTATATGAGATATCAACATTACGTACAGCCTCTTTTAGGGTGTTAAATTAGGAAAAAATACACGCTTTACAATATTTACCCGTACTTAAATAATGATGATTCCTTGAATAGAATCCGACAGCGGCCATGCTAGATAAATCCATTTTAGGATTTGAGTTTGGTCCCGCATATTCTCACAATTTTCTCGTCAATCATCTGTACCTTTTCTCCCAATACCGATTGTCATATCACTCTCATTTTCGGATTCTCCAGCAACATTTATTGGGAACAACTCACTGGACACATACCTCTCAAAAATAAGGTCAAATTTACAAATCTTTCTTTTCAAGTTGCGAGTGCATGTTCGAATCTCAATAAATGGCGTCATGATAGAACAATGTTTTATCGTGAAATAAATATCGCTTCCTTCTTTGTTCTTTGTGATTTATCGCGTAGCTATCTTATATCATCAAATGCCAATTTCTAATTGCTTTATCATGACGTATCCGTGTCATGTAGCAATAACATACACAAATATCGTTGACTTCGACGTTGAATAGTGTCATGAAATATGATTATCCTCTTGTGTGCAATATTTCTGGTTGATAAATCTAACATATTCTTACTTTAAGAATAGCGACTATACATTATTATATATCCCTTATCAGGTCTCTGTAACATTTGCAAAATAATACAAATATAAAAATACAACTGAACCTAAATGTAATGTTTTAATATCCTTACGTTGCTGAGTGCAGCATTTAACAACAAACAAACAAAACATAATATCTTTAAGAATGATGTTAACAATTCCGATGCTAAACATAATCTCACAATCTCCATACCTCTTTCTCTCTATGAAAGCATAATAACTTTTTTTTAATAATCTGAAGGAATAATAATGGCAATACTATCATAATTATCATCATTATTTATGTTACTTATCCTCAAGTGAAGTAGTCCTCCACACTATACATTCAGTGAAGAAGCCCATGAACATATGAACTATATAACATACATTCATGGAAATTAGATGAACAGTTGAAGTTAGCAAATGATATTATTCGGTCGAACGTCTATCAGCCATCTATTCTATTCATGAACAACATTTCACGTGGGACCAACAGAGGGAATTATGACTATCGACTTGCTAATTATTTTTTATATTCATGCCAGCTCAAACGATCTATTGGCTTGATTTATTGTTATGGTATCCACAAAATAAGTAGGATCCGATTTTTTCCGTTTTTGTTGAAATAAAACTGAATAATATTTGCTGTTTACATATCAAAGTTTGCCAAATTGTTACAAAATGTTTGCCCACAGCAAGGCTACGTATCCCCAACATATTGTGCTAGGCACAGTATCACTGGACTGAGGGAGGGCGGTATTCCTCCTTGTGGGTCACCTGCTTGGCAATATAGGACGGGAAAACTGCAGGGGGTGAGGGCAGTTAAGTTGATGGTACAGACAGATAAGAGAGATCATTTTACAAATGTGAAACCTCAGTCCACAAAGGAAGAGGCGAAAGCTGAAACTTGGTGAGGTTTACAGAACAAAGGCAGTTATTTCTAGTTTCTTACTGACTCTCGAAGATACATTAAATAAAACAATTAATGCGCGCGTGCGTGTGTGTGTGTGTGTGTGTGTGTGTGTGTGTGTGTGTGTGTGTGTGTGTGTGTGTGTGTGTGTGTGTGTGTGTGTATCAAGAATCAAGAATTGTATTGTACGGAACACCCTCGTAGGGCAGGGTACAAACTATCTACATATGGAATAAATATAACTATCAACATGGGAGGTATATATACATAATGTACATTATATATATAAATATTACATAAATTTTCATTCATAGTGTATAAACATTTATATATATATATCATGAGGAGGCTGGCAGCGTGTACTTTAATGATGCTGATACTGTACAGATAAGACATAATAATAATCATAAGGTCATGACTTGATGTTGTCTATAAGAGAGGTTCTTTTAATAAACATGTCGGAGATAGTTTGTGAAACATATTTTGCTCTTTCTGGACAGGGGTTCAGGATATTTGCTCGGATTTTATTATCATTTTGGCAGATTTGGAGGTCTAGTGTTCGAAGAAGTATCTGCCTTTTGTTCTGATAATTTGGACAGTACAAAAGGAAGTGTTTCTCATCTTCTATCTTATTTAGGTTACATAATTTACATATTCTCTGGTCGACAGGCGTGTTAGTGTATCGGCCTCTTTCAATCTCCAGATTATGGCAACTGAGTCTTAATTTGGTTAAAGCTAATCTATGATCTTTACATTTTATAGCTGAAACATGTATGTGTATGTGTATGTGTGTGTGAGAGGTAGAAGAAGAACTGTACACCATACAAATGGCTACGTATGTAGTTGGGGTAGATATGTTGAATGCCCGGCAAGTATGACCTTTGAGTCACTACAGTTGCAGTCATTAAAACGCGTAAAACAGTATTTGAGTGAAAGAAAACACTATAAGTGAGTGAAACAAAAGACCTCAGTACAGGCACAACCAGTCCCCCAACCCCAAGTCTGCATGTATCAATACTCATACCTGCCACATCCTCAACCGCTTAACTTACTCACACAATCATCTGACAACATGTTCGCCAACCCTCGTATCACAATGCATGCACGCATGCACGCATGCACGCATGCACGCACGCACACACACACACACACACACACATCACATTCTTCTTTCCCCACCATTATGTCTACGTCAGCCATCATGGATCCATGCGCATGCTTTCATACATAATCCATCCTCCCACCATTCCCCAACATCCATCGAACTATAACTATATCCGCCCTCATGTATCGGTATTCGTGCTTTCGTACATACATACACCCTCCCTACCATTCCCCTACATCCATCGCAGTATAACTATGACTATAACCGCCTTCGTGCATCCGCACTTATGTTCACATTGCATTGCATATGCATCGAATTACACGTTTAAAATATCGTAAATATTTTACAACATGTACATATTATATATCAGCAAACAGCGATTATTATAACGCAATAGATTTCATCCGTCAAAACATCACAGAAAGAGGGGCAGCCTGGAATTTTACAATGGCATCTGAATGCACTAAGACGTTCAACTGGTCAGGAGGTGAGAGTTGCGGAAGATTACGGTAAACTTCAGTTACAGATCTCCATTACGAATATCTAAAGTATGAATAAAGATCACAGCTTGCTATGACGTGTACTTCATGCCTGCAGAAATTAGCAATGTCCTTAGCTCTAAATTGTATGTCTAAATGCTTATGTAGACAAAGACCCAAATGTATATAGGCATGACCATATTATATTCTACGCAAATATCACCACATTTAAAAACAAAGCTAGATTGAGTCTTTGAAGGGCATTAAGAACTGATACACACAAGGAAAACTATTTATGGATGTCAACGGAGGAACACTGCGTTTCGGAATATATACTTTCTCCTTCATCAGGTGCATATTATTAAATGCTATGAGGCAGAGAACATATATTTGTACCTGTAAGAACAACAAAAGTAAAAAGATAGCAAAGAAGGGAACGCAACAAGGGAAGCCAACAGATAACTGGCATGGTGCTGATTACCCCGCCTCCCGTTTGCCCATTGTCCATTTCCCATTACCAATCATTCATAAGTTAAGTTTTGGCTTTAATTTGTCCATTGATAATCAACCATCAACGTCTATTATCTCCACCCTAAAAATATGTAGTTTACTGAGAAAGTGGTATCCAAATATAATGTGTGTTACTGTTGACCACTTTCTTCAAGGCATTGTTGGTTCAAAGCTTTCGGTCATAGAAGCCGTGCCATTTTTCTCTTGTCAGAGGAGTACACGAAGTATACGTCATCTGGACTAACATTGTTGGTTCGGTGGCTGGGTTAGATCGCCAACTTTGTGTTCTGGCGATTGGGTGCCTCACTCACAGTGTGGGTTCAAATCCCGGACGGGGCTCAACCCAAGAAAGTACGAGAATCTGTACTTTACTAAGAAAGTGTTATCCCAATTATAACATTTGTTGTCAAGAAAACACAATAAATGTATATTCGGCTTTGGATGGGTAATGATATCACAGACATATACGGATAGTGATGATGACTTGGAGGAGCTTCGTAACGCACGTCTTCTCAATTCAGGGATTGGTAAATCCAAATATGTGTGTGCGCGTGCGCGCGTGCGTAAATGTGGGCCTGTTGGATGCTACATAAAACATTCATCTTGAGCGGGATCGTAGTTCGAGTTGGATTAGCATGTTAACTATATGATCTTCTTTAGGCAGAGAATGCCGCGCATGAATGTATTGATGAAATTCCTAGATACATGGGGCCTTTTCGTCCCAAGGAATACCCACAGTGGAGACTTCAATGGGGATAGGGTGTACACAATGTGCTACCTGGTAGATTGTGTGTCATCAGACCGGACAACGTTGGTTTTTGACTGATTGTGGCGTAAAGCACACTTATTCATTTACTTATATCGGAAATTGAATGTTCATCTTAATTGTTATTGTTGAACATGTAATATATTTTTAAAGAAATAAAACAGTGACATAATAACTACAACTTTATGTGAGCGCGAGTAGCTTTTTTGGAATGAGATGAATAAGTCTTATACAGTTGTAACCTTCTTCACAACCGTGTAACTATGAATTGACTTTATTGGGTAATCAAAAAAGAGATAGGACCTAAAATTGCCAAATTTGATACGATTTCACTTGTCCACCATCTTGGATGCAATGCGAAAACATTTCAGTGCGGTTGAAGCCACTGAGAATGCCCCCTGCAGAGTTGGACGAACATACTGCGGTGGCGCGGCTGAGTTGACCAGAGGCTATCAGCAGTATTTCCTGTCCAGGTTATTTAGGTCAGTTGTTTGTGTGTGTGTGTGTGTGTGTGTGTGTGTGTGTGTGTGTGTGTGTGTGTGTGTGTGTGTGTGTGTGTGTGTGCGTGTGTGCGTGTTTGCGTGCGTGCGTGCGTGTGGGGGGTGGGGGCGGGTGAGATTAGGGGGATAGATGATAGATTTAGCAACAAGTAAGGTCATCTTGAGTGGGAGGGTATTCGCAGATGGATTAGCTTATGAACTATGATTCTCTTTAGGCAGAAAATGAGGATCCACGATGTTCGACCTGGTAGAAGTGTGTTATCAAACCTCACAGCATTGGTTTTTTGACTGACTGTAGCGTCAAAACAAACTCATTCATTTACTTGAACTGAATGTTCATCTTAATTGTTATGGATAGTCACGGAGCCATGATCCAGAGAACAGAGTGTCATTAGATAGAATTAAACTAAGTAATAATAGGATTACAAGAAAAACGGGGTTTTACAAACAAGCCAATAAACTTCGCTCATTAACACCAGAGTAAGTCAGTACAAGATTGAAAACATACATAATTATGTATGACTTGCTTGTCGGGTATTGCTACATATATATGTGAAAACAAAGTTATTAAAATGAAGAGCGAAACTGATGAAAGTTAACAATAAACGTGTATACGTGTTATATCGGCACTGCAAAATTAACGATTGTTTGTCTTTAGTATTAACATTCAAATACGTTATATCTGTATCAGCGATATTGTCTTTGTTCCACCGGTGAGTTAGCGTTAGCCGTACTATCTCGTAGTATAATTGAATTTCTGAAGACATCACGATACAGTTTTTACGATGCATCACGTCTGCACTAGCGCTTGATAACAGCCTTGTGTTTGGGTGTTTCAGTGGTTTAAATCGCTGCTCTTGATATTGTTGATTAAACTTGATACTATGAACAATATAATGTTATGTGAGAGGTTGACTTTAGAACGGTAACATACTAATAGTATATAGGATGACATAAACATAACAATGAGAAGTTCGTCCAGATTAGTGTATAGGCAACATTTAATAATTAAAATAATTACATTAAACAACTCCCCTTTTAAGTCCATTTTCCTGACTTATAAGTAAATGCAAGAACAATCGGCCGGAATACAATGTATAGTTCTTGTCCACTTCCATATAACTATATAGCATACAATAAGCTATCGGGTCCCGTTTAGATCGGTTTGGGTGGCAGCCTAAATGGCCATAGAATAGTTTCATCTTGGAATCTCCCATATCACTTGGAATCCTCTTCAATTTAAATGGAGTTACTCGTTACGATTCCGAACCTTCACGTGACTGTGTTTATGAACCATTGTCAAATAGTGGTGACATTAAATCTAGGAAACAATACGCGAAATCGCGCATGCACAGAACGGAAATTTGGTCAAGGCATTAAGAAATCCGCATGCGCAGAACGATTGATTTAAGTACTTCCGCTAAGCGCTTCGAGTGCAGCGTCAAACGCGGGCCTGTAATCTAACACGCGGGGACTGACCAAATGAAATCTGAGAAGTAGAAATACCGGTAGACGCTGTTGCTTGATTGACAATGTCAATCAAGAAAGGGAGGAGCTTAACGCTATCGTTCTCTCCCAGTAAATTCCGATGTCAAATAACGACGTTATTTGGACGGAAAAACGATGGTTTGAAAACGTCCAAATAACGTCGTTTTTCCGTCGAATGACCATTTACGGAAAAAACGACGTTTTCGTGTTTGCAGTGTCAACAGTTTAAGTCTCAAGCACGAGAATCTGATGGCACACAAGTTCAGTAGCGTGTATGGCCACCATGTGCGTTGACAACTGCCACATAACGCCTCGGCATGGACCTTGTGATGCTTGTGATGATTGGGAAGACGACGCCATTGTTGCTGCAAAATGGTGCCAAGATCTTGCAAATTCTGTGGTTGGTTCTGGAGAGTGCGCCGACTTCTGCTAAGAGCATCCCAGTCGTGTTCGATGGGATTGAGGTCGGGAGACCTTGACGGCCAGTCCATGACGTTGACTCCCGCATTCTGAAGGAAATTCCTTGTCAAAATTGCTGTGTGGGGTCTGGCATTGTCGTGATGGAAGATCAAACCGGGTCCATGTGCTGCCATAAAAGGCAGAAGTTCTGGTGCCAGTACATGGTCGCGGTAAGCAGCAGCGTTGAGGCTGCCATGGATGACAAGAAACCTGGAACGTGCATTGCCACAGAGGACACCCCACACCATGACATTTAAGCCTCGAAATCTGTCAACTTCCTGTACACAACACTGGTTCATGACGGCGCCTCCACACCCGCGCCCTAACATCAGAAAATCGAAGATTAAATTGGTATTAATCACTGAAGACGACTTGATTCCAATTCAGTCTACCCCTAAACAGTTCATTTCTGGTTGAAGTAGCCGTCAAAAATCGGTTACGGAGGTGTCGTCAGACAATCTGGCGATCCTCTGCATGTGACGTCACACGTGGTCGACCAGGCCGAGGGCGATCAGCGGTGGTACCCGTTTGCTGTAGACGCGTCTGTAAATCATAAGCAGTCCGTCGACTACAACTCATCGTCCTTGCGACTTCACCTACCACTGTCGTGATGTCAACCTCACTCTGTGAGTGATATGCATTCCTTACCCAACTGTCTTACATTGTATCCTTAGATACGATCCGAAGCTTTGTGGCTCTAGGAGTTACATTTCAAAAGTATAAACAAGCTCAATAGATGTGCAGTGAGCGTAACGTTTAACACAGTTCGTCGGATTGACTTGTCATTGCATTAATATTTGATATGCAAATAAATCAGGCGGCTTATGTCACTCGACGACACACAAAAGGGAGAACGCCACAACAAGTCATTCTCTACGGTGAACCGCTTGTGACCTCCTGACAGATAAATATATTTATCATATAATGGAGGATATTTACCATGCCCAAACACACTCCCGTGATAACGTCTATATATATATACATTACCGTACATCAGTCAATGCCATGAACAGAGTACTAGTGTTCCTGGTGTATGGTATCAGGGTGGTGAGGTTTCATGGTTGGGAAGAGCGTTGCCCTATTCAAAATGCTTGCGTCAGGCAATTCGGTGAGTTTCTCATAACTCCTTGTCGACCTCATTGCAAAGAAAGTTAAGTAAACATTTCATAATCAGTCTCTTTAGATTCAACATAAACGCATGCTACAATTGATAATGAGGCTTTATTTGACTGATAGTGTGGTGGAACCCTTTCCTTATTATTGGTGATGGATGGTTTGCCCAATCACCTGCTGATAACACAGTGTTCTCGTTTTGACAACACAATGTTTAAAACAAAACATTCGGCAAATCTGGTATGGTGATTTATCCCAAAGTTAAAAAATATGTCATTCAACGTAACGTTCAAGCTTACGTTTAATTTCTGAAGAATATTTAATATGTATTTCAGTTACTAATTCCAAGATTGCATGCCCAGGTTGTTTTTAAAAAAATTGAAATGTGAATAAGATTTTAAGTTAAGTAAGATTTTAATCTGCATATCCTCAATTGCTAACAAGTATTTACAAAATTCGGAAATTCGGAACATTTACAAATTAACTAACACTTACTAACGATGCTTCGTTAAGTGGCATACGAGGGGCGTTCAATAAGTGTTGCAACTTCAATATAAGACCAAGTCGCAGAATATCTTTTGCACTTTTATTTTTTCAATATAATCTTCATTCACCTCAATACACTTATTCCATTTGTCCTTCAGGCTTTTAATACCACTTTCATAGAAATCCGCAGATTGGCCCTTTAACACGCCTCTGTGGCATTCAGACTGATGGTTAAAAAGCCTTGTATAAGCTGCAGAGAGACGAACAAGATCAGCCATGTGCACAGATTGTTGTCAAAGCAGACAATGTTAACCACAACGTCAATATATTGCCTCCAATGTTCCACAGCAGGCATCAGTGCACACGTTCGGTGCTTCCGAGGCGAGAGGTAGCCTAATATTAGGAGCAATTGGCCTAAGGCAGTTGGTCCGAGAAACCACGTTGTGTTTTTGCGCCCATACTTCATTCAGCAAGGTAGCGCCCTTCCCCTCACTGCCAGAATCAAACAGGGCTTCCCGTGGAGTATCGAGAACACTCACATACCTTCGGGCCACCAAGCTACGCACCGTATTCCTATGGCCCGAACCTAGATCTTGGTTTACACCGTATATAGTATTTATTGATGCCATTAGTTGCCACGCGAAAAACAGTGTTTGCAATTGCTTTGAAAATTCTGAACATTGAACAACTAAATGCATTGTATGATTTCAATATCAGAAACTGTATATGTTTAAAACATTCGGCTTGTCTGTATAACGTCATTCAAGTACACTGAACATTTACTTGAAGTACAGTTCATTGAATGGAACTACCTTTGCAACACTTTTGTGAATCATTATATGTACGCCAATGAAAGGCAAAACAGCTATGAACATAATCTGAATGGACCACTGAGTGAGTGAGCGAATATGGTTTCACGCCGCTTTTAGCAATATTCCAACAATATCATGGCAGGGGGACACCAAAACAGTATCAATGTCGGGAATCGAACCCGAGTCTTCGTCATGACGAACGAACGCATTTTACCACTGGGCTACCCGACTGCCCCGGACCAGTAATGACACCAGGTGTTGGCAAAAAGGGTAATTGATGTCCAACGTGGGAATGAGTTTTAGTTCTCTCAGTACCATTCGTTTATATGGATTGCATATCATCAGTGTTTAATAAATCAAACTTATTCAGACAAAATGAATAAATGTTGAATTGCGTTGAGAAAGGATGTTTATGATCATATAATAACAGTATACTGTAGATATTTACTAAATGCCATTGGGTTTAATCTGTCCTTGAATCAAGATACATTACATGACATAATAAATGAATGTCAGGCAGATTTTCGAAAATGAAGGTTTAACAGATGGAAATATGTTTGTCCTCCGCTCGTTATCATAAGAATAACCAAGAAAAACACACCTGGAACATTGGTTTTTATAGATTTTAGTTAAGGTAGAATTAAGCTTAGCTACATAATGTATGTATTACTAACAAATACTGCACGTGTTAAACTGTTCCTATATTCTTTAGGTAAAACAATTTTGGAAATATATAACGTCAACAACAGAGAATTATAATAGTGTCCATTATCCCCTGAAACAGATTCCATTGGGCGTATAAGGCAAACTTAGGAGTAAATAAACAATAGCAGATTGAGTAATGGTATTTGTTGAGGCTTTTTTATTGTTCATAATGTTTTCTCTGTTTTTGTTAACACTGCAACATTCCAGCTTTATGGCGACGGCCTGTAAATAATCGAGCCAGGACCACAAACCTGTTATCGATATTGTGAACAACCGTATGATTAAACGTAAATAACCATATCACCGAATCTGACCTCTCAATCCATTCAGTCTCCTCTTACGACCAGCATGGATTTATGGGCACTTTTTTAAACCCGGTGTCCCCACGGAGGTGTATATTAATTAGATAGTTCAAGAAACTATTAATTGTGGACTGAGAAAAGTTTTGTTACAGATGGAATAGAAGAAGAAGAAGAAGAAGAAGAAGAAGAAGAAGTCTTTATTTGTACCAAGGCCACTGGCCCATATACAATACATACATTTGAAATAGTGTGGTACATGAAAAAAGGTAATGTCAGGTACAAATTTACAGGTTTACAGGCTTTTCATAATTACGTCTTCTTTCATAGCTGTAATACAGGTATTTACATAGTTTTCCAAGTAATTGTTTACATGAAGATGACAAAATGTTGTTGGTAAATACAGATGTCTAATATCGTTGTAATATCCACATTCTAAAGTAAAATGATATTCATTCTCCATACTTGTTTCACATATGGGGCAGAGTCGTAAACGTAAGTCAATATCAGCCCATCTACCTTCGTTTACCTTAAGTCTTAGTAGCCCGGCTCTAAGCCTTATCAAAACATTTTGATATTTTATTTCAGTAATAATGGAAAGATATTTTTCTGGTTCCAGGAGACTTTTAAATTCTTTATACAGAATGTACCTAGAACTAGCCTTGATAGTACTATTCCATGATTGTAGAACATATTTATCAAAACGTTTTTAAAACTATTCATGAATGATGGTTTGTCGCCAACAGCTTGACTGAGCCAAACTACTCCAAATCCGTGGGAAAATAATATGGAAAGAATAGAAGAAGCATAGTTTTGACGACCACACTTGTCGTTATATACAAGCATATTATAAGATTTTCTTGGTATCCTATCTTCGTCCATTTCAATCACTTTTAGCCAATACTTTACAGAACGACACATAGCATTTACATGTAGTGGGTACCGACCGCATTCCCCATACACAATAGCATTTGGGGTTTGCAAACCAACGTTAAGAAACTTCTTACAAGCCATTATATGCACTTATTCTATTTTTTCAAATCTGTCTACGCCCCATATTTCCGCACCATATAAAAGAATAGGTTGAGTCTGAGTACCAAATATTTTAAAGAAAACTGAAGTGTCAACAAAACCAATCTTCCGTAGATTGCGAAATATTTCCATTAAAGCTCGTTTACCCCTTGATGCTAGATCTGAAACACATTGGTTCATCTTTGATGTATATGAGAATACAAACCCAAGATATCTATAGGAGTTGGCGGTTGAAATACGTTTGCCTTCATAGAACCATTTCTCATGAACAGATAACCGCCCTCCTCGTCTAAATACAACAACACTTGTTTTATCTAAATTAACCGTTAATCCATGTGAATCTGCAAAGTTATCAAGAATATTAAGTTGGTTCTGTAAACCAGTTACTGTGTCAGAGACAAGAATAACATCATCGGCAAACAATAATAATAATATTTCAAACAAGTCAGGAAATACTTGTACGCCGTGTTTCCCATGTGATGAAACTTTATTTGACAGTTCATTGATGAAAAAGGAAAATAATAGAGGGCTTAATATACAGCCTTGTTTAACTCCGTTAGGACAATCAAAATATTCTGTATAAATGTTATCATTACATCTCACACACGCTTTCACGGAGGCATAGATTCCCTTAAGTGCTCTCATCATCTTTCCACCCAAGCCTACATCGTGCAGACACTCCCATAGTTTAAGATGATTTACTGAATCAAACGCTTTTTTTTAAATCCAAGCAACATATAATTTCCCTTTTCTTTTCGATAAACATTTGTTAACAATTGCATTCAACGTGAATATGTGGTCAGCAGGAGAATATCCCTGTCTAAAGCCTGCTTGTGTCTCGGGTAATTTACTTCTTATATTAGCCCAGTTTGTAGGTCTAGAGTTTAAGACACTTGTGTAAACCTTACTAATTGTACACAATAGAGATATCCCTCTAAAGTTATCTGGATTATTTTTGTTACCTTTCTTATGTAGTGGAAGGATAATAGCTTTCGTCCAGTTCTGAGGGAATAATCCAGAATCAAATAACTTATTGAACAAATTTCGTAGGAAAGGAGAATATATATCATCCTGCTCTGGCTTGCATACTACCGTAAACTACGTATAGAACGAACACGCCTAAAAAGAACTGACCGATATAACGAACTTATTTTTTAGTCCCGGCCATTTGTTGTATATACGCTGTATATATGCTTACAACTAACTTGGGTATTAACGAACTAAAATTAGTGGAAGAGCGTTAGAGGGGCCTTCTCATGATAATTCCAGTCGAAATGTGACTCGCTCATGCCATAGATCTCGTCGTCGGAACCGCTCGTGCCTGAACCGACTGCCACTATTATAGGTTGGACTGTTGCTGGCCGTAGTCCATCTCGTGACCAATAACGTGGCTCTATCTTGTCAACGACTGTGGCCACACAACACCTCCATGTTTCTACTGTTACCCGACCAAGGGATTCCTTTACAAGTTGTTCAACGTCTCGTAATTTGAACGTTGTGTTCGATCGTCCAACGTCATCCCTTGACGATGCCCCGTACCAACTCGATTGTATTCTGGTCGCAGTGATTAGGTGGCAGTCGTAAGACAGCGTGACCCTGACCCTTGATGTAACTTTCAACTTTATACACGGGGTCAGGTTTCATAGTTTTGATGATTTCATAGAGCTGTGGGTTCGTCGCTCGAGAAGGAAAGGTAATGTTCCTCCGTTGCAGCCAAGTAACCATGTCTCCTTTACGGTCATTAGAGGTTGGCACAGCAAAAAAAGTGTAGGTTTCCGTCTTCCGGAAACCTTCCGGATACCTACCCATTTTGGATCCGGCCCGGATACCTTCCGGAAACCTTCCAACAACAAATTTGGGGGGTGCATTTTGTTCACTTAAGTGTGAAACACATAAAAAAATTAACTTGAAAATACCAAGCAATTTGAAGGTTGTTGAAAGCATCTGGAAGGTTTCCGGAAGGTTTCCGGAAGGTATCCGGATGCAAATTTTCTTCATGACTTGCTTCTGGTAAATAATGTTAGCCTGTGCATTACAGGTACCTGTTGTAATATTCTGTGTTATTTTAGTTGTAAATATCCTCCTCAAACTGAGATATGTGGGCATGCATTGTTCACAAGTTGTTTTGCGACATGGGTCCAATGTGTGAAGCTTATTGCTGGTGTCTCCCACCATGATATTGTTGCAATATTGCTAAAAGTGGCAACACAGCATTCTCACTCAGAAAAAAATGGAAAGTCATTGGCTATGTGCTTTGCCATTTGGCCCTGGTGAGATAAACAGATTAGTTTGGAACGGTATCAGTACTTATATCGGGACAGTGTAGTTTCATGGGAATATAAAACAGAATACAATTGTCCCAAATTGGTGCATAAGACTAATGGCATCCATAGAAAACACCGAAATAAAGTACAGAAAAAATATCAATGTCATTTGTCTACTAAGGTGGAACTACAACTGTTGTTAAGTGAGCTGTATTTATAGTAGGAAAACATTCAGGGCATTAGTACATTTTATATTTGTTCAGCACCTATGTTATGGCTGATCAGTATTAT
The DNA here is from genome assembly GCF_023055435.1 of Haliotis rufescens. Classification (NCBI taxonomy): domain Eukaryota; kingdom Metazoa; phylum Mollusca; class Gastropoda; order Lepetellida; family Haliotidae; genus Haliotis; species Haliotis rufescens. The sequence goes on along the minus strand of NW_025963890.1, from coordinate 76,973,110 downwards.
AATTCTTCATGCTAATGAAGCAAAACAAATCATGTTTTTGGAAAAAAATCTTTTTCATTGATTACATGGCATTTCATTGGTACATATCACAAATTGAAATTTGATCAAGCAAGAAGAGGAACTAGCATAAAGTAACCAGTGGCGTTTGCAAGGCCTTACAGAACAGACGCTTCTATGCCATTTTCTAAATAAACAAATTAGTCAAATCTCAGAAGAATTTTATTGAAGAAGAATATCTAAAGTCAATTATGTTTCTGCAGTAAACCACAAAAGTCATTCAGATTTGTATAGTCAGCATCGGTGTACACAAACTGGACATAGTCACAGTGCTTTGGCATAAATTCATTCAGACTTCATTAGTGTCATAATAAAACCACCTACAGTAACACTGGTGTGGCATTATTCATTCAGAATCATCACTTTCTGAGGTGAATCTGTTGGTTGTTATCAGGAGTACTGTTCATCATCCGGCGAGTCCCTTGTCTGAATTGTGTGAGCAAGATCTTCTGAAATGTAGCTGGTGTCAGATTGTGAAATCCAGGTACCTGAAACATTTCATAACATCTTTAGAAACTTGTTAGTCAAAAGTTATGAAACACACACATATTTACAAATGTTTAAAGTTGTTTTCTCGAACAGTGAGGTATTGACAATTTATCTTGCAACTGATATTTAACCAATCTTTGAACATGTAAATAAGCCATTGCAAACAGAAAAACGTTCAGAAAATACAAAAATGTATCCGGTCTTCTAAAACAATACCACAAGGTTCACCTGAATTTTGCTTGAATGTTTGCATTACATCAAAATGTAAGGAAGGGTAAACAAGACTATGCAAAACTAAGTTACATAGGTTCTTATACATAAATACATAAATGCAACTATTCATAATTATCAAAACACATGTCATGTAAGTGATCTCAAAATACAACATAATGAGCGAGTGAGTTGGTATAGTTTCATGCAGCTTGTTAGCAATATTCCAGCTATGGGCTTCACACATTGTACCCATGTGGTGAATTGAACCCAGGTTTCAGAGACTGTTTCACCCACTAGGCTACCCTTGCACACCAAATACAAAAGAAAGTATATTAGGAATTCAGACAATAGATATTCTCACCAAATTCATTAATTCATTAATGGAAGCTATGTTGAAATTCAAATTTTGACAAATTAGGATGAGACTGTAGAAGCATTTATCTAAGTTATTATGGATATTTAATATCTACCGTTAATTGGTAGTCCATCATAGACAGTGATAAGAAATTCAACTGAAAAGTACAACCTGAACCATCAACTAAAAACTATGTATATTGCATTAAAGAGGCCGGTCATGTATTCATTTTTTGACAAAACCCTCCCTGAAAGAAAATGCAAAGCACTTTATATTTATTGTCCATTTTGTCAAAAGCCTCCCCTAGAGACTCTCACATTTTGGGGTGACCCTCCCTGTTTGTTCTGATCTGAATTCAAATATTCATGACTCATTATCATATTTTATAATTTATCCTATCTCTTTTGAAAATTAACTAAATGAAGATTAACAATAACATGCAAATCTGCCAAAATATTGGCCTGGCAAAGTTTAAATTAATCACAATTACTGTCATAAAGTTTTGGATCCATCATCTGTTTCTAAATACAGTGAAACCCAACTTTGACTTGTGTGGCATTGTTGTATCATCTACCCAATGTTCTTTATGCATTGATATGCATCTGCACAGAGTGGTCAAAGTCCTTGTCTGACACATAGTGTGCTACAAGGGAGACATCAGTTTGTGTCTAGCCAAACTGTCTGATAATCTCAAGGGCTGCCTTGGTAGCATCAAGGGATGTAGCTAATCCTAAATAAACTTAAAACAAGTGACATCATCTCTTCTACAGAACACATGATCAAAGCCTGCCCCACCTTTGATGTCTATTACCTTGCTACTCTAAAAACAGCTAATTAGCAAAATGAACTCAATGTCAACTCATTGTGGACTAGGGATTAACAGGGCAATTAGTGTCGGGTTGGTATTAGTACTTGCAATTGTCTGTTAATTACTTAATTGAGTGGTGACGGCTTAGTCAGTTGTGCCTTTACAACCACGCTGACTGCTATTCAACTTATCGAGTCAGTTTACTATGTAACATGCTTCTCGGGACCAAGGAAATGTATCTTGCTGGATAACAGTTTTTTCTAATTTATCAGAGATCAGAAATAATAATAATGACGTTTTTGATGTGCATTTCTTTGTTGTGTTTACTAGGATGATTAGTAGTGATGGTGTTTGAATTATTAGAAACTATTTATTCCAAAAGAGGAATAGGGTTGGTGAAGAGGCAAAGCTTATTTGAACAACATATACATTGAATAAACAGAAACTGTAAAAAAAACCAGATTAACTGTATCTACAGTTGAAACTATCATGATGCAAATTTTCACTGAATCAAAGTCATATCCTTTCAAGACTCAGATCAGGTTGTAGTGATTGAAGGTCACATAAAACTTGCTAATTTCAAATCACTCATCCCGCACTTATGATTTGGTTTGTTATTTTATGCCGCACTCAAGCAATATTCCGGCTATATGTAAATAATCGAGTCTGGACCAGACAGTCCAGTGATTGACATCATGAGCATCGACCCACACAATTGGGATCAATGACATGCATCAACCAAGTCACCGAGCCTGATCGCCACCTGATGGCGTTAGTCAACTCTTTAGACAAGCATTGTCGCCCGTTAAGGAAAGTATTGGGTTACTTTATATTTGTGTGTCCCAATTACGCCATTATTAGAAATAAAATGTATTATACACATGAATATGATATAAAAATGGCAAATATGGTTGACAATATGGGCATTGATCTAAGCATTTGGAGCAGAATTGTGAATATTCACCTAATGAAGGAGTAAGTACATACTCCGAAATGTTGTGATCATCATAATAAAGAAGTTGACATAAATACATCCTCCACCTTAGTCCTTATGTGTATAACTTGTAAATAACTTTCATAGACTTCAGGAGTTTATCTGTGATATATGTGTGCACTTAAATATATCACTGCATCCTTACCTGAGGCAGGAATAGATAATAGGCAGGAACAGAAAAAAAATAGTCAAAGTTATAGCCAAATACAGGTATTTGAAGATTTTCAGTTGTGGCGACACTTTCAGCAACTGCCCAGACATAAGGAGGAACAAGATGACATAGATATTAACCCATTTGTAAACTGTACAGCCTGAAGTATGTTTGTTGCCACATATCAATAAAATAGTTCCATATTGGCGGATTTATTTGTTGTAATGTAAGGGCAGAAATAGCATCAGTTATTACTGACAAATATCCCTTGTAAAACCTTTCAACATGTTCAAATGACACATCGAAAGGCCATTGTGAAAAATTGTAATCTGACAGCACCATGTTAGGATTCTTAAATACAGTTTCAGCTTGACATTGAGTACTTTAAACTTTAAAGTGAAAAATACATTCACAACAAGTGAGCTGTGTCTGCCAATCAGAGTCGGTGAGTAAATTGGAGTAGGGGACTAATTTCGAAAGGTAAACTTGTTTTAACGTTTAACAACTACATGTATTTGTGTTTGTATGAGACGATGTGTGTTTAATTCCATATATTTTACTTCAAAGCATGTTATCACAATAAATTGAGTCGGGTATAGGATAAGTTGGAGTAGAGGCTAATTTCTAATGTCTAAAACAAGTCTAATGTTTTAACATTTCACAATTATTGGTCTTTGCAAGTTATCAATCCAAGTTTAATTTCATTTATTTTACCATGGTAAAAAAAAATAAGGTATCATTTTCGTCAAGTAATAATCGCCGTTTTCGCTTTCGGCGAGTATTTTGCCAGTCAGTGCCGTTTTGCTAAGGTGTCGTTTCAGCTATAACCCGCTTATTGCACATTATAAGTTTCAATTTATATTTAAAATCATTTTAACCACTGTTATAAGTAAAAAATGAAATAAAAGCATATAGAAAGTAAACAAGCACGTGTTATAAAATGTGCATCCGCAGGCAATATTTATAAGATAATCCTGCATGTAGCTGTGGCCATCACACTGAAGATGCACTTCACTTCTTTCTCATATGCCCAAATTACAATGATTTAAGACAGAATATGTACTATTATGTTAAGGGATATGATCTAAATTCAATTCTATTCGGTAATCCTGAAAGGACGTCAAAAATAAACTTAGAAATTCTTAAATCAGTACAAGACTACATTGAGCTATCCAATAGGTTTTGTGATTTTACATAGCATCTTAAATTTATAATACTATTCCGTGCCGTATATTGCAGTACACTATTACTACTAAAAATGCGACCTGACAGCGCCGACAACGTAGTTTCTATAAGAACATGTATATAATTGTATTCCTTGACTGTACTTTTGTCATATCATATTGTATTCTAATTCTGGAGCGGTATTCAAATAAGTTTTTGCTTGTTTACCCATCCAGTTCACAAGTTGTGAAATAAATATGTTTAAAACAATATTTAGTAAACAAATAATTAAAACTTATGCAACAACATAGCGTGTGGAGACGATAGACCACTGAAAAGAGCATATGCACATCCAATGACCCCTGACATCACAAGGCATTGTTTTGCCAGTGTGTCAGGCAACAGAATACTACGAATTACACCACAGGGTACTGTGACCTGTTTGAAAAGTTAGGTATTGTATTCTAAAGGTAGGCCCAGAATTCTAGACAATCCAGTGATTGATATTGTGAACATCAATCCATACTGTTAGATGGTTACTGTCAGATGCCATGAACCAGGTCACCGAGCCTGATCACCTGATCTATTAGGTTATCTCTTATGGGTGAGGCTAAAACGGCACCTCGGCAAAATGTCACTGATTCCTCGGACGAAAACAGCACCTTGTTTTGGCAAAAAGGGCTACTAATTGTTGTCTGTTATCTGGAGAGACATGTTGATTCCTGGCCGAAAGATATATAAATGAAATTTCTATAAAATTACTATTTATTTCCTACTTACTAAAATAAATATGACATATATAGTATACCTGTTGTCCAGTTTCTTGATATTTCCGCCAGACTCAGTTTCAGATTGACATTGAGCTAATCTGAGTAAAGCTACTTAAGACTTCAAAGCATGTGATCTTTCAATGATAAGTTTAGTTGCACCTCCCAATCAGAATCATGAGTAAATTTGAGCAGAGGCTAATTTCTAATGTAAACTATTTTTAGGTGATTAACATCTAACAATTATTTGTGTTTTCAAGTTTAATTGCATTTATTTTACTTCAAAGAAATCAAAGCATATTATATTTTCACAATGACTTTAGTTGCATCTCCAAATCAGAGTCGGCGAGTAGATGCTAGTTTTTAATGTAAACCTTTTTGAACATTAGCAAGGATTAACATAAGTTAGGTAGATTGCTTATCCTACAAAAATTAAATCACACATTTACTAACATATATAAAACAGAATAAGTGGCTTACAGAAGATAAATAATACATGATCAATATTATTAACATATTCCTTACCTGAATCAGAGACCATATAACAGTCTATGTATTATGGTCTCTGTCTGAATTTCTCAGTTATTTGTGTTTACAAGTGACCATGCAAGTTTAATTTCATGTATTCGGGCATATTCAGACCCAAGGTAAAAAAAATAACAAGTTGCTGTTTTCACCAGGCAATAGTCATGATAGTAGGCAAGGTGCTATTTCCCTTTATAGTATAACCCTCTCTTACAACTAGCATAGGTTGATGGGGACCAATTCCAACCCGGAATCCCCACATGAGTGGGTATGGTTTTACGCTGTTTTTAGCAATACCACAGCAAGGGACACCTGACATAGACTTCACACATTATACACATGACAAGAATCGAACCTATGTCTTCAGCACTTCAACCACTAGGCTACCCCACCGCCAAAATTCCCAACATGATAAAGTTGTCATCACGGTATTCTTCAACAAGTTTAAGTGAAAATGTCCATACCTTTCAAATGTCTTATCTTCCACTTCACAATGTTCACTGTTGCAAAACTCCTGTCATTTAATTTGTTCTTGATTCTTCACACCTGTAAAAGTAAGTTTAGTCGGTACGGTATGAACTAAAAAAATGAGACACTTTAGAGTATCTAGATAAAGGAATATAAGTTAGCAAACATATTTCTACATCATATACATTAGCAAGGATTAACATAAGTTAGGTAGATTGCTTATCCTACAAAAATTAAATCACACATTAACTAACATATATAAAACAGAATAAGTGGCTTACAGAAGATAAATAACTTTAATACGTGATCAATATTATTAACATATTCCTTACCTGAATCGGAGACCATATAACAGTCTATGTATTATGGTCTCTGTCTGAATATGTCACGTCTTCAGCTCCCTGCAATCGAGGTTGTGAAACATTTCTGCTGTAGGAATATTACATCCGCTGGGATATCCCTTGTCACACTGCCTGGCATGGTAGGCAAACGCATATTCCATACACCACATAGATATACTTCCTAATACACACTGTCGAAATCCCCGCGGCTCCCAATATGGCCTGCATGAACGGTAATCGGCCAACCTCGTCTCTTTCCGTAACTGCTGCAGAAATGACCGCTCGTCATTCGTGACCAACTCGTGTTATTCCGGGACAAGCAAGTCTACCCATAATTCCCTGTATGACCGAGGGCGCCATTTTGGAACACAAATGTAAACAAACACTTAAAACCTCGTGTAATCGATGTACACCGTGATGCTTGATTGCGATATGCTTACCTCGTGTATCAATACATTGTTCTCAATCACCTCTAATGCGGAAATCCCGGTCGAAATCCACCTGAGCCATCCACAACGAGGACGTCAAATATTTCGAAAACTCGATTGGCAGCCGAAGGAAGGAAGAGCAGCTTGCAGATGTCAGGTACGTAGCAGGGCTTCGAGACATAATGTTCCATGATTTCTATACAGAGATCTTATGGAATGGATTGATTTAGATATTTTCCTGATCTCCATGTTACTACTGTAAACGTCAAGGGCCTTTTAGTTTTGTTGTTTTCGGAAACCCTTTGTTATTATCATGATCAAGTGTTTGTTGTGACATGGTATTTCTATTGGGGCTTGCATAAGAGCTACAGGTGCAGGACTTTTAAGGGTCGTGTCCTTATTCTCATAACGCTGGGATTTGATGATGAGGGTTAGTTACCAAGGGTATAAATCTGGCAAAGTGCATGTCAAACAAAATGTGGCATTCAATTCCAATCATGTGTTGCCACCTGAACCGCCTGAACCGCCTGAAAGTGAGATATGGATCACAATGAATAATGACAGCTTATCAATCTTTAACAAATTCACACTGAACATGCTGAAACATTGAAAGGATAAAGACAAGTTAGTTGTTTTCTGTTTCAGCATGTTCAAGGTTTTTGGGGAGGTTCACAGACATCCTCAGGGAGGATACCAAGTATTGAGTGAGTATTTTTGTTTGTGATAAATACAAACTACATGTATTCATCATGGTATATTTCAATGCAATGTGAAACATCACACTCACAATAGTCCAGCTCTGTGATGGCAGCCTGTAAATAATTGAACATGGACCAGGCAATCTAGTGATTGTTATTATGAGCAAAGATCCATGCCCTCAGAGTATGATGACAACCTAGCCTGACCACCCAATTCATTAGTTGATTAGTGTTTGCAGCGGTAGGAACTAACACTTTAAGTCCACTAGTCCTAAAATGATAGCATATAGCAAAACCTTTAAAATGGCAAAATGACTAGTGTCAATTTCTAACCCTCGTGTTTGGATGTTGTGTTTGTGTGTGTATGTATGAGTGTGTATAGGTTGGTTTGTTGTTTAACGCCACACTCAGCAATATTCCAGCTATATGACGGCGGTCTGTAAATAATCGAGTCTGGACCAGACAACCCAGTGATTGATATCATGAGCATCGAGCCATGGATTTGAGATCAATGACATGCATCAACCAAGTCAGCGAGCCTGACCACCCCCTCCCGTTAGTCGCCTTTTACGACAAGCATAATGGCCTTTTACGGCAAGCATGGGTTGCTGAAGACCTATTCTACCCCGGAATCTTCACGGGTTGAGTGTATTTAACTTAAATCATGAATCTTATGCTTGTTTCTCCGTGCTTTTACAATGTAACCCAAATTTTCTCGGGAATAATAAAGTATTCTCTTATTTATATCATTTCTGAACAAAGTGTCATATCAAGGTTAGATCTCTGTCAAAACAGTGCCATGGAAAAGCCAAACAAATAGCCGAGAAATAAAAGTAAATACTGCATTGCATTAATCTGCATTTCAAAAAAAATTGGCAATAATTCATGGAATGATATTCACCTCGAACAAGTTATTTCCTATGTAATGTATGTGTTGAATGACCCTGACTTTGTTGTCAAAATATTGTTTTGACATTTGTTAAATATGGGGATAAATGTCATCTCTGAATGTTTGACATGATTTATTATGATTAGGGTAGTTCTAAGTCGGAATCACAACCGGGGTCTTTTCATTTGAATCAAATGTACAACATGTACAGTTTGGACATTTTTCTGTGATGTGAATGCTACTTATGTTTGTAGAATAAAAGAGACAGTCATCTGTGCAGCATCAATGCAAAGAAAGACCATAGAAGAGCAACAGTGAGTGGTAAATATTTTGAGATTATTCTGTTTGGTTCATATGGTTATTTTGCAAATATGTCTTCAGTTTGTTCCTTATCGTTGTGGGCACGGATGTCCTATTATCTGAGGCACTACAATTTTCTGTGCAGAGTTGCATCTCTTGGGCTTAGCAGAAACCTATAGTCATGGGTTCAAATCCTGGTTCTCCCCGATTATGTTGCTAGGTTTGTCAGCATTATACACATGCTCGTGGGATTCATCAAAGACCTGCATCACTTAGGGCTTTCTTCCCACATCAAGCTAACATGCGGTGATATATCTGGAATACTGTTCAAAGCAGTGTTAAAGCCAACTCATTTATTTAACACTGCATCCAGCAATAGTTTGGCTATATGACAAGGATTGTAAATATATATTTTTCCATGTTGATGAGTTGAAACAATCACTAAATGACATCTCTTAAAAAGATTCCCAGCATTCCAAGCCTAATTAATAGATAAGGTAGTGATTGAGTAGGCTCATTGATCGCATGTAATCATACCACAGTGATCTGGGATATTGTCCATAATAGTTATCATCGGTTTGTCTGGACCGAGTTCATAACATTAGTCACTGGTTTGTCTGGTTGAGATTTGAGATGTGATTATCTTATTATGTTTAGCATATAACAAGACTCACATATGACAACTTAAGTGATTTTGCTGCCTTCTATCTGTAAGTACATGTGGCAACCCATCTTTTTGATTGCTAAAATCTTTTTACATAATGCTGCAGAAACTGAAGTCCTGCTTGAGATCCCTGGATGAGTACTCCAGGTTGACAGTCTGGAAGGACGAGACAAGGGAGTCTCAACAGAGGCTGCACCCCTTCAGATATCAGAGGTGATTTGCAGACAGCGATGGCGAGGGTCCTGTTATTTCAATGGAGGCCGACCGAGAAGTTGTATGCCAAATGGTACTGGGACACACAAAGGCTGGTCTGGCTAATGTGAGAAGACCAACCAATGCCAAGCTGGAGTGGAATTCTTCCAGGACATTCAGGAAATTCTTGTCTTGAGCCATATGGTAAACACTTGAAAGGAATGATAAATGTGGACCCAAACACCAAATGGAAAGTTCACAATTCTACTAACACAATGCAGCAGAGATAGAGTCTAACTGGTATCCCCTCATCCTGGTTCCTGTTCATCCATGGCAATATAGAAAGAAAAGGAGGATTGAGGGAAAGTAAGTTCTCTGAACTGGTGAACATAATCCGTAGGTACTGTCAAGCGAACAGTTATCACACTCTGTTATGAGTATTGAAGAATAGGATGAAATTGCATACTGCATCAGGAACCATCATGTGAACACTGTTCAATGTGCGATATACTATAGGTATATGAATAAAAGAAATTTGATTGTTGCTTATGTTTCATTTGCCAGCTGTGTAAATAGGGATGTTTCATGATTTTGCCTCAGTTTAATAGCCACACTTATCTTATGAAACCATGCATTGCTTGGGCATCTCAAGATAAATAACACATGTTTCCTTTGCTCTGAAAACGTCTGATGACACATTGATCTGTTATGTCAAAGGTCAAAGTCACAACCAAACAAAAAGTTTGTTTGTGGTCTAACTCTTCCTTTGGACAGGGGTCGAAGTTGGAAAAAGGTCGTGTGTGATCTATATATACTACATTTTCCCCTAAATTGCCTTTTCTGCAGAAGTCTTAGTAACTCTTATACATATACTGGTTACATTACTTCCATATTTTGGTCAATGATATGTTGCATTCTACCATAGGACTGCATATTTGGTTTATGTGCTGGATAGCTCTTTGAAATGTTTTTGAAATATTTATCACTGATATTGAAGGTCAAATTCACACTCAAAAGTGATAACTCTTGAAGGGTTGAAGTGTAAGATCAAGGCAATAGTGAAGGGGTCATTCATAAAGTATTTCTGCAATTATAACTAAAATGCCTATTTCTGGAGATATTTGTGAAGTATTAAGCACATAGTTGTTATATTATTTGAATACACATATATGTGCAGTGGTTACAACTCCAGTGTCAAATTAACTCTCAATCCCTTTTAATAATAGAATTCACAGTAACTGAGGAAGAGCTTACTGTAGTACCATAAAACTAGGGTAGGCAAATTTCAATGAAGTTAGTATTTTGGATATAACAAGTACATGTTACGTTACAAATAGTCTTATTATCATCTCACTAGGACTAAAGGCCCAAGTGAGCACATTGTCAATGACCTTTTCTTTTTCTCAGTACAAACTGGAAGTCTGGACATGAAATTTAAGGATATCATTATACGAGAACTGATGTTTGTTCATTAAATAGCATTAACATCTGAAAAGGACAATATATGAAATTGAACAATTGTCTTCTCCAAACATATTTTAGGAGGATATTTACCATTAAAGTAACCCAGAATATTACAACAGCTACCTGTAATGCACAGGCTAACATTTTTTACCAGAAGCAAGTCATGAAGAAAATTTGCATCCGGATACCTTCCGGAAACCTTCCAGATGCCTTCAGCAACCTTCAAATTGCTTGGTATTTTCAAGTTATTTTTTCTATGTGTTTCACACTTAAGTGAACAAAATGCACCCCCCAAATTTTGACATTTTTTGGGGGAAGGTTTCCGGAAGGTTTCCGGAAGGTATCCGGGCCGGATCCAAAATGGGTAGGTATCCGGAAGGTTTCCGGAAGACGGAAACCTACACTTTTTTTGCTGTGTGGAGTCTTGCTTTCTGGATCCTGCACACTATGATACGGTGCATTGTCCACGACAATGAGAGACTTGGTAGGCAAAGCAGGGACTAATTTATCTTTCACCCACTCCAGAAATACATTGCCGTTCATTTCTGTGTGGTAGTCCCTGTTGTCTTTGACCTTGGCTCTAAAGACGAGGTCACAGTCTGGGAGAAAACCCTGACCAGCAGAACCAGCATGGAGAACTATGAGTCTTTCACCCTTTCCCATTGGTAACTTTCTACCAGACTCCTTATAGTCACCAGTGGGTACCCACTAACTGCTGGCTGTGGGTGACGCATTTAACATTGTCTCATCTAAGAAGACGGGCTCATATCCTTCTTCACGTTTTTGCTTGATGGTACGAAGGTAATGATTTCGGAGACGAACAATGTCAGACCATTCACACAACACAGCCCTATACATACAAAGAGCTTTTGAAGCTCGTTTCAAGAATGTATTAATTGCATAAAAAGGCTTTGTTCTTTCTGCTTCACTTCTAAAGAAATCATACACATTCAACATAAACTGTTTAACATGTTCTGAGTACAGCATCTTGTTATTGAATGAACACTGTCACTGTGTAGCACGTGCAGACCGTGATTGCGCTGTTCCTTCCACGGTTTGTCCCCCTACGTGTCATGTTCACATTTCTATACAAAATTACATGATAGTTTCTTAAAGAACTTCATCCGTCATGGGTCTTAAAATAAACAAAATTCAGATTTTGTTTGGTACAGGGTATTCGTGGTCAAGTACCATATTGATGTTTCATACACTTTTCTGCATTTCGAGTTCTTTTGCAATTCATCTTTCTCATTTGGAGTCAAACAGACTGTAGTTATAACCGTAGTATTTAACATTATCGATGTTTGAAATCAAAATATATACAAAAACTGTAAAGTGGTTGGGTTGGGTTGCACATATAATTTCTTCAAAAGACATAATCACAATAATTCCCACTCGAAACCATCAAAATGTAAATATGAAATATAGATTATGTCATGGAATTAATGAGACTGTCCAACACATTGTCAGTGGATGCCCAGCTTGGCACAAACACAGAATCTTAAACGACATCATTTAGAATGGCTCAATCATTTTATTATCAACTTCGCAATGCTTGTGGTTTGGACACAGAGGTCCATCCATGGTACGACCCAGAATTGTAGAGGGTGTACCATGGAAAATGATAAATACAAAATGCGTTGGAATAGGCCCGTATACAGTCTCAGACGTATCCAGGCAAGCAAACGTGATGTTGTCCTTTTTTATAAAATCCAGTGAAAACATGTATGTCACTGAATTTTCTGTCACTTTTGACCCTAATGTGACTGACAAGATTCAGGAAAAAAACATGGCACATATGCAGACCTCGCTTTCATAATGTCACGCATGCATCCCAAGTACCAAGTTGTCGGACATTGATCTCGGTGCCTTAGGTTTGTAGCCTCCTAATCTGTTGGCTGACATTGGAGAGTACCCGGGTTTGCTACCAGAAATGGAGCCCTTCTGACAATCTGGGTAATGCAGAAGGCTGCAGGGGATAAGGGCCCTGAGCTGATGATGAGTCTTACAAGCTTGGCTGTGTCAGGATCACCCAAATCCTCTTTGCTGCATTGTTTATTTTAATCTGTACATAATAATGATAGTATTAATAATACTGATAATAATGATAACAGGCTTCTCTTTCTCAGCTCCCTCGTGAGTATACAATCCGAGCTGCCTGTGTACCGGGTACCCATTTACTACTGGTTCAACACAGACAGATTTCAAACAAAGTCACTTGCCCAAGGAAGCGCCACATGTGTTACATTTTTTTCAGTGTGGGATTCGAAACTCGAGAAACTCTCGGGTGCCAAGTTGCCGAAAGGTGGTCGCCCATACAAAGACTCTCCGCGACCAACGTTGCTTGACTTCACCAAATTTCTGTTTCCAGTACTTCTGTACTAGGCTCAGTAGGTAGACAATTGTTATGTGTTCATTAGTTTTATTGACGTATACATCGTTGGTGCGGACTTGTGTACATGCACGGACACATCTGTATTTTTATAATGCAATGCTGTTGGCATTTGGTGAAAACGAACGCATGGGTACCTCTACGACCCAACAGCTTATAACAAGGGTACAGTGTAGAGTAGAGAGTTTTGCTAATCCCCTGCTTGTTACAATTTTATTATTAAATGGATTAACCCAAACAAAGAACCAATCTAAATGACTTTTAAATATTTGAATCATTAAGCACATTGACTGGAATCATTGTTTCTGAGTAAGCACTTCCATATCCACATACTGTATAAGTTATAATGACCAACTTGATATAGTATCACTAAGTGTACAACGATCAAATGTACATCACAGGTAATACTCTGATAAACATTTGCTTCCTCAAGGAATAATGACATACCGAAAGATCAAGGAGAACATTTATCGTTGATGGAAAATATGTAGAATGAAGCTTAACATTTAGCAAACGATGGTATATTGAGACTTGTGAAAAGGTATTGTTCATAAAATCGCATGGTACTTCACACCATGCTTGCAGAGATGACTTCATGTTTCAAGCCCGTTTTTAGGGCTTAGTTGTAAATGATCTTAATGGAAACTGGAAACAGGTATATTTAAAATACAAACATGGGCGAATACAAACGAACAGCAGCTATCATTACCAGCATCACCTGTTGATATCATCTTTCCTATGCTGATTTAGCATTTTTCTCAATTATCAGGTACTGGAACAAACGTTGCTCAGAACAAACCCGCATGGATGAGCTCAGTCTATCACTCGAGTCCTCCCGCCAGTGCAGCAGTCGATGGAGTAATACTTGCATACAAATTCGAATACGCAGTCGTCACCAACCCGTTTCAACCAAATGGCTGGTGGAAGGTTGATCTACAAACACAAGTACAGTCAGTTAGGGTTACCCTGTACTTCAGAACAGACTGTACGTATAGATTTATTTCCGTATTTGAAATTAATTTAGTAATCACAATCCTTTGTTCCTGGAATGACATAAATGTAACTATCATTATGTTAGAAACCTGTCTTTTTCTGGATATGTGTATTGAAATTCAAAATCATGTCAATCACTATGCCAAGGCTTATGGCATGGGGGATTATTTCGATTTTAATGACTTGTTATATACCATCAGCTCAAGCTGTTGTTTACGTTTTTGTGACAGAAAAATGTGTTAGGGAACACTGTAAAGATGATGTGGATATTATTAAAGAACGAGGGAAGAATAAGTATGGCTAGTGACGACACAACGACACAACGGTGAGTTCGCTTTTGAATCAGTACTGACCCTAATCATCATAAAGGGGTGAATGATCGTAAAGGGGATTCAAGGGCTAAGGATAGAGTTCCGGGTAACCTATCCTAACACTTGCGACATTTGGATGTGTTCAGCGCCAATATTATATACCTAATAAACTGCATTCTTGTGCAAAATTATGACAATCAATGAACCGAACAATATTATATGTATGTTACCATTTATAACCAATTTATCCACTTGAATAACGAGGAAAACACAATATAGAATATATATGAAAATAAAAATGCTTTCGTAAACTAGGGGTTACTTTAATATGAGCCGCTGGTGGCTATATTTAGTAAACAAATAATCAAAACTCTCAACACCGCTGGTCGTATTCAATGACATTGCGTGTAGAGATAATGGATGACTGGGAGGAGCTTATGCATACTCTATGACCCCTGACGTCACATAGCATTGTTTCGCCTGTGTGACTGGCAACAAAATACAACAAATTACGTCATAGGATATTGTCACGTGATTGAAAAGTTGGTGGTACTGTATTCTAATGGTAGGCCCAGAAACCACGTGTAAATTATATGATGCGCACTTAAAATCTCCACGTAGTTTTTAAAGATGTTAACTGAAGCTTAATGATTGCTCTGACGCTTCTTTTGGTATTAATGCTATGCTAGGATTATTCAGTTATAGTCCACCACAAGGTAGTATAAGTGCCCACGTACAAGAGTGTTTTCCTTATTGCATAAGGAGTAATTCCTTTGTTTTGTTTTGTTGTAGTCTTTTATCAAATACATACATGCGCACAGAAGTGTGCAGAAGTAATAAACTTTTAAACCTTGGTTCTCAATTTTGTCCATGTTTCACAAGACTGCCTCAGTGTTGGATCGGTAAAGTGATGACTGCTAGAACCTAAATCACGTTTGGGAAAGACAGTACATTTTCATAAATGAGTATGTCCTACATTTAGTAAAGTATATATTTATACTTGTTTCAGACAAGAAAAGACGTAATGGCGTGCAGCTCTACACATCTATGACAAATTCCCCTGATCCAAAAGAAGGAAATCTATGTCACAATGTAACAGGATGTCCTAACGGTACAGACATCCCTGATGTGCTGAATGTCACATGTCCCGGGACCTGGCGCTACCTGACGGTCTACACAGAGACTGATAATGATGGAGTTGGTCCTATATTAGACTTTGTTGAAGTACAGGTGTGGAGTAAGTAACCTGTTGGGCTTGAATCAGTATATTTATAAAGTATATATAATATACTTGTTAGAAAAATACCAAGTAATACTATTGTGTCACATTTTACAGTAAAGTACGACTTCATATATTTTACAAACTGATATTACGTAGCCTACTTTTCAGTATTTTCTTCGTCAATGAGTATATTTTTGTTGTCCATATGTGTGAACTAGTTGGGAAGGATTCACCAACCACATCACACACGTTTTGGGGAACTGTGTTCAATTACCTTATGTCACTTCAGTGTACAAAAATACATTATGGTAGCTCTCTGTACATGAATTGAAATGCAGGTTCAAGGTACGCATGAATAACTGACAAAAAAAATATTATATAGCAATAGTCCATCTATATGACAGTGCTCAGTAAATCATACGACAATCCAGTGATTGACATCAAGAGCACCGATATAGGCAAAAGGGATGTAATGACATGCATCATTAGCGAGTCTGACCACCCGATCCTGTAAGTCGCCTCTTACGAAATAGTTGCCTGAACATAGCATAACACATCATACAAAATATTTGTCTCAGCTCCTACGTATAATGTTTGAAAATGTGTCACTCGGTTCTGTCACGTGTCAGCCGTTGTTGAGCCCTGCTGGAAACAAATGCTATTTAACTTCAACGTACAAAAAACAATATGGCAGCTCTCTGTACATGAATTGAAATGTAGGTTCAAGGTAATGTAGGCATGAATAACTGACAATGAAATGTCCGATCGTGAAATATTTAGGGTCGTTAATAGCAATAGAGTCCCAGGATTATTCTAAATGTCATGGAAATGAAATTCTGTCAAACATTTGTGCACAGTCGAATACTTGACATCGGGAATTGATTTATTAAAGGTCAATGTGAACGATGTTCCATGAGTGATGCATACGCACTGTTAGACGACCTTCAGCAAAGGTCAGGAGTTCTGATGTGTAGGTGACACTTGCTCGGGAATAACAAGTTTTGAATAACCGATGAAACAGATTCTATAATGCGCAGTTTGCAAATTAACGGTGATAATTATATGAATGGATCACTAAAAATCAGCGATGACACCAGGTGTTCGCGAAAAGGGTACCCGTAGTAGTTTAGAGTCCCACAGATTGGCAGTTTGTCTTCAATATATTATTGTCTAAATTATAAAAACTGTTTTATGTGCTATTGATTTCTTCTAGTACCAAGTAGTCCAGAAGCCACAGATTGAAGGTCGTAACGAAAAGACCACCAGGCTACTTCACGCTTAAATTACTGATAAAAAGTCCGAAACTACTTTCTTGGAAAATAACAAAACAGTCACGCCATTCCATTCATCACCTAGATAGTAGTGAGTGAGTATGGCTGTACATCGCTTTTACCAATTTTCCAGCAATATCACTGCGGGCCCCACAAGAAATGGGCTTCACACATTATATCCATGTCGGGAATCGAACCCGGGTCTTCGGCGCTTTAACCACTCGGTTACCCGACCGCCTCTCCTAGATAGTAGATACCTTGTCTCATATTTTGCATCCCATAACCGGTCATGACACCTTATACATTTGAATATGACAGTCTTATATACTAGCATGCACCCCTGAGTACTATGGAGCTGACTGTGGCCAACTCTGCGCTGACCGCCATTGCAAGATGGACTCCAGCTGTCCTGACAAGATACAAGGGCAGTGTGTCGGGGGATGTGCGGCGGGGTATCAGGGAACAGATTGTACTCAAGGTAATGTTTTAAGCACGGTACATAGTATTTTGTTCAGTCATGAATTTTTATTGCTTAATTAATTATTGTTTCAATTTAACAACTCTGAACGTTTAAATTGTTCCGTCTCGTATCGTACATACTCAACAACAAGATTTCTATTTTCAGGTCATTGTCATTATATAAACATATGGCCGTAATAGTAGTTTCACGTTTGTGGATACCTTACAACATGTGTTCAATACAGAACATAATTTCAATTCCATATTTCGTTTCCGGAAATCATCTTGTTTCATAGCTCATTCGTCCAAATGTCAAAAGCTACGTTTTGATACACGACGTGAAGCAACGCTCCATTAATTCGTAATAGCATTATCACATCACGATTCGAGATATCAGTGTAAAAAAGCTACAGTTGATTACCGCTAATGTTTGAATGAAATATAAAATGCTGACTGAAAGATATATATTACAATTCATACAAGCATCCATATCCAAGCAACATGTCTTTGGTTCGTTAAGCTGACGACACTGACTCATATCAAGGACTTTTGATTTAGAATACGAGGCTTATTCCGTTTTGTTGTCTCCTTATACAGTCAACTCATATCGAAAATTAGGGAATTTATAAACGTTTATGTTTGCAAAAAGAAGAAAAGTTTCTATTAATGTGTGGCCTCTCTCATGTCAATCCAAGCTTAAGAAATATCATAAATAATGTGAATTCGGAAAGTACAAAAATATATACCTTTGTAACGATAAAGAATGTAGCGAATTTAGCGAAGTAAACACGTTGCTCATCATCCTTTCAGCCTGTGATCCTGGGAGATATGGAGAAGGATGTAGCAAGTACTGCAGGACCCGTCACTGTAAGACACCATCTGACACATGTGATCACGTGACTGGCATGTGTCCTGATGGGTGTGAAAGTGGTTTCATCGGAACTGACTGTTTCCAAAGTAGGTATATTGATTCATATTTCTTAACGCATTTCATGAATGTTTTGTATTGGTAACAGTTTATGTTGGTGATTTAAACATTTCACTTCAGAGTTCATTGAACTCAGTCCACTGATATAAACAGAGGATGGATGAAAGTTTTCTGATCAGTTTTCGGAAATGGTAAAATCGAAAAAAAGGTTCAAACGTTGAATTTGGAAAATATAGTCATTTGACGAGATAGAAGTGCTGCTATATACAATAATCAAATGGAAACATCGCGGTTCATAAACATGGGGGAATTTACAAAACAACACTCAGGAAGAAGCGTGAATAAACACGATAATGTCTGTCATTTAATGAATATCAATGATTCAGTAGCGTGTTTGTCCTCTATGTCCAGATATGCATGCGTACTCACGACGTCGGACAAGGATCGTTAGGCGTTTCATGACGCCATCAGTAATTGTCCCCTATTCCTTTCTCTGTGCCTGTACAATCTGACCTCTTTTTACTGGGAGATTGGCACGCCGCCGGATTATCTGGCCACATCAGCAGATCCAGAAAGAACGCACGTTGCTAGTTCCTACGTTGGCAAACTGGAACTCTACGTGCCAGACGCAAACGCGGAAGTCGATGCTGCTTCGTGATCGTGTCCCTATGACGTTCGTCGATGCTCATGACCATGTCAGTCACTGGATTGTCTGGTCCAGACTTGAATATTTACAAACTGCTGTCGTATGGCTGTAATATGGCTGAGTGGGGTGTTGAACAACCACGAAACAACTGGTACGCCCAAGAGCAGTCACATAAGATAATTTTATATTGAGGAACATGTTTACCTTGGTGCAAGGTGAGGCGACAGCAGTCTTCCATGGTTGTGAAGTAGCCTTCCACATCATGACCTGCCTGCAGTCCTTCCAGTCACTCTGTCTCGCCGCATGAATCTAATGATCTTCGTACAGTTGATTATTGTCCCCAAGTTCAAAACACAAATTGCTCTCCCTCGATGTAAAGCGGGCGATGTTGTCGCCTTCTTGGGCGTTTTACTGTTCACTGATGACCTATTGTGCCATGGTCACCTTTTTATATCCATATGAGAAAGATTATCATGCTTCTTTAGCAGTGAAAGTTTCATCAATGAAATCATTTTACGCTTGCAGCATCGCCAAAACGCAGCAATTTGCGACGAGCTGTAAACAGCTGCGTTACGTCGAACAATATTGGAACCTCTAAATAATTCCATTAACGTGAATTATGATATTATGTTCCAAAATGATTGGCAGTTTGTTTAAGGATATAATTTAAATTACAGATGTTATAAATTAAATCATATCTGCAGCTAAGAGACAGACAGACAGACAGTTTATTCAGTAAGAAGGCCATAGGCCCATAATACAGACAATGGTTGATTGCATTAACTATGCATACCAATGAAGAAATCGATTTAAGTTCTCTTAGCCATTGGACTTGATATAGATATAAACATGTGTTATGTACAACATCAAAGTTTTCTGACGAAATAATTTCAGTAAAAGATGTTACAGTTTGAAATTTGATATACTGTTTAAGATACATATTTCTTAGAATAACAACTCTGAACGTTTAAATTGTTCCGTCTCGTATCGTACATACTCAACAACAAGATTTCTATTTTCAGGTCATTGTCATTATATAAACATATGGCCGTAATAGTAGTTTCACGTTTGTGGATACCTTACAACATGTGTTCAATACAGAACATAATTTCAATTCCATATTTCGTTTCCGGAAATCATCTTGTTTCATAGCTCATTCGTCCAAATGTCAAAAGCTACGTTTTGATACACGACGTGAAGCAACGCTCCATTAATTCGTAATAGCATTATCACATCACGATTCGAGATATCAGTGTAAAAAAGCTACAGTTGATTACCGCTAATGTTTGAATGAAATATAAAATGCTGACTGAAAGATATATATTACAATTCATACAAGCATCCATATCCAAGCAACATGTCTTTGGTTCGTTAAGCTGACGACACTGACTCATATCAAGGACTTTTGATTGAGAATACGAGGCTTATTCCGTTTTGTTGTCTCCTTATACAGTCAACTCATATCGAAAATTAGGGAATTTATAAACGTTTATGTTTGCAAAAAGAAGAAAAGTTTCTATTAATGTGTGGCCTCTCTCATGTCAATCCAAACTTAAGAAATATCATAAATAATGTGAATTCGGAAAGTACAAAAATATATACCTTTGTAACGATAAAGAATGTAGCGAATTTAGCGAAGTAAACACATTGCTCATCATTCTTTTCAGCCTGTGATCCTGGGAGATATGGAGAAGGATGTAGCAAGTACTGCAGGACCCGTCACTGTAAGACACCATCTGACACATGTGATCACGTGACTGGCATGTGTCCTGATGGGTGTGAAAGTGGTTTCATCGGAACTGACTGTTTCCAAAGTAGGTATATTGATTCATATTTCTTAACGCATTTCATGAATGTTTTGTATTGGTAACAGTTTATGTTGGTGATTTAAACATTTCACTTCAGAGTTCATTGAACTCAGTCTACTGATATAAACTGAGGATGGATGAAAGTTTTCTGATCAGTTTTCGGAAATGGTAAAATCGAAAAAAAGGTTCAAACGTTGAATTTGGAAAATATAGTCATTTGACGAGATAGAAGTGCTGCTATATACAATAATCAAATGGAAACATCGCGGTTCATAAACATGGGGGAATTTACAAAACAACACTCAGGAAGAAGCGTGAATAAACACGATAATGTCTGTCATTTAATGAATATCAATGATTCAGTAGCGTGTTTGTCCTCTATGTCCAGATATGCATGCGTACTCACGACGTCGGACAAGGATCGTTAGGCGTTTCATGACGCCATCAGTAATTGTCCCCTATTCCTTTCTCTGTGCCTGTACAATCTGACCTCTTTTTACTGGGAGATTGGCACGCCGCCGGATTATCTGGCCACATCAGCAGATCCAGAAAGAACGCACGTTGCTAGTTCCTACGTTGGCAAACTGGAACTCTACGTGCCAGACGCAAACGCGGAAGTCGATGCTGCTTCGTGATCGTGTCCCTATGACGTTCGTCGATGCTCATGACCATGTCAGTCACTGGATTGTCTGGTCCAGACTTGAATATTTACAAACCGCTGTCGTATGGCTATAATGTGGCTGAGTGGGGTGTTGAACAACCACGAAACAACTGGTACGCCCAAGAGCAGTCACATAAGATAATTTTATATTGAGGAACATGTTTACCTTGGTGCAAGGTGAGGCGACAGCAGTCTTCCATGGTTGTGAAGTAGCCTTCCACATCATGACGTGCCTGCAGTCCTTCCAGTCACTCTGTCTCGCCGCATGAATCTAATGATCTTCGTACAGTTGATTATTGTCCCCAAGTTCAAAACACAAATTGCTCTCCCTCGATGTAAAGCGGGCGATGTTGTCGCCTTCTTGGGCGTTTTACTGTTCACTGATGACCTATTGTGCCATGGTCACCTTTTTATATCCATATGAGAAAGATTATCATGCTTCTTTAGCAGTGAAAGTTTCATCAATGAAATCATTTTACGCTTGCAGCATCGCCAAAACGCAGCAATTTGCGACGAGCTGTAAACAGCTGCGTTACGTCGAACAATATTGGAACCTCTAAATAATTCCATTAACGTGAATTATGATATTATGTTCCAAAATGATTGGCAGTTTGTTTAAGGATATAATTTAAATTACAGATGTTATAAATTAAATCATATCTGCAGCTAAGAGACAGACAGACAGACAGTTTATTCAGTAAGAAGGCCATAGGCCCATAATACAGACAATGGTTGATTGCATTAACTATGCATACCAATGAAGAAATCGATTTAAGTTCTCTTAGCCATTGGACTTGATATAGATATAAACATGTGTTATGTACAACATCAAAGTTTTCTGATGAAATAATTTCAGTAAAAGATGTTACAGTTTGAAATTTGATATACTGTTTAAGATACATATTTCTTAGAATAACGCCCTATACAAGTAAAACATGGAATTCATCTTCAATAAAAGATATACCATTTTCCTATACAATATGTACATAATCGTTCAGTGTATGGTACATTTGTGTATCTCCCCAAGTCAACTGCAAGTATAAACTTGCTACATCTGAAACGAGTCATACATATTCTCAGATGTACTGGTATGGGGAGTGTAAGATATTTTTTCTTCATTTAACAGGAATTTAAAATGTTCATAATAAAAGGTATCAGATATACTATTGATAGAACTACACCTTGATTGCTGAAGGTTATCAAATGATCTTTGCTTTAAAAGATGAAAAAATATCTTCACATTGCCAACTTCTTGTGTTAACCAAAACCTGATTAAAACAAGATGTTCTTAATGTGAGTAACCCATGTGGTGCGACCAGAATGGTCTTGTGATCTGAGCATTAAATAGCATTGGCGAGGCAGTCTGTGCTCGTCCAGACGCAGTAGCCTGCACCAATACTTGATGGCCCCTTGATGTTATAGTTTAAATCATATCTGCAGCTATTAGAACTCTCTATGAAATACTTACAAACTTACACCAGTTTCACTTTTGCCTTATTCAGCGTGTACCAGTATGATGTACGGCCTTAACTGTGCCAGCAACTGCAATTCCCGACACTGCAAGACACCCTCCTCTACATGTGACAGAGTGACAGGACAGTGTCTTGGTGGGTGTGAAGATGGATGGACAGAAATAGACTGCTCCAGAAGTAAGTCAACTTGTACCATTATAATATAATAAACAATACTGATCGTTTAGTAAAAAAACATATTCGTATTTGTGCTTGGTTCAACATAAGCACTGATTGAACAGCTATTGAATTTGAATTCATACAAATAAATCAAAATGCACAATATAATTTGTGGATTCAACTCAGCATTAACATTGCATACACTTGTTAGAAGTAGTAGTATAGGTAATGGGGATTCTGGACCACATCCACTGGAGCCAGATTTATATACCTATACCACCACTACAGGGGGATTTTTTTATGCAAAAACGCTGATGCGATTCAACGATCGTCATGATATTAAGTTAAATTGGCTCTAGCTCACCACTACCTGGAGCCAATCAATGATACCATTAGTACAGAAACGATGATGAGACTAAACTAAATTGTAATGAAAATACTCTCTATTATATTTATTGATACGTATACCATTATTTTTAACAAAGTGATATTCAACATTTTTACTAAGTTCTTCATTCATTTTACTAGGAGACCAGACTATATACTCTTCTTGGTAATTGGAAAGAAACAATTGATGACCGTATTTGGTTGGTTTGACATCACTGATATAATATATGCCTTGTGGTAATTCTCTCCATTTGACAGTTTTGTCCCTGAGCATAAATGCTTTGGTAGCTTTTTCGAGTTCTTCCTTTGTTGGTATGTAATCCTCTGTTATTATATACTTATGTAAGCATTCGTTTAAATGTGATCTAATGATAGTAAGCAATCTATTTTTAATCTCCAACCAGTTCTTTGGTTTTGGCACGGAATAATTGTCATGCTTGTTGTCTCCCCTGTTCTATGAAATTTTTTTTCTGATCTTCGCTAATATCACTGGTCTTACGAGAATTTGATCGAATTTCCTGCTTCATTGCGTTGTATTTGGTGAGTTCTGACAAAACTAAATGAAATTCCTCCTCGAATATCTTACAATTAGCCATTGCTGTTGAAATATGATCCTCATCGCTGTTCAACTTTTGCTTCAGCGAGTATCCGAATATTATCATGTTTTAATGCTCTCTTTTGTAAATTACGAGAAATGAATTTTTTTGCTATTCCTGCCAGTCCTGAGACTCCAGCTGCTATTTCCATGCAAAGTACGATAGGCACGGCGATTATAGTTGATAATAAACCAACACCAGCTACACCAAGTCCCATGCCAGCTGTTACAAGTGCGGTGTCAACTCCGTCGAGAGCATTCACGGCTCTGCGATACTTTTTATACAGTCCAAGTCTCAACTCCCTCTCCTTCTATATTCGATGGTTTATGTTGCTTATTTGATGTAATTTAAAACAATCAACAGTATCCATCTTCTCATTGAGCGCTGGATATAAACCCATAGTGTATGTGATTATATCATATAATAGTCTTTAATTGGTCTTGCTTCAATGTTTTGAGAGTATACATCAACCTTATTAAATGTATGTTATACGGCATGAATATCTTAGTAAGAGAAACGCTGTCACTTTTAATAATTTGGACCCCCCTCAAGGGTTGCAATGGGTAATGCTCCCATATAATACTGCAACGTTGACGTTGGTGTTTCTTTAGCAATTTAATTGATAGACCTTGTAATATTTCGAAGGCATCTTCTGGTGCATCTCCGAACAAGACTTCAATAATAAGCGTAGAAAGATCAGGTATCGCACTCAAGTTATCTTTAATACCATTGAATTCAGTAACCAAATTTAAACAAACATTTTTTACTGCTGGACGACTAAATAACATATAACCTTAGTTTTCTGGCAGGGGAGAGACTAACACACTTTTTCCTTTTGCTGGGATATAAGCCCCGAGTACGACCCCACTATTTATCATCTTATTTAAATTATGTGCCTTACCCGTCATCACATACGGTGGGGTAATGATGATATTCAGTAGCGAATCGATTTTTGCTTTGATCATAGTCCATTTATTATCATCGTTTGCGAGTAAGATTGTACGAAGTGTTTTTATTGAGTCTACTAACGTCGACATCGCTTAAATCTCCTAGGTAACCCCTGAATGTAACTTCTTTCCGCTTGTATACATTATCTTGTAAGTGTAAAGCATATAACCTACCATGGGTACCGGGTTTACCGAATCCTTCTGTGTCTCCGAGATCGGAAAGCGCAATTGTATTACATTGTCTGAGTGTTCCAGGGCCTGATGAATCAACCATTATTTATAATATGGAGTGTTACACTCAAGTATCCTATATGTACAGATTGATGTTTTAAATCTAACGCAGAAATTTTGAGGTCTGAAATAAACCCCTCTTTAATTTTTATATTGTAATGATGAGAAAGATTCCATTCTAACGCTATTATATTTTTCATCTTTGACTGGAATAGCTCTGAGTAGAGTTGAAGGACTTTCAAGTTGAATATTATCAGTCTTACTTATCTGATAAAGATGGATGCACAACTCTTTATAGCGAACTAAATCGGGCAATTTAAATCCCCCAATGGTATTTGTCAGTAGCACTGTTTTCAGTTATAAATATCTCATTATTTCTTCTCACATCACCTATATTGATCCACCGTGGGTATTACGTTACATCACAGAGGTTGACTTCAAGTTGATCATCCAAGTTATCGATAGTATGAAGTAGTTCAATAGACTTACCATTTGTTATTCCTGGGAGTGTAACATACATATTAAATATACAATGATACTATATCATAACTTGAATATGAAATCAACTTACATTACTATCAGTCGTTTTTAGTAAGTGCCTCTGGTGCTATTTTGTGTGTGTTAAATTCCCTGATATCTTTGAAAAATACAGTGTCACGGCAACTAGCGATAAAATGGTGCAAGATTGGTTTCACAATTTTGGCAGAACCAGTTAAACTTTGTCATATGGTGTGCAACAACAGGATGTGGTGTATCTCTTTATGCCCCAGGATTTGAACTAAATAAGTCTGTTTTATCATTTCACGTGTACTATCAGATTAGACGAAAACCTAAAAAAATTAGTGCCCCATTAACGCAGGATCGAGCAAGAAATGCATCAAATAATCCGTACAATATGTGTGTATACGAACGTATTTGTCAGGAATTTAATGTTTCTACGAGTAAAGATTGGCGTCTGAGTGCAGTTAACCATGGTCTAGGTATTCCGTACGCTGGTGCACACGCTGTTAAAGAAGTCAGCGATGATTTACTGAAAAGAGGTCGGCTTCTTCCGAGCTTTGCTCTCTCAAGTAATGAGTGGAGAGATGATCGTATGAACTTTAAGGGTGGTGTTGCTTTCACCGTCCAAAAGGTTGAGCAACCACCAGGAAATGCTTGGAATGAATTTCTTAATGATAAAACAGAAAATAATTTTACTCACCCAGGAGTTGTAAGAGTTAATGAATCAATAAGAACTTATACATGGGCAATTCTTGGTGCACAATCGCAAACACTAACGAGAATCATTGGTTCTGGGACGGCGCTCCATGCACAAAAACAGTTTGTTGCAATCGTGGAGGATGCCATAATTCACCAGTTGACATTCCATACTCTATAAAACGTTATCAAGATGTATTACAGTACACTCAATCCAAAGTAAATTACGTTTATTCACCGGGACTATACATGTCTCTGAGTAATATGGAACTTAAGATTTGTCAAGTGATAGGCTATAATAATAAAATTGTCATTGCTTCCGATCAACAAAAACCAGGTATAAATTCAGATATTAACACCGATTTAATAACGCAAACAAACACGGGTGAAACGGGAATAGTCAAGCCACAGACACCACATGTTTCACAACCGCAACCACAACCGCAAAACCACATGTGCCACCACATATTGCAGCTAAAAATCACCAATATAACGATGAAAAAGCAGCTCTTATAGTAGGTGGAGTCACGGCTGGTTTACTCATGATTTGGTTAAATAGTTCTTAATGAACTGATTTCGATAAATAGTCTTTAGCGGATACGTACAACAGCCCTGCAATTTCTACGATCAGTGCCCACAAGTTTTGACTAAGCCAAGTGGTGGTCTTAGCTAATAAATTCAAGAGCCAGGAAACAATACTCCCTATTATACTGGGAAGTACAGACGCGGCTTTCCCAGAGAGCTTTCCCAGTGCTGAACCTAATGCTTTCAAATGTCTTTTTATCCACTCTTTCACACCGTTTTTATCAGTAGGTGGTGTGGGTGGTCCGCTGCCACAGGTTAACGCGAGAGTCAAAGTCGATATAATAAATCCCAACGCGGTTAAAATACTAGTAATTGTTATCCCCTGTTCTCTGAACAATGTTTTAATTTTATCGGCCAGTGTAGTGTCATCATTGAGGACTTGATCAATAGTTTCTCAAATTCGACTGATTTGTGAACGAAGTGCCTTTTTATTATTGGAAGCTGCCTCGAGGCGGGCTGATCTTTCGTCTTCAGAGCTGCGCAATCTTTCTGCAACGCAGTATCTACTGAATTCATCACCCGCCTGCTCAAGTTTTGCTTTCTCATAAGCTATATGCTTGTCGATGAGTTCAACCCGCATTGTTTGCATTGCCTTGTCAAGGCCTCGTAATTCACTAATACTGAACTCCAAGGATGGTACCCGTAACGTTGAATTATCGTAGTAGGTATCAAAGATTTCCTCGAGACCGTCCGAGGCCAGCTCTGAGCTTTCTTCCAAATTTATTCCGAAGAACCTTAGTAGTCTTTGCGAAAAGTAGTTTGGCGAATAGCTTTTCTCGTGAGTAGTCGACAAAACTTAATTCATCACAAACAGTGCTGATACTGTGTTTAGCAGCTATCGAAGACAAGGCTAGAGGCATACGAGTACGAGAATTCATAAGATTAATAGCCGCAATAAAAAGTCGCAATGTTCCTTTACCATGTAATTCAAACTTTGAATAGTCACGACCAATTGGGCTAACATCTTTAAAGGTTTCGTAATAATCATTAACGGTTGATTGTAAAAGTTCATCGTTAAGATTCATGCCACCAAAGCTGGTTTCATCAGTACCCTCTTCGATTGTACTAGTATGAGTTATGTTATCTAGATGAAAATCATCCATTTTTATATTAAACATAAGGTTACATAATTTCATATAACAATGACTTCGCAATACGGACGCAAGTTAAACCCACAAAGTAGCCTTTGGGATTCATTAGAGGTCAAAGCAATTCGTCAGTCTGTAACTATACCTAATAACCCGAGTACCATTGATCAGAATCAAACGCTTCTAATGATGTGTTAGTTCCGGGAACTGTCCGACTAGCATATATGATTAGTTTGACTTCTGCTGACGTTAAGAGGGAGCCTGTTCAAAACATTGGTCGTGCTATCGTTAAGAAAATCGTGATTAAAATTAGTGGTAATGAGGTTTTGAGTATCGATGATAGCAATGTATACTATTGTTACATGGATCTCTGGAGAACGGATAAAGAGCGGGAAAACTTACAGTACCAAGGTATTTGTAATCGGAACACATTGAGACTGTGTATGGGTGCTGATAATGGTGATAATACCGTTGTAAAAGATCAAGCTGTTGCCAGCACATTAGGTAACCAATTCTATATTCCGCTAGACTTTGAATTACTAGATAGTCACATGCCCTTTTATCAAGCATCCCTAGGTGATAGGTTAGAATACGAACTCACTTTTAATGACTATGGCAGAGTAATCAGAGCTGCTGAAGATGCTAGCTATTCCACTGACAATATCTCACTGGAGTATGATATGGTAACAGATCCTGAATTAGCCAGACAAATTCGTAACAAGTATACCGGAAGTTTAGCCATTTTGTACGATCGCGTGCTTCAACACTGAAAGATCACAAGGAACAAAAAAGATACGACGTGGAATATCAATCTAAACGTCCCCACAAGATCATTGAAGGCTCTTTTAATGTTGTTCGAGGACCCCTCCGATGTATTTAAAAGAAATACCGAGAAGTTCTACAATCCCAAGATAACAAAAGTAGAACTAACTATCGAGGGCGTGCCTAATCAATAATATAGTCAAGGAATGCTAGCGTATCAACAATGGGATGAGATTAAAAAACTCCCTTCTATGAAATGAAGGCCAGGAGTTAACTTGGTCGCGAAAGATCTGTCTCTCAGGAATGTATCAATGGGTGAATACCTCACCACGAAGTATATGCTATGGCTCGACATGCGAACCACGGAAAGGATGACCTACTACACGGTAGTGGACGGAGAATAGAAAATGCTAGTGAGGGTGTTACTATACAGATAACGAAGCTCCAGGAATCGGCTGGTAAATTAAACATATATTTGTATGTGATTATGAATGCGCAACTTAATATCCAGAATGGAAGATTCGTGCAAGCAATCCATTAATAATCTTTTACCTAAAGAACCGCACTGCGCTATCATCTCCGGGCAAATGGGTTGTGGAAAAACAGCTTTTATTCTAGATATTTTAGAAAGTCATTATCGGGACGTTTTCGACCATATTATTATTCTGTGCCTGACTATAAGCGTTAATAAAACATACCTATCGAGAGATTTGGTAATGAATGACAATGGGGTGTACAAAGTTGATTCAGGCGATCGTTTACAAGACTGTTTACGAGTATGTCATGAAAAATACAAAGGAGAATCAACCCTTTTCATAATAGACGACTGCAGCGCGAGTAAAGAATTTACCATAAAGAAAGATGTGATTTCATATTTAGCATTATCCGGTCGACATACTCAGCATAGCGTTTGTGTACTTACTCAAAAATACAACTCTGTTCTGAAAGATCTCAGAGAGCATAATTGGTTAGCCCTGTTTCATTGCAAAGACCGAGATTCATTTGAGGAATGTCTACACGAAAATGATGTTATTTATACCAAGCCCGAACGAGATAAAGTCAGAAAACTGTAAGCTTCAATGAAGCACTGTAAACTCGTATTAAAAACCGATCAACCAGCTGCTTATGCAATTGCTTCGCAAAAATAGCAGTTGCTAAGCAACATTATAGCAAATACAGAAACTGCTAAGCAAAAATAGAAACTGCTACGCAAAAAATACAGCAAAATTATAGCAAATATAGCAACTGCTAGGCAAAATTATAGCAATCTTAGCAAAATATAGCAAAAATAGCAAAAATACGATAAATTGAACATTAGCAAAAATAGTAAAAATATAGCAAAAATATAGCAAAAATGGCAACTACTGAGCAAAATTATAGCAACTGCTAAGCAAAATTATAGCAAAAATAACAAATATATAGCAAAATATAGCAAAAATAGCAAAAATATGATAAATTGAACATTAGCGGTTATTATGTAATGATGTGGCTTGAAATCCTCATTCTTTTGCAACATTTTATTATTACTGGTTGTATTGGATAAACCAATATTATATTATGTTAGACTTAAATATCTCCTTAGGTATTGCATTATGGAATGCGATGAAATCATCGAACAAATGCTCAAAGAACCAGATCAACATGCAGAAGAACATGTAGATAAATCTTTAGATAAACATAGAGAAAGACTTGCGTCTTTGGTAGCTGGTGGAAAATGTTCCTAATATTTGGGGTAAAATTATGCCAATTTAAAAAATTGATAACATGACCGATGAAGATATTAAAAAACTGTACGCGCGTTACGAGTCTAGACTGGGAGCTACCATGGCTAAAACAATAGGGTCGGCTATGTTACAACTATACACAGTCGTAGCTGGTACGTTTCTCCCTATCCCAGCAGAACATTGCCCGTATTTATTAGAATCTCTTGAGAAAGACCCATTCATCGAACACGCTATAAGCGCAGTGAGCTGTGAGTTTTATCATAGATACGGAATGTTCTTAGCTCTACTCACCACAGCTTTAATAACGGCTAGGTATTGTCAATTTAAACATACATGCCCACTTAATAATAATGGAGACTCAAGTGACACCACAGATTGTGGAGATGCAACAAGTGAACGAGGAAATAAGCCCGATTGTACAATTACAACAGATTGTGAATGAGGAAATACCAGCAATTGTGAAATCACAAGCCAGGGTTACTGAGAACCCCAGAAAAATCACCGCTGGTAGGAAGGGCGGGCTAGCAAGGAAGGCTAGAAAACTAATACATAATTCAAATATTGAGCATAGTCGTCTGATTAAAACTTGGGCTCCCTATGCACTAGGAGTTGTTGCTATAGTGGTGGTATGGTTGTTTTATAAGACCGGAGAAGAGAAAATGTCACCCCCGATTAAACAACAACAAGTTCAATTAGAGGTTAGCCCCCATATAATCCTATAAAAAGTATGACTACTCCAGTTACAGACGGTAAAATGTTGGTAAACGCAGCGTATCATTCAGCAGTGGTCAGCGGCTTGGCCATTGGCTATGTCCGTATAGCTAAAATGATTACTTAAGCCACACCACCAAAGCTAGATTTTAATGGTTATGATATCGGTATGATGATTCTTGATATTGGATTAGCAATGGCTACAAAAGATATGCTCATCAAAAAAGGGCTTATCCCGGGAGACATAATGAAGTAATTAAACATTTGAATATTCTTTAATATTGAATATGGCAACAATTGCGATGATGGTCGGTGGGGCCATTGTTAATGCTCTAGCTTTTTCGGGGAGTAATTATTTATTTTCTACTCTGAGGGAATCAAACACTAAAGAAGTTGAAGAGGAGCGTAAACGACATAATAAAGCATTACAACAACTCGAAGCAGCCCAGTCACAATGGACCAGACAGAGGATATTAAGATTAGATTTTATTAATGAAGAACTGGGCAAGGACATTCAATTGAAACGCTTAAGGATGTTGAATCTGCCATGAATGAATACTTCCTAGTTTATGGAAAGAAACTTGATCCAATACAGAGACCAACAATAAGTCAGTTTTATACATCATCAGAGGAACAAAAATACAGAGAGATAGCATTCATAATGTTGGGTTGACTGGTGTGGCTATTTTAGGTTATACAATAACTACACATAAACCATGACCTGTAAATAACCCTGACTGTTAATCTATAAATAACTCTGACTGGCTGTTAAGTTATGTCTGGCTGACTGTTGTCTATTTTTAGCTACACACAAGCTATGAGCTATTATGTATCAACTAATCTATAAATAGCGATAACAGCTATGACTCACCAGTGGAGATGTGATTTGCATTTAGACAAATGATATGACAGATGTATACACAGTAAAAAAAGTGTTGCACCCCCACATTAATACGTTTGATACATCACAACATTTAAAACGCCAGATTCTGGTTTTAATGGTAGGTATTCCTTGGGGATCTGATGTTAAATGTGTAATGTTTTCTAATCTAATGATCACCAAAACGTAGCAATCAGCACGTGAATTTCATGGTGCATGACATTTGCAGATTGCAGTATCTTCTTTAGCTCAACATCGCTATAAAAGATGTTCTCTGACAGCCCAGTTTATTGTAACCCACATTGCCGGGTAGACGATTGTCAGAAGCAGTCAAGTGGCAGATTATTGGCCTTCATGGAGCAGGTCTTTCGTTCAAGGAGATTGGCAGAAGAACCGGACATGACTACTCAACAACAAGCTGTTTGGTCAGAAAACACGCACAAACTAATGATGTAAGGAATCGCAGACCCTCTGGCAGACCACGTAAGACCACAGTTAGTGATGACAGAGTGTTGTTGAGGGTGGTAAGGCGTCATCCATTTGCTACAAGCACAACCTTGAAACGTCTTTGGCTTCCTCGTCAACAGTTCAGTACCCAGACCGTGAGAAATCGTCTTAAAGCTGCAGGGTTGAAGTCCAGAAGGGTTATCAAGCGACCTAAACTCACAGACAACCATAAACGACTACGTCTAGCCTGGTGTAGACTGAGACAGAACTGGAACTTGAGGTCCTGGAGAAGAGTCCACTGGTCGGACGAAAGCAGGTTCCTTCTGCATGTTGTGGATGGCAGAGTGAGAGTATGGAGGCGTCCTGGAACAGCTTATACTGCAAGAAACATCATGCCAACTGTACCATATGGAGGTGGATCTGTTATGGTCTGGGGATGCTTCTCATTTGATTGTAAGCTTGATTTAGTGACCATACGAGGCAACTTGACAGGGGAGCGCTACATCCAAGAGGTGCTGAATCCAGTTGTGGTGCCCCATTTTGACAATCATCCACTGGCCACCAGACCGATATTCATGGATGACAATGCCAGACCACATCGTTCACGAGCTGTGACCCAGGTTATCCACAACAATGCTCTGACGCAGATTCCATGGCCAGCAATGAGTCCAGATCTGAATCCTCTGGAACATGTATGGGACATTTTGGGACGCCTGATTTATCGTCGGGACCCTCCTCCACAGAACTTGCGTGAATTGGAAGCAGCATTACACGAGGAGTGGCAGCAGCTGCCCATGGAGCGATTCCAACATCAGGTGAGGAGTATGAGACGAAGACTTCAAGCTGTGATCCAAGTGCTTGGTGGAAGTTCTCGATATTGACTTACTGTATTCGTCAAATCTCCATATGACATTCTTCCCCTATTGGATGAATTTGGTCACAAAAAATTATTGAGATGTCACCATACTTAATGCGTCTTCGTTGTTCGTTCATTTTTCGTAAAAGTTCAGCATGAGATTATTACATGCCATAAGGTCATGGAATACCCCATTTAAGTTCATTGTATAGACAATACACTGGTTTGTTGGTATACATGAAATCCTGGTTATAATATTAATTCGGTTATCTTTACACCCTTTCAAAACACCCCTCCATGAAAAAGTATAGGGGGTGCAACACTTTTTTTACTGTGTATATAACCATGAATCTGTGCAGATTTACACTCATGGGAAGAAAAATTCAATGCAACCGACGTTGTGTTAGTATTTAGTGTGGTATCCACTCTTATTACATCAGGCAGGGAAACATTAACTATACATGTTCTGTATGTGGGATAGGGGTCAAAGGTCGTTATTGTTTATGTAAGAAACACGGTGCTGATAGGGTCAGGAACCAAATTATTTACTCTAGGAAGAGAGATTACATCAACGAGAGGAATAGGTTGGTGAGAATACGTATTTAGATATTTGAAAAACAACCATTTAAAGATTTGACTAATTTTGCATATACCATTAAATCACAATGTTTTTTGCCAGAGAGTTGAATGCCTTGGCAAAGCAACATGGTCTACATGGATATTCTCGAATGAGAAAAGCTGAATTGATCACTTTACTAGATTATAATCAATCCGATGATGTTGATAATAATGAGTTAAAATTTGTACCCACAGCCGGCGTTAGTAAATATCTAAGAGGTTGGAAGATGGATATTAATTCCAACATGGATGTTAATGATGTAAAGCCTATCGTACCAGGCAAAATTAACGAGGAATTAGATGATTTACATAGTATAAAATACCAGCTGACGATTAAAATGTCATTGAGTAAAAGTAACATAGACGATAGCACTGAATATACCGAACCATATTTCCGAAGCAATCAAGAAGTTTTAACCATATCCGATACTATAAACGCATCATTAGATACATCAATTCAGAGGATACAAGAAACTTTAGAACGCTGGACTAATAGAGGTTTGGGTTGGGGTGTGGATAAAATCGATAGTTTAGATTTAGATTTAGCAAATTATATGCCCTTCAAAGGTGGATCTTATATAGATTTACCGCCGTATTATAAAAAGAGAAAAAAAGCCATAATTAATGTAAAAATAAAGGCAATTACTGTTTCAGAATGATGATAAGATCTGTATTTTTTCCCATAGACAAACATCGGGATAGACTTTCTAGCTATCCTCAACCTAAACCTCGATGGTATAGACGAACCTCACCAATATCACAAATTAATAAGGCGGAAAAGCAAAATAATTTAGCTATAAATGTTTTCGGACACTCTTCTAAAGGAATGGTTGCACACAGGATAAGCTCCGCTCCGGAACATATTCCCAGAATCAATTTATTTCTGATTGAAAAAGATGGTAAATATCATTATACATGGATAAAGAGTTTAAGCAGTCTATTATGCGACCAAACAAAACATAAAGAAAAGAAATATTTCTGCGAAAGATGCCTACATGGGTACAGCAGACAAGATCTATTAGAGGCGCATAAAGAAGACTGCAGAGGTGTTGGACAGAATGCTATCAGGATTGATATGCCTAAAGAGGGGAAACATATATTAAGATTTGAACATTATTGTAATCAAATGCCAGTACCGTACGTAATTTACGCTGACTTCAAAGCGCTTATCAACCCTATAGAAAATACTGAATGCAATACTGATAGTAGTTTTACGGTATGATGGGAAAACAAACCCACCCGTTATTTATAGAGGTCCCGATGCAGCGGGAAAGTTCCTAGAATATCTACAAACCCATGTGTATGACGAGGGATGATTGGAGGGCCTATAAGAAGTCAACGAGTTGTCCTGTTTGTAATAAAGCCCTGAATGGGGATTCCGTAAGAGATCATTGCCACGTCACGGTTAATTATCGGGGAGCCGCGCATAACGAGTGTAACTTGAAACTAAAAATGAATTCTCAAACAATAACCATCCCCGTTGTGTTTCACCACCTTAGAGGATATGATTCACATCTCATTATGCAAGACTGACGGCGGCTTAACGTGCATTCCTAATAATATGGAAACATATATATCATTCTCGTTGACTAAAACTATACATTATACGGACAAGGATGGGAAAGCCAGAATAAAGCAAAGTAATGGACTTAGATTCATAGACTCCGTACAGTTTCTGTTATCTTCCCTGGACAATTTAGCTAATGCGAACAATCCCGATGACTTTGCGATAACAAATCAATATACCGATCGGTTAACTCGTCATTTGTTGCTGAGAAAAGGTGTATATCCTTACGAGTATATGGATGATTGGTCTAGATTTGTCGAAACTAAATTACCACCCCTTGTATCATTTTATAGTAACTTAGTTAGGTTGTAAGAATTTAGGTGATTATCACGATCTGTACTTAAAAACCGATGTACTGTTACTCGCCGATATATTCGAGATATTTAGAAAGACATGTTTAAAAAAATACGGCTTGGACCCGGCATGGTACTATTCCAGTCCCGGACTATCGTGGGATGCATTGTTGAAGAAGACTGGTGTAGAACTAAAACTACTCACCGATTATGATATGACCTGTTTATTGAGAAAGGATTAAGAGGTGGTATATCGATGGTAGCGAAAAGGTATTCTAAGGCTAATACTAAATTAGTGGAAGGATATGATCCGAGTAAACCAGACACTCATATATTATATCTCGACGCCAACAATTTGTTTGGATGGGCTATGAGTCAACCTTTACCCAGGGGTGGTTTTGACTGGGTCGATGATATCGAAGTGAATGATATCCATAATATCAATGTGAATGATGTGAATAAAGGGTACATACTAGAAGTTGACTTGGAATATCCAAATTCGTTACATAAAGATCAGAACAGTTATCCACGAGCTCCCGAGAGATTAATGGTGAATAAAGATTGGATGTCGGAATATCAACACTCCTGGGTGGGTAATACAAGGTTAGCTAACGTAGAAAAACTCGTACCAAATTTGATGGATCAGACAAAATATATAGTTCACTTCAGAAATATCCAGTTATATCTATCGTTAGGTATGAAACTAAAGAAAATACACAGAGTTCAAAGTTTGATCAAAGCCCTTGGATGGAGCCCTATAATAGGCTAAACACAGATTTAAGAAAGATAGCTACCAGCGATTTTGAAAAGAATCTTTATAAGCTCATGAATAACTCAGTATTTGGAAAAACTATGGAGAATCTAAGGAAGCGTGTTGATGTTAAATTAGTCAGATCTAATGAGGAAGAAAGACACAGTAAGCTTATAGCCAGTCCGGCTTTTAACAGAAGCAAGATATTCGATAACGACTTAGCAGCGTTGCATATGCAGAAGAGTAATATAAAATTCAACAGACCGGTGTATGTTGGTATGAGTATTCTTGACTTGTCAAAACATGTATGACTTTTATTACAACGAACTTAAGAAGCAATATGGTGATAGATGCGAGGTGTAATATACCGACACAGATTCTTTGTTGATGGAAATACAAACCGAGGATGTGTATAAAAATAGCAGAAGCAATAGATATGTACGACATGAGCGATTACCCTAAAGATAATCCACTGCACAGCATAGTAAATAAAAAGGTGTTAGGTAATATGAAGGATGAATGTGCTGGGACTCCTTTTGCGGAGTATGTTGGATTAAGACCTAAGATGTATTCTATAAAGAAGTCCGATAATGGAGAGATAAGAAAAGCTAAGGGTGTTAAGAAGTATGTGGTAAAAAAGCATATCAAACACAAACAGTATAAAGAAGCATTATTCAATGGTAGAACATTCAAACACAAGATGAACTCTTTAAGAAGTTACAATCATAGGATATATGGATTAAGAATGAACAAGACATCATTATCCCCCTTAGATATAAAGAGATGGATTGATAAGGATTGTGTAACTACCTATGCTTATGGTTATTTAGGGCGGTAATACTGTATCGTCGGGAACTATGAGCAACTCTTCTCGTACAAATGCCTTGCCCTGTCCATCTTTAAGATAATAAAGAATAGGCTCTCCTTCTTTCATAACCAATCGACTAATGTTATATATCTTAAGGTACCAAGTTGGATCGGTTGCACGACGTAGGCCTCCTTCGAGTTCACCGGGCTGGTATAAATAACTTACGCTTACTCTATCCGGAAGTTTTTGTTCTTTACCTCTCCTCGGTGCTGAAGATTTGGAAGTCACAGATTTCATTTAATCTCATCGGATTGTTTCTTCCCAATTAATCTCGTTACTTAATTATTCAGCGCTGATACAACAGCTGATAATCGTGTCACCCATTCGGTTGATCTCAATCGTTCCAATTTCATTTCGATCCCATACTGATAGCCAAACAAACGTTCCCCTAATGTCCGGTTAAATCTTTCAACGATGGCTTGACTACGGTGGGCCTCTTTTTCACCATGCCTGATTTTGACATAGTGCTTTGTTAAAAGTTTAGTTACTGATCCCATAAACTCACGACCAGGATCTTCTTGAAATAGCTTGGGCCATTTTAGGGATCCACGTTTATATATGGGACTCAGTGCATTAGCTACTTCTGTTGAATCTTTCGAGGTTAATGGCTCAGCCTCTTTGTATCCACATCCACTACGGTTAAAGCGTATTTATACGTTTTGCGTCTTACTTTATCATAAGGAAGAAACAAGAGGTCAGCCTGATGAACTTCATTCGTTGTAAAAATATAAACTTCTTCCTTGGTATAAAAGGTGGTGCTGGTAAGTATATTTGCCACATCGCTTGTTTCATTAGCCAATCCTTGGCGACATCTTTAGACACCTTAGCCGCAGTGGCTAATTTATCAGTGGTTCATATTGGGAAAGGGAGGTCACTCTAATTTCAAACGGGAGCTATCTCCGTTGTTTTTGTATTTGCGAGAAATGGCGTCACCCACGCTGAACATTGTTGGTCCAGCTATTAAATGCCCAGCTTATCCCTAAGGTAAAACGTAAGGTAATTAAATGTTTGAATGCATTATATATTTATGTTTCCATCAGTACATCTTCTAAGAATGGTTTAGTGGTGATAACCATTTTCCAAAATGTGGGCCCACATTTTTCCCGTCATCTATGGTGATCGAAACAAGTGGGCCCACATTTGTATTTCGCCTAGCTTCGTTAGGTTGTTTCGTTAGTTCTGATAATCAATCCCTAAATGTGGGCAGACGTTCTTCCATCATATTGATTGCAACAGGAGGGACCACATTTATTAATCGCGAAATTCTACTTAAATATTGATCATCATTTTCTCAAATGTGGGCCCACATTGTTCCCGTCATATATGGTGATCGAAACAAGTGGGCCCACATTTGTATATCGCCTAGTGGGTAAACGTTCTTCCGTCATAGTGATTGCAAAAGGAGGGACCACATTAAAAAATCGCTAGCTTCATTAGCTTTGCTTACTTATAACCATTTTCTAAAATGTGGGCCCACATTGTTCCCGTCTTATAGTGATCGAAACAGGTGGGCCCACATTTTTAAATCGCTGGGTTTCTAAAGGTTGACGAAGTCATTTAGGCTATTGGGCTCATGTTTGTCATTATGTGACATTTTATATTATTCATATTTTGTAATATTGATGGGAAATATCTTTATAAATCATTTCGTGTGACATTAATTCCATAAAGGCACAAACGTCTTTGAAGTTTGAAAAACTGCGTCATAGCTTACCACACTAGTTTTACAAAAATAGCTACCAAGCAAGAAACATAAATCTACTTCAAATTAAAATTACAGAGGCAATACCACTCATTCTACCTTTTCCAGGATAACACATCAATCTAATCATAAGTATTGGTGGCGATATAAGCCTGAACATATGTCTACACTTGAATTGATCTCGGACATGATAAAAGCCTCAGACGTTTCCGAGAACTTGTTCCATAAAAGGAATAACTCATGAATATTAATAACCCCACGACCTAGTTTGGCAATGTTCGTAGAAGTGAGTTCTGCTGTATTGCCATCTTATTTGTACATTTTAATCCAATTATAAGTCATTATACTTATTTTAAATAGACAAATTATGAGTTCGTTATGCGGGTTTGTTTACGTTGTATATATTCTCAACAACAAGTGCGTTTAGTTTCGAATGTGGGCCCACCTCGAACTTTCGATTAGGCAAACGGAGTTAGCTCCCTTCTCGAACCAACGATAATGCGGTTTCGCCGTTTCTTTTAACACGAATCATGACGATCGTTGAATCGCATCGTCGTTTTTGTATAAAAATTTCCCCCTGTAGTGGTGGTATAGGTATGTAAATCTGGGTCCAGTGGAAGTGGTCCAGAATCCCCATTACCTATACTACTGAAGTAGTTTGTCATTATTGGTGACGTTGCAGTAAACGTTTGATCCAAGAAATCTTTTTACAGAGGAGCATCGCCCACACTCAGCAATTTGAGACGAATTGTAGTTTATCATCTCAATTTATTGAAAGCTGAGTAATGTTTATGTTCCAAAATGTATGGCAGTTTGTTAAGGGTGTAATTTACATTACAGATGTTATAGTTTCAATCACATCTGCAGCTATGAAAAGTCTCTTTGAATTACTTTTGAACTTACACCAGTTTCACTTATGCCTTATTCAGCGTGTACCAGTATGATGTACGGCCCTAACTGTGCCAGCGACTGCAGTTCCCGACACTGTGAGACACCCTCCTCTACATGTGACAGAGTAACAGGACAGTGTCCTGATGGGTGTGAAGTTGGGTGGACAGAAATAGACTGCTCCAGAAGTAAGTCACCTTGCACCATAATAATATAATAAACAATAATGATTGTTTTGTTAATATAACATATTCGTATTTGTGATTGGTTCAACATAAGAACTGATTGAACAGCTATTGAATTGAATTGATACAAATAAATTAAAATGCACAATATGATTAGTTGATTCAACTCAGTGTTAACATTGCATACACTTATTAGAAGTAGTTTGTCATTGCGGTGGCATCACCACTAAAATTCAAGATATAAATATGTCTACTTCCCTACAGATTTCTCTCGCAACATAAGTTGACTGATGACCTTTTTGTTGCATGGTCGCCTTTTTATATCCCTATGTGAACAGATATCATGCTTCTTATGAAGTGAACGCTTGATCCAAGAAATCATTTTACACAGCAGCATCGCCAAAACTCAGCAATTTGAGACGAGTTGTAATAAAAGTGGAACCCATAAATTATTCCATGAACATAAATTGTGTTTGGTACTAAAATCATATTTCCATATACTTTGTATTGCACGTCAATTTATGATATCAATTAATTGAAAACTGAGTAATGTTTATGTTCCAAAATGAATGACGGTTTGTTAAGGGTGTAATTTACATAACAGATTTTATAGTTTCAATCTCATCTGCAGCTAGCTATAGGAGAACTCTCTTTGAATTACTTTTAACCTTACACCAGTTTCACTTTTGCCTTATTCAGCATGTACCAGTATGATGTACGGCTCTAATTGTGCCAGTAACTGCAGTTCCCGACACTGTAAGACACCCTCCTCTACATGTGACAGAGTGACAGGACAGTGTCCTGATGGTTGTGAAGATGGATGGACAGAAATAGACTGCTCCAGAAGTAAGTCAGCTTGCACTATAATAATATAATAAACAATAATGATTGTTTTGTTAATAACATTTTCGTATTTGTGATTGGTTCAACATAAGAACTGATTGAACAGCCATTGAATTTGAATTTATACGTGCTTCTCCATGTATACCTCTGTAATGTCATATACTGAATTGAATAAAAAATATTTTTTTAAAATATAAACAAATTTGAATTTATACAAATAAATCAAAATGACAGAGACAGACTGCTCCAGAAATAAGTTACAGAACATCATCGTGCCTGTTGTTTGTATCGGTAAATATGCATTGAAAACCTATTACTGAGAACACATTTAGAATCTCACTTGTGCTGTCTTTGCACTTGTCTGGACAAATCACTTATGTCTGGCATGATCATACTAGGTGGTTGGCATAATTAAGGCCTCTTTTTGTTCAATTCGGACCTACATACACAACTTTTCTCCATACCGCGATACGATGGAGTTCTCTCCCTTCTCAAACTGAACGCGAGGGCGAGCTTTTACTCGGAGCTCCTAATGTAAAGAATGAACTTGTATCAGTAAAATAGGGGCACAGGTGTTCCAATCGTCTAAGGTGCAGAGTTTCGTCCCTTCGGCACGCCAGAAACCTCTAATTGTGGGTTCGAATACCAGTTCGCCCCGATTATGTTTCTAGGTTTGTCAGCACCATATGCGTGCTCGTGGGTTTCACCGAAGTGGTGAACGTCTGAGGCCTGCATCCCTTCGGGCTTTCCTCCCACATTAAGCTGACACGCCGCGATAAAACTGAAATACTGTTAAAAGCGGCGTTAAACCAAACTCTCTCACTCACTATCAGTAAAATATGCATTGTCAGATAACATAAATGACATCTGATATAATATCTGATATAATCATAAAGTTTAGTGAGTGCATTTTGTTCCGTTTAGCGTACATGACAAGTACAGGGATACCCTGAGGGACTCCATATGTTTTGGTGTTCTTTTCAGTTGAACAATTGACTTGTCTTTACGGGACGCGTGCCAGCGCTTGGACATGATATGCTTATTTTCTCGTAATAAATAATACCCAATCGCATATGATCAAAATGACACTCAGGAATCAATTGATTTTGGAAGTCATCGTGTAAGTAGTCTCTCAAACGAACTTGTCAGTCGCACCCTGAGGAACAGACAAATAGTTAAGTATGTTGCTTGAATGTGAGTTCAAACGACACTTATGCACTGCAGGTATCCACGCAACCTTGAATATGGTCCACTAAATCAATAACATATCTCTAGGATAAAGTTAATTCTGAAATGTTTGAGAAAAAAACATATCCAACGATTTTGTGCGTTCATTCGGGACGGGTGAGGCTGGTAGGATATGTTACGTTGTTCCCGGCACACCCGACGTCATCACTTTAACTTCTACTATTGAGGAATCCTGGTTAGAAAAGGTCCCCAGCAGGCTATGCAAGTGGTAAGAGGTGGCTTAGTTGTTTTCTTGTCATCGCACCCCGACTGCGTACGACGTTGTTGTTTATACTGTCTATCACTGGATTTTCTGGTAAAGGTGGAATAGTGCTTGGTGTGGCGTTAAACAAGAAACTACAAAACACTGCAAAATTATACTTGCTGTTTGGAATAGAATAATAATGACTTGGAAGCTTAATAAAAATTGTAGACTAATTACATGTATATTGTTTTTGTCAATGAGCGCTGTGAAGTTTCTTGGTTAAATATAGAGGGGGTATGTAATAAAAGCCCAGATCAAGGTTGCTTGATGCTTGGAGTTCAGCAGCCAGTGGGACAAAATCGAAGCAACCTCGAAGATTTTAAAATCAGAAAAGAAGAAGCCATTAACTTTAAAAGGCTCCAAACATCAATCAACCGTGATTGAGCCAGAGTGAGTTGCTCCAGCTTGATGACGGTGTAAGAATCTACATTGAAACGTCGCTATATGCAATAAACCAGAAGTTGTTGTCCTTAAAGTTGTACGTTTTTCTTACACTTTAAATTGATCATGCAAAATTTATGTTGGCATATCATATCAGTTTTCTCTGACTGCCTGTTTCTCTGAAAGGACGTTTCAGCCTAGAAATAGTTTTTCGTGTAAACCTTAGCAAATATATATTTCAAAAACAGAGACCAAGCTGGGTTCATTGTTAATGGTGGTAGGAATAACAACTTAGTAATATATGTTTCTAATTGACATATTCTGTCGTGGTCAAATGGCCCCTAACGAGGAAAACAGTAATCCCGAAGTCCTTCATTCTACCCGTTTTTCGCGGACCCTTTTGTGGTACTTCCTGACCTCATTTGAATTTTCTCTTAATTTTCCATTGTCAGATAACAATATATGATGAATATACCAGTCTTTTGTTTCCAAAAATGTAAGGAAATCTTGAATCAAAGTCGCTCTTAACTTATTTAAAAAAAATTAAATTGACATATATATGCTACTCTATGTGTAGGTTATATATATATGTATGTTGTATTGACTAGAGTATATCATTTGACCCATCTTTCAATGAAATCAAACATGTACAATTTCCAATGGGAAATATGTTATA
Organism: Haliotis rufescens; assembly: GCF_023055435.1. Classification (NCBI taxonomy): domain Eukaryota; kingdom Metazoa; phylum Mollusca; class Gastropoda; order Lepetellida; family Haliotidae; genus Haliotis; species Haliotis rufescens. Next base: position 76,929,146 of record NW_025963890.1, on the reverse strand, counting down.
TTTAGTTATTCAACGTATCTTTCTGTTATACAGAATATTCAATGACTATTACAGTATATCAACCATTTAAAAACCTACAAACGAAAATGCGTTATATCGAAATCAGATTATGTCAACTTGTTTCTTATTCATATCATTTACCATAACTGAATAAGACCGCCTCCGTGGTCAAGTGGTAGAGCGTCCGCCCGGAGAGCGGAAGGTCCGGGGTTCGATCCCCGACCACGTTATACCAAAAGACGTTTAAAGATGGTACTTGTTGTTACCTTGTCAGGCGCTCGGCATTTATGATAACAGAGCTATTCCGTAAGAGAGGCCAAACATTAATACAAACTTTTCTTCTTTTTGCAAACATAAACGTTTATAGATTCACTAACTTTGGATATGAGGATCCCCGGCCACGTCCGACCAAAAGACGTTAAAAGATGGTACTTGTTGTTACCCTGTCTGGCGCTCGGCATTAAGGGGCTAAACCAAGGACTGGTCGGTTCGGAGTCAGTATACTGTGTCTGAGTGGGGTATTCATGTTCAACTGCGGCATGGTATCTCAGTAAGCTGGGACTAGTGCAAACACACACACGTACATGCACGTCGCTATATAAGTGCAATAATCTTGGACGGGACGTTAAACCCCATTTCACCTCCCCTCACGTCTGTAGATTTCATAAGGTGTATACAATTTTCAGTTGTCATCTGTATTAAATGGATGTATATATTGCTTTCGTATATGTGTAGCGTTTACATATATTCACCCCAAGGTATTCATCTTCTACAAACGTCCAATTTTTCTTCAAACAGCACGCTCAATATATTTTATCATGAGAATTATTATTGTATCTAAACATATTCTCCAAATTATAATATCTAAATTTTGATAAATGCAACATTGCGACATTAAACCCCATTTCACCTCACCTCACCTCATAACTTAATACCTCTCTGACCACCTTCAGAATGCAAGCCTGGAACCTATGGGCGCGACTGTTCTCGTTGTGGACACTGTGACGTCACGTGTAACAATGGAGATGGACGCTGTCCGGGAGAATGTCTGGACGGCTTCACTGGTGACCGATGTGATGTGGATGTCAGAGGTTTGAATATTTTTAGTCGTTTTTCCAAGAAAATATGATGTTTACGAATAAGAAAAGATCAATTATAGCCCTGTCACCATGTATTGATGACGTTTGATCTCTGCACATCTATCATCAAACACACGTTATATATTCTATGCTATTGTTTACGTTGTCATATGCTGATTAATGTTAAAAACCGGACTAAAGTGACTTTGTATCTAATGCAGTATCTCCTGCTACAACCGGCGTCATTGTGGGAGCAGTAGGAATTGGTGTAATGTTGCTGATTGGTGGGCTGATGATATGGCTGTTGAAGTCTGGAAGGTAACTCCTTCATTGCTTAGCTTTGTATGATGTTATGTAACAGATTATTGTCATTGTGTCTTTACTGTTTGTTTGCTTCTTAACACAAGCACCTATATATGCATGTATAATACTTCTACCAGTGTAACAATTCTTTGTTTTAGACTGAAATGGATTCCCACAACTACCACAGACCCTCAAGAGTTGAGAAGGACGGACACGCCCAACACTGGAGAGATGTTTACTCATGCGCCCACTTCCGATGTGAATGATCAAGACTATACAACATTGAATGACTTCACCAGGGAGGACAAATCACTGTATGATGTTATTCAGAACGATAACAGTCAAATCTAAGAAAAGATGTACGCATCATGTCTCGGATAGTGCAACATCTGAATATATGACTTACTTCATTGACTTACTTATATGGATTACTTCATTGGTATCCATATACATTAGAAAGCAAAGAAACAATGTCAAATAGAAAATGTCAAATTGCAGTGATGATACCAACTGCTGAAATGTTTGAACACCCTTTGTGAATATCGGAGGTGCCTTTGAAAAATAAGTAATAGTTTTCTCTCACTCAAATTACAAGTTTTGCAAATATCAAGCTGAATAGCTAGTTATGGCCTTTGGCCGTCGATGTAAAAAGGTATTCCACAACAAAAGCATGGTATTCCAGCTGATGTTGACACTATCCAGTGACCTGTTAAGATTTGCCCGAAGGAAACGTGTGATCATACGAAATAGTATGATAATAAATTGTGGCAGATAAAATATTTAAGTTGTCCACTTAACGTCCTTTTCAAAGGTTACAATCTTGGCTAAATCAAATAACACTAATCATGTGCTGTTACTAGGTGGCATCTGAAGGAAACCATATATTATTATTGATCATTTTTGTGAATTGGATGGATTTACCTCCAAGTCCCTATGAGTTCGTAATAACCGTAAAAGTAAATAAGTTCGATTTTACAGTAAAATATGGTTGAGACAGCATTAATATCAAAATATCAAATCGATGTTTAATTCCTGTTTTAACCCAAATCTCTCTCTCACACCCAATTCACTCGCGTTATTAGCTTGTTGTAATGGTCAAGAAATATTTGGATTTATATATATATTCTCAATATGTTTCATGTTACTTTGTCCTTGTTATTTTGAGCACAATTGTGCCTGATAAACAACTCTGCAATATTACAGTGATTGATATCACGAATGTCGCCTTTTTCGACAACCATTGTCGTCTTATAATTGAAGATGTGGTAAACGTCCTATGTACACTCTTAAAAAGAAGAAACGCATAGTTAATAAATAAGGATATTTATTAAGCGGATGTAAAAGTATCTACACAGAATATGCGTGAACACAATCAAATGTAATTAGACATAGTGATCGACAAAAGCATTCACGTCATTGTCAGCATTATTTTAGTTCAGTCATTTGGGGGGGGGGGGGGGGGGGGGGGGGGGGCCGTCACGGTATCTTAAACTCTAGACTTACAAACTGGGCCAATATTAAAAGTAAACTTCCCGAGACACAAACAGGCTTTAGACAGGGATATTCTCCTGCTGTTCAAATATTCACGTTGAATGCAATTGTTAAAAAGTGTTTATCGAAAACAAAAAGGAAAATATACTTTGCTGTTGTGGATTTTCAAAAAAGCGTTTGATTCAGTAAATCACTTTAAGCTATGGGCGTGTCTGCACGATGTGGGCTTGGGGGGAAAGATGATGAGTGCACTTAAGGGAATCTATGCCCCCGTGAAAGCGTGTGTGAGATGTAATGATAACATTTATACATAATATTTTGATTGTCTTAACGGCTGTATATCAAGCCCTCTATTATTTTCCTTTTTCTTCAATGAACTGTTAAATGATGTTTCATCACATGGGAAACACAGAGTACAATCAATCCCAGACTTGCTTGGAATATTATTTTTATTATTGTTTGCCGATGATGTTATTCTTGTCTCTGACACAGTAACTGGTTTACAGAACCAACTTAATATTCTTAAAAAGTTTGCCGATTAACATGGATTAACGGTAAATTTAGATAAAACGAGTGTTGTTGTTTTTAGACGAGGGAGAGGTTATCTGTTCATGAGAAATGGTCCTATGAAGGCAAACGTGTTTCAACCGCCAAATCCTATAGATACCTTCGGTTTGTATTCTCATATACATCAAAGATGAACCAGTGTGTTTCAGGTCTAGGGGTAAACGAGCTTTAATGTAAATATTTCACAATCTACGGAAGATTGGTTTTGTTGACACTTCAGTTTTCTTAAAATATTTGATACTCAGATTCAACCTATTCTTTGATATGGTGCGTAAATACTTGGTGAAGACAGATTTGAAAAATAGAACAAGTGCATATAATGGCTTGTAAGAAGTTTCTTAACGTTGCTTTGCAAACACCAAATGCTATTGTGTATGGGGAATGCGGTCGGTACCAACTCCATTTTAATGCCATGTGTCGTTCTGTAAAGTATTGGCTAAAAGTGATTGAAATGGACGAAGAAAGGCTACCAAGAAAATCTTATAATATGCTTGTATATAACGACAAGTGTGGTCATCATAACTATGCTTCTTCTATTCGTTCCATATTATTTTCTCACGGATTTGAAGTAGTTTGGCTCAGTCAAGCTGTTGGCGACAAACCATCATTTATAAATATTTTATAAAACGTTTTGATAAATATGTTCTACCAATCATGGAATAGTACTATCAAGGCTAGTTCTAGGTACATCCTGTATAAAGAGTTGAAAAGTTGAAATAACCTTTCCATTATTAATGAAATAAAGTTTTGAAATATTATGATAAGGCTGGGAGCCGGGCTACTTAGACTTAAGGTAAACGAAAGTAGATTGGCTGATATTGATTTACGTTTACGGCGCCGCCCCATATATGAAACAAGTATAGAGAATGAATATCATTTTACTTTAGAATGTGAATATTACAACGATATTAGACAACTGTATTTACCAACAACTATTTGTCATAATCCAAATATGCATAAATTTAAAACGCTGCTATCATCTTCATGTAAACAACTACTTGGAAAACTATGAAAATATTTTTATTACAGCCATGAAAGAAGACGTAATTATGAAAAGCCTGTAAATCTGTAAATATTTACCTGACATTACCTTTTGTTCAAGAACCACACAATTTCAAATGTATGTATTGTATATGAGCCACTGGCTTTTGTACAAATAAAACATTTCTTCTGCTGACTTCCTGTTATAACTCAACTCTCTCTCACACACCAGAGTCACTCGCGTTATTGGTTTGTTGTAATGGTCTAGAACATATGTGAAGGTTTATATATATTCTCAATATGCTTCATGTTACTTTGTTCTGGTTATTTTGAGCACAATTATGCCTGATAAGCAACTTTGGATAAAAATGAAATGTAGAGGGCGTTTGTTGTATTGATCTATATGCAAACGTTTGCTATATTTGAGGATTTTGTTTGTTATTCAACTCCGCGCTCTGCAATATTACAGCTATATGGCGATATTCTGTAAATAATTGAGTCATCGGGCCATCCAGTGATTGATATCATGAGAGTCGCCTTTTTCGACAACCATTGTTGCATGATAATTAAAGAACATAGCAGTGTTTAGACCTGCCAGAAAGCTATGACCGAGGGTTCGAATCCCTATCTTTGTGGGGAGGAGTGGGTTTAACCAATGTGGTAAACGTCTTATGTACATGTAGCTACACAACCACTCTCAACATTAAATTACCTTAGTCTAACCTAGGTGTGTAGGACCTTTACTAACATGTATATGGTATTAAGCGCGATTTCTATTGCAACAGAAGTTATTTCAATAACACATTTCTAAAATTTTATTGTTGAGATAATCAGAAAGCATGTTCCATGTTCCTGCTGTGGAATTTTCAGAGGGTACTGTGTTTCTTAAATAAAAAAAATAAACATCTTGAGTTGGTCTTCAACTGTAACACGTGTGATCATAAATAACACGAAGCATATGACAATTAATGCCAACATGTAATGGGTAACCAGTACGTGATCAAATCAGCTTTGCCCAAAACAGCCAGTCACCAATACCCAAGTGATCATGTCATTGATAACCCGCCACACACCCGCCTTCTTTTGTGACGGCAAAGGCATAATACACACATATCAATTATGTACACCGGGAACAGCTATGAATGATAACTCCTCCATCAGGGCAAAACTCAAGTTCACACCAGTCGTGTTATAATGGACGTATATGTACGGAGTAAAGAACGTTTTCTGCCATCTATGAATCAGAGGCAAAACGTGATTCTTCTGTATCGGGGTAAATGAACAATTTGTAGAACAAGTACAAAATATTATCTACTTGCTTTGCTTGAAACGATAATGTAAGAAAGGTTTCCTGGGAATCTGTAATCTTAAGAGAAGCAAATGAAAGAAGGATGGCTGTATGGATGCATGAGATACGACACAGGGTTGACATCACATGTCATTTTAAGCTTAGCCAGGCAAAGCCTATTTTCCAAATCATTTTAAATTATGTTACCACCATTCGGCTAACTGTTCTCACTGTCGAGGTATTTAAGGCATGGATAATGAACTGTCATTAGCCGGCAGCTGCCAGTAACAAGCCCTGTAAGAACAAGCTCTATTTTCAAGCGCTTCACAACTAGCTTTAACTACCCTGCCACAGAGTAGACCGACGTCTAAACACTTACATCAAAGCATCTGCAGGTTTGAAAGGTGTTTGAGATATGTTAAATGTGTGATGACTCAAGAAGCGAAAACATTATATGCCTGTATGTCTGTAAAAGGAGTTTTGTGCCACAGGAGAGACGAGTCACTTAGATGAGATGTGACCAGTGACAGTGCGTGTGAGTTTACCACATAATTATATTCATGTGATATATTTGAAACCTACCCTTCCAGGAACCGATCTAATAGAAAAAAACATGTTGACCAGACAGGCCGAATAAATAAGAGAAGAATATATTTGGTTAAAGATGCACGAATGGAAAGGTGGTTGGAAAATGTACATAGAAGGGTGCTCGATTGAGTTAGCGAACGAACAATGTGCAGCGAAATGCATGTAGTAAGTGGGGCAATGACGTGACGTCCGTATATCAAAAGATCGCTTCATGTAAATAAAATTGTGATTGTATGAATCACTATCAAATAGTGATGAAACGTGTGTTCGTGAAAGCTGTAAACTCCAGATCGGTTTTGAGGTGTAGGAACTGAAATGACATATCTTTGCAATGATATGACACTAGGGAGAGGAGGCAGGGTGTGTGACTGCAGGTTCGACATTGCTGACTTCGCCTCACGTCTATGTTTTGTTGATAGTACGGGAAGCAGCGGTTGGGACATAGGATGTCGCATTCATATTATGTCAGACCAGCAGCAGGATACAGCAGTTAGGATACACTGATGTTGGACATGTCGCACTGTGTATACGGGGTTATATCAGAAGATTTCATTCTGGCAAGCAATAATTATGCAAACGAAATGAATCAATCTACACGTTATTAAGAAGATAACATCTGCATAAGCATATGACATCACCATGTGTATCTGAGTGTGGGTAAGACAGGCACAACCAGCAGAGAGAATGTGCTGGCAATATCACGCATAACGAACGGGATTTAATAGCCATATAGTTTCGGCTGTAAAGCAGTATATCAAGGCGTCATGGCGGCGTAACTGCCAGAGTTATAACATCTTTCTGTTGATGATATTTGCTTTTACAATATGTGCTGATTGAAGAACAAATAATAATTTAATGAATATATAAACAGGCCAGTGTGAATGAACACTATTTTTATGTGGTGTGCGCACGTACCATTACTTCGTCATGTGTACTATTTAATTGTAATCTACTCCCACTCTACATCCAGACGCCACATCTGTTTCCGTCCCAACAATGATAGGAGCTGTTGCCGGAATAGTGGTGGTGTTGGGGGTGGTCCTTGCAGTCATCATGATCAGGTCAGTTTTGTCCAGAACGGGTCAGGCCTTGATACCTCATGACACCAGTGTCAAACTCCATACAAATGTTGGAAGATCATAAATGCGTAGATATTCATTACAAAAGGTCCATTTTCTATGCGTGAACACTTTCCAATGTGTGTCCTTACATTTAGAAGCAGACGTGGGAAAAGTCATATACGCCCAACTCACCAACCAGTCATCGCGGAAAACGCGAAACTCAAAGAAGGTAGTTTTATCTTGTTGCATTGCCCCTTTTTATCAAATATGCCTGTGTCAGCATAGAGGAAGCACAGAAGCATGCAACTTCACCAGACATTAATATGATGCATGATTGACCTGGGCATTGAAATGTATTCACTTCCTTCGAAGTCCAATACATTCAACCCTGATTGCCGATAACCAAACTGTACAAATCATAATTTCCTCCATACATGATAAGGACAAACATTATATTTTGTCGGTCTGCAGTGGGAGACATAGGGATGTACATAAATGTTCCGTTTGATGAAGACGAGAAACCGTCATTGTCTTCAAAAAAGATATCAGATAAACAAAGTACTGTACATGTAAGCGGGTACAGACGTTTTACTGCAGTTCATTGAGCGAGCCGAGGTTCCTGGTCCTCTTGGTGAACATCGCCAGCAGACTGCAGGACGATGGCAGGGTTGACGTCATCAACAACATGCCACGTCAACGCTCATGTCTCGGTGGGCCTCCTTATCCCAAGGCAGGCCACGTCCACAACCTCATCGTTATCTTAATTGTAGGCACAGGTGACTTTAGACAGGTGAATTATTGTAGATCCAGCATAATAACATATTATGATTAAACATGCATAAGCTTAAGGATTGTTTTTTATTAGTGTCGTGAAAAATGCCTCTATGCTCATATTACCACGTATCGAGCTATTCGAGCAACGTTGCATCCCTTGGGTACGCCAGAGACCTATGATGGTCAGCACCATACCCCTGCTCATGTGTTTCACCAAAACATTGAACGTCTGAAACCTGCATCACCTCAGGTTTTCCTCCCACTTCAAACTCACATGCCACGATAAAAACTGGAATACTGTTCAAAGCGGCGTGAAATCAAACTCATTCACTCGCTCACTCTATCGTGTTGGCTTCCTTTTCAGGACGATGTCCACCTGTATCTGGAGTTTGCTCTACACCTATTGAAATCTCTTGGAGTTTATGCCAGCGTGTTAACCAGTTGCTATCTTGTAGCAGGACTCAATGGCAATATGGCAGACAGACAGTCAAACAAATGTATTCAATAGTATAGGCCACACCCACAAGACAATTATATGATTATTTTTATATCATTCATGGTATTTTGTTTAAGGAAGTGTTTTCTCATTTCTAATTGAAAAAATCTTAGTTAAGTATAGACCAATGATAAATATAGAAAGTCTCTTTGTAGATTTCAGACTGCCTCCGTGGTCTAGTGGTAGAGCGTCCGCCAGGAGAGCGGAATGTCCGGGGTTCGATCCCAGGCCGCGTCATACCAAAAGACGTTAAAAGATGGTACTTGTTGTCTAGCGCTCGGCATTAAGGGGTTAAAGCAAGGACTGGTCGGCTCGGAGTCAGTATACTGTGTCTGTGTGGGGTATTCATGTTAAACTGCGGCATGGTATCTCAGTGGGCTAGCACTATAAATCGGCATCAGTCCGGTCTAGTACAAGCAGCCACACACACACTCACGTGCATGCACGTCGCTATATAAGTGCAATAATCTTGGACGGACGTTAAACCTAATTTCACCTCACCTCACGTCTGTAGATTTCATAAGGTGTATACAATTTTCAGTTGTCATCTGTATTAAATGGATGTATATATTGCTTTCGTATATGTGTAGCGTTTACATATATTCACCCCAAGGTATTCATCTTCTACAAACGTCCAATTTTTCTTCAAACAGCACGCTCAATATATTTTATCATGAGAATTATTATTGTATCGAAACATATTCTCCAAATTATAATATCTAAATTTTGATAAATGCAACTTAATATACCATGGTATGTTTATTGGTTAGGTATGATTCAGTAATAGTGATTTATTTATTGTTTAGGGGCGAACGGGGAGCCTAGTCGTTAAAGCGCCTGCTCGTCACGCCTAAGACCAGGGTTCGATTCCTGACATAGGTACAATGTGTGTTCTCCGCGAATGCGAGTCTTGGTATAATTTGTCAGAGAGCCTTTACTGAAATCCGCATAAAAAATGTTTCAGCATCTCCCATGTTCTGCTGAATGCAGACTATACCATACCCTAGGCGAAATGAAATATGTTGAATTGAAGTAATCAATGTGTATGTCCTCCAGCTTCATCAATAGATTTAAGCATAATGTAAGCCTGTTATGGTAGTCCATTATTGTTGAGGTGAATATTTTTGGTCCACAATGTTCTTGCTCTTGTCATGTAAATATATTGAAGACCATGGACTAAGGACAATGTTATTAGGAGTATTCTTATTAAGTCTTAGAAACGTTTCGCAGAATAAAGTTTGTGTCATATGAATTTCCCAAGATTTCAGCACTGTACCACAATATTGGAATTATCATTAAGTCATATATTTTGTAGTTGTCTTTATATGACATATATCCAAATTACTTTGAAAGTTATTGATGTTGATGAGTGATTTCTTGAATTGAGGAGTTAGACAGCTAAAGGTTTTACTCCATTATAATTTTGGGGTGACACCATCCCTAGATAGCTTTAGGAGTTTACAACTTCAAGATGTTAGCCTTTATATGTCTATTATTTTTAGTTGCTGTGAGGTCCCCCTCTTCTAAAGACAATATTTAGGTTTGATTCAAATTCACGTTTCGCATTCCTGTAGAATCACAAACTGTTTCTAACACATTTACCTTCTATTGAAATTGTAAAGCTGTGTCAGGCCATGTAAGATACATCCCCCGCATATCAAATATTAACTCATTTACACTGATGATAAATCATTTTGGTCAAAGAAAACATCCCTGACGGTTTCCCAAGTCGCACTTGGAGTAATCAGATGAACAGATTGGAGGTTTGACACATGCTGATAGATCACAATACATAGATGCAAGCAATTTTATAAATTTGCCTTTAAGACGTTATCTTTAAAATCTCGTCCATAAAACTTCATGATTAACTCCATCCAATGCCCATGAAACGACACCGAAGATGCTATAAAATATACCTATAGGGGGTGTTTTTGTGCGACTGTATCCGGGGCTAAAACCAGCTGAAGATATCATTAGTGTCACACCAGGCCTGTAGTCTTTTAGCCAGAATATATGTCAGAACTGTGCATAGTGAGTTAATAAGAAGTACCACTCTGTGATATCCAGGTTTCCCAATTTGTGAATAGGACATTTCCTTCTTCCCCTTCCGTGCGGAAAAGTTCCAGTAACAAGTGTCCCGTTGATGGGTGTAGCGAGTATGGGTGTAATAAGATGTTTTGTGGATTGAAGAAATCCATTCTCCATTCCACTTGGCCGAGGTGACTTGCTATTATTCAGCTTCAGTAGAGTTTGAAACGTTTCTTCATTAATGAATGATACATTTATTTAATCAAGATATTTCTGTCAAACCCTGTTCTATATTTATTATCAGTTATGAAGGTACTATAGTAAATCACTCTGTCGGTATTGAGTACATTCTTCAAGCGCTATTTACACTGCTGTGTTGTGATGTTAGAGGCAATTTAAGACTTCCTGAAAATATTCCCAAAAGTTCAGGGCTGTTCCTGACTTGTGCTCGATCATGTTTTTTTGTTTATAATGATACGTTGTTCTCGTTACTGGAAATGTTTTCTTAAACAATATACACATTGAAATACACTGAAAATATCTACATTGTGATTAAACTCCCTGTGAGCTCACAAAGCAGCATATTCCCGGTGATATAAATCCTCAAGCTCTTGATCCCACCATGGTGGCTGCTGATATGGTAAATTAGACTGATGGGAAGGTGGTTCTATATGTAATTTCTCTTGATATGACATGCATCAGTCTGATAAAGATCAATATTCACAAAGTCATCATTTACCCTGTAAAGTTCAAACGTCAATGAAATGGTCATAAAGGTTGATTAGAAATATTCCATGCCACTTGAATGTCCACCATGTAAACTTGTTATAATCATTTTGGTCCTGACTAGATTGATTATGCTGTGTATATTAGTTCCCCTTGAGACACTTAGATATGTTTACAGATAAATAGAGGTTATCACGCGAGTGTGTTTGGGGATGGTAAATATCCTGCATTAGGAATAAACATTGTATTTAGCGAGCTTTGGCGAGCTAAATACATAGTGTTTATTCCTAATACAGGATATTTACCATCCCCTAACACACAAGCGTGATAACCTCTTTATCATATAATGTCATTCTTTAATTCTGTGCTTCAAAATCGCTTTCCCTCTCTCACATACATAACCGAAACATTGCGAGTTTTTCTGGAATGCGCGCATTAATATTTATTACGTCACAGGGTAAGTGATGTGCCAGTCGGACAGTGACACTAGCCAATATAGTTCCAACTGAAATCTGTTACTTATACAGTGGCGAAGCAACATATACGCAAAACAACAATTGTTTTTAATTGCCTTTCGCGGCAATCCATCTGTCTGTCCGCTAGAGTAACTGCCCTTTGTCAAAGGGAAGCTACTCTAACCCTAGTCTATGAGACGACACGGCCACGGTCAGTCGTTGTTGACAGTCGGTCTGTCCTGTCATAACGTTAAGAAGTGTAGTCAGATGTACACACAGCGACAAAACGAAACAAGGTAACAATTCAAACACATTTCGGATAAATCCAACTATTGTAATTTGTGGAGAAGGTTTCAAGCCGCAGAGGTCTACAAGCACAGATATGGCTACTGATCCCGCTTGGCTAGGCCTCGTGCCCTCGCAAAATTGTTTCGAAATTTATATCTCTAAAGTTGCCCAAATTCATAAAATGCCTTAGCTACGTCACAGTTAGAGACTGATTTTCAGTATATTAGACTGTTCTTTTGATAATGATAGCAATTATCCCTGTAGTTTATCCAGATTCCCGATGGTTAATTCTGACTCGATCGCCGAATGATGAGGGCGACGCCATGTTTGTTTATAAACAGTGAAAGTAGTCCTACTTGACCTTTGATATTTGCATCTCTATCCGCATATAACCCCAACGGATATCGTTTTTATCCGTTGGCTTTATACTGCCGAGAAACCTACCCATTATATGATAAAGTCAAATATAAGGGGAAATGGTTTGAGGAACTGATATATGGAGAAAGTTATGAGCTAGCGATATTATATTCTCCTTAATTTGCACCACTGTGTATAATGCTTGTGAATGGTCCATCAGTATCCTTGAATAATCTTCCATTTAGGGCGTGCATATCAAACTTGCAGCATTAGCCAGTTGCATAGTCTTTCGGTGATCTGGGTAATGTGAAATCATCAACTGAATAATCAGCATAGTCATTCATAATATGTTTTAGTGTATCATTAAGTATATAAGCAGGATAATCTTTCATTTTAGCATTGAAATCTCCTAAACGCATAATGTCCTGATCAGAAGATCCTGTTATGTTCACAGCACATATACTGAGTCAAATAAAAAACTTTTAAAAAGTAATTCCATATATATGATATACAACGGACACATGTATCAGAGGAGGTAATTTTTAATCATTAATGTCCAAAGAAGGATTTTAATTAACGGTGGTAACCATAATTTGTTCCAAGCACCTATGGTATTCGTAAATAACAGCAACAGTTTAAATCATAAGTCCCAAGCACGAGTATCTGATGGCACACAAGTTCAGTAGCGTGTATGGCATGGACCTTGTGATGCTTGTGAACACATTATTGGGAAGACGACGCCATTGTTGCTGCAATATGGTGCCAAGATCTTGCAAATTCTGTGGTTGGTTCTGGAGAGGGCGCAGGCTTCTGCCAAGAGCATCCCAGACGTGTTCGATGGGATTGAGGTCGGGAGACCTTGACGGCCAGTCCATGACGTTGACTCCCGCATTCTGAAGGAAATTCCTTGTCAAAATTGTTGTGTGGGGTCTGGCATTGTCGTGGTGGATGATCAAAACGAACCCTGTCCATGTGCTGCCATAAAAGGCAGAAGTTCTGGTGCCAGTGTAACCGGGGTGTTTATGAATAACACAGGTCGTTAATTGTCGTGAGGATTTATTATCAGAACACATAATCGCCCTGAAACATATTAAATGTAAAGATATATATACACGTAAATACATATGTATGTTAATATACACAAACACAGATATATAAGAGCACATCACATTATATTCATTCACATCGTCACACCGACGACATCATAGAAATAGATAGAACTCTTGCTTTCAACAAATACATTGAAGGATGTGTTATAACTTACAATAACTATATATACATTTATATCCCTATACATGTGTAATAATATGATAAATACAATTAATTAATTTCATTAATACACAAGAAAACACAAGCATACCCTGTACGTGAAACTGGGGCGGGAACTGTGTTCACCAACGCAATGTTACAGGACTTATGGTGCCTGCATCTAAATACAAATACAAAGACAAATATACTTACTTAGGTAAAACGGGTTACCGTAGAAAACATGAATTATGTGTTACACATAACATACCAATGAATGCTTTACATTATACATAAATAACATTGTCATAAGCAAACACATACATCATAAATACATACCCACTCGCTCATTCATTCTCAAATGAAACATTTAGGAAAGGTGAAGATATACAGTGCTAACCTAGTTAAAACATTTACATGGCTGCAATTATATGACTACATGTAATGACCTACCTACATATGTATTAAGACTGAGTAACACTACAGCTGATTACACAAATAGATGCAAGTACATTATTACAATACGTATAGAAACATTACTAACCTATTTGGACGGTCTCAGATGAAAATACTACACAGAGCAGAAATTTGTTGTCCGCATGGCAAGGTGTAGTGGCTGGTGTGCTGGTTAAATGCTGGGTGTTAGTATTTGAAACAAGGCCAATCAGGCGCAAGCTATACTAAACAAAGGACCGACCCAAGCTACCTACTCTACCCCACAACCAGTAGAAGTTAAAATAAAAGAAAAACTCCACGCAGAGAACAAGTCGTTATACAGAGCTGTAGAATACAGCAGCCATACAGGTTTATTTAATTCAACATAATTAAAGGTTAAAACACCATTTCATTACAAAACATTATATGTATACCATGTATACAAATATATAAAATACAGAAAATATGCATATATACAACACTGCCACACACTTCCCTCCACTACGAAATGATGTCCTCATCATTTAATCCTACCAGTCACAATATCCAGGATTGCATCAGATACTCGATGTGACTGATCAGAAAAACTTGCTGTATCAAGGAGGGTGTTGAGATAATTGGCTCTCGTTAGCCAGTCCGGCTGTGCAATGGCTGACAGAACATAGTCTCCACTTGTCATCCACTGTGGTTGTGTCCGCTGTCGATTAGACCGCCGGGGTTGGGGGACAGGTGGCATAGACCTTACACCAGAATGAGAGTTAGGATCTTCAGGATGAGCGAGTGATTCACCAGAGGGTAGTTCCTCCTGAGCATCCCCTGTGTCCTCCTCTTGATCTCCCTCAGTGACTGCAGTCATCTCATCATTCTGATTCTCTTCTACTGCTGCTGCTTCAGGTGGCCTATCAGCTGTAGAAACAGCTGACTCTGAAGATTCTGAGGATTCATGGGAGAGATATGCGATATAGTCATCCTCACTTTCTGTTTCACAATCAGATCCTGGTCTGTCTGCATCAGCCTCGTCAACTGGGATGGTCACAGTCGGTGCTAAAGTCCTCTGTCGTGGTCTTGGTGTTGGCGTTGGAGTTGCTGGATGTACTTTCCTCGGCCGCGGTATGGGTGGCTCTTGGTTCTCAGTCTGTGGGATGGATCCAATTGGAAGTAACAAGTTCCTGTGTAATGTCCGCTTCCGTCCTTCTCCACACTCCTTACCAACTGTATACACTGGTATGGATGGATTCGGCTGGGCAAGCACAATGTACACATCAGTTTCCCATCTGTTGGCCAACTTGTGTCTACCATCAAAAGCCACTACCTTGACAAGTACTCGGTCGCCTAATGCTAGAACAGCAGCTCTAGCCTTCTGGTCATAGTACTTCTTCTGCTTACTGCGTGACTTCGTAGCTGCACTGGAAGCAATGTCGTAAGCTTGACTGAGTCTTTCCCGAAGTTCCTTGGTGTACTTTTTGATGGACTTGGACTTGCTTGGCTCCATGTCTAACCCAAATGCTACATCAACAGGCAACCGAGGGTGCCGTCCATACATTAGAAAGAAGGGAGACAACTCTGTAGACTCATGTCGGGTACAATTATAAGCATGGACCAGTGGTCCAACATGGGCTTTCCAATTCCTTTTGCTGTCAGGATCAAGTGTGCCGAGCATGTTGCATAAAGTACGGTTGAAGCGCTCACACATTCCATTTCCCATCGGATGGTAAGGCGTGGTCTGTGACTTGTCTATCTTGAGCAACTGACATAGTTCCTGCATGAGCTTCCCCGTGAAATTTGCTCCCTGGTCTGAGTGTATGCGTTTCGGTATTCCGTAGTGAACAATAAAGTTGTTGAAAAAGACTTCTGCTGTTGTTCTTGCAGTCATGTTCTTTGTAGGATAAGCCTGAGCATATCGGGTAAAATGATCTGTCACCACGAGAATATGTTGTTGGCCTCCTTTCGATGGTTCCAGGGTCAGGAAGTCCATGCATACAAGCTCCAAGGGTTGCGATGTTACAATGCTAACCAATGGTGATCTTCCAGCAGATGGAGTCTTTCTTCGTAGACAGGATACACAGTTCTGAACATGTGCTTCAACATCTCGAGTCATACCAGGCCAGTAAAATCTCTCACGTATCAGTGATATAGTCCTTTCCCTTCCTGGATGTCCAACATTGTCATGGAGTGATCGTAATGCTGCGATGCGGCACTGAATTGGAAGAACCAACTGGTCCTGCTCTTCTCCATCTTTCATAGTAATTCGATAAAGAACTCCTCTCTTCAATCTTAGCTGCTGGTATATCTTGACAAGGGCTGTGAGATTGGCATCATCTGTAAATGGTATTCTGTCGCGCCTTGTCTTGTCCCTTAAGTGTCCAATGACAGTAGCCAGGGCTTGGTCCTCACCCTGAGCTCTCCTCCATTCTCTAACATTGGCTTCACACTTATCATCAGTGATCATCAGATTGTCATCATCATCCACATCATCATCGACTGAGACACAAAGACTCTCAATGTAGTTAGGTGCAGTGAGCGCATTGCAGATGGCTTTTACAGAGTCCAGTTGTGAGGGATCTGATGAAGTCGGAAGTCGCAAGAGAGTATCTGCATCAGTATTAGCTTTCCCAGGCCGGTACTTGATGGAGAAGTTGTAATTAGAGAGAGATGCGAGCCACCTATGACCAGTCGCATCAAGTCTTGCTGATGTTAGGACGTAGGTTAATGGGTTGTTATCCGTCATAACAACAAAGTCATTGCCATACAGGTAGTCATGGAATTTCTCTGATACTGCCCACTTCAAACACAGGAACTCAAGCTTGTGCGCAGAGTAATTCCTTTCAGATGGCTTCAATCCTCTGCTGGCATAGGCTATGACTCGCTGCTGATCGTTCTGGTGTTGATAAAGAACTGCTCCCAGACCTTGGGTTCTTGCATCTGTGTGCAATTTAAATGGCTGGTGGAAGTCAGCATATCCTAGGACTGGCGGCATGGTAAGACGATCTTTGATTTCCTGGAAGGCCTGTTCTTGTGCAGCTCTCCACTCCCACTCGGTCTGCTGATGTTGCCGTCTCTTGGACTTCTTTGTTGCAGTCTTAGGCATCAGAATAGATAAAGGCCTTGCAACCTTAGAGAAATTTTGCACGAACTTCCGGTAATATCCCGCGAAGCCGAGAAACTTCCTGATATCTTCTGGATTGGTAGGTGTTGGCCAATTTCGTATTTTGTCCACTTTATCTGGGTCTGCCTCGATTCCATCAGCGCTGATAATGTAGCCCACATACTTGACCTTTCGTTTGAAGAACTTACACTTTTTGGGAGCAAGCTTTAATCCACAGTCACGGAGGCGCTTTAGAACTCTTTCAAGGCGCTCCAGGTGTTCTTCATATGTACGAGAAAATATGATCAGATCATCCAAGTATATGAGACAGATTTGGAGATGTAATCCATCCAAGCACTGCTCCATAAGACGCTGGTAGGTTGCCGGGGCGTTGGAGAGTCCAAAGGGCATTCTGTTATACTCATAGAATCCCAAAGGTCCTACTGTGAAGGCTGTCCGTTCTTTGTGGCACTCCTCAATTTCCACCTGATGGTACCCACTCTTCATGTCCAGGACTGTAAAGTATTTCATTCCCCTTAGACAATCCAGCATCTCCTCAATTCTCGGTAGAGCATAAGAATCCTTGATTGTGTGATTATTCAACTGTCTGAAGTCGATGCACATCCTCAGTTTTCCATCTTTCTTGCGAGCTAATACCACATTAGATGCCCAAGGGCTATGCGACTTTCGGATGACTCCTGCAGATAACAGTTGATGCAAGTGAGTCCGGACTTCATCAAACATAGCTGGGGGTATCCGGCGATGTCTTTGCTTGAATGGTCGTTCATCATCTAGTTCTATATTGTGGCGAACAAGGGAAGTACATCCTAGATCCTCATCATCTTTGGAGAAGATGTCCTGAAACCTTGTAATTAATTCAAGTCCCAAACCAACTTCATCAGTAGAGAGTCCTTCCCGCTCCATCTCAATATTCTTCAATATGGAAGCAGAGTCTACAGATGTACCACAAGGTGGGTCCTGAAGAGTTACAGGTTGTAGCTCACACAATAGGGCATGGGGAGGAACAACTATAGTACGTGTGGTCACGTTGAAGGGATGAACTTCTACAATATCCGGACGACCATCGTAAGAAATGACAGTTGGAGCGATGTCTATGTCTTTGCTAATGCTTGACTTTGGAGTAGGCTGCATTAAAGCACAAAGTCTGGGTGATCTAACTCCTTTGGCAACTTGTCCTTTAATTGATGCTGTGCTGTTAGACGGTATCAATATATTCTTGTCCTCCACACTCTTAACCAGACCTAACCTCCAGTCATTGCGTAGTAATTCCCGTTCCTGTAAGGTCATGGTCCTGTAGGTAAGGTACCAAGGCGTTTGTAAGGCTGCCTTTTGCAAGTACTTGACTCCATGGGTGTGCTTACAGTTTTCCATTAGACAATTCAGTATATTTGTTCCTAACAGTACCGGTACATGTGCATTATATCTGGTGACGGGTACTATTAGGAAAAGGCATGGTACTGGTTCTGCATTATCTATTCCACCTCCAACAGACTTAATCCCAACTTCAATGAAGCCTTTGTAAGGTAGGTTTTCTCCTCCAGCACATTCAATATCCAACATGTCGCAAAGTGGCTCCAAGGAAATGTGTTTTAAGTGTTCATCATAAAATGATTCTGATATCACAGAGACAGTAGCTCCTGTATCCAGTAGGGCACGGGTCTGAACATTATCAACTGTGATGTATGCTTCATTTGCATGTCCAACAAGTCCGTCTGGCAGCGTGTCCCTGGGGTTCTTTGATGAGCCTAATGGTGACCCCTTCCCATAGGCCCTTGCCAGTTTAAAGGTCGACGAAGGTGATCTAGTCTGACTCTACATCCCGATGCTATGTGGCCAGGGTACCCACATCTATAGCATATCGGTTCTTGGTAGTCCTCCTGATCCCAATATGGTGGTGTTGAATAGGCTCCAGTAGACTTAGTCCTTCCTTGGCCGACGCGGGTATCTTTGGCATAGCTTGGGTAATCTCTGGATGAACTTCTTCTATCCTCATACCTTGTTTGAAACCTTCTGTCTCCATAGCTACCAGAATGGTAAGCAGCACTCGTGGACTCATCCCGTTGTTCATTTCCTGCATAAGTGTTTCCTGTATGGACGTTGTTTCCAGATTGAGCTGGGTGAGGTGGGTACTCCAGGGCATGGCCCTTCCCTCTTATGTTGCTCCCAAAAGACATATCTTGCCTTGCTTGGGATGTCTGGTGTTGATATAACTGGGCTGTGTCCTGTCGTTTCCTGATGTCAGACACTTCCACTCGTAATTGATCTATGGCGGAAGTCAGGGTCTCAAGGTCATTCTTTGAAACTGGTTCAACTGGGATAGCCATTTTAGCTGAAACATTGCACTTCTTTGTTTCCGACTTGGATAGTCCCCGCTTCATGTCGTACTCTAATTCCTGTAAGGAGATTCGTAGCTCATCAAAACTAGCTAGTGAGTCAAACTTGTGTCCAGATATAGCCTTCATTGTTGGTTTCAGACTACTCCAGAACATGTTTCTCAGCATCTCATCCTGTTCCTTCATGGGAATTGTATGGTGCTCAGTGATCTGTGACAGGAGGTGTTCCAGGCGGCAGCCCCAACTAGCAACATCTTCATCCTCCGTCTGGGTTGCACTATAGAACTGTGCCATGAGGGTTTCCCTGCGCCTAACTGTGCCATAAATACTTTGGAGCTTCGAAAGTAAATCCTGGGTAGAAGCTGTAGATCCAAGTCTCATCGCAACTCTAGCAGCCTCCCCCTTGAGAGATCTGCGGACAGCCTGATCTATAACATCTGAGGTATAGCACTTGGACTGAAATAAACAATCAACTTCATAGGTCCAGAGGTCGAAAGGAGCATCCTTTCCTGTGTCATCTCCACTAAATAGAGGTAACTTTGGGAACTGGTGATAAGCCACAGCTTGGGCTTTGCCTTCCACTCCTGGAGGTGGCACTGACTGTCCATGTAGACTTGGCTCTTCCTTTATCAAGGGCCCCGCTTGCTGTGCCATTCCTTGGATCCATGCCTTCAGATCCTGTGGTGATTGGTCCTTGGGCTCCATACCAAGCTTCCTGAACAAATTAGCCACAGGCTCCAATTCATCCTCCTTAAATTCCATGATCACAGGGAACAGGAACCACGAGTAGCAAAGTAAATAAAATACAAAAAAATATGCAGATGGGTAAACCCACGAAGACGAATTGTCTTCAGTGGGAAAGGTAGAAATGTCGATTCAGAAGAAAATAGCATGGGAAAATGGAGGCTATACACAAATGACTTTGCACGTTATGCAACAGAAATACTGACAACTACTCGTTGTCCTTCGGCCATGGATGTCGGTGTACATGTGTAACGGACGCGTGAATGCGGACACGAAGAAAAAAACAAAACAAACATGAGCAACCTAATAATTGTACTATTCCCCAACAATGACTAAGTATCTTAGGTACGCTGCGCTGCAATGGGTCAATGGTAAATGTTTATCTGGTTAGTATGAGGGGGATTATGCAATGGTAGGTGCCAAAGTGAAGTGCTCGCCTAGTTCTTCATTAACTTACAAGTACATGTAAATGTATCCTACTTTACCTATATGACAAGTAACAACTGTATTTGGTAATGGTATAACCAAATAGGACCTGGAAGAATACTTGGTTCAATGGGGTAACCAAGTGCGGTTAATGGTTAAATATGTTAAATTAACTGTCAGCTAAATTGATTTAATGCCTTAACAATTTAAGGTTTTAGTTTGTTTTCGGTAAGGGGTGCTATAAGCAAGTGGGGAAGGATTCACACACATCATTGATTCACACACAACTTTCCAAAAAAATAATATATAAACAACTTATTTATTTATTAAAAAATCTAACCAAAGGTACAAAGGGTAATCACATATTCACACCAACACGTTGAAATATATAAACATCAACTTAATACCTGTTTATTGGGATGAGCGCTGATGTTATCCTTGAACGGGTACCCGCAAAATATAAACTGAGCTAAACTAAACTAAACTGAGCTAAACTAAACTAAACTGAGCTAAACTAAACTAAACTAAGTTGAGCTAAGCTAAACTTAACTAAACCAAACTAATCTGGACTGGACTAAACTAAACTAAACTAAACTTAACAAAGCTGAGCTCAGCTGAACTTAACTAAACTAACCTAACATGACAAAAAAACAAGCCGGCATATGCATTTCTCCACTCTATAGGCCTTCACGTAAATCAATATTTACAGATTTGTCAATCACTTGTGACAGCAGAGGAAGTCAAAGTCTATACACCAAACAACAGTTCATGTGGTCTTGGCTGTGTACTGTACACTGTAGACAAGGTCCGTAGTGTCACATCTGAGGTGCGTCCTCTATCCAACGATGGTGGTACGTCACTGATAAATCCTCACTGGGGGCTCCATTTGTAACCGGGGTGTTTATGAATAACACAGGTCGTTAATTGTCGTGAGGATTTATTATCAGAACACATAATCGCCCTGAAACATATTAAATGTAAAGATATATATACACGTAAATACATATGTATGTTAATATACACAAACACAGATATATAAGAGCACATCACATTATATTCATTCACATCGTCACACCGACGACATCATAGAAATAGATAGAACTCTTGCTTTCAACAAATACATTGAAGGATGTGTTATAACTTACAATTACTATATATACATTTATATCCCTATACATGTGTAATAATATGATAAATACAATTAATTAATTTCATTAATACACAAGAAAACACAAGCATACCCTGTACGTGAAACTGGGGCGGGAACTGTGTTCACCAACGCAATGTTACAGGACTTATGGTGCCTGCATCTAAATACAAATACAAAGACAAATATACTTACTTAGGTAAAACGGGTTACCGTAGAAAACATGAATTATGTGTTACACATAACATACCAATGAATGCTTTACATTATACATAAATAACATTGTCATAAGCAAACACATACATCATAAATACGTACCCACTCGCTCATTCATTCTCAAATGAAACATTTAGGAAAGGTGAAGATATACAGTGCTAACCTAGTTAAAACATTTACATGGCTGCAATTATATGACTACATGTAATGACCTACCTACATATGTATTAAGACTGAGTAACACTACAGCTGATTACACAAATAGATGCAAGTACATTATTACAATACGTATAGAAACATTACTAACCTATTTGGACGGTCTCAGATGAAAATACTACACAGAGCAGAAATTTGTTGTCCGCATGGCAAGGTGTAGTGGCTGGTGTGCTGGTTAAATGCTGGGTGTTAGTATTTGAAACAAGGCCAATCAGGCGCAAGCTATACTAAACAAAGGACCGACCCAAGCTACCTACTCTACCCCACAACCAGTAGAAGTTAAAATAAAAGAAAAACTCCACGCAGAGAACAAGTCGTTATACAGAGCTGTAGAATACAGCAGCCATACAGGTTTATTTAATTCAACATAATTAAAGGTTAAAACACCATTTCATTACAAAACATTATATGTATACCATGTATACAAATATATAAAATACAGAAAATATGCATATATACAACACTGCCACACCAGTACCTGGTCGCGGTAGGCAGCAGCATTGAGGTTGCCACGGATGACAAGAAGCCTGGAACGTGCATTGCCACAGAAAGCACCTAACACCATAACACTTTCGCCTCGAAATCTGCCAACTTCCTGTACACAACACTGGGAGTAGAGTTCACGACTTCTCCTCCACACCATGGGCCTACCATCAGCAAATCGAAGATTAAATCAGGATTCATCACTGAAGATGACTTGAATCAAATTCCTCTGAGTCCATCGTAAGTGTCGCTGTGCCCACAATTGACGTTGACGTCTGTGTAATTGAGTCAGAATCGGCCCGCAGTATGGCCGTCGTGCTTGAAGGTAAGCGGTTCTCAGACGGTTTCGAACAGTTTGCGTACTGAGTCTCCCCCTAAACAGTTCATTTCTGGTTGATGTAGCCGTCAAAAATCGGTTACGGAGGTGTCGTAAGACAATCTGACGATCCTCTGCATGTGACGTCACACGTGGTCGACCTGCCCGAGGGCGATCAGCGGTGGTACCCGTTTGCTGTAGACACGTCTGTAATTCATAAACAGTCTGTCGACTACAACCCATCGCCCTTGCGACTTCAGCTACGGACGTTCCCGTCTGCAACACGCCGATAGCAAGTTCACGTGGCAGTATAGCTGAAAACACGTGCGGTATTATGGCCACGTGACCAGTGAAAAACCACTTTTACCACATGATTTTGATCAACTCACCTGCACAAAAACGGGTGTTATCGGAAGATAATACGTGGCCATTACTGTTTAAATACACAACAAGGGCCCACAATGATAACTGGTCAAAATGTTAAAATTTTAGGATAGTTTTTAATTTGGTTCAGTAAATAATCGCAGGCGCATTATGTCGCCGTGCATACATGTATGTTGTCACGGGAGAGTATATACCAAGGTTCACAGCACGTATTGTCGGCATTCGGCAGAGCAAAAAAACATAAACTTGGAGATGACGATTTTGTGAATGATGATGGTAATGTTCATCATGATGATCATCATTCCATTTATAGAAAATATGTTAGACTTGATTGTGTATCCTCCCGACATATAACGACCGGGTTGATATATAGTCGTCGGTATGTCAGTATGTCTGTTTGTCCGTTTGTATTTTTTCGTCTATCATTTATTGTAAATGTAAATACCTTTCATTGTATCATTTATTTTCTTGGATCCGTGAAGATCCGGAGTAGAATAGCTATTAGGCGATTATGCTTGTCGTAACAGGCGACTAACGGGATCGGGAGGTCAGGCCCACTGACTTGGTA
The DNA here is from genome assembly GCF_023055435.1 of Haliotis rufescens. Classification (NCBI taxonomy): domain Eukaryota; kingdom Metazoa; phylum Mollusca; class Gastropoda; order Lepetellida; family Haliotidae; genus Haliotis; species Haliotis rufescens. The sequence goes on along the minus strand of NW_025963890.1, from coordinate 76,905,045 downwards.
AGTGCATGTCATTGTATCCCAGTTGCGTAGATCGATGCTCATGATGTCTATCACTAGGTTGTCTGGTCAAGACTAAATTATTTACAGACCGTCGCAATATTGCTGAGTTCGGCGTTAAACAACATACAAACAAACATTTTTTTCCAGAGCATATCTTGAACACTATACAATCTAGCTTTACGAAACGTATTGTTCACATTGAAGAATGGTGCCTGTTGCTATTTCGAGACTTAGAGATGTTGGACAGTTTCCATGGAAACGTGATGAACATTGACGGGTAGTGTCATTTTCGGAGCATGTATATTTAAAACTATAGACCTCGCATGTCTTTTAAATCTACTATTAGAATACTTTCTGCACATGTGCTGCATACATTTGGATTTGGATTTCCATGTAAAACAATTTAAGATCATATCCACTAGAAAGAACAATTACATCTCAAAATCGTAAAATGAGGTTACATTATAGATAACATAAAGGGAAACCACGAAACCTTGACATTGCAACAGAGGTCACTCAAAATGTATGGTAAATCTCGTCGAATCCAAATCATACATACAGTCTTGTGCATGTACACATTGTGTTTCACACAAAATGAACAATCATCCATTCATCGACAAGAGCATGGAACACAGTCCTAATATTACATTTAAGTTGTGTTACAAATGTGAATCTCTATACCATACAATACTAATACTTTCTGAAATGTTTTGTTTTTTAGACGGGGGCACGAGTTGCCCAGTCGTCCAGGGCTCCACAATTCGGTGTGCAGAGTTGCGTCCCTTGGACACCAAAGAAACATTTGAATGTGGGTTTGAATTGCGCTTCGCCCCATTATATTGTAAGGTTTGTGAGCACCAAACCAATGCTCATTTGTTTCAACAAAGTGGTGACCGCCTGAGACCTGCGCATTAATCACTTCGGGCTTTCCAAACACATTCAGCTGACACGCCGTGATGTAACTGCAGTAAACAGCGTTAACTCGAACTCACTCAATCCCTCACTCTGAAAGAAAACCATTAAGTGTGTTCAATTATCCAACTGTGTTATGAATGTAAATGAAGGAATCATAAAATTATTGCATAGATTGTTAGGTTCTACCAGTTACCACAGGAATCTGAAGTTCTAATGAGAATGATAAAACTGTACATTGTCTCATACTCTCTCTGTTTCTCTCTTTCTGTGACAAATGTAGCGATTGTCATGAAATAGCAATCAGCAATGTCACAGAGGTTATATGCAGTGGCAGCGAAAACACAGGACCAAAATTTACTCCAAAAATCTCTTAATAAAATACAAAAATGGGCTGACAAATGGGGCTCAGAATAAACAACAGGAATAGTATTCAAACATAAAAACATAAAACCCGCCTCCCCCATCTTCAAGCTAAACAATTAAACAATCAAATTTCAAAAACAAAACAAATTCTTAGGACTTATTTTCGTTGAACATCTCACCTGGGATGCTCACATCCAAAACCTAACAACTAAATGCAGTAAAGACCTAAACACCCTAAGATGCCTAACTGGCTCTAACTGGGGAGCCTCCAAAGATACCCTCCTCTCTCTCTACATATCACTAATTAGATCAAAAACTAGACTACGGCTGCGCCATATACAACACCCTAAACAACTCTCTATCTAAAACAATTGACTCAATACAATATCAGGCTCTCAAGCTAATTACACGCACCCAACATGACACCTCCTAAATGCCACTTAGTCTACGCAGGGAACAGCTAAGCTTAAATTTCTGGGCCGCGTCCCAATCAAACCCTCCCATCCAAAACTTAATAAACCAAAACATCAGCCCAAAAAACCAAGCTCTTGCTCGTAAACACCCCTTACTTACCCCAATATCCCAAAGAATAACAAACTACCTAAATGAACACCAAATTAAAGATCTTAAACAAAACTGCAAACAATCAAATATCTTCACCCCTAAACTTAAAATACCCAAAATAGACACAAAAACTAGCTAGCCAAATAAATAAACAAACCGACCCAAACAAAGCTAAAACTACCACACTAGCATACATACACGAAAATTGGCCAAATTGGTGTCACATTTACACGACGGTCCATACCACACAACCAACTAAAACCACACAATCCTTCCGACTCCCAAACAACCAATCAATATTCACGGCAGAACTAATGGGCATGGCCTCAGCCCTCCATAATCAAGAATTAAAAAAACACACAAAAATCCTAATACTTACCGACTCCCTAAGTGGACTGCAAGCTCTCCAAAACAAAAATACCAAAAACCGACCTAAATTAATAAATCAAATACTTAAAAGCTCTAACGACCTAACTAAGGCAGGCAAACGAATAACATTCTTGTGTATACTCGCCCACGTAGGAATATACGGTAATGAAAACGCCGATAAAGCCGCTAAACTATCCCTCAAAATCCCAGAAATAAGCTTAAACTTACCCATCTCAAAATCAGAAATTGAAAGTGTAAACAAGCAAAAAATCACACAGAAATGGCATAACCAATATCTAAACTCAAATAGCCAAATCAAAAAAGTGCTCAGCAAACCACTAACCAAACCAAAAATTCTCCATCCATCAAAAAAAAATCGACAGAGTAATCACTAAACTCCAAACAGGATAGGGGCGGTCGGGTAGCCTAGTGGTTAAAGCGTTCGCTCGTCACGCTGAAGACCCGGGTTCGAATCCCGACATGGGTACAATGTGTGAAGCCCATTTCTGGTGTCCCCCGCCATGATATTGCTGGAATATTGCTAAAAGCGGCTTAAAACCAAACTCACTCACTCGCTCACCCAAACAGGACACCATCTAAAACAAATTAAAAAACACACTACAGGTAACTGCCCACACTTCAAACAAGCAAAAACCCCAGAACACGCACTCATCCACTGCACACACTACCTAACTCATCGAACCGCATTACAAACCACCCTCAGTCTAAACAAGGCTCTCACTCTAGAAGCAATACTAAACCCACAAAATAAACTAGAAAACTTCAAGGCCTTAGGCGTATTCTTAATAAAAACGGAACTAATAAACGCATCTAAAAACACAATAACCTACCAAATCAAAATCATATAAACAAACAAACATCCACCATACCCAGCTCCCTTAGTTCTCCTCCCCAACCCCATCGGCATCTATTCCAAATCTCAAAATTCCCAAATTCTATATAAGCAACCCCTAAAGCCCCCTCTTGTGTTGCACAGACCACTTTCGCCCCTTTCGGAAACACATTTAATGGCCTGGCCGGGCCCGTGTGCGAAATACGCATCAGTCGGAAAGCGCACGTTAAATCTCCAAAGTAAGTAAGTAAGTAAGTAAGTAAGTAAGTACACAGGACCAACGAGGAAAACAAGGACATGCAGTCTCTGTAAACATAAATATCTTGAGATTAAAGTCATTTTGCATGTAAGGAATCAAAAATATCACAGGCGTCTTTCAGAGTTCGCAAGGGGACGAATACGGCCACACATTTTTCGGCGCTTTTCATGGTCCATGCAAAAACAGTGTCTACTTTTTGTGAAATTATGCCAAACTGTCACATAAGTTGCGCGTGCAAGTACACCCTGTCATAGAGTCAAAAGTACAGTACATACAAAATGTTTCGGACTCACAATACGGACTCCGAGGGCAATTCAAAGGACCCCAATCCGAACATGACGGGATGCATGTCTTTATTGGTTGTGTTGACATGCTCATACATGGTGTGAGTCAAGATGTTAATACATCTTAGGATGGTTTTTTAACAGAAAGTAGTTAACATACTCAATCCTACAACGTCATCAGAGACACTTACATTATCTCACATTGCACGTGCTCATGGAATTAGTCGACTGATCCAGGGGAAATCATGACCTCTCACAGCCAAATTTAGAAACACAGGCCGAGAAATCAGAAAGTGGTGTCTCTAATAACCTTACCTTACGCAAAAACAGTGATGCATGTATTAAATGTAAAACCTAATGACCTTACACAATGCAATGTGTATAAAAGATGGCACTGGCTGTTAACCCGTGTCGCACTCTGAATTAAGGAACTAAGAAATACCTGGTCATCAGTATACTGTGTCTGAGTGGGGCATTCATGCTAAACTGTGACATGGTATGTAAGAGGCAAGCGCTATACAATCGGCATGAGTCCGGACTAGTGCAAGCACACACACATACACACACGCACCCACGCGCGCGCGCATGCACTAAGTATGAACATCTAGCACATATTAGTGTTAACATGTGGTAGTCATCAATTCCATCACCTCGTGGTGTTGGATACATAAAAGTATTTCTCAACCCAGGGCACTGGGGTGTTTCTACATCATAAAGTTGGCGATCCACAACAAAAAGTACCCCCTCTCTCCCAACAGGAGCAATATAACTTCTCTCTATGATGCACGATTTTCGTTGGCTGCCATTGTAAAGGTATTTATATGTATTGATAAAATAATACAATTCATTCCGTTGATCGATAGCCCTGACAAGAGAAAATATAGGTCTTTGAATGTGCAAATGATCTTTCCCTAATTTTGTGAACTATTTACTTCAACGTAGTAACACAGACAATTCCTCGTAAGTGATTCAAGTACAAACTATATTTTCGACGCAATTCTCTCTTTGAAACTATTTATCTTTGTAGCATTCTCCCCGTTTGATTTCAGCCGTACTATGTAATAAATGTCCAGGTGGACAAACGACTGCGTTGTCCTTCTCGCTGCCCTCTCGTGTAAATGACTCGAGTTTGCTTCCAGAAGTAACCTGACAGACTGTGGTTACCTACTGTTTGTGAGGCACCATTATCAGCTGGATGTGGGGCACCTTGAATAATAATTGTATCAGCAAAACATTCGATATGTTTTAGACATCGGCGCGACTCGTTCACATTAGTACACAGTGACGTTAAGCTTAAGCACAGTGCACTTTCTTGTTGACGGACCATACGGATACGGACCATACGGGTGCTACATACAGCATTAGTGGCGGTTGAGCTGGTTACAGTTTGAAATGTGTTACGCAAACAAACCTTCCTCGGATCAAGAGGAATTAGGCGTTGTCTTTTAATCACTCGCAAGTCGACAATGTCTCCTGTCAAGTATACAGTTTGAATGGCTAAATCTGGTAAATAAGAAGGTGCAGAACCCACACAGCAGTTTCAGTCATTCTGATATACATGAACTGAGTTTCACAAATAATAAGTTTCACCGCCCATGTCACTGTCCCCTTGCAATGGTATATGCAGGAACGTGTTCAGACTTTGAAAACATTCAAACACTTTGTTATGACAGAAAGATAACACCAACATTCCCAATACACAGTAAATGGCAGTGCTTATCTTTAGGCACGCATAAGCTATCCGTATAGAACGTACGGTAAAAGTTTCCTGGTGCGCAGACTCGCCGCCATGGAGGGGGCCAGATTCGTTGTGCTGCTCTGTGTCTATGTGCTTCGCTTTATATCAGGGAGGCGTCTAGCTTATAACTTAGGAGGAACATCTTTTGTGTAAGTTGTAATATGGAAATGGATTTGAATGGTCACACGGATATGTGATCAGCGATGTATTTTAATTCTCTCTCTCTCTCTCTCTCTCTCTCTCTCTCTCTCTCTCTCTCCATCTCTCTCCATCTCTCTCTCACTCTCTCTCTCTCTGTGTCTCTCTCTCTCTCCATCTCTCTCCATCTCTCTCTCTCTTCTACTACTTCCTTGGTGTCTATTGGGCGGGAATGCAATACATCTAAACTACTTCCTGGATGTCGATTGAGCGGTAATGCAATACATGTAAACTGCTTCCTAGGGGACTATTGTATGTATATATATATATAGCTTTATTTTACCATTGATAACATATATGGGGGTTAAGGGTGTTAAGGAAGGAACACAAAAAGTGGACATCCCCTTGGGAACCAATTGTTCTCCTCTTCTTGTCAATCTGATTTTTTATGCATATGTACAGGAATGTACACGGACATTTCGAAATTATAGGCATCATTGGTAAGTACCTTCGTTTTCCATGTGTACTTGTCGGGGTTTGTATTGTTTTCCTTCCTCCCTTCAGGTCAGTGACTTTTTTACCATTAAAATATAACCTTTCGCGCCCTGGATTCCAACTTATAGATGTCATCTCAACTATATATGATTATTAATTATTGGGAGTTTTAAAAGTTCTGAAGTGGAATATCAGGGTGTAGTATTTAATCTGCGATTTTTTGTAGATGCTCACATCTCTGTAAACATGAGCGGACTGTGAACAAATATATTTAAAAAATCCGAATCATCCGGTAAGAGGATCCTTTACATCCTTTAACAAATGAAACCCGGAATACTGCGGACAGTCGGTACTTCACACTTTACCTGTAATTATAAGGTCACACGTCGGACGTTTAGAACCGTCACATTACGAGACATAGCTAACATTGGATAGTCAGGAGCATGGGACACATTTATAGACGAAGATTTCATTTTGCATCTTCAAGGAATTTCCCAGCATTAATGGACATTTGTGATTGGTTATTACAAGTGCTTAATGCACTAAGCACACCCTGAATACAAGACTCTGAGATCCATTCTCCTATGTCCTTATGTGTCCAGGTGCAGGTCTCTCTCCGAAGATTGTGTTGATGTAACACGTCAACGTCAGTGAGTTTCCAGTGTCAACCAGTGTTGATTATCCGACGAAACAGTTTGCATTGGGCGTAAAGGGCAAAATAGCGATAAAAGTATATGAATCTATCGCTGAAGATAAGTGATGACAACAGGTGTCAGTGAATCGGGTCAACGTATCGTGCCGTACCGATAGCAAGCGTCATGGACATGATGTGCAAAGATAAGTACGTGTTTGTTTGATCTAAGGCCGCACAGCAGTACCCCTGCCATGCGAAGGTCGTTGGTCGAGCATTGATCTACACAATTGGGATATGATGACATCAATCCTAACAGCCCACCTCCATCCCCCATCTCGTTAGTCACCTTTACCGAGCTGCTGAAGACCTATTCTCTACCTGGATATTCACGGGTCAGGAACTAGGGGACCAAAGGGCTGCTGGAACAATGACACACATGCAAGAACGCAACACATGTTAACTAAAACGTGTTATCTCTGCCAAATAATTGCATGCAGAGCTTTTGAGGATTTGACGTTATCCAAGCAGTTCTATATATTCAATCACCAACCCACATGTACTATAATATAGCCCTAGGCGCTGTGACCAAAATAAAGTGTAACCGCACACACAATTACTATGTTGTGCTATAGTGTCGCCATCCTCTGATATGCTATCATGAAATTGTGGTAAATTAATAATACAGGGATAATTTATGACTGAAACATAATGCACATCTTCGTCTGTAATCATTACGTATCTGCTATTTTGTTTGATTGAAATAATAGCATAGCCGAGTGGTGAAAAAGACACGCCATGTATAAAAGTCACGCTTGATTTGTCGTATCTCCAATAGACATGTCGAGAAATGTAAAATAATATTTCCGTGTCCAAGCTGGTCATGATATGTATGTCGTTAAATGATATTATTGTTTCATTCGGAAATGTCGATTGACCTCATCTATATAAACCCAGGATTGTTCTGAATTAAAATCCTCATAAATTCAAAAGATAAATACACGATGGAGTTACATTGCATGTACATACACCACACAGTTGATGTGCAGTGAGAGAAACGTTTAACACAGTTTGGCCGGTTTTTCACTTCCTCATTGCGGGAACATGGCGGGTGTCAGGATACTCGGTGTGGTGGTGCTAGCGGGATGGATACAGCTGACATCGGGTGAGTACATCAGATTGGTTTATCACAATGACAATATTTGTGCATTCCTCAAGTATGTGTACATTACTTACAGTTAGCAACTGTTTATTTGTGTACACCGAGGCTCATTCGTTAGCAAGTCCTGCACTCTTTTGATATGGAATACGCGTCTAACAAAACAAGTTTTACATCTGATCTATATATAGGTGACCCAGGTCTACCATTTGAAGATGCAATAACAACCGTGTTGAAACTCAGAATCTGACGTGTTTATATGCCAGCCCACCATACAGAGGATATTGTGAAGAAGTTTTATCAGTTAATTGATTAGTCCTACCTGCCGTGTTACATTAGGATATGGCATGGATGAATTATTTAATTCAGAATCGTGTTGTATTCGATCCGTTTAAAATCAATTAGGTGTAAGCAGCTAAGCAAAGATTGTAAATTGAAAATAACAGTAACTAATATATTATCCTCTACGTTTACAACTCACTGTTGTTTCAAATGTTGGTTGCGCTCAAAGCCTTTGTTTATGCTGGAGTAGGGGCGGTCGGGTAGCCTAGTGGTTAAAGCCTTCGCTCATCATGACGAAGACCCGGGATCGATTCCCGACGTGGGTACAATGTGTTAAGCCCATTTTTGGTGTCCCCCGTCGTGATATTGCTGGAATATTGCTAAAAGCGGTGTAAAACTATACTCACTCACTCTCTTATGTTGGAGTGAGACCAAAAGAGCAAGATACACATGGATATAAGACACATACTTATGGTTGCTATGAATCGTAGAAACTAACTTATTCTATGGACATCGCCAAACGTAAAACTTGACAGCAGGAAAGATGCATCTTTGCATTGTTCAAATTTACCACCTTCAAAGACTTAGATATAATGTGTCTCGTGTGAATTTATGTGAAGGATCCGAGCCGATGAAAACAGATAAACTGCTCGATTGTATTGTAGTCTACTGTCATAGAAGGGAGCAATGACGGTTTATGTATGTCTGTGTTATCTGGACATCCAAAACAATGTATAAACAGACCGCAACTGGTATATTTGCACCAACGCATGAAGTATCAAAATACAGTTTACATTTCATTTGTCGACAAACATAAACAATGAAATAGTTACAAAACATGCCATTTCGGTCTCTCTATTACCATATGAGTATGTCACTTAGGTGGCAAAAACAAATGCATTTTACCAGATATATAAACCACGATGTCCAGTCAGGCATACCAAGGAGACCTGGGTGCCGTTTCACGAAAGCGTCTTAGCGCTATGACCTCCTAAACCACGTCGTAAAGCACCTATTAAAAATGTGTGCCGTTTCACAAAGTACTCCTAACTTTACACCCCACCGTAAACAACCTCCTAACCTACGATAGGTTAGGGGCACTTGTAACTAGTTTACGACATCCTAAGTCAGCGTCTGATACACTTAACAACGTAAGAACTATGTAACAAAACATACCGAGTAATTGAATCGATGAAGAATCAACAGGTTAACTTTCTAACTTATGTTACCCTCTCACATATCGTCGAAGAAGACACATTTTAATCGTGTGCATATCAGTATGATTTATGTGGAAGACATTGGGACGAATGCAAAATAAATTTAAGTTATTTTGTATACATTCTTTTATAGGCTTCAGTACATCCCTAACCGAGAGCTAACGTGCGGGGTTTGAATAACAGTTAGGACTCGGCCTACTTTGAAAGCACGTGATATTATACGTGTCCATTGTAGCATATTTAAGACTGAAGGTCAACTTCATTCTCATGGTCATACGTTCACTACATATGCAAATAGTTCTGCTTATCTGTGTACCCATGGTTGTTGGAGCTAGCACTAACAAGTGAGGTGATGTCAAAAATTCATTTTAGATTATTACACTAATATTATGTGTGTGTGTGTGTGTGTGTGCGTGCGTGCGTGCGTGCGTGCGTGCGTGCGTGCGTGCGTGCGTGCGTGTGTGTGTGTGTGCGTGCGCGTGTACTACCCCGGTTTTCATGCCACGGTTTAACATGGACACCCGACGCAGTGTACTGGACTCTGAGATGGCAAAACAGTTATGTCCTTAGAGTGTGAGTAATGTCATTAGACTGGAAGTGATATCATTAGACAAGTAATGTCAACAGAGTGGAATAATCACTTTCGCCTCATGGCCCGCGATCCAACCACTCAGGTGTCTGTGTAATCACGAGGTACATGCAGCCCGAGTGGCACTGTTGTATTCAGTATATTTGTAGGAGTACACAACCTCGGTTTACTTTTAGCATTGACCCAAGTGACAATGGGCAAGGGGGCCATCAGCTATCATCAGATGACTCCACGTGGCATGGGCTGATCGACGGCTCGACACTGCCAACAACAACACGACACGTGACCAACACGTGGTCATATGATAATATGCAATCTACAAATGTATCTAAATGCATATCATCAACATGATACTGTTTTATTGCACGATAATCATATAACATCAGCTAAATTACTATAAAAATATCGATCTATGATATACGTTATGTCTTTGTGTACGTGATGCAGTGTACACATGACATGATGCCTGAAAAAATGGTATATGACCTAGCCTTGTGTCGCATGCAGAAGTTGGATAATTTTAAATATGGCGGCCTGCACCAGAGCACATGCTTGGTCTGGTCAGTGTTCAACAGTTTCCAGCAAGTAGTTATCTCACATTATTACTCATTGACATCTCATTCTCCTCTATCGTGAAGTGACCGGGTGTGGGTCTCTTCTCTTGATAATTGTTAGTAACGATATGGCTGAAATATTGCCGATATTCACTCACTCACTCTTATGAATTGTTATCTGCTGTTTGTCATACCAGTTTCTTGCACTTCTTGACAACAATGGTTGCCCATCTCTCTATCATGCAATGTTGGATTGATCTGAGTGAGTGAGTGAATCAGTGAGTCAGTGAGTCAGTGAATGAATCACTCAGTCAGTGATCGAGTCAATGAGTGGGTCAGTCGGTAAGTCAGTGAGTGAAGTTTTTCACCGCTTTTGGCAATATTCAAGCACTACCTCAGCGGAATGATCTCGTTGCAACAGTAATTTGTAGGCCATCAGATATATATCACGTATGGATATATGTATATATTCCACTCTACTACAACAAATAGTGTATGGTTACACCAATGAGGTTTAATTTTTTTTTTCTGGATAAAAACATCAAGGCTGTGTTTCATCATTTCCATGCAGCTACTCAGTCATATTTCTTTAATCAGTACCACAAAGAGAATAAAGCTTTTCTTCTAGAAGCTTTTTTTCGCGTTTATTGAGAATCTGTAAGGAAGCAAAATGCGTTGTGTGAGGACACTTTTCCCGGTTACAGGAAATATTCAAAGAACAATAAATAAAAAGATTTAACCCACAGGCCATGATGTAAAAAGTCCCGGGTCGGATATTTCACCTGGCCGCAGAAAAGTGGTATAATGTTATAAGTTTGATTAAAACACAGCTGCGAGAGAGGACAAATGGCGCTTACATGTCAAGAAAGAAACATAACAAGCAAAGTGCAGAAAACACGGCAAGTCCAAACCACATGACTGCTGCACTAGTCCAGGGTGAATTGTGTGACAAGTATATATTTACTTGTACAAAATTGTATAAATATAATATTATTGTTTGAATATGGGCCTATTGCCTGAATACAATAAATCTGATGATGATGATGAAGTACGCGAGACTCGGGCTACTTACTACTGAAATGTAAAGTAGTCATGCATATCTTAGTCTATAATCATGAAATATCCCCATAGACTCGTGGCATGTGTATATCGCTGGAGGATATCGCATACATGTCTCCCATGAAATAAGTTTTACAAGTGATTCATGAAAAGGCGACCCCGGTAATACTCTGACATGACCCAACTTTCCTCAATTGAACCTATAGACTGATCAAAACCGAACCTGTGTGGCTCCTTGAGTTACATTCCTGAAAATGTATAAACACGCTCAATAGATGTGCAGTGAGCGTAACGTTTAACACAGTTTGTCGGATTATACTTCGCATTGCATCAATATTCGTTAAGCAAATAAATCACGCTTCTTCATGTAACCTGACAATACTCAAAAGGGAGGACGCTACAACGAGTCATTCTCTAATGTGAACCGCTTGTGACCTCCTGGCAGATATCTACACATTACCGTACATCAGTGAATGCCATAGACAGAGTAATAATGTTCCTGGTGTATGGTATCAGGGTGGTGTGGTTTAATGGTTGAGAGGAGCGGTGCCCTATACAAAATGGCCTTCGCTTTTATTTATGACAAATTGACCTGAACCACTGTATCGAGGGTCACTACGATTTATTACAAAAGCCCCATGGATGAGGGATTGAGGTTTTCTCTTAAGTTTATTAAGTTGGGTGGTGGTTTCCAATTTGCAAAATCAAATGTTTTGACAGAATTGAAGCTGGTTTTTTTCTGAGATTGTCAATAGGCACGCAAATCCTTTGAGGTTATGGGAATCAACATTGTATTAATTCAACTTGTCTCAAATACTTTGTGTGTCTTTAAATAATTTCCTTCCTTGATTATATTAAGGATTATCATAATTCTTTCAGACAGGGATTTTGGTGGTACTTTTTGCTTGACCTAGCAATATTATTTCTCTTTGTACGGATCTTATGGAACTTTGGAATCCAGTACCAACGAAGAATGAACAAAGTTGAAAGAAGTGTTTGATGGTTTGGGCAGGTTTCTTCCTATGTGAACATACAAGCTTTATATGTGATTGTTTGATATGTCATTTAAGCCAAGGCCTTTGGAGAAACAGGAATTAAAGTGATGTTTACATACATTGGCTATGTAATGTGTGGCCTTGTCACTGCATAGATTACAGACACAACCATAAGACACCATAAGACCAACAGTCAAATACAGTAACGAAGGCGTGGATATTAAAGCTAAAATCAATCTAAAACACGTCGAAGTTGAGAAAAGAAATATGTCAACCTAGGTGCAGGGGATTCGGTTAGTTTTTCAGTGTGCATCGGTGATTAATACTGCAAAACTGTATCTGTGTCTTTAGCATGGCGATTCACTTCATTCGAGATTCAGAATACATGGCTATTTCCACACGAAACCATACTGTCAGTTATGATATGCGCCTCATAGGGCGAATCAGTATATTGAATGGAATAAGGAACTAAGTTGATTTTGTCCTTGTGCCGCACAAACGTACACATCACAGCTAAACTAATCTAATCGAAAGCAGAGATAGTGACTTTAATGGTTACATTAATGTTTCCTGCTACGAACCCAACCTAACTGTGAATATTTACAACAAATGATTGTACTTGGATGTCTAAAATTCACATATAATCCAGAGATTAGATATTATTTTATTTCGCAATTTTGAATTTGTTCTCATGTATTCTAAAAGTCACAAATAACGAGTTGAACACATACATGTAGCTTGTGTTATGATTCGTATGATGTGTTATGACTGTAAATATTTACAACAAATGATTGTACTTGGATGTCTAAAACTCACATATAATCCAGAGATTAGATATTATTTTATTTCGCAATTTTGAATTTGTTCTCATGTATTCTAAAAGTCACAAATAACGAGTTGAACACATACATGTAGCTTGTGTTATGATTCGTGCTGGCTCAACCCTGGCCGTGTAAATATTAGCTACGTGACTATTTCGTAGTTCCTGCGATAACTTTTATCGCCAAGGCTCCCTAAATACAATGTTTATTCCTAATGCAGGATATTTACCATCCCCAAACACACTCGCGTGATACCTCTATTTATAAGTTTTTACGAGTGGCTCGAGATCAGTACTATATACTATCTGTGTTGTTTTCTACAGGAAAATTGAATTATTTATTGCAAATGTAAACCTTGCAACGTAAATTCTCCCAACCTTACACTCAGGGACGTTTCATCACCTCTTGCATTTGCGACTTATATCTGAATAAATATCAACAAAAATAGCAAAAAATATTGATGTCAATTAAATTAATATGATGATATACAAAATCAACTTCAACAAAAGATATCCTTTAAATCTAATAGACTGTTTTGGAATAGAAAGAATACACACTGACCAACCAACAAAAATCGCGTTTTGCGAAACAAATGGCAAGTTTTAAATGACAAATTTACAATTTATTCACATTCAAGAGATTAACGGCAAGAAGCGATATTAATTCCATGAATGACCATCTGTCTTTATTTTGCAATGTCAATGTAGAACTAACGTAAATAGGTTGTCAGTTTGTGTACGGGCGAGACACTTACGATAGAGACAATAAAAGGGGCGGTTACTCCTGACAATAGATACGTCAAAGTGTTACGTTCACAGCAGTGAAATATCAAATGTTATCTTCACTAGAGTGGAATGTTAAATGTTATGTTCACTGCAATGAAAATACCACATTTCCCAACTTCGGAAAACTCTTTCACTCTGAAGTATACTAATTCATGGCAAAATTGTGTTTTGAAATGTCTCCATTAGTAAGGTAGCATAGTCTATCCACTAGCATGTTTATCATAGGGTCGACAATGAAGCCAAGTTCACACAAGGTGGCTAAATCGGGGGAAAAGAACACGCAGAACTAATACAACAGATCATGGTGTGGTCCCTCGTAAATACCGATTATGTCTGCGTCTTCCTGTCTGTAAATACGTGTACTTGGGTCGTGCGTGTTTTTAAAAAATGTGAGTTTCCCGTCCACGCCACTGTCACCAGGCGATCGCATATGCAGGAACGTATACTGACGTTTAAACATTCATTATCTTTATCATGCCAGGTGAATAACACGAACAACTTCAACGCACAGTGAATGGTAGCCACAATAGTCATTCAGAGAGGTTCTTTCAACTCTCTGTCACATTGATAGTCACGTGAAGGCAGAATAAGTTTCCTGATTCGCCGCCATGGAGGGGGGCAGATTCGTTGTGCTGCTCTGTGTCTATTTGCTGCACTTTACATCAGGTAGGTGTCTATCTTATAGCTTAGAAGGGAAGCCCTTTGTATAAACTGTATGACAAAAATGGATTTCAATGAACTTACTGATGAGCGATGCGGTTTCATTGCGTCCACTCCTGAAGATCACCTAATACATGCCTTTGTTTTATAAATAACATGATCATTATTTAGGAAGAAAACATGTTGCTACATCAGGACTTAAAGAGCTTAAGTTATACCCGTACAATAGACTCTAAATGTCTTTGTACTTGCTGTGAGATTGCCGATTAACCTGGTGGAAGTAAAGTATGTATGGGCGTCATTTAACGTGTACACGTTTATACATGCTGCAGTAGCCCGCAGTGGCTGTTTACCGTGTGTGTAGCAAAGATCCTTCCGTGTTTTTTTAACAACCTCGGATCTTATGCTGACAATCCAAACATCATGAAATGGAAGAATCTGGGATTAATTCCCACGAGCATCGAACTAAGAGAGACCTTGGGCGGTGGGCAAAGTCTATGTTGTTGGCGATGTCATTGCCGTGCTCCCGGTCCATATGCGGTAGAAGGCAACGCGAATACGTTCAATTTGTGTCAAAACAAGAAAAGTAATTGCGCTAGTGCGACTGTTTTGCACGTATATCTGATTATCACGCATCATCTCCGGTAAGTACACAATGACGGTCTTTCTGGTCAGTACACATCATACCTGGTCAGTACACAAACAAACCTTTCTGATCATTTAACATCTTATCTGATCAGTAAAAAAACACAACCTATGGTCAGAACACATGCACATCATGTATGATCAATACACAAACTCGTCACCTCTTGTCAGCAAACAAGCACGTCCTCTCTAGTCAGTACACGATGACGCCATATCTAGGCATTACACAATTACGCCCTCTCCGATCAGTAAACAATTACGTCCTCTCTGGTAAGTAATAACGGTTATCCTCTCTTGTCAACACACACACGCGCCCTTTCTGGTCAATTACAAAGACACAGTCACATTCTCTGTTGTCCGTAATAATGACGTTCCCTCTCATCAACACACAAACACGTCTTCTGAGGTCAGCACACAAAGATGTCATCTGTGGCCAACCCACAAGGACCTTATCTTTACTCAGTAATGAAGAACGCCCTCTCTAGTCACAATCATACCCTCCCTGGTCAGTACACAAATTCGTCCTATCCAGTCAGTTCTCAAACACGTCCACTCTGGTCAGTGCACAAGAGCGTCCACTATCGTCAATAAACAAGCATATCCCCTTCAGTCAGTTATGCAGCACGTCCTCGCTGGTCACGATACAAGCACATTCTCTTTAGTCAGTAATAATGACGTCATCACTGGCCAGTACCCAAGCACGTCCTGTCTGTACACAGGGACGTCTTCATTGGTTGGCACACAAGCATGGTTACTTGTGGTGTCCCATTCATGAAAACATGTAATTCATTTTGTCACGTCTCTCGATGAGGAGACCCTTTTACTTAACAAGAAATGACAAATATATCGCTCGTCACGATATGGCTGAAATATTGCCAATGTGACGTAAAGCATAAACTCACTCACTCATTTCAAGATTCGCCAAATTCAAACATATAAATACCATATTGCTATCTATTACTTAAGTCCATCATGTAAGTCCTTGTACATATATAGTACATTCCTAGCTGAGAGATAACATAAATTACAGTTAGGATTCGGCCTACTTTCAAAGCACGTGATGCTTGGACATTATATGTGTCCATTATAGCATGTTTAAGTTGGGAGGTCAAGTTCATTCTCATGGTCATGCGTTCACTACCTATGTTCTGTTAATGAAAGACACATTTTTACTGGGTGTTGTTGAACTGGTAAGGCTTAACCTTCCTGTGTTAGTGTTTGTGCGTGTGTCTGTCTGTGTGTGTGTGTGTGTGTGTGTGTGTGTGTGTGTGTGTTTGTGTGTGTGTGTGTGTGTGTGTTTGTATGTGTGTGTTTGTGTGTGTATGTGTGTGTCTGTCTGTCTGTGTGTGTATGTGTGCGCGTGCGTGTGTCTGCGGATACTAGCCTGGTTTTATATGTTCACGCCACCGGTAAACATGGATACCTGAGGAATTGTATGCCTGCAGTATGTGATGTAACACGATATACACGTACGTCTTATAAACACGAGGGCTGTGGTTAAACACACTATACACGTGACCAACACGTGGTCATATGATATGACATGGTATCTACCAATGTATATAAAACATATCATCAACACAGGTCCATGTTGTATAGCTCGATAACATGTAACATTAGCTTAATGATAATAAAGATATAATGGTCGACGATATACTCTGTGCCTACATGTACATGATGAAATGCAGTGTATACATCACATGATGCCTGAAATGTTGGTATATGACCTAGCCGTGAGCCGCATGCAGGAGGTGGAGAATGTAGGGAACACAGGTTGATTGTTAGAAAGTCTAAATTGGGCAGAGAATCAGATTTCATTTTCATTGTCTCAATCCGCAATTTTAGATAACTCTGTTACCTTATGAACTGTCATCTGCTGTCAGTCAGTCAATCAGTCAGTTTTACTCAACTTTTGGCAATACTCCAGCAATTCCATAGCAGGGGACTGATGTCATTGTAACAGTAACTTGAGGGTCATCAGACATATGTTGCCTCATGGATATATTCGACCCCTCTACAAAAACAAGATGTGGTAACACAGATGAGGTCTTAACAGACACATGTTGCCTAATGGGTATATTCGACCCTTCTACAACAAATAATATACGGTAACACAGATGAGGTCTTAATATAAAAAAAAAAATCTTTTCTGGATAACAAAATAAAGGCTGTGTTTCATCATTTTCATCGGCGAGCTAGCAGGTACTTTGACATAAACAATACCACTAAGAGACATCTTAACATTATCTTCAAGAAGGTGTTTTAGCACTTATTGAGAATCTGTAAAGAAGAAAAATGCCTTGTGTGAGGATTCTTTTCCCGGTTACCTGAAATATTCAAAGTACAGGAAAAACAAAATTTAACCCGCAGCCCATGAAATAAAATGTCCCGAGTCGGACAGTTCTGATATTTCACCTGGTCGCAGAAAAAAGGCATGAAGTCATTATAGGTTATAAGTTTGATAAAAATAGAGCAGACAAGTGGGGCTTACTTATCGCGAAAGAAACATACTGTGCACAGTAACCATGTGACTGCTGCACTAGTCCAGGGTGAATTGTGTGACAAGTACGCGAGACTCAGGCTACTTACTACTAAAATGTAATGCAGTCATGCATATCTTAGTCTATAATCAGGAAATATCCCCATAGTCTCGTGGTTTGTGTACATCACTGAAGGTCAGCTACTGTACATTTGTCTAAACTGAGACGCACTGGTTAGCAATGCCTGTGATGTAAGGATATCGAATACATGCCCAATAAAACAAGCTATGCAAGTGATTCATGTATAGGCGACCTCGGTCACACTCTGACATAAATAGTACAACACCGTTCCAGACACCCTTTATATATATTAGGCGAAATTTATATGTTGTAATCAACAGTTGATGTCCTCAATGGTACGTCGTCATGGCTGACCGCACGTGATCATGACTGAGATGGCAGCTACCCTGCTACCACTGTCGTGATGTCAACCTCACTCCGTGGGTCACATACACGCCAAGTAGCGTAATGTAGGGAGAAGAACTGTTGACACGCTAGCAAACTGCCCCACATTGTAGCCATATATTGATCAAAACCGAAGCTGTGTGGCTCGTAGAGTTACATTCTTGAAAATGTATAAACACGCTCAATAGATGTGCAGTGGGCGTAACGTTTAACACACAGTTTGTCGGATTCTACTCGGCATTGCATTAATATTTGTTAACCATATAAATCACGCGTCTTTATGTAACCCGACGACACTCAAAAGGGAGGACGCTACAACAAGTAATTCTCTCCGGTGAATCGTTTGTGACCTCCTGGCACACATATATATATGTGTGTGTATATATATTACCGTACATCAGTGAATGTCATTAACAGAGTAATAGTGTTCCTGTTGTACGTTATCAGCGTGGTGAGGTTTCATGGTTGAGACGAGCGGTGCCCTATACAAAATGCTTGTGATTGGCTCTTCCATGAGTTTCTCATAAATCCTTGTCGACCTCAGTGCAAAGAAAGTTAGTAAACATTTCATGTTGAGTCGCTTTAGTAGATTCAACATAAACGCATGCTACATTTGATAATGAGGTTTTATTTGACTGATACTGTGATGGAACCCTTTCCTTATTATTCCTTATGGATGGTGCACCCAATCACCTGCTGATAACACATTGTTTCTCGTTTTGACAACCCAATGTTTAAAACACAACATTCGGTAAATCTGGTATGTTGATTTCTCCCAAAGTTCAAAAATGCCATTCTGCGTAAAGTTCAAGCTATCTATAATTTCTGAAGAATATTTAAGATGTATTTCTGTCACTAAGTTCCTAGATAGCATGCCCAGGTTATTTGATTTTAAGGTCCTCGTACAGACAGATACTGTAATGTTCGATAATCTGCATATCCACAAATGCTAACAAGTATTTACAAAATTCTGAAAATTTACAAAATGACTAAAACTTACTAACAATGCTTCATCAAATGACTTTCATGTTTGGTGACAGAAATATTTTTCAAAGCAGCATTAAAACCCAACACCGACAATCGCTGTACAAGACATATGCATGATACCAGACCCAAAAAAACGAGCATTTCATTAATGTGTAAGCTGGTGTAATGATGTAAACATGACCACACATACCCAGTACCACTTTGTGCATATTATGTAAAATCTTATACAATAAGAAGTTGAAGCAAAGTCGACGTCGATCTGCATCTCTGCATCTATATACATTTTCCTCATGCCTTTGGATAATCAATTTTGAGTTCGACTTTTCAGGGTAAGACGTTACCAACATTGCTATATAGCTATGACATATTTTGAACCGCCAATTCCCGGGATTTAGCGGGAATTAACGGGAATTATTACACGTCCATTTCGACACATTTGGGTTAAAACAGTGAAAACAATAGTGAGAGTTTACCGAACTGAATGGTTCGACACAACAGGGAATTCGACACATCCATGTTCGAGACTACGGGATCCGACTGCAGATACAATGTGTTCTGAAGGCTGAGATTTAAGGAAAAGTTGTATTTATATGTAAATACCTGCTCGTGATATATGCAAGTTGGCATGCACAAATTATGTCAGGCTTGGTGATCGCAAAAAGATTGAATAATGCATTCCATAATAAAATATGTTGTTTGGAATGGGAAAATAAAAACTATTAGAGAAACGCTGGGAATGTCAACAAAAAGACAATCGACAACAATGTCTATTTTTGTTAGGGGAGGGGGGAGAGGCTTTGGGCTGTGTGTCACAAGATAATTATATGCAATCAGATATTTTTCATCCTTCCCCAAGTTTAACAGAATATTTGTTGAGCTGGTATATCACGTGCCTTCACGCAATCACGCCTCAACAAGTCATTCTCTATGGTGAACTGCTTGAGACCTCCTGGCAGATATATATATATATATATATATATATATATATATATATATATATATACATTGTCGTACATCAGTGAATGCCATGAACAGAATAATAGTGTTTCTGATATATGGCATCAGGGTGGTGATGTTTCATGGTTGAGAGGAGCGGTGTCCTATACAAAATGCTTGTGTTGAACGCTTCGGTGAGTTTATCATAAATCTTTGTCGACCTCATTGCAAAGAAAGTTATGTATACATTCTATAATCAGTCGCTTCAGTAGATTCAACATAAACGCATGCTACATTTGAGAATGAGGGTTTATGCGACTGACACAGTGGTAGAACCCTTTCCTTATTTATAAGAAATATCCACCAAAGGCAGAACTAATTGCACGATTCCGATTGTATCACGAGGATGTGATCATGAATCACAATCAAACAGCCGTCTTCTTTATCTATCTCATTATCTGTATATATTCTACAACCTTCAACTAAAGCCCTGACGTCGTGAAGCAGAGAGAAACGCCAGCGGACGCTTAGAACCATGCAAACAGTTCGGTCGAAGCCAGGACGAAACATAATAGCTTGATTCGCCTAATATTTGGTATGTGATGATTGTCATGTTGTCATTTGTTATCGACTCTGTTATTAATAATATAAGGCATAATCGATAAATGCGCTGTTTGTGGTGTGTTTTGTCCTCCATGACTTGTCCTTGTTTTGAAAGTGCAAACATATCAGAAGTGATACAAGCACACATTCCTGCCGACACATTTCCTTCACTTTGACGTCTGATGTCCGTCTTCTTACCTGTCCTAATTACTGAAGACAGGTCGCTCTCATTATGCAGAATATTGCTGAGTGCGGCGATAAACAACAAACAAATAAAACAAACATTATGCAGAAATCCAACACTGTATTCCAGCACGATGATGCCTGACCACACAGCATGACTCACAGTGACACGAAAACACAACAGATCCTGCCCTGGCCCTCTCAGTCACCCGATTGAATCCTATCAAAGGTTAATGTGATGAGTTTGATAAACGGTTGTATTCCAGAGACGTACTGCAGAGATTGGCATATATCAGTAAATATTTCCCAAACTAACATTTTAATTTTTAAGACAGGGGGCGACAGGGAGGATTTCAGGAAAAAAATCAATGGCCAAAATGTAGCAGTGACAAAAGATCGTAAATATTTGGTTGTTTACTTCAGCAAGAGATTGTCACGGACTCGAACCCCAAATAGTAATCTATTACCTGGAATAATGATCTCAATAACCTTGTTTGATTATGAAATACTATCTAGAATATTATATGAAGCAGATAGGCCTTTCATAAATGTAGCAAATTAAAAGGACCCATTATATGTCTTCAAGCGATTGTTAAATGTAAAACAAATACATGTACAGCAAATAATTATGTTTTGGGGAGTGTGGTATACATGTATTTTCGGGTTTATAAAGGTATAAACTAATGTTTGTATTTTCTTCATTTGCGAGTTTACCAAGAAAGTATTATCATCGTTTACCACAAAAGTGTTATCATATAGCTATGGTAAATATGCTCTGTTCACTTGGTTTTCGTGATGAATGATTAACCTAATCACATGCTGATAACAAATTGTTTCTCATTTTTATAACATAATATTTAAAAAAAAACAATCGGCAAATCTGGTACAGTGATTTATCCAAAAGTCCAAAAATGTCATTTTGGGTAAGTTATCTTTACTTTCTGAAGAATACTTATATTAAGATACATTTTTGTTTGGAGAACGCATGCCCAGTTTCGTTGCTGTTCACATCCATTGGAAAAAGAAATGGGATTAAGATTAAAGGTTCCTTGTACAGATAGATACTGTATTGTTCGTTCATCTGCATATCGTCAACTGCTAACAGGTATTTGCAAATTACGGAAAATTTACAAATTAACTAACAATTACAAACGATGCTTGATCAGATGATATACATGTTTAGTGACAGAACTATTTTTTCAAAGGTGCGTAAAAACCCAACGCAGACGCTCATTTTATTGTAGATCATGGTGAAATCTAGTAACCTTTCAAACCGTTATACCATAAAGCTCAACTGACAGAATAGTACGACTACTTATATTTAATGTATGGCTTATGACCTTACATGTGCGACACTTCATTTAGATCTCGTAACATTTCTATGAAGCTTTTCTTGTAAGGTAGGCACAATCCAAACAACAAATGTTTGTGTCGTTTGTTCCAGGCAATGTAAACTACCTGTCGTATTACCTTTCTCATGACGGTTTCGGGACGGTCGGGTAGCCTAGTGGTGAAAGCGTTCGCTCGTCACGCCGAAGACACGGGTTCGAATCCCGACACGGGTACAATGTGTGAAGCCCATTTCTGGTGTCCCCCGCCGTGATATTACTTGGATATTGCTAAAAGCGGCGTAAAACCAAACTCACTCACTCACTCACTCACTCATGACGGTTTCAAACACATATATAAAAAAAATATCTGTGCAATTACTTATGCATGACACCAAACCTCAAAAGAAACGAGCATTTCATTTAGGTGTAAGCTGACGTAATGACATATTCAGTGTGCTAACGATAATATAAGATCATAAACAAAATGCTCATTCAGATTGATGGTAAAACAGCCTTGCATGAGCTGCAGAGAGACGAAAACGATCAGTCAAGCCCGTGTACAAAGATGGTTGCCAATGCCTTCAATGTTAACGATTACGACAATTTATTGCCTTTAGTGAGTGAGTGAGTTGGGTTTAATGCCGCTTTTAACAGTATTCCAGTTATATCGCGGCGTTTCAGCTTAATGTGGGAGGAAAGCTCGAAGTGATGCAGGTCTTAGACGTTTACCACTTCGGTGAAACCCACGAGCACGGGTATGGTGCTGACAAACCTAGAAACATAATCGGGGCGAACCGGGATTCGAACCCACAATCATAGGTTTCTGACGTGCCCAAGGGACGCAACTCTGCACAGCGAATCGCGGTGCCTTAGACGACTGGGCCACCCGTGCCCCCCTATTGCCTTTAATGTTCCACAGTAGACAGCAGTGTACGCGTTTGATGCATCCAAGGTAGCCTGATATTGAATTGGCCTGAATCTGTTAGTTATATTCTTGCCCAGAATACTGGCCGGGGATTTCGTCTGTGACCACGTCCGAGAAACCACGTTGTGTTTTGGTGCGAATACTACCTTACGTCATTCAACAAGGTAGCACCCTTCCTGTAACTGCCAGAATCAAACAGGGCTTCCCACAGAGTAATACTATCTAGAACACTCATATACCTTCTAGTCGCCAATCTACGTACCTCATTCCCATGGCCAACATCTAGGTCTTGGTGTTCACCTTATGTAGCAGTTATTGGTGCAAAATGTAACTGTCTTTGCGATTGCATTGATTATTGTGAACACTGAACAACTGATTGCATGGTAAGGGTTTACAATTTCAGACACTGAATATGTATAAAACATTCGGCTTGTCTATATAACGTCATACTAGTACGTTCTGTACACTGTACATTCACTTGAATTACAGTTCATTGAATGGAACTATATTTGTATGCATTATGTGAATAAGTATGCATGCGCCAATTGGCGTAAAGGGCAAAGAGCTGTGAAAATGACATGACTGGACCTCTGTAAATCAGTGATGAAACAAGGTGTTGGTGAAAAGGGTACGGATGTCCTGCAGCGTTTAATGATCACAGTGAGAATTAGTTTTATGACTCTCAGGACCTATAAGCAGAGGTGACAATGAGACATCAATCAAGTGTCTTAACAAGAAAAGGGACATGGAAACGGCTCTGTCGCTTTATTGACAAGAGCAAATTCGTTTATATGGATTGCAGATCACCAGTGTTTAATACATCAAACCTTATTCAGAAATTGTTGTACTGTTGAATAAGACAATTACGTCTTGATTGAAGGGTGAAATAGAGGAATGGCTGTCCCACTGCATTGAGAAGGGACGTTTATGATCATATACGACCAGTGGACTCTCTAGATAGTTACTAAATGTCATGGGGTTTAATCTATCTTTTAATGAGGATAGGTTACATGACATATTAAATTAATCACCGACAGATTTTCGTTATGGAGGTGTAACATATGGTAATATGTTTGTCTTCCGCTCGTTCTTTTTGGAAAGACCACCATGTTAAATTGCTTTCATAGGATTTCGTTAAACGTTTGTTTTTAACTAGACGTAAGCTATCTCTAGTGGATGTATTACCGACGGATATTGCAAGTGTTAAACAGTTCTTTATAATACATGGGACATATTGTTGGAAATAACCAAGGATTATGATAGTCTTCATAAACCGCCGAAACAGGTTCCATTTGTGTAAAAGGCAAACTAGCGGGGTATATAACCATTAGCAGTTTGAATAATGGTACTTGCTGAGGCCTATTTTACATTTGTCATAACACATATTACACAGCAACTGTCCAGCTATATAACGTCGGCCTGTACGTACAACGATCCACGACGTCGGAGTACGATGACACGCGATCAACCAAATCACGAGCCTGACGACTCGATCCATTTAGTCGCCTCTTACGACCATTATGGACCTTTTTTTAAACCCGGTGTCCCGACGGAAGTGTTTATAAATGAGATAGTTAAAGAAAATATTTATTGTGGACTGAGAAGAGTTTTTGTTATAAATGGAATAAACGAAATCACCCTGCTCTGGTATGTAACATTTATAATGTGTTTAAAGTTAAATATATACAAATATTGTTATGTGGTTCGGTATTGTGAGGTTGCACATATAGTTTCTTCCCAAGACACCATTTTGTTAAAATAATAAAAGGCTATTTATATTGTGCATGTTTCAAACCACACCAGTCAAGAATCATTCTCAGCTCCCTGGGAAGTGTACAACCCAACCCGTCTGTTAGGCGCAAGAGGGTAAACAACCACATTCATACTGCGGGGCAACAGAAGCACATTTCAAACAAAGAAATATTAATGACATACTGAACCAAGGAGGTGAACACGTATCGTTGATGGACATAAAGAAAATATATAAAATGAAGCTTAACATTTTGCAGTACCATGACACGTTGAGACGTGTTAAAAGTTATTGTTCATGAAATCGTTTGATTCTTCACACATTGTTTGCAGAGATGACTGTTTCAAGTCAGTTGTTTTAGGGCTTAATAGTAAATGATAGTGATCAAAATGCATCTTTACAATAATTACATACTAATGAACAACAGCTGTTCATGTTGTTATCATTGCTAGAATCACCTGCTGTTATCATCTTTCATATTCTGATTTACCATTTTTCTTGTGCCTCAGGCACTGGAACAAACGTTGCTGAGAACAAACCCGCATGGATGAGTTCAGTCTGGGAGCTGACTCAACCCGCCAGTACCGCTGTCGATGGAGTAACTCTTGCACACGACTACAAATACTCAGCCGTCACCAAGCCGGGTGAACTAAGCGCCTGGTGGAAGGTGGATCTACAAACACAAGTACAGTCAGCACTGGTTACCCTGTACTTTAGTACATTCTGTATGTATAGACTATTTACGTATTTTATTTTAATCACATTTAGTAAACACATTCAAAAATGGTTTCTGGAACGACATGACATGTAATTATCATTACATTAGAAACCTGACCCCAATGGAATCCAAATCCAACCACAATTCCAAATTAAGCTTTTGGCCTATTTAATGTCTAGTAATATACCATCAGCTCCAGCTTATGCTTACGTTTCTCATCAAACTGCTTCAATTCTTTTGAGCATGTACATTTCTTACATATTTCACGGAAAAAGACATCACGTTCACTGCTAATCTTTTCAATGAAGGTTTCACCGTCGGAAGCCTGGTAAAGTCATTCCAGACAGTCAGTACACATGGACTAAAATGACACATCGCGTGTCAGCACGATGCGCTATGCTATCCCCTTAATGTAACCTTCTCATTGAGTTTCACCCCACCTGACTCACTGTCAAATATTGTTTCAAGGATCATTCTGTGAGTGGCGGTAAATCAAGAAGACGTGCTTGCACTTTTCGTAAACACCTGGTGTCATCACTGATTTTTATTTTTACAATTTCAATTTTTCACTATTTTCCGTTTTACGCCTCATGAAATCCGTTTCTGCAGATAGACGTGACTACTTTTTCTATGGCATTTACTTTTTGAATATGCTCGAAGGAACCTTCATCCGTCTAATCGATTCATGGTCTACCCAGTAGAATAAGTCGAGGTAATTTAGAAATTCATCAAGGTAAATAACAAATTTACATATCCATTTGATAAATCGTCGCCACGCTATATTATAATCTGAAATGCATTTTTAACCACACCACATGGTGAAATTATATCCAATCTGTTGATGTGATGTGTTAATAAAGCCATGATATGGAGTTGTGCATGAAGCAGACACTCGGCTATGTCCGCTAATTATTTGCTTGTTGGAAGAGGACTTAATACAGGCATTATAATCAATTCAGGTTTGACTGTTTACTCTTTTAAACATTCTCCAAGAAAACACATTCTTTGTCATTTGTTCCTTGGTATGTTTACATTATAGTACATATTGTATTTGTATCCCCATCGTAGTTTTCTTTCGTGATTTTTTAACCTGTTCACTTACACATGCTGGATATTTAGCTGGATTACACTTAACACGTATCCGTAAATGTTTATAAAACAAATTCAAATGTTCTTCAGCACAAAACACACAACGCAACGGCACACAGCTCAACACAGAACCGTCATTGATCAAGCAAGTGTGTGACATACAATTGTTGGAAATACTCAAGGCACTGAAATATCGGCAACATATACTGTGACACGACCTTCAATGCTATAGCTGGACGCAATGGTTTCTAAATATAATTCTGACCTGCTTATCCAAACTGAATATGAACACACAGCATAGCATGTACGGTTATGTTTCTGTGCCGTTACACGTAACAGTGATATTTTATTAAGTGGTACTCAATCATGCGCTTCGCTTTGGACCGTAAGTGCTAGTTTTAGAACGTTCGTCTGTCGCAACAGCGACATTGGTCCCGTGGGTGTGGGTTCCCCACATTGGTTTTTAGCATTGCTTGCTACATCAAGGCGACCTTTAGCCATCCATAGTGTACGATTATTAATCATATCGTTATGAACACTTAAGATATGTTTTTAACTTATGTTGTAATTTGTGTTTATTTAGTGTGTGAAAATTCTAGCATAATGTAGCATCAGAAACCGGAGAACCTTTAAGTGAAGACGATCTCTGCCGTAGGTCACATGTCTCAAAGACACGCAACCAGTTTTAGTGAGAATTCGAATCCGTCGGACACGAACATGCGACCTTCGGATTTTTAGCCCGACAGATTACCGACTGAGCTACGTCCACACTGTAAAACTTAGTGCAAATTTACCTAGTCATGCCTATGACGTTACGGAAATGAGCGAAAGGGGTCGAATAGTTGACGGACACTTACGAAGGTTACGGGTAGGGATGGTGTCTCGTGACTTTAGCCTGCGGACACTTTCGACCGATCCCGATGCCATTTGGCACACTCGTCCCATTCAGTAATCTACAAGATACCATTTGGTTAGGAATAAGCTGATATGGTGCGAACTGAAAACGGCTCCAGGCGTTAGACGTGAGATGTCAAACTCGCGAGTGCGCATGAATGATATGGTATTTAATAATTCGTCGGGTGATTTTTATGACAGAAAAGTGTGTTAGGGACCACGGTAAGGATGATGTGGATAAAAGTAAGTATGGAATGAAGGAATGAGTATGGCGAGCGACGACACAACGGTAAGCTTGCTTTTGAATCAGTACTGAACAAAATGTAGCCAGTGAAAGTGGCTTGTGTGAGTGTTCCAGGACGTCAGTTTCCAGAAGCCAAAATATGCGACACAAAACCATTTCATCCTTTTTCCTCGACGTTTTTGTTTGAAGAATATTAGGAGCCGCTATACAATCTATAAAAGCCACTAAACGGGTACCTAACCCTTATGATCGTAAAGGGGTGATTGATCGTAAGGGGATCCAAGGGCTAAGGATAGAGTTCGGGGATAGTGTTCAGCGCCAATATAATATCCCTAATAAACTGCATTCTTGTGCCAAACGAAAATCAATGAACCGAAAAAATAATACATGTATATTAGTTCCCATTTATAACCATATTTCGACTTGAATTACGAGAAAAATGGAATAAAAAATATACATAAAAATACAAGTGCTTTAGTAAACTAGCGCTTGCTCTAAAATGCTCCCCCTCAGGCTGTATTTAAACAAATATTCAAAACTCTCAACACCGCTGGGAACATTCAATGACATTGCGTCTGGAGGTGATAGATCACTGGGAGGAGCTTATGCATACACGATGACCCCTGACGTGACCTCGCATTGTTTCGCCGGTGTGAGTGGCAACAATATTCTACAAATTACGTCATAGGGTATTGTGATTGTAAGGATTGTGGTACTGTATTCTAAAGGAAAAAGCCGAGAGACCAGGTGTAAATTCTATGATGCGCACTTAAATCTCCACGTAGTTTTTTATAGTTGTTCACTGAAGCTTAATGATTGCTCGGACACTTCTTTCAGTATAAATGCTACGCTGGGATAATTCAGATTGTTTAAACTTATAGTCTACCACACGGTAGTATAAGTGCCCACGTTCATGTGTGTTTTCCTTATTGCATAAGGAGTTATTCCTTTGTTTTGTTTTGTTGCAGCCTTTTATCAAATACATCCATGCACACAGAAGTGCGCAGAAGTAATAAACTTTTAAATTTTGGATCTCAATTTTGTCCAATATTTTACAAGACTGTGCCTTAGTGTTGGATCGGTAAACTGATGACTGCTAATCACGTTTTGAGAAGACAGTACAGTTTCATTAATGAGTATGTCCTACAGTAAGTAAAGTATATATTTATACTTGTTTCAGACAAGTCAAGACGTAATGGCGTGCAGCTCTACACATCAATGACAAATTCCTCTGATCCCAAAGAAGGAAATCTATGTCACAGTGTAACAGGACGTGCTAACGGTACAGACATCCCTGATGTGCTGAATGTCACCTGTCCCGGGGCCTGGCGCTACCTGACTGGATACACAGAGACTGATAATGATGGATATGGTCCTATGTTAGACTTTGTTGAAGTACAGGTGTGGAGTAAGTATCCTGTTGGGCGTGAATTAGTATATTTATTGAAATATATAAATATTCATACAACTCAATTAGTACTACTTGGGCCTTGGCACAAATGTCTTTTTACACGTAAAAGTGTGTAAAAATATGAACAAAACAGACTATTGTGAAATTGAGTATAACAAGGTGTTAGTAGATCAAGGTGAATGTCATGACCTATGACACCTTGACGACAGTGAGTGAGTGAGTGAGTTGGGCTTAACGCCGCTTTTAACACTATTCCAGTTATATCACGGCGTGTCAGCTTAATGTGGGAGGAAAGCCCAAAGTGATGCAGGTCTCGGACGTTTATCACTTCGGTGAAACCCACGAGCACGGGTATGGTGCTGACAAACCCAAAAACATAATTGGGGCGAACCGGGATTCGAACCTACAATCATAGGTTTCTGGCGTGCCCAAGGGACGCAACTCTGCACAGCGAATTGCGGCGCCTTAGCCGACTGGGACATCCACCGTTATATACAGCGCGGGAGCCTCGAC
Organism: Haliotis rufescens; assembly: GCF_023055435.1. NCBI lineage: Eukaryota > Metazoa > Mollusca > Gastropoda > Lepetellida > Haliotidae > Haliotis > Haliotis rufescens. The sequence continues at coordinate 76,875,141 of NW_025963890.1, read as the reverse complement.
CATGACTGGTCAAATTGTTCCATACTTAAAATATTACTGACAATAGGTTATTTGTATTTTAAATGTATATAGTTATATATGACATGATGCTGGAACATATTATTCATTATAATTATAAAATAACAGTTTCAGAAAGAATTCTTAGGGTCATTGCATCAAAATTATTTAAGCTTTATTGTTGGGTATTTTCTAAGCGAATCATCGGTAGTTCGGGAAAAAAACGCGTGTAAAAATGATTGCACTGCTATTTCACGTTTGGTTTACAAGAAAATATCTGCATGTAAAACAGTATGTAACGGATAAGGAAAGACAATATAAATTGCAAGTCATCATATATAGTAATTTCAAATTGTCTTTGACCAAATTTATCACCTGTAGGGATACATGAAGTTTGTTCTGCACATAATACTTGAACATTTGTACTTGTGTTCTCATGGTGTCTGTAAAGGTATCTATATTTATTCGATACTACCGGAGACTGTATATATATTGTATTGCCATGGGGAACCGATGTGTACCGGTGTGGTGGTATATTGACCCTAGCCTAGTTGTGGTAACTCCATAGTTTGTTATTAGAGCAAGTGCCACACTTTATACATGTGACCTTTTTCACATGTTGACCTACCGCCATGTTGCATAATGTTACAAACTTCAGGGATGAGTAAATAAAACACTTTTGAATCAAATATTGGACACAATGTCCATAATCATTACCGTTGGTCCTGTGTATCACATTAAATAAACAATCATTATTACACGTACACTTTACTTAAAGGTGATATTAAGAGATGACTGATAGATAGTCCAGCACGAAAATCTGAATATTATCAAGAAAACTACAACCAATTATGCAATAACCGTCATTGAAGGAAGAGATCCAGGTAAGTATGTAGATCACAATATGACGTTCCTATTTACTAGCATGCGCTTCTGGGTATTATGAATCAAACTGTGACCAATCCTGTGCTGCAAGACACTGCAAGTCGGACTCCAGCTGTGACGTCATGGGACTGTGTGTTGGTGGATGTGCGGCTGGATATCAGGGAACAGACTGTACTCAAGGTAATGTTTATTCAAATCAGATTTAATTGATTTAATAAATGCTTTGTGTTTATAGATGAGTCATCACCATGTATATGTCTGAATGCGTATAAAACAAACTAAAATTATCGTCAAGATATATTGTACATTATGTCACTTTCTTACTCAGATATGAAGATTAAAGAATTTATATAGCAATATTCCATCTTTATGACGGTGCTCAGTAAATCATACCATACATCCAGTGATTGACACCAAGAGCACCGATATACGCAATGGGGATGTTATGACATGCATCATTAGCGAGTCTGACCACCCGGTCCTGTTAGTCGCCTCTTACGACACGAATAGTCGCCTTAACATATCATAACACATTATACATAATATTTGTCTCAGCTCCTACGGATTATTTTTGAAAATGTATATTAATTGCCCATAATTTCGAATATTTCGTTTCCTGAAATCACCGGGGTTTATAGCTCATTCGGCCAAATGTCAAAAGCCACGTTTTGATACACAACGTGAAGCAACGCTTCATTAATTCGTCATAGCATTATCACATCACGAGATAACAGTGTAATAACGCTACGGCTGAATACCGCTAAAGTTTAAATTCGGATGAAATACAGACTGCTGACTGAAAGTTATATATACAATTCATACACGCATCCGTATTGCTTGGAAGCAACAAGTCTTTGGTTCGTTAGGCTGACGACACTGAGTCATATCAAGGACTGTTGATTTAAATTACAAGACTTATTCCGTTTTGTTGTCTTCTCATGGAGTCATCTCACATTGAAATTTAGTGAATATATAAACGTTTATGTTTGTAAAAAGAAAAAAAGTTTGTATTGATGTTTGGCCTCTCTTATGCCAATCCAAGCTTACGAAATAGCTCTGTTATCATAAATAATGTAAATTCGGAAATGCTAAAATATATATACCTTTGTAACTATGGAGAATGTAGCGAATTTAGCGAAGTAAACACATTGCCCATCATCTCTTTCAGTCTGTGATCCTGGGAGATATGGAGAAGGATGTGGCAAGTACTGCAGGAATCGTCGCTGTAAGACACCATCTGACACATGTGATCACGTGACTGGCAGGTGTCCTGATGGGTGTGAAAGTGGTTTCATTGGAACTGACTGTTTCCAAAGTAGGCATATTGATTCATGTGTTTCTTAACGCATTTCATGAATGTTTTGTATTGGTAAAAGTTTATGGTGGTGATTTAAGCATTTCACTTCAGAGTTCATTGAACTCAGTCCAGTGATATAAACTGAGGATGGATGAAAGTTTTCTTATCAGTTTTCGGAAATGGTAAAATTATCACAAACGAAATATAGTTCAAACGTTGAATTTGGAAAATATAATCATTTGACGAGATAGAAATGCTGCTATATACAATAATCAAATGGCAACATCGCGGTTCATAAACATGGGGGAATTTACAAAACAACACTCATGAAGAAGCGTGAATAAACACGATAATATCTGTCACTTAATACATATCAATAACTCACTAGCGTGTCTGTCCTCAATTGTCAAATTATGCATGCGTACACACGACGTCGCTGAAGTCGGGGTTGCCTCGGGATCTTGTCCCTATGCCGTTTATCGATGCTTATGACCATGTCACTCACTTGATTGTCTGGTCCAGGCTTGATTATTTACAAACCGCTATCGTACGGCTGTAATTTGGCTGAGTGGGGCGTTGAACAACCACAAAACAACTTGTACGCCAAAGAGCAGTCACATAAGATAATTTTATATTGAGGAACCTGTTACCTAGGTGTAAGGATAGAAGACAGCAGTCTTCCATGGTTGTGACGGAGTCTTCCAGATCATGGCCTGCCTGCGGTCCTTCTATTCACCCTGTCACGCCGCATGAATCTGCTGAAAATCGTTGAAAAGTTGATTATTGTCCCCAAGTTCAAAACACAAATTGCTCTCCCTCGATGTAAAGCGGGTAGCCTTGTCGCCTTCTTGAGCGTTTCACTGTTGACTGATTACCTTATTGTGCTATAGTGGCCTTATTATATCCCTATGTGACCAGGTATCATGCTTCTTGTGCAGTGAAAGTTTGATCAATGAAATCCTTTTACGCGTGCAGCATCGCCAAAAGGCAGCAATTTGCGACGAGCTGTAACAAGCTACGTTACATCGAACAATATTGGAACCTCTAAATCATTCTGTCAACGTGAATTGTGTTTGGTACTAAAAACATGTTTCCATATACTTTGTATTGATCGTCAGTTTATGATATCGACTAATCGAAAAATGTGTAATGTTTACGTTCCAAAATGAGTGGCAGTTTGTAATTTACATTACAGGTGTTATAATTTCAATCATGTCTGCAGCTAGGAGAACTCTTTATGAATTACTTTTAAACTTACACCAGTTTCACTTATGCCTTATTCAGCGTGTACCAGTATGATGTACGGCCCTAACTGTGCCAGTAACTGCAGTTCCCGACACTGTAAGACACCCTCCTCTACATGTGACAGAGCGACAGGACAGTGTCTTGGTGGGTGTGAAGATGGATGGAGCAAAATAGACTGCTCTAGAAGTAAGTCACCCTGCACCATAATAATATAATAAACAATAGTGATTGCTTTGTTTTTCCTGTTGATGTGTCGTGGAATTATTCACACCTGCTTGCGTGTCAGGTGTGATATTCTCACACGACAAACGTTGACAGGTGACCTTATTGTGCCATGGTCGCCTTTGTGTATCCCTATGTGACCAGGTATCATGCTTCTTATGCAGTGAAAGTGGGATCCATGAAATCATTTACAGTGCAGCATCGTCCAAAACCCAACAAATTTGCGACGAGATCTAACTAGCTACGTAACGTCGAACTATGCTGGAACCTGTAAATCAATCCATTAACGTAAATTGTGTTTAGGTCTAAAAACATATTTCGGTTAACTTTGAATTAATTGTCAGTTTATGATATTAACTAATTGAAGGCTGGGTAATGTTTTTCTTCCAAAATGATTGACAGTTTGTTTAATGTAATTTACATTACACGTGTTATAATTTCAATCATATCTGCAGCTAGGAGAACTCTTAATGAATTACTTTCAAACTAACACCAGTTTCACCTTTGCCCTATTCAGCGTGTACCAGTATGATGTACGGCCCTAACTGTGCCAGCAGCTGCAGTTCCCGACACTGCAAGACACCCTCCTCCACATGTGACAGAGTGACAGGACAGTGCCCTGGTGGGTGTGAAGATAGATGGACAGAGACAGATTGCTCCAGAAGTAAGTTACAGAACATCACCGTACCTGTTGTCTGTATGACACTCCCTACATTTAGTTAGGTCAACACAAGAATTGGATGTACGATTAATTTGACATGGAACATATATTTTGGTGTTCCTTTCAGTTCAACAATTGACTTGTCTTTACATGTGTTTGTGACGTGTGCCAGCGCTGGGACATGATACGCTTATATTTTCGTAATAAGTAATACCCAATTAAATATGATCAAAATGACACTCAGGAATTAATTTACTTTGGAAGTCATCATGCACAATGTGCAAATAGTCTCTCAAACGAACTTGTAAGTCGCACCCTGAGGAGACAAACCAATAGCTGTATGTAGTTTGAATGTGGGTTCAAATGACACTTAAGTACTGCAGGTATCCACGCAACCCTGAATATGGTCCACATAAACAATAATATATCTCAAGGATAAAGTTAATTCTGAAAAAGCATGTCCAAGGGTTGTAAGATGTCTCTCAGACCATCATTGACTCAGGCCTTCACTCGGGACGGGTGCTGCTGGTGGGCAAGAATATGTTACATTGTTCCCGGCACACCTGACGTCATCACTTTAACTTCTCTTCGTGAGGAATCCTGAAAACTCCAAGAAGCCATCAACATCAAACGCTCCAAACATCAACCGTGATGAAGGCTGAGGGAGATACCCCAGCTTCATAACCGTGTCAGAATCTACATCAAAACGTCGCTATATGCACGTACTGTTTATAGAAGTTATCGATTCATGTTGTGAACACAACTTCGCAACCTCGTCAAATTCTTGTTCAGATATTTACCGTGATATAATGCATTGCAGCAGTCTCACCATATGTATATGGGTTATCAATTTGTTCATTTTCATAAGAGTCCATCGTTGTGTGTCGATACATGTATCTCATGAAGATCTGGGCAGAATAGATCTTCAGCAACCCATCCTTGACGTTAAAAGTGTCTATGTTTGAAGTAAGAGGCGACTAACGGGATCGGGTGGTCAGGCTCGCTGACTTGGTTGATGCATGTCATCGATCCCAATTGCGTGGATCGATGTTCATGATGTCAGTCACTGGATTGTCTTGTCCAGACTCGATTATTTGAAGACCGCCGTCATGTAGCTGAGAGCGGCGTTAAACAACAAACACACAAACAAACAAAACCATATATTACTATTGCGTTGAAAAGAATCTTCCGTTGTCAATAGGAACAACATTCAAGTAACCATTAAACTTAATAGAACATGCACATCGGATCTTCAGTGTGCAAGGTGACACAGGCTTTATTTTACTACAAATCTGAAAACTATGGTATCTGTATATTTTGAAAAAGAAATATTTTGGCGAGGAAAATATTCTTGTCGTGGTTAAACTAACTCCTAACAAGGCAAACAGTAATCGCCTAATCCTTCATTCTACCACTGTTTAACAGACCCTTTTGTGGTACTTCCTGATCTCATTTGAATTTTCTTTCAATTTTGTGTTGTCAGACAATATTAAAAAAATTCCAGTCTAAGGGTTCCAAAAGTCGTAAGGAAATCGTGAATCAAATAAACTAGTTTACATCTAAACTGACATATATATGCTATTATATGATTCAACATTTGACATTATATTTATATTGTTCAGTATTAAATATGTACTGTTTTTGATTTAAATGTAGTCAAAGATGTGATTTGACTGATTCTTTTCGTTTTGACTGTTGCAATGAATATTATTATAATTCCAAATGCTAAAACTAAGTTCGTTGGTGCAGTGCTAGCAAACTGCCCTCCAGGAAGGTATGGACCAGGATGCACTCAGTTCTGCAATTCCCGCAACTGTGAAACGCCATCACCTTTGTGCGATGTCACTGGTTCCTGCACCGATGGATGCCGGGATGGCTGGACGAATGTTGACTGCAGGATACGTGAGAATTAGTTTGAGAATGTTTTTGATTAACTTGTGCAAATAGTGCCAGTTTGTTCCAAACCGTGACATTAAATTGAGTTGAATTAAATTTAGATTGATATTAAATATTTTAACAGTTAATTACTCACCCCACATACTGATAAGGCAAATCTCCCTCTTGAAAATCATTTTTACTGAAATATTTAACCAGTTGCATTTTTTCTCTAACCTTTCTCCTCGCGAAACAAAGATACGTGTACATGTAAGATGATTATCAAATTTACTGATCTTAAAGCATGTCCGAGCGGGAAGTATGGTCCCAACTGCAGCAAGTCTTGTGATTCACGTCATTGTGAAACTGCACGGGTCGCCTGTGATCACGAGACAGGGACCTGCGCCGCAGGATGTCGGGAAGGATGGATCGGAACAGACTGTACCCAGAGTAATGTTTCCTTAAACCCAACCTTTATTTGTAATAAAGTCTTAAAATAACCACACAGGTTATATTAATATACATATGTGGTGGTTGTTAGTACAACCTTCAGCAGACATATCAATAAAAATGTTATATCGAAACTAGAATATGTAAACTAACTTCTTAATCATATCATTTCATAACTGAACACCTAACCACCTTCAGAATGCAAGCCTGGAACCTATGGGCGTGACTGTTCTCGTTGTGGACACTGTGACGTCACGTGTAATGATGGAGATGGACGCTGTCCGGGAGAATGTCTGGACGGCTTCACCGGAGACCGATGTGATGTGGATGTCAGGGGTTTGAATACTTTTTAGTCGTTTTTCCCCAAAAATATGAGGTTTACGAATAAGAAAATATCAATTATAGTCCTGTCACCATGTATTGATGACGTTTGATCTCTGCACATCTATCATCAAACACATGTTATATATTCCATGTAATTGTTTACGTTGTCATATGGTGATTATATATTCATTCACAAAAAAACCGGACTAAAGTGACTTTGTATCTAATCCAGTATCTCCTGTCACAATCGGCGTCATTGGGGGAGCAGGAGGAATTGCTGTAATGCTGTTGCTGATTGGTGGGCTGATGATATGTCTGCTGAAGGCTGGAAGGTAACGCCTTCATTACTTAGTTTTGTATGATATTAAATAACAGATTATTGACATTGTTTTCTTTGCTTGTGGAACAAACAGCATCTAGTCAATAGTCATGTATCATACTTCTACCACAATTTTTGTTTTCGACTGAAATGGATTCCCACAACTACCACAGACCCTCAAGAGTTGAGAAAGACGGACACGCCACACACTGGAGAGATGTCTACTCATGCGCCCACTTCCGATGTGAAAGATCAAGACTATACAGAATTGAATGACTTCACCAGAGAGAACGACAAGTCACCGTATGATGTTATACAGAACGAAAACAACCAAATCTAAGAAAAGATGTACGCACCATGTCACGGATAGTGCAACATCTGAATATATGACTTCAGGATTACTTCATTGGTATATATCCATATACATTAGAAAGCAAAGTACCAATGTCAAATAGAAAATGTCAAATTGCAGTGCTGATGCCAGCTGCTGAAATGTCTGAAAACCCTTTCTGAATATAGGAGGTGCCTTTGAAAAATACTTAATAGTTCCCTCTCACTCAAATTACCAGTTTTGCAAATATCAAGCTGAATATCTAGTTATGGCCTTTGGCCGTCGTATGTAAAAGGGTATTCCACAACAAAAGCGCGGTATTCCGGCTGATGGTGACGCTATCCAGTGACCTGTTGAGATTTGCCAGAAGGAAACGCGTGATTATACGGAAATAGTATGATAATAAATTGTGGCAGATAAAATATTTAGGTCGTCCACATAACGTCCTTTTCAAAGTTACAATCTTGGATAAATCAAATAACACTAATCGTGTGCTGTTACTAGCTGGCATCTGAAGGGAAAACATATATTATTATTGATCAATATTGTGAATTTTATGGATTTACCCCCAAGTCGTAATAACCGTGAATGTAAATAAGTTGTATTTCAAATCTAATTTCGATTTGACAATAACATATGGTTGAGGCAGCACTAATGTCAAAACGATGTTTTCTTCCTGTTATAACTCAACTCTCTCTCACACCCAAGTCACTCGCGTTATTGGCTTGTTGTAATGGTCTAGAAAATATGTGAAGGTTTATATTTATTCTCAATATGTTTCATGTTACTTTGTTCTTGTTATTTTGAGCACAATTATGCCTGATAAACAACTCTGGATAAACATGAAATGTAGAGGGCGTTTGTTGTATTGATCTATACCCAAACGTTTGCTATACTTGAGGATTTTGTTTGTTATTCAACGCTGCGCTCTGCAAAATTACAGCTATATGGCGGCGTTCTGTAACTATTCGAGTCATCGGGCCATCCAGTGATTGATATCATGAATGTCGCCTTTCTCGACGATCATTGTCGCCTTATAATTGAAGAACATAGCAGTGTTTAGACCTGCCAGAAACCTATGACCGTTGGTTCGAATCCCTATCCCTATTGTGGGTGGTTGGTTTAACCAATGTGGTTAACGTCTGATGCACACTCTTCAAAAAAGAAACGCATAGTTAAAAAATAAGGATATTTATTAAGCGGATGTAAAAGTATCTGCACAGAATATGCGTGAACACAATCAAATGAAATTAGACAAAGTGATCGACAAAAGCATTGTCATCATTGTCAGCATTAATTCAGTTCAGTCATTGCACATGTGTAACCACAAGGGGGCGTCATGGTCCACTACATTAGAAAGGTAACAAAAATAATCCAGATAACTTTAGAGGGTATCTCTATTGTGTACAATTAGTAAGGTTTGCACAGGTGTCTTAAACTCAAAACTTACAAACTGGGCTAATATAAGAAGTTAACTACCCGAGACACAAGCAAGCTTTAGACAGGGATATTCTCCTGCTGATTACATGTTTACGTTGAATGCAATTGTTAAACAATGTTTATCGAAAAGAAAAAGGAAAGTATACGTTGCTTTTGTGGATTTAAAAAAAGCGTTTCATTCAGTTAATCACCTTCAGCTATGGGAGTGTCTGCACGATGTAGGCTTGGGTGGAAAGCTAAACAGAAATCGGAGCAGGTGTTTTTTGTTTCTTCCTTTGGACCATGATGATAATGTAATACATTATCTTATACACATATGACTAGCATACACACATGACTAGAAATAACACAACATGACTAGAATACACACGACATGACTAAAATACACACAACATGACTAGAATACACACAACATGACTAGAATACACACAACATGACTAGAATACACTAGACATGCACAATCAAAACCACGTTGATAGAGGTTACTTGTATTTCAGAGAACATAGTAATCTCATCCAGTGACTCATTAAAGTTCATGTCTTCATGGGTGGCCCGCATGTCTCAGATACGAACAGTGTGTCACTAACACGCATAATAAATCGATCTTAAAAAACTTTTACAACCAATTTCCTTAACATGAATGAGATAGATATTGGAAAGATCTAAACCCTAAACAAAATGATGTGTCAAGTACAGAAATTTACCTATTCTACCTATTCTAAACGAACATTCATGTTCAAAATATACGCACATATCAATCAATAATGTTATCGATAATTACATCTGCTTGGTGGGCCCACATAAAGCTTTTGTTCTCACCATCTGAGTTAAGTACATGCATGTTATACTACTCAACGTTTGCTAAAGATCACGTTTAGATGATATATAAAATCCAACAACAAATAAAGATAAAAATATCCAAATGTATGGGTAACAGTATTATCACAATGATTGGGTGGCCCCTTTACGACCTCACTTTTATAATGAACGGACAGAAGCTTGCAGTCAATGGTACAATGTATCGTGACAGAATCGCTGCACATCATTATCAGCGACAACAAAAACATTTGCTACTGAGGATTGCAACAACTGAATGCCTTCTCAGCTTCAAAGACGTCGTTTGACTACCAAAGAATTAGGCAACTGCAAAGGCATGCTTGAAAATAGGTCAACACGTCAAGTTGCAAACGACTTTGGTGTCGGCCAAAGTGGGATCAGCAGGGCAGGGAATCGATACAAGACGTTTGGATCAGCTGCCCAGCGACATGCAGGTGGTCGATCGCGTTCCACCACACACAGAGGAACAGGTTTCTCTTGATTGCAGCAAAACATCACTTTGTGGCTGCCACTACACTCAGAAATGACCTGTAGAACCCCAGTGGTGGTTAAATGTTTACTCAGACAGTGCGTTATCGTCTCCTTGAGGCTGGTGTCTGGTCACGATCTACGCATTTTGCGTCATCAGACCTTAACCCTATCGTAGACAAGTGATCGCATCACGTGGATCACATACGCGCTAATGAGATTCGTGCTTTTAGGACCATGAACTTGATTTCGTGATTTTTTTGAGTTTCAGTTTTGGTCAGACACTCTCATTTTGACGGGTGGTCTGACTGATTAGTGGTCACATGTTTACCTGTTTGTTGGCATTGTGAGGCACTTGACGACATACTTTTGTCCATTAAAACATTTCTTCACGCAATATTGTCTTTCGCTATTGCAACAGATGAACATTATTTGACATATTACCTTTTTTCCAACTTTATGTAGTATATGAGCATGGACATGGTGACAATTGGTATACTTATTGTTAGATGCAGATGGTAAAAGTAAACACTATGTAATAAATCACTTTAATCATCAGCAGATAATCAAGCAAAGAAGTCTTATGACTATAATAAGTAGTAATGAAGAATCTCTACTAATTATCTGAAACAGTTTATGTACAGATTCAGCAATATATGTACAGTTTTTGCAGTTATATGTAACGTGCATGCACGAGGTTGTGCGTCTGTATGTGCGTATGTGCATGTGCGTGGATGTGAGTATGTGTGTGAAAGCCTGTACTAGTTCGGACTATTGCCGGTTTAATAGTGCTGAGATATCACGCCGTAGTAACGTACACATCCTACTCAGACAGGGTAGACTGACACTAAGCTGATCAGTACTTGTTGTGGCCCCTGAATCGAAGCCAAAGTGTAGCCAGGATGCTCCCCGGGCAGACAGTAAATCCGCTCGAACGCAGAAACGGTCTATTAATAGTAGGTCATCATTGCAGGTAAATAACGTTTTGGACATATTTCTTTTAATCAATGAGTCATTATTGCTGTAGTTGTTGATAGCAGCTCAGGTGTGTTCTTAATGTGACCACATCTGACACTATAGTGTCATGCAACATGTAACAATCCTGTCTATATTTCTTCATAAATTTGGTCCTCAATAATATCACTGTCAGCCTTTGTTGCCACATCAACCGCAACATAGTTGTTGTTGCCGATGCTGCATCCATCATCGTGTGCAACCTCGGATACAGATGTGTAGTCAGACGCCTGAGTGATATTTTTGTCAACTGGCCCTTGTGAGTCCCTCACCTCATCCTTCTGAGAAGTGCCAATCCACATCAACCTGTGCAATAGATTGTAGTGATGTCTTGATACGTTGTAACATCATTCAGTAGGATTAACGCATGTTTTATTTGATAACAAGTATAGTGATGTGTTTGTAAGGTTCACTTACCTCCCTTGTCTGACAAGGCACACGTGGAGTACAACTCCCAGGATCACCGTGAGACCAGTTCCCACAGCTACACCAATTACACCAGTTGTTGTAGGAGAAAGCTGTCCCCCTGTGGGTGTGGTGGTATCAGGCACCGGCATTTCTTAAACACAAGACATAAACATAGAAACTTTTTACAAAGATCATTCATATAGGTAGGGTCTCTCTTTCTTTGTCCCGACATGGGTACAATGTGTGAAGCCCATTTCCGGTGCCCCCCGCTGTGGTATTGCTGGAATATTGCTAAAAGCGCAATTACAGACCAATGCCAGTCACCACATCTTAGCAAACACTGCTTACCAAACATTTCCATCTTGACAGTCCCAAAGAAATAGTAGTTTCTATAAATCGGCGCGAAACGCTGACAGATCGAAACCATAACCTTTTAGAATATTCTTGATGTTTTAAATGCATTACGAACAATGTGCATGTATCTTACTCTGGGTACAGTCTATACCATTCCATCTTGCCATACAGCCTCTAACACACTCCCCTGTCACGTGGTCACAGCTAGAGTTGTCTCCCTTGCAGTTCCTATTAAGGCAACTGTTACTACAGTTGGCTCCATACTGGCCGTCATAACACACTGAAAGAAAACGTGCATGTGATGTAGCAGTCGTATTACGATTGACAAGTAGTACACACTCGCATTTGAATGATTATATCATTTAGGTCTTAGACACTGACTGTAATAAGAAACAGTGAACTTGCACTGACCTGTCTCACACGTTTCTGTTTCCCAACCAGGTAGGCTGACTCCACCAGGACAGACGCCGCTCACGTAGTCGCACGCCTCGCCCTCACAGTGGCAGGAGTTGTCACAATCAGCGCCGAAAGTACCAGGACTGCACACTGTTAGGAATGTAATACATGAACGGACACTCGTGCAATATTACGTGCATTTGGATGAAGATATTTGTAGAGACAAAGACGATTTGACTGTATACCTTGTACATTTGATTACTGCGTCTTAACCTTTTTGAATTAGTGAAGATAAGAAAATGTACTAACCCATTAGTAAAGTCTACTGACATGTTTTTGTCCGAGTGGACAGTGCTATTCACTAAGTTAGTAAACTTTACAACTATTTCTGGCAGTGGTGTATTAGAAAAAGTTGCAAGTCGCGAGAACGCCATTTGTGTGCATCCTGAGTGATTGTTGAACACCCATCAACAACAGTCACCTTGGAATCTTCTTCTAAAACTTACTTAAATCCTACAAACGTTGACCCGAAACACATCACCCATAAGACCGAACGTTTAAAATATTTTTACCCCTATCGGTTGCCATTTAGTAAGTACGTATACAATACAGCAAATTTATATGAAGGGTAGATTTCACTTTCAGCGCCTCGGAAGAGTAGAATTCAAAATAGGTGATTAAATATTAACTATAGAATGTATTGATTCCATTACGTAAAAACAACATAACACAGATGCTGGTTTTATTGAAGTGATGTAGCAGGATTGACCATGATGGTCCCTTACCCTGAGCGCAGTCTTCTCCGCGCCACCCCGGCTGACATCCTGACTCACACCGGCCTGTGTCCCCGGGACATGTGCCAAAATTTCCTTTACACATCCGGGCACTGCAGTCACCCACACAGTCAGCGCCGTACTCAACCCCCGGGATACATGCTACAAACAAAACACACACACACACACACACACACACACACACACACACACACACACACACACACACACACACACACACACACACACACACACGGACACACACACGGACACACACACACACACACACACACACAAACACACACACACACAGACACACACACACACACACACACACACACACACACACACACACACACACGGACTCACACACACATACACACATACACACACGGACACACATACACAAACACATACACACACAGACACATACACACACGCACAAATCCCACGAGGAGATAATTATAGGTCTTCAGCAACCTATGCTTGTCATGAGAGACGCCTAATTGGTCGCCTGGTCCATACTTGATTAGTTACAGACCCACTTCACTTGGCTGGAATATTGCTGACAAACAAACGTACCTACATATAATGTTATCAAACACAACTTCTGGTTAGGATTGGCAACAAACCTTCTGTGCAGTCAGTGTCTTTCCATCCGGGCCTGCAACCACTTTCACACTTCCCGGTCACGTGGTCACAGTTGTCTCGTGAGGCCTCGTTGCGCTTCCTGTCAGAGCACATTTTGGAACAGCCGTCGCCATACGATTGTAGGCATTCTGTAATAAATGGCACATGCAGTAATCCAATAAACGAACATGCATGCTGACAAATGATTCTATCATGTATACAAAACTGCCTGTGTGCAGGTGATAGGTGTATAATTATCTTACTGTGGGTACAGTCTGCTCCATTCCATCCTACCCCACAGCCTCCAATACATTCCCCTGTCACGTGGTTACAGCTAGAGTTGTCTCCCTTGCAGTTAGGCAACTGTTACTACAGTTGGCTCCATACTGGCCGTCATAACACACTGAAAAAAACGTGCATGTAATGTAGCAGTCGTATTACGATTGACAAGTGGTACACACTCGCATATGAATGATTATATCAATAAGGGTTTAGACACTGACTGTAATAAGAAACAGTTAACTTGCACTGACCTGTCTCACACGTTTCTGTTGCCCAACCCGGTCGACAGACTCCACCAGGACAGACACCGCTCACGTGGTCGCATACCTCCTCGACACAGCGGCAGTACTTGTCACAGTCAGCGCCGAAAGTACCAGGACTGCACACTGTCAAGGAATGCATTACATGAACGAACTTAGTATTGATGACGAATAATCCAGATTGTTCACTTTAAGGACGCAGGCCCATAGAAGATATTATCACAGAAATACTTCCCAGAATATACATCACAAAACAAACTGAGCAACACTGCAGGCGGAGTGACTGTAGCTCTATTGAATATTGTTTGCTAGATTGCTTGTTGATATATGGTGTCTGTTCATGCGGTCAAAGTGTGAAGTGAACTTTTCTCTCCACATAATATGCTGCTATCATTATCAACAAATATAGCTTCCTATTTTTATGTCCATAAACGTTTCGTCATCTTTAGCTATGATCAAACCAGAATCCGATCACCATAAATTCACAAAAAATATGAATGTGTAAAGAATTGACATTAATAATAAGTTCTATGCTGATAAAAAAAAAATTAATTACCAAATTCAACATGAGAACATGTACAGATTATTAGAACACAAGAAAACCAAAAAGTGTTCATTGATTTATACCGTCAACCTCCACTTGACAGAAATCCATTATCGGCGTGGTATAACCCTCTGGTTCGTTGTTCACAGTGGCGGTATACAGGACCAGATAACGCCCTTCACCAGGACACGAGACTCTCAAAACATCAGGTATGTCCGTCCCGTCTCTGTTCCCTGTCACGTTGTAGCAGTTGACTCCATCAGTTGGGTAGCCGTCAGCATCAGCTATGTAGATCTGGATACCATTCCGACGTACGTTGACTGTTTCATGTGAAAATTCTTTATGAACATTACATGATTTACTCTGTGAATCCTTGTTTCGTCTTTAGACAATATGTGGACAATGCTCAACCAGTGCATAAAGACTGGGGTTACCCAACTGTTATGTTTTTTAAGGAATTTATTTTGCACGTGACGCATCAGTGACAAAAATCTGTCCGATGCAATTCCCTTTTTGACTTTTAACGTACGTTCCAGTAATTGTTTCAGGTGAGCAATTGACTAGCCTTTTCATGTGTTTGTGATGGATGGGGCAGGATACTCTAAACTCTTCGAGAATACCTGGTATAACTACTATGTGATGGTCATTGATAAACACCTGTTCAATCTACATTCGGTATCGTACAATCGACTCTGCGTTTAGCAGAGATTTCTTACAATTGTTGAATGAATGTTTTCGTTTTTGTTTCTACAGTAACTTCGGAGCACCCCCTGATTTATATTCGTTCCTAATGACAGGGCTGCGCGGACGGGATCAAGTTGAGCAAACCTCATATCATGACTGATCTACCACTACACCTGTCATAGTCATTATTAAATATTATAAATCACCAAAGCACTCGTCGTCAATTACCATATTCGCCTTGATCTAAACAGGTTATGCCTGTTCGCCTTGATCTGAACAGGTTATGCCTGTTCGCCTTGATCTAAACAGGTTATGCCTGTTCACCTTGATCTAAACAGGTTATGCCTGTTCGCCTTGATCTAAACAGGTTATGCCTGTTCGCCTTGATCTAAACGGGTTATGCCTATACAAATACTTATAATGCAAAAGTGTTTGAGAAAAATCAAGTGTCTCATAACTCGTTTTATTGATTAATTCACTTTCTGTGTTGGACGTGATGGGATGAATAATATAGAACAAATCTTACTAATGTCTCTGTGTGAGGATGTTGTTTAAGAATGCATAGTAGATTACCCTAATCTGGAACACCCAAATGGTCAAATATTGAGTTGGTACTGTTTGTTGTTTGTGATGTAGGTTTCTGTTAAATGCAAAATAAATAAATTTACAAATCGAATACAAATGAAAACAATCACTCGATTACTAAACGACGTGGCCGCCATAATCCTACACATATAGTTTGTTACATCTAAATCTCATTGAATCACTGATCGATGTCGTCTCCCTCCCCCCACCAGACACAGTCTTCTGAAAAGCATCCATGCCCGCTCCCACAGCCGTCGCCGACGTCCTCCCAAATATCGCACAATTTACAAAACCTGATGTTAACGACTTTTTAGTCACTAACTGATTTTATGCATGAAAGAAACATCCATATTTGTCTTGGATCCTGTGGCCTTTGGTCATATGCATCATACTCACAGTCTTTCCTGAATTATACGGTGACGTTACGTATCGGTGTCCTCTCCCCCAGGTCCACCCTCCACCATGCAGACGTTATAGTGTTGTCACTGAATGTTGAATGAAAGCATGGAAGGCTGTTATCTGCCCTGGTGTTTCCGTTTACAGCATTATTCGGTGTACGAAAGCTGTACTGGATGATGTGGGTTTGTTGAGTGCTTTATTGTCTGCAATACGACATACCCAAGTAAGGAAGGAGGAATGAATTCACGTGTCAGAATTTGTATAAAAACACTTCTCGGACCATATGCTAGTGGAAGTTTAGTATTGTAGGTTTATTACAGGCGGTTGACAGTACATTTATGTCTAGCATACTGTAAATTAACTTACCTTACAATATTGGAATGTTATTGGTCAATGATGTTTTGATTAATTTCCTTGTACACTGCTACACTAGTCTCGTCGACAAACAGACATTTCGCTGATATCCGTCCGATATCTGCCCCGAACTATATATTAACACAGACTTTAGACGTTCAACATTCACACAATCTCAGCAAATGCAAATCGTCGTATGACACAAACAAACATAAATTAACCATTATATTTAACAGAAAATATAAATATATAGTTTGTATAATATCAAGTCAAACAGTGTGCAGTTTGTCAAAGATTTCTAACATACATTTCTGACATGTTGGTCCTGACCACCCGGTGTTACAGATCTCTGATTTGCATTCATCCGAAACATCACAGCTGACCACTAGACAGTTACATCTGTAGCCACACTGGTAGCCGTATGTACAGCTGCCTGTAACAGAAGTATTGTATCAGAGATAGACAGTGACACTGGTAGTCGTATGTACCATCAGGACAGCTGCCTGTAACAGAAGTATTATATCAGAGATAGACAGTGACACTGGTAGTCGTATGTACCATCAGGACAGCTGCCTGTAACAGAAGTATTATATTAGAGATAGTCAGTGACACTGGTAGATGTATGTACCATCAGGACAGCTGCCTGTAACAGAAGTATTATATCAGAGAAAGACAGTGACACTGGTAGTCGTATGTACCATCAGGACAGCTGCCTGTAACAGAAGTATTATATCAGAGAAAGACAGTGACACTGGTAGTCGTATGTACCATCATGACAGCTGCCTGTAACAGAAGTATTATATCAGACAAAGACAGTGACACTGGTAGTCGTATGTACTATCAGGACAGCTGCCTGTAACAGAAGTCGTATGACATCACCGATGGTAACACTCAACTCTTAAATCTTGAAACGGAAAAATCGCCATGTCATTTACAGATTGTGTGTTGAATGTATCTTTGCATAATAGGCATTCCTAAAATTACACATCTGTATGCTATTAATTCAAATGACCTTCGTGGACTAAACATGTTGTGTTCTGCTTCTTCACAATGATGCAAGCCACACTATTGCCTAAACGTGTTCGGAGTCTATATAGTATAACTAGGTTAGCGTCATCACTCAGCGGTTCATAAGGATTTAACGGCACAACTGACGTTGAATTGTCATCAATATCAAACGATTGCATAAACCATTTCATTTCATGGTACGTGATATCCTATGAAGCAACGTTTTGGTCACGAATTAGGATCTCATTCAGTAACTTCACTGACACACGATGGAAGAAACAAGACACGCCCGACTGACACAACTCAGTTTAGCTTGGTGTGCCTTGATCTCACACTTTTGAAAATATGCCTCTTAGGACTAAGACGACTCTTTTGTCTCATGAAGTAAACGCCTTTGTCTCTGGAACTTTTGGTCAAATGTGACACGTTAGTTATTAAACTGCAGACCTCTTATTGTAAGGGGATAACAATCAACATCATGAGACGCATGTAGGAAATGAAATATTCAACTTCTGTGTGTAATTGGTGAGTAGCGGAAATGAAATTCTTGCACAAACAATGTGCCCCAGAAACTCCTCAGACGGGATGTAAACAGCCTATGAGTTATGTGACGTTGTATAAGTGACCAAAAAACACGAAGTGACGCAGATCGTAGACATTTAACATGTTGGTGAGACCCACGACCATGGATATGATGCTGACAAACAGAACATCATAAGATGGAATAATCTGGGATTAATACCCACAAGCATTGATATCGGGTCATGACATGAACTAGGAGGGACCAGACCAGTGGAACACACGATTCAATGGGGTATCAGTACATTGTATACTAACCAGATGCCGACAAACACGCAGCCTCATTGGTGATCCATTATTGTATGCTTAATGCAAATTTGATACCGTCAAAATATATCTGTGTCTAATTGTTGATTACTTTATTCAAACACATGGTGATCAAAATTCGGTTTACGATGCTATTGCCAAGCCGATGGTCCACGTTGGGTAGAAGGTTGTTCGGGTTAAGTCCAATTGTTGTCAAACAAAAACGATAATCCCGGGAATGCAACCAGTTTGCACATGTATCTGATCATTACACATCATATCTCATCAGTAGACAAGTACACACACTCTGGTCAGTAACCAAGGACGTCTTCTCTGGTCAATACACAAACTAGTCCTCTCTAATCAATACACAAGGACGTCCTCTGTAGTCAGTACACGTCCTCTATATGTATTACATAAGTATCTCCTGTCTGGTCAGTACACAATGACGCCCCCTCTGGTAAGTAATAAACTATGTCAACTCCGGTCAGTCCACAACGACCTCTTTTCTGATCAACACACAGGCACTTACCCTATGGACAGTACACAAGCACGTCCTCTCTGGTGAAGCACATCATATTTAGTCCGTAATAAATGAGGTCATCTCTGGTCAGTAAACAAGCACGTCACCATTGGGCAGGACACAAACTCCCATTCAAATCCCCTTTGTCAGTTCACTCGACAGAAAAGCAAGATGTGTACCTTAATGTGTCCATTATTGTTTGTTGCTGTGAGGTCCCCCTCTGCTAAAGACAATATTTACGTTTGATTTAAATTTACTTGTTTTCCCGTAGAATCACAAAATGTTACTATCACATGTGCCTTCTCATGAAATTGTAAAGCTGTATCAGCCATGTAAGATACATCCCCTGCATATCAAATATCAACTCATTTACACAGATGATAAATCATTTTGGTCTAAAGAAACATCCCTGACGGTTTCCCAAGTCGCACTTAGAGTAATCAGATGAACCGGTTGGAGTTTTGAGACATGCTGATAGATCATAATACATAGATACAAGTAGTCCTATAAATTTGCCTTTAAGACCTAATCTTCGAAATCTCTTCCATAGAACTTTATGATAAACGCCATCCAATGTCTATGAAAAGCCACCGAAGATGCTGTAAAATATACCCTTACATTTGGAGGGTTAGTGTCACACCAGGCCTTTAGTCTTTTAGCCAGAATATATGTCAGAACTGTACATAGTGAGTTAATAAGAGATACGACTATGTGATATCCAGTATCCCAATTTGTGAACAGGACCTTTCCTACTTCCCCTTCCTTGCGGAAAAGTTCCAGTAACAAGTGGACTTGGCCCAGGTGACTTGCTATTGTTCAGCTTCAGTAGAGTATGAAAAGTTTCTTCATAAGTGAATGGTACATTTATTTAATCAAGACAAGCATGTCTGATAAAGATCAATATTCACAAAGTCATCATTTACCCTGTAAAGTTCAAACGTACATTGAATTTCCACCATTTACACTTGTTATAACAATTTTGGTCATGACTAGTTTGATTATGCTGTGTATATTGGTTCCCCTTGAGACACATAGATATGTTTACAGATAAAGTCAAACATAAGGGGAAATGGTTTGAGTGACTGATATATTGAGAAAGTTATGAGCTAGCGATATTATAGTCTCCTTATAATGCATGTGAATGGTCCATCAGTATCCTTGCATAATCTGCCATCTAGGGCGCGCATATCAAACTTGCAGCATTAGCCAGTTGCATTGTCTTTCGGTGATCTGGGCAATTTGAAATCATCAACTGAATAATCATCAGAAACATACATAATATGTTTGAGTGTATCATTAGGTATATAATCAGGATAATCTTTCATTTTAGCATTGAAATCTCCTAAAAGCATAATGTCCTGATCAGGATATCCTGTTACGTTCACAGCACATTTTATCGCAGGCGCATTACGTCGCCGTGTATATGTTGTCACGGGAGAGTATATACCAAGGTTCACGGCACGCATTGTCGGCATTCGGCAGAGCAGAAAACATAAACTTGGAGATGACGATGTTGTGGATAATAATGGTAATGTTGATCATGATTATCATCATTCAAATTATAGAAAATATGTCAGACTTGATTTTGTATCCTCCCAACATGTTATTACGGGGTGATATATAGTCGTCGGAATGTCAGTATGTCTGTCTGTCCGTCTGTATTTTTTCATTTATCATTTATTGGAAATGTACATTTCTTTCATTGTACCATTTATTTCCGGTACACGCGCAAGATCCGGAGTAGAATAGCTCTGCAGCAACCCATGCTTGCCGAAAAAGGCACTTATGCTTCTCGTACAAGGCGACTAACGGGATCGGGAGGTCAGGTTCGCTGACTTGGTTGATGCATGTCATCGTATCCCAGTTGCGTAGATCGATGCTCATGATGTCTATCTATGGGTTGTCTGGTCAAGACTAACTTATATACAGACCGTCGCAATATATCATGAATATTGCTGAGTTCGGCGTTAAACAAAATACAAACAAACATTTAATTTCTGGAGCATTTCTCGATCACTATACAATCTAGCTTTACGAAAGGTATTGTTCACATTGAGCAATGGTGCCTGTTCCTATTTAGAGATTTAGGGATGTTGGACAGTTTCCATGGAAACGTGATGAACATTGACGGGTAGTGTCATCGGAGCATGTATATCTAAACCTATCGAGCCTAGCATATCTCTTAAATTTACCTTCAGAATACTTTCTGCACATGTACTGCATAAATTTGTATTTGCCTTTCTATATAAAACAGTTTAAGATCATATCCACAAGAAGGAACAATTACATCTCAAAATCGTAAACTGAGGGCAAATGAAAGATAACATAAAGCATCTTCATAACGGTGTCCGCATCAACAATATCCCGAGTCAACTTAAAATATATTACATCTATGGTCTTTCAAATCACTGCTCTAATCATTGCATCCCCGGCATATATATTGTCGCCTTCGATAAAATGTGACGATAAGCGACAATATTTGCCGTGAACGTTGCCCTGAACTTAGCCTGTGACAAAGTATGCCCGGCAACAATATATGCGGTAACATACCAACTTACGCCCTTCAAGGTAAGATGTAAGTGAATCAATTCCGTCGAGATCTTTGTATTGCATTCTTTGGCTAGACTTCAGAAGAAAGGTAACCAAAGAATATGAGTAATTTCCAATTTCATTCCCAACACATGTTTTGAGATGTGGATCTACATAAATTTCAAAGCTGGGGAAATTGCGTTTTATGATTCAGTTTTGCAAACATCCCATCTCTGATCAATAAAGTGACAAAACCCTTTCCATATTCAATGGAAACCGCTGCACAAAGCAGAGTCGAGAATACGATTCCGACTACATCATGAGTTAGTGAGTGGGTTGGCCACTTTTAACAGTATTCCAGTTATATCGCGGTGAGCCAGCTTTATGTGGGAGGAAAGACTACATCATGAGCATGTGTTTATGAATCAATGTCAAATAATAAGGCGATACCGCCACTGTAACGACCATGTTTCGTTTCCTTTCGTCTCACGCAATTAGGTGATCGAAAAACGGACAAGAAATATTTCAAATCATCATATCTTTAAAGAAGAATAAACAGCGTTAAAGCAGCGTTAAATCGAACTCACTCAATCAATCACTCTGAAAGAAAACCATTAAGTGTGTTCATTCATCCAACTGTGTTATGAATGTAAATGAAGCAGTCATAAAATTATTGCATAAATTGTTAGGTACTACCAATTACAACAAGTTTTGATAAGAATAATAAAACTGTTCATTATCTTATACTCTGTCTGTTCCTTCCTGAAACAAATGCAGCGATTGTAATCATGAAATAACAATCAGCAATGCCACAGAGGTAAAATGCAGTGGCAGCGAAAACATAGGACCAGTGAGAAAAACAAAGGACATTGGGTTAATTGTCAGATTGCAGTCTCTGTAAACATACATATCTTGAGATTAAAGTCATTTTGCATGTATGGAATCAAAAAGATGACAGGCGTCTTCCAGAGTACACAAGGCGACGGATAAGGCCACACATTATTCGGCGATTTTCATGGTCCATGCAAAAACATTGTCTACTTTTTGTGAAATTATGCCAAACTGTCACATTAGTTGCGCGTGCAAGTACATCCTGTCATAGAGTCAAAGGTACAGTACATACAAAATGCTTATGACTCAAAATACGGACTCCGAGGGCAATTCAGAAGACCCAAACCGAACGTGACAGGATGCATGTCTTTATTGGTAGTGTTGACAGAAAGTAGTTAACATACTCAATCCTACTACGTCATCAGATACACTTATACTATCTCACATTGCACGTGCTCATGGAATTACGCGACTGTTCCAGGGGAAATCAGGACCCTTCATTGCCAAATTGAGAAACACAGACCGGGGGTTCAGAACGTGGTTTCTCTAATAACCCAACCTTACTCCAAACGTAGAACAAAAACACTGATGCATGCATGTATGAATGCATGTATACAGTTCTGAATATGTAAACACAAACCTTCATTATTAAATGCAAAACCTAATTACCTTACACAATGCAATGTGTGTAAAAGATGGCACTTGCTGTTACCCTGTGTGGTGCTGTAAATTAAGGGGCTAAAGTGTACTGTGTCTAAGTCTAAGTGTCTAAACTGTGACATGGTATGTCAGAGGCAAGCTCTAAACAATCTGCATGAGTCCGGACCACCACACACACACACACACACACACACACACACACACACAAACACGCATACACTTGGCACTGAATATCCAGCACATATTCCAACCATCACCATACAGGCGTTTGCATGTGATGGTCATCAATTCCACAGAACCCGCACAGCAGTTTCAGTCATTCTGATATACTGAGTTTCACAAATAATAAGTTTCCCCGCCAATGTCACTATCCCCTTGCCATGGTATATTCAGGAACGTGTTCAGACTTTGAAAACATTCAAACACTTTGTTATGACAGAAAGATAACACCAACGTCCCCAATACACAGTAAATTGTAGCGCTTATCTTTGGGCACGCATAATTATCCGTATAGAATGTACAGTATACGTTTAATGGTGCACAGACCCGCCGCCATGGAGGGGGCCAGACTCGTTGTCCTGCTCTGTGTCTATGTGCTTCACTTTATAGCAGGTAGGCGTCTAGCTTATAACTTAGGAGGAACATCTTTTGTGTAAGTTGAAACATGGACATGGATTTGAATGGCCACACGGATATGTGATTAGCGATGTGGTTTAATTATTCGCCAGGTATATCGATGATCTGTCACTCAAATAACTAATAATGTTCATAAGTATCTTTGTTTTCAAGGTGCATTTGTCAGGATTTGATTATTGTTTTCCTTCCTCCCTTCAGGTCAGTGATCTTTTTTACCACTAAAATATAACCTTTCGCGCCCTGAATTCCATCTGATAGATGTCATCTTCACTAAATATGATTATGAGTTTAAAAAGTTCGGAAGTGGAACATCAGGGTGTAGTACTTAATCTGTGACGTTTGTAGAACAAATCCACACTGCTCCCATCTCTTTAAACATGAGCGGACTGTGAAAAAATATATTTAAAAAATCCGAATCATCCGGTACTAGGAGAAAAATATTCGTTTATCCTGTACATACTTTAACATATTAAAACTGGAATACAATGGACAGTCGGTACTTCACACTTTACCTGTAATTATAAGGTCACAGGCCGGACGTTTACAATCGTCACATTATGAGACATAGCTAACATTGGATATTCAGAAGCATGGGACACATTTATAGACAAAGATTTAATTTTGCATCTTCAAGGAATTTCCCAACATCAATTGACATATGTGATTAGTTATTACAAGTGCTTATTATGCACTTAGCACACCCTAAATACAAGGTTCTGCAAGGCTAACGTTCACAAAGTGATACTGCCTCAGTCAAATACGGAATACTGGACAACGATATTGAGTTGGTCACTTTCTATGAGATGTCGACACTCGGTAAAGGTTATTTCAACGGTACACACACGTTTGTGTCTGGGCAACCACAGTGCCTGCAGGGTCAGTATTGATATATCTGGTTGACAGTTACACATGAGCACGTGGTTGCCTGGCCATGGTTTTACATTATTACAAAATTGAGATCCATTCCCCTATGTCCTTATGTGTCCAGGTGCAGGTCTCTCCCGAAGATTCTGTTGATATAACACGTCAACGTTAGTGAGTAATATGTGTCAACCAGTGTAGATTATCCGACGAAACAGTTTGCACTGGGTGTAAAGGGCAAAATAGCGGTAAAAGTATATGAATGTATCACTGAAGATAAGTGATGACAATAGGTGTTAGTGAATCGGTTCAACGTACCGTGCCGTACCGATAGCAAGCGTCAAGCGTATGTTTTGCAAAGATAAGTACGTGTTTGTTTGTTCTATGGTCGCACAGCAGTACCCATGCCATGCGAAGGTCGTTGATCGAGCATCGATCTAGACAATTGGGATATGATGACATCAATCCTGACACACACACCCGTGAAACATAATGCACATCTTCGTCTGTAATCATTACTTGTCTATTTTGTATGAATGAAATAATAGCATATAGGTTAGCCCCCCGTGGTGAAAAGACACGTCATGTATAAAGTCACGCTTGATTTGTACTATCTCCAATAGACATGTTGTATTCTGTAATGAGTAATGTAAAATAGTATTTCCGTGTCCTAGCTGGTCATGATATATATGTAGTTAAATGATATTATTGTTTCAATCGGAAATGGCGATTAACCACATCTGTATACTCCAAGGATTGTTATGAATTCAAATCCAAAGATCATAAATTCAAAAGATAAATACACAATGGAGTTACATTGCATATATATACACCACACAGTTGATAGGCAGTGAGCGAAGCGTTTAACACAGTTTGGCCGGGTATTTCACTTCCTCGTTGGTCAACATGGCGGCAGTCGGGGTACTCGGTGTGGTGGTGCATACAGCTGACATCGGGTGAGTAGAACCGATTGGTTTATCACGATGATATATTTATGCATTCCTCAATTATGTGTACATCACTTACAGTTAGCAACTGTTTATTTGTGTACACTGGAGCTCATTCGTTAGCAAGTCCTGCACTATGTTGATGTGGAATATGCGTCAGACGGAGTTTTACAACTGATCTATATTTAGGTGACAAAGGTCTACCATTTGAAAAAATGCAATAACCACCGTGTTGAAATTCGGAATCTGACGTGTATAATATGCCAGCCCACCATACAGATGATATTGTGAAGACGTTTTCTCAGTACATTGTCTTAACACGCTGAATAGTCCTACCTGCCGTGTTACATTTGGGAAGGGCATGGCTGAAATATTTAATTCAGAAACGTGTTGTATTCGATCCATTCAAAATCAAATTGGTGTAAGCAGCTAAGCAAAGATGGTAAAAATAACAATAACTAACATATTGTCCTCTACGTTTACAACTCACTGTTGTTTCGAATGTTGGCTGCGCTTTAAGCCTTTGTTTATGTTGGAGTGAGACCAAAAGAGCAAGATACACATAAAAATAAGACAGATAGTAACCGCTGTTATGAATCGTAGAAACTAACTTATTCTATGGACATCGACAAACGTCAAACTTGACAGCGGTAAAGATGTATCCTTGCATTGTACAAATTTACCACCTTCGAAGATTTACGCATAATGTGTCTCGTGTGAATATATGTTGAAGGGTCCGACCTGATGTAAACAGATAAACTACTCGATTGTCACTGTAGTCAACTGCCATAGAAGGGAGCAATGTCGGTTTTTGTATGTCTGTGTTATCTGGACATCCAAAACAATTTATAAACAGACCACAACTTGTATATTTGCACCAACGCATGAAGGATCAAATTACAGTTTTCATTTTATTTGAGGTCAAACATAAGCCATGTAACAGTTACAAAACATGCCATTTCGGTCTCTCTATTACCATATGAGTGGCACTTAGGTGACAAAAACAAATGCATTTTATCAGATTTAAACCCCGATGTCCAGTCAGGCATACCAAGGAGGCCTGTCATCTACATCTGTGACACTGCCATGGCAGCCCTTTTACTTGCCATAGGCACTAAGACTCCCCAAAGATCCGGATTAATATTCCTCTTCAGTAACCCATACTTGTCATAAGAGGCGAGTAGCAAGATCGGATGGTCAGGCTCGCTGACACGGTTGATACATGTCTGGTATCCAACTTTCACAGGAATATGTGCGGCGTTAAACATCAAATAAACATCAATACCTAGGGGTCCAGTCAAGTCATCTCTGGACCGTGGTCCTGTCATGCCTACCCTTGGATCCTACAATCCCCATACCGGGGTCCTTTCAGCCCAACTCTAGGGTATCCCAGGGTTTTATTATTCCTGCCCCAGGATCCCATTATTTCTACACCAGGGTCATATCATCTTTACTCCCGGGTCATATCATTTTTACTCCAGGGTCATACCCTCTTTACTCCAGGGTCATATTACTACCTCGGATGCCCCATCATCCCTTCCCAATAATCCTGTCAATCATATGTGGCCTGTATGAGTCTTTATGAATGTCACTAGGTGTACCATTGGAACAGTGTTTAAGACCGGATATGAAAGACTAGAAATTTGGCTTGGGATTTCAGTGTAGGAGGGAGAGATTTACACAAAACACCTACAGCGATATTAGGTATTATGTGTGAATACATAAAGGAGGTACATTGTTTGTGCAAGTATTGCTCACTCAGAATAGGATCAGTGAGTGTAATGTTTAACATTGTAAGACTTGCCTATTTACTTCCTGGTTGTTCAACAGGGGTGTCGGTTAGCTCTAGCTGTTAGTGTGATAGAAAATAGATTGGTGTCATATGCTGATAATAGGATGTAATATCATGCATTTCTAAATACAGTATCTCAAGCTTATCACACAGTTTTGTGGTAGTAGAAATATTCTTTAAAAAAATAGGGGATACTCGGAAATAACTAAACAATTAACCCAGACGTAATTGATGATAGTTTCTTAAAATAGTTGTATGATAATAATGAACTGATTGGGAACTCAATACCATGGGAAACTGAAGTATGACAGCAAGTGTTCTTCAGCAGCTATCTTGAAGAACGTTAGGAATAAGATGGTGATTTGAGGGAGTCTGTCCAACTTCTCATGCGGCGTTTGGCTAACGTACTCAGCGGTAACCGATGAACAGCCAAACCTGTCATGAGGTCTCAGATTAACATTGGCTTGACGATCATTCAGACGTCGCCAGACACGACCACGCCTTCAACTACTCGCGACTCATCTGAAAACATGACACGTGACCAGCGACGATTAACCTTGTTTCGGCGTTGTGTACGCCATTGACGTATGTCGGTAACATGAAGATCTGTAAGTGGTGGCACAACACGTCCACGTCGAGCATGGAGATAAGCTGCATGAAGACGGTTTCTTATCGTCTGACCTGTTACCAGTACTCAAATTGCCTGATAAAGTTGGGAGCAATTTGATTTACCGTTTGAGCTTTATTTTGTGAAGCCTGGTTTCAGATCAATCGATTCCGTACTCTTGTCGTTGTCCTGGGTAGCGCTAAATGGGGTCGAAAGTCAGTCAGTCAGTCAGTCAGTTTTACGCCACTTTTAGCAATATTCCAGCAATACCACAGCGGGGGAATGATCTCATTGCAACAGTAACTTGTGGGCCATCAGACACATATCACGTATGGATATATGGATATATTCCACTCTTCTACAACAAATAATGCATGGTAACACCAATGAGGTTTCAATTTTTATTTTTTTAAAATTGTTTCTGGATACAAAATAAAGGCTGTGTTTCATCATTTCCATGCAGCTAGTTAGACATTTTTCATTAACCAGTACTACTAAGAGACCTAAGCTTTTATTCTAGAAGCTTTTTTTCGCGTTTATTGATAATCTGTAAAGAATAAAAATGCGTTGTGTGAGGACTCTTTTCCCAGTTACAGGAAATATTCAAAGAACAATATATACAAAGATTTAACCCACAGCCCTTGAAGTAAAATGTCCCGGGTGAGGTATTTCACCTGGTTGCAGAAAAGAGGCATGATTTTATGAGTTTGATTAAAACTCAGCTGCGAGAGGGGACAAGTGGCGCTTACATGTCGAGAGAGAAACATGTGCACAGTGCAGAAAACACGGCACGTCATAACCATAAGAGTGCTGCACTAGTCCAGGGTGAATTGCGTGACAAGTCCGCGAGACTCGTGCTACTTACTACTGAAATGTAAAGTAGTAATGCAGGTCTTAGTCTATTATCAGGAAATATCCCCATAGTCTCGTGGCATGTGCACATCACTGAAGGATATCGCATACATGTCCCCCATGAAACAAGTTTTGCAAGTGATTCATGTATAGGTGACCCCGGTCATACTCTGACATGAACAATGCAACACCCCGCCAGACGCCCTCTGTATATATCAGGCGAAATAGATATGGTGTAATCAATAGTCCTCCCTGGTACGTCGTCACTGCTGACCGCACCTGATCGTGACCTAGATAGCAGTTACCCTGCTGCCACTGTCGTGATGTCACCCTCACTCCGCGGGTCGCATGCATGCCTAGTGGGGTAATGTAGGGAGAAGACCTGTTGACACGCTACCCAACTGTGCCCATTGTGCCCATATTTTGATCAAAACCGAAGCTGTAAACACGGTGCCCTATACAAAATGCTTGTGTTAGGCACTTCGAAGAGTTTCTCATAAATCCTTGTCGACCTCATTGCAAAGAAAGCTAAGTAAACATTTCATAATCAGTCGCTTCAGTAGATTCAACATAAACGCATGCTACATTTGAGAATGATGCTTTATTTGACTTACACTGTGGTAGAAACCTTTCCTTATTCATCACAAATACCCACCAAAAGCAGAGCTTATTGTATGATTCCGAATATATCATGAGCGTGTGATAATGAATCACAATCAAACTGTGATGATACCAGGTGTTCGCAAAAAGGTGCGCTATCCTGTGGAAGAGTATTGGCTATTTGATCGTCATTGAACGATATTAGATAATCAATATAACTGAATCTTAAGTTTAATCCGAGCAGAAATACAGATTCATATTCATACAGAAACAGATCAGCAGCACGGGGAGCACAATCGGTGCTCGTGAGAATGCCTACTTCTTGCCTCAATGTCTTCCCCCCACATTTTATGTAAATGTTATCAGTGAGGGAGTCCAACATTTCGAATATTGCTTTCTCAGTAATCTTCAGATGGCCTTTGCTTTTATTTTTGACAAATTGACCTGAACCTCTGAAGATAGATATTTAACTGCATCGATGGTCACCACGATTTGTTACAAAAGCCCCATGGATGAGGGATTGAGGTTTTCGCTTTAGTTTATCATGTTGGGTGGTGGTGTCCAATTTGCAAAATCAAATGTTTTGACAGAAATGAACTTGTTTTTATTGGAGATTGTCAATAGGCACGCAAATCCTTTGAGGTTTTGAGAATCAACATTGTATTAATTCCACCTGTCTCAAATACTTTGTGTGGCTTTAAATAACTTCCTTCCTTGATTATATACCCAACAACAAAAGTTCCTGTGACACCAATATTTAAGTATATTTTTCAGACAAGTAGAGTTTGGTTTTCAACATTGTAGTACATGTATGGAATAAAGTCACAAAAACGCAACTGCTACAGAAAAGCTTGCATTCCATGAACAAATGACTTTTATGCAAGCCCCATGCATTTCACTACCCAAGAATGCGTATAAAAATATGTGCGTTACCAGGATTCCATATGCATTGTTTAGCATCGGGCTGACAACAACCACTCTGAAAAACAACAAAATTACGCAATTAATCAACATTACGAAATGCCACCCCTGTCCGAAAATTACGTCTTCGAGCCATTGGCATGCTTGAAGCAGGATCGAGTCAACGTGATGTTGCAAGACAATTTAACGTCCACAGAAACACCATTTGGTGTTTAGGGCAAAGTTGGCAACAGACGTATGCAGTCAGCGACCATCATCGGAGTGGCAGGCCACGCATAACCAATAATCGACAAGACAACTGGATTCGAACAACACACCTACAAAACCGATTCCAGCCAACAACAGTGAACCGCAAGAAGCATCCCTGGCCTTCGACGAATATCTTCACAAACTGTACGTCGCCGCCTGAGATGTGCAAGGATTGTCGCCAGAAGACCCGCCAGACGTCCCATTTTGACAGGAAACCACCTGACTGTCAGTTATGCTATGCGCCTTATAGGGCGAATCTGTATATTGAATGGAATAAGGAACTAAGTTGATTTTGTCCTTGTGCCGCACAAACGTACCAATCACAGCTAAACTAATCTTATCAGAGATAGTGACTTGAATGGTTGCACTAATATTTCCTGTTACGAACCCAATCTAACTAAATAATTACAACAAAGGATTGTACTTGGATACTATAACTCATATATATTCAAGAGATTAGATATTATTTTATTTTGCAATTTTTAGTTTGTTCTCATGTATTATCAAAGTCACAAATAACGAGTTGAACACATACATGTAGTTTCTGTTATGATTCCTCCTTACCATGACTGTTTAAATATTAGCTACGTGACTATTTCGTAGTTCCTGGGATAACTTTTATCAAGTATAAAAAATATACTTCTGTGAAAGTCAAAAGTAACTTGTAACATTTGTTTATGGTCTAATGATTCAAAACTTATCTTGTCAAACATTGAAAGAGTACTGGGGTTTATTAGATAATTCTTAACGATTGGGATGATAATCCCATAAAGTTGTAAACAAATTTCGAAATTGGGCTGTACATATGTTTTCACAGAGACATATAATTTGACATGCGACTGTGTGTTGTCACCCTAACACATGGAAAGGTAACTCAAGTTATCCTGGTCTGGATAGACAACTCGTTGTCTGTGTACACAGTTAGACGATTGATCAACAAGTTATTTAGTCACTCCCATCATACATATTATTAGTATCCCTTTAAATTATCCCATTTTATTCCCCTCTTTGATTTGGTATGCTTTGTAACATCACCCATAACCAGAGGATTAGATTACAGCAATAAACTGATAGCACGCATTTTCTGCCACTTCTACATGAAAAGCGTTTCAACTCCTCTCTTATCGAACCATGATGTATGGTTAACGTTGTAGTCGCACACACAATCTATAATGTTCCTACAAGTGCGCAGGGAAGGAATATCCGTTTTTTACATGTTCTATACTTATGACGACCTTGACAGTGATTCATAAACGCATACTGATGATATGCTCGAAATCGTACAGTGGACGCAGGTTTTCAGGGGTCCATTCATACAATTTCCATATCTATATTGCCCTTTACGCCAAATGGAATTTCGGTGGATTATCGAGAATGGTTAGTCTCTTACATTGACGTTTTATATTTCATGAGTATTTGAATGTTTTTGGTTTGCTTTTGTGTATATCGAATCGGACCGATGACTGTCGAGCCATAATGGCTTCAGTCGTTGTTCATGCATACAGTCGACTTCTAACAGACTTACATTAATTCAATATATAATGTAACACCAGTATCTGGATGTGCACGGGTATGTTGCACACAATCAGTTATATTGCCCAATGTGGTATGAACAGTACATGTAGGAGGCAAACGTGCCCTAAAGCACCGCATTCGCTGTTCAAACCAGGGACGTATTGATCAGTGTTCTGTCATGATTTCGTCAAAGGTGAAAATGTATCAACACAATACTCATTATTCTGTATATAAATGCCTAACCCATGGACCAGGAAGTTGCATATCGCTCAAGTAAAGTAGGAGACATCAATTGTTTATGCCACACTGCACAGTTACAACCTCTTGAAAGGGCATGCTCGCTGTGAGCAGAAAGTCGTCACTACGCCAGGCAGCCTGTACACCCTGTTTACTGACGGTAAACCTACGTTACGTCAAAAGGTGAAGGCCGTTGTCTTATGATTACTCGTATATCCATTCTGTCTCATGTCAGGGCTTATGGATTGTGTGGCTTAATCAGTGAAATAGAACATGCAGAAACAATACAACAGATCATGGTGTGGTCGCTCGTAAATACCGATTGTGCCTGCGCCTTCCTGTCTGTAAATGCGTGCACTTGGATGTGGGTGTTTTCACAAAAAGTAAGTTTCCCGACCCTGCCGCTGTCACCAGGCATTCGTATATGCAGGAACGTATACAGACTTTTAAACATTCATACTCTTTGTCATGCCAGGTGAATAACACGAACACCCTCAATGCACAGTGAATGGTAGCCACAATAGTCATTCAGAGAGGGTCTTTCAACTCTCTAACACATTGATAGTCACGTGAAGGCAGAATAAGTTCCCTGGTGCACAGACTCGCCGCCATGGAGGGGTTCAGAGTCGTTGTCCTGCTCTGTGTCTATGTGCTGCACTTTACATCAGGTAGGTGTCTAACTTATAACTTAGAAGGAAAGTCCTTTGTATCAATTGTTTCATAAAAATGGATTTCAAGGAATTTACTGACTTGTGATGAGCGATGCGGTTTCATTATTGCGTCTGCTCCTGTAGAACATCTAATGCCTCTTTTTGCATGAGAACTCCAAAACTCAGGAAAACGTGATTGAAATAGTTTAAAATGAAAGTAACATTGTTTGATTTATAAATTACATGATCATTACTTGGGGAAAAACATGTTGCCACATCAGGACTCGAAGAGCTTAAGTTATACCTGTGCAATAGACACTAAATGTCATTGTACTGGTTATGAGATTGCCGATTTACCTTGTAGAAGTAAAGTATGGTTGGGCGTTAATAATTGTGCACACGTCTATACATGCCGCATTAGCCCACAGTGAATATAAGCCGTGTCTCTCTCAGTCTCTGTCTCTGTCTCTGTCTCTCTCTCTGTCTCTGTCTCTCTCTGTCTCTCTCTCTCTCTCTGTTTCTCGGTCTCTCTCATCAGAACTAATATATATTACAGCACGTTGCAAAGACTCTTTCGGCTTTTGAACGACCTCGGATCTTATGCTGACAAACCAAACATCATGAGATGGGACATTCTTGCATTTATACCCATGAGCATCGAACTTAGAGAGACCTGGGGCGGTGGGCTAGTGGGTCACTCGTAGTTAGAAATACGTTGATACCTGAGTAAGCTGGGATATTTATATTCTTTACATGGGTCATGTGGTGCCATTGTCCACATTGCGAACGTAAAACATATAAACTACTTCCCTGGGGGCTAAAGCGCGGAATGTAGCTTCACAATGATCAGCTGTGAGAAAGAGCCTGTGATACGAAGAACGAGCAGGCCTGGTACAAGGAACAGTTGTTCATTGTATACTAACCATGTCCTGATTTATGCAATTTGTCATGGTTCAGAAAAACGGGTGTGCTTAACTTTATTCTTTTGTATATAATGTAAATGTGTTATAAAAATATATCTGTTATCATCACTTGATTACATTATTCGAACATTCTCTAATCAAAGTCTGTGTGGTTTACGATGTTATTGCCATGCCCCTTGTCCACATGCGGGATAAGGCAACGCGAATACGTTCAATTTGTGTCAAAACTAGAAAAGTAATCGCGCTAGTGCAACCGTTTTTCACGTGTATCGGATTATTAGGCATCATCTCTGGTCAGTACACAAGAACACAACCTCTGGTCAGAAAACAAGCACATCGTGTATGGTCAATACACAAACTCGTCCTCTCTAGTCAGTACACAATGACGTCCTCTCTAGTCTTTAGTAAGTAATAAAGGACATCCTCTCTTGTCAACACACAAACGCGCCCTCTCTGGTCAGTAACAAAGACACAGTCACTTTCTCTCTTGTCTGTAATAATGACGTTCCCTCTCATCAACATACAGACACGTCTTTTGAGGTCAGTACACAAACAAACCCTTTCAGATCATTTAACATCTTACCTGATCAGTATACAAGAACACAACCTCTGGTCAGAAAACAAGCACATTGTGTATGGCCAATACACAAGCACGTCCTCTCTAGTCAGTACACAATGACGCCCTCTCTTGTCAGTACACAATGATGTCCTCTATAGTGTTCAGTAAGTAATAAAGGACATCCGGTCTTGTCAACACACAAACGCGCCCTCTCTGGTCAGTAACAAAGACACAGTCACATTCTCTCTTGTCCGTAATAATGAAGTTCCCTCTCATCAACACACAGACACGTCTTACACAAAGATGTCATTCATCTATAGTCAGTACAAAAGGACATCATCGTTAGTCAGTAATGAAGAACGTCCTCTCTAGTCATAATCATACCCTCCCTGGTCAGTATACAAATTCGTCCTATCCAGTCAGTTCTCAAGCACGTCCACTCTGATAAGTGCGCAAGAACGTCCACTATCGTCAAAAAACAAGTTTCACCCCATCAGTCAGTTATGCGGGACATCCTTTCTGGTCACGATACAAGCACATTCTCTATTGTCCGTAATAATGACGTCATCACTAGCCACTACACAAGTACGTCCTGTCTGTACACAGGGACGTCTTCATCGGTTAGCGCACAAGCATGGTTACTTGTGATGCCCAATTCATGACAGCATGTCATTCGTATTGTCACATCGATCACTCGATGAGAAAAACTTTTTTATTTAACAAAAAATGACAAATATCCTCTATGTATTTCCTCTATTCTGGGGCATCAGGATTAACATTTTGTTGCCAACTTACAGTTGAATCTTGATAAAACAAACTCCATGGGTGATCAAGATTGTCACCAGATATTTGATTAGATAAGCTCTACATAGACGGAGTAAGTGGCTGTGTTACGTTGTTTCGTTACCATGTCGTCATATCCAGAATATCTTCGCAGGGTTTCCGGTATAGCATTGATCACCAGTAACCTTCGCTTGACATAAGAGGAAACTAAAGTGGACAGATATGGTTGATTACATGTTTTAGTGCGCAGATGTCGTAGGTCCTTTCCTAAAATATCTAGTACTGGTTTCTCTGGTACAGACCGGATTATTTACATATTGCTCTGACATAGCTTGAATAGTGCTGTCCGCAGTATTAAACACCCATCTTTGAATAAGCATACACAGCTGGGTATCCAAGATTCGCCAAATCCAAACATGTAAATACCATATTGCTAGTTGTTACTTTAGTCCATCAGGTGCCACAAACTTCAAATATATACTGTCTAATCACAACAAAACATACCGAGTAATGGAATCGATGAGTAATCAACAGGTAAACTTTCTAACGTATGTTACCCTTTCACATGCCGTTGAAGAGGACACAATTAAATTGTGTTCATATCAATAGGAATTGTGTGGTAGGGTTGAATGGGACGAATGGAAAAGAAAAGTTATTTTCCATACATAGTACATCCCCAACTAATAGATAACGTGCAGGGTTTAGATAACAGCTAGGAAGTTGAATCAAAATTCGGCCTACTTTGAAAGCACGTGATGCTTGGACATTGTTTGTATCCATTATAGCAAATTTAAGTTGGAAGGTCAAGTTCATTCTAATGATCTTACATTGATTATATATGCTCTGTTAATGAGAGACACATTATTTGCTGGGTGTTGTTGAACTGGTAAGGCTTAACCTTCGCGTGTTAGTGTTTGTGAGAGAGAGTGTGTGTGTGTGTGTGTGTGTGTGTGTGTGTGTGTGTGTGTGTGTGTGTGTGTGTGTGTGTGTGTGTGTGTGTGTGTGTCTGTGTGTGTGTGTGTCTGTGTGTGTGTGTGTCTGTGTGTGTGTGTCTGTGTGCGTGTGTGGGTCTGTGTCTGTGTCCGCGTGTCTGCATGTACTAGCCCGGTTTTATATTTTCACGCCAACATGGCAATCCGACACAGTGTACTGACTCTGAGTGACAGTTATGTCATAAGACACCTAGTTATGTCATTAGACTCGACGTGATATCATTAGACTTGAAGTGATATCATTTGATTGAAAGTAATGTCAACAGAGTGGAATGTTCACTTTCACCTCATGGCCCGCGATCCAACCCAAGTGTCTGTGTAATTTCGAGGTACATGCAGCTCGAGTGTCAGCATGGGCTGATCGACGGCTCGCCACTGCCAACAATAACAAGACAAGTTGCGTTTAATGAGTCACCAGAAAGTACCAATTTGGAAGTATTCTACGATACATACACGAACATACACAGGAGGGACGCTCTATGATGAACAGTCTACCTGCATAATGATGTACACGTACGACTGTACCTACATGAGGACTTTTGTTAAACACAATCTACACGTGACAAACACCTGGTCATATGATATAACATGATATCTATAAATGTATATAAAGTATATAATCAACACAGGTCCATGTTGTATTGCACGACAAACATGTAATATTAGCTAAATGATAATTAAGATATAATGGTCTATGATATACTCTATGCCAACATGTACATGATGAAATGCAGTGTACACATGACATGATGCCTAAAATGTTGGTATATGACAAAGACTTCAGCCGAATGCAGACGTTGGAGCATGTAGGGAATACAGGTTGTTTGTGAGAAAGTCTACATTACTCAGAGAATCAGATTTCTTTTTCAGTGTCTCAGTTCGCAATTTTACAATTCTACAACAAATATTGTATGGAAACACAGATGAGATCTTAATTCTTTTCTGGATAAAAAAATAAAGGCTGTGTTTCATCATTTTCATCGGCGAGCTGGCAGCTACTTAAACATAAACAGTACCACTAAGAGACATCTTAAACATTTCTTCAAGAAGATTTTTCGCTCTTTTCGAATCTGTAAAGAAGGAAAAATGCGTTGTGTGAGGATTCTCTTCCCATGGAGTCATTATAGGTTATAAGTTTGATAAAAACAGACCAGACAAGTGGCGCTTACTTATCGAGAAAGAAACAATGTGCACAGTGCAGAAAACACGGCACGTCCTAACCATATGTCTGTTGCATTAGTCAAGGGTGAATTGTGTGACAAATACGCGAGACTCGGGCTACTTACTGCTGAAATGTAAAGTAGTAATGCATATCTCAGTCAATAATCAGGAAATATCCCTATTGCCTCGTGGTATGTGCACATCACTGAAGGTTAGCTACATTTGTCTAAACTGAGACGCACTGGTTAGCAATGTCTGTGTTGTAAGGATTTCGCATACATGTCCCCCATGAAACAAGTTATGCAAGTGACTCATGAATAGGCGACCCCGGTCACACTCTGACATGAATAGTACAACACCCTTCCAGACACCATTTATATATATTAGGCGAAATATACATGTTGTAATCAATAGTTGATGTCCTCAATGGTACGTCGTCATGGTTGACCGCACTTGATTAAGACCGAGATGGCAGCTACCCTGCTACCACTGTCTTGATGTCAACCTCACTCCATATCCAACATCGTATCCTTAGAATGCTAATCACCGAAGCTGTGTGGCTCGTGGAGTGACAGTCCTGAAAATGTATACACACGCTCAATAGATGTGCAGTTAGCGTAACGTTTAACACGGTTTGTCGGATTCTACTTCGCATTGCATTAATTTTTGATAAGCAAATATTTCACGCGTCTTAACGTAACGCGACGAGACTCAAAAGGGAGGACACACATATATATATATATTACCATACAACAGTGAATGGTATGAACAGAGTAATAGCGTTCCTGTTGTAGGTTATCAGGGTGGTGAGGTTTCATGGTTGAGACGAGCGGTGCCCTACACAAAATGCTTGAGTCGGGCTCTTTCATGAGTTACTCATAAATCGTTGTCGACCTCAGTGCAAAGAAAGGTAGTAGACATTTCATAATGAATCACCTTAGGAGATTTAATATATACGCATGCTACTTTTGATATCAATGCTTTCTTTGACTAATACTGTGGTAGAACCCTTTTCTTATTATTCGTGATGAATGGTTTACCCAATCACCTGCTGATAACACATTGTTTCTCGTTTTGACAACACAATGTTTAAAACACAACATTCGGCAAATCTGGTATGGTGATTTCTCCAAAATTTCAAAAATGCCATTCTGCGTAAAGTTCAAGATATCTATAATTTCTGAAGAATATTTAAGATGTATTTCTGTCACTAAGTTCCAAGATTGCATGCCTAGGTTATTAGAAAATTGAAATGTGAATAAGATTTTATGTTCGTGGTACACACAGACACTGTAATGTCGGATAATCTATATACCCTTAAATGCTAACAAGTATTTACAAAATTCGGAAAATTTACAAATGAACTAAAACTTACTAACGATGCTTCAGCAAAGGACATACATGTTTAGTGACAGAAATATTTTTCAAAGCTGCATTAAAACCCAACACCGCCAATCGCTGTTCAAGACATATGCATGACACCAGACCTAAAACACCCGAGCATTTCATTAATGTGTAAGCTGGTGTGATGATGTAAACATGACCTCACATACTCAGCGTGCTACAGATAATATAAGGTCATACACAAAATGTTTTTTGGGCGCAGGTGTTCGGTACCTGATTACAAAACACATTATTTTACCCATTCATCGGTCACTGTCGACATGTGTCGCGCGAAATACCACCTGCAAAGTATAAGATGTCTAGCCCGTGTACACAGATGGTTGTTAATGCCCTCAATGTAAACCATAGCGACAATATACTGCCTCTAATGTTCCACAACAGACAGCAGTGTACGCGTTTGGTGCTCTCGATGCGAGAGGTACCCTAATATTACGAGCAATTGGCCTGAAGCAGTTGGTTCTATTATTTCCCAGATTACTTGCCAGAATGTCGTCATTGACCAAGTCCAAGAAACCACGTTTTGTTTTTTGCGCGAATACTAACTTATGTCATTCAACAAGGTAGCACCCTTCCCCTAACTGCCAGAATCAAACAGGGCTTCCCACAGAATATCTAGACCACTCACATACCTTCGGGCCACCAATCTATTCCCATGGCCAACACCAAGGTCTTGGTGTACACCTTATGTAGCAGTTATCGGTGCGATAAGTGGGTATGAGGGTCTCTTTGCAATTTTAAATTTTGCCATTTTGAATATTTTGAACACTGAACAAACAACTGATTGCATTTTATGGGTTTACAATTTCAGACACTGTATATGTATACAACATTCGGTTAGACTGTATAGCGTCATACAAGTACGTTCTGTACACTGAACATTCACTTGAATTACAGTTCAATGAATTGAACTTAATTTGCGTTTATTTTGTGAATCAGTTTATATACACCAATTGGCATAAAGGGCAAAAGAGCTGTGAAAATGACATGACAGGACCTCTGTAAATCAGTGATGACACCAGGTGTTCTTGAAAAGGGTACGGATGTCCTGCAGCGTTTATTGATCACAGTGAAAATTAGTTTCAGCACTCTCAGGACCTATAAGCAGAGGTGACAATGATACATCAATCAAGTGTCTTAACTAGGAAAGGGACATGGAAAGGACTCTGTCGCTTTATAAACAAGAGCAATTCGTTGATATGGATTGCAGTTCACCAGTGTTTAATAAATCAAACCTTATTCAGAAATAGTTTTAATGTTGGATAAGGCAATTACGCCTTTGTTGAAGGCTGAACTGGAGGAATGGCTGTCCCACTGCATTTAGAAGGGATGTTTATTATCATATATTCACAGTGGACTCCCTAGATAGTTACTAAATGTGATGGGGTTTAATCTATCTTTAAATGAGGATGGGTCACATGACATATTAAATTAGTCACCGACAGATTTTCGTTATGGAGGTGTAACAGATGGTAATATGTTCGTCTTCCGGTCGTTGGTTTGAGAAAGACCACCATGTTAAAGTGCTTTCATAGGTTTTCGTTAAACGTTTGTTTTTTTAACTAGACGTAAGCTATATTTAGAGTATGTATCACAGACGAATATTGCATGTGTTGAAAATGTTCTTAATTCTACATGGGACATATTTTTTCAATATATAAATACAACAATCAAGGAATATAATAGTCTTCATAGTCCGCCGAAACAGATTCCATTTGTGTAAAAGGCAAACTAGCGGGGTATATAACCAATAGCAGTTTGAATAATGGTACTTGTTGAGGTCTATTTTACATTTGTCATAACACATAGCACACAGCAACATTCCAGCTCTATAACGTCGGCCTGTACGTACAACGACCCACGACGTCAGAGTACGATGACACGCGATCAACCAAATCACGAGCCTGACGACTCGATCCATTTAGTCGCCTCTTACGACCATTATGGACTTTTTTTAAACCCGGTGTCCCGACGGAGGTGTTTATAAATGAGCTAGTTCAAGAAAGAATTAATTGTGGACTGAGAAGAGTTTTTGATATAAATGAAATAAATGAAATCACCCTGCTCTGTTTGGCATACTATGTAACATTTACAATGTTTTGAAAGTTAAATATATACAAATATTGTTATGTGGTTCGGTATTGTTATGTTGCACATATAGTTTCTTCCAAAGACACCATTGTGTTAAAATAATAATAGGCTATTTATATTGTGCATGTTTCAAACCACACCAGTCAAGAATCATTCTCAGCTTCCTGGGAAGTGTACAACCCAACTCGTCTGTTAGGCACAAGAAGGTAAACAATCACATTCACTGCTGGGGAACAGAAGCACATTTCCAGCAAAGACACTTGTCCAAGATGACGACCTAGAAACTTTCGGGAGCAACGTTCCCGAAAGGCGGTCACCCAACCAAGGACCCTCCGCGACGGACGTTGCTTAACTTCAACTGATTTACGTCCCGAACTTTAAGCATAGGACCACGTGCCACCACGTGTTTCCAGTACTTCTGTACTAGGCTCAGAAGTGAGACATTGACATGTGTTTATTAGATTTGTTGACGTATGAATAGTAGGTGCGGACTTTTGTACTCGCAGGGACACATCTGTATTTGTTAATGCAATGCTGAAGTTAGTCGGTGAAAACGGACGCATGTGTATCTCTACATCCCTTAACCCCTTCGGCTGACAACAGTAGAGTTTACAGCTATTCCCCTGCTTGTTACATTATGTTATTAAATGGATTAACCCACACAAAGAAACAAACTAAATGGAGATAATAATAATAATAATAACGACCACATACACTGCACATTTTAATCATCAAGCACATGTATTTGAATCATTGTAAGCCTGTTAAACACATACATACTGACATACTGTATAAGTTATAGTAACCAACTTGATATAGTATCACAATGTATATGGTACAACGATCAAATAACCAAGAAGTCGAACACGTATCGTTTATGGACATATAAAATATATAAAATGAAGCTGAACAGTTTGCAGTACCATGACATGTTGAGACGTGTGAAAAATTATTGTTCATAAAATCGTTTGATACTTCACACAATGTTTGCAGAGATGACTGTTTCAAGTCCGTTGTTTTTTAGGGCTTAGTAGTAAATGATACTGATCAAAACGCATCTTTAAAATACATACATACTAACGAACACCAGCTGTTCATGATGTTATCGTTGCTAGAATCACCTGCAGTTATCATCTTTCATATGCTTATTTACCATTTAATTATTATTGATCAGGTACTGGAACAAACGTTGCTGAGAACAAACCCGCATGGATGAGTTCAGCCTGGAAGCTGCCTCAACCCGCCAGTACAGCTGTCGATGGAGTAACTCTTGCAAACCATTACATGTACTCAGCCGTCACCAAACCGTATGAACTAAGCGCCTGGTGGAAGGTGGATCTACAAACACAAGTACAGTCAGCACTGGTTACCCTGTACTTTAATACATTCTGTATGTATAGACTCATTTACGTATTTTATTTTAAACACATTTAGTAAACACATTCACAAATGGTTTCTGGAACGCCATGACATGTAATTATCATTACATTGGAAACCTGACCCCAACGGAATCCAAATCCAACCACAATTCCAAATTAAGCTTTTAACATATTTTAATGTCTAGTAATATAACATCAGCTCTAGCTTAAGCCTACGTTTCTCATCAAACTGCTTCAATTCTTTTGAGCATGTACATGTCTTTCATATTTCATGGAAAAAGACATCACGTTGATTGCTGATCTTTTCAATGAAGGTTTCACCGTCGGAAGCCTGTTAAAGTCATTCCAGATATTTCGCGGCAGACATTCAGTACACATTGACCAAAATGACACGTCGCTTGTAAACACGATGCGCTATGCTATCCCCTATTGAACCTTCATATTGAGTTTCGCCCCACCTGACTCACTGTCACATATTGTTTCAGGGATATTCTGTGAGTGGCGATTTCTATCGGTAAATCAAGAAGACGTGCTTGCACTTTTCGTAAACACCTGGTGTCATCACAGATTTTGATTTTTTCAATTTCAATTTTTCAATATTTTCCGTTTTACGCCCTATGGAATCCGCTTCTGCAGATAGACGTGACTGATTGTTCTATGGCGTTTACATTTTTCAATATGCTCGAAGGAACCGTCATCCGTCTAATCGATTCATGGTCTACCAAATAGAATAAGTCGTGGCAATGAAATAATTAATTTTGGGTCACGTGATTGTGGCGAGAGGTCTACAGTTGGGACATCAAGGCAATTCACGTCGAGATAATTTAGAAATTCATCAAGGTAAATAACAAATTTATATATCCATTTGATAAATCGTCGCCACCCTATATTATAATCTGAAATGCATTTTTAACCATACCACATGGTGAAATTATATTCTCATATCCAATCTGTCGATGTGATGTGTTGATAAAACCATGATATGGAGTTGTTCATCAAGCAGACCCTCGGCTATGTCCGCTAATTATTTGCTAATTGGAAGAGAGACTTCATATTGGCATTAAAATCAATTCAGGTTTGACTTGTAATCTTTTAAACATTCTCCAAGAAAATACATAGTTTGTCATTTGCTCATTGGTATGTTTACATTATAGTACGTATTGTACCTGTATTCCCATCGTAGCTTTCTTTCGTGATTTTTTGACACGTTCACTTACAAATGCTGGATATTTAGCTTAACACTTATCCGTAAATGTTTATGAAACAAATTCAAATGTTCTTGCAGCACAAAACACACAACACAACGGCACACAGCTCAACATAGTACCGTCGTTGATCATCCAAGAGTGTGACATACAATTGTTGGAAATACTCATGGCACTGAAATATCGGCAAAATATAATGTGACATGACCTTCAGTGCTATAGCTGGACGCAGTGGTTTCTAAATATAATTCTGACCTGCTTATCCAAACTGAATATGAACACACAGCATAGCGTGTCCGGTTATGTTTCTGTGCCGTTACACGTAACAGTGATATTTTATTTAGTGGTACTCAATCATACGCTTCGCTTTGGACCGTAAGTGGTAGTTTTAGAACGTTCGTCTGTCGCAACAGCGACATTGGTCCCGTGGGTGTGGGTTTCCCACATTGGCTTTTAGCATTGCATGCTATATCAAGGCGAACTTCAGCCATCCATAGTGTAAGTTTATTAATTATATCGTTAGGAACATTTTAGATATGTTTTGGATGCAACTTATGTTATAATTTGTGTTTATTCCGTGTGTGAAAATTCTAGCATAATGTAGCAACAGAAAGCGGAGCACCTTTAGAATACAGTACCTTACCACAACTTCTCGTGAAGACGATCTCTGCCGTAGGTGACATGTCTCAAAGACAAGCAACCAGTTTTAGTGAGAATCCGTCGGACGCGAACTCGACGCGATTGTTAGCCCGACATATTACCGACTGACCTACGTCCACACTGCAAATTTACCTAGTCATGCCTATGATGTTACGGAACTGAACGAAAGGGGTCGAATAGGTGACGGACACTTACGAAGGTTACGGGTAGGCATGGTGTCTCGTGACTTTAGCCTATGGACACTTTCGACCGATCCTGAGGCCATTTGGCACACTCGTCCCATTCCGTAATCTACAAGATACCGAGTGGT
This sequence comes from Haliotis rufescens, assembly GCF_023055435.1. Lineage (NCBI taxonomy): Eukaryota > Metazoa > Mollusca > Gastropoda > Lepetellida > Haliotidae > Haliotis > Haliotis rufescens. The sequence goes on along the minus strand of NW_025963890.1, from coordinate 76,830,400 downwards.
TAGGAATGAGCTGATATGGTGCAAACTGAAAACGGCTCCAGGCGTCAGACGTCAGGCGTCAAACTCGCGAGTACGCATGAATGATATGGTATTTAATAATTCGCCCGGTGATTTTGGTGACAGAAAAGTGTGTTAGGGAACACTGTAACGATGATGTAGGGGAACGAGGGAGGAATAGGTATGGCTAGTGACGACACAACGATGAGCTTGCTTTTGAATCAGTACTGAAAAAAATGTAGCCACCAGTGAAGGTGGCTTGTGTGAGTGTTACAGGACGTCAGTTTCCAGTAGCCAAAATATTTGACACAAAACCGTTTCATCCTTTTTACTCGACGTGTTTGTGTGAAGAATATTAGGAGCCGCAATACAATCTATAATAGCCACTAAACGGGTACCTGATCGTAAAGGGAATCCAAGGGCTAAGGACAGAGTTCGGGGATAGTGTCCAGCGCCAATATAATATCCCTAATAAACTGCATTCTTGTGCCAAAAATTGAAAAACCAATGAACCGAAAAATATATGTATATTAGTTCCCATTTATAACCATTTTATCCACTTGAATTACGAGAAAAAATGAAATAAAAAATATATAAAAAAAATACAAGTGCTTTCGTAAACTAGCGCTTGCTTTAAAATGCTCCCCCACAGGCTGTATTTAGTAAACAAATATTCCAAACTCTAAACACCGCTGGGCGTATTTAATGACACTGTTGTCTAGAGATGATAGATCACTGGGAGGAGCTTATGCACACTCGATGACCCCTGACGTCACATAGCATTGTTTCGCCGGTGTGACTGGCAACAAAATACTACAAATTACGTCATAGGGTATTGTGATTGATAAGTTTGTGGTACTGTATTCTAAAGGTAGGCCCAGAAACCACGTGTAAATTCTATGATGCGCACTTAAAATCCATACGTAGTGTTTTCATAGATGTTTGCCGAAGCTTAATGATTGCTCTGACGCTTCTTTCAGTATAAATGCTATGCTAGGATGATTCAAATTTATATAAAGTTATAGTCGACCACACGGTAGTATAAGTGCCCACATATGTTTTTTCTAAGTGTGTTTTCCTTATTGCATAAGGAGTAATTCCTTCGTTTTGTTTTGTTGTAGCCTTTTATCAAATACATCCATGCACACAGAAGTGCGCAGAAGTAATAAACTTTTAAATTTTGGACCTCAATTGTGTCCAATATTTTACAAGACTATGCCTCAGTGTTGGATCGGTAAACTGATGACTGCTAGAACCTAAATCACGTTTGGAGAAGACAGAACAGTTTCATTAAGGAGTATGTCCTACAGGAAGAAAAGCATATATTTATACTTGTTTCAGACAAGAAAAGACGTAATGGCGTGCAGCTCTACACATCAATGACAAATTCCTCTGATCCCCAAGAAGGAAATCTATGTCACAGTGTAACAGGACGTGCTAACGGTACAGACATCCCTGATGTGCTGAATGTCACCTGTCCCGGGACCTGGCGCTACCTGACTGGATACACAGAGACTGATAATGATGGATTTGGTCCTATGTTAGACTTTGTTGAAGTACAGGTGTGGAGTAAGTAACCTGTTGGGCGTGAATTAGTATATATATTAAAGAAGCTTCTTTTTTAAAAATACCAAGTAGTAATATTGTGTCATTTTACAATAAAATACAACTTTATATATTTTACCAACTGATATTACGTAGCTTACTTTTCAGTTTTTTTCTTTGTCAATGAGGGGCAGTCGGGTAGCCTAGTGGTTAAAGCGTTCCCTCATCACACCGAAGACCCGGGTTCGATTTCCGACATAAGTACATTGTGTGAAGCCCATTTCTGGTGTCCCCTACCGTGATATTGCTGGAATGTTGCTAAAACCGGCGTAAAACCATACTCACTCACTCATTCAATTCGTCAATTAGTATATTTTTTTGTTGTCCATATGTGTGAACTAGTTTGGAAGGATTTAAACCACATCACACACGTCACTTTGGAGAACTGGGTTCAATTACCTTATGCCCCAAAGAACCCAAGATAGTTGTATCGAGTCGGACTACTGTGTTTACTGTATATTTATTGTCTTGTCATGAGGAACCGATGTGAACCCGCGTAGTATTGATCCAAGCCTAGTTGTGGTAACTCAATAGTTTGTTAATGGAGCATGTGCCACACTTTACACTTTACACATGTGATCTTTTTCACATGTTGACCTACCGCCATGTTGTATAATGTGTTACAAACCTCAGGGATGAGTAAATAAAACACTTTTGAATCAAATGTCGGCCACTATGTCCATAATGATTACAGTTGGCCCTGTTTATCACATTAAATAAACAATCATTATTACACGTACACTTTACTTAAACGTGACATTAAGAGATGACTGATAGATAGTCTAACACGCCACTCTGGATATTATCAAGAAAACTATAACCAATGATGCAATATCCGTCACTGCAGGAAGGAATCCAGGTAACTTTGTAGGTAACAATATGACGTTCCTATTTACTAGCATGCGCTTCTGGGTATTATGGATCAAACTGTGACCGATCCTGTGGTCACTGCAAGTCGGACTCCAACTGTGACGTCATTGGAGGACTGTTTGTTGGTGGATGTGCGGCTGGATATCAGGGAACAGACTGTACTCAAGGTAATGTTTATTCAAATTAGATTTAATTGATTTTATAAATGATCTGTGTTTACAGTTGATTCAATTTTTGTCGCTCCCTGTCATCATTTACGGTGTATGTGTGTGAATGCATATATAACAAACTAAACTTATCGTCAATATATTGTCTGCTTTATGTCACTTTCTTACTCAGATATGCGGATTAAAGAATTTATATAGCAATATTCCATCTATATGACGGTGCTCAGTAAATCATACCAGACAATCCAGTGATTGACATCAAGAGCACCGATGTACGCAATAGGGATGTGATGATATGCATCATTAGCACGCCTGACCACCCGATCCTGTTAGTCGCCTCTATCGCAACATGTCATAACACATCATACATAATATTTGTCTCGACTCATACGGACTATTTTTGAAAATGTGTATTAATTGCCCAGTTCTGTCACGTGTCTGCCGTGGTTGAGCCCTGCTGTCAACAAATGTCGTTAACTTCAGTGTACAAAAAAACCCAATGAAGTAGCCCTCTGTACATGAATTGAAAGTAGGTACTGTGTTTTACATTAAATAAACAATTATTATTACACGTACATGTAGATAGCAGATACCTTGTCTCATATTTTGCATCCCATAACTGGTCCTGACACCGCATACATTTGAATATGACAGTCCTATATACTAGCATGCGGCCCTGAGTATTATGGAGCTGACTGTGGCCAACTCTGCGCTAACCGCCATTGCAAGATGAACTCTAGCTGTCCTGACAAGATACAAGGGCAGTGTGTTGGAGGATGTGCCGCGGGGTATCTGGGAACAGATTGTACACAAGGTAATGGTTTAAGCACAGTACATACTATTTTATTGTCATGTATTTTTCACTGCTTAATTAATTGTGGTTTCCATTTATCACGAGTCGTTCACGTTGCTGGATAGCAGAAGTCGACAGCTAAAATGTCGATTCTTTCACGGCTTTCTGGTGGTTACATTGTGAACAGCTCTGGACGTTTACATTGTTCCGTCTCGTATCGTACATACTCAACAAAAGGATTTCTATTTTCAGGTCATTGTCATTATGCAAACATATGATCGTAATGGTAGTTTCACTTTTGTGGATACTTTACAACATGTGTTTATTACAGAACATAATTTCAATTTCGTTTCCGGAAATCGTCGTGTTTCATAGCTCAATCGTCCTAATGTCAAAAGCCACGTTTTGATACGCTCCATCAATCCGTCAAAGCATTATCACATCACGATTCGAGTGTAATAACGCTACAGCTGAATACAGCTAGTGTTCAAATACAAAATGCTGACTGAAAGATATGTATTACAATTCATACAAGCATCCGTGTTGCTTGGACGCAACAAGTCTTTGGTTCGTTAAGCTGACGACACTGACTCATATCAAGGACTTTTGATTTAAATTACAAGACTTATTCCGTTTTGTTGTCTTCTCATACAGTCACCTGATATGGAGGTGAGGTGAGGTGAAATTCAGTTTAACGTCGCGACCAAGATTATTGCATTTATATAGCGACGTGCATGCACATGTGTGTGTTTGTGTGTGTGGCTGCTTGTACTAGTCCGGACTGATGCCGATTTATAGTGCTAGCCCACTGAGATACCATACCGCAGTTTAACATGAATACCCCATTCAGACACGGTATACGGACTCCGAGCCGAACAGTCCTTGTTTTAGCCCCTTAATGCCGAGCGCCAGACAGGGTAACAACAAGTACCATCTTTTAACGTCTTTTGGTCGGACGTGGCCGGGGATCCTCATATCCAAAGTTAGTGAATCTATAAACGTTTATGTTTGCAAAAAGAAGAAAAGTTTGTATTAATGTTTGGCCTCTCTTACGGAATAGCTCTGTTATCAAAAAAAATGTAAATTCGGAAATGCTAAAATATATACCTTTGTAATTATGAAGAATGTAGCGATATTAGCGAAGTAAACACATTGCTCATCATCCCTTTCAGCCTGTGATCCTGGGAGATATGGAGAAGTATGTAGCAAGTACTGCGGGAGGCGTCGCTGTAAGACACCATCTGACACATGTGATCACGTGACTGGCATGTGTCCTGATGGCTGTGAAAGTGGTGTCATGGGAACTGACTGTTTCCAAAGTAGGCATGTTGCTTCATGTGTTTCTTAACACATTTCATGAATGTTTTGTATTGGTAACAGTTTATGGTGGTGATTTAAACATTTCACTTAACTCAGTCTAGTGATATAAACTGAGAATGGATGAAAGTTTTCTGATCAGTTTTCGGAAATAGTAAAATCGAAAAAAAAATTCAAACATTGAACTTGGAAAATATAGTCATTTGACGAGATAGAAGTACTGCTATATACACTAATCAAATGGCAACATCGCGGTTCATAACCATGGGAGAAATTTGCAAAACACCAGAAGAAGCGTGAATAAACATGATAATATCTGTCACTGAATGCAGATCAATGATTCAGTAGCGTGTTTGTCCTCAATGTCCAGATATGCATGCGTACACACGACGTCGGACAAGGATTGTTAGGCGTTTAATGACGATATCAGTAATTGCTCCTCATTCCCTTCTCTGTCCCTATATAATCTGACCTCTTTGTATTGAGAGATTGGCACGCCGCCGGATTATCTAGTCACATCAGCAGATCCAGAAAGAACGCACGTTGCTAGTTCCCACGTTGCCAAAGTTGAACTCTACGTGCCAGACGCAAACGCTGAAGTCGATGTTGCCTCGTGATCGTGTCCCCATGGCGTTCAACGATGCTTATGACCATGTCAGTCACTGGATTGTCTGGTCAAGACTTGATTATTTACAAACCGCTGTCGTATGGCTGTCGTATGGCTGAGTGGGGCGTTGAACAACCACGAAACAACAGGTACGCAAAAGAGCAGTCACATAAGATAATTTTATATTGCGGAACCTGTTACCGTGGTGCAAGGTGAGGAGACAGCAGTCTTCCATGGTTGTGACGGAGTCTTCCAGATCATGACCTGCCTCATGTCCTTCCAGTAACCCTGTCACGCCGCATGAACCTGGTGATCGTCGTAAAGTTGATTATTTTCCACAAGTTCAAAACACAAATTGCTCTCACTCGATGAGAAAGCAGGCGATGTTGTCGCCTTCCTGGGCGTTTTACTGTTGACTGATGACCTATTTTGCCATGGTCGCCTTTTTATATCCATATGAGAACAATTATCTTGCTTCAATGCAGTAAAAGTTTGATCAATGAAATCATTTTACGCGTGCAGCATCGCCAAAACGCAACAATTTGCGCCGAGCTGTAACAAGTTACGTTACGTCGAACAATATTGGAACCTCTAAATCATTCCATTAACGTACATTGTGTTTGGTACTAAAAACATCTTTCCATATACTTTGTATTGATCGTCAGTTTATGATATCGACTAATCGAAAGCTGGATAATGTTTATGTTCCAAAATGATTGGCAGTTTGTTTAAGGATGTAATTTACATTACATATGTTATAATTTAAATTATATCTGCAGCTATGAGACAGACAGACAGACAGTTTATTTAGTAAGAAGGCCATGGGCCAATCATTCAGACAAAGGCTGATTGCATGAACTACGCATGCCAATAAAGAAATCGATTTAAGTTCTCTTAGCCCTTGGACTTTTAAACTTGCTACATCTGAAACGAGTCATACATATTCTCAGATGTACTGGTATGGGGAGTGTAAGATATTTTTCTACATTTAAAATGTTTATAATAAAAGGTATCAACTACACTATTGATAGAACTACACCATGATTGTTGAAGGTTATCATGATCATAATCTTTGCTTAAAATGATGAATAAATATCTTCACATTGCCAACAACTTGTGTTAACCATACATGTCCAAAACCTAATTTAAACAAGCTGTTCTTAATGTTAGTAGCCCATGTGGTGTGACAGGAACGGTCTAGTGATTTGAGCATTAAATAGCATTGGCGAGGCAGTCTGTGCTGGTCCAAACACAGTAGCCTGCACCAAAACTTGATGGCCCCTTGATGTTATGATTTCAATCACATCTGCAGCTATGAGAACTCTTTACTTACAAACTTACACCAGTTTCACTTATGCCTTATTCAGCGTGTTCCAGTATGATGTACGGCCCTAACTGTGCCAGCAACTGCAGTTCCCGACACTGTAAGACACCCTCCTCTACATGTGACAGAGTGACAGGAAAGTGTCCTGATGGGTGTGAAGATGGATGGACAGAAATAGACTGCTCCAGAAGTAAGTCACCTTGTACCATAATGATATAATAAACAATACTAATTGTTAAGTAAATATAACATATTCGTATTTGTGCTAGGTTCAACATAAGGACTGATTGAACAGCTATTGAATTTGAATTTATACAAATAAATTAAATTGCACAATATAGTTAGTTGATTCAACTCAGTGTTAACATTGCATACACTTATTAGAAGTAGTTTGTCATTATGGTGGCATCGGCATTACAATTTAAGATATAAATATGTCTACTTCCCAACAGACTGTGAAACTATTCACACCTGCTTAAGAGTCAGATGTGAATTTTCTCTCACAACATACGTTGACTGATGACTTTTTGTTGCATGGACGCCTTTTCATATCCCTATGTGACCAGGTATCATGCTTCTTATGCAGTGAACGTTTGATCCAAGAAATCATTTTACAGAGCAGCATCGCCAAGACGGAGCAATTTGAGACGAGTTGTAACAAAAGTGGAACCCATCAATTATTCCATGAACGTAAATTGTGTTTGGTACTAAAACCATGTTTCCATACACTTTGTATTGCACGTCAGTTTATGATATTAATTAATTGAAAGCTGAGTAATGTTTATGTTCTAAAATGAATGACAGTTTGTTAAGGGTGTAATTTACATTACAGATGTTATAGTTTCAATCACATCTGCAGCTATGAGAACTCTCTTTGAATTACTTTTAAACTTACACCAGTTTCACTTATGCCTTATTCAGCGTGTACCAGTATGATGTACGGCCCTAACTGTGCCAGCAACTGCAGTTCCCGACACTGTAAGACACCCTCCTGTACATTTGACAGAGTAACAGGACAGTGTCCTGATGCACTGCAAAAAAAATCCATATATACAAGCTTGTATATCCTTTGGAAAGATGATATTTCCAAAGGATATACAAGATTGGAAAGATGATATATACAAAATATACAAGTTTGTATATATGACATATACAAAATATACAAATTTGTATATATGGTGTATCCAAATTTGTTTTGTTTGTATATATTGGTAAAGGGAGATAATTATTATGTATTTGTGTATAATTATGATATATGTGCAAATTGAAGTGTTTTAAGTTGAGCACTGTGTTTCTTTGTATATGTTGGTAAAGGAGGATAATTGCTATGGATTGCTCTATAAATGTTTTGTATGTGCAAAATAGTATCAGCAAGTTACAAAAAACTGATTTAGTGGCGGGTAACATTACTGGAAGGTTTAATTAGTACTCCACACTGTTAGCGGGAGTACATACTGTCCTTGCAATGATATTGACGGGTGGGCGGTTGAGGCGTCTGGTACTTTTCCTGGCGCGGTGCTTGGTATGTGAGTAGACTTTATGGTCAAATGCACAGAGGGGATTAGCTGTCGGGGGCGATAACTTCTGTATTGAAAGTGTTTGAGCTTGGATTTGTTTTACGGGGAGGCCGCGATGTGTTTTGTAACATGCTCTCGTGCACATATGCCAACAGAGTGGATTGCACAGAGGATGAAAACTATTTTATCACTACTTGAAAGTGTTGAATTTGGTTTGTTCTGAGCTGTCGGTTTCATTGTAGATATACATTGTTATAATGTGAAATCTCGGCGGAAATGCGGAAAATCGCGTTTTGTAAAACGGTAGTCCTTGGGGAAAATTGTATTATGAGCAACCGGATGCATAAATAACGTGTGTAATATATTCCCGTATTATATTTTATAATACTTGTTCTTTAAATATTGTTATCAATGCGAGAACGAAGATTACCTTGAAAAAACACAACAGCATGCATATGTTCTAGCAAAAGGAAACTTGATATATATTCATTTGGCTTAATTTCTACTTTGGAAAACTTAGTTGGCGGTCTAAAAGCTTGACGCTGTATAATTTGGCACGCGCATGGTTGGGTGCAAACCATATGTACATCAATAATAATAGTAAAAATAATAATAATAATAATACATCATGATGGCAGTTTCAATGTAAAGATTAAGTATTTTTAAAGATATGGAAAATAAATCTTGATAACTGCTTTAATCTTTGATCTTTGGGAAAATAATAATGGAATTGGTTGAGTGACTAACGTATTCTACTTTAAAAGTGACAGGAACGTGATTTACATAATTAAAATATAGAATAATATACAAATTATAAGAGAGGGTTTGTGATTTATTTTGGGATGAAGTCAGTATTTAACTTGCGCTTTCCGACATTATGCGTATTTCGCACACGGTTAAGAAAAAAAATGCAATTCATTTATTTATAAAAAGTACGAATGCATCAATCCTACATCACAGGACCATGTACATAATTTGTTGAATGTTATTTCGTGAATACACAAATTGCATAACACATTCCCTGAGGACAAACCCAAATTGCCCGTCCCTTTGTGACAGGTGTTAATTAGAGAATGTATTGCCACCATATTATGTCCCGGCACTTTTATGACATGTAATGAACCTAGTCAATCCCTGGGTCTGTAACAACAACATGGGTCTAATAAAATCAAAGTAACATAAATGTTACGTCATTCGAATTAAAAAAGAGACTGAAAAAATGTAACATGAATATAATTGCCCTTTTGACGGTAATATAATTTTGGGAAAATATACGTTTTCTTGTATTTATGGACGACTTCACACAAGCTGAAAAATTAAACATATGTTTATATAGCTATATTTACATACATGGCATTAACATGTAATAATAATATTGATCATGTTTGTTAATTTGTACATTTCGTTGTTATTGGTATCCTGAGTATGTTGTAATAATGCATGTGTTCTGATCTTATTTGACGTAGATTACATGAACTAGTAGAGTGACTTTCTTTCATCAGCGTGGAAGGATTACCCACACATATACCCTTAATCCTTTGTCAAACAGAAAGAAGTCATATAGATATCATATCTAACTGGTACTAAAAGTTCACTATCAATCTCCTCTGATAACAAACTTACATTTAATATCCCCAAGCTACAATACCAAGCATGCTCATGGAGTAATTATGAGAAACCCGAATGATATCCTGTCTACGTGGTCACACCCGGTGATTGTTAAGACATTCAGACAATATGGCAGTCTGTATTCATTTCTTATATCCCAAAAGTCCCCACCAAGCTTCCTTTTATTAACATTGGGATGAGGGGAGATATACATATTGTATTAAATAATACATCAATACATCAAAACAGAACAAAAAAGATAGGTCAACAGTGCGGTTGATGGAAAGGGGTTTCCTAAGAAAAGTTATTTAACTCTTTAATACTTAATACGTGTCTCAAAGTATGTATTAAGTCTTACTACTAGTTATTATATATGTGCAAATCCACCCGAACGTCGGATGTACATGGCCGATTTCAAAATAGCTAAATTAGGCACTGTTCAAATTGTTTCCAATAAACCACTGATTAGAAACTCACTTAACCTTTAGAATAGAATCGTTTCTAAATATATTGTAGTTGGGGCATGTGTAAAAATGAATGCAGTGTACCATTGTGACAGCCACAAGAGCATGCATGATGTGTTATCTGAGATGTGTTTTTTAAGCCGATGGAAGTTTAAAGTGACAAAATCTGGTATCATGGCTTAACTGAATATAACATTGTCTAAGTTTAATAATCCTCTTTTTCCGGTGACTATTCCAATTATTAATGGTATCAGGTAGGAATGACTTGCATTCAGTTCTACAACGTATAGCCTGTGAATTGGTTAGATTTCTTTATATGTAAACACTTACAGCAAAGATGTTTTCCATCTTGTAAAAAGGTGTAATGGCTACGTTGGTCTCACTCTACATTTTCATGTGGCTTGTACCTCTTATTGGCCCACAAATAGTCCATAATCAGTGAGTGGGCGAGGTAAAAATTAACGTCTCATCGGCATTATTTCAGCGTCCGTAATGAATTAATGTGTAGACATTCTAGGATTAATTCTTTTTCTTTGGTACAATTATCCAAAACATGGGAGCAAAATATTGGCAATATATATATGCTTGTTCATGACTTATGTAAAAGGGGTTATTTATCTGAGTGATTGAGTATGGTTCACGGCGGTGGACACCAGAAAGGTATTTAAGACAATTAATCATAGGGCTTACCTCGTTAACTCGCCAATATCATAATCTGACTGAAATATTAATACCAAAGTCCTTTCATTTTAAGATTAGGTTTTGCACTTGGGCACACTTTGACGTGATATTGAACAGTTTTCTTTTTCCCTGGATTAAGTTTTACTTGCATTCATTCATTTGGTAATTTTCTCCAAATTGGCATTGATATTTTATGCAGTAGTATTTGGAACTGTCCATTTTGGGAATAGGGTTGACCCCACCGCAAGCACAGTAAACAGAAATTCCAAGGTGAATAATATGTACTATAGTTTGTTGGCTCGACATGCAAGACTCCATAATTTTAGCTATAAATTCATAGTAATATTAAATTATTTTTTTTTATAAAGAATTCATTGATGTATTTGACATGAGACGTAGCGACACTCATGTATTTTATAATAATGTACAATTTCAATGCCTTAAATCTGTTGCATTAAACAAATTCTTTGATTTGATGTTGTCATATTGTGACTCAATTTGTGTCTAGTCTTCCAAATGTTCTATTGCGAATACATATAGTGTCAGCGCTCATGATCGCCATATCTATGAATGGATGAAAATATCATCATTAATAAACTTACCTGAGCTCAATATGTGTTCTGAAGACAAATCGCTGTAAAGCATCTTGCACGGCTTCCTTCACGTTCACCCTCAAATGTACGAAAGGAAAATCTGCAACTGTGCGTGTTCAATGTTCGTTTGCATTTTTGTGACAGGCGGTCGTTATTTTCATTAAGATTCCACAAATTCATAAATCACAACTGATGTAGCTGCCTTGGTTAACTGGAGTCAGGATATAACTAATTACAAACTCTGTTCTAATTATGCTAATCGAGGAAGTGCATTATACTGGATGACTTAGTAATCCTTTCACACTAATCCTTGTTTACAATGAACGCATGTCAAATGACTAAATAAACATCCTTTTTTATTTTTTTAAGTAGAAGTATCACAATGGGCGGTGAACACAACTGTTTGTAGAATGATAGTTTCAGAAAGGAATACAAATACAAATATACAGAAAGGGGTTTAAAATGGTTTCTTTCTTTGCATCCACGCATTGTTGTTGTGGATGCAGTTATTTGCTGTCGGAATTGTTTTTGCAATTCAATTAGTTAATTACATGTCACATGACAACTGCATGTCACGGGGGCCTGGACATAAATCACGTGGTGCACTATTAGGCCTATAATAACCCCCAACCTTGATTCTGCATCAATTCAAAAACTCCTGAATCCTCATCGACTCCTGAACACTTAGATTTTGACGTTGTCATCTTGATCATCAGAACCATCAAAGGCGGCAAAATACAGTAAGCAACTTTTCTCCCACTTTTCAATTCAGATGTAGACAAGTACAACACATTTAGTAATGATTTAAAAAATTGTACGAGTTTCTTAGTGTCAATAATTAGTAGAACAGACGTAAAACAGACATACGAATGGACACGTTATAGACAACAATCCTATATATTTTAGTAACAATGATTAGTTGGAGTGACCAGTATATATTTGCAAAAAATAGATTTATAAAAGTTCAGCTTATTAAGTACAATACACCCATCAAATAGAGCTGCATGTGTCAGGGACCCAATCTAGATAGCGCCAACATCTAGATCCGCTGCGCCGGAAGTAGGTAACGTTTCTAGCACTTACGTCGAGTAAAATCAGAAATGATTCGCGTGATACATATATGATGTACATATATGTGAACAGCCTCTCGTTATTAATGCCCTTTAATTGTAGTCATCTTACTATTTGATCGTTTGTGCCACACAAAGCTATAAGTTCCGTAATAAAAATACGGAAAAATGAACAGATTAATCTCATGGACATATATTCAAAAATGGTAGCATAACGAATGAAGTAATGTTTTAATTTCCGTTCCCATAATACTGTTTAGATGAAACACCGTTAGCAACTTGAATGGGAATAAACAGTGGTAGCTGTCACTAGCCAAAGGATACTAGACTATACAAGAACAGTTTTAGCATCTCACACCGTCCCGACAGGCGCCAACCTCTCAAATATTGCACAACATATATTGATGGCGTGGTATGATATTAATATTACATTGTTTCTTGAATACTGTGCGAAGAATATTTTGTACGATGGCAAGATTCAAAACAAGTATCATTATCTTCTTTGCGAGGAATTTAGAAGTTGGAGTATTGAGAGAGGATAAGATCTGTGGATGAACAACATCACTTGCTTGATAATGGTGTTACAACATACACCTAAGCGTCGCTCCTAACTGTAATAAAGACGTTGTTCATCAATATATCTTATCTCTACTCAGTTTTCATTATCGCTAAAATTAGACAAAACTGTAAAAATGGTTTAACATGTGTTGTAGCACAGCTAGTCCCTGTAAAATTTTCATTTAAAAAAAATAAATAAAAAATCACAGCGCACAGGGAAATTGAGCGAGGCTCAATTCGAACGGTATTCCCATGTTATGTTATGTTTTTCTGAAAATGTACATGAAGCGGATTGGTCAAGAAGTTTATATGAAGACCACTCCGGATTACAATGATTCAAAATTGCATACATGATATTGTAAATATATCTAGATTTTTAGACAGGATAATGCATAGATAATATTCCAACAGTCAGATTAACCAGATTAAACAGATTCCTCTACGCTGGGCAAACACTGGTCTATGTAGAATCATATCGTCATCTGGGACTACGGGTTGACGAGCATCTAGATATGTGAAACTGTGAAAGAGTTGTACAATTCTGCCAGCCATGCTTTGTCTTATTCTGTTGGGTGTATGTCTTATGATGTTTTTTATGAAACTGTATGAAAGTCTTGTTGAGCCGGTAATGATCTATGGCTCTGGTATATGAGGATAAAACATTAATCTAATCCACAATAGAGCCGGTAAATTATTTCTTGGTGTTAGAAACGGTACCTCCAGTATAGCCACTAATGGAGACATGGGTCTCTCCTCCCCGTTTGTTACATTACATGCTAATGTTTTTAGACTACCCCAAGATTTAATAACAGTACTTGTAACGCTTTGATGAAGAAAATGGTTACTATGTAAAAGTTCATGGAGTTGTTAAAATTGCCTGTAAACTTAATATTTATGATGTTATGAATATTATGACTGCTCCAATGTCCCGAAAGAAGAAAATTGCCCATATTAAAAACGTTCTCGTAAACAAAGATGAACTGAGCTGGAGAACAGAGCTTTGGAACGATAAACATAACGTTAAGGGCAATACATTAAGAAACTTTCATGATCGTAACGTTGTTGCTCCTTATGTTTTAAATACAGGGACCACCGTCGCATTTTAGCTAGTTTTAGATCTGGATCGAAACAGGACGATTTACAACCCCCCAAACCTTTTAGAAAATAGAATCTGCCCACACTGTTTTAAAATTGTTCATAAAAGTTTGTCGAAAATGAATTTCACTTCATTAAATGTTATGTCCTTTATGATCTTAGAAGTATTTTACTTAGATAATGGTCATCTCTTTTGAAACACGTGACGCATTCATAAAATAACTTCCTCTGTAAGGTTCACACCCAATTGTCAGACATCCCATTTGGCAGGTGACCGAATCATCAGACAGACCAGTCAAGTGTGACCAGTGTATTCGCCTGGTCTAAACTACTAATTACTGTGCTGCTCTCGACTGTGGGCAGAGTAAGCTATTCACCACTCGTTAAGTGATACAGATTAACCAGATTCCTCTACGCTGGGCAAACACTGGTCTATGTAGAATCATATCGTTATCTGGGACTACGGGTTGACGAGCATCTAGATATGTGAAACTGTGAAAGAGTTGTACAATTCTGCCAGCCATGCTTTGTCTTATTCTGTTGGGTGTATGTCTTATGATGTTTTTTATGAAACTGTATGAAAGTCTTGTTGAGCCGGTAATGTTCTATGGCTCTGGTATATGAGGATAAAACGTTAATCTAATCCAAAATAGAGCCGGTAAATTATTTCTTGGTGTTAGTAACGGTACCTCCATGTATAGCCACTAATGGAGACATGGGTCTCTCCTCCCCGTTTGTTACATTACATGCTAATGTTTTTAGACTACCCCAAGATTTAATAACAGTACTTGTAACGCTTTGATGAAGAAAATGGTTACTATGTAAAAGTTCATGGAGTACTAAAGTTGTTAAAATTGCCTGTAATCTTAATATTTATGATGTTATGAATATTATGACTGCTCCAATGTCCCGAAAGAAGAAAATTGCCCATATTAAAAACGTTCTCGTAAACAAAGATGAACTGAGCTGGAGAACAGAGCTTTGGAACGATAAACATCAATGTTTAAAACTACTTTCAACTACTTGTTGCTGGCGTACGCATTTTATATTGATCAAACTGTTATTAAGATCTGTAAAACATAACGAAATACAAATTATTTCATAACATCATATAGTTGTCATAATGAAAATAGTATTAAAGCATTATTGTCACATGCAATAATTATACTGTTCGGTATCATAAGTAAACTTTGCAACCACATATTATGTGAAACATTCTATAAGAGGTGAGGAAATTGAATGAAGCAGTGGTAAAATCTAACCATATATACAAAATTGTATATTTTGGAAATACCAACTATACAAAATTGTATATTTTGGAAATATCAAATATACAAAATTGTATATTTTGTATATATGGGTATTTTTTCTTGTGATGGGTGTGAAGATGGGTGGACAGAAATAGACTGCTCCAGAAGTAAGTCACCCTGCACCATAATAATACAATAAACAATATTAATTGTTTTGTTAATATAACATATTTGTATTTGTGATTGGTTCAACATAAGAACTGATTGAACAGTGATTGAATTGAATTTATACAAATAAATCAAAATGCACAATATGATTAGTTGATTCAACTCAGTGTTAACATTGCATACACTTATTAGAAGTAGTTTGTCATTATGGTGGCATCACCATTAAAATTCAAGATATAAATATGTCTACTTCCCTACAGATTGTGAAACTATTCACACCTGCTGAAAAGTCAGATGTGAATTTTCTCTCACAACATAAGTTGACTGATGACCTTTTTGTTGCATGGTCGCCTTTTCATATCCCTATGTGAACAGGTATCATGCTTCTTATGCAGTTAACGTTTGATCCAAGAAATCATTTTACAGAGCAGCATCGCCCAAACTCAGCAATTTGAGACGAGTTGTAACAAAAGTGGAACCCATAAACCATTCCATTGACCTAAATTGTGTTTGGTACTAAAAATATGTTTCCATATACTTTGTATTTCACGCCAGCTTTATGATATCAATTAATTGAAAGCTGAGTAATGTTTATGTTCCAAAATGAATGGCAGTTTGTTAAAGTATATTACAGATGTTATAATTTCAATTATATCTGCAGCTATGAGAACTCTCTTTGAATTACTTTTAAACTTACACCAGTTTCACCTATATCTCATTCAGCGTGTACTAGTGTGGTGTACGGCCCTAACTGTGCCAGTAACTGCAGTTCCCGACACTGTAAGACACCCTCCTCTACATGTGACAGAGTGACAGGACAGTGTCCTGATGGGTGTGAAGATGGATGGACAGAAATAGACTGCTCCGGAAGTAAGTTACAGAACATCATCGTGCCTGTTGCTTGTATGACCCCCCCTATTTTTAGTTAGGTCAACACAACAATATGATGTAGGATGTAGAATGTTCCCCAATTTGACATGTATACTCGGACCCCGTGGTACTGCGGCATTCATCGTATTGCGGAATTTGTGATTTCCGGAAGTTCACGTGGACACGCCTCTCAGCAGCTATCTATTAATGCAAATCAGTAACCAGAAAGTGCTCACTTCGTAACAGTTTCTATTTCCTCGGAATGATCCGTCTGCTGTAAGTAAGGGGTTATTAATGCGTTGATACTTACTTCTGGCATCTATTTTAATATTGCCTTACCCCCATCTATCAATGACCAACGATGTAACCCGCAGTTCCCCAAGTAAACTTTCTCTATCGACATGAACTAGATCATCTGCATATTCATTGGGACTAATAAGGGCCATAATGCCAAACGTAGTTTTTCACTAGTAGCCAAAAGATAAATACATACTTTGGGCATACTAGGATGGCTATTTTATATATGAATTGTTGACTTTTAACATTTTTCCATTTTGTTACCCAATTTAAAAAAAATAAATCTTAGTATATCATTTCTGATATTTTGTTTTTGATTTTTTAAATATTTTTCTCTTACTTTCCGGTAAATATGCATTGAAAACCTATTACTGAGAACACATTTAGAATTTCTCTTGTGCTGTCTTTGCACTTGTCTGGACAAATCACTTAAGTCTTGCATGATCATACTAAGTGGTTGGTATAATTGTGGCCTCTTTTTGTTCAATTCGGACCTACATACACAACCTTTCTCCATACCGCAATACGATGGAGTTCTCTCCCTTCCCAAACTGAACGCGAGGCCCAGCTTTTACTCGGAGCTCCTAATGTAAAGAATGAACTTTTATCAGTAAAATAGGGGCACGGGTGTTCCAGTTGTCTAAGGTGCCGCGATTCGCTGTGCAGAGTTTCGTCCCTTCGGCACGCCAGAAACCTATGATTGTGGGTTCGAATCCCGGTTCGCCCCGATTATGTTTCTAGGTTTGTCAGTACCATATCCGTGCTCGTAGGTTTCACCGAAGTGGTAAACGTCTGAGACCTGCATCACTTCGGGCTTTCCTCCCACATTAAGCTGATGCGCCGCGATATAACTGAAATACTGTTAAAAACGGCGTTAAACCAAACTCACTCACTCACTATCAGTAAAATATGCATTGTCAGATAACATCAATGACATCTGATATAATATCTGATATAATCATAAAGGTTAGAGAGTGCATTTTGTTCCGTTTAGCGTACATGACAAGTGCAGCGATACCCCGAGGTTGCAGGCTTCCATATGTTTCGGTGTTCTTTCAGTTGAACAATTGACTTGTCTTTGCGTGACGCGTGCCAGCGCTTGGACATGAAACGCTTACTTTTTAGTAATAAATAATACCCTATTGCATATGATCAAAATGACACTCAGGAATCAATTAATTTTGGAAGTCATCGTGTAAGTAGTCTCTCAAACGAACTTGTCAGTCGCACCCTGAGGAACAGACAAATAGTTAAGTATGTTGCTTGAATATGGGTTCAAACGACACTTATGCACTGCAGGTATCCACGCAACCTTGAATATGGTCCACTAAAACAATAATAAATCTCTAGGATAAAGTAAATTCTGAAATGTTTGAGAAAAAAAGCATATCCAACGGTGGCCAGATGTTTTATCTTGATTTTTGGCCTTCACTCGGGACGGGTGGTGCTGGTAGGATATGTTACGTTGTTCCCGGCACACCTGACGTCATCACTTCTACTAGTGAGGAATCCTGGTTAGAAAAGGTCCCCAGCAGGCTATGCAAGTAGTAAGAGGTGACTTAGCTGTTTTCTTGTCATCGCACCCCGACTGCGTAAGACGTTGTTGTTTATGCTGTCAATCACTGGATTTTCTGGTAAAGGTGGAATAGTGCTTAGTGTGGCGTTAAACAAGAAACTACAAAACACTGCAACATTATACTTGCTGTTTGGAATAGAATAATAATGACATGGAAGCTTAATAAAAATTGTAGACTAATTATATTGTTTTTGTCAATGAGCCCTGTGATGTTACTTGGTTAAATATACAGGGGGTATGTAATAATAGCCTAGATCAAGGTTGCTTGATGCTTGGAGTTCAGCATCCAGTGGGACAAAATCGAAGCAACCTCGAAGATTTCAAAAGCAGAAAGGAAGAAGCCATTAACTTTAAAAGGCTCCAAACATCACTCAACCGTGATTAAGCCAGAGTGAGTTACTCCAGCTTGATGACGGTGTAAGAATCTACATTAAAACGTCGCTATATGCAGTTGTTATAGTTGTTATCCATAAAGTTGTAAGTTTTTCTTACACTTTAAATTTATCATGCAAAATTTATGCTGGCATATCATATCAGTTTTCTCTTACTTCATGTTTCTCTGAAAGGACGTTTCAGCCTCGAAATAGTTTTTCGTGTAAACCTTAGCAAATATATATTTCAAAAACAGAGACCAAGCTCGGTACATTGTTAATGGTGGTGGGAATAACAACTTAGTAATATATGTTTCTAATTGGTAAACACATTAGAACATATTCTGTCGTGGTCAAATGGCCCCTAACGAGGAAAATAGTAATCCCGAAGTCCTTCATTCTACCCGTTTTTCACGGACCCTTTTGTGGTACTTTTCTCTTAATTTTCCGTTGTCAGATAACAATATATGATAAATATGCCAGTCTTTTGTTTACAAAAATGTAAGGAAATCTTGAATCAAAGTTGCTCTTAACTAGTTTTTTTCAATTAAATTGACATATATATGCTACTATATGTGTAGGTTATATATATATGTATATTGTAATGATTAGAGTATATCATTTGACCCATCTTTCAATGAAATCAAACATGTACAATTACCAATGGGAAATATGTTATATTTAGTTATTTAGTTTCTGTTATACAGAATATTCAATGACTATTACTGTATATCAACCATTTAAAAACCTACAAACGAAAATGCGTTTTATCGAAACTAGATTATGTCAACTTGTTTCTTATTCATATCATTTCATAACTGAATAAGACCGCCTCCGTGGTCAAGTGGTAGAGCGTCCGCCCGGAGAGCGGAAGGTCCGGGGCTCGATCCCCGACCGCGTTATACCAAAAGACGTTTAAAAATGGTACTTGTTGTTACCCTGTCTGACGCTCGGCATTAAGGGGCTAAAACAAGGACTGGTCGGCTCGGAGTCAGTATACTGTGTCTGAGTGGGGTTTTCATGTTCAACTGCGGCATGGTATCTCAGTGAGCTAGCACTATATATCGGCATCAGTCCGGACTAGTACAAGCAGCCACACAAACACACACACGTACATGCACGTCGCTATATAAGTGCAATAATCTTGGTTGCGACGTTAAACCCCATTTCAATCAAACATGTACAATTACCAATGGGAAATATGTTATATTTAGTTATTTAGTTTCTGTTATACAGAATATTCAATGACTATTACTGTATATCAACCATTTAAAAACCTACAAACGAAAATGCGTTATATCGAAACTAGATTATGTCAACTTGTTTCTTATTCATATCATTTCATAACTGAATAAGACGGCCTCCGTGGTCAAGTGGTAGAGCGTCCGCCCGGAGAGCGGAAGGTCCGGGGTTCGATCCCCGACCGCGTTATACCAAAAGACGTTTAAAGATGGTACTTGTTGTTACCCTGTCTGACGCTCGGCATTCAGGGGCTAAAACAAGGACTGGGCGGCTCGGAGTCAGTATACTGTGTCTGAGTGGGGTTTTCATGTTCAACTGCGGCATGGTATCTCAGTGAGCTAGCACTATATATCGGCATCAGTCCGGACTAGTACAAGCAGCCACACAAACACACACAAGTACATGCACGTTGCTATACAAGTGCAATAATCTTGGATGCGACGTTGAACCCCATTTCACCTCACCTCACCTCATAACCGAATACCTAACTGACTACCTTCAGAATGCAAGCCTGGAACCTATGGGCGTGATTGTTCTCGTTGTGGACACTGTGACGTCACGTGTGATGATGGAGATGGACGCTGTCCAGGAGAATGTCTGGACGGCTTCACTGGTGACAGATGTGATGTGGATGTCAGGGGTTTGAATACTTTTTAGTCGTTTTTCCCCCAAAATATGAGGTTACGAATAAGAAAAGATCAATTATAGCCATGTCACCATGTATTGATGACGTTTGATCTCTGAACATCTATCATCAAACACACGTTATATATTCTATGCTATTGTTTACGTTGTCATATGCTGATTATATATTTATTCACAAAAAATGTTAAAAACCGGACTAAAGTGACTTTGTATCTAATCCAGTATCTCCTGTTACAACCGGTGTCATTGTGGGAGCAGTAGGAATTGGTGTAATGTTGCTGATTGGTGGGCTGATGATATGGCTGTTGAAGTCTGGAAGGTAACTCCTTCATTGCTTAGCTTTGTATGATGTTATATAACAGATTATTGACATTGTGTCTTTACTGTTTGTTTGCTTCTTAACACAAGCACCTATATGTGCATGTATAATACTTCTACCAGTGTAAAAATTCTTTGTTTAAGACTGAAATGGATTCCCACAACTACCACAGACCCTCAAGAGTTAAGAAGGACGGACACGCCCAACACTGGACAGATGTCTACTCATGCGCCCACTTCCGATGTGAATGTTCAAGACTATACAACATTGAATGAATTCACCAGGGAGGACAAGTCACTGTATGATGTTATTCAGAACGATAACAATCATATCTAAGAAAAGATGTACGCATCATGTCTCGGATAGTGCAACATCTGAATATATTACTTACTTCATTGACTTACTTATATGGATTACTTCATTGGTATCCATACACATTAGAAAGCAAAGAAGCAATGTCAAATACAAAATGTCAAATTGCGGTGATGATGCCAGCTGCTTAAATGTTTGAACACCCTTTGTGAATATCGGAGGTGCCTTTGAAAAATAAGTAATAGTTCTCTCTCACTCAAATTACCAGTTTTGCAAATATCAAGCTGAATAGCTAGTTATGGCCTTTGGCCGTCGTATGTAAAAAAGTATTCCACAACAAAAGCGTGGTATTCCAGCTGATGTTGACACTATCCAGTGACCTGTTAAGATTTCCCGAAGGAAACGTGTGATTATACAGAAATAGTATGATAATAAATTGTGGCAGATAAAATATTTAAGTTGTCCACATAACGTCCTTTTCAAAGGTTACAATCTTGGCTAAATCAAATAACACTAATCATGTGCTGTTACTAGGTGGCATCTAAAGGAAACCATATATTATTATTGATCATTTTTGTGAATTGGATGGATTTACCTCCAAGTCCCTTTGAGTTCGTAATAACCGTCAAATAAATAAGTTGTATTTCAAATCTAATTTCGATTTGACAGTAAAATATGGTTGAGACAGCATTAATATCAAAATATCAAATCGATGCTTAATTCCTGTTATAACCCAAATCTCTCTCACACACCCGAGTCACTCGCGTTATTAGCTTGTTGTAATGGTCAAGAAATATTTGGGTTTATATATATTCTCAATACGTTTCATGTTACTTTGTTCTTGTTATTTTGAGCACAATTATGCCTGATAAACAACTTTGGATAAAAATGAAATGTTGAGGGGGTTTGTTGTATTGATCTATCCTCAAACGTTTGCTATAATTGAGGATTTTGTTTGTTATTCAACGCCGGGCTCTGCAATATTACAGCTATATGGCGACGTTCTGTAAATAATCGAGCCGGGACATCCAGTGATTGATATCATGAATGTCGCCTTTTTCGACGACCATTGTCGCCTTATAATTGAAGAACACAGCAGTGTTTAGACCTGCCAGAAACATACCACCGTTGGTTCGAATCCCTATGTTTGTGGGTGGTGGTTGGTTTAACCAATGTGATTAAAGTCTAATGCACACTCGTCAAAAAAAGAAACGCATACTTAAAAAATAAGGATATTTATTAAGTGGATGTAAAAGTATCTACACAGAATATGCGTGAACACAATCAAATGAAATTAGACACCGTAATTGACAAAAGCATTGTCGTCATTGTCAGCATTAATTCAGTTCAGTCATTGCACATGTGTAGCCACAAGGGTGCGTCATGGTCCACTACATAAGAAAGGTAACAAATATAATCCAGATAACTTAAGAGGGATATCTGTATTGTGTACAATTAGTAAGGTTTGCACAAGTGTCTTAAACTCTAGACTCACAAACTGGGCTAATATAAGAAGTTAACTACCAGAGACACAAGCAAGCTTTAGACAGAGATATTCTCCTGCTGATCACATATTTACGTTGAATGCAATTGTTAAAACATGTTTATCAAAAAGAAAAAGGAAATTATACGTTGCTTTTGTGGATTTTAAAAAAGCGTTTGATTCAGTAAATTACCTTCAGCTATGAGAGTGTCTGCATGATGTAGGCTGGGGTGGAATGCTAAACAGAAATCGGAGCAGGTGTTTTATGTTTCTTACTTTGGACCATGATGATAATGTGATACATTATCTTATACACACATGACTAGCATACACACATGACTAGAAAGCACGCAACATGACTAAAATACACATGACATGACTAGAATACATACATCACAAGAATACACACAGTATCACAATAATACACCTGACATGCACAATCAAAACCAAGTTCATAGAGGTTACTTGTATTTCAGAGAACATAATAATCTCATCAAGTGACTCATTTAAGTTCATGTCGTCATGGCCCTCATGTTTCAGATACGAACAGTGTGTCACTAACACATGCATAATAAATCGATCTATAACACATTTACAAACAATTTCCTTAACATGAATGCAATATTGGAAAGATCTAAAGCCTAAACAAAATGATGTGTCAAGTACAGAAATTTCTAAACGAACATTCACCTTCCAACTATACGCACATATCAATCTATAATGTTATCGATAATTGCATCTACTTGATGGGCCCACACAAAGCTTTTGTTCTCACCAGCTGAGTTAAGTACATGCATGTTTTACTACTCAACGTATGCTAAATATCACGTTTTGATGATATATAAAATCCAACAACAAATTAAGATAAAAATATTCAAATGTATGGGTAACAGTATTGTCACAATGATTGGACGACTCCTTTACGACCTCAGTTTTTTAATGAATGGACAGAAGCTTGCAGTCAATGGCACAATGTGCAGGAGGTGCTTAGAAATCTGTGTTGGATGTATCATGATAGAATCGCTGCACATCATTATCAGAGACAACAAAAACATTTGCTACTAAGGATTGCAACAATCTAAGAATTGGGCAACTGCACAGGCATGCTTGACAGTGGGTCAACACGTCAAGTTGCAAACGACTTTGGTGTCGGCCAAAGTGGGATCAGCAGGGCAGGCAATCGATACAAGACAAGTTTGGATCAGCTGCCCAGCGACATGCAGGTGGTCGATCGCGTTCCACCACACACAGAGGAACAGGTTTCTCTTGATTGCAGCAAAACATCACTTCGTGGCTGCCACTACACTCAGAAATGACCTGTAGAACCCCAGTGGTGGTGACATGTTTACTCAGACAGTGCGTAATCGTCTCCTTGAGGCTGGTGTCTGGTCACGATATACGCATTTTGCGTCATCAGACCTTAACCCTATCGTAGACAAGTGATCGCATCACGTGGATCACATACGCGCTACCGAGATTCGTGCTTTTAGGACTGTGAACTTGATTTCGTGATTTTTTTGCGTTTCAGTTTTGGTCAGACACTCTCATTTTGACGGGTAGTCTGACTGATTATTGGTCACATGTTTTCCTGTTTGTTGGCATTGTGTGGCGCTTGATGACAGACTTTGGTCCATCAAAACATTTCTTCACGCAATATTGTCTTTCGCTATTGCAACAGATGAACATTATTTGACATATTACCTTTTGCCAACATGTAGCATATGAACATGGTGACAATTGGTATACTTATTGTTAGATGCAGATTGATCAAAAGTAAACACTATGTAGTAAATGACTTTACTATTAGCAGATAATCAAGCAAAGAAGTCTAATGATTATAATAAGTAGTAATAAAGAATCTCTACTAATTATCTCAAACAGTTTATGTACAGATTCAGCAATATATGTACAGTTTTTACAGTTATATAGTAACGTGCATGCACGAGGTTGTGCGTCTGTATGTGCGTATGTGCATGTGCGTTCATGTGAGTATGTGTGTGAAAGCTTGTACTAGTTCGGACTATTGCCAGTGTTATAGTGTTGAGATATCACGCCGTAGTAACGTACACATCCCACTGAGACAGGGTAGACTGACACTAAGCTGGTCAGTACTTGTTTTGGCCCCTGAATCGCAGCCAAAGCGTGTCTCCGGGCAGACAGTAAATCCGCTCAAGCGCAGAAGCGGTCTATAAATAGCAGGTCATTACTGCAGGTAAAAAACGTTTTGGACATATTTTTTTTAAATCAATGAGTCATCATTGCTGTAGTTGTTGATAGCATGCTCAGGTGTGTTCTTAATATGACCACATCTGACACTATAGTGTCATGCAAGATGTAACAATCCTTATATATTTTCATAAAGTCTGTTCCGAATGACGTCATATTCACTGTCAGCCTTTGTTGCCACATCAAGCGCAACATAGTTGTTGTTGCCGATGCTGCATCCATGATCGTGTGCAACCTCGGATACAGATTTGTGGTCAGACGCCTAAGTGATATTTCTGTCAACTGGCCCTTGTGTGTCCCTCAACTCATCCTTCTGAGAAGTGCCAATCCACATCAACCTGTGCAATAGATTGTAGTGATGTCTTGATACGTTGTAACATCATTCAATAGGATTAACGCATGTGTTTTTTTATAACAAGTATAATGATGTGTTTGTAAGGTTCACTTACCTCCCTTGTCTTACAAGGCACACGTGGAGTACAACTCCCATGATCACCGTGAGACCAGTTCCCACAGATACACCAATTATACCAGTTGTTGTAGGAGAAAGCTGTCCCCCTGTGCGCGTGGTGGTATCAGGCACCGGCATTTCTTAAACACAAGACATAAACATAGAAACAATTTACAAAGACCATTCATATAGGTAGGGTCTCTCTTTCTCTGTCAGCAGGATAATATGAAGTTACAGAGCAATGCCAGTCACCACATCTTAGCAAACACTGCTTACCAAACATTTCCATCTTGACAGTCCCAGAAGAAGAGTATTTTCTATAAATCGGCGTGAAACGCAGACAGATCAAAACCATAACCTTTAAGAATATTCCTGATATTTTAAAATGTGTTGCGAAAAATGTGCATGTATCTTACTCTGGGTACAGTCTGTTCCATTCCACCCTGCCCCACAGCCTCAGACCAGACCAGACCAGACCAGACCAGGAGTAGTACCTTTTCCCGTCTCAGGCCGAGGCTGTGTCACAGATATGCTATATATCCTGGTCTCCTGGCATCATGTTGTCATTGTCTCACACCAGGAGCAGTACCTGTTCCTGTGTCAGGCCGAGGCTGTGTCACACATACACTATATATCCTGGTCTCCTAGCATCATGTTGTCATTGTCTCACACCAGGAGCAGTACCTGTTCCTGTGTCAGGCCGAGGCTGTGTCACACATACACTATATATCCTGGTCTCCTAGCATCATGTTGTCATTGTCTCACACCAGGAGCAGTACCTGTCCCTGTACCAGGCCGTGGCTGTGTCACCCATATGCTTTATATCCTGGTCTCCTGGCATCATGTTGTCATTGTCTCAGACCAGGAGCAGTACCTCTTCCTGTATCGGGCCGTGGCTGTGGTGGTGTAAGAGGGGGACACATCACTTGACTCTGCCGTCATCAGACAGATAGATCTCAGTCATGTGTCTGCTGTTATCATGGGTAACAATCTGTACAGGAGCACGTTGAGGTAGGCACACCATACAGTATGTAACCCTATGAAGGTTCTAAAGAGACGATAGTAACAATGGCGTGATCGACGTATGTATGAAAAGGAAACTTTCTACAACATGTTTTGATAAACATAGTTACATGTATTTACCATTTGTACTTTTATTGCAGGCTTAGGAAAATGAATATGAAAGTAAGTTATGTTCGTTTCCTTCTCTAAAGCTGTTGTTGTTTCAAACCTCACTGAAATTGCACTCACACTTAACAAACATGAGGACATCGGTACAACACAGCTGCAGTTGCACTGTAGTGAAGTAACTATATTTTTTCAGGAGGCCTTGAGGGAGATCCAAGTACCACAGTGGCAGTAGGTGTTATACTTTATACATAGCTTGACATGAATTCGGTACAGTATGGATGAAATATGATTACCTTTTACTCAATGATATGATTCCCAGCTCAGGTGTCTTAACATTGCATATGCTGACAAGTAACATGCTCTGTTTAAGGTAGTTAACCCCCACATAACATTGGTGTTTCGACGCCATGTCATTGTGTATGTAGGTTTATTGGATGACATATATTGTTAACATAAATACCAAGGAATATATTACATCTTACTGCAGTCTTACACATCAAGGAAGGGAGTATTCCTAGTAGCGTCACACCCAGACAAAGAGGAAGTGTGGAATCAGGTGTATAACAGCGACTCGCGCACCTTGGTAACGGGGCCTTCAGATCAACTGGTAAATAGATTTAGAACATGTTTTAGGAAATAACATCCTCTTTTGACAAATATTTATCGTGGTTCCACAATTAAAATTAACTTGCTTTTAATGGCTTTTCTGTCTTCGAAACGAACACCTGTGGCTACTTATGTTGCATGTCTCTAGATCCTAAATGTAGTCTCAAATGAAGATTCTAAAACCTAACGTTAACACTGGTTGCCTTGCAGATGTACCTCCCTTCGACTGGAAGTCCTGTTTCCACATCGAGGCTGACAAAAGCATGCAGACATCTAAAGTTATATCGAATGATGTCATCCTCAACACTCTTGGTCTTGCAGTAAATGTAAGGCAGCTGCTTTTACTAAATTGAAATGAAAATATATTGATAATGAATCTAAATACATCAAATTTGATCATGCTTACTTAGGAGAATCTATGAGTCCAAGCAAGTCATCCATGTTGACAAAATTGATGTTTCATGATGATCAGGAAACTGCTTGTGTTAACCATGATGTCCAATCATCCAATCATTCCTCCGTCGCTCAGGCATGGTTAGACTGCAAGATTAAGCAATGGACCATATGTTAAAGGGGTTTATTCAGTTCATGACATTTATAGAAGTGTGGTTTTGTCCAGAGTGATGACTTTACTGCTGCATAATCGGTTTAGCTGTTTGGTAGGTCGATAGCAAATGATGCCTAACCATACACTTCAGCAATGGTGAAACACCACGACGTTAAACACATCTTACAATATGTCAGGAAGGTGCTGCAATACTTTCTGCTAGAGGTTTATCTAACTCTGAGCCCATAATGAATGCCTTAATGATACGTTATGTGAGCTATTCACTAAACCTGTTGGTTTGTTGATCTGACAACTACCATTTAATCTAGGCAGCAAGGCGTCAAAGAGCCAATGACCGACACATCATAGCACTTTTGCATTTCACTCAATTAACCATTGACCAGTACCATTTCAAATGTAGCATAATGGTACAAACATTCGGTTGTCACGCTGAAGCCATGGGCTCGATTCTTCACATTGGTACAATGTATGAAACCCATTTCTGGTGTCCTCTGTTGTGATATTGCTGGAATATTGCTAAAAGCGGTGTAAAACCATATTCACTCCTCAAAGTGTGTTTGAGAGTGATGAATTCACCAGACCCGTTCAACACTATCACTTGACCGGAACTACACGTGACCCAAGTGTTACTCTGTTGATTGACAGCTTACTGACATGGATGAGTGAGGCTCCTGCACATTGGTTTCAGAGTAAGAATATTTTTTTCTCATTCGTCCATGTCATCACCTAAAACCCAACTACCTACTGTTACCAGGAAAGCATTGACCAGCTACCCAGCAAACAATTCTACGTTGTGACAACGTTGTGACAACGTTGACTTTTCGTTGCTACAACGTTGTGATGTAACGTTGTCACAACGTTAATCTGTAGACTCCAAGATTGGTTGCTACAACGTTGTGCGTAAACCAAAATACAACCAAATCAAGACGTTGTCACAACATCCATTTTTTACGTTGCTACAACGTTGTGATGTAACGTTGTCACAACGTAAATCTGTAGACTCCCAGATTGGTTGCTACAACGTTGTGCGTAAACCAAAATACAACCAAATCAAGACATTGTCACAACATCCATTTTTTACGTTGCTACAACGTTTATCCAAAACGTCGCGACAACGTAGGTATCGCATACATATGGCGACACTACAGCCATTGCAGCACGTTGTTGCAATGTCCATGTAGATTAACGCCTGTCTTATTCCTCAATACCTCCCAGGCAGCCTGAAAAGTTTGTACCAATCTAGTTAAGACATCAGGTACCAATCTAGTTAAGACATCAGGTACCAATCTAGTTAAGACATCAGGTACCAAGCAATACATTCTGCAAACTGAATTCGCTTTAACCCTATCCGTGAAACAGCAAGTCAATGAAATGCACTCTCTTTTGGCAGAGTTTGAAATACGGCCAAGATAAAATCTAAATGTTTTAAATTACATGTACAATTTGGTTATATAATATTTATTTTCCCAAACAGTTTTCAAGGCTTTGTGCAAATTGTTCACAAATGTTTCAACACAATTAAAAGATATTTGATTTTCCCACGAATTTGTAAATTAAAAGCCATCAAACAATAAGCCCTGCACAAATTGAAACATGTACATTTTCTTGGCCTTACCCCATACATTCAGCATTGAGAGCAACACTGTGACAAACAGAATAGTCTATGCATCTGATGTCCTAAGATCCATTTCCCAGCAACGAAATGACAATAGAATTCTGGTTGAGGTGACCTTTATTTATTTATTAAATGACAAGTCAGAACTTGGGCTGAGTGGCTGAGGAGCCTTTTCAGTCCTCAAATGAAAAGTCACGGGGATGATCTTCAACTGTATCCATAGTCTCTCCTTAAGCCTTGGTAACTGAATAAAAAATGACGCAAATGTTATAAAATGGCAATGCAAGGGACATATTTCTGACATAACAAAATAATGGTTGCATTCCCTAAAATAATATTTTGATGTCTGATGTCAGTCTTTAAACAGTTAAAAACTGTTGAAAGTGGGAAGAAGGCGCTGAGAGTAATACCATGATGCTCTTGGATCATACATAGGCAGAAAAGCTTTTAGCACTGAATCATTGGTGTAACTTTATACCCCCGCCCTTTTAGATTGTTGGTATAATTAAATAAGAATCATCTAAATTTTAATTCTTGAAGATGTTTGTATATATTATTTATCATACATACCTTTCTGTCAGTGATGTACTTTAAACAAATATGCTCCCACAATACTGTTTTCTCCACCTGAAAGAAAAACAAAAACCACAAAGTATCACATTTTTAAATAAACCAGTACTGTATAGATAAATCACATTTACTGAGAGTATGATGTAACTGGTGGTAGTATTGGCAAATAGTTTTATCAGTCAATAGATCAACTGTAGTTATTAAAAAGCAGTAACTTTACCTTTCTGCTGTACATAACAAACTAGTGATTCAAGTGAATATGTTGGCAGAGTTTCTAAAACCTTATTTGAAAAATATATACATAAATGAAAAATTTATATTGCCAAATAACATAAATAGTTCCCATATTTGAAGCATGAATGTTGAATATGAATTATGAATAGAAGTGTTAACACTTAGGGGTATTTATCCTAACTACAATTGTGATTATTTTTTTTAATACTAACCTTAATATTTTCCATATTAATATGCCAGGATATTTATATAGAATCTATGTTCTAATATTTACAAAGATAGAAACATGGGAAAATTAACAAAATGCAATAGCTTATACAATACCAGACGAAGTTGAAACAGCTCTGTAAATATTTATTGAAATTTATTTGTTACTACGTTTATTAACATAATACAGTTCAATATCGTTAAATATAATTCTGTAGTATGGTAGCCTACGTGGCAACATATGGAGATCGAAAACCGAACGAATAGGGTTGCTATCAATTCCATTGTTTTTTTCATTGGTGCACATTGGCTACACCTATCTCATCTAATAATCAACAAACGATGACCAACTCACTGACAAGATATGGTGATATTTAACTTTTGACTATCGACTAGCTTATCATCACCAATATGACAATACCGCAAACACCCCATTATGGCGCGCGACGAGAGACTCGTTTTACTTTTGCTCGTTTTTATTAGAAGGGAGTCGGACATAGATCTAGTTATCGGAAAATGATGAATTGATTCTTTTTGGGAAATAATAAAAATACACCATGATAAGAGCCTTGCTAAAATAAAATGTATAGACAGCACCAACAACCTGATGGTCCACATTTAGGCTACTTCAGTCAGTGCTAATTAGGCCTTTTCGGAAACAACAAGTATGTTTCTATCTCTTCCCGAAAATACAATTTTTCATAACATCATTGAGCGCATTAAGACTAAGGCTATAACTAGTAGTCTACAGAGAGTCGATCTGAAAATACTTCCATTGTTTTGATTCCCTCTCTTCGCTGTATAAGAGAAATCTACTAAACCTTTCCCATGGCCTGAATGAGCCACATTGTTTCACAAAAATCAAAGTCCGAAGATTAGTACAAGTAAACTTTGAATAGTAATGATTTCCGAAATAACACGGAAGAAATGGCGATAACTGTCAGTGGTCAGTAGGCGATGCATAAGTTAGGCCTATTTACAGACCTACACGTTTACGATCGAAACCCGAACATAATATGACGGCCACAAAACGCCGCCAGACTGAATTCTGGTCAAACATATACTGCTTGCCCTTGGTAATTACCCTTGGTATCAATAAAATAATAATATGGAAAAAAGTCTTGAGCCTCCTTCACCTCTATATACATTATGTTCTGTGTATCACATATTAATATCAACACTGACGCTCATGATCAGTGAAAGTGACCGGCAAACTGCATTCTAAACCCTGCCACTGCTGAATAATACGATACATTTAGGCTAAATCATTTGACGATCTGCATGTACAGAAACATATCAACAAGCGGAGGCTGCTTCTGAAAAATTAACTTACCTCATCCGAATTCACAGATCATCTGTCCAGTTCCAGTTACTGCACAATCTCTTGGTTGTAGACTTCTAATATGTCTAGAGTGAGCTTGAACTAAGATGGCTGGTGACAACAAATCTTCCGCGACAATGTGACGTCATTCTGACGTCACTTCACGAGGCAACAGGCTAAACTTTTCAGCAGTCGCTCTCACGCCGCATAAAATGGGCGCAATTGTACTGTAATATTGCTTGTGGCAACATTTAGTAGACAGATAACTTCGTTATAGATATATATGTTTAAAAAAAATAAAACTAAGAGATGGTAGATCTACAAGTGGTTTCCTAAACATCATTTACCAAAAGTGTTGTAATGTCCAATGCACAACGTTATCACAACGTTAATTTGCAACGTTGTTGTTACGTTGTGGAATAACGTTGTCATAGAGATACGCAATTACGTTCTGGAAATTTTAGTATTAAGAGATGAAAATTTAAATGCCGAATATATAGAAAGGTAATGTATTACTGCCTTGGTATTCTGACAAATTCATGTTGATTTTGATAAAGCAGTTCTATTCCTTTATGACGTTCGAGAAGCAAACTCTATAACGTTTCACCGACGTTTCAGAAACGTAGCTACAAAACGTTGTGTGATGTCCAATGCACAACGTTTTCACAACGTGAATGTGCAACGTTGTTATAACGTTGTGAAATAACGTTGCACGTTGACGTTATAACAACGTTGTGACAACGTAATATCACGACGTTACCAATCCACAACCTTTCCACAACGTTGTGACAACGTCGTGTGTTAGCTGGGTATAGCTCTGTATGACCAACGTGTAAAAATAAACTAATCCCTGAAGCATTAAAGGTGAATATTACCTGTTATCGACCATGTATCTAATAGTAGATGGTAATTCAGAGGTTTCAGATAACCATGATACTCATTTGGACAACAACAGCGAAATAACACATTTCGTCACCATGTACAATCATCCGAAACATGCCGTGGTTGAGGCATGTGTAACGTCACAAAACACATATATTTGTAATGTCATATTGCATGGTTAATGTGATGGAATACTGACACTTTACTGCAACTCTGTAAGCGAGTCCCTACCTCTCATATTGTCTTGTGTACGTGGAAGTAAGTACTGACACTTTGAGGCATCTCTTTGAATAAAGCGACAAGACCCTTTCCATATCCAGTAGAAATCTCTGCAGAAAGCAGACTCGATGTACGATTCCTACTATATTATGAGCATGTGTTTATGAATCACTATCAAATAGGAATGATACCAGGTGTAAGCAAAAAGGTAAGCGTATCCTGCCCCACCGGTGATACCCGTCACAAACACATACAAAGGCAAGTCAATTGTGCTGGCCCTGTCATGTGTACATGTGATGGAATACTGACACTTTGCTGCAGCTCTGTGACAACTTGTACGCACATGTAAGCGGTTCTTTACTGCAGTTCTTTCAGTGAGCCGCGGTTCCTGGTCCTCTTGGTGAACATCGCCAGCAGACTGCAGGACGATGCAGGGTTGACGTCATCAACAACATGCCACGTCTACGCTCAAGTCTCGGTAGGCCTCTATTCTCCCAGGTAGGACACGTCCACATCCACTAAGTTATCTCTCTTCGGTAGCATCTGAATTGTAGGCACAGGTGACTTTAGACAGCTAAATTATGAAAGACACTGAAGATCCAACATGTTAACATATTCATGATTAACCAAACATAAGCTTGAGGATGGTTTAAAATTAAACGATTGTTTTTTATAAGTGTTGAGAAAAGTGCCTCCATGCTAATATGACCATGTATCGAGTTATTCACTGTACAGCGATGCATCCCTTAGGTACGCCAGAGACCTATGATCGTGGGTTCGAATCCCGTTTCGCCTTGATTATGTTTCTAGGTTTGTCAGCACCATACCTGTGCTCACGTGTTTCACTAAAACATTTAACGGCTGAAACCTGCATCACTTCAGGTTTTCCTCCCACTTCAAACTCACATGCCGTGATATAAACTGGATTACTGTTTAAAGCGGCGTTAAATCAAACTCAGGAGTTAGACAGCTCAGGGTTTTACTCCATTATAATTTTGGGGTGACTCCACCCCTAGATAGCTTTAGAAGATTACAACTTCAAGATGTGTGCCTTATTCGTATGTCCATTATTGTTAGTTGCTGTGAGGCCCCCCTCTTCTAAAGACAATATTTAGGTTTGATTCAAATTCACAAAATGTTTCTAACACGTGTACCTTCTCATGAAATTGTAAAGCTGTATCAGCCATGTGAGATGCATCTACTGCATATCAAATATTAATTCATTTACACAGATGATAAATCATTTTGGTCTAAATAAACATCCCTGGCGGTTTCCCAAGTCACACTACGAGTAAAGAGATGAACCGGTTGG
The DNA here is from genome assembly GCF_023055435.1 of Haliotis rufescens. Classification (NCBI taxonomy): domain Eukaryota; kingdom Metazoa; phylum Mollusca; class Gastropoda; order Lepetellida; family Haliotidae; genus Haliotis; species Haliotis rufescens. The sequence goes on along the minus strand of NW_025963890.1, from coordinate 76,796,259 downwards.
AGTTTTGACACATGCTGATAGATCACAATACATAGATACAAGTAATTTTATAAATTTGCCTTTAAGACATAATCTTCAAAATCTCTTCCATACAACTTCATGATTATCTCCATCCAATGCCTATGAAAAGTCACCGAAGATGCTGTAAAATGTACCCTTAGGTTTGAATATCCGGGGCTAAAACCAGCTCATGCCTGTAGTCTTTTAGCCACAATATTTGTCATAACTGTGCATTGTGAGTTAATAAGAGATACTACTATGTGAATGATGTTTATTCTCGTAAATCACGGCAGTGATACAGAGATGTAATTGGACACAGGAATAAGATACAATGAAGAAAACATGTCAGTGGAACATTTCCATACATGATCTTATATAACTTGCCAGTTTTAATAGAGTTGGCTTATAAGTAATGGACATCAAATGAGAGAATTTTACGGCAGAAGGATACATACAGTAGTATTGAGGCAAAAACTTGTTTCTAATTTCTGAGAGTTTTGGACATTCTAATAAAAAGTGCATTTCATCACATATAAAATTTTTACACAATGTACATTTTCTTTCCTCTCTCACAATATTATACCATCTTCCTGTTTCAATGGGTAATCTATGATTTGCTGTTCTAAAACGAACAAGAGAGATGCGTAAGGTGATTGGTAGTTCTAGTAAATAAGGTTCTAGAGATGGTAACTCTTTAAACATGTTATAATAGTAACCTTTAGATGAATTTTCCTTTGATTCTCGCCATCTTTGCAGAAAATTATCAATGAGAACATGTTTCACATTTTGTTTCAACCATGCGGCACTAATAAAGGTTTGAGACAGCCAAATGTAATTAAAGCCTATATTTTGAAGAATGCATTTTACTTCTTTTAATAGTGGGAAATGGTAATCTGGATTTGCAATGGACATTTGAAACATAAGTTTATATACTATACTAGAAAGGCTAGTTTGTGATGATGTTAGCTTGCACCAATATGAAATCATTCTTATCTTAATGAAAATGCTGAGAGGATACCTCCCTAGTTCACCATATACCATGTAATCAGGTGTTGACTGTTTTAACTTGAGAATATATTTACAAAATTTAAGATGTACACGTTCAATGACAACAGCATTTTCAAAACCCCACACCTCAGATCCATATAACAATACTGGCTGAACAAGTTGATCAAATAATTTCAGTTGACAGTCAATAGGAATTTCTAATATTCTAATTTTACGAAATACAGCGTACATTGCTCTAGATGCCTGATCTGTCAGTCTCTTTAGTGCCTTACAGAATCTACCAGTGTTTGTAAATAAAATACCAAGGTAAACATATTCTTTAACAACATGAAGAAACGAGCCATTTAGCATAAACTTGAAGACTCTATTTGTGGAGCGCTTGGCAAAAATAACAACTTTCGTTTTGTCAACATTGACTTTAAGTTTCCAGATAGTACAATATTCTTCAAATATAGTGAGACACTTTCTTAAATCTTCTGGGCTTTCGGCCATTAAAACAGTATCGTCGGCATACAAAATGAGAAAATGTTTTATGTACAGTTCAAGTGAATCTGGTAAAAGGTTATTTACATTATGCAGTCCTTCAAAGTCATTTTCAGATAAAAATTGTTCAAGGTCATTAAGGTACAAAGCCATCAGGAAAGGTGACAAATTTTCACCTTGTCTTACACCAATTTGACATGGGAAGAAACCTGACACCTTGTTATTATGTGTAACACAAGATTTGATATTTTGATACATATTATATATGACATTAAAACATTTTCCTTTGATATTAAACTTTATCATTTTTGTCCACAGACCACACCTCCATACTGTATCGAAAGCTTTGCTAAAATCGACGAAAACACAATACAACTTCTTATTAAGGTTTCTATAGATATCAATGAGAGCTTTTAGAATAAACATATTGTCAATTGTTGAGTATTTTTTTCTAAATCCTGCTTGCGCTTCGCTTATCAGATTAGTCTGAACTGAGTAAGCTTGTAAACGATTATTCAATAGTGTAGTGAACAATTTACCTAAACAGCTTAGGATAGAAATACCTCTGTAATTGTCTGGGTCAGCTTGGTTTCCTTTGTTTTTGTAGATTGGTTTTATTTTGCCAACAAGCCAAGCTTCAGGTAAAACTCCAGTGTCAAAAACGAGGTTAAAAAGCCTTACGTAAACCGGCATCATAACATGAATAGAGCTTTTAATGAACTCATTGTAAATACCATCCAACCCACAACCCTTATTGTTCTTCAATGCACGGACAGCTGACATAATTTCTTCTTCTGTTATCCTACAATCTAAGATATCATCATGATTATCGTAATTTGTGTTATTGGCAAAAACATCGTCATTATCATCAGAACTTTGATTAAGATCTTTAAAAAATTGAAAAAAATTGTCTATACTGATTTTTTCTGCTGTTTTCTTTGGTTCAAATGATTTTAAAATTTCCCAAAAATTCTTAGGGTTACTATCCTTACATTCCCTCAGTTGTTGGACACATTTGTTTTGATATGTCTCAAATGCCTTCTTTAGGGTTTTACTATAAGCTCTACTAGCTGAAATGTACATAGCTTTGCTATTACTGTCTTTAGTCATTCCATATATACGTTTACGCTTGTGGTAAAATCTACGTGATGATTTACATTTTTCATCAAACCAGGGTTTATGCTTGTGCTTATGTACAGAATGTCTAGAACTTCTTACAGTACCTAGAGTAGTTTCAGCCGCAGTAACCAGCGTCTGAGAGAGTTTATTTACAATTTGGTTAATGTCATTTCGCTCTATTTGGTCTTTACACGCATCTAATTCTGTACACTGATGGGTAATGGCAACCTTATCGATATTACATAAAAATGTTTCACTTTTATCAGGAACCCATCTTTTTACAACTTTATGTACATGTTCATCCTTGTCATCATCTATAACTGGAGATAGTTGTTGTGCTGTACAATCTAACGTTAACGATAAGCCACAGTGTACATCGGACGAGATCGGGTCAAACTCCTGTACCTCAAAATCTATTAATAATGGGAATGTTTCTGCTGATGCAATACAATAATCGACAACACTGGCATTTCTGCATGTCAGTTTACCAATACCCTTGTCTTTGCCTAATCTTCCATTCACAATATACAGCCCGTTATTTTTACATAAATCCAGGAGTTTATACCCGTTACAGTTTGTTTCAGTATCCATTGATATTCTATCTAACTTTACACCAGTGTCAACTAGAAGTTGTATATGTGATATCCAGGTTTCCCAATTTGTGAATAGGAAATTTCCGTCTTCCCCTTTCTTGAGGAAAAGTACCAGAAACAAGTGCCCCGTTGAAGGGTGAACCGAGTAAGGGTGTAATATGATGATTCAAGAAATCCAATACCCAGTCTTCTTGGCCCAGGTGACATGCTATTGTTCAGCTTCAGTAGAGTATGAACAGTTTCTTCATTGGTAAATGGTACATTTATTTCATCAACATTTTCTGTCAAACACTGTTCTATATTTATTATCAGTTATGAAGGTACTATAGTTAATTACTCTGTCGGTATTGAGTAGATTCTAAAAGCACTGTGTACATTGCTGTGTTTTATGATGTTAGAGGCAATTTAAGACTTCCTGAAAATATTCCTAATAGTTCAGAACTGTTCCTGACTTGTGCAAGCTCGTGCTTTTTGTTTATTATGATATGTTGTTCTCGTTACTGGAAATGTTTTCTTAAACAATTTCCGCAGTTGTCTGTAAATATCTACATTGTGATTAAACTCCCTGTGAACTCACAAAGGAGCATATTCCCCATGTTATAAATCCTCAAGCTCTTGATCCCACCATGGTGGCTGCTGATATGGTAAATTATACTGATGGGAAGGTGGTTATCTATGTATGTTCTCTTGATATGACATGTAAAATTCTGATAAAGATCAATACTCACAAAGTCATCATTTACCCTGTAAAGTTCAAACGTCTATGAAATGGTCATAAAGGTTGATTAGAAATATTCAATTCCACTTGAATTTCCACCATGTACACTTGTTATAATCATTTTGGTCAAGACTAGTTTCATTATGCTATGTATATTGACTCCCCTTGAGACACATAGATATGTTTACAGATAAAGTTAAATATAAGGGGAAATTGTTTGAGTGACTGATATATGGAGAAAGTTAGGAGCTAGCGATATTATAGTCTCCCAAAGTAGGACCACTGTGAATAATGCATGTGAATGGTCCATCAGTATCCTTGAATAATCTTCCATTTAGGGTGTGCAAATGAAACTTGCAGCATGAGCCAGTTGCATTGTCTTTCGCTGATCCGGGTATTGTGACATCATCAACTGAATAATCATCAGGGTCATTCATAATATGTTTGAGTGTATCATTAGGTATCAGGATAATCAGGATAATCTTTCATTTAAGCATTGAAATCTCCTAAACGCATAATGTCCTGATCAAGATATCCTGTTACGTTCACAGCACATATTATCGCAGGCGCATTACGTCGCCGTGCATATGTTGTCACGGGAGAGTATATACCAAGGTTCACAGCACGCATTGTCGGCATTCGGCAGAGCAGAAAACATAAACTTGGAGATGACGATGTTGTGGATGATGATGGAAATGTTGATCATGATGATCATCATTCCATTGATAGAAAAATATGTCAGACTTGATTTTGTATCCTCCCGACATGTAATGACGGGGGTGATATATAGTCGTCGGTATGTAAGTATGTCTGTCTGTCCGTCTGTATTTTGTCATTTATCATTTATTGGAAATGTACATTTCTTTCATTGTACCATTATTTTTCGGGACCCGCGAAGATCCGGAGTAGAATAGCTTTTCAGCAACCCATGCTTGCCGTAAAAGGCGATTATGCTTGTCGTACAAGGCGACTAACGGGATCGGGAGGTAAGGCTCGCTGACTTAGTTGATGCATGTCATCGTATCCGTGTTGCGTAGATCGATGCTCATGATGTCTATCGCTGGGTTGTCTGGTCAAGACTAAATTATATACAGACCGTCGCAATATAGCATGAATATTGCTGATTTTCGGCGTAAAACAACATACAAACAAACATTTAATTTCCGGTGCATTTCTGGATCACTATACAATCTAGCTTTATGAAACGTATTGTTCACATTGGGCAATGGTGCCTGTTGCTATTTAGAGATTTAGAGATGTTGGACAGTTTCCATGGAAACGTGATGAACATTGACGGGTAGTGTCATTTTCGGAGCATGTATATCTAAAACTATCGAGCCTAGCATACCTCTTAAATTTACTTCCATAATACTTTCTGCACATGTACTGCATAAATTTGTATTTGCATTTCCATATAAAACAGTTTAAGATCATATCCACCAGAAGGAACAATTACATCTCAAAATCGTAAACTGAGGGCAAATGAAAGATAACATAAAGCATCTTCATAACGGTGTCCGCATTAACTATATCCCGAGTCATCTAAAAATATATTACATCTATGGCCTTTTAAATCACTGCTCTAATCTCTGCATCCCCGGCATATATATTGTCGCCGTCGATAAAATGTGACGATAAGCGACAATATGTGCCGTGAACGTTGCCGTGAACTTAGCCAGTGACAAAGTATGCCCGGCGACAATATATGCGGTAAAATATCCACTTATGCCCTACAAGCTAAGATGAAAGCGAATCAATTCCGTCATGATCTTTGTATTGCATTCTTTGCCTGGACTTCGGGAGAAAGGTAAACAAAGAATATGAGTAAGTCCAATTTCATTCCCAAAACATGTTTTGAGACGTGGATCTTCACAAATTTCAAAGCTGTTGAAATTGCGTTTTATGATTCAATTTTGTAAACATCCCATCTCTGGTAAATAAAGCCCTTTCCATATTCAATTGAAACCTCTGCACAAAACAGAGACGAGTATACGATTCCGGCTACATCATGAGCATGTGTTTATGAATCACTGTCAAATCATAAGGTCATACCGCCACTGTAGCGACCATGTTTCGTTTCCTTTTGTCTCACGCAATTAAGTGATCGAAAACGGACAGGAAATGATAAAAATCATCATATCTTTAAAGGAAGGTTTCAAAGAGACCAGTTATGTCATTTTGACTAACCAAATGCAATGTACATGTCGTCTGTATTTTCTGCTTGAGAGAATGTTCCTATATTAGCTTTAATTTGCTCCATTCCAATGCTCATTTTGAGAGGCGAGATTGACACGTCAACACAGCACGATTTGCAAGCATGCCCAGTATATGCTTTTCTATGTGTCTCATTTGTTGACGATTCTTCTGTATATTGAACCAATATCGGAAAGGGAGCTCGCTATGGCTTTTCTTAACAGACCAAAACATATTTCCAAACGCTCTTAACGTATTCATTCTATCTTATTGCAATAGATAACAATTCGCTGTCCATAATAAAGAGGTATGGCGATAATGTGTCACCTTGTCTACAGCCCAGATCAAGGAAACTCAATACGTGTCCCGTATTAATTGTTGCACTGTATATGATGTGAAGACACTATGCTAATGTCCAACCGTTCCATACGCAGTCTTAGGATACATTGAAGCCAAAGTGACAGAACATATAATGTCAAGCATCTTAAAATGCAGATACGTACAAATTGGACAGATATTAGAAGATCTGGTAAGGAGTTAAAGTAGAAACTCTGTATTTTTTAAATGATACACTTTGAATTACCTTTAGGCCTGAGACTTTAATGAGAAAAACACAAGAGTCTTATTTTCGAGAATGATAAAAGATAATCTTGAAGTAGAATGAATGTGCGGATAATTCATGGAAACTTTGAATGTATATTTCAATTGGAAGATTCAGATGAGAAGATTGCCGTGGACATGTAATGAGCAAAAGACGGAATACTCCAGGCATAGCAGGTATTTCATTAGGTTATTAGACTGATGGTTACGACGGTCCTCGTTTGAAATTTGGCATCCAGGAGCATGGGGCATTTATAGTCGAAGATTCTGTTGACATTAGATGTCCCAGCAACATCGAACATATCATGCACTCTGGTAATTATGCACTCAGCATATCTGCATACAAGCTTCTATGAAGCTATCATTCAAAAACTATTTTTGCCTTGTTGAATTAAGGCAAACTGAACAAGGATATCCAGGTCACATGGCTCATTATTAAACACAACACTGGGTAAACAGGGATGTCATTTGAGGACGATCAGGATGTTCTCTGTACACACTTGAAGAGCGGAAAAATCACGTAGATAACCAGCATTATTGATTGGGTTGTATTTAACTAGGAAGTAAATTACTACTGTTTTTGCTTGAAACTCACTCACTCAATCACTTACTCTGACAGAAAACCATATAGTGTGTTCAATCATCCAACTGTGTTATGAATGTCAATGAAGCAGTCATAAGATTATTGCATAAATTGTTAGGTACTACCAATTACCACAGGAATCTGCAGTTCTGATGAGAATAATAAAACTATACATTATCTCATACTCTCTCTGTTTCTCGCTTTCTGTGACAAATGTAGCGATTGTAATCATGAAATAGCAATCAGCCATGCCACAGAGGTAATATGCAGTGGCAGCAAAAACACAGGACCAACGAGGAAAACAAGGACATTGTGTTAATTGTCAGCTTGCTGTCTCTGTAAACATAAATAGCTTGAGATTAAAGTCATTTTGCATGTATGGAATCATAAAGATCACAGGCGTCTTTCAGAGTATGCAAGGCGATGGATAAGGCCACACATTAGTTGGCGCTTTTCATGGTCCATGCAAAAACATTGTGTACATGTACTTTTTGTGAAAGTATGCCAAACTGTCATACACATGTATTAGTTGCCCGTGCAAGTACATCCTGCCATAGACTCAAAGGTACAGTACATACAAAATGCTTTGGACTCAACATACGGACTCCGAGGGCAATTCAAAGGACCCGAAGCCGAACGTGACAGGATGCATGTCTTTATTGGTTGTGTTGACATGCTCATACATGGTGTGAGTGAAGATGTTAATACATCTTACGATGTTTTTAACAGAAAGTAGTTAACTTACTCAATCCTACAACGTCATCAGATACACTTACATTATCTCACATTGCACGTGTTCGTTGGAATTAGTCGAGTGATCCAGGGAAATCACGACCTCTCATAGCAAAATTTAGAAAACAGACCGGGGGATCAGAACGTGGTGTCTCATATAACCTTACCTTACGCCAAACGCAGAAAACAGGGAGGCATGCATGTATGAATGCATGTATACGGTTCTGAATATGTATACACAAACCTTCATTATTAAATGCAAAACCTAGTAACGTTACAGAATGAAATGTGTATAAAAGATGGCACTTGCTGTTACCCTTTGTCACACTGTGAATTAAGCGGCTAATACCTGGTCATCACTATACTGAGTCTGAGTGGGGCATGATATGTCAGAGGCAAGCTCTTTACAATTGGCATGAGCCCGGACTAGTACAAGCACACACACACCCACACACACACACACACACACACTAACACTAACACTAACAGTAACACTAACACTAACACACACTAACACTATCACACACTAACACTAACACTAACACTAACACTAACACACACACACACACACACACACACACACACACACACACACACACACACACACACACACATACACAAACGCGCGAGCATGCACTTGGCATGAATATCCAGCACATATTAGCGTTTACATGTGGTGGTCATCAATTCTATCACCTCGTGGTGTTGGCTACATAAACGTATTTCTCAACCCAGGGCACTGGGGTGTTTCTACATAACAACTGGTATCATCAAGTTGGAGATCCACAACAAAATGTACTCCCTCTCTCCCAACAGGAGCAATATACCTTCCCTCTATGATGCACGATTTTCGTTGGCTGCCATTGTAAAGGTTTTATTTGTAAAGGTATGTATTGATAAAATAATACAATTCATTCCATTGATCGATATTTAGTCCTGACAAGAGAAAATATAGGTCAAAGAATGTTTCAATGATCTTTCCCCAATTTTATGAACTAGTTATATATAATTACTTCAACGTAGTAACGCAGACCATTCCTCGTGAGTGATCAAAGTACAAACTATATTTTCTACGCTATTCTCTCTTTGAAACTGTTTATCATTGTAGCATTCTCCCCCTTTGATTTCAGCCGTATTATGTAATAAATGTATGTGATGGCTATATCCAGGTCGACCAACGCGCTGCGTTGTCCTTCTCGCTGCCCTCTCGAGTAAATGACTCGAGTTGGCCTTCAGAAGTCACCTGACAGGCCGTGATCACCTACGGTTTGTGAGGCACCATTATCAGCTGAATGTGGGGCCCATTGATCACCTGAAGGAAGTTGGGCACCTTGAATAGTAATTGTATCAGCAAAACATTCGATATATTTTAGACATCGGAGTGACTCGTTCACATTAATACAGAATGACGTTAAGCTTAAGCACAGTGCACTCTCTTGTTGACGGACCATACGGATACGGACCATATGGGTGCTACATACAGAAATAGTGGCGGTTGAGCTAGTGACAGTTTGAAATGGGTTATGCAAACACACCTTCCTCGGAGCAAGAGGATTTAGGCGTTGTCTTTTAATCACTCGCAGGTCTACAATGTCTCCTGTCAAGGATACAGTTTGGGTGGCTAAATCTGGTAAATAAAAAGGTGCAGAACCTACACAGCAGTTTCAGTCATTCTGTTTCCCCGCCAATGTCACTGTCCCCTTGCCAAGGTATATGCAGGAACGTGTTCAGACTTTGAAAACATTCAAACACTTTGTTATGACAGAAAGTTAACACCAACGTCACCATTACACAATAAATGGTAGCGCTTATCTTTGGGCATGCATAAGCTATCCGTATAGAATGTACAGTATAAGTTTAATGGTGCACAGACTCGCTGCCATGGAGGGGGCCAGACTCGTTGTCCTGCTCTGTGTCTATGTGCTTCACTTTATATCAGGTAGGCGTCTAGCTTAGAACTTAGGAGTAACATCTTTTGTGTAAGTTGTAATATGGAAATGGATTTGAATGGCCACACGGATATGTGATCAGCGATGTGGTTTGATTCTCTCTCTCTCTCTCTCTCTCTCTCTCTCTCTCTCTCTCTCTCTCTCTCTCTCTCTCTCTCTCTCTCTCTCCTACTACTTCCTTGGTGTCTGTTGGGTGGGAATGTAATACATGTAAACTGCTTCCTGGATGTCAATTGGGCGGTAATGCAATACATGTAAACTACTTCCTTGGTGTCTATTGGGTGGGAAGGTTATACATGTGTAAACTGCTTCCTGGATGTCGATTGGGCGGTAATGCAATACACGTAAACTACTTCCTTGGTGTCTATTGGGTGGGAAGGTTATACATGTGTAAACTGCTTCCTGGATGTCGATTGGGCGGTAATGCAATACACGTAAACTACTTCCTGGGGGTCTATTGTATGTACATATATCGAGGGGTTTGTGCCAGAACCACTTATCTCCATTTTCCCTAGATGTGAGAAATCCCACATCAAAAGTTCGAAATGGTGCTAAAAAGCACCACTTGAAGTTTTATTAGCAATATTGTTTCCAGCCATTGTCATTAAGTGTGCCAAACAGTATATCTTGTTTTTTCAACATAACATTGATATTAACATGTAATAAAGATAACCTGAAATATATACAATGTTCTGGCATATCTCTTCCCCAAAGAAATTCAGCTAGACTTTCAGCCAAAGCGAAGTAAATAAAGGCAACTCCATCTGGCAGCATAAACATGATACAGGAAAGGGGAAATGTGAGGCCCAGATCCTTGTAAACAGAAGTGATACATTGTGGCCCTGATAAATGATAACATTCCTGCTTGCGTCAAATTACCCCAAACACAGGACATACGTTTATGCTTCAGAAACTTTCTCAATGAGCAAGCCAATTAATAGCAATAACAGCTTATCTCCCGACAGCTGGTAATGGCTCAACAACAGAGTCTGCGTGACACACAGGCTGATACCATTATCCTGGTGTAAGCTGACACTCTAAAGCATCGCTTGCTACAAACACGTGGTTATAATCACTTACACGCTTTAACGATTATCTGGCATTGCCTAAAAGAACTAAAGTAATGTCAGTGTTGCCTTTTCCAAACATTGTTCATTTTATTAAATGCTGTACATTTACATTTACATTGCATTGTTTGTTTCAAAACTAAAAAGCTAATTAGTCTGCAAAATTAAGTTAATGTCAGGCTGTAATGCTAATGAGTGGAAATGTGTCACACAAAGTTAACGGAGAAACGTTATTCTATAAATTATAGATGAATAGAAGATCCTTTTAAAACCTTTGAGCAATTATTTGTTTATGTAAATATATATTCTTTTATAAAACTGTGGGTACATATTTAGCTTATTATCTATATACCAGTATATAATATGTAAAGAGTGATAGATAAATATATAGACAGATCTGTACCCAACGTTCAATTTTCAAAATGGTGACATAACTCGCAGTATTCACAAAAAATATAATACTTTTTCCAGCTGAGCTTCATTCAAAGTCAATTTATGAACATACAAATACTGCAATTCTTAAGATCAGTTATCTCAGATTGAATTCGAAAATCCAACCTAGCTGATTGTTGTGGCTCACTAAAAAGGAAATAAATAAGGAAGTAATGCAGGAACTTGTCAGATATAATATAGCCAGGATCAGCATTTCAGCAATGTCAGACTTCCACAAATCTGAGTCGGGTATTCATGTTTAACTGCGGCATAGTATCTCAGCGGGCTGGCACAATAATATTGGCATTAGTCCGGACAAGTGCAATCACACGCACTTACGCACGCACGCGCGTACGCACACATAGCTATATTAGTGCGATAATGAACACAGCACCACAGTCACACATCATATTATGCAATGTCTGTGTCATAGTCTTCCTCCATAGCATCTGGTACCGGTAGACAATCAGGTCTGTTACCAGTTGGGAGAGCTTTGTAGTACTCATGATATTCGCTTGGAATAATGCCAGATCTACAAAGAGATAACAAGTCTTTCTTCTTCGCATGTGATATTTCTTGCTTCCCAGTGTATCTACAAGTAAGGGAGTTGGTTGTGTTCAGGGGTCTTCCTCGTCTACTGCCTGCTGTAACCTTGATTTCTCTGAACTGCTCATCATTGTGTTCAGTTTTGAAGTAAACGCTGTCAGGGCTAGTCTTCATAAACCGCAGCCAGCGAACATTTAGCCAGTTAACTCTACCACCATCCGTGTCCACTTGAGTATTTTTCAGTCTTTGATGTGCCAATTTCTTGAAGTCCATTACATCCGTTTGTTTGATTGGAATAACGAGATAGGGGTCCTTCCTTCTTGCCATTCAGTTAACAGTATCCCACTGGCTGGGAACAAAAATACTTGTCTTTTTTTTGGCGAATTCAATACTGGAGTGAATTGCATCGCACTCCATTTGGGTGTGTCCTGGCTCCAAGAATTTATGTTCAATGACATCAATGTGGTCAGCGGTAGTGACAGCATGAAGTAGGGAAGCAGCAACATATTGGTCCCTATTCTGCCCTGTGCATGTATCTGAATACAGGATAACATGGTTGATGTTAAGAGGCATTGCTTTCAACTGTATTTGTAAACATGATGCAATTTCGCATGAACCTCTCTGGGCATCAACCTCTGACCACAGAAAACATGTACCGCTCTTGTGAACAGCATCATGCACTGTGAAATTATAACAATTCAGTTTTCTCATATAGAAAATTTCGCTAACTAGCGAACATGGCGTGTACAATACTGCCTCAAGGTCAAATGTTCCAACAAAGACAGAGGATTCTGTCAAGGCAAGTGCTTTGTCCTTAATCTTTGCCTCTCGAGCTCTGATTTTTCTGGCTTGGTGTTCATTGAAATCCTTTGTTAATTGTTCTGTCAGGCAACCAGTGTCTCTTTCTCTGTAATATTGCTGACAAAGCGAACACTGGTCCTTCTTTGGTACATGGAAAGAAAAATTATATTCTTTATTGAAGACGTTTCTGTAGAGTGATGAGGACACTGGTTCTTTGTTGTCTGCAGCACACCTTTCCTTATAAAGTTCATACTTTTTTTTAATATTCAATTCTGGTCCTAAAAATTGCCTGTTTGTATCTTTTCTTGTGTAGTGGGCATCCATCTTAGGAAATGACTCAATGTGTTCCCTTACTTTTGTCAAGCGATCACTGGCAGTTTTATTGTGTTGCTTATGTCTATCGCGACGTTCTGTGCTCCAAAGGTTCCCTGGCTCTTGTGCTGTAAGGCATGGCTGATGTATGACTCCCGTATGTCAAGAGTCTTCATGAAAAACTTCTTGCAAACAAGATGTCTTGTTCCTTCCCACTGTAGATTAAATGCCCGATAGACTTTCGTTTCTTTTCATACAGGTATGTACGGGTTTTCTTTTCATCAGTGTTGGAACAAACAAAATCCTTTTGCCTTTCATATGATGTCAAGCTTCTAAATGCTTTAAATATACTGTGTCGAGCTTCTTCGGGGATCTTCTGGGTGCACTTATATCTACATTTTGAGCAGTCGACTGCTTTAACCGATTTTCCTTTCATGGTCTTCCCTTGCTGGTTCACATATTCCATTCCACCTTATCTCAGGTGTTTCCTTTGATTTTTTAACCATGTCTCGGGCGTCGCACGTGTCTTTCTAAACAGCACCTTTCTAGGAGGTGTATGGAAGGCTGCCGACTTTCTTGGAGTTGCAGATCGAGATGGGTTCTGTTTGTTTGGGGTTGCTGCTGTATTACCTGATGACACTGTGTCGGCACCATGCTGTGAAGATACTGGAATTGGACTTGAAGTATTTGAACTGATCACAGGACCTTCTGGCATTACATGGTTGCGTTCATTTACAGCAGGACAAGAAACATCAGAGATGCTGATGGACTGGAGACAACTTGCAGCTGATGTGGACGTTCCAGGACAGGTAGCTCTAGAAGCACATGCTTCTGTTGTTTCATGTTGAGTACTTGAGTACTGAGAAGATTTTGTGATGTTATTTTCTATCATTGTGTTTGACAAATGGTTAGCCAGTGGTGTGCATGCATCATAATGATCTTCAATACCTTTTATGGATGTAAATGCGAGGATTATTCTTCTCTCAGTGCATTGCTGACGAATTGTAGGTTGGACATCAATTACAGGAGTTGATGCCTTGCTGGAGAAAATACGGACACCACGACCTGACCAGTTAGCAAGTGCTAATGGCAGGAAATCAGCAACCTTATTGGTGAAATATCCATTCCTGCGAAGATGTTCCACTTCCAGTGAATAACTTTGCCATGTTTCCAGGTTGTTTTCCTCCACTTCAGCATAGAAATCGGAATAAGTGATGATATTATCATCAAGATGATCACACAGTTGTTTCCTCAGTTCTCATTCACTCACATTAAGTTGAAGTGCAGAAGCCTTAAAAAAGCAATTTCCATCAGCCGGTACCTTCAGTAACTTGTATCCATTACAATGCAGAAGTTGTTCTAATCTCTCCGTGTGAAACTTTTTCATTTTAGATTCATACATGTAGTTGGTATGACTTTCATGTAATGTCTTCAGAACAACAGTTTCCTCCAATTCCCCACTTGACCTTTCATGAAATTTGCTATGAACAATATTCTTCTGATTTGGTATTGTCAATTCTGTTTCCGATTCAGTGGTGTCAGACGAGCATAAATCTTCTTCATTCGGAAGGTACTCTTCTGATGATGTTTCGATGCTACTTTCAACATGTGTATGTCTATATTTCCCAAAATACATTAAAGGTTCGTCATCAGAGCTGTCAAATTCATTTTCATTTCCTCCCTCACTGGTATTAGTGGGACCTGGCTCTATGTAGTCTTGAGGGGCTTTCATATGCGTTGCCGACAAAGGATCTGTGTTGTCAGTAGTTTGTACCTGATTAGCATCCATGTTGGTTGCCATCAATGGATCTGCGTTGTCACTGGTTGGTAGCTGATTAGCATCCATGTTGGTTGCCGTCAATGGATCTGCGTTGTCACTGGTTGGTAGCGGATTCGGTTCCATGTTGGTTGCCGTCAATGGAACTGGGTTGTCAGTGGTTGGTAGCTGATTAGCATCCATGTTGGTTGCCGTCAATGGATCTGCACTGTCAGTGGTTGGTAGCTGATTAGCATCCATGTTGGTTGCCGTCAATGGTTCTGCGTTGTCACTGGTTGGTAGCGGATTCGGTTCCATGTTGGTTACCGTCAATGGAACTGGGTTGTCAGTGGTTGGTAGCTGATTAGCATCCATGTTGGTTGCCGTCAATGGATCTGCGTTGTCACTGGTTGGTAGCGGATTCGGTTCCATGTTGGTTGCCGTCAATGGAACTGGGTTGTCAGTGGTTGGTAGCTGATAAGCATCCGTGTTGGTTGCCGTCAATGGAACTGGGTTGTCAGTGGTTGGTAGCGGATTCAGTTCCATGTTGGTTGCCGTCAATGGAACTGGGTTGTCAGTGGTTGGTAGCTGATTAGCATCCATGTTGGTTGCCGTCAATGGAATTTGGTTGTCAGTGGTTGGTAGCGGATTCAGTTCCATGTTGGTTGCCGTCAATGGAACTGGGTTGTCAGTGGTTGGTAGCTGATTAGCATCAATGTTGGTTGCCGTCAATGGAACTGGGTTGTCAGTGGTTGGTAGCTGATTAGCATCCACGCTGGTTGCTGACAAAGGATCTGCGTTGTGAATGGTTGGTAGCTGATTAACATCCATGCTCGTTGCCGTCAATGGAACTGGGTTGTCAGTGGTTGGTAGCGGATTCGGTTCCATGTTGGTGGGTGGTTGTGGCACAATATGGTGTAATATCTGATTGTTCTCGATAATATTGCAAAATTCCAAAATGTCTTGATCTTCTAAGTCAGAATCAAACTCACTCATTTTACCAATGCCTATAGAAAGAAAACAAAAAACAAAAGAAAACAATACATAGCACTGGTCTTGAAATATTTGTGTATGTGACATTATTTCTCAATTTACAATCTAACTTCATGTATCATATATTTACTCTTATGTAAACTTTACTTGTGTTTATGAAAGATGTTTATGTTAAAAACACAAGTCTCACCCATGTCGTTTACATACTATTTTATAGCAAAATTAACCAAAAATTATCTGAAAACAACCAAGAACACACTAAAAGTTAACGAACACTGATTTGATAATGACTTAAACATAAAAATCCGTTATATAAATCATCAGACGTGTTGTTGCGTCGTAACTTTATAACAATATAAGAGATCAATTTTCAAAAATTAGTAAAATAAAAGATAATTTAATTCAATTTACAGTTTTACTTACCTTAAACGTATATATGTTGACGAAAATAATTTGGACTATGATATTTCCGTTGTAAGACGTTTGTGTAGTGGGGTTTATCTTCGACGCCAGGACCAAGTAATGACCATTAGTATAAGCTGACTGGAATTTAGCCCGGGGATCAGATATAAACATCCTGGGCCATAGAAGGCTAGCACCAGTTAACATCATCTGGTGCGGGGGAGCGCTTATCTCTAATCGTAAACACAAAAAGCCAGCACATCTCAAATGCTTATCAGTTGTTACGGCTCTCCAATTAAAGGAGTCTGAAGCCTATATCAGAGTGCTAGAATGTGTCAATTCTCGATACGGTTTTCTGACTTAATAGAATTGAGTGAAAACTTTAATGTTGTGTATACCAGCATGTAGTATTTTAGTATAGAACATCCTGGCGCAACACGAGAACAGAGTTAGGTGATAAGTTGTTAATGTCTTGTAAATATCTTTTAAAATATACAATGTAGTACATAGATATTTTGGCGTAGGATTATATCTGGTCATACAATGTTTTGAAAGTCATAAAGTCAATTTTAATATTTTACAAGATAATGTGTTCTGGCACTAACCCCTCGATATATAGCTTGATTTTATCATGATAACATATATGGGGGGTGAAGGTGTTAAGGAAGGTACACAAGAAGTGGACATCCCCTTGGGAACCAATTGTTCTCCCCTTCTTGTAGATCTGATGTTTTATGCATATGTATAGGGATTTCTTCTTGGATTGGCAAAATAATATTTGGCCAATCATTTTAACTTATTCGCCAGGTATATCGATGATCTGTCAGTCAAATAACTATCAAACAGCCAAATATCTTCCACTGAGTTATCTACCTAAACAAGCAATATAAATTAAACCATCTGATATGCTTCATATTCAGATTTATGAATAAGAGTCAAAGTGACAAAAAACTCTCCAGTGGACTTTATCATAAGAGGGGTGGTAATTTAACTTTCTAACATTCAACTTTCCCTTTACGCCAACCAATATTCCAGAAGCTCTAGCCTGTGATGTCCACATTTCACAACTTTAATGTACAATCGGGGATGTGTGATCATGGTTACAGAAACATTCATGGCCTCACCAAAGCTTCCTAAACGGTTTGTGGTAGACATACAGAGAATATTTCGAAATTATAGGCATCATTGGTAAATATAATGTTCATAAGTATCTTTGTTTTCAAGGTGCACTTGTCGGGATTTGATTATTGTTTTCCTTCCTCCCTTCAGTTCAGTGACCTTTTATACCATTAAAATATAACCTTTGGCACCCTGGATTCCAACTTATAGGTGTCATCACAACTAAATATGATTATTCCAGGGAGTTTAAAAGTTCGGAAGTGGAATATCAGGGCGTAGTATTTAATCTGCGACGTTTGTAGAACAAATCCACACTGCTTACATCTCTTTAAACACGAGCGGACTGTGAATAAATATATTTAAAAAATCCGAATCATCCGGTAACAGGAGAAAAATATTCTTTTATCCTTTACATCCTTTAACATATTAAACCCGGAAAACTACAGCCAGTCGGTATTTGACACTTTACCTGTAATTATAAGGTCACACGTCAGGCGTTTACAACCGTCACATTATGAGACACAGCTAAAATGGGATATTCAGGAGCATGGGACACATTTATAGACGAAGATTTAATTTTGCATCTTCAAGGAATTCCCCAACATCAATTGACATATGTGATTAGTTAATATAAGTGCTTAATATGCACTTGGCACACCCTGAATACAAGGTTCTGAAAGGCTAACGTTCACACAGTGACACTGCCTCAGTCAAATACGGAATACTTGACAACGATATTGAGTTGGTCACTTTCTAAGAGATGTCTCCACTCGGTAAAGGTTATTTCAACGGTACACACATGTATGTCTGGGCAACTACAGTGCCTGCAGGGTCAGTATTGATATATCTGGTTGACGGTTACATATGGCCATATGGCCATTCTCCTATGTCCTGATGTGTCCAGGTGCAGGTGTCTCCCGAAGATTCTGTTGATGTAACACGTCAACGTCAGTGAGTAACCAGTGTCAACCCGTGTAGATTATCCGACGAAACAGGGCAAAATAGCGGTAAAAGTATATGAATGTATCACTGAAGATAAGTGATGACAACAGGTGTTTCTGATTCGGGTCAACGTACCGTGCAGTACTGGTAGCAAGCGTCATGCACATGATTTGCAAAGATAAGTAAGTGTTTGTTTGTTCTAAGGCCACACAGCAGTACCCCTGCCATGCGAAGGTCGTTGATCGAGCATCGATCTAGACAATTGGGATATGATGACATCAATCCTGACACCCCCTCCCCCCACACCCATCCCGTTAGTCGCCTTTTCCGAGCTGCTGAAGACCTATTCTCTACCTGGATCTTCACGAGTCAGGAACTAGTGACCAAAGGGCTGCTGGAACAATGACACACATGCAATCTTGAACGCAATACATGTCAAGTAAAACGTGTTATCTCTGCCACATAATTGTTTGCAGAACTTTTGAGGATTTGACGTTATCCAAACAGTTGTATATATGCACTAACCAACCTACATGTACTATGATATAGCCCTATGCGCTGTGACCAAAATAAAGTGTAACCACACACACAATTACTATGTTGTGCTGATAGTGTCGCCATTCGCTGATATGCTGTCATGAAATGGCGCTTAATTAAGACATGAACACTTTTCGCTGCACAAATGCAGGGAGAATTTACTACTGAAACATAATGCACATCTTCGTCTGTAATGATTACTTATCTATTTTGTATGAATGAAATAATAGCATATAGCTTAGACACCGTGGTAAAAAAAGACACGCCATGTATAAAGTCACGTTTGATTTGTAGTATCTCCAATAGACATGTAGTATTCTGCAACGAATAATGTAAAATAGTATTCCGTGTCCTAGCTGGTCATGATATATATGTAGTTAAATGATATAATTGTTTCAATCGGAAATGTCGATTGACCACATCTGTATAGACCCAGGATTGTCATGAATTAAAATCCTCATCAATTCAAAAGATAAATACACAATGGAGTTACATTGCATGTATTTACACCACACAGTTGATGTGCAGTGAGCGAAACGTTTAACACAGTTTGGCCGGGTATTTCACTTCCTCGTTGCTCAACATGGCGGGTGTCGGGGTACTCGGTGTTGTGGTGCTAGTGGGATGGATACAGCTGACATTGGGTGAGTAGATCAAATTGATTTATCACGATGACAATATTTATGTATTCCTCAAATGTGTGTACATCACTTACAGTTAGCAACTGTTTGTTTGTGTACACGAAGGCTCACTCGTTGGCAAGTCCTGCTCTATTTTGATATGGAATATGCGTCTAACGAAACAAGTTTTACAGCTGATCTATATAGGTGACAAAGGTCTACCATTTGAAAAAATGCAATAACAACCGTGTTGAAATTCGGAAACTGACGTGTATCATGTGCCAGCCCACCATACAGATGATATTGTGAAGACGTTCTCTCGGTACATTGTCTTAACACGCTGAATAGTCCTACCTGCCATGTTACATTAGGATAGGGCATGGCTGAAATATTTAATTCAGATACATGTAGTATTCGATCCGTTCAAAATCAAATAGGTGTAAGCGGCTAAGCAAAGATGGTAAAAATAACAATAACTAATATATTGTCAACTACGTTTACAACTCACTGTTGTTTCGAATGTTGGTTGTGCTTAAAGCCTTTGTTTATGTTGGAGTGAGACCAAAAGAGCAAGATACACATAACTATAAGACACATAGTAACCGTTGTTATGAATCGTAGAAACTAACTTATTCTATGGACATCGGCAAACGTCAAACTTGACAGCAGTGAAAATGCATCCTTGCATAGATTAATTCGATATCCAAGGTTAAAAATGCCGTATATAAATTTGGTTTCGGCTATGGTCCGAAAATGCATACCTATTCTTTATTTAAATTAAATTTTTGTGTTGAACCGTATCTTCTGAATATCAGTATTGATAAATGTCGCACTGCGCTTTCCCGCTATCGTTGCTTATACACTCCATATTGAAATGGGAGAAATCATAATGTTCAAAGAGACCAAAGACTTTGTAACCTCTGTAACATTGGTCTTATCGAAAACGAATACCATTTTCTGTTAATATGTAAAAAATATAACAATCTTAGAAACAAATATGTTCCGGGAGAATGTTATGTCCATCCTACATTACATAAATTTAACATATTGTTGTCATCATTACATGCTGAAACCATGAAAAACCTCTCGTTATATATAATCCATGCCATGAATTTCAGAAGCTCGTTAATGTACATTGTGGAGTTGACTACCTAAATGTACAATGGGCCGGTGGCCTAAAGTGCAAAAAGACTAAACAAATATCGAAAACGAAGATTTGTACTCCAGGGTCATATCATCTTTACTCCAGGGTCATATCATCACTACCTCGGATGTCCCATCATCCCTACCCTATGACACTGCAAACACGAAAACGTCGTTTTTTTTCGTATATGGTCATTGGACGGAAAAACGACGTTATTTGGACGTTTTCAAACCATCGTTTTGCCGTCCAAATAACGTCGTTATTTGACATCGGAATTTACTGGGAGAGAACGATATCAACAAGCTCCTCCCTTTCTTGATTGACATTGTCAATCAAGCAACAGCGTCTACCGGTATTTCTACTTCTCAAATTTCATTGGTCAGTTCTCGCGTGTTAGATTACAGGCCCGCGTTTGACGCTGCACTCGACGCGCTTAGCGGAAGTATTGAAATCAATCTTTCTGCGCATGCGGATTGCATAATGCCTTGTCCAAATTTTCCGTTCTGTGCATGCGCGATTTCGCGTGTTGTTTCCGAGATTTCATGTCACCACTATTTGACAATGATTCATAAACACAGTCTCGTGAAAGTTCGGAATCGTACAATTCCAAACTGGTGATGCCTATTCAGACTAATGCTTAGTCTCTAAAACTGTATAGTTTTGAAAGAAACAAGTAACTCAATTAAAATTGAAGAGGAGCCCCAGTGACATGGGAGATTCCGAGATGAACCTATTCTATGGCTATCAAGGCTGCCACCCAAACCGATCCAAACTGTATCGTGATGTCTTCAGAAATACAAATTTCTTTCAATATTTATACTACGAGATAGTAAGGCTAAGGCTTACTCACCAGTGGAACATAGACAATATCGCTAATACAGATATAACGTATTCGAATGTTAATACAAAAGACAAACACTCATTATTTTTGCAGTGACGATATAACTCTAATACACGTTTATTGGTAACTTTCGTCAGTTTTGCTCTTCATTTTAATAACTGTATTTTCACATATACATGTAGCAATACCCGACAAGCCTGTCATACATAATAATGAGGTAGTTTTAAATCTTGAACTGACTTACTCTGGTGTTCCTTAGCGAAGCTTATTGGCTTGGGTGTTATACCCCGTTTTTCTGGTAATCCTATTATTACTTTATTTTTTATGTAATGTACATCCTGTTCACTGGATCACGGCTCCGTGACTTTCCATAACAGTCAAGATGAACATTCAGTTCATGTAAATGATGAGTTTGTTTTGATGGGACAGTCAGTCAAAAACCAATGCTGTGAGGTTTGATTACACACTTCTACCATGTCGATCATTGTGGATCCTCATTTTGAGAATCATAATTCATATGCTAATCCATCTGCGAATACCGTCCCGCTCAAGATGACCTTACTTGTTGCTAAATCTATCATCTATACCCCATTCTCACCACCCCCCCCCCCCCCCCCCCCCCCCCCCTCCCTCAACACACCTAAATAACCTCGACAGGAAATACTGCTGATAGCCTCTGGTCAACTCAGCTCCGCTACCACAGAATGTGCGTCCAACTCTGCAGGGGGCATTCTCAGGGTCTTCAAACACGCTGCAATGTTTTCGCCTGGACAAGATGGTGGACAAGCGAAATCGTATGAAATTTGGCTATTATAGGTCGCTGTCTCTTTTTTGATTACCTAATTAAGTCACTTCAACATTCAATTTTCGATACAAGTAAATGAATAAGTGTTTTTTACGCCACAATTAGTCAAAGACCAACGTTGTCCGGTTTACACACACACACACACACACACACACACACACCCAACGGACTTAAATAACCTGAACAGGAAATACTGCTGATAGCCTCTGGTCAACTCAGCCGCGCTACCGCGGAATGTTCGTCCAACTCAGGGCTTCAAACGCCCTGAAATGTTTTCGCTTTGCACCCAAGATGGTGGACAAGTGAAATCGTATGATATTTGGGCTATTTTAGGTCGCTGTCTCTTTTTTGATAACCCAATAACGTCAATTCATAGTATACGGTTGTGAAGAAGCTTACAACTTTGTAACACTTATTCATCTCGTTCCAATAGAGCTACTCGTGCTCACATAAAGTTGTAGTTATTATGTCACTGTTTTATTTCTTTAAAAATATATTACGTGTTCATGAATAACAATTAAGATGAACATTCAATTTCCGATACAAGTAAATGAATAAGTGTGTTTTACGCCACAATCAGTCAAAGACCAACGTCTGGTTTGATGACATCGTGTACACCCTATCCCCATTTAAGTCTCCACTGTTCGTATTCCTGGTGACGAAAAGGCCCCATGTACCTGGGTATCTCATTAATACATTCATGCGCGGCATTCTTTACCTTAAAAAGATCATAGTTAACATGCTTATCCAACTCGAACTACCATCCCGCCCAAGATGAATTTTTGATTTACCAATCCCTGAATTGAGAAGACGTGCGTTACGAAGCTCCTCCAAGTCGTCATCAATATCCGTAAATGTCTGTGATATTATTACCCATCCAAAGCCGAATATATTTATTGTGATTTCTTGACGACAAATGTCAAAATTGGGATAACACTTTCTTAGTAAAGTACAGATTCTCGTACTTTTTGGGGTTGACTCCCGTCCGGGATATGAACCCGAACTGTGAGTGAGGCACCCAATCGCCAGCACACAAGTCAGCGATCTAACCCATTCTCAGTAAACTGCATACTCTCATAATTTATAGGGTTGAGATAAAAGACGTTGTTGGACAAATTAAAGCCAAAACTTAACTTATGAATGGTTGGTAATGGGCAATAGACAATGGGCAAACGGGAGGCCGGGGTAATCAGCGCTAATTATCTGTTGGCTTCCCTTGTTACGTTTCCTTCTTTGCTATCTTTTTACTTTTGTTGTTCTTACAGGTACATATATATGTTCTCTGCCTCATAGCATTTATTCACCCGATGAAGGAGTGAGTATATACTCCGAAACGTTGTGTTCCTCACAATAAAGACGTTGACATTCATATTTTTTTCCTTATGTGTATCAATTTATAATGCCCTTCAAAGACTCAATCTAGCTTTGTTTTTAAATGTGGAGATATTTGCTTAGAATATAATATGGTCATGCCTATAAACATTTGGGTCTTTGTCTACCTGAGCATTTAGACATAAATTTTATAGCTGATGACATTGCAAATTCTGCTGGAATGCATTACACGTCATAGCAAGCTGTGATCTTTATTCACACTTTAGATATTCGAAATGGAGATCTGTAAGTTTATCGTAATCTTCCGCAACTCTCACCTCCTGACCAGTTGAGTTTCTCAGTGCATTCTGATGCCATTGAAAAATTCCAGGCTGCCCTTCTTTCTGTGATGTTTTGACGAATGAAATCTTTTGCGTTATGATAACCTCTGTTTGCTGATATTTAATATGTACGTATTGTAAAATATTTACGATATTTTAAACGTCTAATTCGATGCATGCAATGCAATGTAAACATAAGAGCGGATGCACGAAGGCGGTTATAGTCATAGTTATAGTGCAATAGATATAGGGGAATGGTAGGAGGGTGAACGTATGTAAGCACGAATACCGATGCATGAGGGCGGATATAGTTATTGTTCGATGGATGTTGGGGAATGGTTGGGGGATGGATTATGTATGTAAGCATGCGCATGGATCCATGATGGCTGACGTAGACATAATGGTGGAAAAAGAAGAATGCGATGTGTGTGTGTGTGTGCGTGCGTGCGTGCGTGCTCGCGTTGTGATACGAGGGTTGGCGAACATGTTGTGAGATGATTGTGTAAGTAAGTTAAGTGGGTGAGGATGTGGCAGGTATGAGTATTGATACATGCAGACTTGGGGTTGGGGGACATGGTGTGCCTGTTCTGATGTCTTTTGTTTCACTCACTTGTAGTGTTTTCTTCTACTCCAAAAAATGTTTTACGGATTTTATTGACTGAACATGCATTGTCACAAAGGTCATACTGACCGGGCATTCTACATATCTACCCGAACTACGTAGCCATTTTTATGCTGTACAATTCTTTCAATTGTTTCATTAAATGTATCATCGAGTTTCAGTATGAAACTAGAAATAACAGCCTTTGTTCCGTAAATCACACCAAGTTTCAGCTTTCGCCTCTTCCTTTGTGGAATGAGGTTTCACATTTGTAAAATGATCTCTCTTATCTGTCTGTACCATCAACTTAACTGCCCTCACCCCCTGCAGTTTTCCCGTCCCATATTGCCAAGCAGGTCACCCACAAGGAGTAATACGGCCCTCCCTCAGTCATACCGTGCCTAGCATAATATGTTGTGTTGCCTTGCTGTGGCCAAACATTTTGTAACAATTTGGCAAACTTTGATATGTAAACAGCAAATATAATTCAGTTTTATTTCAACAAAAACGGAAAAAAATCCCACTTATTTTGTGGATACCATAACAATAAATCAAACCAATAGATCGTTTGAGCTAGCATGAATATCAAAAATAATTAGCAAGTCGATAGTCATAATTCCCACTGTTGGTCCCACGTGAAATGTTCTTAATGAATACTGTAAATCATGAAATTAACGCAATAATAAGTCAGCACATTAATGCGAGTATAGAACACTGGCTTAAAATGCGTCATGACATTTATGAGAGTAGCCTTGCAAAAATCACCGTAGACTCACAATTCAATAATGTAGTATTGGCTGATAGACGTTCGACCGATAATATCATTTGCTCACTTCAAATATTCATCTAATTTCCATTAATGTATGTTACATGGTTAATATGTTCATGGGCTTCATCACTGAATGTATAGTGTGGAGGACTACTTCACTTGAGGATAAGTAACATAAATAATGATATCATTATGCTATTATCATTATTATTCCTTAAGATTATTAAAAAAGTTATTATGTTTTCATATTAAACATAGAGAAAGAGATATGGAGATTGTGGAAGATATTTATAGTACAGGAACCGTTAACATAATTCTCAAAGATATTATGTTTCCTTTGTTTGTTGTTTAATGCCACACGCAGCAACTTAAGGATATTACAACATACATACATTTAGGTTCAGTTGTATTTTTAAATTTGTTTTATTTTGCAAATGTTACAGAGACCTGATAAATGAAATAAAAATGTATAGTTGCTATTCTTAAAAGTATGAATATGTTAGCTTTATCAACCAGAAATATTGCACACCAAAAGATAATCATATTTCATGACACTATTCTACGTCGAAGTCAACAATATTTGTGTATGCTATTGCTTGATTGGCTATGCCACGGATACGTCATGATAAAGCAATGAGACATTGATATTTGATGATAAAAGATAGCTACGCAATACGCAAAGAACAAAGAATGAAGCGATATTTATTTCACGATAAAACATTGTTCTATCATGACGTCATTTATGCAGATTCGAACATGCACTCGCAATTTGAAAACGTCGTAAATTTGACCTTCTTTTTGAGAGGTATGTGTCTAGTGAATTGTTTCCAATAGATGTAGCTGGGGAAGGTAGATAAAGGCAGTGCCCGAACAATCGCATCCGAAAAGGAGAGCGAAATGGCAATCGGTATTAGGAGAAAAGGTACAGATAATCGACGAGAAAATTGTGAGAATATGACCAAAGACCAAAAGAAAGACCAAATTCAAACCCTCCTGTTCATAAAATGGATTTACCTGGCATGGCCGCAGTCGGATTCTATTCAAAGAATCATCATTATTTAAGTACGGGTAAATATTTTAAAACGTGTACTTTTTCCTAATTTAACACCCTTAAAAAAAGGTGTAAATAATGTTGATATCTCAAATAGAAATAAACGAGTACAATAAACAGCTCCCACTCGTCGTTTGTTTCTTAATTACATGACCATATACACTAACATTATATCTTTTCATGTTTATCAGTCAACAAAAGCGACATAAGCATTTCCATTACCATAAGAAACCCTTGCCAAAAGTAGCGCCAACTGCACGATTACGACAAGACCAGGAGCATGTTTCATGATTCACCATCAACATGATGACACTGGATGCTCGCAAAAACTAGTGGCACCCGCAAAGGCAAGCAAATTGTTCACCCGAAAAGGCAGAGAATTGCATCAAACATCATTTTGGTCATTGATATGTCAAACCTGGAAATGTCGTCTACAAGTCCAACACAAAGCCCAAGCAAGGACCCTAATCCTTTAAACCCGCCTAAAGTTCTGTTAATTTCGTAGTTTTTACATTTTCCCCTAACCTTAAGTGATATATACTAGTTCTGAAGTAAATCGTATTTACCCGTATGAATCGTCTTATGTCATTTATTGCCGATAAACAGAATATGCACACTTTCTGACAGTAATGTGCGATAAGTCACGCACCAAACCTATACTCTCGTTATACATGCTGCGCTTACTTAAAAAAACTAATACGTATATTAAAGTGCCATGCTTTCCTGATGTGTTATCATTCTAATTTGAAATAATGACATAATTAAATAGTTACCACTCATCTTTCAATATTTTTCAAGGTTGGGTTATCACGAACATATTTGAATATATACAACAGCTGTACTTGCTTATCTTTATACTTAAAAGCATCAGGTTTGTCTGTCATACAGACCCCGAAACAAATATGTCTAATACAGCCCAATATTTGGCAAAATTAAGAAGGACTCTCTGCTCCTTTTTATTATATTTTATAACTATTGTTTAATAACTGTTTTCTTCTGTCAAATATGTTCCTTTCAGAGATTAGATGTTATTCTAGCATCAGGTCTGTGGTACGTTCACTACATCAGCGTTGACATTAAAACGATATTTACATATATAAATACATACAGAGGAAATGCTTAGCAATTACCTTTTAAGGAAGAGTGCAGGACGACTTGCTTTATACATATTGATCTGGAAATATATGTATGGACATTTGGATCAATATAGATATACCTCCTTATAGATAGTGTTCGTAGATGATTGTAGAACGTGCATGAAGAAAATGGAATAATGATGTGAGTAAACGGGTTAATACCACGTTTAACAATATTCAGCCATATTGCGATATTGGTTTCCAACATACAAGACGGACCATGAAATTATGACTTGAATTTGGAACTGGCTTTCTGGTGTGATGTAACACCCCATAAACTCCTGTAGAAAAAGAGCTAAAAGCACGAATAAAGATCACGAGATGATACTGATGTATACATCTGGACATATATTTGCTACGTTAATTCATCAGTATATATGTATTTTGCGCAAAAGAATATTGTAGGATCGACGCTGACATGCGCATATAACCTTTTCACCAGTGCTGTAATATATAATTTAATTCATTTGTATTTTGACACATATCGATAGGAACATGGAGAGTCTGTCTGAAGATATATAGACATGCATGGGATCTTTTGGATAGTTGTACTTCACGGCTACACTAACGCTTAGTCTCTGAAAATATATTATTTTGATTAAAACGAGAAACTATATTCAAATTTAAAAGGAGCCCCAGTGGGATGGAAATTTAAGCCTGAACCTCTTTAACATCTAGGCTTGTTTCATTTGGGGCTATAGCATTGCAGTGAGGCCTGGGCAGAAGGGAAAACCTGTTTACACCCATCAGATTCAAGTCACTACTTCTCTCTTCAAACGAAAATGAAATACGAAAAAAGTCGGAAGTGTTTATTCTTAATCCTTCTAATTTTCTATTTAGATATATGTTTTAACTTTAAAGTAATTATATGTATCTCATGTTAAAAATGTATTATTGGTATCTGCGGTGCTAGTACCGTTTTGTCGCCATTGTGTATCTTTTGTGGAGTTGCTATGAATATCAAATACATGTCTTGACATATTGACTTGTAACAGAACCCATCATTGAACCATTTGCAGTCTAACCCATCTAATTGCCGTGTATGTACATATTATCAATCTACTTATACACACTTGTTATGGACATATACATAATTTCATTGTACCTTATTATTAAACAAAATACCCGTGAAAATCGTGGTTAGAATAGGCCTTCAACAACCCATGCTTGTACAAAGGCGACTTACATTATCGGGTGGTCAGGCTCGCTGACTTGGTTGATGCATGTCATCGTATCCCAATTGCGTAGATCGGTGCTCTTGATGTCAATAACTGGATTGTCTGGTCCAGACTGGATTATTTACGAACCACCGTCATATACTAGTAGCTGGTATATTGCTGAGTGCGGCGTTTAACAACAAACACTCAAAGAAAATCTAGTATTAAACACCTTCCAACAATGAGAAATTAAACTTATATTTTCTATATATTCTGTTATATTTATAACATAATTTGATTCATAAATTACTTATTGCGTTTCTTTCTTGTCTGTCATTCAATGTACATGTTCAAAACCCTAAACTTTGAGTATTTGATTTTTTCACAAATGGTTACGTTAGTGAGTTGCCTAGATCTCTCGTTACCTTCTCACACGAACAGATTGAAATAATTTGTTTTTACTATCACATTTCAGTTTATTTTATTCATAATACGAAATTAATAATTCATTTATCACAGTATAGATCATATTCGTTTATATCACTATCTGATGTTAAGGTTCTATTGCAGAAATTATAATGAATTAAAAAAGTAGAAATATACACAATTTGCCATTATTTGACTTTAAAACTATACAAAGTATAATATAATGATTAGAATGCCTGTAACGGACAGTATTTAAGAAAGAAATAATAGTCGATTAGTCAGATGTGCCCTTCAGTAGTATTATTGTATATCTCCAGAGAGAGGTTTACATTGTAGGAGAAAATTTATATTCTACCATAACGAAAGAATACAGAGTATACAATAACTCGCAATTGTTCAAAAGAGATTTCAAATCACAATAACATATCTTATATAAACAGAGGTGTCAATGGTTTAATCGCTACATTGTGCCCATGTTCGTGAGCAAACAGCCCAAACCCGAAACTCCACAACATATCCGATTACACTGACCCAGTTCTCCGGTTCTCCAAGATTGCCTCAATTCTATCCATGAAAGTAAGCGTTAATGAAAAATATTGTTCTTGGCTGCTTCAGATTATATCTTGTAAGTACATATTTTTAACTACGAAAATTGTACTGACACCGGCACTGTCCCTATTGAAGCTTTTTATAGCTCAAATAAGAATTTCTAGTTGTCGTCCATTGTTCGATGTCAATACATCAATGACAAGTGAGGATCATATAGTAATCGTTGATGCCGCGCTACACTATAATAAAAATTATAATCAAGTTGACTAGTATGTACGTTACTACAGTGAACATGTACATGATCATGCCCTAATAATCAAAAGTCGTAATATCAAATACTTATATATTATTATGTGATGAATTTGACTGGATCAGTGGTAACACGTGATATTAATATTCCATCAATTTCTTTCCTGGTTGGTCTATCCATGTCTACAAAATGAAAATAATGCAATTAAAAAGGAGCTTAGAACATTTCTTAATTTCAGACTAGAGCTGTGGAAATCTAGACTTTCCCAATCATTATAGACTTGAGTTGGTCTCATTTTTTACATTATTCTCTTGGGGCTACTTCACAGCTCATACCACACAATAACAAGACCAGTTAGTCCCCCGCCGGAGCGCCTGGATTTTGGTTATATCATCTAACATGGCCAACTCTGCTCTTAAGTAAACAAGAACCTAATTAGCGAGTGGTCCTTTATGATCATACTGGGTTTTTGTCCTTTGCTTGAACAATAATGTAGCATAACTTCTTTTATTGAGTCGTTTATTTGTAGATAATTTCGTACACAGATATTTCATCTAACATGGTGATTACAATCATAACTATTTTTCAATAATAATGGTATGCACAGTTCTTTATGTTGTTCTGTACACGGATTCCCCAGTGGCTATATTGCATCATATAGAATACTCATGGATGTGTATGCCACTGTACCAAATTAATAATGATCATATTCTTTATTATTATCCCATTCAGACCCGACATTTTAACAAGAACACACATAGATCTAGTTCAGAAACACTAGACTGAAATTAATCCAATATGATTCCAAAATTATTAGATATATTTATGATTAATTTCATTGCGTAATAAGAAAACAAATGTCAAATAAATGGATTTTCATGTGAATAAAATGCAGAGGCCAAATATCTGAACCAATGACAGACCCTATCATTAAACACCATTGTTAAGGATACTGGGCGTTCAATAATTCCGCTAAACCACCATTTCACAACGCGAAAATACGGGGCATAATCGGCGATATTTACTTCATCAAATTCGCAAAATGAAGATCGTATTATGTATACGATTTCGTCATAACAGTGAGATGACACGAAATATTAACGCACATATATATCACTGTTGAAAATGTGGTGTGTGTCATTGTTTACATTTTACCGATGTGACGAACACTTTCGAGTCTCGAAACAGCTTAAATAATGTTTTCCTTCACTAAAAGTAACAACGGACGGTATTCTCGTGACATATACATTGCAAGAGCATTCATGAAAATGCTAAGAAAAATATTTAACCACCCGTTCTAGCGTTTTTCTTTAGTAAATACATGGCGTGTCCGCCATGTTTGTTCGTCTAGAGGCGGCCATTGCGCAGTCATTGCCTGGGTCAGTGTAGCGCCAGCGCAGCATACCCAGGGAACCAGGCTGCTTCAATTATCCAATTGATTTGATTATAATTAGAATATACTTCCGTCAGGGTACTCTATTAACGCCCAAAACCGTAATTTAAACACATATAATAACAGATCATATACACGCATTGTGCCTTCACTTACTATTAGCTATATGAACTAATTGGGAACACAATACAACCGGAAACGAAAGTATGACAGCAGGTGTTATGACCGCCAACGATCTTGAAGGACCTTAGGGGTAAGATGGAATTTTTCAAAGCTGACGTTTATGGATCAGTAATGCATAATACCTCCATGATTCGTCAAACATTCATGCCCAACGAGGCATACTATGGATGGCGATTTGAGGGAGTCTGTCCCACTTCTCAGGAAGCGTCTGGCTAACGTACTCAGCAGTCTATAACGTTCTTCCAGACAAATTTCAATGGGGGGAAGGTCTGGGCTCGTTGTTGGAGTATGGAGGACTCGTGCACCATGTTGGCTATGGCATTCTATTGATGTCTGTGCTGCTGGAGGTGAGTATGGACGTGCACCATGTGTACGGGAGTTGTCGTTCTGAAAGATGAAACGTTGACCCGCATGCCTTGCAAACGGGACAACAAAGGGTGTATGTATCCCGATAATACTGTCCACTGACCATTCCTTGAAACAATTTGGGTTCGCTCAGTTGGGTTCGCTCAGTCAAAGTGATGCCATCAACACCGTACCTGATCAACAGCCAAATCTGTCATGAGGTCTCAAAAAAACATTGGATTGACGATTATTCAGACGTCGCCAGACACGACCACGCCTACGATTACTCGCGACTAATCTGAAAACATGACACGTGACCAGCGACGATTGCCCCAGTTTCGGCGTTGTTTACGCCATTGGCGTATGTTGGTATTTCTGTAAGTGGTTGCACAGCACGTGGCCGTCGAGCATGAAGATCAGCTGCTAAAGACGGTTTCTTATCGTCTGACCCGTAATACGTACTCAATTTGCCTGATAAAAGTTGGAAGCAATTTGATTCACCGTTTGAGCTTGATTTTGTGAAGCCTGGTTTCGCATCAATCGATTCCGTAATCTTGTCGTTGTCCTGGGTAGCCCTGAATGGGGTCGATCGTCAACGTTTTGGGTTTATTGTACCTGTTCCATAGTTAGCTAATCACAGATTGTGATATATTGAACGTATTTGGAACTGCACGCCAATAGCGCTTTGACACTCCACGCTTTGCAGGTGCATACATAAACAATGAATGGTAAAAAGAATTAATTAGATTGACATAAATAATGACCAACATAGATTAATCGACCTTCACTGAGAGACTCAAAATCAGGGGCAACACCCTTCGCAGGTTTGTAAACGACAGTATATGTTTTGTTGGTAGGGGTTTTACTGACAAAAACGTTCTTGCAAAGAATGGTTGTTGCCATCACGTGTACTTGTTTTCACACCTGGTACAAACTACGATAATAGATTTATGTGCTCTTCCTTTAACTTCTGTTGACACAGTATGTTCACATCATATGTTTGCGTGAAGTCAAAGCACAATTTGGTTACAGGTTAAAAAATGTTTTGGAAGTATGCTTGGAATACAAACTGCTGCTGTCACGTTTGAAACAATAGTACTTGTGATGTGAGTCTGCACGTAAATGTTTCACAGAGATTGACATATCTATATCAGGGTGAACGTAATCATAAAGGGACAGTTTCTAATCCATCCACTTGTTCTTTTGTGTAGTGGGTGTAATCAACAAGAACAATAAGCATACATTGAATCACATTGTTACTGTTTGCGAACTACTGACATATATTCTAATAATTATAAGGTTTTAGTCTCCAATATTTGGAGAGCTGTAAATAAATCCAAGGGTACGAACGGCATCAACTGCATTGGCCATCTAAGCAATATAATATCCAGTAAAATACGATAATAATAATTATTGATCACGTTTTCTGATGTTGCTAGTTACAAGATTCTTTGAAACATTTAACTACGTAAGAACTGTGTAACAAAACATACCGAGTAATTGAATCGATGTAAATTAACAAGTTAACTTTCTAACTTATGTTACCCTCTCACATATCGTTGAAGAGGACATATTTTAATCGTGTGCATATCAGTATGATTTATGTGGAAGACATTGAATGGAACCAATGTAAAATAATTTTTATTGTTCTTGCATGCATACATGTATAGGCTTCAGTACATCCCTAACCGAGAGCTAACGTGCGGGGTTTGAATTACAGTTAGGATTCGGCCTACTTTGAAAGCATGTGATGCTTGGACATTATACGTGTCCATTGTAGCATATTTAAGTATGAAGGTCAAGTTCATTCTCAGGGTCATACGTTCACTACATGTGTTCTGTCAATGAAAGACACATTTTTACAGGGTGTTGTTGAACTGGTAAGGCTTAACCTTCCCGTGTTAGTGTTAGTGTTTGTGTTAGTGTGTGTTAGTGTTAGTGTGTGTTAGTGTGTGCGTGCGTGCGTGCCTGTGTGTGTGTGTGTGTGTGTGTGTGTGTGTGTGTGTGTGTGTGTGTGTGTGTGTGTGTGTGTGTGTGTGTGTGTGTGTGCTAGCCCGGTTTTCATGGGACGGTTTAACATAGATACCCGACGCAGTGTCATTAGAGTGTGAGTAATGTTAGTAGACTCGAAATGATTTCTTTAGACGTGAGATGATGTCATTAGACTCGAAGTGATATCATTAGATTGAAAGTAATGTCAACAGAGTGTGTTACTGAAAGATTTGATTATTCCGGATTGCGATCTAAG
Source organism: Haliotis rufescens (assembly GCF_023055435.1). Taxonomy (NCBI): domain Eukaryota; kingdom Metazoa; phylum Mollusca; class Gastropoda; order Lepetellida; family Haliotidae; genus Haliotis; species Haliotis rufescens. The sequence continues at coordinate 76,762,204 of NW_025963890.1, read as the reverse complement.
TTTTAAGACTTCACGGGGAAGGGAGGTAACTCCGAAGTTGGAACGGTGGTTCGAGGTGACCGGTGTGCTTCGCTGCGGTGAAGTAACCGCCTTGTAGGCATTTTGGGGGTCAGAAATTTTGTAAGTATAATTATGTTAAGTGAACAACATGTTCATCTATCCAACCATTGTATAATATAAACCTGACATTGCCAAATTCACCAATAATGTGCAGTTATATCTAACCGTGCTAACATGTCTAGACCACGTGGGTTAGCCTGAAATGGGGTTACATGTTTTCGTTAGTTTTACCTAAGAAGCACTTCAGTTCACTGTGGGTAATATTACTATTGTTATTAGGTCATTACATTCAAGGTAAATCTTTCAATATCTTGCATATTTAATGATATTTGAATATCTAGACTGAGTGGAAACATTTTATTTGTTTTAGCTTTAACCGACGACTAATCATGGAATATGTAAAACGTACACGTGTAAAACACTGCGGTGTAAACACAAATGTCAAAAGGAAGTAAATCACGAGTACAAGAATCAATGCCCTTTTGTTGTGCCTACGAAAAGTTCAAGAAAATTTATGAATGGTTGAAAAATTCAGCAACATAAGCAAATATTTGTCAATATGTCAGAGATTGACTCCACTAAACCAAGTATGCAGGGAAGTGAATTGAACATTGGTGAATATGAATTAGAACCACAGTTTGGCAGACAGCGTGGTGGTATAGTGGCAATATATACCAGAAAAGAAAATCAGATCAGCGACATTTTAAGAAGTGAAACAGATATCACTGTGGTTGATAGTGAAATGGACTATTTGAAAGATATTCTACACAAATTGCATCACGAGCATCACAAAGTAAATCACGAGTACAAGAATCAATGCCCTTTTGTTGTGCCTACAGAGTGGAATGTTCACTTTCGCCTCATGGCCCACGAACCAACCACCCAGGTGTCTGTGTAATCTCGAGGTACATGCAGCTCGAGTGGCACTGTTGTATTAAGTATGTTTGTAGTATGTTTGGGTACACAACCTCGGTTTACTTGTATTATTGACCTAAGTGACAATGACCCATTGGACAAGGGGGTCATCAGCTATGCTCAGGGTTTCCACGTGGCATGGGCTGATCGACGGCTCGATAAGGCGAACAATAGCAAGACACTGAGCAGAAGCCAAGAAGTCGTGTTTGATGAGCCACCAGAAAGTAACAATGTGGAGGTATACTACGAACACACGGAAGACACAGGAGGGGACGCGCTATGATGAACAGTATGCCTGCAGTTTGTGATGTAACACGATATACACGCACGTCTATATGAACATGAGGGTTTTAGTTACACACAATCTTCACGTGACAAACACGTGGTCATTTGATATTATACAATCTACAAATTATCTAAAGGCATATTATCAACACAGGGCTATGTTGCATTGCACGATAAATAAATGATGATAAAGATATCGCATGATCAATAATAATCATTGTACCACAAATGCTGTGTCCACATCACATGATGCCTTATATATGTTGGTATATGACCTAGCCGTGAGCCGCATGCAGCAGTTGGGGAATGTAAGGAACACAGGTTGTTTGTTAGAAGGTCTAAATTACGCAGAGAATCAAATTTCTTTTTCGTTGTCTCAATTCGCAATATTAGGTAACTCAGTTACCTCTTATATTCCAAAACATGGGAGGACAATTAAATATGGGGGACTGCCTCAGAGGACATGCTTGGTCTGGTCAGTGTTCAACAGCTCCCACATAGAAGTGCTTCAAGACTCATATTACTCATTGACATTTCATTCTCCTCTGCCCTGGCGTGACCGGATATGTCTCTTCTGATAATTGCAGAGTTTATTGTACGATTATATCGTGAGCATGTGATCATGAATTACAATCAAACTGTGATATCAGGTGGTCGCAAAAAGGTGAGCTATCCAGTGGAAGGGAATTAGCTATTTGATCGTCATTGAACAATAACAGATAACCGATATAACTGAAGCTTAAGTTTTCAGATTCATATGACACAGAAACAGATCAACAACACGGGGAGCTCAATTGGTGCCCATGAGGATGCCTACTTCCTCCGAAAATGTCCTCCCCCCATCTATTGCATAGATGATATCAATGAGGAAGTCCAGCATTTCACACATTGTTTTCTCAGTTATCTTCAGATGGCCTTTGCTTTTTTTTATAGATATTTAACTGTCTCTATGATCAACACGATTTGTTACAAAAGCCCCTTGGATGAAGGATTGAGGTTTTCCCATAAGTGTGTCATGTTGGATGGTGGTGTCCGATTCGCAAAATCAAATGTTTTGATAGAATTGAAACTGGTTCTTTTCTGAGATTGTCAATAGTCAAGCAAATCCTGGTTTTGAGAATCAACATGATATTAGTTCCACTTGTTTCAAATACTTTGTCTGTCTTTAAATAACTTTTTTTCCTTGATTGTATTAAAGACTATGATAATTCTTTCAGACAGGGATTTTGTGGTACTTTTGCTGGACCTAGCAATATTATTTCTCTTTGTACGGATTTTATAGAGCTTTGGAATCCAGTACAAACGAAGAATGAACAAAGTTGATAGAAGTGGTGCATGGTTTGAGCAGATTTCTTCCTACATGAACATACCAGTTTTATGTGTGGATTTGTTTTATATTTCATTTATGCCAAGTTCTTTGGTGAAACAGGAATTGTAGTGATGCTTACATGCATTGACTATGAAATGTGTGGCCTTGTCGCTGTACAGCACGCAGAGAGAACTGTACAAGACCATTGGACCAACAGTCCAATACAGTGAAAGCGTGGATATTTAAGCTTAAATTAGTCTAAAACACGTCAAAGTTGAGAAAAGAAATATGCCACTTTAGGTGAAGGGACTCGGCAAGTGTATTTTATGTGCTTCAGTGATTAATACTGCAAAACTGTATCTGTGTCTTCAACATGGTGATTCAATATAATCTAGATTCAGGATACACTGATATTTCCACAACAACTATACTGTCAGTCATGCTATGCGCACTTGAGGGCGTATCAGTGTATTGCATTTCATAAGGAACTAAGTTGATTTTGTCCTTGTGCCGCACAAAAGTACCAATCACAGCTAAAATAATCTAATCTAAAGTTGAGATAGTGACCATAATGGGTGCACTGATGTGCGAACACAAGGTAACTGTCAATAATTACAACAAAGGATTGTACTTGGATACTATAACTCACATACAATTTCCATCTTTTGTTATCTTATTAATGTTGTTGTCCTTACATGTACATATATATATGTGCTCTCTGACTCATGGCATTCATTCACCTGATGAAGGAGTAAGCATATGCACTGAAACGTTGACATCCATATATTCTCTTCCTTATGGTTAGTCTCTTGCATTGACGTTATTTATTTTATAATTAATAAAATGGTTTTGGTTTGCTTTTGTGTAACTCGAGTCGGACCGATTACCGTCGAGCCATACTGGCTTCAGTCGTTCTTCATGCACACAGTCGATTTCTAACAGACTAACATTAACTCAATATTTACTGGAACACCAGCCACTGGATGTGCACGGGCATGTTGAACATCATCAGTTATGTTGCCCAGTGCGGTATAAATGGTTGGAGGCACAAATGCCCAAAAGCACCGCATTCGCTGTTTAAACCAAGGACGTATTGATCAGTGTTCTGTCATGATTTCGTCAAAGGTGAAAATGTATCAACACAAGGCTCATTTTTTCTGATGTCCGTATATAAATGCTTAACTTATGAAAACAGTGTACAAGCATTTTCTATTGCTATCTTGTGAAATATAACCGATTTGACAGAATTGCAGCTCCACATAATTTTCTTTTATGTTCTGTTATGTTAACACTCATATCTGGCTTCTGAACCACAGTGCAGTTATCCTGCAGTAACAATGAAGAGGTAATTTTCCTCTCATTAGCCAAGCACATATCACATATTTTATTCCTTAAACTCAAGAAAGTTAAAAGCATTAGTATTCCTGAAGCGTGTCTCAACGTTTGTCTCGCAAGGATAAGAAATTTGCTTTATCAACAGATAACATCAAATGACAGTTACATCAGGATTATTTCCCATGTTTTGTTAAAGTTTTCAGAATATCTGTCCTGAACCATTGCCGAATAGACAAGGAAAGTTAAAGTTTCTGATAAAAGACGGGCAGTCATTACATTATTGGCATTCGAAAATACGACCTGCATGGGGGATGAATGCAACCCTGCACAGCATTCTGCGGCACCAAACTCGTTGTCCCATCTTGACATACTGGCTATTTAAACAGTTGTATAATACGGAAATGACTTTTCCTTTGTGTGAGGTCATTGGAATATAAACCTTCATGGAGTGAGGGACAAATTACAAATTAGGTCATATACCGAACACCAAGTTCCTGTTACATTGAATAAGATTTAATGCAAAGTTATGTTTTTTCCCAAATCTGAAACAATTTCGGTTTGCAACAGATAAAAGACTCTTGTAAGTGTTCAAATGGTTTAATTTGCCATACTGACTTATGAAAATGCGTGATTTCAAAAAAATACATGAACATGCCAAAATGTCAATTTTCAAATCAATAGCGTGTGTGTCCACCTCTGGTTGCGGTGTTAGCAACACATCTTCGTCTCATGGAATGGACCAGGCGTCGCACAAAGTACTGTGGGATATGTGTCCAAATCTGCTGTTTCGAAGTTCCTGCATGTCTGTGGAACACGTGGTTGACGTCGAAGGCGAGAATCTATCTCATCCCACATGTGCTCGATTGGTGAACGATCAGAGGAGCTAGCCAGCCAGGGGATGACATTGACGTTGTTTTGTTGGAGAATCCTGAACAAGTCGAGCAATATGAGGCCAGGCGTTGTCATGTTGAAAGGTAATGCCTGAGCCATGACGACGTAAAAACGGAAGAATAACACGGCCAATGACACTGCAAACACGAAAACGTCGGTTTTTTTCCGTATATGGTCATTCGACGGAAAAACGACGTTATTTGGACGTTTTCAAACCATCGTTTTCCCGTCCAAATAACGTCGTTATTTGACATCGGAATTTACTGGGAGAGAACGATACCGTTAAGCTCCTCCCTTTCTTGATTGACATTGTCAATCAAGCAACAGCGTCTACCCGTATTTCTACTTCTCAGATTTCATTGGTCAGTCCTCGCGTGTTAGATTACAGGCCCGCGTTTGACGCTGCACTCGAAGCGCTTAGCGGAAGTATTGAAAACAATCTTTCTGCGCATGCGGATTACTTAATGCCTTGCCCAAAGTTTCCGTTCTGTGCATGCGCGATTTCGCGTTTTGTTTCCTAGATTAAATGTCACCACTATTTAACAATGATTCATAAACACAGTCTCGTGAAGGTTCGGAATCGTAACAAGTAACTCCATTTAAATTGAAGAGGAGCCCCAGTGATATGGGAGATTCCGAGATGAAACTATTCTATAGCTATCTAGGCTGCCACCCAAACCGATCTAAACGGGACCCGAAAGGTTATTGTATGCTATATAGTCATATGGAAGTGGACAATAATTATACATTGTATTCCGGCCGATTGTGTTCTTGCATTTACTTTCAAGTCAGGAAAAATGACTTAAAAGGGGAGTTGTTGAATTTAATTATTTTAATTACTTAATGTTGCCTATACACTAATCTGGACGTACTGCTCATTGTTCTATTTATGTCATCCTAAATATATATATATATATATATATATATATATATATATATATATATATATATTATAGTATGTTACCGTTCTAAAGTCATACTCCCATATAACATTATATTGTTCATAGTATCAATGTTTAATCAACAATATCAAGAGCAGCGATTTAAACTACTGAAACACCCAAACACAAAGCTGTTTTCAAGCGCTAGTGCAGGCGTGATGCATTGTAAAAACTGTATCGTGATGTCTTCAGAAATACAATGATACTACGGGATAGTACGGCTAACGCTGACTCACCGGTGGTAGGTAGACAATATCGCTAATACAGATATAACGTATTTGAATGTTAATACTAACGACAAACACTCATTATTTTTGCAGTGACGATATAACACTTATACACGTTTATTGGTAACTTTCATCAGTTTTGCTCTTCATTTTAATAACTGTATTTTCACATATACATGTAGTAATACCCGACAAGCATGCCATACATAATTATGGGGCAGTTTTCAATCTCGACTGACTTACTCTGGTGTTAATGAGCGAAGTTTATTTGCTTGGGTGTTATACCCCGTTTTTCTGGTAATCCTATTATTACTTTATTTCTATCTAATGACACCCTGTTCTCTGGATCATGGCTCCGTGACTATCCATGACAATTAAGATGAACATTCAGTTCAAGTGAATGATGAGTTTGTTTTGACGCCACAGAAAAACCAATGCCGTGAGGTTTGATTACACACTTCTACCAGGTCGAACATCGTGGATCCTCATTTTCTACCTAGAGAGAAACATAGTTCATATGCTAATCCATCTGCGAATACCGTCCCGCTCAAGATGACCTTACTTGTTGCTAAATCTATCATCTATGTCCCCGCTCTCACCCCCCTACCCCACCCCCCACTCACACACACACACACAAACAAACAACGGACCTTAATAACCTGGACAGGACATTCTGCTGATAGCCTCTGGTCAACTCCGCCGCGATACCGCAGAATGTTCGTCCAACTCTGCAGGGGGCATTCGCAGTGGCTCTAAACGCGTTGAAATGTTTTCGCCTTTCATCCAACATGGTGGACAAGTGAAATCGTATGAATTTTTTTTTATCTTTTTTTTGAATACCCAATAAAGTCAATTAATAGTTACACGGTTGTGAAGAAGCTTACAACTTTATAACACTTATTCATCTCATTCCAATAGAGCTACTCGTGCTCACATAAAGTTGTAGTAATTATGTCACTGTTTTATTTCTTTAAAAATATATTACGTGTTCAGCAATAACAATTAAGATGAACATTCAATTTCCGATACAAGTAAATAAATATGTGTGTTTTACGCCCCAATCAATCAAAGGCCAACGTTGTCCGGTCTGATGACACACAATCTACCAGGTAGCACATTGTGTACACCCCACCCTATTCTCTACCTCAAGAAGATCATATAGTTAACATGCTAATCCAACTCGAACTACCATCCCGCTCAAGATGAATGTTTTATGTAAAATCCAACAGGCCCACATTTACACACACACGCACGTACGCACGCACGCGCGCGCACACACATACGCACACACACACATTTGATTTACCAATCCCTGAATTGAGAAGACGTGCGTTACGAAGCTCTTCAGACTCGTCATATCCGTAAATGTCTGTGATATTATTACCCATCCAAAGCCGAATATACATTTATTGTGCTTTTTTGACAACAAATGTTATAATTGGGATAACACTTTCTGAGTAAAGTACAGGTTCTCGTACTTTTTGGGGCCCCGTCCGGGATTTGAACCCACACTGTGAGTGAGGCACCCAATTGCCAACACACAGAGTCAGCGATCTTACCCAGCCACCGAACGAAAAATGTTAGTCCAGATGACGTACTTTGTGTACTCCCCTGACAAGTGAAAAATGGCACAGCTTCTATGACCGATAGCTTTGAACCCACAATGCCATTAAGAAAGTGGTCAACAGTAACACATATTATATTTTGATAACACTTTCTCAGTAAACTAGGGTTTAAACAGGTTGAGATAATAGACGTTGATGGTTGATTATCGATGGACAAATTAAAGCCAAAACTTAACTTATGAATGATTGGTAATGGGAAATGGACAGTGGGCAAACGGGAGGCGGGGTGATCAGCGCCAGTTATCTGTTTGCTTCCCTTGTTGCGTTTCCTTCTTTGCTATCTTTTTACTTTTGTTGTTCTTACTGGTATATATTTATGTTCTCTGCCTCATAGCATTTAATAATATTCACATGAGCATTTAGACATAAAATTTAGAGCTAAGGACAGTGCTTATTCTGCAGGAATGCAGTACAGGTCATAGCAAGCTGTGATCTTTATTCATACTTTAGATATTCGTAATGGAGATCTGTAACTGATGTTTATCGTATCTTCCGCAACTCTCACCTCCTGACCAGTTGAACTTTTTAGTGCATTCAGATGCCATTGTAAAATTCCAGGCTGCCCCTCTTTCTGTGATGTTTTGACGGATGAAATCTATTGCGTTATAATAATCTCTGTTTGCTGATATTTAATATGTACATGTTGTAAAATGTTTACGATATTTTAAACGTGTAATTTGGTGCATGCAATGCAATGTGAACTTAAGTGCGATTGCACGAAGGCGGTTATAGTTAGGAGGTAGGAGGGTGTTTGTATGTAAGCACGAATACCGATACATGAGAGTGGATATAGTTATAGTTCGATGGATGTTAGGGAATGGTGGGAGGATGGATTATGTATGAAAGCATGCGCATGGATCCACGATGGCTGACGTAGACAAAATGGTGGGGAAAGAAGAACGCGATGTGTGTGTGCATGCGTGCATACGTTGTGATACGAGGGTTGGCGGACATGTAGTGAGATGATTGTGTAAGGAAGTTAAGTGGTTGAGGATGTGGCAGGTATGAGTATTGGTACATGCAGACTTAGGGTTGGGGGACTGGGTGTGCCTGTACTGAGGTCTTTTGTTTCACTCACTTATGGTGTTTTCTTTCACTCAAATACTGTTTTACGCATTTTAAGGACTGAAAATGTGGTGACTCAAATGTCATATTGGCCGGGCTTCTACATTTCTACCCGAACTACGTAGCCATTTTTATGCTGTACACTTCTTCTTCTTCCTCTCTCTCTCTCTCTCTCTCTCTCTCTCTCTCTCTCTCTCTCTCTCTCTCTCTCCCTCTCTCTCTCTCTCTCTCTCTCTCACACACACACACACACACACACACACACATTAATTGTTTTATTAAATGTATCCTCGAGAGTCAGTAAGAAACTAGAAATAACTGTCTTTGTTCTGTAAACCTCACCAACTTTCAGCTTTCGCCTCTTCCTTTGTGGAATCTCTCTTATCTGTCTGTACAATCAACTTAACTGCCCTCACCCCCTGCAGTTTTCCCGTCCCATATTGCCAAGCAGGTGACCCACAAGTAGGAATACCGCCCTCCCTCAGTCCAGTTATACTGTGCCTAGCACAATATGTTGGGAATACGTAGCCTTGCTGTGTGCAATCATTTTGTAACAATTTGGCAAACTTTGATATGTGAACAGCAAATATAATTCAGTTTTAAAAAAATCGGATCCTACTTATTTTGTGGATACCATAACAATAAATCCAAAGAGTAGATCGTTTGAGCTAGCATGAATATAAGAACATAATTAGTCGATAGTCATAATTCCTTCTGTTGGTCCCACGTGAAATGTTCTTCATGAATAGAATAGATGGCTGATAAACATTCTACCGAATAATATCATTTGCTAACTTCAACTGTTCATCTAACTTCCATTAATGTATGATACATAGTTAATATGTTCATGGGCTGCTTCACTGAATGTATAGTGTAGAGGACTACTTCAGTTGAGGATAAGTAACATATAATGATGATAATTATGATAGTATTGCCATTATTATTCCTTCAGATTATTGAAAAAAAGTAATCATGTTTTAATAATTAACATAGAGAAAGAGGTATGGAGATTGTGAGATTGTTTTTAGCATCGGAATTGTTAGCATAATTCTAATATTAAGATATTATGTTTTGTTTGTTTGTTGTTTAATGCCGCACTCAGCAATATAAGGATATTAAAACATTACATTCAGGTTCTGTTGTATTTTTAAATTTGTATCAATTTGCAAATGTTACAGAGACCTGATAAGGGATATAATAATGTGTAGTCGCTATTCTTAAAAGTAAGTATATGTTAGATTTATCAACCTGAAATATTGCACACCAAAGGATAATCATATTTCATGACACTATTCTACGTCGAAGTCAACGATATTTGTGTATGCTATTGCTTCATGGTTGGTTATGACACGGATACGTCATGATAAAGCAATGAGAAATTGACATTTGATGATATAAGATAGCTACGCGATGAATCGCAAAGAACAAAGAAGGAAGCGATATTTATTTCACTATAAAACATTCGATTCGATAAAACATTAAAAGATTCGAACATGCACTCGCAACTTGAAAACGTCGTAAATTTGACCTATTTTGGAGAGGTATGTGTCTAGTGAGTTGTTCCCAATAAATGTTGCTGGAGAAGGTAGATAAACGCAGTGCCCGAACAATCGAATCCGAAAGTGAGAGTGATATGGCAATCGGTATTGGGAGAAAAGGTACAGATAATCGACAAGAAAATTGTGAGAATATGCGGGAAAGACCAAACTGAACCCTAAAATGGATTTATCTGGCATGGCCGCTGTCGGATTCTATTCAAGGAGTCATCATTTTTTAAGTTCCGGTAAATATTTTAAAGCGTGTATTTTTTCCTAATTTAACACCCTCAAAGAGGCTGTACGCAATGTTGATATCTCATATAGAAATAAATGAGTCGCGGTCATTGTTTATCGTACAATAAACAACTCCCACTCGTCGTTTGTTTCTTAATTACATGACCATATACACTAACATTATATCTTTTCATGTTTATCAGTCAACAAATTTCCATTATCATGAGAAACCCTTGCCAAAAGTAGCGCCAACTGCACAATTACGACAACATCAGGGGCATGTTTCATGATTCATCATAATAAATGATGACACTGGGTGCTCGCAAAAACGCGAGCTCGTTCCGATCCACTTGTGGCACCCGCCACAAACACATGCAAAGGCAAGCCAATTGTTCACCCGAAAAGGCAGAGAATTGCATCAGACATCGTTTTGGTCATTGATACGTCAAACCTGGAAATGCCGTCTACACGTCCAACACAAAGCCCAAGCCAGGACCCAAAACCTTTAAACCCGCCCAAAGTTCTGTTAATCACATACATTTCCCCAAAACCTTAAGTAATCTATACTAGTTCTGAAGTAAATCGTATTTACCCGTATGAATCGTCTTATGTTATTTACTGCCGATAAACAGAATATTCACACTTTCTGAAAGTACTGTGTCACGCACCAAACCTATACTCTCGATATACATGCTGCTCTTCCTAAAAAAGACTATTGGGTTAACAAGATACGTAAATTAAAGTGCCATGCTTTCCTGATGTGCTGTCAGTCTAATTTGAAATAATGACATAAATAGTTACCACTCATCATTCAATATATTTCAAGGTTGGGTTTAGCACAATCATATTTGAATATATACAACAGATATACTAACTTATCTTTATACTTGAAGGCATCAGGTTTGTCTGTCACACAGACCCTGAAACAAATATGTCCAACACAGCCCAATTTTTGGCAAAATGAAGAAAGTCTGTTGGCTCCTTGTTATTATATTTTATAACTATTGTTTGAGAACTGTTTTTGTTCTGTAAAATATGTTCATTTCAGAAATTAGATGTTATTCTAGCATCAGGTCTGTGGTACGTTCACTGCATCAGCATTGACATTAAAACGATATTTACATATATAAATACATACAGAGGAAATGCTTAGCATTTATATTTTAAGGAAGAGTGCAGGACGACATGCTTTATACATATATATGTGGACATATATGTATGGACATTTGGATGATATAGATATACCTCCTTAAAGATAGTGTTCGTAGATGACTGTAGAAAATGGAATAATTATGTGAGTAATCGGGTTAACACCACGTTTAGCAATATTCAGCCATATTGCGATATTGGTTTCCAACATACAAGACGGACCATGAAATTATTACTTGAATTTGGACCTGGACTTTCTGGTGTGATGTAACACCCCATAATCTCCGGTAGAAAAAGAGCTTAAAGCACTAATAAAGATCACGAGATGATACTGATGTACATACATTTGGACATATATTTGCGTAGTATTACTACGTAAATTCATCCTGACAGTATATATGTATTTTGCACAAAAGGATATTGAAGGATCGACGCTGACATGCGCATATAACCTATTCACCAGTGCTGTAATATTTAATTCATATCTTTTGACACACATCGACAGGAACATGGAGAGTCCGTCTGAAGATATATAGACATGCATGGGATCTTTTGGATAGTTGTACTTCACGGTTGGACTAACACTTAGTCTTTGAAAACATATAATTTTCATTAAAACGAGAAACTATATTTAAATTTAAAAGGAGCCGAAGTGGGATGGAAATTTCAGCCTGAACCTGTTGAACATCTAGGCTTGTTTCATTAATTGCCCCACTGCTCCCATCAGATACCAATCACAACTTCTCTCTCCAAACGAAAACAAATACGAAAAATGTCGGAAGTGTCTATTTTTAATCCTTCTAATTTTCTATTTAGATACATGTTTTAATTTTAAAGTAATTATATGTATTTCATGTATTATTGGTATCTGTGATGCTGGTACCGTTTTGTCGCCATTGCGTAGCTTTTGTGGAGTTATTATGAATATCAAATACATGTTTTGAAATAGGGACTTGTGAAAGAACTCATCAATGAACCATATGCAGTCTGACCCATTTAATTGGCGTGTATGGGCATATTATCCATCTACTTATATGGACATATACAGAATTTCATTGTACCTTATTATTAATAAAATACCTGTGAAGGTCCGGTTTAGAATAGGCTTTCAACAACCCATGCTTGTACGAAGGCGACTAACATGATCGGGTGGTCAGGCTCGCTGGCTTGGTTGATGCATGTCATCGTATCCCAATTGCGTAGATCGGTGCAATATACTGTATACAACATGCAGTATACAGTGTGTGGCGAGTTCTGCGCTGGGCTGGAGCACACATTTCCTACCCCTCTCCCTTCGGCAAACACCTCATGGGGGTTGCAACGAGGTCACAGGTCAGGTGTGCACTCGTCAGTTGTCTGATACGGTCAAGAGTAAGATCTTCCGGACGACCACTGCACTAGAGGTACATGTATGTGGATTGTTGATGAGGTACTACGTGTTTGGAACTGTGTGTTGAACACTAAGCACTTTTAGAGAAGAGCTCACAATAAAATGTTATGGACTCGCGGACGGACTTGTGTTTTCATTTCAAGACGTACATGTATCAGGTTGAACTTGTACGACAGATGTTACTTGGTAACCGCCTCCTAACTGTAACATTAACTGAACTTTACGCCTTTTATACACATTTGCGATGGGGCGACAATGCGACAACGAGACATATTTTGACCTTGAAAATGTCGCGTTACGGCATCGTCGCCCTTTTGTGGAGAAAAATTCAAAGCCTTAGGTTTATACCTAATTAAAACAGGACTAATTAGTCGCATTTAAACCCCAAATAAAATAATAAAACCAAAACTACCTTATCTAACAACCACCCAACACACACAGCTCCCTTTGTTCGTCCCCCACCCACTCTTGGCATTCTTTCCAAATCTCAAAATTTCAAAATTACTATATAAGCAACCCCTAAAGCCCCTAATTCATAGTCTTTTTATTGTTCAAAATACTGATAAAACATATTTTAACTTGTTCCTTCTAATCATATTTCCAAACAATTCCAAACCATTCCAAACCATTCCAAACATTTCCAGTGTTGGCAATATGTTTGGAAATGTTGCCATTCCAATTTTGGATTTTTTGGAAAGATCGATCTTTCCAAGCTTTGGAAAGTTTGGAATGAGCGATCTTTCCAAAGCATTCCAACGTTCATTCCAAATTGGAATGGACGCTATTTGGTCATGTGTAAGCAAGCGATTCATGTATAGACGACCCCGATCAGACTCTGACATGAATAGTACAACATCCTGCCAGACACCCTTTATATATATAAGGCGAAATATATGTGTTGTAATGAATAGTTAATGTCCTTACTGATACGTCGTCATGGCTGACCGCACCTGATCATGACTGAGATGGCAGTTGCCCTGCTACCACTGTCGTGACGTCAACCTCACTCTGTGAGTGATATGCATTCCAGTACGGTAATTTAGGGAGTAGAGCTGTTGACCCTTTACCCAACTGTCTTACATCGTATCCTTAGCTTGATCAACACCGTACATGTATGGCTCCTGGAGTTACATTCCTGAAAATGTATAAACACGCTCAACAAATGTGCCGTGAGCGTAACGTTTACCACAGTTTGTCGGATTCACTTGTCATTGCATTAATATTTGATAAGCAATTAAGTCAGGCGTCTTTATGTCACTCGACGACACTCAAAAGGGAGAACGCCATAACAAGTCTTTCACTACGGTGAACCGCTTGTGAGCCCCTGGCAGAACAGTGCCCTATGCAAAATGCTTGTGTTAGGCACTTTGGTGACTTCCTCATAACTCATTGCTGACCCTATTGCAAAGAAAGTTAGTAAACATTCCATAATCAGTCTCTTTAGAAGAGTCAACATAAACGCTTGCTACATTTGATAATGAGGTTTTATTTGACTGATACTGTGGTCGAACCCTTTCCTTTTTATTCATGGTGGATGGTTTACCCAATCACCTGCTGATAACACAGTGTTTAAAACACAACATTCGGCAAATCTGGTATGGTGATTTATCCCAAAGTTAAAAAACGTCATTCTGCATAACGTTCAAACTATCTTTAATTTCTGAAGAATATTTAAGATGTATTTCAGTCACTAAGTTCCAAGATTGCATGCCCAGGTTATTTTTTGAAAATTGAAATGTTCCTGGTACAGAAAGATACTGTAATGTTCGATAATCTGCATATCCTCAATTGCTAACAAGTATTTACAAAATTCGGAAAATTTACAAATTAACTAACACTTACTAACGATGCTTCATTAAGTGACATACGAGGGGCGTTCAATAAGTGTTGCAACTTCAATATAAGACCAAGTCGCAGAATATCTTTTGCACTTTTATTTTTCAATATAATCTTCATTCACCTCAAAACACTTATTCTATTTGTCCTTCAGGCTTTTAATACCACTTTTATAGAAATCCGCAGATTGGCCGTCTAACCACGCCTCTGTGGCAGCCTTTATGTCCTCGTCATCCTGGAAGCATCTTCCACGTAGGGCAGATTTCATTTGCCGGAACAGGAAATAGTCACTAGGGGCTGTAGGGTGGGTGATTTAACTGTTTAGCCTAGACTTAGCCCCCAGTGACTATTTGTAATACCACCAGCAAAGGACAGCTTCGGGTACAAACAAACAATGTTGCATTGAATCATTCAGATTGATGGTAAAAATAAACCTTGTATAAGCTGCAGAGAGATGACCAATATCAGTCTAGCCTGTGTACACAGATTGTTGTCAATGTTAACCATAACGACAATATATTGCCTCTAATGTTCCACAGCAGACAGCAGTGTACGCGCTTTGTGCTCACGAGGCGAGAGGTACCCTAATATTAGGAGCAATTGGCCTGAAGCAGTTGGTTCTATTATTTCCCAGATTACTTGCCGGAATATCGTCAGTGACCACGTCCGATAAACCATGTTGTATTTTTGCGGGAATACTACCATACGTCATTCAGCAAGGTAGCGCCCTTCCCCTTGCTGCCAGAATCAAACAGGGCTTCCCGTGTAGTATCTAGAACACTCACATACCTTCGGGCAACCAAGCTACGCACCTTATTCCCACAGCCCGAACCTAGATCTTGATTTACACTTTATATAGTAATTATTGATGCCATTAGTTGCCACGCG
Organism: Haliotis rufescens; assembly: GCF_023055435.1. Taxonomy (NCBI): domain Eukaryota; kingdom Metazoa; phylum Mollusca; class Gastropoda; order Lepetellida; family Haliotidae; genus Haliotis; species Haliotis rufescens. The sequence continues at coordinate 76,746,516 of NW_025963890.1, read as the reverse complement.
AAAACTGTGTTTGTAATTGCTTTGAAAATTCTTCACATTGAACAACTAAATGCATTGTATGGGTTTACAATTTCAGACACTGTATATGTATAAAACATTCGGCTTGTCTGTATAACGCCATTCAAGTACACTGAACATTCACTTGAAATACAGTTCATTGAATGGAACTCCATTTGCATCTCTTTTGTGAATCAGTATATGTACGCCAATGAAAGGCAAAATAGCTGTGAACATGATTTGAAAGGACCAGTAATGAGTGAGTGTGTGAGTATGGTTTTACGCCGCTTTTAGCAATATTCCAGCAATATCATGGCGGGAGACACCAGAAATGGGCTCTACACATTATACCCATGTCGGGAATCGAACCCGGGTCTTCGGCGTGACGAGCGAACGCTTTAACCACTAGGCTACCCGACCGCCCCGGACCAGTAATGACAGCAGGTGTTGGCAAAAAAGGCTAATGATGTCCTGCAGCATCAAAGCGGGAATGAGTTTTAGTTCTCTGAGGACCAATAGGCAGAGGTGACAATGAAAAATCAATCCATGTTCTTAACATTAGAAAATTCGTTTATATGGATTGCATATCACCAGTGTTTAATAAATCAAACTTATTCAGAAAAAGTTTTCATGTTGAATTAGACAATTACGTCTTCAAAGATAGATAAAATGGAGGAATGACTGTCCCACTGTTTATAATCATATTATTACAGTGGACTCTCCAGATATATAGTAAATGTCATGGGGTATAATCTATCTTTGAATCAATGATACATTACATGACATAATAAATGAGTGTCAGGCAGATTTTCGAAAATGAAGGTTCAACAGATGATATTATGTTTGTCTTCCGCTCTTTGTTTTAAGAATAACCAATAATAACACACCTGGAACAATGATTTTCGTTAAGGTAGAATTAAGCTGAGCTATATTGTGTATGAATTACTGACGAATACTGCACGTGTTAAACTGTTCCTAATTCTACAAGTAAAACAATTGTGGAAATAAATAACGTCAACAACAGAGAACAGAGAATTATAATAGTGTCCATTATCCTCTGAAACAAATTCCATTGGGCGTAAAAGGCAAACCAGCCGGTAAAAAAACAATAGTAGACGGAGTAATGGTATTTGTTAAAGCCTATTATTATTTTTTTTCATAATGTTTTGTCTGTTTCTTTAACCCTGCAATCTGCAACATTCCAGTTCTATAACGACGGCCTGCAAATTATCGAGCCAGGACCACAAGCCAGTTATCAATATTGTGAACAACAATCAACGCCGTCGGAGTACGATTAAATGTAATTAACCAAATCACCGAGCCTGACCTCTCAATCCATTCAGTCTCCTTTTACAACCATGGATGTGTTGATAAGTTAGAAAGTTCAAGAAAGTATTAATTGATGACTGAGAAAAGTTTTGTTACAGATGGAATAGATATCATCCTGCTCTAGATCTGGTTTACATACTACCGTAAACCACGTATATAACGAACAAGCTTATAAAGAACTGACCGATATAACAAACTTATTTTTTAGTCCCGGCCATTTGTTGTATATATGCTGTATATATGCTTACAACGAACTGAGGTTATAACGAACTAAAATTAGTGGCCCCTTTGAGTTTGTTATAACCGTAGTATGTAACATTCATGATGTTTGAAAGCAAAATATATACAAAAACTGTTAAGTGGTTGGGTTGGGTTGCACATATATTTTCTTCAAAAGACACCATGGTGTAGAAAATAATCACAATAATTCTCACTCGAAACCGTGCATGTGTGATTTTGCATCAAAATGTAAATATGAAATGTAGATTATGTAATGAATTTAATGAGACTGTCCAACACATTGTCATTGGATGCCCAGCTTGGCACAAACGCAGTATCTTAAACGACATGATCGAGTGGCTCAATCATTTTATTACCGTCTTCGCAATGCTTGTGGTTTGGACACAGAGGTCAATCCATGGTACGACCCAGAATATGTAGAGGGCGTCATGGAAAATAATAAATACGAAATGCTTTGGAATAGGCCCCGTATTCAAACTCAGATGTATCCAGGCCAACAAACGTGACGTTGTCCTTTTTTATAAATCCAATGAAATCATTTATGTCACTGAATTTTCTGTTACTTTTGACTCTAATATGATTGACAAGATTTAGGAACAAACATGGCAAATATGCAGAACTCGCTTTCGAAATGTCACGCTTGCATCCCAAGTACCAAGTTGTCGGACTCCCCATTGTTCTCGGTGCCTTAGGTTTGTAGCCTCCCAATCTGCTGGCTGACATTGGGAGAGTACCCGGGTTTGCTACCAGAAATGGAGCCCTTCTGACAATCTGGGTAATCCAGAAGGCTGCAGGGGACAAGGGCCCTGAGCTGATGATGAGTCTAACAAGCATGTCTGTGTCAGGATCACACAAACCCTGTTTGCTGCATTGTTCAATTTAATCTCTAAATTAAAATATTATTAATAATACTGATAATAATGATAACAGGCTATTTATATTGTGCATAAATCAATGGATCAACGTTCACTAAAGAGTCTTTCTCAGCTCCCTAGTGAGTATACAAACCGAGCTGCCTGTGTACCGGGTACCCATTTACTACTGGGTCATCACAGGCAGATTTCAAACAAAGACATTTCCCCAAGGAGTGAGTGAGTGAGTTGGGTTTAACGCCGCTTTTAACATTATTCCAGTTATATCACGGCGTGTCAGCTTAATGTGGGAGGAAAGCCCGAAGTGGTGCAGGTCTAAGACGTTTACCACTATAGCGTGCCCAAGGGACGCAACTCTGCCCAGCGAATCGCGGCGCCTTAGACGACTGGGCCAACCGTGCCCCTCTTGCCCAAGAAAGCGCCACATGTGTTACATTTTTTTCAGTGTGGGGTTCGAAACTGTAGAAACTCTCGGGTGCCAAGTTGCCGAAAGGTGGACTCTCCGCGACCAACGTTGCTTGACTTCACCGAATTTGTGTTTCCAGTTCTTCTGTACTCGGCTCAGTTGGTAGAAAATTCTTATGTGTTCGTTAGTTGTTTTCGACATATAAATCGGTGGTGCGGACTTTTGTACATGCACGGACACATCTGTATTTTTTAAAATGCAATGCTGTTGTTATTTGGTGAAAACGAATACATGGTTATCTCTACGACCCAACAGCTTATAACAAGTGTAGAGTGAAGAGGAGAGAGTTTTGCTAATCCCCTGCTTGTTACAATTTTATTATCAAATGGATTAACCCACACAAAGAACCAAGCTAAATGACCAAATTCATTGCATATTTTAATAATTAAGCACATTGACTGGAATCATTGTCTCTGAGTAAGCACTTCCTTATCCACATACTGTAGAAGTTAAAACTCTGATAAACATATGCTTCCTCAAGGAATGATGACATACTGAAACAAAAAGGTGAACATTTATTGTTTATGGAAAATATGTAGAATGAAGCTTAATATTTAGCAATACGATGGCATGTTGAGACGTGTGAAAAGTTATTGTTAATAAAATCGTATGGTACTTCACAACATGCGTGCAGAGCTGACTTCATGTTTCAAGCCCGTTTTTAGGGCTTAGTTGTAAATGTTACTAATGGAAACTGGAAACAGGTATATTTAAAATACATAAATGGGCGAATACAAACGAACACCAGCTATCATTACCAGCAAAACCTGCTGTTATTATCTTTCCTATGCTGATTCACCATATTTCTTAATTATCAGGTGCTGGAACAAACGTTGCTCAGAACAAACCCGCATGGATGAGCTCAGTCCATTCGTCGAGTCCTCCCGCCAGTGCAGCTGTCGATGGAGTATCACATGCATACTCCTCCATATACTCAGTCGCCACCGATGTGAATAAACAAAGTGCCTGGTGGAAGGTGGATCTACAAACACAAGTACAGTCAGCAAGGGTTACCCTGTACTTCAGTACAAGCTGTACGTATAAATTCATTTACATATTTGATATTAATTTAGTAAACACGATCCTTGGTTCCTGGAACGCCATCAATGTAACTGTCATTATGTTAGAAACCTGTCTTTTTCTGGATATGTGTACTGAAATTCAAAATTATGTCAATCAGTATGCCAAGGCTTATGGCATGGGGGATTATTTCGATTTTAATGACTAGTAATATACCATCAGCTCAAGCTTATGTTAACGTTTTTGTGACAGAAAAGTGTTTTAGGGAACACTGTATGGATGATATGGATAATAGTAAGGAACGAGGGAAGAATAATTATGGCTAGTGACGACACAACTGTGAGTTCGCTTTTGAATCAGTACTAAAAAAATGTAGCCGGTGAAAGTGGCTTGTGTGAATGTTCCAGGACAGTTTCCAGTAGCCAAAATGATCCTAAAGGGGTGATCGATCGTAAAGGGGATCCAAGGGCTAAGGATAGAGTTCGGGGTAACGTACCCTTACACTGGCGACATTTGCATGTGTTCAGCGCCAATATAATATCCCTAATAAACTGCATTCTTGTGCAAAATTATGAAAATCAATGAACCGAAAAAATAATATATGTATATTACCATTTATAACCATTTTATTCACTTGAAAAACGAGAAAAACAAAATAAAAAATATATATAAATACTTTCGTAAACTAGCGCTTACTTTAAAATGAGCCGCCAGAGGCTAGTAAACAAATATTCAAAGCTCTCAACACCGCTGGTCGTATTAAATGACATTGTGTGTAGAGATGATAGATCACTGGGAGGAGCTTGTGCACACTCGATGACCCCTGACGTCACATAGCATTGTTTCGCCTGTGTGACTGGCAAAAAAAATACAATAAATTACGTCATAGGATATTGTCTCGTGATTGAAAAGTTTGTGGCACTGTATTCTAAAGGTAGGCCCAGAAACCACGTGTAAATTCTATGATGCGCAATTAAAATCTCAACGTAGTTTTTTATAGATATTTACTGAAGCCTAATTATTGGGCTGACGCTTCTTTTAGTATTAATGCTATGCTAGGATGATTCAGATTTATATAAAGTTATAGTCCACCACATGGTAGTTTCAGTGCCCACGAGTAGTATACAGTGCACTTATGCCCGTTTTTTAATTGCAGCCCTCCCATTGGCTGATTTCTGCCCGTCATATATTGCAGCCCTCCCATTGGCTGATTCTACCCGCATGGCCCCCCTCCCCCACCTCCCAACCCAGAGTAATGACGTCATATATTTCTGTCCTCTCATTGGCTGATTTCTACCCGCAGGGTCCCTCCCCCACCCAGGGGTCCCACCCCTCCACCCTCCACCCAGGGTCCTACCCAATTATGATTTGAGCGCTGTTATGTAACTTATTCATAATTAAACCTAGTGAATGCTATTCTATACTCAGTGTATACTTTAATAATAAAAAAGAAATTCTAAAATTACAAAGTGAAATTCTCCAGCTGTAAAAAGGAATAGAGAAAGGATATCTTTATTGAAAGCGTCTCAGCAAAATGTTAAAAGTTTTCTTTTGGGACATTTGGTGGTTCCATAAGGAACCTGTGCGTACGCTGTACACGTGGATGTTGACGACGTCTTAGATCGCCGGGATGGTGAGCCAAATACGGTCTTCAGGTAGACGCAGTTGGGGGAATGTCTTCTATGTTCTTGTAATATTTTGTCTTCATATTTCCATTTGTACAGTTTAAAACCGCACATATAGCACTGAACGCAATTGTCATTCCCGTGTAGAATAACCCGCACCTGGCCAGCTCGAGAGGAGTCTGCTTAATTTGAATAGGAAATTTGTAGTAGGTATCTAAACGATTTTTAAAATACCTGTAGGAAGGATGATCGGGAATGACCATAATATCCGACTTCACTGTCCACGAACTCCGACAGCTATCTGCATCCAAACATTTACATCCGTAGTCGACACTAGCGTCGCAATCCGCGCTGAAATCTGGAGAATCCATTTTCACGTCCGATATCTCCAAAAGCTCGAACCGCAATGATAAATCCGCGATGACCGTCCGGCGATCAAAATCACGTGACCAGCCGGATAACCAATGAACGTCCAACGCCGGACAATCACGTGACAGTTCCGGGTCAGTGACCCGCACTCAAACCCGGTAACTTAGATTTGTATAACACCGGTTTGCGGAATTAAATAGTATATACGTAACCGGCGAAAGACAAGCTAATTCAACAGTTGAGAAAGCATGGAACAACCTGTTGACGAACCTCCCATCATCGCTACCGCTAAATGTGGTTTGTTGGGTAGAAATTTGTCCATTAAAGGAAAGAAACGTATTATTATTTTAGGTACATCTATCCTCATGTGTCTTCTAACCGGTTCTTCGGTAGCCGAATGGATCACTAGGACAACTAATAATTCTCCGATCGAAGCATCTAACGCTATTTTCCAGACATTATAATATCTACCCAGATCTGAGACTATAAAAAGTCTGAACACCCGTGGCGAAAAGTGTTCGCTTAATCAGTTCAAATTGTCGGCAGTGACCAGACTAAACGTATGTCGAGTTGAAAACCATACAGATTTGGACGTGAGAATGTTTCTGGCCGGTAAGGCCACCATTATCGCATCGCCGTTGTTATCGGTTAATCACCAGAGGTTGTTGCGCAGCAGCTGGTATTAAGGATCACTGACGCTGAATACGTCTGACCGATCCGTTGACGGGAGCTATTCACACCTGATTATATCGAATGTACCAACATGTCATACTTATTATCAACCGTTTAACCTGTAGCCGTACGTTGCTTTAATATCCGAATAAACAACAAAATAGTAGCAGAAACGTTTTTAACGCTTTTTTATTCCAATACCAAGAGTGTACGATATCATCGTTTATAGTACAGTCATCGGTGAAACTGTTTAAAATACGACTCATGGAGTTGTGTCGACAATGATAATATAGAAAATACAGACAATAGTAACCGCAAACAACGCTATCGTAACATTGAAGCTTATTACTAGAATGTTTGTACACACGTCTACCGTATAGATATTTAAAACTATTGAATTCAGCATACATAAGCGAATTATTCAAACCGAATGAATCAAAACTTTCTACGGTATCCTTATTTGGTACGTAAAAGCAAATCCAGTGCAATCCCGAATGCGAAGCTGGCGCAGTGTTCACTATATAGGCTGCCGGTAAAGTCTCTCGTTTATGCGTACGTAGTAAATGGAGATAAACTGATAATCATCATTTGAATGACAAAGCCACTGGCCAGATCCTGACCAGATCCTGACCATATGCTGGCCAGATACTGACAAGATGCTGACTAGATGCAGGGAATTATGAAAAAAAAGAATTAAAGTGTGGGACTAATACGTCGTTACCATGGTAGCAATGACCCCCCTACAGCTTTCGACATCCTGACAACTTTGTTCCCGTGCCGTCTATACGTTTTCAAGAATAAACATACATCTATCGTTCTCAATATTTTCTGTCTTTATTCTGACCGCCTCCGTGGTCTAGTGGTCTACGAAATGACGTTAAAAGATGGTACTCGTTGTTACCCTATCTGGCGCTCGGCATTAAGGGGCTAAAGCGAGGACTGGTCGGCTCGTAGACAGTATACTGTGTGCGAGTTGGGTATTCATGTTAAACTGCGGCATGGTATCTCAGTGGGTTAGCACTGTAAATCAACATCAGTCCGGACTAGTACAAGCAGACACACACACACACACACACACACACACACACACACACACACACACACACACACACACACACACACAGACACACACACACTCACTCACTCACTCACTCACTCACTCACTCACTCACTCACTCACTCACTCACTCACTCACTCACTCACTCAAGCCAATTTCACCTCTGTCTTTATTCGATATTTATAACGTTTTCTGCTCGGATGTTCGACATTAGGTCGACTGCTGCCGTCATGTCAGGACACGAAGAACTATCGTGGGATACATTCACGTTTAAACACCCTTTCCGCGTATTGATAAGTGGAAGTAGCGGTGCTGGAAAGACAACCTTTGTATATAAGTTGCTGCAGAGTTTAGATAATGATTTACCACTGTGCGAAAAACCCGATGTCATCGTGTGGGTATTTAGTGAACAACAGGTTCTGTACGATGAAATATCGTCTTTCTGCGCGAAACACGGTATATCCATATATTTTATACGTAACGTCATCGAAGCAGAAATTTTAATTCGAGATAAGAGTTGGATAGTCGTAGACGGTTTTCTGGGCGATATTACGTCAGAGGAAGAGTCACACCATCGAAACGAAACACCATCGAGCTATAAGTTTAAATAGTACTCATATGGTAGTTTATAAAAACCCGAGAGATGGGTCTCAAATCAAAACATTAGCTCGTCAAGTATATCCCACGAAAATAAAATGTATACGAGAGGCGTATTACAAGGCGACGAAATTGCCTCATACTTATTTGATGTTAGATCTGACTCCCGTGACACCCGAAACGTATAGATTTAGAGGGAATATATTTGACGGGGCAATGGATGTATACATACCTTACTCGTAACGCAAACACGCGTTAACTTAAAGCACTACGTTACGGTATATAACTGTCAAAATAATGCGCGAGTGTTTGTCCATAACGTTACATCCATTGTCTTAAAGGGGACGGTATAACGATGCTTGTATTATAAGAGGTTAACCCTAGAGGTCTACGCGCATTGTCTCGTGGTACCGCTGTTACGTCTTAAAGGGTAGCTCTACGCATAAAATCAGAACTCGTAGTCCAACCGTACGGGTATAAAGGGCGCCGCTGTCGACCTTAAGAGGTATTAATACACGAAATTACCTCGCCCTCATCATTCAATATCGTCATGGCGTGGTGTCAACAAGGTTGTAAATCATGGGACCGCGTGCATAGTGCTGATAAGGATGGAGCCTATAGTAACGAAAGTTGTAGTAGCGATTCCCGGGACAGTAGTGACGACAGCGCGACGTCTGAGTACGACTTCACCGACACTAGTGACTACGATACATCTACAACTGAAACTAGTTCGGAAGAAGGAAGTAGTACCAACACCGACGATGAAAATGTTAACGTAAATCCGGCGAAACCGATCGATAGTCACGTGACTAAACCGAAGACGTCCGGGGTACAAAAGAATAAATCTAACGTTAACCATCTCAAATTGAAGCTAGACATTCCTCCGGCTACATCTTGGGAAGAGTCATGAATAAGAGTATAGTGAAGAAAAATGCCGATATATTACACTTCATGTGTAGAGTGACGCCTCGCGTTAGAAACAAGCTTATACGTCATTTACCTAAAGAAGTCGTAGACGCGATATCCGAGGTAGCGTCGAATATATTTCTCGGACACGTACCGATGAGTGTCAGTCAGAGAAAATCCTTACTCAAACACAGAACAAAACTACACGAAGAAACGAATACTACAGCAAAAAGGAGGATTTATCGGGGCATAAGCGGCAGTTTTAGCGCCTCTGGCTATTAAGGTGTTGTCGGGTATAGTATCGTAATGTCTTCGGATCAAGCCAGACATATGATTTTAATCCCCTATTCTCTATACGAAACTCTATACGCAAAAACGGGATAACGGTATATTGAAAAAAGATTTTATTTTCAATCAGTCGAGGAAAACTAATTTAAACGATATTCGAGAAACGCTGGAAAACCACGACACTACTTCCTATGACCGGCTACAGAAATACAACGGTCTCTTAGAAAAAGCTTTAAGTTTACAACGTCGAGCTAGAATAAAGGAGGATAAGCCGCGAAAGGCATTATCCGTCGACGAAATACCGCCAAAGCAAGAGCCAGTCCAGACCAGTCACGACGGATTTAGCGTAGTGTCGGATACGTTGCAATACCTAAAACGTATAAAAATACCGCTCTCTCGATATTGGAACGCATAACAAAACATCCCAGATTGGGGTGGGACGAATATGGGAGGTTAAAGGTCGATGGTCAGACTTTACAAGATCATAGGGTTGCCGATATCGTAAGGGATTTATCTCGCACTAAAACGACAGCCTCGCCCCCTAAGGGTTGGGATATCGTCCTGGGGTTATTAAAGGAACGGGGCTTAAATAGGGAGACGATAGGTAATAGGCGACGTTGGCGAGAGTTAGAGTGGCAGTACAGGCACGAAGACACTGAACATGAACAAATTTACACCCCGAGTCCCAAGAAGAAAACAAAAAGTTCGAGAAAAAGTTTATCGTGGGAAGCCACGCATTCTAAGTAAAAAGTGGTCTGATTGGTTAAAAAGAGTTTATTACGACAGAAAGCATGTCGCGAGTTATGGCGGCGTTACACCTTTAATGGATGCTATAGGTCGGACTAGGACCTGGAATGGTCAAAAACTGGTTAGAAAGTCAGACAGCTTTTACGCTGCACAGGGATGTACAAAATAAGTTTCCCAGAGATTCGTTTAATTCGTCTATCGTTACTAGCGACCAGTTGTGGCAAATGGATTTGACCGTTATGACGTCTTTGGCTATCGAGAATGACTCGTATAAGTATATCTTGTGCGTTATAGACGTGTTTAGTAAAATGGTATGGGTGGAGCCTTTGAAATTAAAAAATCCTTTAAGGTTTTAAACGCATTCTCAAACGCGCTGAACCTCGAACTCCTGAAAGTATTCAAAGCGATAAGGGAAAAGAATTCGATAACAAATTATTTAAAAGTTTTGTAAAAAATGAAATGCAGTCCAACTATTATACTAGTCAGAATCCTCAAACCAAGTGCGCGGTTGTTGAAAGATTTCAAAGAACCCTAAAACAACGTATGTGGAGGTATTTTACTAAAACCCGTTCTTACAAGTATATCGACATATTACAAGATTTGGTGACGGCTTACAATTCGAGTTATCATAGAACTATAGGCAGAAAACCTCGGAGAGTCAGACGAGATAACCCGGTAGTTGAAATAGGCGTGCTCGATTTCATAAAAAGTTCGCGAAAGAAACGCCTGAAAAAATTAGCGATAAAGGTTGGTACTCCTGTTAGATTAAGTAAAAGTAAAATGGCGTTCGAGAAAGGTTATACTTCTAACTGGACACGGGAAGTGTTTTACATTACGAGAGTAGTTAAAGGTAGACTGTCCCTGGTGTATAAAGTGGGAGACTATTCGCGGAATGAATTAGTTGGAACGTTTTATCGGGAGGAACTACAGCCGGTTAAAGAGCCCGATATGTACGAAATTGATAACATCATATCAGGAAGAATTAATCCTGAAACTGGGCTGCCCGAGGCGTTTGTTTCTTGGAAAGGGTACTCAAAAATTTTCAATCAGTGGTTACCGAAAGATAGTATTTTACATATCGTGTAGCTTATATACGGCTCGATCGAGAGGTTAAAGGGGTAATACCGCGATGGATTCAAACCATGCAAACTTTTACGTTACGCTACCGAGTGACGCCTCTATGGTTAACAGGCCTGAAAACAAAGCCAATGAGTACACGACTGATTTACCTTATGCATTACATTTCGACACGAATGGGAAGTAGGGGTATCTCAAGTTCAAATACCCGGGACATGGCGAAACGTACATAACCCTCTCAACACCCTCAGCGTATCGATAGTCGGTAAAATCCTTACGACCTCAAGCGGTTCCCGTGGCAACGTGGATTTGACTTTCGCGCATGCCTGTTCGCTAACCATTCCCGAAGGTCATTATACCGGCAGCCAATTAGTTGCGGTGATCAACGAATCGTTACAGAGAGGTATCAAGTCCGAAACCAAAAAATTGTCGGATGTAGGTCCTAATGAATTTTATTACTATCCAACGGATTGGGAGTTTTTAACTATTAAGAACCACACCGTTTATTTCAAACTACCTCCTGTTTCCAAAGAAGAAGAAAAACAATATACCCGAGTAAGGCTTTTCAAAGTATCGATAAAACTTCACCCAGCCTTAGCGGGATTATTGGGTTTTGTGACAAAGTCCGATGAACACGTGTTTACGTTACACGAGGAAAAGCAGGCGGCTACCTTACCCCTTCATACCCTTAAAAATCAATCATTCCATAACCTGTACCTGTACAGCGACATTATAGAGTTTCAAGTTGTTGGAAACGCGTTAACTCCATTACTCACTCACGTAACCAATGGTAAAGCTATGTTGGACGATTTTGTCTACGTCAAAGACTATAACCCTATACTGTACGTACCATTACGATACGAAACTGTGAAACTAGTATCTATATTAAAGACGATGCGGGCAGAAGTGTATCATTTCAAAGCGGACGGTCAATGGTTAAACTACACTTTCAAAAGAGAAGCCCATAATGCTTCATCCATATCGTAGAAAGAGACGTTCTCGACTTCAGTTTGGTGGGAGCGTACCCGTTTATACGGGACGATATTATCAAGCAGGCGGAGGATTTGGGAACAGACTCGGTGCTTTGGGGAGAATCGCGTTACCTATGATAAAATCGTTGGGAAAGAGTGCGCTCAGAAGCGGAGTTAAGAAATTATATAATGTCGTTCGAGATGTCGTGGGGAGAAGAGCTGGGGAATTTTTGTCAGAAGGCGTTCAATCCGTGAACGGGTCAATACGTGCCCCGCCGGCTAAAATACGCAGAAAGAGGAAGAGAAATAAACCGCGTTGACGATGATTCATGCCGAGGCTATAGAATGTGCAAAGTCTGAACTAGATTTATTTTCAGTACCGTGTGTTGTGACGAGCATGACCGATAGTCAATGGGTGCGATATAGTCCGACAACCTCTACAATCGGGTCTGGACCCATACGATTTGATATCCTAAATCCCGTTAATAGTTATATCGATTTAGCGCAGTGTTATTTGCGAATTATTGTCAAAGTAACTAAAAGCTATGGCGACAATACAAACCCGAGAGCATCGGACCACGTGGCGCCTATAAATAATTCCCTTCGCAGTCTTTTCCGCGATGTAAGGGTACAACTCGGTCAAAATCAGCAGGAGGTCACGCCCAGTCTCGGTACGTACCCCTACCGGAGTTATGTCGAATCGCTACTGTCCTTCGACAAAGAATCTAAACAGAGTTGTATGACGTGTCAAAAAGGATGGTATATGGACGAAGCCAACAAATTTGACGATCTCAATATGGACAATGCTCGCTGCAACTCGGGGACGAAAAAACGGTGGAAATCAATAGTTCCCACGTGTGAAGTAGAATACATGTCAAGACTTAATTGCGATATATTTTTACAACCCCGTTATCTCATAGACGGCGTTAATATAAAACTAGAACTCATTCGTTCATCTGATCAGTTTTGGTTGATGTACGCCGGTGGTGGGACTACTTATAAAAGTGAGATCGTCAGAGCGGAATTTTACGTCAGACAAGTGGAAGTTTCGCCACGAATAAGAGAACTACACATTAAAGCTTTACAGAAAGGGATAACTGCAAAATATCCTATAACGCGAGTCAAGACTACTGCTCACGATATACCAACGGGTGTAAGAGATTATCATAATCAAACTATTGTCAACGGAGATCTCCCGAAACGTATGGTCGTTGGTTTGGTGGAAAATAATGCGTATGCCGGTACATGCCATTTGAACCCTTTCAAATTTGGTCATCAAAGTTTGACAAATCTAAACGTAAAATTGAATGGCCAACAGGTACACGGTAAATCTATCCACGTAGATTACGACGACGACTCGTCCAGATTGTACGAAACTTACTGAGACCTGTTTCGTAACGGCGGTGGACTGTGGCGAAATGGATTACATGGTATAACGGCCGAACAATTCCGTGGCGGTTTTACCCTGTACATTATCGATTTTAGTAACGATCTAGGCGCGGATGAAGGACATCACTACCCTAAACAATCGGGCAAAGTAGGAATCGAACTGTACTTTTCACAACCGCTAGCTCACCCTTTGACCATGATTACCTATTTGGAAATGAATAACTGCATTGAAGTGGACGCGTACCGTAAAGTTATGATGACGTAAAGATGCTGTACACCTCGGATATAGACGCTTTCGTGCGAGGCGACTACGAGTTAAAGGACGTCTACAAAGGTACATTACCTAGGGATTATTGACTACGTACGCATAAACGAGAGACTTTACCGGCAGCCTATATCGTGAACACTGCGCCAGCTTCGCATTCGGGATTACACTGGATTTGCTTTTACGTACCAAATAAGGATACCGTAGAAAGTTTTGATTCATTCGGTTTGAATAATTCGCTTATGTATGCTGAATTCAATAGTTTTAAATATCTATACGGTAGACGTGTGTACAAATATTCTAGTAGAAAGCTTCAATGTTACGATAGCGTTGTTTGCGGTTACTATTGTCTGTATTTTCTTTATTATCGGTGTCGACACAACTCCATGAGTCGTATTTTAAACAGTTTCACCGATGATTGTACTATAAACGATGATATCGTACACTCTTGGTATTGGAATAAAAAAGCGTTAAAAACGTATATGCTACTATTTTGTTGTTTATTCGGATATTAAAGCAACGTACGGCTACAGGTTAAACGGTTGATAATAAGTATGACATGTTGGTACATTTGATATAATCGGGTGTGAATAGCTCCTGTCAACGGATCGGTCAGACGTATTCAGCGTCAGTGATCCGTAATACCAGCTGCTGCGCAACAGCCTCTGGTGATTAACGGATGGCGATGCGGTCAGCGTCAATGTCGCTCACGCACGGTGTCATAACTATTGTTTAGAAGTGACAGTTTCAAAATGTTCGCGACTATCGAAGGTAATGAAAACGGTATGATATTTCTTAATACATAAACGTGTTTAAATACGACATTCGGAAAGCTTAAGGATAAAGACTGTATCTATTCACGACATATTATACGTTGTCTCGCCTATTATGGAAGGTCTACACTTTCCAGTAACGTTAAACAATCCGAGTTCAGTCTTTATCAAAGGTAGCAATTGTAGCATCGTTCTCCATTCTTGCATGGTCATTGCTATTCCTTTAATGGTGGCCTTACCGGCCAGAAACATTCTCACGTCCAAAACTGTACGGTTTTCAACTCGACATACGTTTAATCTGGTCACTGCCGATAATTTGAACTGATTAAGCGAACACTTTTCGCCACGGGTGTTCAGACTTTTTATAGTCTCAGATCTGGGTAGATATTTTAATGTCTGGAAAATAGCGTTAGAGGCTTCGATCGGAGAATTATTAGTTGTCCTAGTGATCCATTCGGCTACCGAAGAACCGGTTAGAAGACACATCAGATTGATGTACCTAAAATAATAATACGTTTCTTTCCTTTAATGGACAAATTTCTACCCAACAAACCACATTTAGCGGTAGCGATGATGGGAGGTTCATCAACAGGTTGTTCCATGCTTTCTCAACTGTTGAATTAGCTTGTCGTTCGCCGGTTACGTGTATACTATTTAATTCCGCAAACCGGTGTTATATAAATCTAAGTTACCGGGTTTGAGTGCGTGTCACTGACCCGGAACTGTCACGTGATTGTCCGGCGTTGGACGTTCATTGGTTATCCGGCTGGTCACGTGATTTTGATAGCCGGACTGTCATCGCGGATTTATCATTGCGGCTCGAGCTGTTGGAGATAACGGACATGAAAATGGATTCTCCAGATTTAAGCGCGGATTGCGACGCCAGTGTCGACTACGGATGTAAATGTTTGGATGCGGATAGCTGTCGGAGTTCATGGACAGTGAAGTCGAATATTATGGTCATTCCCGATCATCCTTCCTACAGGTATTTTAAAAATCGTTTAGATACCTACTACAAACTTCCTATTCAAATTAAGCAGACTCCTCTCGAGCTGGCCAGGTGCGGGTTATTCTACACGGGAATGAACGATTGCGTTCAGTGCTATATGTGCGGTATTAAACTGTACAAATGGAAATATGAAGACAACATATTACAAGAACATAGAAGACATTCCCCCAACTGCGTCTACCTGAAGACCGTATTTGGCTCACCATCCACGACGATCTAAGACGTCGTCAACATCCACGTGTACAGCGTACGCACAGGTTCCTTATGGAACCACCAAATGTCCCAAAAGAAAACTTTTAACATTTTGCTGAGACGCTTTCAATAAAGATATCCTTTCTCTATTTCTTTTTTCAGCTGGAGAATTTCACTTTGTAATTTTACAATTTCTTTTTTATTATTATTGTATACACTTAGTATAGAATAGCATTCACTAGGTTTAATTATGAATAAGTTACATAACAGCGCTCAAATCATAATGGGGTAGGACCCTGGGTGGAGGTAGGAGGGGTGGGACCCCTGGGTGGGGGAGGGACCCTGCGGGTAGAAATCAGCCAATGAGAGGACAGAAATATATGACGTCATTACTCTGGGTTGGGAGGTGGGGAAGGGGGACCCTGCGGGTAGAATCAGCCAATGGGAGGGCTGCAATATATGACGGGCAGAAATCAGCCAATGGGAGGGCTGCAATTAAAAAACGGGCATAAGTGCACTGTATACTACTCCCACGTACATGTGTGTTTTCCTTATTGCATCAGGAGTAATTCCTTCGTTTTGTTTTGTTGTGTATTTATAAAATACACACATGCACACAGAAGTGCGCAGAAGTAATATACTTTTAAATCCTGCATCTCAATTTTGTCCAATATTTTACAAGACTGTGCCTTAGTGTTGGATCAGTAAACTGATGACTGCTAGAACGTAAATCACGTTTGGGAAAGACAGTACAGTTTCATAAATGAGTATGTCCTACAGTAAGTTAAGTATATATTTATACTTGTTTCAGACAAGAAAAGACGCAATGGCGTCCAGCTGTATACATCTATGACAAATTCCTCTGATCCCAAAGAAGGAAATCTATGTCACAGTGTAACAGGAAGTCCTAACGGTACAGACATCCCTGATGTGCTGAATGTCACCTGTCCCGGGACCTGGCGCTACCTGACTGTCTACACAGAGACTGATAATGATGGATTTGGTGCTATATTACAATTTGCTGAAGTACAGGTGTGGAGTAAGTAACCTGTTGGGCGTGAATCAGTATATATATTTTACAAACTGATATTACGTAGCCTACTTTTCAGTATTTTCTTCGTCAATGAGTATATTTTTATTCTACATATGTGTGAGCTAGTTGGGAAAGATTCACCAACCACATCACAAACGTCGCTTTGGGGAACTGTGTTCAATTACCTTATTGCCCAAAGAACCCAAGACAGTTGTATCGAGTCGGACCACTGTGTTTCTTCGGGTCATTTGATGTGAAGATGAATTTCAGCGAGCATATATCTGTAATCTATTTGATTGATTTTCTTAAAAACCTACCTACCGTTATTTACAGCGGGAGCCTCGACAGTGACTTGTGAAATTGTACTTAAAATATTACTGACAATAGGTTATTGGTATTTTAAATGTATATTGTTAAGCTGCAACTACAATCACACGATGCTGGAACATATTACTCATTATAAAATAACAGTTTAAGAGAGGATTCTTAGGATCATTGCGTCAAAGTTCTTTAAACTTCAAACTGAGTATTTTCCAAGAGAATCACTGGTAGTTCGGGGAAAAGACGCGTGTAAAGCTGATTGCATTGCTGTTTCACGTTTGGTTTACAAAAGAATCTCTGCATGTAAAACAATATTTAGCAGATAAGAAAAGACAGTATAAATGGTAAATCATCATGTATAGTTATTTTAAATTTTCTTGGACCAACTTTATCACCTGAAGGGATACATGAAGTTTGTTCTGCACATAATACTTGAACATTTGTACTTGTGTACTCATGGTGTCTGTAACCAATAATACAATTACCGTTGCTGCAGGAAGAGATCCCGGTGACTGTACATAACAATATGACGTTCCTATTTACTAGCATGCCCTTCTGGGTATTATGGATCAAACTGTGACCAATCCTGTGCTGCACGTCACTGCAAGTCCGTCTCCAGCTGTGACGTCATTGGAGGACTGTGTGATGGTGGATGTGCGGCTGGATATCAGGGAACAGACTGTACTCAAGGTAATGTTTATTCAAATTAGATTTAATTGATTTAATAAATAATTTGGGTTTATAGATGATTCAATTTTTGTCGCTCCCTGTCATCATTTACTGTGTACATTTCTGAATGAGTAAAAAACAAACAAAACTTATCGTCAATATACTGTGTACATTATGTCACTTTCTTACTCAGATATGCGGATTAAAGAATTTATATAGCAATATTCCATCTATATGACGGTGCTCAGTAAATCATACCAGACCATCCAGTGATTGACATCAAGAGCACCGATATACGCAATAGGGATGTGATGACATGCATCATTAGCGAGTCTGACCACCCGATCCTGTTAGTCGCCTCTATCGTAACATATTGTAACACGGATTATTTTTGAAAATGTGTATTAATTGCCCATGTCACACGGTTCTGTCACGTGTCAGCCGTGGTTGAGCCCTGCTGGCAACAAATGTCATTAACTTCAGTGTACAAAAATACACTATGGTAGCTCTCTGTACATGAATTGAAATGTAGGTTCAAGGTAATGTAGACATGAATAACTGACAAACAAATGTCCGATCGTGAAGTATTTAAGGTCGTTAATAGCAATAGAGTCCCAGGATTGATCTAAATGTCAATAAAATAAAACTCTGTGAAAGTTTGTGTACAGTCGAATACTTGACATCGAGAATTGATAACATTTATTAAAAGTTAATTTGAACTATGTTTCATGAGTGATGCATACGCACTGTTAGACGACCTTCAGCGAAGGTCAGGAGTTCTGATGTGTAGGTGACACTTGCTGAATAACCGATGAAACAGATTCCATAAGGCGCAAATTGCAAATTAACGGTGATAATTATATGAATGGATCACTAACATTTCAAACAATGGCAAATTGTGTATCTTTCTACATTTTGAATTCATTATAATTTCTGCAATAAAACCTTAACATCAGATAGCGATATATACGAATATGATCTATACAGTGAGAAATGAATTATTAGTAGTCATCGAGTCTGACCACCCGATTACGTTAGTCGCCTTCGTACAAGCATGGGTTGTTGAAGGCCTATTCGAACCCGGATCTTCAACTGGTATTTTTTTTTTAATAATAAGGTACAATGAAATTCTGTATATGTCCATAATAAGTGTGTATAAGTAAATGGATAATATATCCATACACGCCAATTAAATGGGTTAGACTGCATATGGTTCATTCTCTTTTACAAGTCTATATTTCAAGAAATATATTTGATATTCATAATAACTCCACAAAAGCTACACAATGGCGACAAAACGGTACCAACATCACAGATACCTATAATACATTTTTTAAACATGACACACATATAGTTACTTTAAAGTTAAATCATGTATCTAAATAGTAAATTAGAAGGATTTAAAATATACACCCGACATTTTTCGTATTTCTTTCGCTTGGAGAGAGAAGTAGTGACAGTATAAACTGGTATCTGATGGGTGCAAACAGGTGTCGAGTCGCTGTCTCAGATGGCTCTAATTTCGAAGCTCTAAAGATCACTACGGCGATACAGACCGTAAAGTTGTTCGTCTCACAGTCCCTGAACCATATTATTTTCCCTTCCGCCCAGGCCTTACTGCAATGCTATAGCCCCAAATGAAACAAGCCTAGATGTTCAACAGGTTCAGGCTGAAATTTCAATCTCACTTGGGCTCCTTTTAAATTTAAATATAGTTTCTCGTTTTAACCAAATTAATATATTTTCAGAGATTAAGCGTTAGTCTTACCGTGAAGTACAACTATCCAACAGATCCCATGCATATCTATATTTCAGACTCTCCATGTTCCTATCGATATGTGTCAAAAGACAAATGAATTAAATATTACAGCACTGGTGAAAAGGTTAAATGCGCATGTAGGCGTCGATCCTACAATATCCTTTTGCGCAAAACACATATACACTGATGAATTAACGTTGTAATACTACGCAAATATATGTCCAGATGTATACATCAGTTTCATCTTGTGATCTTTATTCGTGCGTTTAGCTCTTTTTTTACCGCAGATTATGGGGTGTTTCATCACACCAGAAAGACTGGTCCAAATTCAAGTCATAATTTCATGGTCCGTCTTGTATGTTGGAAACCATTATTGCAATATGGCTGAATATTGCTAAACGTGGTATTTACCCGATTACTCACATAATTATTCCAGTTTCTTCATGCACTTTCTACAATCATCTACGATCACTATCTATAAGGAGGCATATCTATATTCATCCAAATGTCCATACATATATATCCACATACATATGTAATTAAGCAAGTCCCTAATTCTTCCTTAAAGTATAAATGCTAAGCATTTCCTCTGTATGTATTTATATATGTAAATATCGTTTCTGTGTCAACGCTGATGCAGTGAACGTACCACAGACCTGATGCTAGAATAACATCTAATCTCTGAAATGAACATATTTAAAAGAAAAAAGCAGTTGTTCAACAATAGTTATAAAATATAATATAAAGGAGCCAAGAGACTTTCTTCATTTTGCCAAATTTTGGGCTGTATTGGACATATTTGTTTCGGGGTCTGTATGACAAACAAACCTAATTTTTGAAAGTAAAAAGATAAGTAAGTATAGATGTTGCATATATTCAAATATGTTTGTGATTAACCCGACCTTGAAAAATATTGAAGGATGAATGGTAACTATTTATGTCATTATTTCAAATTAGAATGATAGCACATCAGGAAAGCATGGCACTTTAATATACGTATCTTGTTAGCCCAATAGTGTTTTAAGTAAGAGCAACATGTATATCGAGAGTATAGGTTTGGTGCGTGACTTATCACATATTACTGTCAGAAAGTGTGCATATTCTGTTTATAGGCAATAAATGACATAAGGCGATGCATGCGAGTATAGATTACTTTAGGTTAGGGGAAAATGTATGTTATAAACATAACTTTGGATTTCGGCAAGCTTCGTGCCTTCGGGATTGTTTGGGCGGGTTCAAAGGATTTGGGTCCTGGCTTGGGCTTTGTGTTGGACGTGTAGACGGCATTTCCAGGTTTGACGTATCAATGGCCAAACTGATGTCTGATGCAATTCTCTTTTTTGACTTGTGCCATATGTTTCCGTGCCTTTTTGGGTGATCAACTGGCTTGCGTTTGCGTGTGTTTGTGGCGGGTGCCACTAGTTGATCGGGATGAGTTCGCCTTTTTGCGAGCACCCAGTGTCATCATTTTTTATGGTGAATAATTAAACATGCTCCTGGTGTTGTCGGAACGTGCAGTTGGCGCTACGTTTGGCAAGAGTTTCTTGTGATGGTGGAATGGCTTATGTCGTTTTTGTCAACTGATAAACATGTGATATAATGTCAGTGTATATGGTCATGTAATTAAGAAAAAAACCGAGAGTGGGAGTTGTTTATTGTACGATACACAACGACCACGACTCGTTAATTTCTTATATGAGATATCAACATTACGTATAGTCTCTTTAAACATGTTATATTAGGAAAAGGTACACGCTTTAAAAATATTTACCCGTACTTAAATAATGATGACCCACTGAATAGAATCCGACCGCGTCATTGCCAGATAAATCTATTTTATGAACAGGAGGGTTTGAAATAATTTTGGACTTTCCCGCATATTCGCACACTTTTCTCGTCGATTATATGTACATTTTCTCCCAATACCGATTGTCATATCACTCAGACTTTCGGATGCGATTGTTCCGGCATTGCATTTATCTACCTTCCCCAGCTACATATATTGGGAACAACTCACAAGATACTTCCCTCTCACAAATAACGTCAAATTTACGACGTCCTCAAGTTGCGAGTGCATGTGCGAATCTCCATAAATGACGTCATGATAGAACAATGTTTTATCGTGAAATATATATCGTTTCCTTCTTTGTTCTTTGCGATTTATGGCGTACCTGTCTTGGTTATTGGACAAGCATAGTCGCCTATAACGACACGCATGGGTTGCCGAAGACCTATTCTTACCCGGATCTTCAAAGGTCAAGTGGGATTCAACTGATATATCAAGATGAAAGTTTGCCAAATTGTTACAAAATGCTTGGCCACAGCAAGGCTACGTATTCACAACTTATTGTGGTAGGCACAGTATGACTCATGCTTCTGGACTGAGGGAGGGCCTTTTTCCTCCTTGTGGGTCACCTGCTTGGCAACATGGGACGGGAAAACAGCAGGGGGTGAGGGCAGTTGATGGTACAGACAGGAAACAGAGATCATTTTACAAATATGAAACCTCATTCCACAAAGGAAGAGGCGAAAGCTGAAACTTGGTGAGATTTAAAGAACAAAGTCAGTTATTTCTAGTTTTATACTGACTCTCGAGGATACATTTAATGAAACAATTAGAAACATTATAAGTGAATGAAACAAAAGACATCAGTACAGGCACATCCAGTCCCCAAACCCCAAGTCTGTATGTATCAATACTCATACCTGCCACATCCTCATGCACTTAACTTACTTACACAATCAACTCACAACATGTTCGCCAACCCCCGTATCACAGCGCACGCACGCACGCACGCACGCACGCACGCACGCGCACACACATTGCATTCATCTTTCCCCTTTATCCCTACACCCATCTCATTATGTCTACGTCAGCCATCATGGATACATGCGAATGCTTACATACATAATCCATCCTCCCACCATTCCCCAACATCAATCGAACTAAAACTATATTCCGCCTTCATGTATCGGTATTCGTGCTTAAATACATACACCCTCCTACCACTCCCCTACATCCATCGCACTATAACTATAACTATAACCAGCTTCATGCATCCGCACTTTTGTTCACATTGCATTGCATGCATCGAATTACACGTTTAAAATATCGTCAATATTTTACAATATGTACATATCAAATATCGGCAAACAGAGAGTATTATAACGCAACAGATTTCATCCGTCAAAACATCACAGAAAGAAGGGCAGCCTGGAATTTTACAATGGCATCAGAATGCATTTAGATGTTCAGCTTGTCAGGAGGTGAGAGTTGCGGAAGACTACGATAAACATCAGTTACATCTCCGTCTTAGGTGAGAATAAAGAGCACAGCTTCATCTCTGCAGTGTGCTTCATCCCTGCAGATTTAATAATTTCCTTAGCTGTAAAATTTATGTCTAAATGCTCATGTAGAAAAAGACCCAAATGTTAATAGGCACGACCATATTATATTCCACGCAAATATCTCCACATTTAAAAACAAAGCTAGATTCGTTTTCGGAGTAAAAACTTACTCCTTCATCAGGTGAATTAACGCTATGAGGCAGAGAAGATATATATGTACCTGTAAGAACAACAAAAGTAAAAAGATAGCAAAGGAGGAAACGTAACAAGGGAAGCCAAAAGGTAATTTGTGCTAATTACCCCGGCCTCCCGTTTGCCCATTGTCCATTGCCCATTACCCAAAATTCATAAGATAAGTTTTGGCTTTAATTTTTCCATTGATAATCAACCAATCAACGTCTATTATCTCAACCCTAAAAAGTACCAGAATCTGTACTTTACTGAAAAAGTGTTATCCAAATATAACATTTGTTACATTTGACTACGTTCTTAATGGCATTGTGTGTTCGAAGCTTTCAGACGTGCCATTTTCACTTGTCAGAGGGGTACACAAAGTACTTGATCTGGACTGACTTTTATTTTTGATGGAAGCATCGGTGGCTGGGTAAGATCGCTGACTTTGTGTGCTGGTGATTGGGTGCCTCACTCACAGCGTAGGTTCCAGTCCCGGACGGGACTCAACCCGTACGAGTATCTGTACTTTACTAAGAAAGTGTTATCCCAATTATAACATCTGTTGTCAAAAAAGCACAGTAAATGTATATTCGGCTTTGGATTCAGGGATTGGTAACTCACTGTGTGTGTGTGTGTGTGTGTGTGTGTGTGTGTGTGTGTGTGTGTGTGTGTGTGTGTGTGTGTGTGTATGTGTGTGTGTGTGTGTATGTGTGTGTATGTGTGTGTGTGTGTGTGTGTGTGTGTGTGCGTGCGTGTGTGTGTGTGTTGGCGAATGATGAAAACCAACATGGCCACCAGTCACTACATTTGCGTCACAATCATTCTGTCTTCTTTCATTTGTCATCTAAAATAACATCCCTACGTGTACTTATGCTTCCTACTAAAGTTACCAAACACACCCTGTTTACACACGTACAAGATATATATTACGCTGAGGAGAATTTACGATTATACGTTAATACATCTAACCGCTGGCCTGGTTTGTTTGTTTGTTTTGTTTGTTGTTTAACGCCGCACTCAACAATATTCCGCCGGTCTGTAAATAATCGAGTAAGGACCAGACAATCCAGTGATTGGCATCATGAGCATCGATCCACGCAATTGGGATCGATGACATTCATCAACCAAGTCAGCAAGCCTGACCACCCGATCCCGTTAGTCGCCTTTTACGAGAAGCATAGTCGCCATCTACGGCAAGCATGTGTTCGTGAAGACCTATCATGCAATGTCATATTTCTTATCGCCAGGGATCACAGGTGTGATACCAGTCTCCCTCAAGGAGACGTCTGATTAAACTCTTTGCTTCGTCAATACTTCGTCTCTCCCAACCTGGTAACTGTACCACTAGCAACGATACAATGGCGTACAAAGACTTACAATGAGTCAAGCATCCGTCATTCGATTTCCATTTTCTTGCATTTAGAAAGCATGATTGAATGGCACAGTAATTTACGAGGGTTTGTGAGTGAGTGGGATTTTACGCCGCCTCAGCAATATTCCAGTAATATCACGGCGGGGGATTCCCTATGATATGCAGAGAATCGAACCTTGACTTTCGGCACGAGGAGCGAACGCTTTTACCACTAGGCAATGCCAGTTGCCTTGATCATATAATCAACTACATGTGTTTCATTTTTCAAATATTAAAGTGTGCAATCACAGATAATTATAACCATTGTAAAATACAAGGACAACAACATCTCATCACCATCACCATCATCATCGTCACCATCATCATCGTCGTCACCATCATTATCATCACCATCACCATCACTATCAGCATCGCCACCGGTATCGTTATCACAGGTATATACGGTACTCCACGTCGAACGCGTCGATCCAACTCGTCCCACAGATGCTCAATCGGAGACAAATCTGGTGACCGGGCTGGCTAAGGTAAAGTCTGGATGTTGTTGTGCTGTAAGAAGTCCTGACAAACACGTGCAATATGCGGTCGAGCGTTTTCCTGCTGGAACTGTCCGCCATGGACGTTGACGTGAGGAAGAACGTAAGGCTGTAGAATCAAGTCTCTGTAACGCTCACCTGTCAATGCACCCGCCACATGCAAGAGAGGCGTCCTACCACCGTGATGAATTTTGGCCCATACCATGACACTCCCGCCGCCAAATGGGACAACCTGCTGCACACAGCTGGGGTCTGTAGACACGTGCGCGCCCATCAGCACGTGTGAGTAGGAAACGGGACTCGTCAGTAAACAGTACATTTCTCCACCTTGCACATGCCCATCTAAACCTAAGTTGGCACCAAAGCAGACGGTCCGCCAGATGACGTGGGGTCAATACATGACGTCGAACAGGTCTTGGTGCAAAAAGTCCAGCCTCTCTCAGTCGGTTGCGTACCGTTTGATCTGATATTCTGTGTACCCTAGGGATCTGTGTGGTTGTAGACGTGGCTGTGGTAGTGCGGTCTCGGAGGTGTTGCAGCCGGCTGTATCGATCTTGTGTTTGGGTTGTCACCCTTGGTCTTCCTGACCTTGGTCTGTCGTCAAATCTGTTAGTGTGGTTGTATCGGGTCCACAGTGCGGAGATTGTCTGTCTGGATACGCCAAAGTGCCTGGCCACTTCTTGCTGAGTTGCTCCAGCTTGTAATCTCCCAATGGCGTTGTTCCGTTGAGCTGCATTCAGTCTTGGCATTCTGTCACCGCTTCTGCTGCCGTTATAAGAACTGTATGAACAGCCGTTGATGTGGATTGTTATACCCATTCAGCAGGGGGTGCTGCATGCCTAAATGCAGGATCATGTGCTGCACGTTTTTTATAGGCGGTTGCGTTTGGATGAAGCTGTAAAATTGATCCCCAAACGCTGCGTTTATGTGCTTTGCAAGTGTTTTCGCGAATTATAGACACATCATCTTTCTGTTTGACTGATTTGGTTCTCATTTAATGTAATAATTTAGATATTTGGCAAAAAGTTGTTATACATCGATGTCAGTTCATTAATTTTTTTAAGAGTATATATATACACACACACACACACACACACACACACACACACACACACACACACACACACACACACACACACACACACACAACCGGGCAAAAGAAAATGCCTGTCACTCTAATATCACTCCTGTGTACAGTGAAATTGACCCTTAAGACGTGATGTGCACGCCACCTGTTGTGAGACACTCATTGATGTGATGCATGTAGTATCGCCTAAGAAATCAAGCAAATATGTCTCCATCGAATAACCATTTCTTGTTTGTTTCATTTTTAACCACCGTCAAACATGGGTGTATACTTACTTTTGCCGGGCAGTTTACACAATTTACAATTACTTCCCAATCGTCCGATCACTGAGACGATTGGAACATGGTAGTCGCAAATTACAAATTGCACAGTGAGGTGAGGTGAAATGGGGTTTAACGTCACGTCCACGATTATTGCACTTTTATAGTGATTTGCATGCGTGTGTGTGTATGTGTGTGTGTGTGTGTGTGTGTGTGTGTGTGTGTGTGTGTGTGTGTGTGTGTGTGTGTGTGTGTGTGTGTGTGTGTGTGTGTGTGTGTGTGTTGGATATTACATACAACATTCATCTTGAGCGGGATGGTAGTTCGAGTTGGATAAGCATGTCAACTATGGTCTTCTTAAGGTAGAAAGTGCCGCGCATGAATGTATTAATGAGATTCCCAGGGACATGGGGGCTTTTCGGCAGGAATATCCACACAGAGGAGGCTTAAATGGAGATCGAGTGAACATAATGTGGTACCTGGTAGATTGTGTGTCATCAAACCGGACAACTTTGGTCTTTGACTGATTGTGGCGTAAAACACACTTATTCATTTACTTGTATCGGAATTGAATGTTCATTTTAATTGTTTATGATGAACACGTAATATATATTTAAAGAAATAAAACAGTGACATAATAACTACAAATTTATGTGAGTACGAGTAGCTCTTTTGGAGATGGAGATGAATAAGTGTTATAAAGCTTCATCACAACCGAGTAAAATGAACTGACTTTATTGGGTAATCAAAAAAGACGTATCGACCTAAAATAGCCAAATATCATACGATTTCACTTGTCCACCATCTTGGATGCAAGGCGAAAACATTTTAGCGCGTTTGAAGCTACTGAGAATGCCCCCTCAGAGATGGACGAACATCCTGTGGTAGCCCGGCGTGGTTGACCAAAGGCTATCAGCAGTATTTCCTGTCCAGGTTATTTAGGTCCGTTGTGCGTGCGTGCGTGCGTGCGTGCGTGTTTGTATGAGGGGGGTGGGGGGTGGGGGTCGGGGATCAGAGTGGGGGGGATAGATGATGGATTTAACAACAAGTAAGGTCATTTTGAGCGGAACGGTTTTCGTAGATCGATTAGCATATGAACTATGATTCTCCTTAGGTAGAAAATAAAGATCCACGATGTTCGACCTGGTAGAAGTGTGTAATCAAACCGCACAGCATTGGTCTTTGATTGACTGTGGCGTCAAAACAAACTCATTCATGTACTTGACCTGAATGTTCATCTTAATTGTTATGGATAGTCACGGAGCCGTAATCCAGAGAACAGGGTGTGATTCGATAAAAATAAAGTAATAATAGGATTACCGGAAAAACGAGGTATAACACCCAAGCCAATTCGCTTTGCTAAGGAACACCAGAGTAAGTCAGTACAATATTGAAAACTGCCCCATAATTATGTATGACAGGCAAGTCGGGTATTGCTACTTGTATATGTGAAAACAAAGTTATTAAAATTAATAGCAAAACTGATGAAAGTCACCAAGAAACGTGTATAAATGTTATATCGTCACTGCAAATATAATGAGTGTTTGTGTTTAGTATTAACATTTAAAAACGTGATATCTATATTAGCGACATTATCTACGTTCCACCGGTGAGTAAGCGTTAGGCTTACTATCTCGTAGTATAAATGTGGCAAGAAATTGTATTTCTGAAGTTTTTACGATGCATCACGTCTGCACTAGTGCTTGATAAGAGCTTTGTGTGTTGGTGTTTCAGTTGTTTAAATTGCTGCTCCTGATATTGTTTATTAAACTTTGATACTATGAACAATATATAGTTATATGAGAGTATGACTTTAGAACGGTAACATGCGTTAATGTATATCTGATATATATATATATAGGATGACATAAATAGAACAATAAGTAGTACGTCCAGATTAGTGTATAGACAACATCTAAAAATTAAATTCAACAACTCTCCTTTTAAATCTTTGTTTCCTGACTTAAACTGAGTAAATGAAAGAACACAATCGTCCAGACTACAAAGTATGATTCTGGTGCACTTCAATGTGACTATAGAGCATACAATTAGCTTTCGGGTCTAGTTTGGGTCGGTTTGGGTGGCAGCTTAGATATCCATTAAATAGGGTCATCTCGGAATCTCCCATATAACTGGGGCTCCTCTTCAATTTAAATGGAGTTACTTGTTTCTTTCAAAACTATACAATTTTAGAGACTGAGCATTAATCTGAATAGACATCACCAGTTTGGAATTTGAAACTAATCTGTTTACAGTAACAGGACACTGCTTAAGTGTCATGTACAAATGAGAAAGTGGAATCCCGTCAATTAGGCGGACGAACCTTAAGACTATTAATAAACACTAAAATAAGCAATATCGTAAAAATGTATATGCATATAATATCTGGCAATATAACCAAGATCACCTTCTACTAAAATAAGTTTTAAAAGCCGGTTGATATTCATTTGCGTATTTGACGATTATATAACTTTCGAACGAATAAGTCATTTACCTATACTCAAGCGTTCCTGAGCCTTGCGCTTTCCTAATTATTTGCACTAAAATCATTACCGTTATCATTGTATTAGTTAATGGGAAATGCGTGCCGATCAAGTACGTGCCATAAATTAAAGTGACATTGTACGAGTCCGAACTCATCACGAGACTGTGTTCAAGAATCATTGTCAAATAGTGGTGACATAGTGGAAACAATACGCGCATGCACAGAAGGGAATATTTGGACAAGGCATTAAGCAATCCGCATGCGCAGAACGATTGATTTCAGTACTTCCGCTAAGCGCTTCGAGTACAGCGTCAAACTCGGGCCTGTACTCTAACACGCGAGAACTGACCAATGAAATCTGAGAAGTAGGAATACCGATAGACGCTGTTGCTTGATTGACAATGTCAATCAAGAAAGGGAGGAGCTTCATGATATCGTTCTCTCCCAGTAAATTCCGATGTCAAATAACGACGTTATTTGGACGGAACAACGATGGTTTGAAAGCGTCCAAATAACGTCGTTTTTCCGTCCAATGACCATATACGAAAAAAAACGACGTTTTCGTGTTTGCAGTGTAAATATCAGCGATGACACCAGGTTTTCGCGAAAAGGGTACCCGTAGCAGTCCAACCGACTGGCAGTATGTCTTCAATATATTATTGTCTAACTAATAAAAACTGTTTTATGTGCTGTTGATTTCATCTAGTACCAAGTAGTCCAGAAGCCACAGATTGTAGGTCGTAACGAAAAGACCACCAGGCTACTTCACGCTTAAATTACTAGTAAAAAGTCCGAAACTACTTACTTGGAAAATTACAAAACAGCCGTGCCATTCCATTCATCACCTAGATAGTAGTGAGTGAGTGAGTATGGTTTTACACCGCTTTCAGCAATTGTCCAGCAATATCACGGCTGGGGACGTCAGAAATGGGCTTCACACATTGTATCCATATTGGGAATCGAACCCGGGTCTTCGGCGCCTTAACCACTAGGCTACCCGACCCCCTCTACTTGATAGCAGATAACTTGTCTCATATTTTGCATCCCATAACTGGTCATGACACCGCATACATTTGAATATGACAGTCCTATATACTAGCATGCGCCTCTGAGTACTATGGAGCTGACTGTAGCCAACTCTGCGCTGCCCGCCATTGGACTCCAGCTGTCCTGGCAAGATACAAGGGCAGTGTGTCGGGGGATGTGCGGCGGGTTATCAAGGAACAGATTGTACGCTAGGTAATGTTTTCAGCATCGTACATAGTATTTTGTTCAGTCATGTATTTTCTATTGCTTAATTAATTGTGGTTTCCATTTATCACGGGTCGTTCACGTTGCTAGATAGCAGAAGTCGACAGCTAAAATGTCGATTCTTTCACGGCTTTCTGGTGGTTACATTGTCGACAGCTCTGGACGTTTACATTGTTCCGTCTCGTATCGTACATACTCAACAGGATTTCTATTTTCAGGTCATTGTCATTATACAAATATATGGTCGTAATGGTAGTTTCACTTTTGTGGATACTGTACAACATGTGTTTAATACAGAACATAATTTCAATTTCGTTTCCTGAAATCATCGTGTTTCACAGCTCATTCGTCCAAATGTCAAAAGCCACGTTTTGATACATGACGTGAAGCAACGCTCCATCAATCCGTCAAAGCATTATCACATCACGATTCGAGTGCAATAACGCTGCAGCTGAATACCGCTAGTGTTCAAATACAAAATGCTGACTGAAAGTTATATATTGCAATTCATACAAGCATCTGTGTTGCTTGGACGCAACAAGTCTTTGGTTCGTTAAGCTGACGACACTGACTCATATCAAGGACTTTTGATTTAAATTACAAGACTTATTCCGTTTTGTTGTCTTCTCATACAGACACCTGATATGGAGGTGAGGTGAGGTGAAATTGGGTTTAACGTCGCGTCTAAGATTATTGCACTTATATAGCGACGTGCATGCACGTGTGTGTGTTTGTGTGTGTGGCTGCTTGTACTAGTCCGGACTGATGCCGATTTATAGTGCTAGCCCACTGAGATACCATGCCGCAGTTTAACATGAATACCCACTCAGACACAGTATACAGACTCCGAGCCGACCAGTCCTTGTTTTAGCCCCTTAATGCCGAGTACCAGACAGGGTAATAACAAGCACCATCTTTTAACGTCTTTTGTTCTGACGCGGCCGGGGATCCTCAAATCGAAAGCAGGTGAATCTATAAACGTTTATGTTTGCAAACAAAGAAGAAAAGTTTGTATTAATGTTTGGCCTCTCTTATGCCAATCCAAGCTTAAGGAATAGCTCTGTTATCATAAATAATGTGAATTCGAAAATACTAAAATATATATACCTTTCGAACTATGAATAATGTAGCGATATTAGCGAAGTAAACTCATTGCTCATCATCCCTCTCAGCCTGTGATCCTGGGAGATATGGAGAAGTATGTAGCAAGTACTGCGGGAGGCGTCGCTGTAAGACACCATCTGACACATGTGATCACGTGACTGGCATGTGTCCTGATGGCTGTGCAAGTGGTTTCATGGAAAATGACTGTTTCCAAAGTAGGCATATTGATTTATATTTCTTCACGCATTTCATCAATGTTTTGTATTGGTAACAGTTTATGGTAGTGATTTAAACATTTCACGTCAAATTTCATTTCAGTCCAGTGACATAAACTGAGGATGGATGAAAGTTTTCTGATCAGTTTTCGGAAATGGTAAAATCGAAAAATAGTCCAAACGCTGAACTTGGAAAATATGGTTATTTGACAAGATAGAAGTGCTCCTTTATACAATAATCAAATGGCAACACCGCGGTTCTTAGGCATGGGGAATTTTGCAAAACACCACCCAGAAAGAAGCGTGAATAAACACGATGATATATGTCACTTAATGAATATCAATGATTCAGAAGCGTGTATGTCCTCAATGTCCAGATATGTATGCGTACACACGACGTCGGACAAGGATCGTTAGGCATTTAATGACGCCATCAGTAATTGCTCCCCATTCCTTTCTCGGTGCCTGTACAATCTGACCTCTTTGTATTGGGAGATTGAATTATCTGGCCACATCAGCAGATCCAGAAAGAACGCACGTTGCTAGTTCCCACGTTGCCAAAGTTGAACTATACGTGCCAAACACAAACGCTGAAGTCGATGTTGCCTCGTGATCGTGTCCCTATGACGTTCATTAATGCTTTTGACCATGTCAGTCATTGGATCGTCTGGTCCAGACTTGATTATTTACAAACCGCTGTCGTATGGCTCTAATATGCCTGAGTGGGGCGTTGGACAACCACGAAACAACTGGTACGCCCAAGAGCAGTCACATGAGATAATTTTATATTGAGGAACCTGTTAGCTTGATGCAAGGTGAGGGGACAGCAGTCTTCCATGGTTGTGAAGAAGTCTTCCACACCATGACCTGCCTGCAGTCATTCCAGTCACTCTGTCACGCCGCATGAATCTAGTGATCGCCGTACAGTTGATTATTGTCCACAAGTTCAAAACACAAATTGCTCTCCATTGATGTGAAGCGACCACTGTTGTCGCCTTCTTGGGCGTTTTACTGTTGACTGATGACCTCATTGTGCCATGGTCGCCTTTGTATATCCATATGAGAACAATTATCATGCTTCTTTTGCAGTTACAGTTTGATCAATGAAATCATTTTACGCGTGCAGCATCGCCAAAACGCAGCCATTGGCGACGCGCTGTAACAAGTTACGTTACGTCGAACAATATTGGAACCTCTAAATCATTCCATTAACGTGAATTGTGTTTGGGCCTAAAAACATGTTTCCATATACTTTGTATTGCTCGTCAGTTTATGATATCGACTAATCGAAAGCTGGATAAGTTTATGTTCCAAAATGATTGGCAGTTTGTTTAAGGATGTAATTTACATTACAGATGTTATAATTTAAATCATATCTGCAGCTATGAGACAGACAGACAGACAGTTTATTTAGTAAGAAGGCCATGGGCCAATAATTCAGACAATGGTTGATTGCACGAACTACACATGCCAATGAAGAAATCGATTTAAGTTTCTCTTAGCCGTTGGACTTTATATAGATATAAACATGAGTTATATACAACATCAAAGTTTTCTGATGAAATAATTTCAGTAAAAGATGTTAAAGTTTGAAACTTGATATACTGTTTAAGATACATATTTCTTAGCATAACGCTCACATACAAGTAAAACATGGAATTCATCTTCAATAAAAGATATACCATTTTCTATACAATATTTACATAATCGTTCAGTGTATGGGACATTTGTGTATCTCCCCAAGTCAACTGCAAGTTTAAACTTGCTACATCTGAAACGAGTCATACATATTCTCAGATGTACTGGTATGGGGAGTGTAAGATATTTTTCTACATTTAACAGGGATTTAAAATGTTTATAATAAAAGGTATCAACTACACTATTGATAGAACTACACCATTATTGTTGAAGATTATCATAATCCCTTTTTAAAATGATGAATAAATATCTTTACATTGCCAACAACTTGTGTTAACCATACATGTCCAAAACCTAATTTAAACAAGATGTTCTTAATGTGAGTAGCCCATGTGGTGTGACAGGAACGGTCTAGTGATTTGAGCATTAAATCGCATTGGCGAGGCAGTCTGTGCTCGTCCAAACGCAGTAGCCTGCACCAATACTTGATGGCCCCTTGATGTTATAGTTTAAATCATATCTGCAGCTATGAGAACTTTCTATAAATTACTTTCAAACTTACACCAGTTTCACCTATATCTCATTCAGCGTGTACCAGTATGATGTACGGCCCTAACTGTGCCAGTAACTGCAGTTCCCGACACTGTAAGACACCCTCCTCTACATGTGACAGAGTGACAGGACAGTGTCCTGATGAGTGTGAAGATGGATGGACAGAAATAGACTGCTCCAGAAGTAAGCCACCTTGTACCGTAATAATATAATAAACAATACTAATTGTTTAGTAAATATAACATATTCGTATTTGTGCTTGGTTCAACATAAGCACTGATTGAACAGCTATTGAATTTGAATGATTAGTTGATTCAACTCAGTGTTAACATTGCATACACTTGTTAGAAGTAGTTTGTCATTATGGTGGCATCGGCATTAAAATTCAAGACATAAATATGTCTACTTCCCTACAGATTGTGAACCTATTCACTCCTGCTTAAGAGTCAGATGCGAATTTTCTCTCGCAACATATGTTGACTGATGACCTTTTTATTGCATGGACGCCTTTTCATATCTCCATGTGAACAGATATCATGCTTCTTGTGCAGTGAACGTTTGAGCCAACTGCAGTTCCCGACACTGTAAGACACCCTCCTCTACATGTGACAGAGTAACAGGGCAGTGTCCTGATGGGTGTGAAGATTGATGGACAGAAATAGACTGCTCCGGAATTAAGTTACACAACATCATCGTGCCTGTTGTTTGTATGACACTCAATATTTTTTTGTTGGGTCAACACAACAATATGATGTACGATGTTCCCCAAGTTCACATGTATACTCGAACCCCGTGGTACATCGACATTCATCGTATCGCGGCATTTGTGATTTCCGGTAGTTCACGCGGGACACGGCTCTCAGCAGCTATCTATTAATGCAAATCAGTAACCGGTAATCATAAACAGTTTCAATTTCCTCGGAATGATCCGTCTGCTGTAAGTAAGGAGTTATTAATGCGTTGATACTTACTTCTGGCATTTTTTTTAAAAATATTGCCTTACCCCCCATCCATCAATGGCCAACGATATAAACCGCAGTTCCCCAAGTAAACTTTCTCTATCGACCTGAACTAGATCATCTGCATATTCATGGCGACTAATAAGGGCCATAATGCCAAGCTTAGAAATACGTTTTTTTCTAGTAGCTAAAAGATAAATACATACTTTGGTCATACCAGGAGTGTGTTTTTTTATATATTTATTGTTGACTTTTGACATTTTTTCCATTTTGTGACAAATTATTGTCATCCATTTTTTTTTTTTTTTTAAACTCTAAAAATATCATTTCTGGTACTTTGTTGTTGATTTTTAAAATGTTTTCTTACTTTTCGGTAAATATGCATTGAATACCTATTACTGAGAACACATTTAGAATTTCACTGACTGTGCACTTGTCTGGACAAATCACTTATGTCTGGTGTGATCATACTAAGTGATTGGTAGAATTATGGCCTCTTTTTGTTCAATTCGGATCTCCATACACAACTTTTCTCCATACCGCGATACGATGGAGTTCTCTCCCTTGTCAAACTAAACGCGAGGCCCGGCTTTTACTCGGAGCTACTAATGTAAATATTGAACTTGTATCAGTAAAATATGCATTGTTAGATAAAATAAATGACATCTGATATAGAGAACACGAATAATCATAGAGGTTAGTGAGGGCATTTTGTTCCGTTTAGCGTACATGACAAGTACAGCGAAACCCCGAGGTTGCAGGCTTCCATATGTTTCGTTGTTCTTTTCAGTTGAACAATTGACTTGTCTTTGCATGTGTTTGGACATGATACGCTTACTTTTTTTTAATAAGTAATACCCATTTGCATATAATCAAAATGACACCCAGGAATCAATTGACTTTGGAAGTCATCATGCACAACGAGTAAGTAGTCTCTCAAACGAACTTGTCAGTCGCACCCTGAGGAGACAAACAAACAGTTAAGTATGTTGTTTGAATATGGGTTCAAACGGCACTTATGCACTGCAGGTATCCACGCAACCTTGAAAATGGTCCACTAACCAATAATATATCTCTAGTATAAAGTTAATCCTGAAATGTTTGAGAAAAAAGCATGTCCGACGGTGGTCAGATGTTTTCTCAGGCCAACTGTATGTTGACTTTGGACCTTCACTTGGGACTGGTGGTGCTGGTAGGATATGTTACGTTGTTCCCGACACACTTGACGTCATCACTTTAACTTCTACTAGTGTGGAATCGTGGTTAGGAAATTTGCTTGTCGTGAGAGGCAACTCGGTGACTTAGTTGTTTTCTTGTCATCGCACCCCGACTGTGTATGACGTTGTTGTTTATACTGTCAATCACTGGATTTCCTGGTAAAGGTCGAATAGTGCATGGTGTGGCGCTAAACAAGAAACTACAAAACACTGCAACATTAAGCTTATTCATGGGTGAAGTGTCTTGCTGTTTGGAAAAGAACAGAAATTGTAGACTAGTTATATTGATTTTGTCGAAGATTTCAAAATCAGAAAAGAAGAAGCCATTAACATTAAAAGGCTCCAAACGTCAATCAACCGTGATTATGCCAGAGTGAGTAACTCAAGCTTGATGACGGTGTAAGAATCTACATTGAATAGATATATGCAATAGACCAGAAGTTGTTATCCATAAAGTTGTACGTTTTTCTTACATTTTAAATTTATCATGCAAACTTTATGCTGTCATGTCATATATTAGTTTTCTCTCACTGCCTGTTTCTCTGTAAGGACGTTTCAGCCTAGTAATTATTTTTTTTGAGTAAATCGTAAGCAAATGTATATTTCGAAAACAGAGACCAAACTGGGAACCTTGAAAGACGTTAATGGTTGTGGGAATAACAACTTAGTAATATAATGTTTCTAATTGATTAACATGTTAGAACATATTCTGTCGTGGTCAAATGGCCCCTAACAAGGACAAAAGTACTCCCCAAATCCTTCATTCTACCCGTTTTTCAGACCCTTTTGGTGGTACTTCCTGATCTCATTTGAATTTTCTTTCAATTTTGCATTGTCAGGTGACAATAAATAACAAATATGCCAGTCTTTTGTTTCCAAAAGTCGTAAGCAAATCTTGAATCAAAGTTGCTCTAAACTAGTTTGCAACTAAATTTACGTATATATGCTACTATGTGATTCAATATTTCAATTGACATTATCCCGTCTTATGATATGTTGTGCAGTTTTACAATGTGTACTGTTTTAGGTTTAGATGTAGTCAAAGATGTGATTTCGTTTTGACTTTTATATGTAATGCAGAACTCACCATTATGGACTGTTGCAATGATTATTATTATTCTTATTATAATTCCCAAATGCTGAAACTAAGTTCGTTGGTGCAGTGCAAGCAAACTGCCCTCCAGGAAGGTACGGAGCAGGATGCACTCAGTTCTGCAATTCCCGTAACTGTAAAACACCATCTTCTGTGTGTGACGTCACTGGGTCCTGCATAGATGGATGCCGGGATGGCTGGAAGAATCTTGACTGCAGGATACGTAAGAATCAGTTTGAGCATGTTTTTGTTTCAATTCTGCAAATAGTGCCAGTTTCTTCCAAACCGTGACATTAAATTTAGTTGAATTAAATTGAGTGAGATATTGAATATTTCAATAGTGATTTACTCACCCCACAAAAGACATACATATTGATAATATAGGCAAATCTTTTTTACTTACATATCTAACCTGTCGCATTGTTTTCTAAAACCTTTCTGCTTCGGAAACAAAGATGCTTGTACATGTAAGATGATTATCAAATTTACTGATCGTAAAGCATGTCCGAGCGGGAAGTACGGTTCCAACTGCAGCAAGTCTTGTGATTCACGTCATTGTGAAACTGCACGGGTCGCCTGTGATCACGAGACAGGGACCTGCGGCACAGGATGTCGGGAAGGATGGATCGGAACAGACTGTACCCAGAGTAATGTTTTCTTAACCCTATCCTTATTTGTAACAAAGTCTTAAAAATAACCACATATGTGATAGTAATATACATATATGAGAGTTGTTAGTACAAAGCTGATTGATATGTGAAGGATCAATGTGATGCCTTTTAATGTCCAAACCACAGTAACATATTACATTGACATGGCTGTTGATTAGTATATATACTCACACGCAAAAAAAACGCAAGTCGAGTATGCAGTATACATGTTATTTATCTTCAACAGTCAAGACAAAAAATACTAATAGGGCAAGATTGACAAAAAAATTGACTGAAGACAGTTTAATCGATTAAAAGGCAGATGACATCATTGTTTTCAAAATGTTAAGGGCTTACACAGTTTCGGGTCAATACCCAAAATGTCAGTCAATACCTGGTGTGACCACCATTAGCATTTACCACTGCCACACATCTCCCGTACATTGAGTGGATCAGACGATTTCGGAAGGCCCTAGGGATTCTCCTGCACACATCCAGAGCAACTGTGCGTAGTTCATCGGCAGTTGTAAGGACTGGGCGCACATTGTGCAGACGCCTTTGAACCTCATCCCACAAGTGTTCGATGGGGTTCAGATCACGGCTGAGGGCTGGTCACGGTAGAACACGGATGTTGTGTTGTTGCTGAAAGGCCATGGTAGCTCTCGCAACATGGGGACGAGCGTTGTCCTGCTGGAAAATGTGTTGTTGATGTTGTGCAAAAAATGGAACAACGTGGTGTCTGATTACTTGGTCGATATACCGCTGATCAGTGACGCCGTGTCCCCGACCTTGACTAACATTCAGAAAGCACATGGGTCCAAGTCCAAGTCCAATCCCTGCCCATATCATGACGCTAGGTCCATCCCATGGATCCCTTTCCACAACGTTTCTGTCAGCGAAACGATCACCTCGACGCCGCCAAATTCTGACTCTTCCGTCTGCATGGGAGACACAAAAGCGACTTTCATCACAGAAGATGACACGCCTCCACTCACGATGACGCCAATTGTAATGACCCTGTGCCCACTGAAGTCGTGCTCGTCGATGCCGTGGTTGGAGAACAGGACGACGTGCTGGTCGGCGACATCTGAGGTTGTTGGAACGGAGACGTCGGATCACAGTGTCCCGGCTAATATGTCGATTATGTGTTCCTATGGTCTGTCGAGCACTTTCACTTGCAGTAAGGAACGGATGTCGCTGGTGTTGACGGGTAATCTGCCGATCTTGTCGAGGTGTTGTGACCCTAGGACGACCGCTCCGAGAAAGGTCATCTGTGGTCTGTGTGGTATTGTATCGATGCAGGAGACGGTAAATTGTGGTTATGTTAACGTTGAAATGACGGGCAACATCTTGGACAGACTCTCTCGCTTCCAAACGTCCGAACGCCTGGTTTCTCTTGATTTGAGTTAGGCGTGGCATTGTTGACCAAGGAGTGGTAGGTTCATGAATCGGCCACAGTTTTATACCCACTACAGTTCGTGACAGTTCGTGCATTTTCGTTTTCGCGAGAAATGGGTTCATGATACCGACATATTCATTGAAATGGTGCGTTTTGGCGATTCGTTTTTATGTTGCGTTTTTACTCGGGGCTTCCAAAATGCAACCAAAAATATTGATAACATCATCAGGCTTCACTAAATGCTAAAACTCGTATCAATTAATGGTTCCGTGTTTGTTACCTATTTGCTTAAAACCATTTGCGTTTCTTTTGCGTGTGAGTGTATATTGTATTGATATTGTATTGATTACTGTATATCATTTCACCCATCTTTCCTCATGAAATCAAACATGTAAAGTAACCAATGGGAAATATGCTACATTTAATGTTACTCAAAATATCTTTCTCTTATACAGAATATTCAGTTACTGTCACTGTATATCAACCATTAAAACCTACAAACGAATAAAAATGTTGTATCGAAACTAGAATATGTAAACTTAGAATATGTAAGGGACCTGCGCCGCAGGATGTCGGGAAGGATGGATCGGAACAGACTGTACCCAGAGTAATGTTTCCTTAAACCCAACCTTTATTTGTAACAAAGTCTTACAAATAACCACACAGGTTATATTAATATACATATATGCTGGTTGTTAGTACAGCCTTCAGCAGACAAATCAATAAAAATGTTATATCAAAACTAGAATATGTAAACTAACTTCTTAATCATATCATTTCATAACTGAATACCTAACTGACCACCTTCAGAATGCAAGCCTGGAACCTATGGACGTGACTGTTCTCGTTGTGGACACTGTGACGTCACGTGTGACGATGGAGATGGACGCTGCCCGGGAAAATGTCTGGACGGCTTCACCGGTGACCGATGTGATGTGGATGTCAGGGGTTTGAATACTTGTTAGTGGTTTTTCCCCAAAATATTAGGTTTACGAATACGAAAATATCAATTATAATCCTGTCACCATGTTTTGATGATGCTTGATCTCTGCAAATCGACCAACAAACACACGTTATATATTCCATGCTACATAGTGTTTACGTTGTCATATGCTGATTTTATATGTATTCACAATAAATGTTAAATACCTGACGAAAATGACTTTGTATCTAATCCAGTATCTCCTGTTACAATCGGCGCCATTGGGGGAGCAGTAGGAATTGCTGTAGTGCTGTTGCTGATTGGTGGGCTGATGATATGTCTGCTGAAAGCTGGAAGGTAACGCCTTCATAACTTAGTTTTGTATGTAATTAAATAACAGATTATTGACATTGTTTTCCTTGCTTGTGGAACAAACATCACAAGCATATACACGTACAATAGTCATGTATCATACTTCTACCACAATTCTTTGTTTTAGACTGAAACGGATTCCCAGACCTACCACAGACCCTCAAGAGTTGAGAAAGACGGACACGCGCAACACAGGAGAGATTTCTACTCATGCGCCCACTTCCGATGTGAAAGATCAAGACTATACAGAATTGAATGAAGTCACCAGGGAGAAGGACAAGTCACTGTATGATGTTATTCAGAACGAAAACAATCAAATCTAAGAAAAGATGTACGCATCATGTCTCGGAAAGTGCAACATCTGAATATATGACTTCAGGATTATTTCATTGGTATCCATATACATTAGAAAGCAAAGTATCAATGTCAAATAGAAAATGTCAAATTGCAGTGCCGATGCCAGCTGCTGAAATGTCTGAACATCCTTTGTGAATAATGGAGGTGCCTTTGAAAAATACGTAATAGTTCCCTCTCACTCAAATTACCAGTTTTGCAAATATCAAGATGAATAGCTAGTTATGGCCTTTGGCTGTCGTATGTGAAAAGGTATTCCACAACAAAAGCGTGGTATTCCAGCTGATGTTGACACTATCCAGTGACCTGTTAAGATTTGCCCGAAGGAAACGTGTGGTTATACGGAAATAGTATGATAATAAATTGTGGCAGATAAAATGTTCAGGTTGTCCACATAACGTCCTTTTCAAAGGTTACAATCTTGGCTAAATCAAATAACACTAATCATGTGCTGTTTCTAGGAGGCATCTAAAGGAAAACATATATTATTATTGATCATTACTGTGAATGTTATGGATTTACCTCCAAGTCACTTTGAATTCGTAATAACCGTAAAAGTAAATAAGTTGTATTTCAAATCTAATTTTGATTTTATAGTAAAATATGGTTGAGGCAGCATTAATATTAAATCGATGCTTACTGCCTGTTATAACCCAAATCTCTCTCACACACCCGAGTCACTCGCGTTATTAGCGTGTTGTAATGGTCCAGAAAATGTGTGAAGGTTTATATATATTCTCAATATGTTTCATGTTACTTTGTTCTTGTTATTTTGAGCACAATTATGACTGATAAACAACTTTGGATAAAAATGAAATGTAGAGGGCGTTTGTTGTATTGATCTATATGCACACGTTTGCTATAATTGAGGATTATGTTTGTTATTCAACGCCGCACTCTGCAATATTGCAGCTATATGGCGGCGTTCTGTAAATAATCGAGTCATCGGGCCATCCAGTGATTGATATCACTAGTGTCGCCTTTTTCGACAACCATTGTCGCCTTATAATTGAAGAATATAGCTGTATTTAGACCTGTCAGAAACATATGACCGTGGGTTCCAATCCCTATTTTTGTGGGTGCTGGTGGGTGTAACCAATGTGGTAAACGTCTTATGTAGATACACAACCATTCTCAACATTAAATGACCTTAGTCTAACCAAGGTGTGTAGGGCCTTTACTAACATGTTTATAGTACTAAGCGCAAGTTTGTATTGAAACAGAAGTTATTTCAAAAACTAATTTCTACAATTGTATTGTTGAGATGTTCATAAAACATGTTCCATGTTCCTGCTGTGGAATTTTCAGAGGGTACCTTGTATTATTATCTGTTTATGAGAAATGGTTCTATAAAGGCAAACGTGTTTCAACCGTCAACTCCTATAGATATCTTCGGTTTGTATTCTCATATATATCAATGATGAACCAGTGTGTTTCAGATGTAGCACCATGGGGTAAACGAGCTTTAATGGGAATATTTCGCAATCTACGGAAGATTGGTTTTGTTGACACTTCAGTTTTCTTTAAAATATTTGATACTCAGATTCAACCTAATCTTTTATATGGTGCTGAAATATTGGTTGTAGACAGATTTGAAAAAAATAAAACAAGTGCATATCATGGCTTTTAAAAGTTTTTTAACGTTGGTTTGCAAACACCAAATGCTATTGTGTATGGAGAATGCGGTCGGTACCCACTACATGTAAATGCTATGTGTCGTTCTGTAAAGTATAGGCTAAAAGTGATTGAAATGGACGAAGATAGGATACCAAGAAAAACTTATAATATGCTTGTATATAACGACAAGTGTGGTCATCATAACTATTCTTCTTCTATTCGTTCCATATTATTTTCTCACGGATTTGGAATAGTTTGGCTCAGTCATGCTGTTGGCGACAAACCATCATTCATAAATAGTCTTAAAAATGTTTTGATAAATATGTTCTACCAATCATGGAATACTACAATCAAGGCTAGTTCTAGGTACATCCTGTATAAAGAGTTTAAAAGTCTCGTGGAACCAGAAATATACCTTTCCATTATTACTGAAATAAGTATCGAAATGTTATGATAAGGCTTAGAGCCGGGCTACTAAGACTTAAGGTAAACTAAGGTAGATGGGCTGATATTGATTTACGTTCACGGCTCTGCCCCATATGTGAAACAAGTATAGAGAATGAATATCATTTTATTTTAGAATGTGAATATTACAACAATATTAGACAACTGTATTTACCAACAACCTTTTGCCATAATCCAAATATACATCAATTTAAAACGTTGCTGTCATCTTCATGTAAGCAATTACTTGGAAAACTATGTAAATACCTGTATTACAGCTATGAAAGAAGACGTAATTATGAAAAGCCTGTAAATCTGTAAATTTGTACCTGGCATTACCTTTTGTTCATGTACGCCACTATTTCAAATGTATGTATTGTATATGGGCCAGTGGCCTTAGTACAAATAAAAGACTTCTTCTGCTTACTTCCTGTTATAACTCAACTCTCTCTGACACATCCGAGTCATTCGCGTTATTGGCTTGTTGTAATGGTCCAGAAAATGTGTGAAGGTTTAAATATATTCTCAATATGTTTCATGTTACTTTGTTCTTGTTATTTTGAGCACAATTATGCCTGAAAAAAACTTTGGATAAAAATGAAATGTGGAGGGCATTTGTTGTATTGATCAGCAAACGTTTGGTATAATAGAGGATAATGTTTGTTATTCAACGCCTTGCTCTGCAATATTGCAGCTATATGGCGGCGTTCTGTAAATAATCGAGTCATCGGGCCATCCAGTGATTGATATCATGAGTGTCGCCGTTTTCAACAACCACTGTCGCCTTATAATTGAAGAACATAGCAGTGTTTAGACCTGCCAGAAACATATGACCGTGGGTTCCAATCCCTATTTTTGTGGGTGCTGGTGGGTGTAACCAATGTGGTAAACGTCTTATGTAGATACACAACCATTCTCAACATTAAATGACCTTAGTCTAACCAAGGTGTGTAGGGCCTTTACTAACATGTTTATAGTACTAAGCGCAAGTTTGTATTGAAACAGAAGTTATTTCAAAAACTCATTTCTAACATTGTATTGTTGAGATGTTCATAAAGCATGTTCCATGTTCCTGCCGCGGGATTTTCAGAGGGTACTTTGTTTTTTAAATAAAATATAATAAATAAACACCTTGAGTTGTCTTCAAATGTAACACGTGTTACATCCAACGAAGCATATGACAATTTATGACAACATGTAATGGGTAAGAAGTACGAGATCAAATCAGCTGTGCCCAAAACATCCAGTCATTCATGGCTTCCTGTCACCAATACACAAAGGATCATGTCATTGATAACGCGCCACACCCCCACCTTCCTTTGTGACGGCAAAGGCATAATACACATATCAATTAAGTACACCGGGAACAGCTATGAATGTGAAATATATACCAAACTTATTGTAATGATTGTGCGTGCCTTTAAAAGAGTGGCATCAGATTTCGAAGTGGTCGTCTCCTCCATAAGGGCAAAACTCCAGTAGACACCAGTTGTGTGACAATGGACGTATATCTACGGAGTGAATACAATTTTCTGCCATCTGTGCATCAGAGGCATATCTTGATTCATCTGTGCAGATGGGCAACTGGAGTTGTCAGCAGCAGCAGCAGCGC
This sequence comes from Haliotis rufescens, assembly GCF_023055435.1. Taxonomy (NCBI): domain Eukaryota; kingdom Metazoa; phylum Mollusca; class Gastropoda; order Lepetellida; family Haliotidae; genus Haliotis; species Haliotis rufescens. The sequence continues at coordinate 76,702,214 of NW_025963890.1, read as the reverse complement.
TTGGCGTCTAGCAAAAGCAATAAGTGATAGATAATTAGCCAAAAAGATCGATTCCCAATCGCTTATAAGCAGAGGTATGAAGGGTTCCCCGCCGAGTTCAATAAAATGTAAAATGTATATATATTAAGTACTCGGCTAACAATATTTCTGATAAGAAGACACTATTATAATTTAATGCAAATACACGAAAATGGACAGGGACGTCGACCTTTAAAGCTTCAAGTGAGGCGAGGAATGGAAAGGGTTGGAAAATATATATAGAAGGGTGCTCGATTTAGAGAGCTAACAAACAATGTGCAGCGAAATGCATGTAGAAAGTGGGGCGATGACGTGACGTCCGTAGATCAATAGATCGCTTCATGTAAATAAAATTGTGAATGTATGGATCACTATCAAATAGTGATGAAACGTGTGTTCGTGAAAGTCGTAAATTCCAGATCGGTTTTGAGGTTTAGGAACTGAAATGACATATCTTTGCAATGATATGACACAAGGGAGAGGAGACCAGGGTGTGTGAGTGCAGGCGCGACATTGCTGACTTAGCCTCATGTCTATGTCTTGTTGATAGTACGGGAAGCAGCGGTTGGGACATAGGATGTCGTATTCATACTGTCAGACCAGCAACAGGATACCGCAGTTAGGATACACTGATGTTGGACATGGCGCACTGCGTATACAGGGTCATATTTCAGAAGATTTTATCCTGGCAAGCAATACTTATGCAAACGAAATGAAGCAATCCACACGTTATTAAGAATATAACATCTGCATTATCATATGACATCACCATGTGTATCTGAGTATAGGTTAGACAGGCACAGCCAGCATAGAGAATGTGCAGGCAATATCACTCATAACGAACGAGATTTAATAGCCATATAGTTTCGGCTTATAACATCTTTCTGTTGATGATATTTCTTTTGACAATATGTGCTGATTGAAGAACAAATAATAATTTAATGAATACATAAACAGGCCAGTGTTAATGAACACTTTTTGTGGTGTGCGCACATATCATTACTACATCATGTTTACTATTTAATTGTAATCTACTCCCACTCTCCCTCTGGACGCCACATCTGTTTCCATCCCAACAATAATAGGAGCTGTTGCCGGCATAGCGGTGGTCTTGGGGGTGGTCCTTGCAGTCATCATGATCAGGTCAGTTTTGTCCAGAACGGGTGAGGCCTTGATACCTCATGACACCAGTGTCAACCCCCATGCACATGTTGGAAGATCATAAATGCGTAGATATTCATTACAAAAGGTCCATTTTCTATTCATGAACATTTCCAATTTGTGTCCTTACATTTAGAAGCAGACGTGGGAAAAGTGATGGACGCCCAACTCACCAACCAGTCATTGCGGAAAACGCGAAACTCAAAGGTAGTTTTATCTTGTTGCATTACCCCCTTCATCAAATATGCAGTGGGAGACATTGGGATGTACATGAATGTCGGGTTTGATGAAGACGAGAAACCGTCATTGTCTTCAAATAAGACATCAGATAAACAAAGTACTGTACATGTAAGCGGGTACAGACATGTTACTGCAGTTCATTGAGCGAGCCGCGGTTCCTGGTCCTCTTGGTGAACATCGCCAGCAGACTGCAGGACGATGGCAGGGTTGACGTCATCAACAACATGCCACGTCTACGCTAATGTCTCTGTGGCCTCCATTCTCCCAGGTAGGACACGTCCACAACCTCATCGTTATCTCTCTTCGATAGCATCTTGATTGTAGGCACAGGTGACTTTAGAAAGGTGAATTACTGTAGATCCAACATATTAACATATTCATGATTAAACATGCATAAGCTTTAGGATGGTTTTTTATTAGTGTTGAGAAAAATGCCTCCATGCTAATATTACCACGTATCGAGCTATTCGAGCAACGTTGCATCCCTTGGGTACGCCAGAGACCTATGATGTCAGCACCATACCCGTGCTCACGTGTTTTACCAAGACATTGAACGTCTGAAACCTGCATCACTTCGGGTTTTCCTCCCACTTCAAACTCACACGCCGTGATAAAAACTGGAATACTGTTCAAAGCGGCGTTAAATCAAACTCATTCACTCACTAACTCTATCGTGTTGGCTTCCTTTTCAGGACGATGTCCACCTGTATCTGGAGTTTGCTCAACACCTACTGAAATCTCTTGGAGTTTATGCCAACGTGTAAAACAGTTGCTAACTTATAGCAGGACTCAATGGCAATATGGCAGTCAGACAGTCAGACAGTCAGACAAATGTATTCAGTAGTAAAAGCCACACCCACAAGACAATGATATGATTATTATAATATCATGCATGGTATTTATTTTAAGGAAGTGTTTTCTCATTTCTCATTAAAAACGTCTAAGTTAAGTATAGACCAATGATAAATATAGCGTCCGCCCGGAGAGCGGAAGGTCCGGGGTTCGATCCCCGGCCGCGTCATACCAAAAGATGTTAAAAGATGGTACTTGTTGTTACCCTGTCTGGCGCTCGGCATTAAGAGGTTAAAGCAAGGACTGGTCGGCTCGGAGTCAGTATACTGTGTCTGAGTGGGGTATTCATGTTAAACTGCGGCATGGTATCTCAGTGGGCTAGCACTATAAATCGGCATCAGTCCGGTCTAGTACAAGCAGACACACACACACACACTCACGTGCATGCACGTCGCTATATAAGTGCAATAATCATGGCCGCGACGTTAAACCTAATTTCACCTCACCTCACCTCTGTAGATTTCGTAAGGTGTATACAATTTTCAGTTGTCATCTGTATTAAATGGATGTATATATTGCTTTCGTATATGTGTAGCGTTTACATATATTCACCCCAAGGTATTCATCTTATACAAACGTCTAATTTTTCTTCAAACATAATGCTCAATATCTTTTATCATTAGGAATATTATTGTATTTCAACATGTTATCCAAATTATAATATCTAAATTTTGATAAATGCCACTTACAATCCGGAGGTATGTTTATTGGTTAGATATGATTCAGTTATAGTGATTTATTTATTGTTTAGGGGCGGACGGGGAGCCTAGTCGTTAAAGCGTCTGATCGTCACGCCTAAGACCAGGGTTCGATTCCCGACATGGGTACAATGAGTGTTCTCCGCAAATGCGAGTCTTGGTATAATTTGTCAGAGAGCCTTTGCTGAAATTCGCATATAAAACGTGTCAGCATCTCCCATGTTCTGCTGAATGCAGACTATACCAAACCCTAGACGAAATGAAATATGTTTAATTGAAGTAATCAATGTGTATGTCTTCCAGCTTCATCAACAGATTTAAGCATAATGTAAGCCTGTTATGGTAGTCCATTATTGTTGAGGTGAATATTTTTGGTCCACAATGTCCTTGCTCTTGTCATGTAAATATATTGAAGACATTGACCAGGAACCATGTTATTAGGAGTATTCTTATTAAGTCTGAGAAACGTTTCGCAGAATAAAGTTTGTGTCCCAAGATTTCAGCACCGTACCACAATATTGGAATTATGATTAAGTCATATATTTTGAAGTTGTCTTTATATGACATATATCCAAATTACTTTTGATAATTATTGATGTTAATGAGTGATTTCTTGACTTGAGACAGCTAGACAGCTAAAGGTTTTACTCCATTATAATTTGGGGGAGACACCATCCCTAGATAGCTTTAGAAGTTTACAACTTTTGATGTGTGCCTTTATATGTCCATTATTGTTAGTTGCTGTGAGGCCCCCCTCTTCTAAAGACAATATTTAGGTTTGATTTAAATTCACTTGTATTCCCGTAGAATCACAAACTGTTTCTAACACATTTACCTTCTCTTGAAATTGTAAAGCTGAATCAGCCATGTAAGATACATCCCCTGCATATCAAAGCACTGTGTACACTGCTGTGTTGTGATGTTAGAGGCAATTAAAGACTTCCTGAAAATATTCCACATAGTTCAGGGCTGTTCCTGACTTGTGCTAGCTCATGTTTTTTTGTTTATTATGATACGTTGTTCTCGTTATTGGAAATGTTTTCCTAAACAATTTCCTCAGTTGTCTGAAAATATCTACATTGTGATTAAACTCCCTGTGAGCTCACAAAGCAGCATATTCTCCATGTTATAAATCCTCAAGCTCTTGATCCCACCATGGTGCCTGCTGATATGGTAAATTAGACTGATGGAAAGGTGGTTATATATATAGAATACTAAACGAGCTCCCGTGTAATACCAATTTTATGAAAACAGTGAACAGTTGTGGTATCTGACTCGCTTTCGCTCGTCAGATACCACACCTATTCACGAGTTTCATAAAATTGGTTTTACACGGGAGCGAGTTAAGTATTTTATTTATTACTTGCCATTTATAACGTTTTTTGAATTTTACTGTTGACTATGAATAGGCTGACACATAAAAGATCCATGGCATAGTCCAACTGATTTTAACAGAATAATACTTTAAACACGTCAAAAGTTGAAACGTATGAATTTAATACCATACAACGGTCCACCTTTAGAATTCACAAAATTATCGTAGGGCTAAGACTATCGCAACTCACATACTTTAACTTAGACCAACGACTGTCGTTGCGCTTCCTTGTGGAACGGGTCTTTCATCTCCAAGTTTACAATAACGTCACAATACCCGATGACGTAATTTGTGGAATTTTGTTGGAAGATCCATCGGCGAAACAATGCCATATTACGTCAACCTAGCAACAAGGTTGCTGGGGTCATCGAGTGTGCATAAGCTCCTGTCAGTGATCTATCATCTCCACACGCAATGTCGTTGAATAAGCCAAGGGATGTGAAGAGCTTTCAATATTTGTTCGTGAAACGTGTTCCGAGAGTACATAAGCACGCGTTTTGGTATTACACAATGTGTAATACAGCTGTATGTTTATCAAACGGGTGATCTCTTTACGGGCAAGTAACAAATGTATGTTCTCTTGATATGACATGCATCAGTCTGATAAAGATCAATAATCACAAAGTCATCATTTACCCTGTAAAGTTCAAACGTCCATAAAATGGTCATAAAGGTTGATTAGAAATATTCCATGACACTTGAATTTCCACCATGTACACTTGTTGTTATCATTTTGGTCCTGACTAGATTGATTATGCTGTGTATATTGGTTCCCCTTTGAGACACATAGATATGTTTACAGATAACGTCAAATATAAGGGTAAATGGTTTGAGCGACTGACATATGGAGAAAGTTATGAGCTAGCGATATTATAGTCTCCTTTATTTGCACCACTGTGTATAATGCATGTGATTGGTCCATCAGTATCCTTGAATAATCTTCCATTAAGGGCGTGCATATCAAATTTGCAGCATTAGCCAGTTGCATTGTCTTTCGGTGATCTGGGCAATGTGCAATCATCAACTGAATAATCATCAGGGTCATTCATAATATGTTTGAATGTATCATTAGGTATATAATCAGGATAATCCTTCATTTAAGCATTGAAATCTCCTAAACGCATAATGTCCTGATCAGTATATCCTGTTACGTTCACAGCACATATTATCGCAGGCGCATTACGTCGCCGAGCATATGTTGTCACAGGAGAGTATATACCAAGGTTCACAGCACGTACTGTCGGTATTCGGCAGAGCAGAAAAAACATTAACTTGGAGATGACGATGTTGTGGATGATGATGGAAATGTTGATCATGATGAGTGAGTGAGTGAGTGAGTTTGGTTTTACGCCGCTTTTAGCAATATTGTTGATCATGATGATCATCATTCCATTTATAGAAAAATATGTTAGACTTGATTTTGTATCCTCCCGACATATAACGACGGGATGATACATAGTCGTCGGTATGTCAGTATGTCTGTCTGTCCGTCTGATTTTTTTTCATTTATCATTTATTGTAAATGTATATATCTTTCATTGTATCATTTATTTTCCAGGACCCGAGAAGATCCGGAGTAGAATAGCTATTAGGCGATTATGCTTGTCGTAACAGGCGACTAACGGGATCGAAAGGTCAGGCTCGCTGACTTGGTTGATGCATGTCATCGTATCCCAGTTGTGTGGATCGATGCTCATGATATCTATCACTGGGTTGTCTGGTCAAGACTAAATTATTTACAGATCGTCGCAATATAGCTGGAATATTGCTGAGTTCGGCGTTGAACAACATACAAACTAACATTTTATTTCCAGAGTATATCTCGAACACTATATAATCTAGCTTTACGAAACGTATTGTTCACATTGAACAATGGTGCCTGTTGCTATTTAGAGACTTAGAGATGTTGGACAGTTTCCATGGAAACGTGATGAACATTGACGGGTAGTGGCATTTTCGGAGCATGGGCCTCTTTTCACAGGGCCTCTGTTCATTTATGCTACTGTATTAAACAACTGTCATCAACAAATCAACCTGCGTTTAGTGATTCATTCACCTAAACCACTCCGGTTATATATATCTAAAACTATCGAGCCTAGCATATCTCTTAAATTTACTTTCAGAATACTTTCTGTACATGTAAATTTGCATAAATTTGTTTTTGCATTTCCATATAAAACAGTTTAAGATCATATCCACTAGAAAGAACAATTACATCTCCAAATCGTAAACTGAGGGCAAATGAAAGATAACATAACGGTGTCCGCATTAACAATATCCCGAATCATCCAAAAATATATAACTTCTATGGCCTTTCAAATCACTGCTCAAATCACTGCACCCCCCGGCATATATTGTCGCCGGCGATACAATGTGACGATTAGCGACAATACATGTATGTGCCGTGAACGTTGCCGTGAACTTAGCCAGTGACAAAGTATGCCCGGCAACAATAAATGCGGTAAGATACCCACTAACGCCCTTCAAGGTAAGATGTAAGCGAATGAATTCCGTCGAGATCTTTGTATTGCTTTCTTTGGCTAGACATCGGGAGAAAGGTAATCAAAGAATATGAGTAAGTCCAATTTCATTCCCAACACATGTTTTGAGATGTGGACAACACAGAGTAAACAGGGATTTTATTTGAGGACGATCGGGATGTTCTCTTTACACACTTGACGAGCGGTATAAATCATGTAGATGATCCGTATTATTGTTTGAGTTGTATTTAACTAGGTAGTAAATTGTGACTGTTTTTGCTTGAAATGGAGTGAATATTATTTTGTACAGGGAGTCATTTGTGTGTTTATTCCTATCACGCTTGGAAGCGGGATCATACTAGTTTTCATTAATATGTACAGGTGTTGACATACTTAAATATACATATTTGACTCATTAAAATGCATTGCTGATTCAATGACTATGTTTCATGGTGGGAAAACCACGAAACCTTGACATTTCAACAGAGGTCACCCAAAATGTATGGTAAATCTCGTCGAATCCAAATCATACATACAGTCTTGTGCATGTACACATTGTGTTTCACACAAAATGAACAATCATCGATTCATCGACAAGAGCATGCAAAACAGCCCTAGTTGCAAATTAAAGTTGTGTTACAAATGTGAATATCTATACCATACAATACTAATACTTTCTGAAATGTTTTGTTTTTTAGACGGGGGCACGGGTTGCCCAGTCGTCCAGAGCTCCGCAATTCGGTGTGCAGAGTTGCGTCCCTTGGGCACCCAAGAAACATTTGAATTGCGCTTCGCCCCGATTATATTGTAAGGTTTGTGAGCACCAAACCCATCCTCACTTGTTTCACCAAAGTGGTGAACGCCTGAGACCTGCACATGAATCACTTCGGGCTTTCCAAACACATTCAGCTGACACGCCGTGATGTGACTGGAGTAAACAGCGTAAATCAAACTCACTCAATCACTCACTCTGAAAGAAAACAATTCAATCATCCAACTGTGTTATGAATGTAAATGAAGGAATCATAAAATTATTGCATAAATTGTTAGGTACTACCAGTTACCACAGGAATCTGAAGTTCTGATGAGAATAATAAAACTGTACATTATCTCATACTCTCTCTGTTTCTCTCTTTCTGTGACAAATGTAGCGATTGTAATCATGAAATAGCAATCAGCAATGCCACAGCGATAATGTGCAGTGGCAGCAAAAACACAGGACCAACGAGGAAAACAACTTCATGGGGTTAATTGTCAGCCTGCAGTCTCTGTAAACATAAATATCTTGAGATTAAAGTCATTTTGCATGTATGGAATGAAAAAGATCACAGGCGTCTTTCAGAGTACGAAAGGCGACGGATAAGGCCACACATTATTCGGCGCTTTTCATGGTCCATGCAAAAACATTGTCTACTGTTTGTGAAATTATGCCAAACTGTCTCATTAGTTGCGCGTACAAGTACACCCTGTCATAGAGTCAAAGGTACAGTATATACAAAATGCTTCGGACTCAAAATACGGACTCCGGGGGCAATTCAGAGGACCCCCACACCGAACATGACAGGATACATGATTTATTAATTGTGTCGACATGCCCATACATGGTGTGAGTGAAGATTATTTCATTATGAAATGCAAAACCTAATAACCTTACAAAATGCAATGTGTTTAAAAGATGGCACTTGTTGTAACCCTGTCTGGCGCTCTGAATTAAGGGGCTAAAAATACCTGGTCATCAGTATACTGTGTCTGAGAGGGGCATTCATGCTAAACTGTGACATGGTATGACAGAGGCAAGCTCTATGCAATCGGCATGAGTCCGGACTAAACTCACGGGCAAAAAAACCCGCTGACTTCTAATATTCGCATCTAATAAAGACATATGAAAAATTATGTCAACAGATATCATTTTATTTTACAGAAACAACAATAGACATCAGGTTTACGAACTCTGACAGCGACGTGATGATATGTTCAGGAATTATGAGCATTTTTGGAAGAGGTGTTTGACTGTCCATAATTCGATTATTTTCTTCTTCTTGTCAAACAATAACACACCTGAAAATCACAATTATAGTCAATATCGAGTGTGTCCACCTCTAGCACGTATGCACTCCCTGACGCGACGTCGTACTGATGTTACCAGTCTCCTCACAATAGCTGGAGTGATGAGACGCCACTCTTCTTGCTGTGCCTGTGTCAAGGTCTGTCTGTCATGTGGGAGATGCTGACGTTGCCGAATACGTCTCCCAAGATGGTCCCAGAGGTGTTCTATTGGATTCATGTCAGGGGATCGGGCTGGCCACGGGAGAATTTGTATGTTGTTTGCATTCAAAAAGTCTCTTGTAACACGTGCAGAATGTTGAGTGGCGTTATCCTGTTGCAACAGCGTTCTGGAATTATTCTGCAGGAATAGAAGAACGGCTGGTGTAAGGACCTGGTTGATATAGCCGTTAGCGTTGAGGTTACCATTTATAACCACCAGGTCGATCTTGGTCTCACCGCAAATACCGCCCCAGATCATCACACTGCCAACGCCATGGGGGTGCACTTCCTGAACGAAGCAACGTGACGTACGTTCGCCTCTACGCCGGTAAACTCGCAATCGGCCGTCAGCACTGAAAACCTGGAACCTGCTCTCATCGGTAAACAGCACTCTGTCCCAATGTCGTCTTTGCCAGCGTTGCACTGTACGAGACCACCTCAATCTGTTGAGTCTATGTTGTCGGGTCAAGGTCATTCCCCTCAAAGGTCGATAAGCTCTCAAACCAAAATGGCGGAGACGTCGGACTACAGTCCTGCTGACGGTGTGTTGGAAAGCATTTTGTGCTGATGACGTCACAGTGAGGAATCTGTTACGTAGGTGCAACATACGCAAATAGCGGTCTTCGTTGGGCGTGGTTACCCGTGGTCTTCCACTTCGTGGTTTGTCTGATGTCTGGACAGTATCTCTAAAACGTTTCACCATTTTCTCGATGGTGGTTTTGTGACAGTTCATGATTTCTGCAAACTCTGGTCTGAGTTTCACCCATCTGCAACATTCCTATTGCTCTCTCTCTCTCGCTGCTCAGACGTCAAACGTGGCATTCTTGTAGGTGAAATCTAAACGACTCAATGCTACAAAAGGTTTCTGTGCACAATTTATACCTCAATCTAGCACGAAATTTTCCTTATGCATTTTTTACAAAAAGAGGGAAAAAACGCATTTCTTCGAAATCACGTGCTGCAGATTCGCCACGACCCCTAGGAAATAATTGGTGCGTTTGGGAGAATGTTTTTATATGGTATCGAATCATGGTTTTAGGTTTTGATCAAAACTGTGTCAACGTTTATAAAACCAGGGTTTCTTTTGACCGTGAGTTTAGTACAAGCACACACACACACACACACATTCATGCTAAACTGTGACATGGTATGTCAGAGGCAAGCTCTATGCAATCGCCATGAGTCTATGCTAGTACAAGGACACACACACACACACACACACACACACACACACACACGCACGCGCGCGTGCGCGCATGCACTTGGCACTGAATATCCAGCACATATTCCAACCATCACCATACAGGCGTTTACATGTGGTAGTCATCAATTCCGTCACCTCGTGGTGTTGGATACATAAAAGTATTTCTCAACCCTGGGCACTGGGGTGTTTCTACATAACAACTGGTATCATCAAGTTGGAGATCCAGAACAAAAAGTACCCCTCTCTCCCAACAGGAGCAATATACCTTCCCTCCATGATGCACGATTTTCGTTGACTGCCATTGTAAAAGTTTTATTTTGTAAAGGTCTGTAGTGATAAAATCATACAATTTATTCCCGTGTGGATCGATATTTAGCCCTGACAAGAGAAAATATGGGTCAACGAATGTACCAATGATGTTTCCCAAATTCGAAAACTATTTACTTCAACGTAGTAACACAGACCATCCCTCGTAAGTGATCAAAGCACAAACTATATTTTCTACTCAATTCTCTCTTTGAAACTGTTTTATCTTTGTAGCATTCTCCCGTTTGTTTTCAGCCGTATTATGTAATAAATGTATGTGAGGGCCATCTCCAGGTCGACCAACGCGTTGCGTTGTCCTTCTCGCTGCCCTCTCGAGTAAATGACTCGAGTTTGCCTCCAGATGTAACCTGCTGGACCGTGATCACCTACGCGTTGTGAGGCACCATCATCAGCTGGATGTGAGACCCCTTGATCACCTGCAGGAAGTTGGGCATCTTGAATAGTAATTGCATCAGCAAAACATTCGATATATTTTAGACATCGGCGTGACTCGTTCACAGAATGACGTTAAGCTTAAGCACAGTGCACTCTCTTGTTGACGGACCATACGGATACGGTCCATATGGGTGCTACATACAGAATTAGTGGCTGTTGAGCTAGTGACAGTTTGAAATGTGTTATGCAAACCAACCTTCCTAGGATCAAGAGGATTTAGGCGTTGTCTTTTAATCACTCGCAGGTGTACAATGTCTCCAGTCAAGGATACAGTTTGGGTGGCTATATCTGGTAAATAAGAAGTTTTCAGAACCCACACAGCAGTTTCAGGCATTTTGACATACTGAGTTTCACAAATAATAAGTTTCCCCGCCCATGTCACTGTCCCCTTGCCATGGTATATGCAGGAACGTGTTCAGACTTTGAAAACATTCAAACACTTTGTTATGACAGAAACATGACACCAACGTTCCCAATACACAGTAAATGGTAGCGCTTATCTTTTTGCACGCATAAGCTATCCGTATAGAACGTACGGTATAAGTTTACTGGTGCACAGACGCGCCGCCATGGAGGGGGCCAGACTCGTTGTCCTTCTCTGTGTCTATGTGCTTCGCTTTATATCAGGTAGCCGTCTAGCTTATAACTTAGGAGGAACATCTTTTGCGTAAGTTGTAACATGGAAATGGATTTGAATGGCCACACGGATATGTAATCAGCGATGTGGTTTAATTCTCTCTCTCTCTCTCTCTCTCTCTCTCTCTCTCTCTCTCTCTCTCTCTCTCTCTCTCTCTCTCTCTCTCTCTCCTACGACTTCCTTTGTGTCTCTTGGGTGGGAATGAAAAACATGTAAACTACTTCCTTGGTGTCTATTGGGCGGGAATGTTATACATGTAAACTACTTCCTGGATGTCGATTGAGCGGTAATGCAATACATGTAAACTGCTTCCTTGGTGTCTATTGGGCGGGAATGAAAAACATGTAAACTACTTCCTTGGTGTCTATTGGGCGGGAATGTTATACATGTAAACTACTTCCTGGATGTCGATTGAGCGGTAATGCAATACATGTAAACTACTTCCTAGGGGTCTATTGTATATATATATATATATATATATATATATATATATATATATATAGCTTGATTGTATCAGTGATAACATATATGGGGGTTCAGGGTGTTAAGGAAGGTACACAAGAAGTGGACATCCACTTGGGAACCAATTGTTCTCCCCTTCTTGTAGATCTGATCTTTTATGCATATGTATAGAAATTTCTTCTTGGATTGGCAAAATAGTATTTGGCCAAACATTTTAACTTATTCGCCAGGTATATCGATGATCTGTCAGTCAAATAACTATCAACAAGCCAATTATTTTCCACTGATTTATCTACCTGAACAAGCAATAAAAATGAAACCATCTGATATGCTTCATATTCAGATTTGTGAATAAGAGTCAAAGTGACAAAACACTCTCCAGTTGACTTTATGATAAGAGGGGTGGTATTTTAACTTTCCCTTTACGCCAACCAATATTCCAGAAGCTCTAGCCTATGATGTCCACATTTCACAACTTTAATGTACAATCGGGCATGTGTGATCATGGTTACAGAAACATTCATGACCTCACCAAAGCTTCCTAAACGATTTGTGATAGACGTGCAGAGAATATTTCGAAATTATAGTAATCATTGGTAAAAATAATGTCCATAAGTATCTTTGTTTTCAAGGTGTATTTGTTGGGATTTGATTATTGTTTTACTTCCTCCCTTCAGGTCAGTGACTTTTATACCATTAAAATATAACCTTTCGCACCCTGGATCCAAACTTTTAGATGTCATCTCAACTAAATATGATTATTCCAGGGAGTTTAAAAAGTTCGGAAGTGGAATATCAGGGTGCAGTATATAATCTGCGACGTTTGTAGAACAAATCCACACTGCTTCCATCTCTTTAAACATGAGCGGACTGTGAAAAAATATATTTAAAAAATCCGAATCATCCGGTACTAGGAGAAAAATATTCTTTTATCCTTCACATCCTTTAACATATTAAACCCGGAATACTACGGACAGTATTTCACACTTTACCTGTAATTATAAGGTCACAGGTCGGACGTTTACAACCGTCACATTATGAGACACAACTAACATTGGATATTCAGGAGCATGGGACACATTTATAGACGAAGATTTCATTTTGCATCTTCAAAGAATTTCCCAGCATCAATTGACATTTGTGATTGGTTATTACAAGTGCTTATTATGCACTCAGCACACCCTGAATACAAGGTTCTGCAAGGCTAACGTTCACACAGTGATACTGCCTCAGTCAAATACGGAATACTGGACAACGATATTGAGTTGGTCACTTTCTAAGAGATGTCGCCACTCGGTAAAGGTTATTTCAACGGTACACACACCTTTGTGTCTGGGCAACCACAGTGCCTGCAGGGTTAGTATTAATATATCTGGTTGACAGTTACATAAAGTCACCTGCACACGAGCACATGGTAGCCTGCTGCACAGGAGCACATGGTTGCCTGGCCATGGTTTTACAGCTCCCACCAAGGAGTACTTCCGTATTACTACAAAATTGATATCCATTCTCCTATGTCCTTATGTGTCCAGGTGCAGGTCTCTCCCGAAGATTCTGTTGATGTAACACGTCAACGTCAGTGAGTAACCAGTGTCAACCAGTGTAGATTATCCGACGAAACAGTTTGCACTAGGCGTAAAGGGCAAAATAGCGGTAAAAGTATATGAATGTATCACTGAAGATAAGTGATGACAATAGGTGTTAGTGAATCGGGTCAACGTACCGTGCCGTACTGGTAGCAAGCGTCATGGACATGATTTGCAAAGATAAGTACGTGTTTGTTTGATCTAAGGCCGCACAGCAGTACCCCTGCCATGTGAAGGTCGTTGATCGAGCATTGATCTACACAATTGGATATGATGACATCAATCCTGACAGCCCACCTCCAACCCCAATCTCGTTAGTCACCTTTACCGAGCTGCTGAAGACCTATTCTCTACGCTGTGACCAAAATAAAGTGTAACCGCACACACAATTTCTATGTTGTGCTGATAGTGTCGCCATCCTCTTATATGCTATCATGAAACTGCGGTTAATTAATAATGCAGGGAGAATTTAATACTGACACATAATGCACACCTTCGTCTGTAATCATTACTTATCTGCTATTTTGTTTGAATTAAATAATAGCATATAGGTTATAGCCCCCCTCCCCCGCACCCCCACCCCTCCGCCGAGTGGTGAAAAAGTCACGCCATGTATAAAAGTCACCCTTGATTTGTAGTATCTCCAATAGACATGTCGTTTTCTGCAACGAGTAATGTAAAATAATATTTCCGTGTCCAAGCTGGTCATGATATGTATGTCGTTAAATGATATTATTGTTTCATTCGGAAATGTCGATTGACCTCATCTATATAAACCCAGGATTGTTCTTAATTGAAATCCTCATAAATTCAAAAGATTATTACACAATGGAGTTACATTGCATATATATACACCACACAGTTGATGTGCAGTGAGCGAAACGTTTAGCACAGTTTGGCCGGGTATTTTACTTCCTCGTTGCTCAACATGGCGGGTGTCAGGATACTCGGTGTGGTGGTGCTAGTGGGATGGATACAGCTAACATCGGGTGAGTAGATCAGATTGGTTTATCACGATGACAATATGTGTGCATTCCTCAAGTATGTGTACATCACTTACAGTTAGCAACTGTTTATTTGTGTACACCGAGGCTCATTCGTTAGCAAGTCCTGCACTTTTTTGATATGGAATATGCGTCTAACGAAACAAGTTTTACATCTGATCTATATATAGGTGACCCAGGTCTACCATTTGAAGATGCAATAACAACAGTGTTGAAACTCAGAAACTGACGTGTTTATATGCCAGCCCACCATACAGAGGATATTGTGAAGAAGTTTTCTCAGTTAATTGATTAGTCCTACCTGCCGTGTTACATTAGGATATGGCATGGATGAATGATTTAATTCAGAAACGTGTTGTATTCGATCCGTTCAAAATCAAAAGCTAAGCAAAGATTGTAAAAATAACAATAACTAATATATTATCCATTACGTCTACAACTCACTGTTGTTTCGAATGTTGGTTGCGCTCAAAGCCTTTGTTTATGTTGGAGTAGGGGCGGTCGGGTAGCCTAGTGGTTAAAGCGTTCGCTCGTCATGACGAAGACCCGGGTTCGATTCCCGACGTGGGTACAATGTGTTAAGCCCATTTTTGGTGTCCCCCGTCGTGATATTGCTGGAATATTGCTAAAAGCGGTGTAAAACCATACTCACTCACTCAGTTATGTTGGAGTGAGACCAAAAGAGCAAGATACACATAGATATAAGACACATACTTATGGTTGCTATGAATCGTAGAAACTAACTTATTCTATGGACATCGCCAAACGTCAAACTTGACAGCGGTAAAGATGCATCTTTGCATTGTTCAAATTAACCACCTTCAAAGATTTCGATATAATGTGTCTCGTGTGAATTTATGTTGAAGGATCCGAGCCGATGTAGATAGATAAACTGCTCGATTGTATTGTAGTCTACTGTCATCGAAGGGAGCAATGTCGGTTTATGTATGTCTGTGCTATCTGGACATCCAAAACAATGTATAAACAGACCACAACTTGTATATTTGCACCAAAGCATGAAGGATCAAAATACAGTTTACATTTCCTTTTTCGACAAACCTAAGCAATGAAATAGTTACAAAACATGCTATTTTGGTCTGTCATTTACCACTAATGTCACTTAGGTGGCAAAAACAAATGCATTTTACCAGATATATATACCCCGATGTCCAGTCAGGCATAGCAAGGAGACCTGGGTGCCGTTTCACGAAAGCGTCTTAGCGCTACGACCTCCTAAACCACGTCGTAAAGCACCTCTTAAATATGTGTGCCGTTTCACAAAGAACTCCTAACTTTACACCCCATCGTAAACAACCTCCTAACCTACGATAGGTTAGGGGCACTTGTAACTAGCTTAGGACATCCTAAGTCAGCGTCTGATATGGCGACACTATTGAGAATCAAACAATTTTGAACAGGAGAAATATTAGGCGAGAGCGAATATTCAGGGATAGTGTTGGATACTATGATCGACACAGAACTGATTGCCAGGTATCGCTTTCCTCGGCATAACATCCTACAGCTAGTTGATCGGGTCAGCTCGGAGATCTCTCGGCCGACCCAACGTTCGTGTGCCTTACCTGTCCATGTTCACTAAGACTCCCCATAGATCCGGATTAGTATTCCTCTACTGTAACCCATACTTGTCATAAGAGGCGAGTTACAAGATCGATTGGTCAGGCTCGCTGACATGGTTGATACATGTCTCGTATGCAACTTTCATAGGAATATGTGCTGCGTTATACAACAAATAAAAAACATCAATAGTCAAGTCATCTCAAGACCGCGGTTCTGTCATGCCTACCCTTGGATCCTACAATCCCTACACCAGGGTCCTTTAAGCCCAACTCTAGGGAATCCCAGGGTCCTATTATTCCTACCCCAGGATCCTATTATCCCTATACCAGGGTCATAAGATCTTTACCAAAAAGGTATTGTTTGGTATTGTAAAATCACTCAGGAATGTACAACCATTTGATTATAAAGTTTTTTACAAGATTTTTGATACCAAAGGAGCACAAATATTGTTATATGGAGCGGAAACTTGTGGCTTTAATAAATACAAAGAAATTGAACAGATCCATTTATTAGCATGCAAAAAAAATTTTGGCGTTAAGTCTTCGACATCCGATCATGTCATAAGAGGCGAGTGCGGTTGATATCCTTTGTACATTTCAGCATATAAGCATTGTATTACTTACTGATGTAAGGTTATATCTATGCCTAATAGTCGTTACCTAAGAAAGAGCAATAATCTGTTGTATAAAGAAGCTGTAAATGGCAAAATTAATTCGATAGCCAGTTTAAAATGCCTTATATAAATTTCAGTTTCTTATCCAAAACCATTTGTATTTGAATTTGTATCACGATTAAAATACATGCATGAACAAGAATGGCATTCAGATTTTGCTAGTAATCCCAAAATGCATACCTATTCTTTATTCAAATTAAATTTGTGTGTTGAACCGTATCTTCTAAATATCAATATTGATAAATGTCGTACTGCGCTTTCCAGCTATCGTTGTTTTGCTCATACACTCCATATTGAAACGGCGAGATATCATAATGTCCCAACAGACGAAAGACTTTGTAACATCGGTAACATTTGTCTTATCGAAAACAAATACCATTTTCTGTTAATTTGTAAAACATATAACAATCTTAGAATCAAATATATTCCGGGAAAAGATTATGTCCAACCTACATTACATAAATTTAACATATTGTTATCAGCATGCCATGCTGAAACCATGAAAAATCTCTCATTATATATATATTCCATGCCATGAACATCAGAAGCTCGTTAATGACGTTCTTCCAGACAATACAATGAGGAAGGGGGAAGGGTTCGCCCAATGCCCAATCCCCACTGTAACCGATCAACAGCCAAACCTGTTATGAGGTCTCAGATTAACATTGGATTGACGTTTATTCAGACGTCGCCAGACACGACCACGCCTTCAACTACTCGGGACTTATCTGAAAACATGACACGTGACCAGCGACGATTGCCCTAGTTTCGCGTTGTGTAGGCCATTGACGTATGTTGGCAATATGAAGATCTGTAAGTGGTGGCACAACACGTGGCCGTCGAACATGAAGATGAGCTGCATGTAGACGGTTGCCCGATAAAAGTTGGAAGCAATTTGATTCACCGTTTGAGCTTGATTTCGTGAAGCCTGGTTTCGGATCAATCGATTCCGTACACTTGTCGTTGTCCTGGGTAGCCCTGAATGGGGTCGATCGTCAACGTTTTGGGTTTATTTTACTTGTTCCATAGTGTGCTAATCACAGACTGTGATACATTGAACGTATTTGGAACTGCACGCCAATAGCGCCTCGACACTCCGCGCTTTTCAGGCGCATACATAAACAGTGAATGGAATCAAGTAAATCACTGAATGATGAGAAGAATTAATTAGATTGACATCAATAATTACCAACAGAGATTAATCGCCCTTCACTGAGAGAGTCAAAATCAGGAGTAACACCCTTCGCAGGTTACGACAGTATAGGTTTTGTTGGTAGGTTTTACTGACATGAACGGTCTTGCAAAGAATGGTTGTTGCCATCACGTGTTGTCTTCATACCTGGTACAATCTACGATAATAGATTGTAAGTGCTCTTCTTTCAACTACTGTTAGCAAAGCATGTTCACAAGTCAAAGCACACTTTGGTTACAGGTTAAAAATGTTTTGGAAGCATGCTTGGAATACACCCTATTGCTGTCACGTTTGAAACAATAGTATTTGTGATGTGAGCCTGCACGTTAAGGTTTCACAGAGATTGACATATCTCTATCAGGGATAAAACTTAATCATAAAGGGATAATCCATCCACTTGTTCTTTTGTGTAGTGGGTGTAATCAACAAGAACAATAATCGGTGCAGCATACACTGAATAACATTGTTACTGTTTGTGAACGACTGACATATATTTCTAATAAGGTTTTACTGTCCCATATTTGGAGAGCTGTAAATGAATCCAAGGGTCCGAACGGCATCAACTGCATTGGCCATCTTAGCAATATAATATCCAGTAAAATACGATAATCATATTTTTTGATGACGTTTTCTGAAGTCACTTTTTACAAGATTCGTTTAAACACTTAACAACTAAGAACTACATGTATGTAACAAAACATACCGAGTAATTGAATCGATGAAGAATCAACAGGTTAACTTAACTTATGTTACCCTCTCACATATCGTCGAAGAAGACACATTTTAATCGTGTGCATATCAGTATGATTTATGTGGAAGACATTGAATGGGACGAATGCAAAATAAATTTAAGTTATTTTGCATACATTCTTTTATAGCCTTCAGTACATCCCTAACCGAGAGCTCACGGGCAGGGTTTGAATAACAGTTAGGATTCGGCCTACTTTGAAAGCACGTGATATTATACATGTCCATTGTAGCATATTTAAGTATGAAGGTCAACTTCATTCTCATGGTCATACGTTCACTACATATGCAAATAGTTCTGATTATCTGTGTACACATGCTTGTTGGATCTAGCACCAACAAGTGAGGTGACGTAGAAAATTCATTTTAGATTATTACACTAATAGTAATTTGTGTGTGTGTGTGCGCGCGCGCGCGTGTGTGGGTGTGCATGCGCTCGTACTAGCCCGGTTTTCATGCCACGGTTTAACATGGACACCCGACGCAGTGTACTGGACTCTGAGACGGCAAAACAGTGATGTCCTTACAGTGTGAGTAATGTCATTAGACTGGAAGTGATTTCATTAGACTCGACGTGCTATCAATAGACTTGAAGTGATATCATTAGACAAGTAATGTCAAAAGAGTGGAATGTTCACTTTCGCCTCATGGCCCGCGATCCAACCACTCAGGTGTCTGTGTAATCTCGAGGTACATGCAGCTCGAGTGGCACTGTTGTATTCAGTATATTTGTAGGAGTACACAACCTCAGTTTACTTGTATCATTGACCCAAGTGACAATGACCCATTGGGCAAGGGGGCCATCAACTATCATCAGATGACTCCACGTGGCATGGGCTGTTTGACGGCTCGACACTGCCAACAAGAACACGACACTTAGCAGAAGCCAATAATTCGCGTTTGATGAGCCACCGGAAAGTAACAATGTGGAGGTATACTACGATACATACACGAACACACGGGAGACACAGGACGGGACGCGCTATGATGAACAGTCTACCTGCATAATGATATACACGTACGGCTGTATCTACATGAGGGCTTTGGTTAAACACAATCTGCGCGTGACCAACACGTGGTCATATGATAATATGCAATCTACAAATGTAACTAAATGCATATCATCAACACGATACTGTTGTATTGCACGATAATCATATAACCACAGCTAAATTACTATATAAATATCGGTCTATGATACATGTTGTGTCTATGTGTACGTGATGCAGTGTACACATGACATGATGCCTGAAATATTGGTATATGACCTAGCCTTGTGTCACATGCAGAAGATGGATAATTTTAAATATGGCGGCCTGCACCAGAGCACTTGCTTGGTCTGGTCAGTGTTCAACAGCTTCCAGCAAGAAGTACTTCTACATTGTTACTCATTGACATCACATTCTCCTCTATCGTGACGTGACCGGATGTGGGTCTCTTCTGATAATTGTTAGTAACGATATGGCTGAAATATTGCCGATGTGTCTATAAACCATAACTCACTCACTCTTATGAATTGTTATCTGCTGTTTGTCATATCAGTTAAAGTCAATCTGCTGTACCCGGAGCTTTCTTGCACTTCTTGACAACAATGGCTGCCAATCTCTTTATCCTGCAATGTTAGGTTGATCTGAGTGAGTGAATCAGTAAGTCAGTGAATGAGTCAGTCTGTGAGTGAGTCAGTCTGTGATTGGGTCAGTGAGTGAGTCAGTAAGTGAAGTTTTAAGCCACTTTTAGCAATATTCCAGCAATACCACAGCGGGATAATGATCTCATTGCAACAGTAACTTGTAGGCCATAAGACACATATCACTTATGGATATATGGATATATTCCACTACAACAAATAATGCATGGTTACACCAACGAGGTTTTAATTTTTTTTCTGGATAAAAACATAAAGGCTGCGTTTCATCATTCCCATGCAGCTACTTAGACATATTTCATTAATCAGTACCGCAATGAGATTAAAGCTTTCCTTCTAGAATCTCTTTTTCGCGTTTATTGAGAATCTGTAAAGAAGCAAAATGCGTTGTGTGAGGACACTTTTCCCGGTCACGGGAAATATTCAAAGAACAATAAATACAAAGGTTTAACCCAGAGCCCATGAAATAAAATGAGTTTGATTAAAACTCAGCTGCGAGAGAGGACAAGTGGCACTTACATGTCGAGAGAGAAACATGTGCACAGTGCAGTAAACATGGCACGTCATAACCATAAGAGTGCTGCACTAGTCCAGGGTGAAATGTGTGACAAGTACGCGAGACTCGGGCTACTTACTGCTGAAATGTAAAGTAGTCTTCCATATCTTAGTTTTTAATCAGGAAATATCCTCATAGTCCCACGGTATGTGTACATGACTGAAGGATATATCGCATACATGTCCCCCATGAAACAAGTTTTGCAAGTGATTCATGTATAGGCGACCCCAGCCATACTCTGACATGACTAATGCAACCCCCCGCCAGACGCCCTTTGTATATATCAGGCGAAATAGATATGGTGTAAATAATAGGGGATTGCCTAAAAGTCGGGCCGGGCCGGGCCAAGACGGACCAAAGTGTTATTGGCTAATTACTTAATTATCGGCGATAATATCTACATATTATTGATGCAACATACACACATGACACTACTGAACAATCACCAATCCAAAACGGGCAGCATAATTAAGTAATTCGGAGTAAATCACTTAAAAACTAGAAAGTGGAGCTATGTGTTAGCGTCGCTGATCTAGGTAACATGTAAAAGAGCAATCGTTAAACGAAATAGGATTTGACACGTATCAAATACTTCTAGCTATCGTCATACGAATTTCCATCTGTCGGCATAGCGTTTATATTATAGGAACGTACTATATCTAAGTAAATACCACTTTATAACGTCACTGTTCATCGTATTTAAAGCAGACACGTTGGTTAAAGTAGACCTCTTCTCCCTATACTCTCGACAGTCACACAGATCGCCCCGACTTGGCCCGGGCTGTCAAAATCAACTTTAAACAGACAGATTTATCTTTAAATGTGATTACCTCTATAGATTAGTGTTATATCTACATATACACCACTTTATAATGTCACAGATCGCAGTATTTATAGAAAACAAGGGGCTCAAAGTGAAGCCCTTTTCCCTCTACATTCTCAACATAGTCTCTATCAGAAGTGTTTGCCTTGTGTTGAGTCCGATTGGCCCGGGCTGTAAAAATCAACTTTAAACGCACAGATGTATCTTTAAATGTGATTAAACCTATAGACCAGTGTTATATCTACCTATACACCAATTTTTAATGTCACAGATCGCAGTATTTATAGAAAACATGGGGCTCAAATTGAAGCCTTTTTCCCTCTACATTCTCAACATAGTCTCTATCAGAAGTGTTTGGCTTGTATTGGGTCTGACTTGGCCCGGGCGGTCAAAATCAACTTTAAACGCACAGATGTATCTTCAAATGTGATTAAATCTATAGATTAGTGTTATATCTACATATACACCAATTTATAATGTCCAGGTGTATCGCATTTAAAGAAATCTGCGCCGTTAAAGTGAAGCATTTTTACTGTATTTTCTTAAAAAAATCCAAGTCAGAAATGTTCGGTCCGACCTGGCCCGGGCTGTTAAAATCAACTTAAACCTCACAGATGTATCTTCAAATGTGATTAAATCTATAGACCAGTGTTATATCTACCTATACACCAATTTATAATGTCACAGATCGCAGTATTTATAGAAACATGGGGCTAAAAGTGAAGCCCTTTTCCCTCTACATTCTCAACATAGTCTCTATCAGAAGTGTTTGGCTTGTGTTTGGTTCGACTTGGCCCGGGCGGTCAAAATCAACTTTAAACGCACAGATGTATCTTCAAATGTGATTAAATCTATAGATTAGTGTTATATCTACATATACACCAATTTATAATGTCCAGGTGTATCGCCTTTAAAGAAATCTGCGCCGTTAAAGTGAAGCATTTTTACTGTATTTTCTTTAAAAAATCCAAGTCAGAAATGTTCGGTCCGACCTGGCCCGGGCTGTTAAAATCAACTTAAACCTCACAGATGTATCTTCAAATGTGATTAAATCTATAGACCAGTGTTATATCTACCTATACACCAATTTTTAATGTCACAGATCGCAGTATTTATAGAAAACATGGGGCTAAAAGTGAAGCCTTTTTCCCTCTACATTCTCAACATAGTCTCTATCAGAAGTGTTTGGCTTGTGTTGGGTCTGACTTGGCCCGGGCGGTCAAAATCAACTTTAAACGCACAGATGTATCTTCAAATGTGATTAAATCTATAGATTAGTGTTATATCTACATATACACCAATTGATAATGTCCAGGTGTATCGCATTTAAAGAAATCTGCGCCGTTAAAGTGAAGCATTTTTACTGTATTTTCTTAAAAAAATCCAAGTCAGAAATGTTCGGTCCGACCTGGCCCGGGCTGTTAAAATCAACTTAAACCTCACAGATGTATCTTCAAATGTGATTAAATCTATAGACCAGTGTTATATCTACCTATACACCAATTTATAATGTCACAGATCGCAGTATTTATAGAAACATGGGGCTAAAAGTGAAGCCCTTTTCCCTCTACATTCTCAACATAGTCTCTATCAGAAGTGTTTGGCTTGTGTTTGGTTCGACTTGGCCCGGGCGGTCAAAATCAACTTTAAACGCACAGATGTATCTTCAAATGTGATTAAATCTATAGATTAGTGTTATATCTACATATACACCAATTTATAATGTCCAGGTGTATCGCCTTTAAAGAAATCTGCGCCGTTAAAGTGAAGCATTTTTACTGTATTTTCTTTAAAAAATCCAAGTCAGAAATGTTCGGTCCGACCTGGCCCGGGCTGTTAAAATCAACTTAAACCTCACAGATGTATCTTCAAATGTGATTAAATCTATAGACCAGTGTTATATCTACCTATACACCAATTTATAATGTCACAGATCGCAGTATTTATAGAAACATGGGGCTCAAAGTGAAGCCCTTTTCCCTCTACATTCTCAACATAGTCTCTATCAGAAGTGTTTGGCTTGTGTTTGGTTCGACTTGGCCCGGGCGGTCAAAATCAACTTTAAACGCACAGATGTATCTTCAAATGTGATTAAATCTATAGATTAGTGTTATATTTACATATACACCAATTTATAATGTCCAGGTGCCTAGATATGCGCGTTTCGTTTTATTATTCTGCAATCCATTTTTAGTAATACCCGCTGGCCCAAGCCGGGCCGACTTTTCTTGGCCCGACTTTTAGGCAATCCCAAATAATAGTCCTCCCTGGTACGTCGTCACAGCTGACCGCACCTGATCGTGACCGAGATAACAGTTACCCTGCTGCCACTGTCGTGATGTCACCCTCACTCCGTTGGTCACATGCATGCCTAGTGGGGTAATGTAGGGAGAAGACCTGTTGACCGGCTACCCAACTGTGCGCACTGTGATTTTGATCAAAACCGAAGCTGTGTGGGTCCTTGAGTTACATAAACACGGTGCCTTATACAAAATGCTTATGTCAGGCACTTTGGTGAGTTTCTCATAAATCCTTGTCGACCTCACGGCACAGAAAATGAAGTAAACATTTCATAATCAGCCGCTTCAATAGATTCCACATAAACGCATGCTACATTTGAGAATGATGCTTTATTTGACTGATACTGTGGTAGAACCCTTTCCTTATTCATCAGAAATATCCACCAAAAGCAGAGCTTATTGTATGATTCCGAATATATCATGAGCGTGTGATAATAAATCACAATCAAATTGTGATGATACTAGGTGTTCGCAAAAAGTTGCACTATCCTGAGGAAGAGAATTTGCTATTTGATCGTCATTGAACGATATTAGATAATCGATATAACTGAAAATTAAGTTTAATCCGAGCAGAAATTCAGATCATATGCATACAGAAACAGATCAGCAACACGTGGAGCACAATCGGTGCTCATGAGGATGCCTACTTCTTACCTCAGTGTCTTACCCCCACATTTCACATAAATGTTATCAGTGAGTGAGTCCAGCAATCCACATATTGCTTTCTCAGTAATCTTCAGATGGCCTTTGCTTTTATTTTTGACAAATTGACCTGAACCTGTGAAGATAGATATTTAACTGTATCGAGGGTCACCACGATTTGTTACAAAAGTCCAATGGATGAGGGATTGAGGTTTTCTCTCAAGTTTATCATGTTGGGTGGTGGTGTCAAATTTGCAAAATCAAATGTTTTGACATAATTGAGCCTGGTTCTTTTCTGAGATTGCCAATAGGCACGCAAATCCTTTGAGGTTTTGAGAATCAACATTGTATTAATTCCACTTGTCTCAAATACTTTGTGTGGCTTTAAATAGCTTCCATTCTTGATTATATACCCAACAACAAAAGTTCCTGTGACACCAATATTTAAGTGTATGTTTCAAACAAGTAAAGTTTGGTTTTCAATATTGTAGTACATGTATGGAATCAAGTCACAAAAACGCAACT
The DNA here is from genome assembly GCF_023055435.1 of Haliotis rufescens. NCBI lineage: Eukaryota > Metazoa > Mollusca > Gastropoda > Lepetellida > Haliotidae > Haliotis > Haliotis rufescens. The sequence goes on along the minus strand of NW_025963890.1, from coordinate 76,676,789 downwards.
GCTACAGAAAAGCATGCATTCCATGCACAGTTGACTTTTATGCAAGCCCCATGCATTTCACTACCCAAGAATGAAAAAACAGCATGTACGTCAACGGGATTTCATATGTATTGTTTGGCATCTTGCTGACAACAACCACTCAGAAAAATATAAAAAATTACGCAATTATTCAACATTATGAAATGCCACCCCTGTCCGGAAATGTGCGTTTGCGAGCCATTGGTATGCTTGAAGCAGGATCGAGTCAACGTGATGTTGCAAGACAATTTAACGTCCGCAGAAACACCATTTGGTGTTTATGGCAACGTTGGCAACAGGCGAATGCAGTCAGAGACCATCTTCGGAGTGGCAGGCCATGCATAACCAATAATCGACAAGACAACTGGATTCGAACAACACACCTACGAAATCGATTCCAGCCAACAACAGTGACTGAAAGAAGCATCCCTTGCCTTCGTCGAATATCTTCACAAACCGTAATTCGCCGCCTGAGATGTGAAGGGATTGTCGACAGAAGACCCGCCAGACGTCCAATTTTGACAGGAAGCCACTGTCAAGCACTTGAACAGTGTCAAAGACAGCGTCTCCGCTTGACGTCCATGCAGTGGGGACAACTTCTATTCAATGAAGAGTTTCGTTTTCATCTCAGCCACAGCGATTGACGGATTCGAGTGTAACGACGTCGAGGTGAACGTTACGTCAACCATTGTGTCATGGAAGAGACCGGTTCGGGGCGGCAGCATTATGGTATGGGGTGGGATTACAGCAAGACAGAGGACCTGTTTGATAGGGGTAGAGGGAAATCTCAGTGGACAGCGTTACCGCGACGAAATCACCGGCCCTGTTGTTCTACCGTTTTTGCGCCGTCAAGGCCCAGGCATTACCTTTCAACATAAAAACGCCCGGCCTGATATTGCTCGACTTGTTCAGGATTCCCTTCAACAAAACAACGTGAATGTCATCCCCTGGCCAGCTCGCTCCCCTGATCTCTCAACAATCGAGCACATATTGGCTGAGATGGATCGACGCCAACCACATATTCCAGAGACACTCCAGGTACTTCGAAACATGCTCCAGCAGATATGGACAGGTATCCCACAGGACTTCGTGCCACGCCTGGTCCATTCCATGAGACGATGATGTGTTGCTTGCATCACAACCACACACGCTATTGATTTGTAAATTGACATTTTTGCATGTTCATGTTTTATTTATGAAATCACGCATTTTCTGAAGTCAGTGTGGTAAATTAAACCATTTGAACACTTACAGGAGTCTGTTATCTGTTGCAAACCGAAATTGTTTCAGATTTGGTAAAAAACATAACTTTGCATTAAATCTTATTCAACGTCACAGGACTTTTTGTTCAGTATATTAAGAATTATCATAATTCCTTCAGACAGGGATTTGGTGGTACTTTTGCTGTACCTAGCAATATTATTTCTCTTTGTACGGAATTGTTTTAGCTTTAGAATCCAGTACAAACGAAGAATGAACAGAGTGGATAGAACTGTCGAATGGTTTGGGCAGGTTGTTTCCTACGTGAACATACACGATTTGAATGTGACTTTTTATTTGTCATTTAAGCCAAGGTCTTTAGAGAAACAGGAATTGTAGTGATGCTTACATACATTGGCTATGTAATGTGTGGCCTTACCATTGCATAGAATGCAGACAAAACCATAAGACACCATAAGGCCAACAGTCAAATACAGCAACGAAGGCGTGGATATTTAAAGTTAAATCAATCTAAAACTCGTCAAAGTTGAGAAAAGAAATATGTCAACATAGGTGCAAGGGACTCAGCAAGTGTATTTTATGCGCATCGGTGATTAATACTGTAAAACTGTATCTGTGTCTTTAAAATGGTGACTCAATATATTCTAGATTCAGAATACATGGATATTTCCACACAAACCATACTGTCAGTTATGCTATGGGCCTTATATGGCGAATCAGTATATTGAACTGAATAAGGAACTAAGTTGATTTTGTCCTTGTGCCACACAAACGTACCAATCACAGCTAAACTAAGCTAATCTAAAGCAGAGATAGTGACTTTAATGGTTGCACTAATGTTTCCTGTAACGAACCCAACCTAAGTGTAAATAATTACAACAAAGGATTGTACTTGGATGCTATGACTCACATGTATTCCAGAGATTAGGTTTTATTTTATTTTGCAATTTTGAATTTGTTCTCATGTATTCTCAAAGTCACAAATAACGAGTTGAACACATACATGTTGTTTGTGTTATGATTCGTGCTGGCTCAACCCTGACTGTGTAAATATTAGCTACATGACTATTTCGCAGTTCATGGGAAACTTTTATCAAGTATAAAAAATATACTTCTGTGAAAGTCAAAAGTAACTTGTATTATTTTTTTTATAATCTGATCTTCGGGAAGCCTATGACTCAAAACTGATCTTGTCAAACATTTAAAGTGTACTGGGGTTTATTAGAGAATTCTTAAAGATTGTGATGATAATGCCATAAAGTTTTAAACAAATTTCGTAATTGGGCTGTACATCAGTTTTCACAGAGACATAATCTGACACGCGAAAAGCTGTGTCATTACTGATTTTCAGGGGTCCATTCATTCAATTTCCATATTTCTTTTGCCCTTTACACCAAATGGAGTGTCGGTGGATTGCAATGACGTTTTATATTTTATGAGTATTGAAATGTTTTTGGTTTGCTTTTGTGTATATCGAATCGGACCGAAAACCGTCGAGCCATAATGGCTTCAGTCGTTGTTCATGCACACAGTCGACTTCTAACAGACTTACATTACTTCAATATATACTGGAACACCAGTAACTGGATGTGCACGGGTATGTTGAACACCATCAGTTATATTGCCCAATGTGGTATCAACAGTACATGTACGAGGCAAACGTGCCCTAAAGCACTGCTTTCGCTGTTTAAACCAGGTACGTATTGATCAGTGTTCTGTCATGATTTCGTCACAGGTGAAAATGTGTCAACACAATAATTATTTTTCTGTATATAAATGCCTAACCCATGAACCCAGTGTACAGGCGCTTCTATTGGATCAGGAAGTTGCATATCGCTCATGTGAAGTAGGAGTTGGCAATTGTTTATGCCACACTGCACAGTTACTATCCTTTCAAAGGGCATGTTCGCTGTGAGCAGATAGTCGTCACTACGTCGGGCAGCCTGTACACCCTGTTTACTGACCATGTAACGAATATATTGATACCTTCTGAGCCAGAGGCTTTAGTGATAACGAGGGACGAGGGAAAGGATCTACTAATTCATAAGTTTTTACGAGTGGCACGAGATCAGTACTATATACTATCTGTGTTGTTTCCTACAGGAAATTTGAATTATTTTATTACAAATGTAAACCTTGAAACGTAAAGTCTCCCAACCTAACTCTCAGAGACGTTTCACCACCTCTTGCTTTTGCGACTCATATCTTTAAAAAATATAAACAAAAATAGCAAAAAATATTGAGGCCAATTAAGTTAAGATGATTATATACAAAATCAACTTCAACAAAAGATATTCTTTAAATCTAAAAGACTGTTTTGGAATAGAAAGAAACACCTTGACCAACTAACAAAAATCGCGTTTTTCGAAACAAACGTTTTTGATTGGTAGGTGTTAAATAACAAATTTACAATTTATACAGATTCGCAAGAAGCGATATTAACTCCATAAATGACCATCTGTCTTTATTTTGCAATGTCAATGTAGAACTAACGTAAACAGGAAGTCAGTTTGTGTACGGGCTAGACACTTACGATAGAGACAATTAAAGGGGAGGTAACTCCTGAATGACAATAGATACGTCAAAGTCTTATGTTCACTACAGTGAAATATCAAATGTTATCTTCACTGGAGTAGAATATCAAAAGTCATGTTCACTGTAATGAAAATGCCATATTTCCAAACTTCAGAAAACTATTTCACTCTAAAGTATACTAATTAATGGCAAAATTGTGTTTTGAAATGTCACCATTTGTAAGGTGGCATAGTCTATCCACTAACATGTTTATCATATGGTCGACAATGAAGCCAAGGTTCTGATCATAATAATATGATTGTCCACTATCATTCATTGTATATTTTGAAATAAAACTGATTAATAAGTATTGCAGCTCCACTTTTCAATATGATTTTCTTTGTCTTGTTATATGTGGCTTCTGAACCACAGTCCAGTTATCCCCAGTAAAAATGAAGAGAGAATTTTCTTCTCATGAGTCAAGCACATATGCCATATTGTATTGCTTAAAAAAATCAAAAGCTTTAGTATTCCTGAAGCATGTCTCAAGGACTCGCAAGGATTAGAAGTGATCTTTATAAACAAATGATATCAAAGGCGAATGTGAAAATTATTCCATACATGGGGGATGAACACAACCCTGCACAGCGTTCTGTGGCACTAAACTAGTTGTCCCATCTTGACAACTATTGACGTTGAACATGCTGGTTATTGCAACAGCTGTATAATGAATAATTGACTTTCCCTTTGTGGTCAACAAAGTACTAATGTCAATACCAGTAAAACTATCCGTATAGCGTTAGCTAAAGTTTTGGCTCTATGGCTAGTGGCAGTTTGTAGAGTTATGTACATCAAACCTACGTTACGTCAAAAGGTTAAGGTGTTGTCTTATGATAACTCGTATATTTGTCTCATGTAGAGGCTATGGATTGTGTGGCTAAATCGGGGAAATAGAACATGCAGAACCAATACAAAAGATCATGATGTGGTCGCTCGTAAATACCGATTGTGTCTGCGTCTCACTGTCTGTAAATGCGTGCACTTGGATGTGGGTGTTTTCACAAAACGTAAGCTTCCCGTCCCTGACACAGTCACTAGGCGATCGCATATGCTGGAACGTATACGGACTTTTAAACGTTCATACTCTTTGTCATGCCAGTTGACTAACACGAACACCCTCAACTCACAGTGAATGGTAGCAACAATAGTCATTCAGAGAGGGTCTTTCAACTCTCTGTCACATTGATAGTCACGTGAAGGCAGAATAAGTTTCCTGGTGCACAGGAAAACGTCATTGAAATAGTTTGAAATGAAAGTAATATTGTTTGTTTTATAAATACCATGATCATTTTTTGGGGAAAAACATGTTGCTACGTCAGGACGTAAAGAGCTTACATTTTACCTGTGGAATAGACTTTAAATGTCTCTGTACTGGTTATGAGATTGCCCATTTACCTTGTAGAAGTAAAGTATGTCTGGGCGTCATTAATCGTGCACACGTCTATACATGCGGCATTAGCCCACAGTGAATATAAGCCGTGTCTCTCTCTGTCTCTGTCTCTCTCTGTCTCTCTCTCTCTCTCTCTCTCTCTCTCTCTCTGTGTCTCTTTCTTTCTCATCAGAAATGATATATATATTACAGTATGTTACAAAGACCCTTTCGGCTTTTGAACGACCTCGGATCTTATGCTGGCATCATGAGATGGGACAATCTTAGATTAATACCGACGAGCATCGAACTTAGTGAGACGTAGGGCGGTGGGCCAGTGGGTCACTCGTAGTTACAAATGCGTTGATACCTGAGTAAGCTGTGATATTTATATTCTTTACATGGATCATGTGGTGCCAGTGTCCACATTGCGAGCGTAAGACATATAAACTCATATATCATTAGTCTTGAAGTGATATCGTTTGACTGACAGTAATGTCAACAGAGTGGAATTTTCACTTTCGCCTCATGGCCCGCGATCCAACCACCCAGATGTCTGTGTAATCTCGAGGTACATGCAGCTCGAGTGACACTGTTGTATTCAGTATGTTTGTAGGAGTACACAACCTTGGTGTACTTGTATCATTGACCCAAGTGACAATGACCCATTGGACAAGGGGCCATCAGGTGATTCCACGTGGCATGGGCTGATCGACGGCTCGCCACTGCCAACAATAACAAGAGAAGTTGCGTTTAATGAGTCACCAGAAAGTACTAATTTGGAAGTATGCTACGATACATACACGAACACACACAGGAGCGACGCGCTATGATGAACAGTCTACCTGCATAATGATGTACACGTACAACTGTACCTACATGAGGACTTTGGTTAAACACAATCTACACGTGACCAACACATGGTCATATGATATAACATGGTATCTACAAATGTATATAAAGTAAATAATCAACACAGGTCCATGTTGTATTGCACGATAAACATGTAACATTAGCTAAATGATAATAAAGATATAATGGTCTATGATATACTCTGTGCCTCCATGTGGGGCGGTCGGGTAGCCAAGTGGTTAAAGCGTTCGCTCGTCACGCTGTAGACCCGGGTTCGATTCCCGACATGGGCACAATGTGTGAAGCTCATTTCTGGTGTCCCCCGCCGTGATATTGCTGGAATATTGCTAAAAAAAGGCGTAAAAACATACTCACTCACTCATTGTGCCTACATGTACATGATGAAATGCAGTGTACACATGACATGATGCCTAAAATGTTAAGATATGACATTGCCTTGAGCCGCATGCAGAAGTTGGAGAATATAAGGAGCACAGGTTGTTTGTTAGAAGGTCTAAATTATGCAGAGAATCAGATTTCTTTTTCAGTGTCTCAGTTAGCAATTTTAGATAACTCTGTTACCTCTGTTATTTCAAAACATGGGTGGATAAATTATATTTCGCGGACTGCACCAGCCCACATGCTTGGTCTTGTCAGTGTTCAACAGCCCCCACCAAGAAGTACTTCCATATTATTAACATCATATTCTCCTCCGTCTCTTTTGATAATTTTTAGTGACGATATGGCTGAAAACTTGACTATAAAACTTAACTCACCAACTCACTCTTATTAACTGTCATCTGCTGTCTGTCAGTCAATCAGTTTTACGCCACTTTTAGCAATATTCCAGCAATTCCACAGCAGGGGATTGATGTCATTGCAACAGTAACTTGCGGGTCATCAGACACCTGTTGCCTCATGGATATATTCGACTCTTTTAAAACAAATAATGTGTGGGAACACAGATGAGGTATTAATTTAATAAAACAATTATTTTCTGGATAAAAAGTTAAAGGCTGTGTTTCATCATTTTCATAGGCGAGCTAGCAGCTACTTAGACATAAACAGTACCACTAAGAGACATCTTAAAATTTTCTTCAAGAAGTTTTTTTCGCATTTATTAAGAATCTGTAAAGAAGAAAAATCCGTTGTGTGAAGATTCTTTTTCCGGTTACAGGAAATATCCAAAGTACAGGAAAAACAAAGATTTAACCCATAGCCCATGTAGTAAAATGTCCAGAGTCGGATAATTCTGATATTTCACCTGGTCGCAGAAAAAAAGGCATGAAGTCATTATAGGTTATAAGTTTGGAAACAGAGCAGACAAGTGGCGCTTACTTATCGCGAAAGAAACATACTGTCACAGTAACCATATGACTGCTGCACTAGCCCTGGGTGAATTGTGTGACAAGTACGCGAGACTCGGGCTACTTTCTACTAAAATGTAAAGTAGTCATGCATATCTTAGTCTATAATCAGGAAATATTCCCATAGTCTCGTGGTATGTGTACATCACTGAAGGTTAGCTATTGTACATTTATCTAAACTGAGATGCACTGGTTAGCAATGTCTGTGATGTAAGGATATCGAATACATGCCCAATAAAACAAGTTATTCAAGCGATTCATGTATAGACGACCCCGGTCATACCCTGACATAAATAGTACAACACCCTTCCAGACACCCTTTATATATATTAGGCGAAATACATATGTTTTAATAGTTGATGTCCTTACTGGTACGTCGTCATGGCTGACCGCACCTTATCATGACCGAAATGGCAGCTACCCTGCTATCACTGTTGTGATGTCAACCTCACTCCGTGGGTCATACACGCCAAGTAGCGTAATGTCGGGAGAAGACTTGTTGACACGCTACCCAACTGCCCTACATTGTAGCCATAGATTGATCAAAACCGAAGCTGTGTGGCTCGTGGAGTTACATTCTTGAAAATGTATAAACACGCTCAATAAATGTGCAGTGAGCGTAACGTTTAACACAGCTTGTCGGATTCTACTTGGCATTGCATTAATATTTGTTAACCATATAAATCACGCGTCTTTATGTAACCCGACGACACTCAAAAGGGAGGCCGCTACAACAAGTCATTCACTCCGGGGAATCGTTTGTGACCTCCTGGCATATATATATATATATATATATATATATATATATATATATATATATATATATTACCGTACATCCGTGAATGCCATGAACAGAGTAATAGTGTTCCTGTTTCATAATTGAGACGAGCGGTGCCCTATACAAAATGCTTGCGTTAGGCTCTTCCATGAGTTTCTCATAAATCCTTGTCGACCTCAGTGCAAAGAAAGTTAGTAAACATTTCATGTTGAGTCGCTTAAGTAGATTCAACCTAAACGCATGCTACATTTGATAATGAGGTTTTATTTGACTGATACTGTGGTGGAACCCTTTCCTTATTATTCCTTATGGATGGTGTACCCAATCACCCGCTGATAACACATTGTTTCTCGTTTTGACAACACAATGTTTAAAACACAACATTCGATAAATCTGGTATGGTGATTTCTCCCAAAGTTCAAAAATGCTATTCTGCGTAAAGTTCAAGCTATCTATAATTTCTGAAGAATATTTAAGATGAATTTCTGTCACTAAGTTCCAAGATAGCATGCCCAGGTTATTTGATTTTAAGTTCCTCGTACAGACAGATACTGTAATGTTCGATAATCTGCATGTCCACAAATGCTAACAAGTATTTACAAATTTCTGAAAATTTACAAATTGACTAAAACTTACTAACAATGCTTCATCAAATGACTTTCATGTTTAGTGACAGAAATATTTATCAAAGCAGCATTAAAACCCAACACCGACAATCGCTGTACAAGACATATGCATGATACCAGACCTAAAAAAAACGAGCATTTCATTAATGTGTAAGCTGGTGTAATGATGTAAACATGACCGTACATACCCAGTACCACTTTGTGCATATTATGTAAAATCGTATACAGTAAGAAGTTGAAGCAAAGTCGACGTCGATCTGCATCGCTGCATCTATATACATTTTCCTCATGTCTTTGGATAATCAATTTTGAGTTCGACTTTTCAGGGTAAGACATTACCAACATTGCTATGACATATTTTGAACCGCCAATTCCCGGGATTTAGCGGGAATTAACGGGAATATGACACCTCCATTTCGACACATTTGGGTTAAAACAATGAAAACTATAGTGAGAGTTTACCGTAGTAAATGGTTCGAGACAACGGGATCCGACTGCAGATACAATGTGTTCTGAAGGCTGAGATTTAATGAAAAGTTGTATTTATATGTAAATACCTGCTCATTATATATGCAAGTTGGCATGCACAAATTATGTCAGGCTTGGTGATCGTAAAGATTAATTAATGCATTCCATAATAAAATATGTTGTTTGGAATGGGAAAATAAAAACTATAAGAGAAACGCTGGGAATGTCAACAAAAATACAATCGACAACAATGTTTATTTTTGTTAAGGGGAGGGGGGAGAGGCTCTGGGCTGTGTGTCACAAGATAATTATATGCAATCAGATATTTTTCATCCTCCCAAAGTTTAACAGAATATTTGTTGAGCTGGTATATCACGCGCCTTCACGTAATCACGCCTTAACAAGTCATTCTCTATGGTGAACTGTTTGAGACCTCCTGGCATATATATATATATATATATATATATATACATTGCCGTACATCAGTGAATGCCATGAACAGAATAATAGTGTTCCTGGTATATGGTATCAGGGTGGTGATGTGTCATGGTTGAGAGGAGCGGTGTCCTATACAAAATGCTTGTGTTGAACGCTTCGGTGAGTTTCTCATAAATCTTTGTCGACCTCATTGCAAAGAAAGTTATGTATACATTCTATAATCAGTCGCTTCAGTAGATTCAACATAGACGCATGCTACATTTGAGAATGAGGGTTTATTCGACTGACACAGTGGTAAAACCCTTTCCTTATTTATAAGAAATATCCACCAAAGGCAGAACTAATTGTACGATTGCGATTGTATCACGAGGATGTGATCATGAATCACAATCAAACAGCCGTCTACTTTATCTATCTCTTTATCTGTATATATTCTACAACCTTCAACTAAAGCCCTGACATCGTGAAGCAGAGAAAAACGCAAGCGGACACTTAGAACCATGCAAACAGTTCGGTCGAAGCCAGGACGAAATATAATTTGGTATGTGATGATTGTCATGTTGTCATTTGATATCGACTCTGATATGAACAATATAAGGCATAAACGATAAATGCGCTGTTTGTGGTGTGTTTTGTCCTCCATGACTTGTCCTTGTTTTAAAAGTGCAAACGTATTAGAAGTGAAACAGGAACACACTCCTGCCGACGCATTTCCTTCTCTTTGACTTCTGATGTCCGTCTTCTGAACTGCCCTAATTACTGAAGACAGGTCGCTCTCATTATACAGAATATTGCTGAGTGCGACAAATAAAACAAACATTATGCAGAAATCCAACACCGTATTCCAGGACGATGATGCCTGACCACACAGCATGACACACAATGACACGAAAACACAACAGATCCTGCCCTGGCCCCCTCAGTCACCCGATTGAATCCTATCAAAGTTTAATGTGATGAGTTTGATAAACGGTTGTATTCCAGAGACGTACTGCAGAGATTGGCATATATCAGTAAATATTTCCCAAACTAACATTTTAATTTCTAAGACAGGGGGCGACAGGGAGGATTTCAGGAAAAAAATCAATGGCCAAAATGTAGCAGTGACAAAAGATCGTGAATATTTTGGTGTTTACCTCAGCAAGAGATTGTCACGGACTCGAAGCCCAAATAGTAATCTATTACCTGGAATAATGATCTCAATAACCTTGTTTGATTATGAAATACTATCTAGAATATTATATGAAGCAGATAGGCCTTTCATAAATGCAGCAAATTAAAAGGACCGATTATATGTCTTCAAGCGATTGTTAAATGTAAAACAAATACATGTACAGCAAATAATTATGTTTTGGGGGAGTGTGGTATACATTTATTTTCGGTATTATAAAGGTATAAACTAATGTTTGTATTTTCGACATTTGCGAGTTACTCGTTTACCAAGAAAGTGTTATCATCGTTTACCACGAAAGTGTTATCATATAGTTATGGTAAATATGCTCTGTTCACTTGGTTTTCGTGATGAACGATTAACCTAATCACATGCTGATAACAAATCGTTTCTCATTTTGATAACATAATATTTAAAATACAACAATCGGCAAATCTGGTACAGTGATTTATCCACAAGTCCAAAAATGTCATTTTGCGTAAGTTATCTTTACTTTCTGAAGAATACTTATATTAATATACATTTTTGTTTGGAGAACGCATGCCCAGTTTCGTTGCTGTTCACATCCATTCGAAAAAGAAATGGGAATAAGATTAAAGGTTCCTTGTACAGATAGATACTGTATTGTTCGTTCATCTGCATATAGTCAACTGCTAACAGGTATTTGCAAATTACGGAAAATTTACAAATTAACTAACAGTTACAAACGATGCTTGATCAGATGATATACATGTTTAGTGACAGAAATATTTTTTTCAAAGCTGCATAAAAACCCAACGCAGACGCGTTGTAGATCATGGTGAAATCTAGTAACCTTTCAAACCGTTATACCATAAAGCTCACCTGACAGAATAGTACGACTACTTATATCTAATGTATGGCTTATGACCGTACATGTGCGACACTTCATTTAGATCTCGTAAATTTTCTATGAAGCTTTTCCTGTTATGTAGGCATAATCCAAACAACAAATGTTTGTGTCGTTTGTTCCAGGCAATGTAAACTACCTGTCGTATTACCTTTCTCATGACGGTTTCAAACACATATATAAAAAAATCTCTGTACAATTACTTATGCATGACACAAAACCTCAAAAGAAACGAGCATTTCGTTAAGGTGTAAGCTGGCTTAATGACGTGAATATAACAACACATATTCAGTGTGCTGACGATAATATAAGATCATAAACAAAATGCTCATTCAGATTGATGGTAAAACAGCCTTGTATGAGCTGCAGAGAGACGAAAAGGATCAGTCTAGCCCGTGTACACAGATGGTTGCCAATGCCTTCAATGTTAACGATTACGACAATTTATTGCCTTTAGTGAGTGAGTGAGTTGGGTTTAATGCCGCTTTTAACAGTATTCAAGTTATATCGCGGCGTTTCAGCTTGATGTGGGAGGAAAGCCCGAAGTGATACAGGTCTCAGACGTTTACCAGTTCGGTGAAACCCACGAGCACGGGTATGGTGCTGACAAACCTAGAAACATAATCGGGGCGAACCGGGATTCGAACCCACAATCATAGGTTTCTGGCGTGCCGAAGGGACGCAACTCTGCACAGCGAATCGCGGTGCCTTAGACGACTGGGCCACCCGTGCCCCCTATTGTTTTTAATGTTCCACAGTAGACAGCAGTGTACGCGTTTGATGCATCCAAGGTAGCCTGATATTGGGAGCAATTGGCCTGAATCAGTTCAGAATACTGGCCGGAGATATCGCCAGTGACCACGTCCGAGAAACCACGTTGTGTTTTGGTGCGAATACTACCTTACGTCATTCAGCAAGGTAGCACCCTTCCTGTAACTGCCAGAATCAAACAGGGCTTCCCGCAGAATATCTAGAACACTCATATACCTTCTAGTCGCCAATCTACGTACCTCATTCCCATGGCAAACATCTAGGTCTTGGTGTTCACCTTATGTAGCAGTTATTTGTGCAAAAAGTAACTGTCTTTGCAATTGCATTGAATATTATGAACACTGAACAACACTAAGGGTTTACAATTTCAGACACTGCATATGGATAAAACATTCGGCTTGTCTATATAACGTCATACTAGTACGTTCTGTACACTGAGCATTCACTTGAATTACAGTTCATTGAATGGAACTATATTTTCATTTATTTTGTGAATCAGTATGCAAGCGCCAAATGGCGTAAAGGGCAAAGAACTGTGAAAATGACATGAATGGACCTCTGTAAATCAGTGGTGACACCAGGTGTTGGTGAAAAGGGTACGGATGTCCTGCAGTGTTTAATGATCACAGTGAGAATTAGTTTAAGGACTCTCAGGACCTGTAAGAAGAGGTGTCAATGAAAGATCAATTAATTGTCTTAACAAGGAAAGGGACATGGAAAGGGCTCTGCAGCTGTCGCGTTATTGACAAGAGCAAATTCGTTGATATGGATTGCAGATCAACAGTGTTTAATAAATCAAATCTTATTCAGAAATAGTTGTACTGTTGAATAAGGCAATTACGTCTTGATTGAAGGCTGAAATAGAGGAATGGCTGTCCCACTGCATTGAGAAGGGACGTTTATGATCATACACTCACAGTGGACTCACTAGATAGTTACTAAATGTCATGGGGTTTAATCTATCCTTTAATGAAGATGGGTTACATGACATATTAAATTAGTCACCGACAGATTTTCGTTATTGAGGTGTAACAGATGGGAATATGTTTGTCTTCCGCTTGTTCTTTTGGGAAAGACCACCATGTAAGATTGCTTTCAGAGGATATCGTTAAACGTTTCTTTTTTTAACTAGACGTAAGCTATATCTAGTGGATGTATTACCGACGAATATTGCACGTGTTAAACTGTTCTTTATTCTACATCGGACATATTGTTGGAAATGTATAGCTTCAACAACCAAGGATTATAATAGTCTTCATAAACCGCCGAAACAGATTCCATTTGTGTAAAAGGCAAACTAGCGGGATATATAACCATTAGCAGTTTGAATAATGGTACTTGTTGAGGCCTATTTTACATTTGTCATAACACATAGCACACAGCAACTGTACAGCTTTATAACGTCGGCCTGTACGTACAACGATCCACGACGTCAGAGTACGATGACACGCGATCAACCAAATCACGAGCCTGACGACTCGATCCATTTAGTCGCCTCTTACGACCATTATGGACTCTTTTTAATCCGGTTTCTTGACGGAGGTGTTTATAAATGAGATAGTTCAAGAAAGTATTAATTGTGGACTGAGAAAAGTTTTTGTTATACACGGAATAAATGAAATCGCCCTGCTCCTGTTTGCATACTATGTAACATTCACAATGTTTTGAAAGTTAAATATATACAAGTATTGTTATGTGGTTCGGTATTGTGTGGTTGCACATATAGTTTCTTCCAAAGACACCATTGTGGTACAATACACTATTTATATTGCGCATGTTTCAAACCACACCAGTCAAGAATCATTCTCAGCTTCCTCGGAAGTGTACAACCCGCCTCGTCTGATAGGCGCAAGAAGGTAAACAATCACATTCACTGCTGGGAAACAGAAGCACATTTGCCTAAGGAGACGACCTAGAAACTTTCGGGAGCAAAGTTGCTGAAAGGCGGTCACCCATCCAAGGACTCTCCGTGACGGACGTTGCTTAACTTCAACTGATTTACGACCCGAACTTTGAGCATAGGACCACGTGGCACCACGTGTTTCCAGTACTTCTGTACTAGGCTCAGAAGTGAGACATTGACATGTGTTAATTAGTTTTGCTGGCGTATGAATAGTTGGTGCGGACTTTGTTCTGTATTAGTTAATGCAATGCTGAAGTTATTCCGTGAAAACGGACGCATGTGTATCTCTAGATCCAATAACCCCTACGGCGTACAACAGTAAGCTAATCCCCAGCTTGTTACATTGTTATTAAATGGATTAACCCACACAAATAAACAAGCTAAATGGAGATAATGATAATAATAATAATAACGACCAAATACATTGCACATTTTAATCATCAAGCACATGTACTGGAATCATTGTAAGCCTGGTAAGCACATACATACAAACATACTGTATAAGTTATAATGACCAACTTGATATAGTATCACAATGTATATGGTACAACGATCAAATATGCATCGCAGGTAAAACTCTGCTTGATAAACATTTGCTTTCTCAAGGAATAAGAAATATGGACGACATACTGAACCAAGAAGCTGAACACGTATCGTTTATGGACATAAAGAAAATATATAAAATGAATTCGAAGCTTAACATTTTGCAGTACCATGACGATTAGTCGTGTTAAAAGTTATTGTTCATCAAGTCGTTTGATTCTTCACACAATGTTTGCAGAGATGTTGTTTTAGGGCTTAATAGTAAATGATACTGATCAAAATGCATCTTTACAATACTTACATACTAACAAACACCAGCTGTTCATGATGTTATCATTGCTAGAATCACCTGCAGTTATCATCTTTCATGTGCTGATTTACCATTTAATTCTTATTGGTCAGGTACTGGAACAAACGTTGCTGAGAACAAACCCGCATGGATGAGCTCAGCCTGGAACTCAGTTCATCCCGCCAGCAAAGCGGTCGATGGAGTAATACTTGCATACGATTACGCAAACTCAGCTGTCACCAAAACGGGTACAGCAACCGCCTGGTGGAAGGTGGATCTACAAACACAAGTACAGTCAGCACTGGTTACCCTGTACTTCAGTACTTTCTGTACGTATAGACTCATTTACGTATTTGAAATTAATCACATTTCGTAAACGTTTAATCAATGGTTCCTGGAACGCCATGACATGTAACTACCATAACATTAGAAACCTGACCGCAACGGAATCCAAATCCAACCACAATTCCAACTCATGTCAATACAAAGGCTTTTGGCATATTTTAATGTCTAGTAATATAAAATCAGCTCCAGCTTATGCTTACGCTTCTCATCCAACTGCTTCAATTCTTTAGAGAATGTACATTTCTTTCATATTTCATGGAAAAAGACATCATGTTCACTGCTAATCTTTTCAATGAAGGTTTCACCGTCGGAAGTCTGGTAAAGTCATTCCAGAGTTTCGCGGCAGACAGTCAGTACACATGGACTAAAATGACACATCGCTTGTCAGCACGATGCTCTATGCTATCCCCTTAATGTAACCTTCTCATTGAGTTTCACACCAACTGACTCACTGTCAAATATTGTTTCAAGGATCATTCTGTGAGTGGCGATTTCTACCGGTAAATCAAGAAGACATGCTTGCACTTTTCGTAAACTAAGTTTTTTAACTGATTTAAGTTTTATTTATGAGTTAAGTTGTTTGATAAATACGGCCCCTGGTGTCATCACTGATTTTGATTTTTTCAATTTCAATTTTTTCACTATTTTCTGTTTTACGCCCCATGGAATCCGTTTCTGCAGATAGACGTGACTGATTTTTCAATGGTGTTTGCTTTTTGAATTTTCTCGAAGGAACCTTAATGCGTCTAATCGATTCATGGTCTACCCAATAGAATAAGTCGTGGCAATGAAATAATTAATGTGGGGTCACGAGATTGTGGCGAGAGGTCTACAGTTGTGACATTAAGGCAATTAACATCGAGGTATTTTAGAAATTCATCAAGGTAAATACGGATTTACATATCCATTTTCTAAATCGTCGCCACGCTATATTATAATCTGAAATGCATTTTTAACCATACCACACTGTGAAATTATATTCTCGTATCCAATCTGTTGATGTGATGTGTTGATAAAACCTATGATATGGAGTTGTGCATGAAGCAGACACTCGGCTATGTCCGCTAATTAGTTGCTAATTGGAAGAGAACTTCATACAGGCATTAAAATCAATTCAGGTTTGACTATTTATTTTTTTTAAACATTCTCAAAGAAAATACATATCCCCATCGTAGTTTTCTTTCGGGATTTGTTAACACGTTCACTTACAAATGCTGGATATTTAGCTGGATTACACTTAACACTTATCCGTAAATGTTTATAAAACAAAATCAAATGTTCTTGCAGCACAAAACACACAACGCAATGGCACCCAGCTCAACACAGTACCGTCGTTGATCAAGCAGGAGTATGACATACAATTGTTGGAAATACTCATGGCACTGAAATATCGGCAACATATAATGTGACATGACCTTCAATGCTATAGCTGGACGCAATGGTTTCTAAATATAATTCTGACCTGCTTATCCAAACTGAATATGAACCCACAGCCTAGCGTTTACGGTTATGTTGCTGTGCCGTTACACGAAACAGGGATATTTTATTTAGTGGTACTCAATCATGCGCTTCGCTTTTGACCGTAAGTGCTAGTTTTAGAACGATCGTCTGTCGCAACAGCGACATTGGTCCCGTGAGTGTGGGTTCCCCACATTGGTTTTTAGCATTGCATGCTATATCAAGGCGAACTTCAGCCATCCATCGTGTAAGTTTATTAATTATATCATTAGGGACATTTTAGATATGTTTTGGATGCAACTTATGTTATAAATTGTGTTTATTCAGTGTGTGAAAATTCTAGCATAATGTAGCATCAGAAACCGGAGCACCTTTAGAATACAGTTCCACAACTTCACGTGAAGACGATCTCTGCCGTAGGTCACATGTCTCAAAGACATGCAACCAGTTTAAGTGAGAATCCGTCGGACGCGAACCCGCGACCTTCGGATTGCAAGCCCGACAGATTAAGGCCTGAGCTACGTCCACTCTGTAAAACATAGTGGAAATTTACCTAGTCATGCCTATGACGTTACGGAACTGAACGAAAAAGGTCGAATGGGTGACGGACATTCACGAAGGTTACGGGTAGGCATGGTGTCTCGTCACCTTAGCCTACGGACACTTACGACCGATCCCGATGCCATTTGGCACACTCGTCCCATTCCGTAATCTACAAGATACCGAGTGGTGAGGAATGAGGCGATATGGTGCGAACTGAAA
This sequence comes from Haliotis rufescens, assembly GCF_023055435.1. Taxonomy (NCBI): domain Eukaryota; kingdom Metazoa; phylum Mollusca; class Gastropoda; order Lepetellida; family Haliotidae; genus Haliotis; species Haliotis rufescens. The sequence continues at coordinate 76,658,968 of NW_025963890.1, read as the reverse complement.
ACGACTTCAGGCGTCAGACGTCAGAAGTCAAACTCGCGAATACGAATGAATGATATGGTATTTAATAATTCGTCGGGTGACTTTGGAAGACTGTAAGGATGATGTAGATACTAGTGACGACACAACGGTGAGCTTCCTTTTAAATCAGTACTGAACAAAATGTAGCCAGTGAAAGTGGCTTGTGTGTGTGTTCCAGGACAGTTTCAAGTAGCCAAAATATTCGACACAAAACCATTTCATCCTTTTACATCCTTTTTTGTGTGAAGAATATTAGGAGCCGCTATACAATCAACAATAGCCACTAAACGGGTACCTGACCCTAATGATCGTAAAGGGGTGATCGATCGTAAAGGGGATACAAGGGCCAAGGATAGAGTTCGGGGATATTGTTCAGCGCCAATATAATATCACTAATAAACTGCATTCTTGTGCCAAAAAATGAAAATCAGTGAACCGAAAAAATAATACATGTATATTTGTTCCCATTTATAACAATTTTATCCACTTGAATTACGAGAAAAAAAACGAAATAAGAAATATATAAAAAATACAAGTGCTTTCGTAAACAAGCGCTTGCTTTAAAATGCTCCCCCGCAGGCTGTATTTGGTAAACAAATATTCAAAACTCTCAACACCGCTGGGCGTATTCAATGTCATTGCGTCTGGAAATGATAGATCACTGGGAGGAGCTTATGCACAATCGATGACCCCTGACGTCACATGGCATTGTTTCGCCGGTGTGACTGGCAACAAAATACAACAAATTACGTCATAGGGTTTTGTGTTTGAAAAGTTTGTAGTACTGTATTCTAAAGGTATAGGCCCAGAAACCATGTGTATATTCTATGATGCGCACTTAAAATCTCCACGTAGTTTTGTATAGATGTTCACTGAAGCTTAATGATTGCTCTGACACTTCTTTCAGTATTTATGCCACGCTGGGATGATTCAGATTTTTTACAGTTATAGTCTTCCACACGTACATGTGTGTTTTCCTTATTGCATAAGGAGTAATTCCTTTGTTTTGTTTTGTTGTAGCCTTTTATCACATACATCCATGCACACAGAAGTGCGCAGAAGTAATAAACTTTAAAAATTTTGGATCCCAATTTTGTCCATTATTTTACAAGACTGTGCCTTAGTGTTGGATCGGTAAACTGATGACTGCTAGAACCTAAATCACGTTTGGAGAAGACGGTACAGTTTCATTAATGAGTATGTCCTACAGTCAGTAAAGTATATATTTATACTTGTTTCAGACAAGAAAAGACGTAATGGCCTGCAGCTCTACACATCTAGGACAAATTCCACTGACCCCAAAGAAGGAAATCTATGTCACAGTGTAACAGGACGTGCTGACGGTACAGACATCCCTGATGTGCTGAATGTCACCTGTCCCGGGACCTGGAGCTACCTGACTGTCTACACAGAGACTGATAATGATAACTATGGTCCTTTATTAGACTTTGTTGAAGTACAGGTGTGGAGTAAGTTACCTGTTGGGCGTGAATAAGTATATATATATATATATGAAGATGAGTTTTCAGCGAACTTATTCAAGAAACTTCTTTTTTTTAAATACCAAGTAATAATATTGTGTCATTTTACAGTAAAATACTACTTTATATTTTTTACAAACTGATATTACGCAGCCTACTTTTCAGTTTTTTTCTTTGTTAATGAGGGGCAGTCGGGTAGCCTAGTGGTTAAAGCGTTCCCTCATCACGCCGAAGACCCGGGTTCGATTCCCGACATGGGTACATTGTGTGAAGCCCATTTCTGGTGTCCCCTACCTTGATATTGCTGGAATATTGCTAAAAGCGGCGTAAAACCATACTCACTCACTCACTCACTTCGTCAATTAGTATATTTTTGTTGTTCATATGTGTGCACTAGTTTGGAAGGTTTTAAACCACATCACAAACGTCGCTTTGGAGAACTGGGTTCAATTACCTTATGTCCCAAAGAACCCAAGACAGTTGTATTGAGTCGGACTACTGTGTTTCTTCGGGTCATTTGATATGAAGATGAGTTTTCAGCGAACTTATGTTTGTAATCCATTTTATTGATTTTCTTAAAAACGTCATGCAATTTCGCTCCAACTCACAATTATTTACAGCGTGGGAGCCTCGACAGTGACTGGTGAATGTATATAGTTAATCTGCAAATACAATGACACGATACTAGCACATATTATTCCTTATAAAATAAGAGTTTCAGAGAGAATTCTTAGGATCATTGCAACAAAATTCTTTAAACTATATTGTTGTGTATTTTCTGAGCGAATCACGGGTAGTTCGGGGAAAAAACGCGTGTAAAGCTAATTGCATTGTTATTTCACGTTTGGTTTACAAGAAAATCTCTGCATGTAAAACAATATGTTACGGATTAGGAAGGACAATATAAATGGTAAGTCATCACGAATAGTTGTTTTTTAATTTTCTTTGACCAAATTTATCACCTGAAGGGATACATGATGTTTGTTCTGCACATAGTACTTGAACATTTGTACTTGTGTACTCATGGTGTCTGTAAGGATAGGTTTATTTATTCGATACTACCTAAGACTATATATATATTGTATTGGCATGGGGAACCGATGTATACCGGTGTGGTGGTATACTGATCCAAGCCTAGATGTGGTAACTAAACAGTTTGTTATTAGAGCAGGTGCCACACTCTATACATGTTATCTTTTTCACATGTTGACCTACCGCCATGTTGCATAACATGTCACAAACCTCAGGGATGAGTAAATAAAACACTTTTTTAATCAGATATTGGACACAATAATGGTTACAGTTGGTCTTGTATTTCACATTACAAAAACAGTCATAATTATACGTACACTTTACTTAATAGTGGCATGAAGAGACGATTGATAGATAATCTGGCATGCCACTCTGGATATTATGGAAACAAACCTATAACCAATAATGCAATAACCGGCACTGCAGGAAGATATACAGGTAACAATGTAGATGACAATATGACATTGCTATTTACTAGTATGCTCTTCTGGGTATTATGGATCAAACTGTGACAAGTCCTGTGCTGCAAGTCATTGCAAGTCGGACTCCAGCTGTGACGTCATGGGACTGTGTGTTGGTGGATGTGCGGCTGGATATCAGGGAACAGACTGTACTCAAGGTCATGTTTATTCAAATTAGATTTAATTGATTTAATAAATAATTTGTGTTTATATTGATTCATTTTTTGTCGCTCCCTGCCATTATTTGCGGTGTATATGTCTGAATGCATATAAAACTAACTAAATTTATCGTCAATATATTGTCTACATTATGTCACTTTCTTACTCAGATATGCAGATTAAAGCATTGTCAAGAACTGACCATCACTCTGTGTGAGTTCATTGGGGTATGAACCTTCATAGAGTGAGGGCCAGACTGCATGAACGTCAGAGCTTGCGACAATTTTTACCTCAAAGGATGTAGGCCAAGATCTAAAGACAATTTCATTTAGTACGTGTGACTTCATGCTTACACTGACAGCCATACAACAACCAGCTATACCGCGGAATAAAATAGTTCCTCAAAAAGAGAGGTGCCTTTAGCTTATGGATGCACAACTTGAACTTCAGAAACATCTTGCGCAACACATATGTTCAAATCATATCCTCATTAGATAAGAAAGGTCTGTAAAGAACTACCTCAGTAGGTCAGTCACAATGACAGCGCGTCGTAATACATTTACATCAAGTACAAGACGTCAAAATGGCCGACACGATAAACGTGACGCCAAAGATTTCCGAAATTGTGAATGAACCTGTGGCAGTTACATGTGTTTGTCATTATTGATCAACTGGCCGATCATTGAAAGGTGATTAAAGATGCGTCAAACAGACACTAAGATAAATTCAAAGATTGCTGGAGATGGTCACTGTCATCCAAGACACGGATCGAGTCGATACTACGATAGTTTGGATGTGCTTTTCTTCGTTTGTTAATTAGGATGGGCCGTCGCGAGGAAATTCGTGAACAACCATGCAGTCAATCTCCCTGGCGTTTCTCAATGTATACTGAAACGCTGAGACCAAGATTAAAGGTTCTACATGATCAGAAATAACGCTTATGTATGTGTTCGTGCTTGGGAATTCCCAGGAATGTGGAAATAGTCCGTCAGTGTTTACGTCATTTCAAGAACACGGTCTCGTGAAAAACGTATGAACGTCAAATTGTGTCGTTCATACACTTATGAACGTCAATTTCGCGGTCATGTGACCAGCCTCTCGCCCAATGGAAAATCGCGGCATATCGTGTAAACGTCAAATTAAAAAAAAATATACTAATATTCCATCTATATGACAGTGCTCAGTACATCATACAGACAATCCAGTGATTGACATCAAGAGCACCGAAATAGGCAATAAGGATGTGATGACATGCATCATTAGCGAGTCTGACCACCCGATCCTGTAAGTCGCCTCTTACCAAATAGTTGCCTGAACATAGCATACCACATTATACATAACATTTGTCTCAGCTCCTACGTATTATGTTTGAAAATGTACATTCATTGCCCATGTCACTCGGTTCTGTCACGTGTCAGCCGTGGTTGAGCCCTGCTGGCAACAAATGTCATTAACTTCAGTGTAGGAAAAAAACAATAAGGTAGCTCTCTGTACATGAATTGATATGTAGGGTCAAGGTAATGTAGGCATGAATAACTGACAATGAAATGTCCGATCATGAAATATTTAGTGTCGTAAACAGCAATAGTCCCAGGATTGTTCTTAATGTCAATAAATGAGACTCTGTGAAAGTTTGTGCTCAGTCGAATACTTGACATCGGGAATTGATGACATTTATTGAAGATTAATGTGAACTATGTTCCATGAGTGATGCATACGCACTGTTAGACAACCTTCAGCGAAGGTCAGGAGTTCTGATGTGTAGGTGACGCTTGCTGGAGAATAACACGTTTTGAATAACCGATGAAACAGATTCCATAAGGCGCAAATGGCAAATTAACGTTGATAATTATATGAATTGATCACTAAAAATCAGCGATGCCACCAGCTGTTCGCGAAAAGGGTACCCGTAGCAGTTAAGAGTCCCACAGACTGGCAGTATGTCTTCAAAATTGTATCGGCTTAATAATAAAAACTGTTATATGTGCTGTTGATTTCATCTAGTACCAAGTAGTCCAGAAGCCACAGGTTGTAGGTCGTAACGAAAAGACCACCAGGCTACTTCACGCTTATATTACTGATAAAACGTCCGAAACTACTTACTTGGAAAATTTCAAAACAATCACGCCATTCCATTCATCACCTAGATAGAAGTGAGTGAATGGGTATGGTTTCACGCCGCTTTTACCAATTTTCCAGCAATACCACGGCGGGGGACACCAGAAATGGTCTTCACACATTGTATCCATGTCAGGACTCGAACCCGGGTCTTCGGCGCTTTAACCACTAAGCTACCCGACCGTCTCTCCTTGATAGTAGATAACTTGTCTCATATTTTGCATCCCATTCCCGCCATGATACCGCATACATTTGAATATGACAGTCCTATATACTAGCATGCGCCCCTGAGTACTATGGAGCTGACTGTGGCCAACTCTGTGCTGACCGACATTGCAAGATGGATTCTAGCTGCCCTGACAAGATACAAGGGCAGTGTGTCGGTGGATGTGCGGCGGGGTATCAGGGAACAGATTGTACTCAAGGTAATGTTTTAAGCACAGTACATAGTAATTTGTTCAGTCATGTATTTTCTATTGCTTAATTGATTTTGGTTTCAATTTATCACGGGTCGTTCACGTTGCTAAAATGTCGATTCTTTCGCGGCTTTCTGGTGGTTTCATTGTCAACAGCTCTGGACGTTTACATTGTTCAGTCTCGTATCGTACATACTCAACAACAGGATTTCTATTTTCAGGTCATTGTCATTATATAAATATATGGTCGTAATGGTAGGTTCACTTTTGTAGATACTGTACAATATGAGTTTAATACAGAACATAATTTCAATTTCGTTTCCTGAAATATTCGTGTTTCATAGCTCAATCGTCCAAATGTCAAAAGCCACGTTTTGATACGCTCCATCAATCCGTCAAAGCATTATCACATCACGATTCGAGTGTAATAACGCTGCAGCTGAATACCGCGTGTGTTAAAATACAAAGTGCTGACTGACAGTTATATATTACAATTCATACAAGCATCCGTGTTGCTTGGACGCAACAAGTCTTTGGTTCGTTAAGCTGACGTTAAGCGAGTCAGGTGTGATATTCTCTCACAACATACGTTGACTCATGACCTTATTGTGCCATGTCGCCTTTTTATATCCCTATGTGAACAGGTCTCATGCTTCTTATGCAGTGAAAGTTTGATCCATGAAATCATTTTACTCGTGCAGCATCGCCCAAACCCAGCAACTTGCGACGAGATGTAACTAGCTACGTAATGTCAAGCTATACTGGAACCTACAAATCAATCCATTAACGTAAATTGTGTTTAGGTCTAAAAACATGTTTCGGTATACTTTTTTTTAATTCGTCAGTTTATGTCATCAACTAATCGAAAGCTGGGAAATATTTTTGTTCCAAAATGATGGACAGTTTGTTTAAGGATGTAATTAACATTACGGGTGTAAGAATGTCAATCATATTAGCAGCTATGACAACTCTTTCGGAATTAGTTTCAATCTTACACCAGTTTCACTTTTGCCTTATTCAGCGTGTACCAGTACTATGTACGGCCCTAACTGTGCCAGCAACTGCAGTTCCCGACACTGTAAGACACCCTCCTCTACATGTGACAGAGTGACAGGACAGTGTCCTGATGGGTGTGAAGATGGATGGACAGAGACAGATTGCTCCAGAAGTAAGTTACAGAACATCACCGTACCTGTTGTCTGTATGACACTCCCTATTTGTAGTTGGGTCAACACAAGAATTTGATGTAAGATTAATTTGACATGTAACATATGTTTCGGTGTTTTTTTCAGTTGAACAATTGACTTGTCCGTGCATGTGTTTGTGACGTATGCCAGCGCTGGGACATGATACGCTTATTTTTAACGTAATAAGTAATACCTAATTAAATATGATCAAAATGACACTCAGGAATTAAATTTTTTTTGAAGTCATCATGCATAATGTGTAAGTTGTCTCTCAAACGAACTTGTAAGTCGCACCCTGAGGAGACAAACCAGTAGTTAAGTATGTAGTTTGAATGTGGGTTCAAATGACACTTAAGTACTGCAGGTATCCACGCAACCCTGAATATGGTCCACATAAACAATAATATATCTCTAGGATAAAGTTAATTCTGAAATGTTTGAGAAAAAGCATGTCAAGGGGTGGTAAGATGTCTTCTCAGACCATCATTGACTTTGGACCTTCACTCGGGACGGGTGCTGCTGGTAGGCAAGAATATGTTACATTGTTCCCGGCACACCTGACGTCATCACTTTAACTTCTCTTCGTGAGGAATCCTGGCTAGAAAAGGTATCTAGCAGCCTAAGCTGGTAGAAAGAGTCAACACGGTGACTTAGTTGGTTGCTTTTCATCGCACCCGACTGAGTAAGACGTTGTTCATTCTGTCAATCACTGAATTTTCTGGTCAAGGCAGCCGTCATAAAATTAGAATAGTGCTTGGTGTGGTGTTAAACAAGCAACTAGAAAACACTGTAAAATTATGTTTCTTCATGAGTGAAGAGTTGTGCTGTTTGGAACGGAATAATGAGGACATGGACGCTTACCAAATATTCTAGACTAATTATATTGATTTTGTCAATGAGCACTGTGATGTTACTCGGTTAAATATACAGGGGGTATGTAAGAATAGCCTAGATCACAGTTGATTGATGGTTTGAGTTCAGTATCAAGTGGGACAAAATCAAAGCCCTTTCAAGTAACCTCAAAGACTTCAAAATCAGAAAACTCCAAGTAGCCATCAACACCAAACGCTCCAAACATCAACCGTGATTAAGGCTGAGTGAGATACCCCAACTTCATAACCGTGTCAGAATCTACATCAAAACGCCGCTATATGCTCAAACTGTTTATAGAAGCTATCGATTCATGTTGTAAACACAACTTCGCAACCTCATCAAATTCTTCATTAGATATTTACCGTGATATAATGCATTGCAGCCGTCTCACCATATGCATATGGGTTATCAATTTGTTCATTTTCATAAGAGTCCATCGTTGTGTGTCGATACATGTATCTCATGAAGATCTGGGCAGAATAGATCTTCAGCAACCCATCCTTGACGTTAAAGGTGTCTATGCTTGAAGTAAGAGGCGACTAACGGGATCGGGTGGTCAGGCTCGCTGACTTGGTTGATGCATATCATCGTTCCCAATTGCGTGGATCGATGTTCATGATGTCAGTCACTGGATTGTCTGGTCCAGACTCGATTATTTGAAGACCGCCGTCATGTAGCTGGACTATTGCTGAGAGCGGCGTTAAACAACAAACAAAATCATAACTTACTATTGCTTTGAAAAGAATCTTCTCATGTCAATAGGAACAACATTCAAGTAGCCGTTAAACTTAATAGAACATGCACATCAGATCTTCAGTGTGCAAGGTGACACAGGCTTTATTATACTACAATTCTGAAAACTATGGTATCTGCATATTTTGAAAAGAAATAGTTTTGGCGAGGAAAATATTCTTGTCGTGGTCAAACTGGCTCCTAACAAGGCAAACAGTAATCGCCCCATCCTTCATTCTACCCCTGTTTAACAGACCCTTTTTGGTACTTCCTGATCTCATTTGATTTCTTTCAATTTTGTGTTGACAGACAATATTAACAAAAATCCAGTCTTTTGCTTCCAAACGTCGTTAGGAAATCTTGAATCAAATAAACTAGTTTACATCTAAACTGACATATATATGCTATTATATGATTCAACATTTGACATTATCACTTCTTTGTGATATATATATATATATATATATATATATATATATATATATATATATATATACACACACACACGCACACAAATGAGGTAAATGTTCACTCGGTGTACATGTAATATATAATAAAATAATAAAGTCCACGTTAGTCTATCTGATATAACGAAGATGATGGACTAGCGTGGACTTTATTATTTTATCAATGATATATTGTTCAGTATTACAATGTGTACTGTTTTAAATTTAAGCGAATCGCCGGTAGTACGGGAAAAAAACGCGTGTAAAGCTGATTGAATTGCTATATCAAGTTTGGTTTACAAGAAAATCTGCATGTAAAACAGTATGTAACAGTTTAGGAAAGACAATATAAATTGCAAGTCATCATGTATAGTTATTTTAAATTTTCTGACCAAATTTATCACCTGAGGGGATACATGAAGTTTGTTCTGCACATAATACTTGTGTACTCATAGTGTCTGTAAAGATATGTTTATTTATTCGATACTACCTAAGACTGTATATATATTGTATTGCCGTGGGGAACCGATGTGTACCGGTGTGGTGGTATATTGGTCCAAGCCTAGTTGTGGTAACTCCATAGTTTGTTATTAGAGCAAGTGCCACACTTTATACATGTGATCTTTTTCACATGTTGACCTACCGCCATGTTGCATAATTTTACAAACTTCAGGGATGAGTAAATAAAACTCTTTTGAATCAAATATTGGACACAATGTCCATAATGATTACAGTTGGTCCTGTGTATCACATTAAATAAACAATCATTATTACATGTACACTTTACTTAAAATGACATTAAGAGATGACTGATAGATAGTCCAGCATGCCACTCTGGTTATTATGAAAAAAACTATAACCAATAAAGCAATAACCGTCACTGCAGGAAGAGATCCTGTGTTTGCTACTAAATACATGTTTCCATATATACTTTGTATTGATCGTCAGTTGATGATATCTACAAATCGAAACCTGTGTAATGTTTACGTTCCAAAATGAGTGGCAGTTTGTAATTTACATTACAGGTGTTATAATTTCAATCATGTCTGCAGCTAGGAGAACTCTTTATGAATTACGTTCAAACTTACACTAGTTTCACTTATGTATTATTCAGCGTGTACCAGTATGATGTACGGCCCTAACTGTGCCAGTAACTGCAGTTCCCGACACTGTAAGACATCCACCTCTACATGTGACAGAGCGACAGGACAGTGTCTTGGTGGGTGTGAAGATGGATGGACAGAAATAGACTGCTCTAGAAGTAAGTCACCCTGCACCATAATAATATAATAAACAATAGTGATTGCTTTGTTTTTCCTGTTGATGTGTCGTGGAATTATTCACACCTGCTTGCGAGTCAGGTGTGATATTCTCACACGACAAACGTTGACAGGTGACCTTATTGTGCCATGGTCGCCTTTGTGTATCCCTATGTGACCAGGTATCATGCTTCTTATGCAGTGAAAGTGCGATCCATGAAATCATTTACAGTGCAGCATCGTCCAAAACCCAGCAATTTGCGACGAAATCTAACTAGCTACGTAATAGAACTATGATGGAACCTGTAAATCAATCCATTAACGTAAATAGTGTTTAGGTCTAAAAACATATTTCGGTATACTTTGAATTAATCGTCAGTTTATGATATCAACTAATTGAAGGCTGGGTAATGTTTTTCTTCCAAAATGATGGACAGTTTGTTTAAGGATTTAATTTACATTACAGGTGTTATAATTTCAATCATATCTGCAGCTAGAAGAACTCTTTAGGAATTACTTTCAAACTAACACCAGTTTCACTTATGCCTTATTCAGCGTGTACCAGTGTGATGTACGGCCCTAACTGTGCCAGCAGCTGCAGTTCCCGACACTGCAAGACACCCTCCTCTACATGTGACAGAGTGACAGGACAGTGTCCTGATGGGTGTGAAGATGGATGGACAGAGACAGATTGCTCCAGAGGTAAGTTACAGAACATCACCGTACCTGTTGTCTGTATGACACTCCCTTCTTTTAGTTTGGTCAACACAAGAATTGGATGTACGATTAATTTGACATGGAACATATATTTTGGTGTTCCTTTCAGTTCAACAATTGACTTGTCTTTGCATGTGTTTGTGACGTGTGCCAGCGCTGGGACATGATACGCTTATATTTTCGTAATAAGTAATACCCAATTAAATATGATCAAAATGACACTCAGGAATTAATCGACTTTGGAAGTCATCATGCACAATGTGTAAATAGTCTCTCAAACGAACTTGTAAGTCGCACCCTGAGGAGACAAACCAATAGCTAAGTATGTAGTTTGATTTTGGTTCAAATGACACTTAAGTACTGCAGGTATCCACGCAACCCTGAATATGGTCCACATAAACAATAATATATCTCAAGGATGAAGTTAATTCTGAAAAAGCATGTCCAGGGGTGGTAGGATGTCTTCTCAGACCATCATTGACTTTGGACCTTCACTCGGGACGGGTGCTGGTAGTAATCAAGAATATGTTACATTGTTCCCGGCACACCTGACGTCATCACTTTAACTTCTCTTCGTGAGGAGTGGTGTGGTGTTAAACAAGAAACTAGAAAACACTGTAAAATTATATTTCTTCACGAGTGAAGAGTTGTGCTGTTTGGAACGGAATAATTATGACATGGACGCTTACCAAAAATTCTAGACTAATTATATTGGTTTTGTCAATGAGCGCTGTGATGTTACTCGGTTGAATATACAGGGGGTATGTAAGAATAGCCTAGATCACAGTTGATTGATGGTTTGAGTTCAGTATCAAGTGGGACAAAATCAAAGCCCTTTCAAGTAACCTCAAAGACTTCAAAATCAGAAAAATTCAAGTAGCCATCAACACCAAACGCTCCAAACATCAACCGTGATTAAGGCTGAGTGAGATACCCCAACTTCATAACCGTGTCAGAATCTACATCAAAACGCCGCTATATGCACGTACTGTTTTTAGAAAGTATAGATTCATGTTGTGAACACAACTTCGCAACCTCATCAAATTCTTCATTAGATATTTACCGTGATATAATGCATTGCAGCCGTCTCACCATATGTATATGGGTTATCAATTTGTTCATTTTCATAAGAGTCCATCGTTGTGTGTCGATACATGTATCTCATGAAGATCTGGGCAGAATAGATCTTCAGCAACCCATCCTTGACGTTAAAGGTGTCTATGCTTGAAGTAAGAGGCGACTAACGGGATCGGGTGGTCAGGCTCGCTGACTTGGTTGATGCATATCATCGATCCCAATTGCGTGGATCGATGTTCATGATGTCAGTCACTGGATTGTCTGGTCCAGACTCGATTATTTGAAGACCGCCGTCATGTAGCTGGAATATTGCTGAGAGCGGCGTTAAACAACAAACAAAATCATATCTTACTATTGCGTTGAAAAGAATCTTCTCTTGTTAATAGGAACAACATTCAAGTAACCGTTAAACTTAATAGAACATGCACATCGGATCTTCATTGTGCAAGGTGACACAGGCTTTATTATACTACAAATCTGAAAACTATGGTATCTGCATATTTTGAAAAGAAATAGTTTTGGCGAGGAAAATATTCTTGTCGTGGTCAAACTGGCTCCTAACAAGGCAAACAGTAATCGCCCAATCCTTCATTCTACCCCTGTTTAACAGACCCTTTTTGGTACTTCCTGATCTCATTTGATTTCTTTCAATTTTGTGTTGTCAGACAATATTAAAACAATTCCAGTCTTTTGTTTCCAAACGTCGTTAGGAAATCTTGAATCAAATAAACTAGTTTACATCTAAACTGACATATATATGCTATTATATGATTCAACATTTGACATTATCACTTCTTTGTGATATACATATATACACACACACACAAAAATGAGGTAAATGTTCACTCGGTGTACATGTAATATATAATAAAATAATAAAGTCCACGTTAGTCCATCTGATATAACAAAGATGATGGACTAGCGTGGACTTTAGTATTTTATTAATGATATATTGTTCAGTATTACAATGTGTACTGTTTTAAATTTAAATGTAGGCAAAGATGTGATTTTACTGATTCTTTTCGTTTTGACTGTTAGTTGTAATGCAGATCTCACCATTAAGGACTGTTGCAATAAATATTATTATAATTCTCAAATGCTAAAACTAAGTTCGTTGGTGCAGCGCTAGCAAACTGCCCACCAGGAAGGTATGGACCAGGATGCACTCAGTTCTGCAATTCCCGCAACTGTGAAACGCCATCACCTGTGTGTGACGTCACTGGTTCCTGCACCGATGGATGCCGGGATGGCTGGAAGAATGTTGACTGCAGGATACGTGAGAATTAGTTTGAGAATGTTTTTGATTAACTTGTGTAAATAGTGCCAGTTTGTTCCAAACCGTGACATTAAATTGCGTTGAATTCAATTTAGATTAATTTTAAATATTTTAACAGTTAATTACTCACCCCACATACTGATTAGGCAAATCTCCCTCTTGAAAATCATTTTTACTGAAATATTTAACCAGTTGCATTTTTTCTCTAACCTTTCTCCTCGGGAAACAAAGATACGTGTACATGTAAGATGATTATCAAATTTACTGATCTTAAAGCATGTCCGAGCGGGAAGTACGGTTCCAACTGCAGCAAGTCTTGTGATTCACGTCATTGTGAAACTGCACGGGTCGCCTGTGATCACGAGACAGGGACCTGCGCCGCAGGATGTCGGGAAGGATGGATCGGAACAGACTGTACCCAGAGTAATGTTTCCTTAAACCCAACCTTTATTTGTAATAAAGTCTTAAGATAACCACACAGGTTTTATCAATATACATATATGATGGTTGTTAGTACAGCCTTCAGCAGACATATCAATAAAAATGTTATATCGAAACTAGAATATGTAAACATATCATTTCATAACTGAACACCTAACCACCTTCAGAATGCAAACCTGGAACCTATGGGCGTGACTGTTCTCGTTGTGGATACTGTGACGTCACGTGTAATGATGGAGATGGAAGTTGTCCGGGAGAATGTCTGGACGGCTTCACTGGTGACCGATGTGATGTGGATATTAGGGGTTTGAATACTTTTTAGTCGTTTTTCCCCCAAATTATGAGGTATACGGATACAAAAATATCAATTATAGTCCTGTCACCATGTATTGATGACGTTTGATCTCTGCACATCTATCATCAAACACCCGTTATATATTCCATGCTATTGTTTACGTTGTCATATGCTGAGTTTATATTTATTCACAAAAAATGTTAAACACCAGACTAAAGTGACTTTGCATCTAATCCAGTATCTCCTGTTACAACCGGCGTCATTGGGGGAGCAGTAGGAATTGCTGTAATGCTGTTGCTGATTGGTGGACTGATGATATGTCTGCTGAAGGCTGGAAGGTAACTTCTTCATTACTTAGTTTTGTATGATATTAAATAACAGATTATTGACATTGTTTTCTATGCTTGTGGAACAAACATCACAAGCATCTACACGTACAATAGGCATGTATCATACTTCTATCACAATTTTTGTTTTAGACTGAAATGGATTCCCACAACTACCACAGACCCTCAAGAGTTGAGAAAGACGGACACGCCCAACACTGGAGAGATGTCTACTCATGCGCCCACTTCCGATGTGAAAGATCAAGACTATACAGAATTGAATGAATTCACCAGAGAGAACGACAAGTCACCGTATGATGTTATACAGAACGAAAACAACCAAATCTAAGAAAAGATGTACGCACCATGTCACGGATAGTGCAACATCTGAATATATGACTTCAGTATTACTTCATTGGTATATATCCATATACATTAGAAAGCAAAGTACCAATGTCAAATAGAAAATGTCAAATTGCAGTGCTGATGCCAGCTGCTGAAATGTCTGAAAACCCTTTCTGAATATCGGAGGTGCCTTTGAAAAATACTTAATAGTTCCCTCTCACTCAAATTACCAGTTTTGCAAATATCAAGCTGAATATCTAGTTATGTCCTTTGGCCGTCGTATGTAAAAAGGGTATTCCACAACAAAAGCGCGGCATTCCAGCTGATGTTGACACTATCCAGTGACCTATTAAGATTTGCCCGAAGGAAACGTGTGATTATACGGAAATAGTACGATAATAAATTGTGGCAGATAAAATATTTAGGTCGTCCACATAACGTCCTTTTCAAAGTTACAATCTTGGATAAATCAAATAACACTAATCGTGTGCCGTTACCAGGTGGCATCTGAAGGAAAACATATATTATTATTGATCATTATTGTGAATTTTATGGATTTACCCCCAAGTCGTAATAACCGTGAATGTAAATAAGTTGTATTTCAAATCTAATTTCGATTTGACAATAACATATGGTTGAGGCAGCATTAATGTAAAAACGATGTTTACTTCCTGTTATAACTCAACTCTCTCTCACACATCCGAGTCACTCGCGTTATTGGCT
Organism: Haliotis rufescens; assembly: GCF_023055435.1. NCBI lineage: Eukaryota > Metazoa > Mollusca > Gastropoda > Lepetellida > Haliotidae > Haliotis > Haliotis rufescens. The sequence continues at coordinate 76,643,586 of NW_025963890.1, read as the reverse complement.
TGTTGTAATGGTCCAGAAGATATGTGAAGGTTTATATATATTCTCAATATATTTCATGTTACTTTGTTCTTGTTATTTTGAGCACAATTATGCCTAATAAACAACTTTGAATAAAAATTAAATGTAGAGGGCTTTTATTGTATTGATCTATACGCAAACGTTTGCTATAATTGACGATTTTGTTTTTTATTCAACGCCGCGCTCTGCAATATTACAGCTATATGGCGGCGTTCTGTAAATAATCGAGTCATCGGGCCATCCAGTGATTGATAGCATGAGTGTCGCCTTTTTCGACGACCATTGTTGCCTTATAATTGAAGAACATAGCAGTGTTTAGACCTGCCAGAAACCTATGACCCTGTGTCCGAATCCCTATGTTTGTGGGTGGTGGTGGGTTTAACCAATGTGGTTAAAGTCTTATGCACACTCGTCAAAAAAAGAAACGCATACTTCAAAAATAAGGATATTTATTCAGAGGATGTAAAAGTATCTACACAGAATATGCGTGAACTCAATCACATGAAATTGGACACCGTGATTGACAAAAGCAGTGTCGTCATTGTCAGCATTAATTCAGTTCAGTCATTGCACATGTGTAGCCACAAGGGGGCGTCATGGTCCACTACATAAGAAAGGTAACAAAAATAATCCAGATAATTTTAGAGGGATATCTCTATTGTGTACAATTAGTTAGGTTTGCACAAGTGTCTTAAACTCGAGACTCACAAACTGGTTTAATATACGAAGTTAACTACCCGAAACACGAGCAAGCTTTAGACAGAGATATTCTCCTGCTGATCACATATTTACGTTGAATGTTACGTTGAATTGTTAAAATATGTTTATCAAAAAGAAAAAGGAAATTATACGTTGCTTTTGTGGATTTTAAAAAAGCGTTTGATTCAGTAAATCACCTTCAGCTATGGGAGTGTCTGCATGATGTAGGCTGGGGTGGAATGCTAAACAGAAATCGGAGCAGGTGTTTTTACGCACATGACTTGAAAGCACACACCATGACTAAAATACACACGACATGACTAGAATACACACATCACAAGAAAACACACAGTATCACAAGAATACATTTGACATGAACAATCAAAACAAAGTTGAAAGAGGTTACTTGTATTTCAGAGAACATAGTAATCTCATCCAGTGACTCATTAATGTTCATGTCTTCATGGGTGGCCATCATGTTTCAGATACGAACAGTGTGTCACTAACACATGCATAATAAATCGATCTATAACATATTTACAACCAATTTCCTTAACATGAATGAGATATTGGAATGATCTAAAACCTAAACAAAATGATGTGTCAAGTACAGAAATTTACCTGTTCTACCTATTCTAAACGAACATTCACGTTCCAGCTATACGCACATATCAATCTATAATGTTATCGATAATTACATCTGCTTGATGGGCCCACACAAAGCTTTTGTTCTCACAATCTGAGTTAAGTACATGCATGTTATACTACTCAACGTTTGCTAAAGATCACGTTTTGATGATATATAAAATCCAACAACAAATAAAGATAAAAATATCCAAATGTATGGTTAAAAGTATTGTCACAATGACTGGGTGACCCCTTTACGACCTCAGTTTTATAATGAACGGACAGAAGCTTGCAGTCAAAGTCACAATGTGCAGGAGGTGCTTAGACACCTGTGTTGGATGTATCGTGATAGAATCGCTGCACATCATTATCAGAAACAACAAAAACATTTGCTACTAAGGATTGCAACAACTGAATGCCCCTTCAGCTTCAAAGACGTCGTTTGACTACCTAAGAATTAGGCAACTGCACAGGCATGCTTGAAAATGGGTCAACACGTCAAGTTGCAAACGACTTTGGTGTCGGCCAAAGTGGGATCAGCAAGGCAGGGAATCGATACAAGACGTTTGGATCAGCTGCCGAGCGACATGCAGGTGGTCGATCGCGTTCCACCACACACAGAGGAACAGGTTTCTCTTGATAGCAGCAAAACATCACTTCGTGGCTGCCACTACACTCAGAAATGACCTGTAGAACCCCAGTGGTGGTGACATGTTTACTCAGACAGTGCGTAATCGTCTCCTTGAGGCTGGTGTCTGGTCACGATCTACACATTTTGCGTCATCAGACCTTAACCCATTCGTAGACAAGTGATCGCATCACGTGGATCACATACGCGCTACTGAGATTCGTGCTTTTATGACCGTGAACTTGATTTCGTGATTTTTTGGCGTTTCAGTTTTGGTCAGACACTCTCATTTTGACGGGTGGTCTGACTGATTATTGGTCACATGTTTTCCTGTTTGTTGGCATTGTGTGGCACTTGAGGACAGACTTTTGTCCATTAAAACATTTCTTCACGCAATATTGTCTTTCGCTATTGCAACAGATGAACATTATTTGACATATTACCTTTTGCCAACTTTATGTAGCATATGAACATTGAGACAATTTGTATACTTATTGTTAGATGCAGATTGATCAAAAGTAAACACTATGTAGTAAATGACTTTAATTATTAGCAGATAATCAAGCAAAGAAGTCTTATGATTATAATAAGTAGTAATAAAGAATCTCTACTAATTATCTCAAACAGTTTATGTACAGATTCAGCAATATATGTACAGTTTTTGCAGTTATATAGTAACGTGCATGCACGAGGTTGTGCGTCTGTATGTGCGTATGTGCATGTGCGTGCATGTGAGTATGTGTGTCAAAGCTTGTACTAGTTCGGACTATTGCCGGTTTTATAGTGTTGAGATATCACGCCATAGTAACGTACACATCCCACTCAGACAGGGTAGACTGACATTAAGCTGATCAGTACTTGTTTTGGCCCCTGAATCGAAGCCAAAGCGTGTCTCCGGGCAGACAGTAAATCCGCTCGAGCGCAGAAACGGTCTATAAATAGTAGGTCATCATTGCAGGTAAATAACGTTTTGGACATATTCTTTTAAATCAATGAGTCATCAATGCTATAGTTGTTGATAGCATGATCAGGTGTGTTCTTAATGTGACCACATCTGACACTATAGTGTCATGCAAGATGTAACAATCCTGTCTATATTTCTTCATAAATTTGGTCCTGAATAACACCATATTCACTGTCAGCCTTTGTTGCCACATCAAGCGCAACATAGTTGTTGCCGATGCTGCATCCATCATCGTGTGCAACCTCGGATACAGATGTGTAGTCAGACGCCTGAGTGATATTTCTGTCAACTGGCCCTTGTGTGTCCCTCACCTCATCCTTCTGAGAAGTGCCAACCCACATCAACCTGTGCAATAGATTGTAGTGATGTCTTGATACGTTGTTACATAATGCAGTGGGAGCAACGCATGTTTTATTTAATAACAAGCATAATGTTGTGTTTGTAAGGTTCACTTACCTCCCTTGTCTTACAAGGCACACGTGGAGTACAACTCCCAGGATCACCGTGAGACCAGTTACCACAGATACACCAATAATACCAGTTGTTGTAGAAGAAAGCTGTCCCGCTTTGAGTGTGGTGGTATCAGGCACCGGTATTTCTTAAACACAAGACATAAACATAGAAACAATTTACTAAGACCATTCATATAGGTAGGGTCTCTCTTTTTCTGTCAGCAGGGTAATATGAAGAGCAATGCCAGTCACCACATGTTAGCAAGCACTGCTAACCAAACATTTCCATCTTGACAGTCCCAGAAGAAGAGTATTTTCTATAAATCGGCGTGAAACGCAGACAGATCAAAACAATAACCTTTAAGAATATTCCTGATATTTTAAAATGTGTTACGAACAATGTGCATGTATCTTACTCTGGGTACAGTCTGTTCCATTCCACCCTGCCCCACAGCCTCAGATCAAACCAGACAAGACCAGGAGTAGTACCTTTTCCTGTACCAGGCCGAGGCTGTGTCACAGATATGCTATATATCCTGGTCTCCTGGCATCATGTTGTCATTGTCTCAGACCAGGAGCAGTACCTGTTCCTGTACCGGGCCGTGGCTGTAGCGGTGTCAGAGGGGGACACATCACTTGACTCTGCCGTCATCAGACAGATATATCTCAGTCATGTGTCTGCTGTTATCATGGGTAACAATCTGTACAGGAGCACGTTGAGGTACGTACACCATACAGTATGTAACCCTATGAAGGTTCTAAAGAGACGATAGTAACAATGGCGTGATCAACGTATGTATGAAAAGGAAACTTTCTACAACATGTTTTGATAAACATAGTTACATGTATTTACCATATGTACTTTAATTGCAGGCTTAGGCAAATGAATCTGAAAGTAAGTTATGTTCGGATCCTTCTCTAAAGCTGTTGTTGTTTCAAACCTCACTGAAATTGCACTCACACCTAACAAACATGAGGACATTGGTACAACACAGCTGCAGTTGCACTGTAGTGAAGTAACTATATTTTTTCAGGAGGCCTTACGGGAGATCCAAGTACCACAGTGGCAGTAGGTGTTATACTTTACACATAGCTTGACATGAATTCGGTACAGTATGGATGAAATATGATTACCTTTTACTCACTGATATGATTCCCAGCTCAGGTGTCTTAACATTGCATATGCTGACAAGTAACATGCTCTGTTTACGGTAGTTAACCCCCACATAACATTGGTGTTTCGACGCCATGTCATTGTGTATGTAGGTTTGTTGGATGACATATATTGTTAACATAAATACCAAGGAATATATTACATCTTACTGCAGTCATACACATCAAGGAAGGGAGTATTCCTAGTAGCGTCACACCCAGACAAAGAGGAAGTGTGGAATCAGGTGTATAACAGCGACTCGCGCACCTTGGTAACGGGGCCTTCAGATCAACTGGTAAATAGATTTAGAACATGTTTTAGGAAATAACATCCTCTTTTGACAAATATTTATTGTGGTTCCACAATTAAAATTAACTTGCTTTTAATGGCTTGTCTGTCTTCGAAACGAACACCTGTGGCTACTTATGTTGCATGTCTCTAGATCCTAAATGTAGTCTCAAATGAAGATTCTGAAACCTAACGTTAACACTGGTTGCCTTGCAGATGTGCCTCCCTTCGACTGGCAGTCCTGTTTCCACATCGAGGCTGACAAAAGCATGCAGACATCTAAAGTTATATCGAATGATGTCATCCTCAACACTCTTGGTCTTGCAGTAAATGTAAGGCAGCTGCTTTTACTAAATTGAAATGAAAATATATTGATAATGAATCTAAATACATCAAATTTGATCATGCTTACTTAGGAGAATCTATGAGTCCAAGCAAGTCATCCATGTTGACAAAATTGATGTTTCATGATGATCAGGAAACTGCTTGTGTTAACTATGATTTCCAATCATCCAATCATTCCTCCGTCGCTCAGGCATGGTTAGACTGCAAGATTAAGCAATGGACCATATGTTAAAGGGGTTTATTCAGTTCATGACATTTATAGAAGTGTGGTTTTGTCCAGAGTGATGACTTTACTGCTGCATAATCGGTTTAGCTGTTTGGTAGGTCGATAGCAAATGATGCCTAACCATACACTTCAGCAATGGTGAAACACCATGACGTTAAACACATCTTACAATATGTCAGGAAGGTGCTTCAATACTTTCTGCTGGAGGTTTATCTAACTCTGAGCCCATAATGAATGCCTTAATGATACGTTATGTGAGCTATTCACTAAACCTGTTGGTTTGTTGTTCTGACAACTACCTTTTAATCTAGGCACCAAGGCGTCAAAGAGGCAATGACCGACACATCATAGCACTTTTGCATTTCACTCAATTAACCATTGACCAGTACCATTTCAAATGTAGCCATATGGTACAAACATTCGGTTGTCACGCCGAAGCCATGGGTTCGATTCTCCACATTGGTACAATGTATGAAACCCATTTCTGGTGTCCTCTGTTGTGATATTGCTGGAATATTGCTAAAAGCGGTGTAAAACCATATTCACTCCTTCACTGAGTTGTATGAAATATATTTTCCGTTTCCCGGTTTTTTAATAGGAAGTGTGTTTGAGAGTGATGAAGTCACCAGACCCGTTCAACACTATCATTTGACCGGAACTACACGTGACCCAAGTGTGACTCTGTTGATTGACAGCTTACTGACATGGATGAGTGACCTACAACGAGGCTCCTACACATTGGTTTCAGAGTAAGAATATTTTGTTCTCATCCGTCCATGTCATCACCTAAAACCCAACTACCTACTGTTACCAGGAAAGCATTGACCAGCTATAGCTCTGTATGACCAACGTGTAAAAATAAACTAATCCCTGAAGCATTAAAGGTGAATATTACCTGTTATCGACCATGTATCTAATAGTAGATGGTAATTCAGAGGTTTCAGATAACCATGATACTCATTTGGACAACAACAGCGAAATAACACATTTCGTCACCATGTACACTCATCCGAAACATGCTGTGGTTGAGGCATGTGTAGCGTCACAAAACACTGATATCTGTAATGTCTTATTGCATGGTTCATGTGATGGGAATACTGACACTTTACTGCAACCTGTAAGCGAGTCCCTTCCTCTCATATTGTCTTGTGTACGTGGAAGTAAGTACTGACACTTTGCGGCATCTCTTTGAATAAAGCGACAAGACCCTTTCCATATCCAGTAGAAATCTCTGCAGAAAGCAGACTCGATGTACGATTCCTACTATATAATGAGCATGTGTTTATGAATCACTATCAAATAGGAATGAAACCAGGTGTAAGCAAAAAGGTGAGCGTATCCTGCCCCACCGGTGATACCCGTCACAAACACATACAAAGGCAAGTCAATTGTGCTGGCCCTGTCATGTGTACATATAAGCGGGTACTGACCTTTTACTGCAGTTCTTTGAGCGAGCCGCGGTTCCTGGTCCTCTTGGTGAACATCGCCAGCAGACTGCAGGACGATGCAGGGTTGACGTCATCAACAACATGCCACGTCTACGCTCAAGTCTCGGTAGGCCTCTATTCTCCCAGGTAGGACACGTCCACAACCACTAAGTTATCTCTCTTCGGTAGCATCTGAATTGTAGGCACAGGTGACTTTAGACAGCTAAATTATGAAAGACACTGAAGATCCAACATATTAACATATTCATGATTAAACATACATAAGCTTGAGGATGGTTTAAAATTAAACGATTGTTTTTTATTAGTGTTGAGAAAAGTTCCTCCATGCTAATATGACCATGTATCGAGTTATTCACTGTACAGCGATGCATCCCTTGTGTACGCCAGAGACCTATGATCGTGGGTTCGAATCCCGTTTCGCCTTGATTATGTTTCTAGGTTTGTCAGCACCATACCTGTGCTCACGTGTTTCATCAAAACATTTAACGGCTGAAACCTGCATCACTTCGGGTTTTCCTCCCACTTCAAACTCACATGCCGTGATATAAACTGGATTACTGTTTAAAGCGGCGTTAAATCAAACTCAGGAGTTAGACAGCTCAGGGTTTTACTCCATTATAATTTTGGGGTGACTCCACCCCTAGATAGCTTTAGAAGATTACAACTTCAAGATGTGTGCCTTATTCGTATGTCCATTATTGTTAGTTGCTGTGAGGCCCCCCTCTTCTAAAGACAATATTTAGTTTTGATTCAAATTCACAAAATGTTTCTAACACATGTACCTTCTCATGAAATTGTAAAGCTATATCAGCCATGTGAGGTGCATCCCCTGCATATCAAATATTAATTCATTTACACAGATGATAAATAATTTTGGTCTAAAGAAACATCCCTGGCGGTTTCCCAAGTCACACTAAGAATAATGAGATGAACTGGTTGGAGTTTTGACACATGCTGATAGATCACAATACATAGATACAAGTAATTTTATAAATTTGCCTTTAAGACATAATCTTCAAAATCTCTTCCATACAACTTCATGATTATCTCCATCCAATGCCTATGAAAAGTCACCGAAGATGCTGTAAAATGTACCCTTAGGTTTGAATATCCGGGGCTAAAACCAGCTCATGCCTGTAGTCTTTTAGCCAGAATATTTGTCATAACTGTGCATTGTGAGTTAATAAGAGATACTACTATGTGATATCCAGGTTTCCCAATTTGTGAATAGGAAATTTCCGTCTTCCCCTTTCTTGAGGAAAAGTACCAGTAACAAGTGCCCCGTTGAAGGGTGAACCGAGTAAGGGTGTAATATGATGATTCAAGAAATCCAATACCCAGTCTTCTTGGCCCAGGTGACATGCTATTGTTCAGCTTCAGTAGAGTATGAAAAGTTTCTTCATTGGTAAATGGTACATTTATTTAATCAATATTTTCTGTCAAACCCTGTTCTATATTTATTATCAGTTATGAAGGTACTATAAATAATTACTCTGTCGGTATAGATTCTAAAAGCACTGTGTACACTGCTATGTTATGATGTTAGAGGCAATTTAAGACTTCCTGAAAATATTCCTAATAGTTCAGAGCTGTTCCTGACTTGTGCAAGCTCGTGCTTTTTGTTTATTATGATACGTTGTTCTCGTTACTGGAAATGTTTTCTTAAGCAATTTCCGCAGTTGTCTAAATATCTACATTGTGATTAAACTCCCTGTGAACTCACAAAGCAGCATATTCCCCATGTTATAAATCCTCAAGCTCTTGATCCCACCATGGTGGCTGCTGATATGGTAAATTATACTGATGGGAAGGTGGTTATATATGTATGTTCTCTTGATATGACATGTATAATTCTGATAAAGATCAATACTCACAAAGTCATCATTTACCCTGTAAAGTTCAAACGTCCATGAAGTGGTCATAAAGGTTGATTAGAAATATTCAATTCCACTTGAATTTCCACCATGTACACTTGTTATAATCATTTTGGTCAAGACTAGTTTCATTATGCTATGTATATTGACTCCCCTTGAGACATAGATATGTTTACAGATAAAGTTAAATATAAGGGGAAATTGTTTGAGTGACTGATATATGGAGAAAGTTATGAGCTAGCGATATTATAGTCTCCTAAAGTAGCACCACTGTGAATAATGCATGTGAATGGTCCATCAGTATCCTTGAATAATCTTCCATTTAGGGTGTGCATATGAAACTTGCAGCATTAGCCAGGTGCATTGTCTTTCGCTGATCCGGGTATTGTGACATCATCAACTGAATAATCATCAGAGTCATTCATAATATGTTTGAGTGTATCATTAGGTATACGATCAGGATAATCTTTCATTTAAGCATTGTAATCTCCTAAACGCATAATGTCCTGATCAAGATATCCTGTTACGTTCACAGCACATATTATCGCAGGCGCATTACGTCGCCGTGCATATGTTGTCACGGGAGAGTATCTACCAAGGTTCACAGCACGCATTGTCGGCATTCGGCAGAGCAGAAAAACATAAACTTGGAGATGACGATGTTGTGGATGATGATGGAAATGTTGATCATGATGATCATCATTCCATTTATAGAAAATATGTCCGACTTGATTTTGTATCCTCCCGACATGTAATGACAGGGGTGATATATAGTCGTCGGTATGTAAGTATGTCTGTCTGTCCGTCTGTATTTTGTCAATTATCATTTATTGGAAATATACATTTCTTTCATTGTACCATTATTTTCCGGGACCCGCGAAGATCCGGAGTAGAATAGCTTTTCAGCAACCCATGCTTGCCGTAAAAGGCGATTATGCTTGTCGTACAAGGCGACTAACGGGATCGGGAGGTAAGGCTCGCTGACTTAGTTGATGCATGTCATCGTATCCCAGTTGCGTAGATCGATGCTCATGATGTCTATCGCTGGGTTGTCTGGTCAAGACTAAATTATATACAGACCGTCGCAATATAGCATGAATATTGCTGAGTTCGGCGTAAAACAACATACAAACAAACATTTAATTTCCGAAGCATTTCTCGATCACTATACAATCTAGCTTTATGAAACGTATTGTTCACATTGGGCAATGGTGCCTGTTGCTATTTAGAGATTTAGATATGTTGGACAGTTTCCATGGAAACGTGATGAACATTTTCGGAGCATGTATATCTAAAACTATCGAGCCCAGCATATCTCTTAAATTTACTTCCATAATACTTTCTGCACATGTACTGCATAAATTTGTATTTGCATTTCCATATCAAACAGTTTAAGATCATATCCACCAGAAGGAACAATTACATCTCAAAATCGTAAACTGAGGGCAAATGAAAGATAACATAAAGCATCTTCATAACGGTGTCTGCATTAACTATATCCCGAGTCATCTAAAAATATATTACATCTATGGCCTTTCAAATCACTGCTCTAATCTCTGCATCCCCGGCATATATATTGTCGCCTTCGATAAAATGTGACGATAAGCGACAATATGTGCCGTGAACGTTGCCGTGAACGTAGCCAGTGACACAGTATGCCCGGCAACAATATGTGCGGTATCATACCCACTTACGCCCTTCAAGGTAAGATGTAAGCGAATCAATTCCGTCATGATTTTTGAATTGCGTTCTTTGGCTGGACTTCGGGAGAAAGGTAAACAAAGAATATGAGTAAGTCCAATTTCATTCCCAACACATGTTTTGAGACGTGGATCTTCACTAATTTCAAAGCTGTTGAAATTGCGTTTTATGATTCAATTTTGTAAACATCCCATCTCTGATAAATTAAGCGACAAAGCCCTTTCAATATTCAATGGAAACCTCTACACAAAACAGAGACGAGTATACGATTTCGGCTACATCATGAGTGAGTGAGTTGGGTTTAACGCCGCTTTTAACAGTATTCCATTTATATCGTGGTGTGTCAGCTTAATGTCGGAGGAAAGGCTACATCATGAGCATGTGTTTATGAATCACTGTCAAATAATGAGGTCATACCGCCACTGTAACGACCATGTTTCGTTTCCTTATGTCTCACGCAATTAAGTGATCGAAAACGGACAGGAAATGATAAAAATCATCATATCTTTAAAGGAAGGTTTCACAGAGACCAGTTATGTCATTTTGACTAACCAAATGCAATGTACATTTCTTCTGTAATTTCTACTTGAGAGAATGTTCCTATATTAGCTTTAATTGTTCCATTCCAATGCTCATTTTGATAGGCGAGATTGACACGTCAACACAGCACGATTTGCAAGCATGCCCAGTATATGCTTTTCTATGTGTCTCATTTGTTGACGATTCTTCTGTATATTGCACCAATATCGGTAAGGCACCTCGATATGGCTTTTCTTAACAGACCAAAACATATTTCCAAACGCTCTTAAAGTATTCATTCTATCTTATTGCAATAGATAACAATTCGGTGTCTATAATAGAGAGGTATGGCGATAATGTGTCGCCTTGTCTACAGCCCAGATTAAGGAAATTCAATACGTGTCCCGTATTAATTGTTGCACTATATATGATGTGAAGACACCATGCTGATGTCCAATTGTTCCTTACGCAGTCTTAGGAGACATTGAAGTCAAAGTGACAGAACATATAATATCAAGCATCTGAACATGCAGATACGTACAAATTGGAGAGATATTAGAAGTTCTGGTAAGGAGTTAAAGTGGAAACTCTGTATTTTTAAATGAAACACTTTTAATTACCTGACTTTAAGCCTGAGGCTTTAATGAGAACACTCCAAGAGTCTTAGCCGATATGGTTGCCACATTTTCGAGATTCGTAAAAGATAATTTTGAAATAGAATGTGTGGATAATTCATTGAAAATTTGAATGTATATTTCATTTGGAAGATTCAGATGAGAAGATTGACGTGGACATGTAATGAGAAAAAGACGGAATAATCCAGGCATAGCAGGTATTTCATTAGATTAATAGACTGATGGTTACGACGGTCCTCGTTTGACATTTGGCATCCAGGAGCATGGGGCATTTAAAGTCGAAGATTCTGTTGACATTAGATGTCCCAGCATCATTGAACATATCATGCACTCTGGTTATTATGCACTCAGCATATCTGCATACAGGCTTCTATGAAGCTATCATTCAAAAACTATTTCTGCCTTGTTGAATTTAGGCAAACTGAACAAGGATATCAAGTTCACATGGCTCATTGTTAAACACAACACAGAGTAAACATGGATGTCATTTGAGGACGATCAGGATGTTCTCTGTACACACTTGAAGAGCGGGAAAATCACGTAGATAACCAGCATTATTGATTGGTTTGTATTTAAGTTGGTAGTAAATTATGACTGTGTTTGCTTGAAATGGAGTGAATTGTATTTTGTAAAGGAAGTCATTTGTGTGTTTATTCCTCTCATGCTTGAGAGGGAGATCATACTGGTTGTCATTTATATGTACAGGTGTTGACATACTTAAAGATACATATTTGACTCCTTAAAAATGCATTGCTGATTTACTGACTGTGTTTCATGTTGGGAAATCTTTGACATACAGTCAATTCAACTAATTCTTTATTGTATGAAAGGCCACAGGCCCATATACAACGGAGTTACATAACATATTTTCTAAAATACAAAGTCAAGGTAACAATTCACTTCGTAACAAAAAAGCATTATGTATGTACAAAGCCAGTTGATGTGTTATAAGATCCTTGCAAGTCTTGTGCATGTACATATTGTGTTTCACACAAAATGAACAATCATCGATTCATTGAAAAGAGCATGGAAAATAGCACTGGTTGCACATTTAAGACCTGCGCATGAATCACTTCGGGCTTTGCTGACACGCCGTGATGTAACTAGAATAAACAGCATTAAAGCAGCGTTAAAACGAACTCACTCAATCACTCACTCTGACAGAAAACCATAGAGTGTGTTTAATCATCCAACTGTGTTATGAATGTAAATTTAGCAGTCGTACAATTATTGCATAAATTGTTAGGTACTACCAATTACCACAGGAATCTGCAGTTCTGATGAGAATTATACAACTGTACATTATCTCATACTCTCTCTGTTTCTCTCTTTCTGTGACAAATGTAGCGATTGTATTCATGAAATAGCAATCAGCAATGCCACAGAGGTAATATGCAGTGGCAGCAAAAACACAGGACCAACGAGGAAACAAGGACATTAGGTTAATTGTCAGCTTGCAGTCTCTGAAAACATAAATATCTTGAGATTAAAGTCATTTTGCATGTATGGAATCATAAGGATCACAGGCGTCTTCCAGAGTACACAAGGCGACGGATATGGCCACACATTATTCGGCGATTTTCATGGTCCATGCAAAAACATTGTCTACTTTTTGTGAAATTATGCTAAACTGTCACATTAGTTATGCGTGCAAGTACATCCTGTCATAGAGTCAAAGGTACAGTACATACAAAATGCTTCGGACTCAAAATACGGACTCCGAGGGCAATTCAGAGGACCCAAACCGAGCATGACAGGATGCATGTCTTTATTGGTTGTGTTGACATGCTCATAGTGTGAGTGAAGATGTTAATACATCCTAGGATGTTTTTTAACAGAAAGTAGTTAACATAGTCACTCCTACTACGTCATCAGATACACTTATACTATCTCACATTACACGTGTTCATGGAATTACGCGACTGTTCCAGGGGAAATCAGGACCCTTCATTGCCAAATTGAGAAACACAGACCGGGGGTTCAGAACGTGGTTTCTCTAATAACCCAACCTTACTCCAAACGTACAAAAACACTGATGCATGCATGTATGAATGCATGTATACAGTTCTGAATATGTATACACAAACCTTCATTATTAAATGCAAAACCTAATTACCTTACACAATGCAATGTGTATAAAAGATGGCACTTGCTGTTACCCTGTGTGGCGCTCTGAATTAAGGGGCTAAAAATACCTGGTCATGAGTGTACTGTGTCTAAGTCTAAGTGTCTAAACTGTGACATGGTATGTCAGAGGCAAGCTCTAAACAATCTGCATGAGTCCGGACCACCACACACACACACACACACACACAAACACACACACAACAAACACACACAACAACAAACACACACAACAAACACAAACACACACAAACTAAACACACACACACGGGCGCGCGCGCGCACACACACACACACCCACACAAACACGCATGCACTTGGCACTGAATATCCAGCACATATTCCAACCATCACCATACAGGCGTTTACATGTGATGGTCATCAATTCCACCACCTCGTGGTGTTGGATACATAAAAGTATTTCTCAACCCAGGGCACTGGGGTGTTTCTACATAACAACTTGTTTCATCAAGTTGGAGATCCACAACAAAAGTACCCCCTCTCACCCAACAGGAGCAATATACCTTCCCTCCATGATGCACGATTTTCGTTGGCTGCCATTGTAAAGGTTTTATCTTGTAAAGGTCTGTAATGATAAAATAATACAAAATATTTTATCCTGTACATACTTTAACATATTAAAACTGGAATACAATGGACAGTCGGTAATTATAAGGTCACAGGCCGGACGTTTACAACCGTCACATTATGAGACACAACTAACATTGGATATTCAGGAGCATGGGACACATTTATAGACGAAGATTTAATTTTGCATCTTGAAGGAATTTCCCAACATCAATTGACATATGTGATTAGTTATTACAAGTGCTTATTATGCACTTAGCACACAATGAATACAAGGTTCTGCAAGGCTAACGTTCACACAGTGATACTGCCTCAGTCAAATACGGAATACTGGACAACGATATTGAGTTGGTCACTTTCTAAGAGATGTCGCCACTCGGTAAAGGTTATTTTTAAACGGTACACACACCTTAGTGTCTGGGCAACCACAGTGCCTGCAGGGTCAGTATTGATATATCTGGTTGACAGTTACATAAAGTCACCTGCACACGAGCACATGGTTGCCTGGCCATGGTTTTACATTATTACAAAATTGATATCCATTCTCCTATGTCCTGATGTGTCCAGGTGCACGTCTCTCCCGAAGGTTCTGTTGATGTAACACGTCAACGTCAGTGAGTAACATGTGTCAACCAGTGTAGATTATCCGACGAAACAGTTTGCACTGGGTGTAAAGGGCAAAATAGCGGTAAAAGTATATGAATGTATCACTGAATATAAGTGATGACAACAGGTGTATGTGAATCGGGTCAACGTACCGTGCCGTATTGGTAGCAAGCGTCATGCGTATGTTTTGCAAAGATAAGTACGTGTTTGTTTGTTCTATGGTCGCACAGCAGTACCCCTGCCATGCGAAGGTCGTTGATCCAGCACCGATCCAGACAATTGGGGTATGATGACATCAATCCTGACACACACACACACACACAAAATTGTATTCAGGACGTTTGAGGATGTGACGTTATCCAAACAGTTGTATATGTGCACTAACCAACCAACATGTACTATGATATAACCCTAGGCGATGTGACCAAAATAAAGTGTAACCGCACACACAATTACTATGTTGATATGCTATCATGAAATGGCGGTTAATTAAGACATGAACACTTTTCGCTGCACAAATGTAGAGTGAATTTACTACTGAAACACAATGCACATCTTCGTCTGTAATCATTACTTGTCTATTTTGTATGAATGAAATAATAGCATTTTGGTTAGCCCCCCGTGGTGAAAAAGACACGTCATGTATAAAGTCACCCTTGATTTGTACTATCTCCAATAGACATGTTGTATTCTGTAATGAGTAATGTAAAATAGTATTTCCGTGCCCTAGCTGGTCATGATATATATGTAGTTAAATGATATTATTGTTTCAATCGGAAATGTCGATTAACCTCATCTGTATAAACCAAGGATTGTTATGAATTCAAATCCAAAGATCATAAATTCAAAAGATAACTACACAGTGGAGTTACATTGCATATATATACACCACACAGTTGATGTGCAGTGAGCGTAATGTTTAACACAGTTTGACTTGGTATTTCACTTCCTCGTTGGTCAACATGGCGGGTGTCGGGGTACTCGCTGTGGTGGTGCTAGTTTGATGGATACAGCTGACATCGGGTGAGTAGAACCGATTGGTTTATCACGATGATATATTTATGCATTCCTCAAGTATGTGTACATCACTTACAGTTAGCAACTGTTTATTTGTGTAACTGGAGCTCATTCGTTAGCAAGTCCTGCACTATGTTGATGTGGAATATGCGTCAGACGGAGTTTTTCAACTGATCTATATATAGGTGACAAAGGTCTACCATTTGAAAAAATGCAATAACCACCATGTTGAAATTCGGAAACCGACGTGTATCATATGCCAGCCCACCATACAGATGATATTGTGGAGAAGTTTTCTCAGTACATTGTCTTACCCGCTGAATAGTCCTACCTGACGTGTTACATTAGGAAAGGGCATGGCTGAACTATTTAATTCAGATACGTGTTGTATTCGATCCGTTCAAAATCAAATAGGTGTAAGCAGCTAAGCAAAGATGGTAAAAATAACAATAACTAATATATTGTCCTCTACGTTTACAACTCACTGTTGTTTCGAATGTTGGCTGCGCTTAAAGCCTTTGTTTATGTTGGAGTTAGACCAAAAGAGCAAGATACACATGAAAATAAGACAGATAGTAACCGCTGTTATGAATCGTAGAAACTAACTTATTCTATGGACATCGACAAACGTCAAGCTTGACAGCGGTAAAGATGTATCCTTGCATTGTACAAATTTACCGCCTTCGAAGATTTACGCATAATGTGTCTCGTGTGAATATATGTTGAAGGGTCCGACCCGATGTAAATAGATAAACCGCTCGATTGTCACTGTAGTCATCTACCATAGAAGGGAGCAATGTCAGTTTATGTATGTCTGTGTTATCTGGACATCCAAAACAATGTATACACAGACCACAACTTGTATATTTGCACCAACACATGAAGGATCAACATACAGTTTTCATTTCATTTGTCGTCAAACATAAGCCATGTAATAGTTACAAAACATGCCATTTCGGTCTCTCTATTATCATATGGGTATGTCACTTAGGTGGCAAAAACAAATGCATTGTATCAGATATTAAAACCCCGATGTCCAGTCAGTCATACCAAGGAGGCCTGTCATCCACATCTGTGACACTGCCATGGCAGCCCTTTTACTTGTCATAGGCACTAAGACTCCCCAAAGATCCGGATTAATATTCCTCTTCAGTAAACCATACTTGTCATAAGAGGCGAGTAGCAAGATCGGATGGTCAGGCTCGCTGACACGGTTGATACATGTCTGGTATCCAACTTTCACAGGAATATGTGCGGCGTTAAACATCAAATAAACATCAATACCTAGGGGTCCAGTCAAGTCATCTCTGGACCGTGGTCCTGTCATGCCTACCCTTGGATCCTACAATCCCCACACCGGGGTCCTTTCAGCCCAACTCTAGGGTATCCCAGGGTCTTATTATTCCTGCCCCAGGATCCCATTATCTCTACACCAGGGTCATATCATCTTTACTCCAGGGTCATACCCTCTTTACTCCAGGGTCATATTACTACCTCGGATGTCCCATCATCCCTTCCCAATAATCCTGTCAATCATATGTGGCCTGTATGAGTCTTTATGAATGTCACTAGGTGTACCATTGGAACAGTGTTTAAGACCGGATATGAAAGACTAGAAATTTGGCTTGGGATTTCAGTGTAGGAGGGAGAGATTTACACAAAACACCGACAGCGATATTAGGTATTATGTGTGAATACATAAAGGAGGTACATTGTTTGTGCAAGTATTGCTCACTCAGAATAGGATCAGTGAGTGTAATGTTTAACATTGTAAGACTTGCCTATTTACTTCCTGGTTGTTCAACAGGGGTGTCGGTTAGCTCTAGCTGTTAGTGTGATAGAAAATAGATTGGTGTCATATGCTGATAATAGGATTTAATATCATGCATTTCTAAATACAGTATCTCAAGCTTATCACACAGTTTTGTGGTAGTAGAAATATTCTTTAAAAAAATAGGGGATACTCGGAAATAACTAAACAATTAACCAAAACGTAATTGATGATAGTTTCTTAAAATAGTTGTATGATAATAATGAACTGATTGGGAACTCAATACCATGGGAAACTGAAGTATGACAGCAGGTGTTATGACCGCCATCGATCTTGAAGAACGTTAGGAATAAGATGGTGATTTGAGGGAGTCTGTCCAACTTCTCATGCGGCGTTTGGCTAACATACTCAGCGGTAACCGATCAACAGCCAACCTGTCATGAGGTGTCAGATTAACATTGGCTTGACGATCATTCAGATGTCGCCAGACACGACCACGCCTTCAACTACTCGCGACTCATCTGAAAACATGACATGTGACCAGCGACGATTAACCTAGTTTCGGCGTTGTGTACGCCATTGACGTATGTCGGTAACATGAAGATCTGTAAGTGGTGGCACAACACGTCCACGTCGAGCATGGAGATAAGCTGCATGAAGACGGTTTCTTATCGTCTGACCTGTTACCAGTACTCAAATTGCCTGATAAAAGTTGGAAGCAATTTGATTGACCGTTTGAGCTTTATTTTGTGAAGCCTGGTTTCAGATCAATCGATTCCGTACTCTTGTCGTTGTCCTGGGTAGCGCTAAATGGGGTCGAAAGTCAACGTTTTCTTGTACATGTTCCACAGTGTGCAAATCACAGACACCCTGCGCTTTGCAGGTGCACACATAAACAATGAATAAATAAATCTGCTGTACCCGGAGTTTCCTTGCACTTCTTGACAACAATGGTTGCCCATCTTTCTATCCTGCAATATTAGAGTGAGTGATAGTGAGTGAGGATAGAAAGATTGGCAACCATTGTTGTCAAGAAGTGCAAGGAAACACCGGGTACAGCAGATTTATTTTAACTGGCATGACAAAACAGCAGATAACAACTCAGAGTGGGTGAGTGAGTGAGTGAGTGAGTGGGTGAGTCAGTCAGTCAGTCAGTCAGTCAGTCAGTCAGTTTTACGCCACTTTTAGCAATATTCCAGCAATACCACAGCGGGGGAATGATCTCATTGCAACAGTAACTTGTGGGCCATCAGACACATATCACGTATGGATATATGAATATATTCCACTCTTCTACAACATATAATGCATGGTTACACCAATGAGGTTTCAATTTTTTTTGTTTTTTTTGTTTCTGGATACAAAATAAAGGCTGTGTTTCATCATTTCCATGCAGCTAGTTAGACATTTTTCATTAACCAGTACCACTAAGAGACTTAAGCTTTTATTCTAGAAGCTTTTTTCGCGTTTATTGAGAATCTGTAAAGAATAAAAATGCGTTGTGTGAGGACTCTTTTCCAGGTTACAGGAAATATTCAAAGAACAATATATACAAAGATTTAACCCACAGCCCTTGAAGTAAAATGTCCCGGGTCGGGTATTTCACCTGGTTGCAGAAAAGAGGTATGATTTTATGAGTTTGATTAAAACTCAGCTGCGAGAGGGGACAAGTGACGCTTACATGTCGAGAGAGAAACATGTGCACAGTGCAGAAAACACGGCGCGTCATAACCATAAAGTCTGCACTAGTCCAGGGTGAATTGCGTGACCAGTCCGCGAGACTCGTGCGACTTACTACTGAAATGTAAAGTAGTAATGCAGGTCTTAGTCAATAATCAGGAAATATCCCCATAGTCTCGTGGCATGTGCACATCACTGAAGGATATCGCATACATGTCCCCCATGAAACAAGTTTTGCAAGTGATTCATGTATAGGTGACCCCGGTCATGCTCTGACATGAACAATGCAACACCCCGCCAGACGCCCTCTGTATATATCAGGCGAAATAGATATGGTGTAATCAATAGTCATCCCTGGTACGTCGTCACGGCTGACAGCACCTGATCGTGACCGAGATAGCAGTTACCCTGCTGCCACTGTCGTGATGTCACCCTCACTCTGTGGGTCACATGCATGCCTAGTGGGGTAATGTAGGGAGAAGACCTGTTGACACGCTACCCAACTGTGCCCATTGTGCCCGTATTTTGATCAAAACCGAAGCTGTAAACACGGTGCCCTATACAAAATGCTTGTGTTAGGCACTTCGATCAGTTTCTCATAAATCCTTGTCGACCTCATTGCAAAGAAAGCTAAGTAAACATTTCATAATCAGTCGCTTCAGTAGATTCAACATAAACGCATGCTACATTTGAGAATGATGCTTTATTTGACTGACACTGTGGTAGAAACCTTTCCTTATTCATCACAAATACCCACCAAAAGCAGAGCTTATTGTATGATTCCGAGTATATCATGAGCGTGTGATGATGAATCACAATCAAACTGTGATGATACCAGGTGTTCGCAAAAAGGTGCGCTATCCTGTGGAAGAGTATTGGCTATTTGATCGTCATTGAACGATATTAGATAATCGATATAACTGAATCTTAAGTTTAATCCGAGCAGAAATCCAGATTCAGATTCATACAGAAACAGATCAGCAGCACGGGGAGCACAATCGGTGCTTGTGAGAATGCCTACTTGTTGCCTCAGTGTCTTCCCCCCACATCTTATGTAAATGTTATCAGTGAGGGAGTCCAGCAATCCACATACTGCTTTCTCAGTAATCTTCAGATGGCCTTTGCTTTTATTTTTGACAAATTGACCTGAACCTCTGAAGATATATATTTCACTGCATCGATGGTCACCACGATTTGTTACAAAAGCCCCATCGATGAGGGATTGAGGTTTTCGCTTTAGTTTATCATGTTGGGTGGTGGTGTCCAATTTACAAAATCAAATGTTTTGACAGAATTGAACTTGTTTTTATTGGAGATTGTCAGTAGGCATGCAAATCCTTTTAGGTTTTGAGAATCAACATTGTATTAATTCCACTTGTCTCAAATACTTTGTGTGGCTTTAAATAACTTCCTTCCTTGATTATATACCCAACAACAAAAGTTCCTGTGACACCAATATTTAAATGTATTTTTCAGACAAGTAAAGGTTGGTATTCAACATTGTAGTACATGTATGGAAACAAGTCACAAAAACGCAACTGCTACAGAAAAGCATGCATTCCATGCACAAATGACTTTTATGCAAGCCCCTTGCATTTCACTACCCAAGAATGCGTATAAAAATATGTGCGTTAACAGGATTTCATATGTATTGTTTAGCATCGGGCTGACAACAACCACTCTGAAAAACAAAAAAAATTACGCAATTAATCAACATTACGAAATGCCACCCCTGTCCGAAAATTACGTCTTCGAGCCATTGGCATGCTTGAAGCAGGATCGAGTCAACGTGATGTTGCAAGCCGGTTTAACGTCCACAGAAACACCATTTGGTGTTTATGGCAAAGTTGGCAACAGACGAATGAAGTCAGAGACCATCATCGGAGTGGCAGGCCACGCATAACCAATAATCGACAAGACAACTGGATTCGAACAACACACCTACAAAACCGTTTCCAGCCAACAACAGTGACCGCAAGAAGCATCCCTGGCCTTCGACGAATATCTTCACAAACTGTACGTCGCCGCCTCAGATGTGCAGGGATTGTCGCCAGAAGACCCGCCAGACGTCCCATTTTGACAGGAAACCACCGTCAAGCATGTCTACAGTGGTGCAGACAGCGACTACGCTGGACGTCCATGCAGTGGGGACAAGTTCTGTTCACTGACGAGTCTCGTTTTAACCTCAGCCACAGCGATGGACGGATTCGAGTGTACCAACGTAGAGGTGAACGTTACGTCAATCATTGTGTCATGGAAGAGACCGGTACGGGGGCGGCAGCGTTATGGTTTGGGGTGGGATTACAGCAAGACAGAGGACCCGTTTGATTGGGGTAGAGGGAAATCTCAGTGGACAGCTTTATCGCCGGCCTCATATTACTCGACTTGTTCAGGATTCCCTTCAACAAAACAACGTGAATGTCATCCCCTGGCCGGCTCTCTCCCCTGATCTCTCATCAATCGAGCACATATTGGATGAGATGGATCGACGTCAACCACGTATTCCACAGACACTCCAGGTACTTCGAAACATGCTCCAGCAGATACGGACAGAAATTCCATAGGACTCTGTGCGACACCTGGTCCATTCCATGAGACGAAGAGGTGTTGCTTGCATCGCAACCAGAGGTGGACACACAAGCTATTGATTTGTAAATTGACATTTTGGCATGTTCATGTCTTTTGTATGAAATCACGCATTTTCTGAAGTCAGTATGGCAAATTAAACCATTTGAAAACTTACAGGAGTCTTATATGTTGCAAACCGAAATTGTTTCAGATGTGGAAAAAACATAACTTTGCATTAAATCTTATTCAACGTCACAGGAACTTTTGTTGTTCAGTATATTAAGGATTATCATAATTCCTTCAGACAGGGATTTGGCGGTACTTTTGCTGGACCTTTGGACCTTATGGAGCTTTGGAATCCGGTACAAACGAAGAATGAACAAAGTTGATAGAACTGTCGGATGGTTTGGGCAGGTTGTTTCCTACGTGAACATACAAGCTTTAAATGTGAATTTTTATATGTCATTTAAGCCAAGGTCTTTGGAGAAACAGGAATTGTAGAGATGCTTACATACATTGGCTATGTAATGTGTGGCCTTGTCACTGCATAGAATGCAGACAAAACTGTACGACACCATAAGACCAACAGTCAAATACAGCAACGATGGCTTGGATATTTAAGCTTTATTAATCCTAAAACACGTCAAAGATGAGAAAAGAAATAGGTCAACATAGGTGCATGGAACTCGGCAAGTGTATTTTTTGCGCATCGGTGATTAATACTGCAAAACTGTATCTGTGTCTTTAAAATGGTGATTCAATATATTCTCGATTCAGAGTACATGGATAATTCCACAACAACCATACTGTCAGTTATGCTATCTGTATATTGAATGGAATAAGGAACTAAGTTGATTTTGTCCTTGTGCCGCACAAACGTACCAATCACAGCTAAACTAATCTTATCAGAGATAGTGACTTGAATGGTTGCATTAATATTTCCTGTTACGAACCCAATCTAACTAAATAATTACAACAAAGGATTGTAGTTGGATACTATAACTCACATATATCCCAGAGATTAGATATTATTTTATTTTGCAATTTTGAATTTGTTCTCATGTATTATCAAAGTCACAAGTAACGAGTTGAACATATACATGTAGTTTCTGTTATGATTCCTCCTTACCATGACTGTGTAAATATTAGCTACGTGACTATTTCGTAGTTCCTGGGATAACTTTTATCAAGTATAAAATATATACTTCTGTGAAAGTCAAAAGTAACTTGTAACATTTGTTTATGGTCTAATGACTTAAAACTTATCTTGTCAAACATTGAAAGTGTACTGTGGTTTATTAGAGAATTCTTAACGATTGTGATGATAATCCCATAAAGTTGTAAACAAATTTCGAAATTGGGCTGTACATATGTTTTCACAGATACATATAATTTGACATGCGACTGTGTGTTGTCACCCTAACACATGGAAAGGTAATTCAAGTTATCCTGGTCTGGATAGACAACTGGTTGTCTGTGAACACAGTTAGACGATTGATCAACAACTTATCTAATCACTCCCATCATATGTATTTTTTGTATCCCTTTAAATTATCACATTTTATTGTTCCCCTCTTTGATTTGGTATGCTTTGTACCATCACCTATAACCAGAGGATTAGATTACAGCAATAAACTGATAGCACGCATTTTCTGCCACTTCCACAGGAAAAGCGTTTCAACTCCTCTCTTATCGAACCATGATGTATGGTTAACGTTGTAGTCGCACACAAAATCTATAATGTTCCTACAAGTGCGCAGGGAAGGAATATCCGTTTTTTGCATGTTCTATACTTATGACGTCCTTGACAGTGATTCATAAACGCATACTGATGATATGCTCGAAATCGTACAGTGGACGCAGGTTTTCAGGGGTCCATTCATACAATTTCCATATCTATTTTGCCCTTTACGCTAAATGGAATTTCAGTGGATTATCGAGAATGGTTAGTCTCTTACATTTATGTTTATATTTCATGAGTATTTGAATGTTTTTGGTTTGCTTTTGTGTATATCGAATCGGACCGATGACTGTCGATCTATAATGGCTTCAGTCGTTGTTCATGCATACAGTCGACTTCTAACAGACTTACATTAATTCAATATATAATGGAACACCAGTATCTGGATGTGCACGGGTATGTTGCACACCATCAGTTATTTTGCTCAATGTGGTATGAACAGTACATGTAGGAGGCAAACGTGCCCTAAAGCACTGCATTCGCTGTTCAAACCAGGGACGTATTGATCAGTGTTCTGTCATGATTTCGTCAAAGGTGAAAATGTATAAACACAATGCTCATTATTCTGTATATAAATGCCTAACCCATGGACCAGGAAGTTGCATATCGCTCATGTAAAGTAGGAGACATCAATTGTTTATGCCACACTGCACAGTTACAACCTCTTAAAAGGGCATGCTCGCTGTGAGCAGAAAGTCGTCACTACGCCAGGCAGCCTGTACACCCTGTTTACTGACGGTAAACCTACGTTACGTCAAAAGGTGAAGGCTGTTGTCTTATGATTACTCGTATATTTATTCTGTCTCATGTCAGGGCTTATGGATTGTGTGGCTTAATCAGTGAAATAAAACATGCAGAAACAATACAACAGATCATGGTGCGGTCGCTCGTAAAAACCGATTGTGTTTGCGTCTTCCTGTCTGTAAATGCGTGCACTTGGATGTGGGTGTTTTCACAAAAAGTAAGTTTCCCGACCCTGCCGCTGTCACCAGGCATTCGTATATGCAGGAACGTATACAGACTTTTAAACATTCATACTCTTTGTCATGCCAGGTGAATAACACGAACACCCTCAATGCACAGTGAATGGTAGCCACAATAGTCATTCAGAGAGGGTCTTTCAACTCTCTAACACATTGATAGTCACGTGAAGGCAGAATAAGTTCCCTGGTGCACAGACTCGCCGCCATGGAGGGGTTCAGAGTCGTTGTCCTGCTCTGTGTCTATGTGCTGCACTTTACATCAGGTAGGTGTCTAACTTATAACTTAGAAGGAAAGTCCTTTGTATCAATTGTTTCATAAAAATGGATTTCAAGGAATTTACTGACTTGTGATGAGCGATGCGGTTTCATTATTGCGTCTGCTCCTGTAGAACATCTAATGCCTCTTTTTGCATGAGAACTCCAAAACTCAGGAAAACGTGATTGAAATAGTTTAAAATGAAAGTAACATTGTTTGATTTATAAATAACATGATCATTACTTGGGGAAAAACATGTTGCCACATCAGGACTCGAAGAGCTTAAGTTATACCTGTGCAATAGACACTAAATGTCATTGTACTGGTTATGAGATTGCCGATTTATCTTGTAGAAGTAAAGTATGGTTGGGCGTTAATAATTGTGCACACGTCTATACATGCCGCATTAGCCCACAGTGAATATAAGCCGTGTCTCTCTCTGTCTCTGTCTTTGTCTGTCTCTCCCTCCCTCTCTCTCTCTCTCTCTCTCTCTCTCTCTCTCTATCTGTCTCTCTCTGTCTCTCTCTCTGTCTCTCTGTTTCTCGTTCTCTCTCATCAGAACTAATATATATTACAGCACGTTGCAAAGACTCTTTCGACTTTTGAACGACCTTGGATCTTATGCTGACAAACCAAACATCATGAGATGGGACATTCTTGCATTTATACCCATGAGCATCGAACTTAGAGAGACCTTGGGCGGTGGGCTAGTGGGTCACTCGTAGTTAGAAATGCGTTGATACCTGAGGAAGCTTGGATATTTATATTCTTTACATGGGTCATGTGGTGCCATTGTCCACATTGCAAACGTAAAACATATAAACTACTTCCCTGGGGGCTATAGCGCGGGAATGTAGTTTCACAAGGATCAGCTGTGAGAAAGAGGATGTGATACGATGAACGAGCAGGCCTGGTACAAGGAACATTTGTACATTGTATACTAACCATGTCATGATTTTTGCAATTTGTCATGGTTCAGAAATAGGGGTGTGCTTAACTTTATTCTTCGTGTATATAGTGTAAATGTTTTATAAACATATATCTGTGATCATCACTTGATTACATATTTCGAACATATTGTTATCAAAGTCTGTGTTGTTAACGATGTTATTGCCATGCCCCTTGTCCACATGCGGTAGAAGGCAACGCGAATACGTTCAATTTGTGTCAAAACAAGAAAAGTAATCGCGCTAGTGCAACCGTTTTGCACGTGTATCTGATTAACGCATCATCTCTGGTCAGTACACAATGACGGACTTTCTAGTCAGTACACAATGACGCCCTCGCCAGTCAGTACACAATGACGCCCTCTCTAGTCTTTAGTAAGTAATACAGGACATCCTCTCTTGTCAACGCACAAACGCGCCCTCTCTGGTCAGTAACAAAGACACAGTTACATTCTCTCTTGTCCGTAATAATGACGTCCTCTAGTCTTTAGTAAGTAATACAGGACATCCTATCTTGTCAACACACAAACGTGCCCTCTATGGTCACTAACAAAGACACAGTCACATTCTCTCTTGTCTGTAATAATGACGTTCCCTCTCATCAACACACAGACACGTCTTTTGAGGTCAGTACAAAAAGATGTCAGCAATCTATAGTCAGTACACAAGCACCTCCTCTCTGGTCAACACACAAGGACATCATCTTTAGTCAGTAGTGAAGAGCGTCTTCTCTAGTCACAATCATACCCTCCCTGGTCAGTATACAAATTCGTCCTATCCAGTCAGTTCTCAAACACGTCCACTCTAATCAGAGCGCAAGAACGCCCACTATCGTCAATAAACAAGCATATCCCCTTTAATCAATTATGCGGGACGTCCTCTCTGGTCAGGACACAAGCACATTCTCTTTTTTCCGTAATAATGACGTCATCACTTGTCAGTACACAAGTACGTCCTGTCTGTACACAGGGACGTCTTCATTGGTTAGCACACAAGCATGGTTACTTGTGGTGTCCCATTCATGACAACACGTAATTCCCATTGTCACGTCACTCGATGAGGAATCTTTTTTACGTAACAAGATATTACAAATATCCTATGTGTATTTCCTCTATTCTGGGGCATCAGAGAATTACATTTTGTGGCCAACTTACACTTGAATCATGATAGAACAAACTCTATGGAGGATCAAGATTTTCATCAAATATTTGATTAGATAAGTTCTACAAAGATGGAGTAAGTGACTGTGTTACTTTGTTTGATTATCATGTCATCATATCCAGAATATCTTCGCAGGGTTTCCGGTATAGCATTGAACACCAGTAACCTTCGCTTGACGTTCGAGGATTTGGTTGATTACGTGTTTTCGTGCGCAGATGTCGTAGGTCGTTGCTTCAAATATCTAGTACTGGTTTCCCTGTTACAGACTGAATTATTTACATATTGCTGATTCATAGCTTGAATATTGCTGTCTGCAGTATCAAATACCCATCTTCCAATAGGAATACACAGCTATCCAAGGGTATCCAAGGTTCGCTAAATTAAAAAAATGTAAATACCATTTTGCTATCTGTTACTTTAGTCCATCAGGTGCCACAAACTTCAAATATATACTGTCTAATCACAACAAAACATACCGAGTAATGGAACCGATGACGAATCGACAGGTAAACTTTCTAACGTATGTTACCCTCTCACATGCCTTTGAAGAGGACACATTTAAATTGTGTTCATATCAATATGATTTGTGTGGAAGACATTGAATGGGACGAATGGAAACTAAATTTTATGTTGTTTTGCATACATCCCCAACTAATAGATAACGTGCAGGGTTTAAATAACAGCTAGGAAGTTAAATCATAATTCGGCCTACTTTGAAAGCATGTGATGCTTGAACATTGTTTGTGTCCATTATAGTATATTTAAGTTGGAAGGTCAAGTTCATTCTAATGATCTTACATTGAGTACATATGCTCTGTTATTGAGAGACACATTATTTGCTGGGTGTTGTTGAACTGGTAAGGCTTAACCTTCGCATGTTAGTGTTTGTGAGTGTGTGTGTGTGTGTGTGTGTGTGTGTGTGTGTGTGTGTGTGTGTGTGTGTGTGTGTGTGTGTGTGTGTGTGTGTGTGTGTGTGTGTGTGTGTGCCTGTCTGTGTCTGCACATGTGTATGTCTGTGTCTGCGTGTCTGCATGTACTAGCCCCGTTTAATATTTTCCCGCCGCCGTTTAACATTGAAATCCGACACAGTGTACTGACTCTAAGTGACAGTGATGTCATAAGGCACCGAGTTATGTCATTAGACTCGACGTGATATCATTTGACTGAAAGTAATGTCAACAGAGTGGTATTTTCACTTTCGCCTCACGGCCTGCGATCCAACCCAGGTTTTCGGTGTTATCTCGAGGTACATGCAGCACGAGTGTTGCTTTTGTATTCAGTATGTTTCTAGGAGTACACAACCTCGGTGTACTTGTATCATTGACCCAAGTGACAATGACCCATTGGACAAGGGGGCCATCAGCTATCATCAGGTGATTCCACGTGGCATGGGCTGATCGACGGCTCGCCACTGCCAACAATAACAAGACAAGTTGCGTTTAATGAGTCACCAGAAAGTACCAATTTGGACGTATTCTACGATACATACACGAACACACACAGGAGGGACGCGCTATGCTGAACAGTCTACCTGCATTATGATGTGCACGTACGACTCTACCTACATGAGGGCTGTGGTTAAACACACTATACACGTGACCAACACGTGGTCATATGATATGACTTGGTATCTACAAATGTATATAAAGCATATCGTCAACACAGGTCCATGTTGTATTGCACGATAAACATGTAACATTAGCTAAATGATAATAAAGATATAATGGTCTATGATATACTCTGTGCCTACATGTACATGATGAAATGCAGTGTACACATCACATGGTGCCTGATATGTTGGTATATGACATAGCCTTGAGCCGCGTGCAGAAGTTGGAGAATGTAAGGAACACAGGTTGTTTGTGAGAAAGTCTACATTACGCAGAGAATCAGATTTCTTTTTCAGTGTCTCAGTTCGCAATTTTAGATAACTCTGTTACCCCTGTTATACCACAACATGGGTGGACAATTAAATATGGCGGACTGCACCAGTCCACATGCTTGGTCTGGTCAGTGTTCAACAGCTCCCACCAAGAAGTACTTCCATGTTATTATTATTTGACATCATATTCTCCTCCGACCTGACGTGACCGGACATGGGTCTCTTCTGATAATTGTTAGTGACGATATGGCTGAAAACTTGACTATAAACCTTAACTCACTCACTCACTCTTATGAACTGTCATCTGCGGTCAGTCAGTCAGTCAGTCAGTTTTACGCCACTTTTAGCAATATTCCAACAATTCCACATCAGGGGACTGATGTCATTGCAACAGTAACTTGCGGGTCATCAGACACATGTTGCCTCATGGATATATTCGACCCTTCTACAACAAATAATGTATGGAAACACAGATGAGGTCTTAAATCTTTTCTGGATAAAAAATAAAGGCTGTGTTTCATCATTTTCATCGGCGAGCTAGCAGCTACTTAGATAAACAGTATCACTAAGAGACATCTAAAACATTTCTTCAAGAAGATTTTTTCGCTCTTATTGAGAATCTGTAAAGAAGAAAAAATGCATTGTGTGAGGACTTTCTTCCCATGGAGTCATTATAGGTTATAATTTTGATAAAAACAGAGCAGACAAGTGGCGCTTACTTATCGAGAAAGAAGCATAATGTGCACAGTGCAGAAAACACGGCACGTCCTAACCATATGTCTGTTGCATTAGTCAAGGGTGAATTGTGTGACAAGTACGCGATACTCGGGCTAGTTGTCTAAACTGAGACGCACTGGTTAGCAATGTCTGTGACGTAAGGATATCGAATTCATGCCCAATAAAACAAGTTATGCAAGTGATTAATGTATAGGCGACCCCGGTCACACTCTGACATGAACAGTACAACATCCTGCCAGACACGCGTTATATATATTAGGGGAAATATATATGTTGTAATCCACAGTTGATGTCCTCAATGGTACGTCGTCATGGCTGACCGCACCTGATCATGACTGAGATGGCAGCTACCCTGCTACCACTGTCGTGATGTCAACCTCACTCCGTGGGTCACATACACGCCAAGTACCGGAATGTAGGGAGAAGAACTGTTGACACGCTACCAAACTGCCCTACATTGTAGCCACAGATTTATCAAAACCGAAGCTGTGTGCCCCGTTGAGTTACATTCTTGAAAATGTATAAACACGCTCAATAGATGTGCAGTGAGCGTAACGTTTAACACAGTTTGTTGGATTCTACATGACATTGCATTAATATTCGTTAAGCAAATAAATCACGCGTTTTTATGTAACCCGACGACACTCAAAAGCGAGGACGCTACACCAAGTCATTCTCTACGGTGAACCGCTTGGGACCTCCTGGCATATATATATATATTATTAACTTTCGCTAGTTAGATACGTTTTCAAAAAACTCGTTGTACGATCAATGGTATCTGATAGACACTCTTGTAATCTCTATTTGTCTGTATGATTTCAATATCAGAAACTGTATATGTATAAAACATTCGGCTTGTCTGTATAATGTCATTCAAGTACACTGAACATTCACCTGAAATACAGTTTATTGAATGGAACTACATTTGCATCTCTTTTGTTAATCAGTATATGTACGCCAATGAAAGGCAAAATAGCTGTGAACATGATTTGAACGGACCAGTTATGAGTGAGTGAGTGAGTATGTTTTTTTTGCGCGTTTAGCAATATTTCAGTAATATCATGGCGGGGGACACCAGAAATGGGCTCCACACATTGTACCCATGTCGAGAATCGAACCCGGGTCTTCGGCGTGACGAGCGAACGGTTTAACCACTAGGCTACCCGACTGCCCCGGACCAGTAATGACACCAGGTGTTGGCAAAAAGGCTCACGATATCCTGCAGCGTCGAAGTGGGAATGAGTTTTAGTTCTCTCAGGGCCAATAGGCAGGGGTGACAATGAAAAATCAATCAATTTTCTTAACATGAGCAAATTCGTTTGTATGGATTGCATATCACCAGTGTTTTATGAATCAAACTTATTCAGAAAGAGTTTTAATTACGTCTACAGTGATAGATGACATGGAGGAATGATTATCCTATTGCATTGAGAAAGGATCTTTATAAATACAGAGGACTCTCAGGATATTTAGTAAATGTCATGGGGTATAATCTATCCTTGAATCAAGGATACACTACATTACATAATAAATGAGTGCCAGGCAGATTTTCGAAATGAAGGTTTAACAGATATGTTTGTCTTCCGCTCTTTGTTTTGAGAATAACCAAGAATAGCACACCTGTAACATTGGTTTTATAGATTTTCGTTAAGGTAGAATTAAGCCAAGCTATATTTTGTATGAATTAATGACGAATAATGCACGTGTTAAGCTGTTCCTAATTCTACAAGTAAAACAATTTTGGAAATAAATAACGTCAACAATAGAGAATTATAATACTGTCCATTATTCTTCCTCTGAAACAGATTCCATTGGGCGTATAAGGCAAACCAGCGGGTATATGAACACTAGCAGATTGAGTGATGGTATTTGTTGAGGCCTATTTCTTATTCTTCATAATGTTTTGTCTGTTTCTTTAACCCTGCAATCTGCAACATTCCAGTTCTATGACGACGGCCTGAAAATTATCGAGCCAGGACCACAAACCAGTTATTGATATTGTGAACAACAACCCACGCCGTCGGAGTACGATTAAACGTAATAAACCGAGAGTACCGGGTTTGCTACCAGCAATGGAGCCCTTCTGACAATCTGGGTAATGCAGAAGGCTGCAGGGGACAAGGGCCCTGAGCTGATGATGAGTCTAACAAGCTTGGCTGTGTCAGGATCACACAAACCCTCTTTGCTGCATTGTTTATTTTAATCTGTACATAATAATGATATTATTAATAATACTGATAATAATGGTAACAGGCTATTTATATTGTGCATAATTTCACACCACATTGGCCAATGGATCAACGTGCACTAAAGAATCTTTCTTGTGAGTATACAACCCGAGCTGCCTCTGTATCCGGTACCCATTTACTACTGGGTCATCACAGGCAGATTTCAAACCAAGACATTTCCCCAAGGATCGAGTGAGTGAGTGAGTTGGGTTTAACGCCGCTTTTAACATTATTCCAGTTATATCACGGCGTGTCAGCTTAATGTGGGAGGAAACCCCGAAGTGATGCAGGTCTAAGACGTTTACCACTATGGCGTGCCCAAGGGACGCAACTCTGCCCACCGAATCGCGGCGCCTTAGACGACTGGGCCACCCATGCCCCTCTTGCCCAAGGAAGCGCCACATGTGTTACATTTGCTTCAGTGTGGGATTCGAAACTCGAGAAACTCTCGGGTGCCAAGTTGCCGAAAGGTGGACACTCCACGACCAACGTTGCTTGACTTAAATTTGTGTTTCCAGTACTTCAGTACTAGGCTCAGTAGGTAGGCAATTCTCATTGGTTCATGAGTATTTTCGACGTATAAATGGGTGGTGCGGACTTTTGTACATGCACGGACACATCTGTATTTTTTATAATGCAATGCTGTTGTTATTTGGTGAAAACGAACGCATGGGCATTTCTACGACCCAACAGCTTATAACCAGTGTAAAGTGAAGAGGAGAGAGAGTTTTGCCAATCCCCTGCTTGTTACAATTTTATTATCAAATTGATTAATCCAAACAAAGAACCAATCTAAATGACCAAATTCGTTGAATATTTTAATCATTAAGCACATTGACTGGAATTATTGTTTCTGAGTAAGCGCTTCCTTATCCACATACTGTTATGTTATAATGTTATAACTGTTATAATGACCAACGTGATATTGTATCACAAAGTGTATTGTACAACGACCAAATGTACATCACAGGTAAAAAACTCTGATAACATTTGCTTCCTCAAGGAATGATGACATACTGAAAGAACAAGGTGAACATTTATCGTTGATGGAAAATATGTAGAATGAAGCTTATAATTTAGGAATACGATGGCATGTTGAGACGTGTGAAAAGTTATGTTAATAAAATCGTATGGTACTTCACACCCATGCTTGAAGAGATGACTTCATGTTTCAAGCCCGTTATAGGGCTTAATTGTAAATGTTACTAATGGAAACTGGAAACAGGTATATTTAAATACATACATGGGCGAACACAAACGAACAACAGCTATTATTACCAGCATCACCTGCTGTTACCCTTTTTCCTTTGCTGATTTACCATTTTTTTTATTGATCAGGTACTAGAACAAATGTTGCTCGGAACAAACCGGCATGGATGAGCTCAGTCTTTTGGTCGAGTCCTCCCGCCAGTGCAGCTGTCGATGGAGTAATACTTGCACATGAATTCAAATACGCAGTCGTCACCAACACGGGTGAAACAAGCGCCTGGTGGAAGGTGGATCTACAAACACAAGTACAGTCAGCACTGGTTACCCTGTACTTTAATACATACTGTATGTATAGACTCATTTACTTATTTGATATTAATTTAGTAAACACATTAATGCTTGGTTCCTGGAACGCCATGAATGTAACTATCATTATATAAGAAACCTGACCATAACGGAATTGCAGTCTTTTTCTGGATATGTGTATTGAAATTCAAAATTATGTCAATGACTATGTCAAGGCTTATGGAATGGGAGATTATTTCGATTTTAAGGGCTTGTTATATACCATCAGCTCAAGCTTATGTTTACGTTTTTGTGACAGAAAAGTGTGTTAGGGAACACTGTAAGGATGATGTGTAAATTATGGAATACTGTAAGGGACATTCTCGCGATCTCGCATTCTCGCGATCTCGACCTTTGGAAACGAGGTAAATATGCCCAAAACACGAGAATGCGAGATTGCGAGAAAGCGAGATTTGGCCAAAATCTCGCGTTCTCGCGATCTCGCATTCTCGTGTTTTTGGTACATAGCACTTTTTGTCAAAAGTCGACAACGCGAGAATGCGACATTTGGACATGATGCAAAATCTCGCAATCTCGCAATCTCGACTTGTCAAATTAGGCCACAAAAACACGAAATCGCGAGAACGCGAGAATGCGACATTTCATTTTCTCGCGATCTCGCGTTCTCGTGTTCTCGCGTTTTAGACGCTGTCCGTGCGCATGCGTAATATCACAAGGTCAAGGCCCATGCGCACGTTAGTAGTCCTTTGGTCATGCTTCTTTCATGCTCTTCATTCTCCAAGTAGCATTTAGCAAACTTATGACTTGGGCTTGAAAATGCTATGTAATTTACATACACAAAGTCTGAGTCATCTCCCGTTGTTACAGTTTCCTATGTTCTTTATGATAAAACCCTCAACATGCTCAATATAATTTAACAAAAGAAATTGTGTACATGAATGTCCAATGATAGTGAAAACATAAATGTGTCCGAAAGCTGGAAACAAAACTATTACCGTCAGTGAGTGAGTGAGTAATATTGCTTAAAGCCGCACCAGCAGTACTACAGTTACAGAAATTATCACAGGCCAGTGAGTTTCTCCATGAGGCAATGTTATACACGGCTAGCATATTCATGAAAGGCAAAATTCTCATAGACCAATTTGAAATACCAAATTAATTATCATATTTTCATCCGCTCTAACCTGACTACAAAACATCCCGCTTTACATTATTTTATAGTTAAAATGGATAAAACTATCATTAAACCGCCCGCATGTTATCATAAATGAGCGGGCCACTGTTAAAGAAATAAACGACGAGTGGGAGTACAATAAAACACTGCAGGGAGAATAAACCATGAGGGGCTAGTGTTTTATTGTACAATAAACAACAACCACGAGTCGTTTAATGATTATATGAGATATCAACATTATGTACAGCCTCTTTAAGGATGTTGATAAAATGTACAAGGTTTAAAAATATTTACCCCTATTTAAGGCGGGTATTTCCCGCATATGCTCACACAATCCTCAGGTCGATTACACGTACCTTTTCTCCCAAAACCGATTGTCATATTGTAACCGGGGATTGTGAAGGAAAATACAATTTCAAACATAGGCTACGGGTGTGAGTGTTTATTGCCAGAGTAGATAACGACATCCTTTAATGTACAAAACAATAACATTATAAAAAACAATACTGCATAGGTTTCATACACATACATATTCACACAATCATTCAGTTCATATAAACATACGTCTATATTCTGTACATGAACATGAACTTAATAATCAATGATATACAAAATCATTATCTTAACCCTATAATAAACAAACAATTCATCAAGGGCGATAACTCGATCCCGACATCACTCATAAGATACAATATAAACCTGGTCCATGTTGTAAAATACACTTAACATTATAAATACAATTACCACTTTCTTGAAACTGCTGTATTTATTCAGTAACTCACCATATATTTGGCACGATACACTATTTACAATTCATATTTCGAGACACGACAAACATGTAAATTACCCGTACCCTGTGGGTGACACTGGGATGTTTATCGTCTTCATGCAGCCGCCATTACGATAGAAGTGCCACAACATCCATGGAGAGCAACCTGACGGTCACTTCCCTCTCACAATTAACGTCGTCACTCACTGCGTTATAATGTTACAAGATCACAATCGAATCATCAGAAATGAGGTCATGATTAATCGTATAATACATCCCGCTTCGTTCTTCGATGTTCTTAGCGATTAAACGCGTAGTCATCTATAGAGTAAGTGCGAGAGTTGGGTTTAACACTGCTTTTATCAGTATTCCAGTTATATCACAGCGTGTCAGCTTAATATGAGAGGAAAGCCCGAAGTGATGCAGGTCTCAGACGTTTACCTCTTCGATGAAGCCCACGAGAACGGGTATGGTGAAACAAGAAACAAAATCAGGGCGAACCGGGATTCGAACCCACAATCATAGGTTTCGGGCGTGCCCAACTGACGCAACTCTGCACAGAGAATCGCGGCGCCTTAGACGACTGGGCCACCCAAATGAGTGTTTATATATTTGATGTCAGACCGCCGTCATTTAGCTGGAATATTGCTGAGTGCGGCGTTAACAACAAACAAACAAACAAACAAACTCTTTCTGAAAAATACCATTTGGCATCCATCTTGGTTATTTGACTGTTAGTTGTCAGACAATATTTGTCAAATTCAGTCAGTTCACAGGCAAGAAAGGGAGCGTGTTCTTGACTTTATTATGTTACCAGTCTACATTTATATTTCTGTATAATCAAAAGACTTGGAAAATGTGCATTCTGACATTGTCAAAAGTCACGTGATTTTGAGCAGCCATTTTGAAATAAACTGCATTAATTTGCAAAGCAGAAATTTCTATGAACCTTGTGGTTTATTTCGTCGTTTTGATGTCAAAAGACACGAGCGTGAGATTTTATTCATCATCCAACATCATTCTTCCAACTTTTTGAGTTTGTAGACAGTAATAAGCAGTGTCTTAAAGATGTTGGATACAATGCTTTGTGCGCACCTCAGTTCACGCCGTTGCACGCGAGTTTACTGTGACGAATTACCTTACAAAATAGTTACATACAACTGTATAGGCAATAAGCACAAAAACACGAGAACGCGAGATCGCGAGAATTGACCAATCTCGCAATCTCGCGTTCTCGCGTTCTCGTGTTTTTGAAAATAGTTACATACAACTGTATAGGCTATTAGCACAAAAACACGAGAACGCGAGATCGCGAGATCGCGACACTTGACCA
The DNA here is from genome assembly GCF_023055435.1 of Haliotis rufescens. Classification (NCBI taxonomy): domain Eukaryota; kingdom Metazoa; phylum Mollusca; class Gastropoda; order Lepetellida; family Haliotidae; genus Haliotis; species Haliotis rufescens. The sequence goes on along the minus strand of NW_025963890.1, from coordinate 76,606,928 downwards.
ATCTCGCGTTCTCGCGTTCTCGCGTTCTCGCGTTCTCGTGTTTTTGAAAATAGTTACATACAACTGTATAGGCTATAAGCACAAAAACACGAGAACGCGAGATCGCGACACTTGTCCAATGTCGCAATCTCGCGTTCTCGCGTTCTCGTGTTTTTGAAAATAGTTACATACAACTGTATAGGCTATAAGCACAAAAACACGAGAACGCGAGATCGCGACACTTGTCCAATGTCGCAATCTCGCGTTCTCGCGTTCTCGTGTTTTTTGAAAATAGTTACATATAACTGTATAGGCAATTAGCACAAAAACGCGAGAACGCGAGATTGCGACATTGGTCAAGTGTCGCGATCTCGCGTTCTCGCGTTCTCGTGTTTTTGAAAATAGTTACATATAACTGTATAGGCAATTAGCACAAAAACGCGAGAACGCGAGAACACGAGATTGCGACATTGGTCAAGTGTCGCGATCTCGCGTTCTCGCGTTCTCGTGTTTTTGAAAATAGTTACATATAACTGAATAGGCAATTAGCACAAAAACACGAGAACGCGAGATCGCGACACTTGACCAATGTCGCACTCTCGCGTTCTCGCGTTCTCGCGTTCTCGTGTTTTTGTGCTAATTGCCTATACAGTTATATGTAGCTATTTTCAAAAACACGAGAACGCGAGAACGCGAGAACGCGAGATTGCGACATTGGACAAGTGTCGCGATCTCGCGTTCTCGTGTTTTTGTGCTGATTTCCTATACAGTCATCGTGGGGCTCAGTCGTCTGAGTTGTCGCAATTCGTTGTGTAGAGTTGCGTCCCTTGGATGTGCCAGAAACCTACAATGGAAGGTTTCCTCTCACTTTAAAGGGACACTGATCTACAGAAATGCCCCGAGACTGGTTGTTGCCTTAGTTATTGTCCCCCCTCCCCGCCCCCACCCAACCTCCCCCGTGAGTATCCGGATGATATAGCAGATATCAAGACTAGTTCGCGACCTGTGCTGCGCCATTCGTAAGCGCATGTATCGCTTTTATTGATAGTATTTCATTGTGGGTATATTGTTTAGCCAAAATGTATAAAGTTTCACGAAGGTATTTTTTGCAACACCTAAATATTCAGTTATTTTACAAATTGACTGAAAATCGGTCAATTTCATCACCCAGTGACTGAAAATGATAGGATTAAAAGAAAACAAAATTCAAAGTACGTTTCTATAGTTTTGGCTTCTAATACTAGCGGGGCGGTCGGGTAGCCTAGTGGTTATTGCTGAAATAGTGCTAAAAGGGGGGTAAAACAAACACACTCACTCACTCTAATACTAGGATAAATAATCTATTTTTAAGCCCTTTTGAACCTCTTAAAAACTGTTCGTCAATCTGGACTTGGATTCAGTCAATTTTTTATATTACTGAAATATTTAGACATTTTATAAATTGCCCGAGTGAATCACTTTTTACACATTGAGTGTAATATACATGTATACACGCCTACAGGTACAAGAGAAACAAAACTGATTCTATCCAATGCAACAGCAAATGAATGAAAACAAAATGCAAATATCATAATTACGACCCACCGCAGTTTTATGTATACATTTGGGCAGCTTCCTTGTTCGAGGAATGTATCCGTGAATATTCACATACAGGAACAATATCCCATACGTCTGCAGCTGTACAAATAAACTTATTCGACGTCACATGGCTCTGTTACATTCAAATGTTAAAATATATACATAGAGCGTTTCTGGATATTATAACCCGTGTTCGTTTTGCAACTGATCACTAAGTTTCTTTCAGATGTTTTTACAAAGGTGGCAAGTCTCATCGGTCAGCTAAGATAGCACGTGTGACAATTATGTTCATGATGTCCATGGTGCTTTAAAAATATCCATGGAGTTAGAAAGCAATGAACAATCAATAAACGTATTATCGGCTAATCCTTTGAACCAAGTATGTTGTTTTTACATCGGCACTTCACGCCATGATATGAGTGTATTCTGTCTGCTTTAGTAAACCTACACATGTAAACACTTACACATCCACTGTGCAAGATAACAGTGATTAATCAATGAACGTACTTTCTGTGGAACTTTTGATGGCGAGGAATGATCCGTGTACAAAAAAGTAAATGAACTGATCACTCCTCTTGCTTGGCTGCCACGTGAATATTACATAACATACATTTCACCTCAATTCAAACCTGGATTCAGATGAAATAATTGCCCCAGACACAAGACATGCCAAATGGGAACCGTTGTCAGGTAATCTGAGTAGTGCTACTACTAACTATACCTGTAATAGGTTCATTAACTGAGCTTCTAGTGAATGGCAACAAAGACACAGGTGTAGGGTTATGCCCCAAAACGTGGATGACAACAAGAGATAGCAATCGTATTATCCGCGCAATCCAAAATCCGAAAATGCTTTCACTGCTCGGATACTATAAAAATAAACTGACGGCCAAAAGAAACGTTACCAACGATATTTCTAGGATAAAATATGACCAAAACAAATTGAAGCAGCAATAACAATTGTATTGTAGAAATATATAATTCAGAACATTAAAATGCGAATTTACTAATTCAACAACAAAGTCCTTGACCTCCAACAGGGACATTTCTTGACAAGGGGTCATTCGTCCAGTATTCGATCAACAACATTGGTTACAACTTTAATGTGACGACGGCCCAGACCGTTCAATACGGGATATGACCTTAATGAGCGGCAATGCATCTTCGAATGCGGCGTCGCACTGAGTAGACAAGCGTCCTCACATCGACTGCAGGTTTACGATTCCATTCCTCACGGAGGGCAACGATCAACGCTTGTCTCGTGAAGGGAGGATGTTGACGTTTCCGAAGACGACGCCCCAGCTGGTCCCAGAGATGTTCTGTGGGTGACAGATCTGGTGTTCGAGCTGGCCACGGCAGGACAGTCACGTTGTTGGCGTTGAGGAAGTCTCTAGTAATACGGGCTTTATGGGGTGTGGCGTTATCTTGTTGGAACACCGTCCGTTGTTGACGCTGGGTGAAAGGAAGAACCACTGGCCGTAAGATATTGTCAATGTAGCGTTGTGCTGTCAGATTGCCTTCGATGATGACAAGTTCCGTCTTCTCGTCTCCGCAAATGTCGCCCCAGACCATCACACTTCCGCCCCCTAAAGGTTCCACCTCCTGGACACAACAAGGAGCCGTACGTTCACCACGTCGTCGATACACTCGCGTCCGCCCATCAGGTTTGAAGAGTTGGAACCTGCTCTCGTCACTAAACAGCACTCGCCGCCATTCCCTTTGTTGCCATCGCTGAGTTGTCTGCACCACGTCAGTCTGGCACGTCGATGTTGACGGGTCAAGGTCATGCCTTTGAAAGGGCGATAAGCCCGGAGACCATAATGTCGTAGTCGTCTGGTCACTGTTTGTCTGCTGGCCGGATGTCCTAAGCTGTTGGCATCTGATGACGTCACAGTAAGAAATCTGTTCCTCAGATGACGTACCCGTAAAAAGCGGTCATCCTGCGGGGTCGTGACCTATGGTCTGCCACTCCGTGGTCTGTCTGCGGTTCTGCCAGTCTGTCGGAGACGTGAGACCAGTCTGGTAATGGTCATCTTGGAGCAGTTCATGTTAATGGCAACCGCTCTCTGTGTCGCTCCCATCTGCAGCATACCTATGGCTCTCTCCTTCTGGACAGCGGTCAGTCTTGGCATGTTCGTTGGTGTTAATCATCGCAACCATTGATAGGGAACAGATCCCTGCGTAATTTATACCCGGAAATTGCACGATAATTTGGGGAAGATTGTTTTAAAAAATTGCTGAAAAACACCAATATTTCCCAAAATCCGCAAAGCACGTGCAAAGAACGACAGAGAACATGAAGGCTGTATTCGTGAAATGTGTTCTTTACTGTTTTTGAACAGGTTGGCATCTTTGTTTCAAAGTGGCAAATCAGTTAATGTTGGTAACGTTTCTTTTGGCCCTCAGTTTATAACCATCTGGGGTATTTCCAAATAACGACATCCGATGAGCTTCCATCGTTCTTTTTGTCCGTTTGTTTAGGCTAAAGAAATTAATTAACATGCGCCCTTTGTCTGAGATTCAGAGATTACAGGTAACCAATCAGTGTTCTTGAACACGGTAGTCCAGTCTCTTGTCACGCTCAGTTGCGTCAGTGAGCAAATCGGCAGATTGTGAGCCCCAGCTGGCAGTGTTAGACAGCCGAGAAGAAGATTAGTGCCCCTTTAAACCGACAAGCCGGGATATAACTAAAATATACACACTCTTCAAAGCAGTGTTAAGCCAAACTCACTCACTTATTCAGAGTCATGCTGGTCCCCCAGGCTGGATATTGGGGGTACTTTTCCAGTATAAGCATGCCTGTCATTTGAATGTTAAGGCCGCAATAAAATTAATAGTTACAGTTTGATTGATTTTTTAAAAACATGGGAGACAGGAGGCATTTTATTTTTAACGTTTTTAATTTGTTCTTATCGACCTACTTTAGGCATATGTGTACAATTGCTGTCGGCGGATGCGATTCGCATGCATCATGTGTGCTCAGTAGGGCTACGTGTACGGAGTATTTTATCAGATAAAGAAAGTAGGAACACTCATATTAACGATACTTCTATTTCTAGGAATTTGAGGGCATTAGAATAATGTAAGGCAGGATGTTTTGTTGTCAGGCGGGAGCGGATGAAAATCTATTAATTAAAGTAGCGAATATGGTATCGTATAAAAAAAATTAAAAAAACAACATCGGACAATATCATTTTATCCGAATGCTACAAATTGGTCTGTGAGAATTTTATTTTAATGAATATTCTAGCCGTGTATAAAATTGCCTCATTGAGAAACTCACTGGCTTGTGATTATTTCTGTAACTGACAGTGTAGCCGCGAATAACTGCAATACTGCTGATGCGGCTTTAAGAATATTACTCACTCACTCACTGACGGTAATAGCTTTGTTTCCAGCTTTCGGACACATTTATGTTTTCACCATCATTGGACATTCATAGACACAATTTCTTTTGTTAAATTATATTGAGCATGTTTAGGGTTTTATTATAAAGTACATAGGAAACTGTAACAACGGGAGATGACTCAGATTTTGTGTATGTAAATTACATAGCATTTTCAAGCTCAAGTCATAAGTTTGCTAAATACTACTTGGAGAATGAAGAGCATGAAAGAAGCATGACCAAAGGACTACTAACGTGCGCATGCGCTTGACCTTATGATATTACGCATGCGCACGGACAGCGTCTAAAACGCGAGAACACGAGAACGCGAGATCGCGAGAAAATGAAATGTCGCATTCTCGCGTTCTCGCGATTTCGTGTTTTTGTGGCCTAATTTGACAAGTCGAGATTGCGAGATTGCGAGATTTTGCATCATGTCCAAATGTCGCATTCTCGCGTTGTCGACTTTTGACAAAAAGTGCTATGTACCAAAAACACGAGAATGCGAGATCGCGAGAACGCGAGATTTTGGCCAAATCTCGCGTTCTCGCGATCTCGCATTCTCGTGTTTTGGGCATATTTACCTCGTTTCCAAAGGTCGAGATCGCGAGAATGCGAGATCGCGAGAATGTCCCTTACAGTATTCCATAGTAAATAGTAAAGAACGATTGAAGAATAAGTATGGCTAGTGACGACAAAACTGTGAGTTAGCTTTTGAATCAGTATTGAAAAAATGCAGGATAGAATTCGGGGTAACCTACCTTTACACTGGCGACATTTGGATGTGTTCAGCGCCAATATTATATACATAATAAACTGCATTCTTGTACATAATAATGAACATCAATAAACCGAAAAAATAATATATGTATATTACCATTTATAACCATTTTATCCACTTGAATTACGATAAAAACAAAATAATAAATATATCAAAATGAAAATGCTTTCGTAAACTTGCGCTTACTTTAAAATGAGCCGCCGACATATTACGTTATAGGGTATTGTCACGTGAATGAAAAGTTTGTGGTACTGTATTCTAAAGGTAGGCCCAGAAACCACGTGTACATTCTATGATGCGCACTTAAAATCTCCACGTATTTTGTTTAAATGTTTACTGAAGCTGAATGATTGCTCTGACGCTTCTTTCAGTATTAATACTACGCTGGGATGATTCAGATTCATATAAAGTTATAGTCCACCACACGGTAGTATAAGTACCCACGTACATGTTTGTTTTCCTTATTGCATAAGGAGTAATTTCTTTGGTTTGTTTTGTTTTAGCCTTTTATCAAATACATACATGCGCACAGAAGTGCGCAGAAACCTATGATCTTAATTTTGTCCAATATGTCACAAGACTGTGGTTTAGTGTTGGATCGGTAAACTGATGACGGCTTGAACCTAAATCACGTTTGGGGAAGACAGTACAGTTTCATTAATGAGTATGTCCTGCATTAAGTGAGGTATATATTTATACTTGTTTCAGACAAGCCAAGACATAATGGCGTGCAGCTCTACACATCTATGACAAATTCCTCTGACCCCAAAGAAGGAAATCTATGTCACAGTGTAACAGGACGTGCTGACGGTACAGACATCCCTGATGTGCTGAATGTCACCTGTCCCGGGACCTGGCGCTACCTGACTCTCTACACAGAGACTGATAATAATGGAGAGGGTGCTCTATTAGAATTTGTTGAAGTACAGGTGTGGAGTAAGTTACCTGTTGGGCGTGAATTAGTATATATATTCAAGAAACTTCATTTTATAAAAATACCTAGTAATAACATTGTGTCATTTTACAGTAAAATACAACTTTATATATATTACAAACTGATATTACCTACACTACTTTTCTGTTTTTTCTTTGTCAATAAGTATATGTTTTGTTGTGAACTAGGATTCACAAACCACATCACACACGTCGCTTTGGAGAACTGTGTTCAGTTACCTTATGTCCCAAAGAACCGCAGATAGTTGTATCGAGTCGGACTATTGTGTTTCTTCGGGTTATTTTATATGAAGATGAATTTTCACTGAACTTGTGTTTGTAATCTATTATATTGATTTTCTTTAAAACGTCATGCAATTTCGCTTGCAACTCGCCGTTATTTACAGCGCGGGAGCCTCGACAGTGACTGGTCAAATTGTTCCATACTTAAAATATTACTGACAATAGGTTTTTGGTATTTTAAATGTATATAGTTGAGCTGCAACTACAATGACATGATACTGGGACATATTATTCCTTATAAAATAACAGTTTCAGAGAGAATTCTTAGGATCATTGCATCAAAAGTCTTTAAACTTTTTTGTTAGGTATTTTCTAAGCGAATCGCCGGTAGTTCGGGAAAACAACCGCGTTTAGAGCTTTTTGCATTGCTATATCACGTTTGGTTCACAAGAAAATCTGCATTTAAAACAGTATGTAACGGATTAGGAAAGACAATATAAATCGCAAGTCATCAGGTATAGTTAATTTAAATTGTCTTTGACCAAATTTATCACCTGAAGGGATACATGCAGTTTGTTCTGTACATAATTCTTGAACATTTGTACTTGTGTACTCATGGTGTCTGTAAATATATGTTTATTTATTCGATACTACCTAAGACTCTATATATTGCACTGGCATGGCGAACCGATGTGTACCGGTGTAGTGGTATATTGATCCACGCCTAGTTGTGGTAACTCAATACATGTAGTTTGTAATTAGAGCATGTGCACACTTTATACATGTGACCTTTTTCACATGTTGACCTACCGCCGTGTTGCATGATGTTACAAACTTCAGGGATGAGTAAATAAAACACTTTTGAATCAGATGTTGGACACAATGTCCATAATGATGACAGTTGGCCCTGTGTATCACATTAAATAAACAATCATTATTACATGTACACTTTACTTTAATAGTGACATTAAGAGATGACTGATAGATAGTCCAGCACGCCACGCTGGATATTATGAAGAAAACTATAACCAATAATGCAATAACCGTCACTGCAGGAAGAGATCCAGGTAACTATGTAGATCACAATATGACGTTCCTATTTACTAGTATGCTCTTCTGGGTATTATGGATCAAACTGTGACAAGTCCTGTGCTGCACGTCACTGCAAGTCCGACTCCAGCTGTGACGTCATTGGAGGACTGTGTGTTGGTGGATGTGCGGCTGGATATCAGGGAACAGACTGTATTCAAGGTCATGTTTATTCAAATCAGATTTAATTGATTTAATAAATGCTTTGTGTTTATAGATGATTCATCACCATGTATATGTCTGAATGCGTATAAAACAAACTAAAATTATCGTCAAGATATTTTGTACATTATGTCACTTTCTTACTCAGATATGAAGATTAAAGAATTTAGATAGCAATATTCCATCTTTATGACGGTGCTCAGTAAATCATACCATACATCCAGTGATTGACATCAAGAGCACCGATATACGCAATGGGGATGTTATGACATGCATCATTAGCGAGTCTGACCACCCGGTCCTGTTAGTCGCCTCTTACGACACGAATAGTCGCCTTAACATATCATAACACATTATACATAATATTTGTCTCAGCTCCTACGGATTATTTTTGAAAATGTATATTAATTGCCCATAATATCGAATATTTCGTTTCCTGAAATCACCGTGTTTCATAGCTCATTCGGCCAAATGTCAAAAGCCACGTTTTGATACACAACGTGAAGCAACGCTTCATTAATTCGTCATAGCATTATCACATCACGAGTTAACATTGTAATAATGCTACGGCTGAATACCGCTAAAGTTTAAATTCGGATGAAATACAGACTGCTGACTGAAAGTTATATATACAATTCATACACGCATCCGTATTGCTTGGAAGCAACAAGTCTTTGGTTCGTTAGGCTGACGACACTGAGTCATATCAAGGACTGTTGATTTAAATTACAAGACTTATTCCGTTTTGTTGTCTTCTCATGGAGTCATCTCACATTGAAATTTAGTGAATATATAAACGTTTATGTTTGTAAAAAGAAAAAAAGTTTGTATTGATGTTTGGCCTCTCTTATGCCAATCCAAGCTTACGAAATAGCTCTGTTATCATAAATAATGTAAATTCGGAAATGCTAAAATATATATACCTTTCGAACTATGAATAATGTAGCGAATTTAGCGAAGTAAACACATTGCTCACCATCTCTTTCAGCCTGTGATCCTGGGAGATATGGAGAAGGATGTAGCAAGTCCTGCGGGAGGCGTCGCTGTAAGACACCATCTGACACATGTGCTCACGTGACTGGCAGGTGTCCTGATGGGTGTGCAAGTGGTTTCATGGAAAATGACTGTTTCCAAAGTAGGCATATTGATTTATATTTCTTCACGCATTTCATCAATGTTTTGTATTGGTAACAGTTTATGGTGGTGATTTAAGCATTTCAATTCAGAGTTCATTGAACTCAGTCCAGTGATATAAACTGAGGATGGATGAAAGTTTTCTTATCAGTTTTCGGAAATGGTAAAATTATCACAAACGAAAAATAGTTCAAACGTTGAATTTGGAAAATATAATCATTTGACGAGATAGAAATGCTGCTATATACAATAATCAAATGGCAACATCGCAGTTCATAAACATGGGGGAATTTACAAAACAACACTCATGAAGAAGCGTGAATAAACACGATAATATCTGTCACTTAATAAATATCAATAACTCACTAGCGTGTCTGTCCTCAATTGTCAAATTATGCATGCGTACACACGACGTCGCTGAAGTCGGGGTTGCCTCGGGATCGTGTCCCTATGCCGTTTATCGATGCTTATGACCATGTCACTCACTTGATTGTCTGGTCCAGGCTTGATTATTTACAAACCGCTATCGTACGGCTGTAATTTGGCTGAGTGGGGCGTTGAACAACCACAAAACAACTTGTATGCCAAAGAGCAGTCACATAAGATAATTTTATATTGAGGAACCTGTTACCTAGGTGTAAGGATAGAAGACAGCAGTCTTCCATGGTTGTGACGGAGTCTTCCAGATCTTGGCCTGCCTGCGGTCCTTCTATTCACCCTGTCACGCCGCATGAATCTGCTGAAAATCGTTGAAAAGTTGATTATTGTCCCCAAGTTCAAAACACAAATTGCTCTCCCTCGATGTAAAGCGGGTAGCCTTGTCGCCTTCTTGAGCGTTTCACTGTTGACTGATTACCTTATTGTGCTATGGTGGCCTTATTATATCCCTATGTGACCAGGTATCATGCTTCTTGTGCAGTGAAAGTTTGATCAATGAAATCCTTTTACGCGTGCAGCATCGCCAAAAGGCAGCAATTTGCGACGAGCTGTAACAAGCTACGTTACATCGAACAATATTGGAACCTCTAAATCATTCTGTCAACGTGAATTGTGTTTGGTACTAAAAACATGTTTCCATATACTTTGTATTGATCGTCAGTTTATGATATCGACTAATCGAAAAATGTGTAATGTTTACGTTCCAAACTGAGTGGCAGTTTGTAATTTACATTACAGGTGTTATAATTTCAATCATGTCTGCAGCTAGGAGAACTCTTTATGAATTACTTTCAAACTTACACCAGTTTCACTTATGTCTTATTCAGCGTGTGCTCGTATGATGTACGGCCCTAACTGTGCCAGTAACTGCAGTTCCCGACACTGTAAGACACCCTCCTCTACATGTGACAGAGCGACAGGACAGTGTCTTGGTGGGTGTGAAGATGGATGGAGCGAAATAGACTGCTCTAGAAGTAAGTCACCCTGCACCATAATAATATAATAAACAATAGTGATTGCTTTGTTTTTCCTGTTGATGTGTCGTGGAATTATTCACACCTGCTTGCGAGTCAGGTGTGATATTCTCACACGACAAACGTTGACAGGTGACCTTATTGTGCCATGGTCGCCTTTGTGTATCCCTATGTGACCAGGTATCATGCTTCTTATGCAGTGAAAGTGGGATCCATGAAATCATTTACAGTGCAGCATCGTCCAAAACCCAACAAATTTGCGACGAGATCTAACTAGCTACGTAACGTCGAACTATGCTGGAACCTGTAAATCAATCCATTAACGTAAATTGTGTTTAGGTCTAAAAACATATTTCGGTATACTTTGAATTAATTGTCAGTTTATGATATCAACTAATTGAAGGCTGGGTAATGTTTTTCTTCCAAAATGATTGACAGTTTCTTTAATGTAATTTACATTACACGTGTTATAATTTCAATCATATCTGCAGCTAGGAGAACTCTTTATGAATTACTTTCAAACTAACACCAGTTTCACCTTTGCCCTATTCAGCGTGTACCAGTATGATGTACGGCCCTAACTGTGCCAGCAGCTGCAGTTCCCGACACTGCAAGACACCCTCCTCTACATGTGACAGAGTGACAGGACAGTGTCCTGATGGGTGTGAAGATGGATGGACAGAAATAGACTGCTCCAGAGGTAAGTTACAGAACATCACCGTACCTGTTGTCTGTATGACACTCCCTATTTGTAGTTGGGTCAACACAAGAATTGGATGTACGATTAATTTGACATGGAACATATATTTTGGTGTTCCTTTCAGTTCAACAATTGACTTGTCTTTACATGTGTTTGTGACGTGTGCCAGCGCTGGGACATGATACGCTTATATTTTCGTAATAAGTAATACCCAATTAAATATGATCAAAATGACACTCAGGAATTAATTTACTTTGGAAGTCATCATGCACAATGTGCAAATAGTCTCTCAAACGAACTTGTAAGTCGCACCCTGAGGAGACAAACCAATAGCTGTATGTAGTTTGAATGTGGGTTCAAATGACACTTAAGTACTGCAGGTATCCACGCAACCCTGAAAATGGTCCACGTAAACATTAATATATCTCAAGGATAAAGTTAATTCTGAAAAAGCATGTCCAAGGGTTGTAAGATGTCTCTCAGACCATCATTGACTTTGGGCCTTCACTCGGCACGGGTGCTGGTAGTAGGCAAGAATATGTTACATTGTTCCCGGCACACCTGACGTCATCACTTTAACTTCTCTTCGTGAGGAATCCTGAAAACTCCAAGAAGCCATCAACATCAAACGCTCCAAACATCAACCGTGATTAAGGCTGAGTGAGATACCCCAGCTTCATAACCGTGTCAGAATCTACATCAAAACGTCGCTATATGCACGTACTGTTTATAGAAGTTATCGATTCATGTTGTGAACACAACTTCGCAACCTCGTCAAATTCTTGTTTAGATATTTACCGTGATATAATGCATTGCAGCCGTCTCACCATATGTATATGGGTTATCAATTTGTTCATTTTCATAAGAGCATCGTTGTGTGTCGATACATGTATCTCATGAAGATCTGGGCAGAATAGATCTTCAGCAACCCATCCTTGACGTTAAAAGTGTCTATGCTTGAAGTAAGAGGCGACTAACGGGATCGGGTGGTCAGGCTCGCTGACCTGGTTGATGCATGTCATCGATCCCAATTGCGTGGATCGATGTTCATGATGTCAGTCACTGGATTGTCTTGTCCAGACTCGATTATTTGAAGACCGCCGTCATGTAGCTGAGAGCGGCGTTAAACAACAAACACACAAACAAACAAAACCATATATTACTATTGCGTTGAAAAGAATCTTCCGTTGTCAATAGGAACAACATTCAAGTAACCATTAAACTTAATAGAACATGCACATCGGATCTTCAGTGTGCAAGGTGACACAGGCTTTATTTTACTACAAATCTGAAAACTATGGTATCTGTATATTTTGAAAAAGAAATAGTTTTGGCGAGGAAAATATTCTTGTCGTGGTTAAACTAACTCCTAACAAGGCAAACAGTAATCGCCTAATCCTTCATTCTACCACTGTTTAACAGACCCTTTTGTGGTACTTCCTGATCTCATTTGAATTTTCTTTCAATTTTGTGTTGTCAGACAATATTAAAAAAATTCCAGTCTAAGGGTTCCAAAATTCGTAAGGAAATCGTGAATCAAATAAACTAGTTTACATCTAAACTGACATATATATGCTATTATATGATTCAACATTTGACATTATATTTATATTGTTCAGTATTAAATATGTACTGTTTTTGATTTAAATGTAGTCAAAGATGTGATTTGACTGATTCTTTTCGTTTTGACTGTTGCAATGAATATTATTATAATTCCAAATGCTAAAACTAAGTTCGTTGGTGCAGTGCTAGCAAACTGCCCTCCAGGAAGGTATGGACCAGGATGCACTCAGTTCTGCAATTCCCGCAACTGTGAAACGCCATCACCTGTGTGCGACGTCACTGGTTCCTGCACCGATGGATGCCGGGATGGCTGGACGAACGTTGACTGCAGGATACGTGAGAATTAGTTTGAGAATGTTTCTGATTAACTTGTGCAAATAGTGCCAGTTTGTTCCAAACCGTGACATTAAATTGAGTTGAATTAAATTTAGATTGATATTAAATATTTTAACAGTTAATTACTCACCCCACATACTGATAAGGCAAATCTCCCTCTTGAAAATCATTTTTACTGAAATATTTAACCAGTTGCATTTTTTCTCTAACCTTTCTCCTCGCGAAACAAAGATACGTGTACATGTAAGATGATTATCAAATTTACTGATCTTAAAGCATGTCCGAGCGGGAAGTATGGTCCCAACTGCAGCAAGTCTTGTGATTCACGTCATTGTGAAACTGCACGGGTGGCCTGTGATCACGAGACAGGGACCTGCGCCGCAGGATGTCGGGAAGGATGGATCGGAACAGACTGTACCCAGAGTAATGTTTCCTTAAACCCAACCTTTATTTGTAATAAAGTCTTAAAATAACCACACAGGTTATATTAATATACATATGTGGTGGTTGTTAGTACAACCTTCAGCAGACATATCAATAAAAATGTTATATCGAAACTAGAATATGTAAACTAACTTCTTAATCATATCATTTCATAACTGAACACCTAACCACCTTCAGAATGCAAGCCTGGAACCTATGGGCGTGACTGTTCTCGTTGTGGACACTGTGACGTCACGTGTAATGATGGAGATGGACGCTGTCCGGGAGAATGTCTGGACGGCTTCACTGGTGACCGATGTGATGTGGATGTCAGGGGTTTGAATACTTTTTAGTCGTTTTTCCCCAAAAATATGAGGTTTACGAATAAGAAAATATCAATTATAGTCCTGTCAGCATGTATTGATGACGTTTGATCTCTGCACATCTATCATCAAACACACGTTATATATTCCATGTAATTGTTTACGTTGTCATATGCTGATTTTATTCACAAACAATGTTAAACACCAGACTAAAGTGACTTTGTATCTAATCCAGTATCTCCTGTTACAACCGGCGTCATTGGGGGAGCAGGAGGAATTGCTGTAATGCTGTTGCTGATTGGTGGGCTGATGATATGTCTGCTGAAGGCTGGAAGGTAACGCCTTCATTACTTAGTTTTGTATGATATTAAATAACAGATTATTGACATTGTTTTCTTTGCTTGTGGAACAAACAGCATCTACACGTACAATAGTCATGTATCATACTTCTACCACAATTTTTGTTTTAGACTGAAATGGATTCCCACAACTACCACAGACCCTCAAGAGTTGAGAAAGACGGACACGCCACACACTGGAGAGATGTCTACTCATGCGCCCACTTCCGATGTGAAAGATCAAGACTATACAGAATTGAATGACTTCACCAGAGAGAACGACAAGTCACCGTATGATGTTATACAGAACGAAAACAACCAAATCTAAGAAAAGATGTACGCACCATGTCACGGATAGTGCAACATCTGAATATATGACTTCAGGATTACTTCATTGGTATATATCCATATACATTAGAAAGCAAAGTACCAATGTCAAATAGAAAATGTCAAATTGCAGTGCTGATGCCAGCTGCTGAAATGTCTGAAAACCCTTTCTGAATATCGGAGGTGCCTTTGAAAAATACTTAATAGTTCCCTCTCACTCAAATTACCAGTTTGCAAATATCAAGCTGAATATCTAGTTATGGCCTTTGGCCGTCGTATGTAAAAGGGTATTCCACAACAAAAGCGTGGTATTCCGGCTGATGGTGACGCTATCCAGTGACCTGTTGAAATTTGCCAGACGGAAACGCGTGATTATACGGAAATAGTATGATAATAAATTGTGGCAGATAAAATATTTAGGTCGTCCACATAACGTCCTTTTCAAAGTTACAATCTTGGATAAATCAAATAACACTAATCGTGTGCTGTTACTAGCTGGCATCTGAAGGGAAAACATATATTATTATTGATCAATATTGTGAATTTTATGGATTTACCCCCAAGTCGTAATAACCGTGAATGTAAATAAGTTGTATTTCAAATCTAATTTCGATTTGACAATAACATATGGTTGAGGCAGCACTAATGTCAAAACGATGTTTTCTTCCTGTTATAATTCAACTCTCTCTCACACCCAAGTCACTCGCGTTATTTGTTCTTGTTATTTTGAGCACAATTATGGCTGATAAACAACTCTGGATAAACATGAAATGTAGAGGGCGTTTGTTGTATTGATCTATACCCAAACGTTTGCTATACTTGAGGATTTTGTTTGTTATTCAACGCTGCGCTCTGCAAAATTACAGCTATATGGTGGCGTTCTGTAACTATTCGAGTCATCGGGCCATCCAGTGATTGATATCATGAATGTCGCCTTTCTCGACGATCATTGTCGCCTTATAATTGAAGAACATAGCAGTGTTTAGACCTGCAAGACACCTATGACCGTTGGTTCGAATCCCTATCTTTGTGGTTGGTGGTGGGTTTAACCAATGTGGTTAACGTCTGATGCACACTCTTCAAAAAAGAAACGCATAGTTAAAAAATAAGGATATTTATTAAGCGGATGTAAAAGTATCTGCACAGAATATGCGTGAACACAATCAAATGAAATTAGACAAAGTGATCGACAAAAGCATTGTCGTCATTGTCAGCATTAATTCAGTTCAGTCATTGCACATGTGTAGCCACAAGGGGGCGTCATGGTCCACTACATAAGAAAGGTAACAAAACTAATCCAGATAACTTTAGAGGGGTATCTCTATTGTGTACAATTAGTAAGGTTTGCACAGGTGTCTTAAACTCAAAACTTACAAACTGGGCTAATATAAGAAGTTAACTACCCGAGACACAAGCAAGCTTTAGACAGGGATATTCTCCTGCTGATTACATGTTTACGTTGAATGCAATTGTTACAATGTTTATCGAAAAGAAAAAGGAAAGTATACGTTGCTTTTGTGGATTTAAAAAAAGCGTTTCATTCAGTTAATCACCTTCAGCTATGGGAGTGTCTGCACGATGTAGGCTTGGGTGGAAAGCTAAACAGAAATCGGAGCAGGTGTTTTTTGTTTCTTCCTTTGGACCATGATGATAATGTAATACATTATCTTATACACATATGACTAGCATACACACATGACTAGAAATAACACAACATGACTAGAATACACACGACATGACTAGAATACACACAACATGACTAGAATACACACAACATGACTAGAATACACACAACATGACTAGAATACACTAGACATGCACAATCAAAACCACGTTGATAGAGGTTACTTGTATTTCAGAGAACATAGTAATCTCATCCAGTGACTCATTAAAGTTCATGTCTTCATGGGTGGCCCGCATGTCTCAGACACGAACAGTGTGTCACTAACACATGCATAATAAATCGATCTTAAAAAACTTTTACAACCAATTTCCTTAACATGAATGAGATAGATATTGGAACGATCTAAACCCTAAACAAAATGATGTGTCAAGTACAGAAATTTACCTATTCTACCTATTCTAAATGAACATTCATGTTCAAAATATACGCACATATCAATCAATAATGTTATCGATAATTACATCTGCTTGGTGGGCCCACATAAAGCTTTTGTTCTCACCATCTGAGTTAAGTACATGCATGTTATACTACTCAACGTTTGCTAAAGATCACGTTTAGATGATATATAAAATCCAACAACAAATAAAGATAAAAATATCCAAATGTATGGGTAACAGTATTGTCACAATGATTGGGTGGCCCCTTTACGACCTCACTTTTATAATGAACGGACAGAAGCTTGCAGTCAATGGTACAATGTATCGTGACAGAATCGCTGCACATCATTATCAGAGACAACAAAAACATTTGCTACTGAGGATTGCAACAACTGAATGCCTTCTCAGCTTCAAAGACGTCGTTTGACTACCAAAGAATTAGGCAACTGCAAAGGCATGCTTGAAAATAGGTCAACACGTCAAGTTGCAAACGACTTTGGTGTCGGCCAAAGTGGGATCAGCAGGGCAGGGAATCGATACCAGACGTTTGGATCAGCTGCCCAGCGACATGCAGGTGGTCGATCGCGTTCCACCACACACAGAGGAACAGGTTTCTCTTGATTGCAGCAAAACATCACTTTGTGGCTGCCACTACACTCAGAAATGACCTGTAGAACCCAAATGGTGGTTAAATGTTTACTCAGACAGTGCGTTATCGTCTCCTTGAGGCTGGTGTCTGGTCACGATCTACGCATTTTGCGTCATCAAACCTTAACCCTATCGTAGACAAGTGATCGCATCACGTGGATCACATACGCCCTACTGAGATTCGTGCTTTTAGGACCATGAACTTGATTTCGTGATTTTTTTGCGTTTCAGTTTTGGTCAGACACTCTCATTTTGACGGGTGGTCTGACTGATTATTGGTCACATGTTTACCTGTTTGTTGGCATTGTGTGGCACTTGAGGACAGACTTTTGTCCATTAAAACATTTCTTCACGCAATATTGTCTTTCGCTATTGCAACAGATGAACATTAT
Source organism: Haliotis rufescens (assembly GCF_023055435.1). Classification (NCBI taxonomy): domain Eukaryota; kingdom Metazoa; phylum Mollusca; class Gastropoda; order Lepetellida; family Haliotidae; genus Haliotis; species Haliotis rufescens. The sequence goes on along the minus strand of NW_025963890.1, from coordinate 76,589,121 downwards.
TTGACATATTACCTTTTTTCCAACTTTATGTAGTATATGAGCATGGACATGGTGACAATTGGTATACTTATTGTTAGATGCAGATGGTAAAAGTAAACACTATGTAATAAATCACTTTAATTATCAGCAGATAATCAAGCAAAGAAGTCTTATGATTATAATAAGTAGTAATGAAGAATCTCTACTAATTATCTGAAACAGTTTATGTACAGATTCAGCAATATATGTACAGTTTTTGCAGTTATATGTAACGTGCATGCACGAGGTTGTGCGTCTGTATGTGCGTATGTGCATGTGCGTGCATGTGAGTATGTGTGTGAAAGCTTGTACTAGTTCGGACTATTGCCGGTTTTATAGTGCTGAGATATCACGCCGTAGTAACGTACACATCCTACTCAGACAGGGTAGACTGACACTAAGCTGATCAGTACTTGTTGTGGCCCCTGAATCGAAGCCAAAGTGTAGCCAGGATGCTCCCCGGGCAGACCGTAAATCCGCTCGAACGCAGAAACGGTCTATTAATAGTAGGTCATCATTGCAGGTAAATAACGTTTTGGACATATTTCTTTTAATCAATGAGTCATTATTGCTGTAGTTGTTGATAGCATGCTCAGGTGTGTTCTTAATGTGACCACATCTGACACTATAGTGTCATGCAACATGTAACAATCCTGTCTATATTTCTTCATAAATTTGGTCCTCAATAATATCACTGTCAGCCTTTGTTGCCACATCAACCGCAATATAGTTGTTGTTGCCGATGCTGCATCCATCATCGTGTGCAACCTCGGATACAGATGTGTAGTCAGACGCCTGAGTGATATTTTTGTCAACTGGCCCTTGTGAGTCCCTCACCTCATCCTTCTGAGAAGTGCCAATCCACATCAGCCTGTGCAATAGATTGTAGTGATGTCTTGATACGTTGTAACATCATTCAGTAGGATTAACGCATGTTTTATTTGATAACAAGTATAATGATGTGTTTGTAAGGTTCACTTACCTCCCTTGTCTTACAAGGCACACGTGGAGTACAATTCCCAGGATCACCGTGAGACCAGTTCCCACAGCTACACCAATAATACCAGTTGTTGTAGGAGAAAGCTGTCCCCCTGTGGGTGTGGTGGTATCAGGCACCGGCATTTCTTAAACACAAGACATAAACATAGAAACTTTTTACAAAGATCATTCATATAGGTAGGGTCTCTCTTTCTTTGTCCCGACATGGGTACAATGTGTGAAGCCCATTGCCGGTGCCCCCCGCTGTGGTATTGCTGGAATATTGCTAAAAGCGCAATTACAGACCAATGCCAGTCACCACATCTTAGCAAACACTGCTTACCAAACATTTCCATCTTGACAGTCCCAAAGAAATAGTAGTTTCTATAAATCGGCGCGAAACGCTGACAGATCGAAACCATAACCTTTTAGAATATTCTTGATGTTTTAAATGCATTACGAACAATGTGCATGTATCTTACTCTGGGTACAGTCTATACCATTCCATCTTGCCATACAGCCTCTAACACACTCCCCTGTCACGTGGTCACAGCTAGAGTTGTCTCCCTTGCAGTTCCTATTAAGGCAACTGTTACTACAGTTGGCTCCATACTGGCCGTCATAACACACTGAAAAAAACGTGCATGTAATGTAGCAGTCGTATTACGATTGACAAGTAGTACACACTCGCATTTGAATGATTATATCATTTAGGTCTTAGACACTGACTGTAATAAGAAACAGTGAACTTGCACTGACCTGTCTCACACGTTTCTGTTTCCCAACCAGGTAGGCAGACTCCACCAGGACAGACGCCGCTCACGTAGTCGCACGCCTCGCCCTCACAGTGGCAGGAGTTGTCACAATCAGTGCCGAAAGTACCAGGACTGCACACTGTTAGGAATGTAATACATGAACGGACACTCGTGCAATATTACGTGCATTTGGATGAAGATATTTGTAGAGACAAAGACGATTTGACTGTATACCTTGTACATTTGATTACTGCGTCTTAACCTTTTTGAATTAGTGAAGATAAGAAAATGTACTAACCCATTAGTAAAGTCTACTGACATGTTTTTGTCCGAGTGGACAGTGCTATTCACTAAGTTAGTAAACTTTACAACTATTTCTGGCAGTGGTTGCAAGTCGCGTGAACGCCATTTGTGTGCATCCTGAGTGATTGTTGAACACCCATCAACAACAGTCACCTTGGAATCTTCTTCTAAAACTTACTTAAATCCTACAAACGTTGACCCGAAACACATCACCCATACGACCGAACGTTTAAAATATTTTTGCCGATATCGGTTGCCATTTAGTAAGTACGTATACAATACAGCAAATTTATATGAAGGGTAGATTTCACTTTCATGGCCTCGGAAGAGTAGAATTCAAAATAGGTGATTAAATATTAACTATAGAATGTATTGATTCCATTACGTAAAAACAACATAACACAGATGCTGGTTTTATTGAAGTGATGTAGCAGGATTGACCATGATGGTCTCTTACCCTGAGCGCAGTCTTCTCCGCGCCACCCCGGCTGACATCCTGACTCACACCGGCCTGTGTCCCCGGGACATGTGCCAAAATTTCCTTTACACATCCGGGCACTGCAGTCACCCACACAGTCAGCGCCGTACTCAACCCCCGGGACACATGCTACAAACAAAACATAATACAATGATAATGTATGTCTGGTAGCCACCGAAGATTACGCGAGCGCATAAACACACACGCACGCACACGGGGACACACACACACACACACACACACACACACACACACACACACACACACACACACACACACACACACACACACACACACACACACACACGGACACGGACACACACAGAGACACACACAGACACAGACACACACGGACACACACACATACACACACGGACACACATACACAAACACATACACACACAGACACACACACACACGCACAAATCCCACGAGGAGATAATTATAGGTCTTCAGCAACCTATGCTTGTCGTGAGAGATGCCTAATTGGTCGCCTGGTCCATACTTGATTAGTTACAGACCCACTTCACTTGGCTGGAATATTGCTGACAAACAAACGTACCTACATATAATGTTATCAAACACTACTTCTGGTTAGGATTGGCAACAAACCTTCTGTGCAGTCAGTGTCTTTCCATCCGGGCCTGCAACCACTTTCACACTCCCCGGTCACGTGGTCACAGTTGTCTCGTGAGGCCTCGTTGCACTTCCTGTCAGAGCACATTTCGGAACAGCCGTCGCCATACGATTGTAGGCATTCTGTGATAAATGGCACATGCAGTAATCCAATAAACGAACATGCATGCTGACAAATGATTCTATCATGTATACAAAACTGCCTGTGTGCAGGTGATAGGTGTATAATTATCTTACTGTGGCTGCAGTCTGCTCCATTCCATCCTACCCCACAGCCTCCAATACATTCCCCTGTCACGTGGTTACAGCTAGAGTTGTCTCCCTTGCAGTTCCTTTTTTGGCAACTGTTACTACAGTTGGCTCCATACTGGCCGTCATAACACACTGAAAAAAACGTGCATGTAATGTAGCAGTCGTATTACGATTGACAAGTGGTACACACTCGCATATGAATGATTATATCAATAAGGGTTTAGACACTGACTGTAATAAGAAACAGTGAACTTGCACTGACCTGTCTCACACGTTTCTGTTGCCCAACCCGGTCGACAGACTCCACCAGGACAGACACCACTCACGTGGTCGCATACCTCCTCGACACAGTGGCAGTACTTGTCACAGTTAGCGCCGAAAGTACCAGGACTGCACACTGTCAGGAGTGTAATACATGACGAATAATCCAGATTGTTCACTTTAAGGACGCAGGCCCATAGAAGATATTATCACAGAAATACTTCCCAGAATATACATCACAAAACAAACTGAGCAACACTGCAGGCGGAGTGACTGTAGCTCTATTGAATATTGTTTGCTAGATTGCTTGTTGATATATGGTGTCTGTTCACGCGGTCAAAGTGTGAAATTAACTTTTCTCTCCACATAATATGTTGCTATCATTATCAATAAATATAGATTCCTATTTTTCTGTCCATAAACATTTCGTCATCTTTAGCTATGATCAAACCAGAATCCGATCACCATAAATTCACAAAAAATATGAATGTTTAAAGAATTGACATTAATTATAAGTTCTATGCTGATATAAAAAAATTCATTACCAAATTCAACATGAGAACATGAACAGATTATTAGAACACAAGAAAACCAAAAAGTGTTCATTGATTTATACCGTCAACCTCCACTTCACAGAAATCCATTATCGGCATGGTATAACCGTCTGGTTCGTTGTTCACAGTGGCGGTATACAGGACCAGATAACGCCCTTTACCAGGACACGAGACTCTCAAAACATCAGGTATGTCCGTCCCGTGTCTGTTCCCTGTGACGTAGTAGCAGTTGACTCCATCAGTTGGGGAGGCGTCAGTATCAGCTATGTAGATCCGGATACCATTCCGACGTACTCTCACTGTTTCATGTGAAAATTCTTTATGAACATTACATGATTTACTCTGTGAATCCTTGTCTCGTCTTTAGACAATATGTGGACAATGCTCAACCAGTGCAAAAACACTGGGATTACCCAACTGTTATGTGTTTTAAGGAACTTATTTCGCACGTGACGCATCAGTGTCAAAAATCTGTCCTATGCAATTCTCTATTTTGACTTTTAACATACGTTCCAGTATTTGTTTCAGGTGAGCAATTGACTAGCCTTTTCATATGTTTGTGATGGATGGGGCAGGATACTCTAAACTCTTCAAGAATACCTGGTATAACTACTATTTGATGGTCATTGATAAACACCTGTTCAATCTACATTCGGTATCGTACAATCGACTCTGTGTTTAGCAGAGATTTCTTACAATTGTTGAATGAATGTTTTCGTTTTTGTTTCTACAGTAACTTCGGAGCACCCCCTGATTTAAATTCGTTCCTAATGACAGGGCTGCGTGGACGGGATCAAGTTGAGCAAACCTCATATCATGACTGATCTACCACTACACCTGTCATAGTCATTATTAAATATTATAAATCACCAAAGCACTCGTCGTCAATTACCATATTCGCCTTGATCTAAACAGGTTATGCCTGTTCGCCTTGATCTAAACAGGTTATGCCTGTTCGCCTTGATCTAAACAGGTTATGCCTAAACAAATACTTATTATGCAAAAGTGTTTGAGAAAAAATCAAGTGTCTCATAACTCGTTTTATTGATTAATTCACTTTCTGTGTTGGACGTGATGGGATGACTGTTTGTAGTTTGTGACGTAGGTTTATTTTAAATGCATAATAAAGTTTTTTACAAAAAACCATACCCTACCATACACAGTCCTCTGAAAAGCATTCATCCCCGCTCCCACAGCCGCCGCCGACGTTCTCCCAAATATCGCACAATTTACAAAACCTGATGTTAACGACTTATTAGTCACTAACTGATTTTATGCATGAAAGAAACATCCCATATTTGTCTTGGATCATGTTGCCTTTGGTCATATGCATCATACTCACAGTCTTTCCTGAAGTATATTGTGACGTCATGTATCGCTGTCCTCTCCCCCAGATCCACCCGCCACCATACAGACGTTATAAAGTTGTCATTGAATGCTGAATGAAAGCATAGTAGGCTGTAATCTGCCCTGGTGTTTCCGTTGACAGCATTGTTCGGTGGACGAAAAGCTGTACTGGCTGATGTGGGTTTGTTGAGTGCTTTATTGTCTGCAATACGACATACCCAAGTTAGGAAGGAGGAATGAATTCACGTGTCAGAATTTGTATAAAAACACTTCTCGGACCATATGTTAGTGGAAGTTTAGTATTGTAGGTTTAGAACAGGCGGTTGATAGTACATTTATGTGATATAGTGGGATGTGTTTATAGGAAGTATAACAAATCTATGTCCATCCTTCAACGAGCTCATCGATCTTTTAACTTTTGATTTCAATCTTGCCCTCGAAAAATTTGTTAATGTTCTTTGTGCCGCTGCCTGTATCAAGGTACCTTGTGTTAAAAGTTCACCCCGAAATACGGGGTTTTATAATAGTGAATGCAGACGAGCAAAACGGGAAGCGAGGCGATACATGAGGAAATTCAAAGAGAAGAAATCTAACGAAAATAAGTTGATATTTTGTAAAGTGAGAAACAAGTATAAACATGTTTGCAGAACAGCAAAATCAAACTATCAATTTATGACACGAACAAAACTAAAGCTATCTCTATCTGATTCAACCACATTTTGGAAAGAGTTATGGAGTATATCAGGTCGTAGGGAAACAAAGAATAACATAAGTAAAGAGTGCTGGTTTGATCATTTCACAAACGTTTTTCAGTGTACAGATGTATTACATGCTGAAGTCGAATGTCAATGTGATGAAGATTTTATACTTGATGAATTTGACCAGTGTATTTTGGAGTCGCCGATTACCGACTCAGAAATCCACAAGGCTATAAATCGTTTAAAGAATGGCAAATCCCCTGGTGTTGATGACGTGGTCGTTGAAATGTTAAAATGTTGTGAAAATGTAATAACTCCTTTCCTACGAAATTTGTTCAATAAGTTATTTGATTCTGGATTATTCCCTCAGAACTGGACGAAAGCTATTATCCTTGCACTACATAAGAACGGTGACAAAAATAATCCAGATAACTTTAGAGGGATATCTCTATTGTGTACAATTAGTAAGGTTTACACAAGTGTCTTAAACTCTAGACTTACAAACTGGGCTAATATAAGAAGTAAATTACCCGAGACACAAGCAGGCTTTAGACAGGGATATTCTCCTGCTGACCACATATTCACGTTGAATGCAATTGTTAACAAATGTTTATCGAAAAGAAAAGGGAAATTATACGTTGCTTTTGTGCATTTTAAAAAAGCGTTTGATTCAGTAAATCATCTTAAACTATGGGAGTGTCTGCACGATGTAGGCTTGGTTGGAAAGATGATGAGAGCACTTAAGGGAATCTATGCCTCCGTGAAAGCGTGTGTGAGATGTAATGATAACATTTATACGGCATATTTTGATTGTCCTAACGGTGTTAAACAAGGCTGTATATTAAGCCCTCTATTAGTTTCCTTTTTCATCAATGAACTGTCAAATGATGTTTCATCACATGGGAACACGGCGTACACTTATTTCCTGACTTGTTTGAAATATTATGATTATTGTTTGACGATGATGTTATTCTTGTCTCTGACACAGTAACTGGTTTACAGAACCAACTTAATATTCTTGATAACTTTGCAGATTCACATGGATTAACGGTTAACTTAGATAAAACGAGTGTTGTTGTATTTAGACAAGGAGGGCGGCTATCTGTTCATGATAAATGGTTCTATAAAGGCAAACGTATTTCAACCGCCAACTCCTATAGATATCTTGGGTTTGTATTCTCATATACATCAAAGATGAACCAATGTGTTTCAGATCTAGCATCAAGGGGTAAACGAGCTTTAATGGAAATATTTCGCAATCTACGGAAGATTGGTTTTGTTGACACTTCAGTTTTCTTTAAAATATTTGATACTCAGATTCAACCTATTCTTTTATATGGTGCGGAAATATGGGGCGTAGACAGATTTGGAAAAATAGAACAAGTGCATATTATGGCTTGTCAGAAGTTTCTTAACGTTGGTTTGCAAACCCCAAATGCTATTGTGTATGGGGAATGCGGTCGGTACCCACTACATGTAAATGCTATGTGTCGTTCTGTAAAGTATTGGCTAAAACTGATTGAAATGGACGAAGATAGGATACCAAGAAAATCTTATAATATGCTTGTATATAACGACAAGTGTGGTCGTCATAACTATGCTTCTTCTATTCGTTCCATATTATTTTCTCACGGATTCGGAGTAGTTTGGCTCAGTCAAGCTGTTGGCGACAAACCATCATTCATGAATAGTTTTAAAAACGTTTTGATAAATATGTTCTACCAATCATGGAATAGTACTATCAAGGCTAGTTCTAGGTACATTCTGTATAAAGAATTTAAAAGTCTCCTGGAACCAGAAAAATACCTTTCCATTATTACTGAAATAAAATATCGAAATGTTTTGATAAGGCTTAGAGCCGGGCTACTAAGACTTTAGGTAAACGAAGGTAGATGGGCTGATATTGATTTACGTTCACGGCTCTGCCCCATATGTGAAACAAGTATAGAGAATGAATATCATTTTATTTTAGAATGTGAATATTACAACAATATTAGACATCTGTATGTACCAACAACATTTTGCCATAATCCAAATATGCAAAAAATTTAAAACGCTACTGTCATCTTCGTGTAAACAATTACTTGGAAAACTATGTAAATACCTGTATTACAGCTATGAAAGAAGACGTAATTATGAAAAGCCTGTAAACCTGTAAATTTGTACCTGACATTACCTTTTTTCATGTACCACACTATTTCAAATGTATGTATTGTATATGGGCCAGTGGTCTTGGTACAAATAAAGACTTCTTCTTCTACCTATATGTCTAGCATACTGTAAATTAACTTACCTTACAATATTGGAATGTTATTGGTCAATGATGTTTTGATTAATGTCCTTGTACACCGCTACACTAGTCTAGTCGACAAACAGACATTTCGCTGATATCCGTCCGATATCTGCCCCGAACTATATATTAACACAGACTTTAGACGTTCAACATTCACACAGTCTCAGCAAATGCAAATCGTCGTATGACACTATGGCCACAAACAAACATAAATTAACCATTATATTTAAGAGAAAATATAATATAAATTGTGTATAATATCAAGTCAAACAGTTTGCAGTTTGTCAAAGATTTCTAACATACATTGCTGGCATGTGGGTCCTGACCATCCGGTGTTACAGCTCTGTGATTTGCACCCATCCGAAGTATCACAGCTGGCCACTAGACAGTTACATCTGTAGCCACACTGGTAGCCGTATGTACCATCAGGACAGCTGCCTGTAACAAAAGTATTATATCAGAGATTGACAGTGACACTCGTAGCTGTATGTACCATCAGGACAGCTGCCTGTAACAGAAGTAATATATAAGCGATAGACAATGACACTGGTAGCTGTATGTACCATCAGGACAGCTGTCTGTAACAGAAGTATTATATCAGAGATAAACAGTTACACTGGTAGCGGTATGTACCATCAGGACAGCTGCCTGTAACAGAAGTATTATGAAAGAGATAGACAGTGACACTGGTAGCTGTATGTACCATCAGGACAGCTGCCTGTAACAAAAGTATTATATAAGAGATAAACAGTGACACTGGTAGCTGTATGTACCATCAGGACAGCTGTCTGTAACAGAAGTATTATGTAAGAGATAGACAGTGACACTGGTAGCCGTATGTACCATCAGGACAGCTGCCTGTAACATAAGTAATATATAAGCGATAGACAATGACACTGGTAGCTGTATGTACCATCAGGACAGCTGTCTGTAACAGAAGTATTATATCAGAGATAAACAGTTACACCGGTAGCGGTATGTACCATCAGGACAGCTGCCTGTAACAGAAGTATTATGTAAGAGATAAACAGTGACACTGGTAGCTGTATGTACCATCAGGACAGCTGCCTGTAACAGAAGTATTATATAAGAGATAAACAGTGACACTGGTAGCTGTATGTACCATCAGGACAGCTGTCTGTAACAGAAGTATTATGTAAGAGATAGACAGTGACACTGGTAGCCGTATGTACCATCAGGACAGCTGCCTGTAACAAAAGTATTATATAAGAGATAAACAGTGACACTGGTAGCTGTATGTACCATCAGGACAGCTGTCTGTAACAGAAGTATTATATCAGAGATAGACAGTGACACTGGTAGCTGCATGTACCATCAGGACAGCTGCCTGTTACAGAAGTATTATATAATAGATAGACAGTGACACTGGTAGCTGTCTGTACCATCAGGACAGCTGTCTGTAACAGAAGTATTATGTAAGAGATAGACAGTGACACTGGTAGCTGTATGTACCATCAGGACAGCTGCCTGTTACAGAAGTATTTCATAAGAGATAGACAGTGACACTGGTAGCTGTATGTACCATCAGTACAGCTGCCTGTAACTTAAGTATTATATAAGAGATAGACAGTGACACTGGTAGCCGTATGTACTATCAGGACAGCTGCCTGTAACTGAAGTATTATATCAGAGATAGACAGTGACACTGGTAGCCGTATGTACCATCAGAACAGCTGCCTGTAACAGAAGTCTTATGTCAGAGATAGATAGTGGAACTGGTAGCTGTATATATCATCAGCGAAAGCTGCCTGTAACAGGAGGCTTATGTCAGAGATAGATAGTGGAACTGGTTGCTGTATAGTATAAATCATCAGCGAAAGCCTCCTGTAACAGAAGTATGACATCACAGATGGTGACAGTCAACTCTCACATCTTGAAACGGAAAACTCGCCACTTCATTTACAGTTTGCATGTTGAATGTATCTTTGCATAATAAGCATTCCTAAAATTAACCATATGTATGCTATTTCCCTAGTTTAAATCTGATAACAGGCTGTTTATTCAAATGGTCTGTTCTGCTTCTTCACATGAGCAAGCCACTTTATTGCGTAAACGTGTTCGTAGCCTATATGGTGTAAATAGGTTAGCGTCATCCCCAAGCGATTCATAAGAATTCAGCGGCACGACTGACATTTTTAGAGTTGTAATCAATATTTACATAAGCCATTTTATTTTATGATACCTGATATCCTATGAAGCAAAGTATTGGTCACGAATAAGGATATCATTCTGTGACGTCACTAACACATCATTAACATGCTGACACACAGTGATGGAAATGTGACATGAATTAGGATATCATTCTGTGACGTCACTAACACATCATTAACACGCTGACACACAGTAATGGAAATGTGACATGAATTAGGATATCATTCTGTAACGTCACTGACACATCATTAACACGCTGACACACAGTAATGGAAAAGTGACATGAATTAGGATATCATTCTGTAACGTCACTAACACATCATTAACACGCTGACACACAGTGATGGAAATGTGACATGAATTAGGATATCATTCTGTAACGTCACTAACACATCATTAACACGCTGACACACAGTGATGGAAATGTGACATGAATTAGGATATCATTCTGTGACGTCACTGACACATCATTAACACGCTGACACACAGTAATGGAAAAGTGACATGAATTAGGATATCATTCTGTAACGTCACTGACACACGATAGTAGAAACTGGACACGCCACAGTATAGCGACTTCTGGCACCTCAGACGACTACGTCACCCATGTCTCCTATCCTGAAACATGGCGTGTAACAAGACATTATATACTAGATATACTTCCAAAATAATAGGTAAGGTTTCAAATATATCTTGTGGTATCAAATGTTCCTTGCATTCATAAGCGTACCTGCTACACCGTCTAGCACACAGACACAGATCCACAGCAGGACACCGAGCCTGTGTCCCTCCATGTTGTGAATATGTTCACCGGGAAGTATATCGCTGTGTCCTACGTAGTGTACGTTTATTAGTATTTACTCAACGCACGGATGTAGAATGTGATCTAGTCTGTGTACAAGGTCATAACAACGGACAGCTAATGCGGCATTGTGTTTCGGGCATATTTAAGGCAGACAGGATTGTTTTGGAAAGATTAACATTGGGAATCCCATCAGACATATTTGAGTTATTTGTGTTACTCTTTGTATTTCATGTGACCCATTCTTTATACATTGTTCAGCATCTACCTCATATAAGATCCAGCAGACCGACACATTTCCATAAAAGGAGACCTAGACTGTTCCCATCCATGTTGACGGGTGAACATGTACACAAGGACGTTTACTGTCTTATCCCTCATATTAACTTGTAAATCACATGATACAGTCGAGATTACGTATGAATATGAAACGGGTTTTGTCGGTCAGTGACTCACGTGTAATCCACCAGGTAATATAGAAGTGTGGTTCCTTCCTGTGCCAGTTTCTGATCACAAGACACCATAGACTCAGATAAAGATATGTTAAAGACAATGATACGGACAGTGCCGAAAAAATATTAAGTGGTAAGAACTCACCCGTAAACCTGATTTTCATAGAATTCTCCCTGTGTTATAAGCATCAGAATAGTAATAATTGTAATACTGTTATTCCAGATACCATAAACGAGTCCAGAGCTTGTTAGACGATAATTCCACCATGATTATGGAAATTACTCGATTCCGATTCGTCAGTCAGAGGTATCAAATCACAATTACAACCTCTGATTAAAACAGTCTATTTGACGTACGGATGAATTCGGAAACATACACAAGTACTTTCTCAGTCATTGTCGGCAGAACATACACATACAATAACACGAGGCATTCGTTATAATATCACCATGATGATCAGGGCATCATCAGGTCATTGATCCCGGACCCTGACATCTATGATAAATAATAATCTTTGGGATGACAACCAGCTTGTTTGAAAATAATGTGCATTACTATAGCACTGTCATGGCATTGGTCCCGGAACTGCTTTTATTTGTTGAGACTTAAATCAATGGTGATTTCCATTTAGAAAACATTTAAAATGGTTATATTGAGAATATTGTTATGAGTGACGTTGTATATTTTGGTGGTTCACAAGGGGTCCAGATTGGGTGGACGACGTTATGCTTGATTGAGTTCATTCGTGACCAACTCGTGTTATTCCGGGACAAGCCGAATAGCGACTCGTGCCCCACCCATTGCCATTTTTGCGACCGGGCTCCGTCTAAGCGCAAACGGGCATACCTAAAACAATTGTCAACTCGTTGCGTAATGATTCACACATCTTTACCCATATATTATATATATTTTAGATGCAATTTAAAGCACATCGGGACATGCGGAATTATACAGTATGATTGAACACATTTAACTGTGTGTTGGGTATATTTTTAGATGCAAAACTTATGTAAAATCAAAAATTATTTCTGAGGGATTCTTTGACGAAGAACTTGAAATCATACGCGCATTCTGATTGGTTTGTCGTATTTTCGCACATAACATTCATCGATAGGGGGACGAGTCTTCTTGCAGATTACGGAAAGGGGCGAGTGGTGACGAATGGATTGAGTTAAGCAAGCTGTCTGAGGGGGAGAAGCGTGCTTGTGGGGTGATTGGAATGTGAGTTGGCTTGGTAATTGATTGGTGTGGGCCGATCAACCTTCTGTTGTTGTGTGCTGAAGTAGATAGCTTACTTGGAAATATGTATCACCATATGAGGGCAAGTTATCTGATAGAAAACGAAAAGGAAAAAGAATTGGATAGAGAGAAATATGGTATGACTGAACGAGGGCAGTTCCGCCCAGCGTTATGTGTGGAGACAAAGTTGGACAAAGGACATGTCACTTTCGTCGTGAATATTGTGAAAAGGTCCTGTCGACGCTTCGAATGAGGAAACGTTTGTTATCCAGTTATCCTGTGAACAGTGCTATATAAGTTTGGAACCTGTGAAATAGGACAAGAACTGTGTGAGGTTGAATACGTTGTGAATGTAATGTCAAGGAATCTGAGGTGACTATTATCTGTATTGTACATTTGCCATATTGCTTTGCCTAAACAGATTAACATTGTATGTGAGTGCCTTGCCCAGTACTGAGAATTGTTATATACTCATCAGTCTTTAAATTATTGAAACTATCTTTAAACTTCAGAGATTGTTGTTTGATTCGTGTAATGGTTATTCGTGGTATTAGCGGGAACCCCTGCCTTTCATCTCACGCGTAATAAATGGGGGCTCGTCGATTTATGCACCTATTTATATCATAAGGGATTCATTGTAAGCTGGAAACATATTTGTATTAATTACTCCCTTCCTCTAATCATTATTCAAAAAGAAAAGTCCCGAAGATCACAGCAATCTTGTTTTCTTTATATGTCCAATATGTGTTTCATATCTGTAGCATCATGAGTTTTATACCTTGTGAGTTTATGCAATCAGTAACTCAAACCATTATTAAAAACTTGTCAAAGGCAGAGCTGAAGCAAGAAGCTGAGTATCATATTAACATAGATGAGGCAGCTAAAAAAGCTGTAATTCAGATAGTATTGTGGGGAGAACTAGTTAGCAAAACCATAGTTCAGGAGAGCGACACATTTGATGTATTTCAGAGTGAGAAAGTTGACAGGGAAATGGAATTGCTTTAAGTAAAGAGAGAAATAGAGAGAAAAACAAAAGTATAAACGTAAAAAACAAGAGAAGGAACGTGAGTATGAACTTGAGAAACAAAAAAATCAAGAGAAAGAACGCGAGTATGAACGTGAGAGACATGCGCTTGAAAGACAAGAAAAAAAGCGGGAGCATGAGCGCGAGATGGAAAAACTATGAAGAGGGGGTGAATTAGACAGGACTAGAAACAGAAATGTTGAGCAGGAAGAGAACATTGCCCAATTTATTAGATTTGTTCCTCGCTTTCGGGAAAGTGAAATATACACTTACTATGCTAATTTTGAAAAAAACTAGCAACAAATTTAAAGTGGCCTGGGCATTGTTGGACTACTTGGAGTATGAAGTTGTTAAACAAGCTATTTTAAGCGCTTACGAACTTGTTCCAGAAGCTTACAGGCCAAAGTTCAGATATTACAAAAAAAATTGAAAATCAAATGCATGTTGAGTTTGCTAGGGTCAAGGAGACAAAGGACGTAGGTGGAAACTATGACAAACCAAAACAATTAATTTTGATTGAATACCTCAAAAGGTGTATTTCAACTGATGTTAAGGTGTATTTGGATGAGCACGATGTAAAAACGTTGCGGGAAGCGGCTGCGTAAGCAGATTGGTACACACTCACTCACACTATGTTCAAGGAATTTTCAGTCTAGAGTTAATCATGGCTGAGGTCGTTGTAGTGGCAACAATTTTCAGATCGTAATTTCAGTCCAGTTATCAAAGCTATGGTCAGTCGTGTGAGGGTCAGTCCGATCACAAGTCTGTGAATAATGGTGGACAAAGTCGTGGTCAGTCATTAATGGGTTCTTCCAATTACAATTCCGGTCGAGGTTAGCAATTGCAGTTACTCAGCTAGTAACTCAGGTAGTCAGGACAACGGACACGGTAGCTGTGCTAATGGTAGGAAAATTCAAACTCAGAATGGAGTGTTTAGTAAGACACCTAGTAGTTTACTCAGTTAGGACATACCTGTTGTTGAGTGCAAGGAAGAAGTCAAATTTGATAGGTCTTAGGCAATTTACGATCCTTTCATGTCCAAAGGTGAGATCATGATAGGCAGTGGCGATCCGAAGGCAGTCATTATTCTCAGGGATACAGATGCATTACAAACTCTCATACTGGAAGGTATAGTTCCTCTATCAGAAGAAACTTGTACAGGAACAAGTGTACTCATGCAAGGTATAGAATGTAGTGTTGTCCATGTTCCTCTTCACACAGTAGAGTTTAAGTCAGAACTTGTTGCGGGAACAATTGTTGCAGGAGTTGGAACACAACTTCCGGTGTCTGGTGTTGATGTTTTGTTAGGAAATGATCTGGCTGGAGGTGAGGTTAAACCTAAGGTTTCAGTAATCAGCGCTGGCCCTATTATGTGTGATGAACCTATGATATTTGTGGATTAATAAGTGATGAGAGTTCAGCCACAGCTCAGGTTTTGGATCAGGACATTGTAAAAAGCATTGGTTTATACCCTGCATGTGCTGTTTCAGTCAGAGAAAGTAGAGTTGGCAGTTGAAGTTCAGTCAGAGGATATAGATTTGCCAGTTGAAGAAGGCCATGCAGATTTGTCAGAAACATTTATGTGTGGTTTGCATGATGTAGGGGCTAAGCAAGCATGGATCCTGGTGTAGAATCATAAGATGGTGTTGAAATTAGAGGTTTGTGGCCTAGAGAGAAACTAATTCAGAAGCAAAAAGCTGATAGTCAGGTACCTGTGGGGTATTACTTGGATTTGGATATTTTGATGAGAATGTGGAGACCGCCAGACGTTCCTGCGGATGAGTTGTGGCGTATTCAACATCAAATTGTAGTACCGCAGTGTTATCGTGAGGAAATCCTCAGTCTTGGGCATGATTCACTGTTAGAAGGTCACTTAGGTGGTAACAAGACTTATCAGAGGTTGTAGAAACATTTCTTTTGGCCAGGTATACAAAATGATGTAAGGGAATACTGTATAACTTGTCACACTTGACAGCTGGTACGTAAGCCTAATCAAACAATTTATACGTACCCTTTAAAACCTATTCCGGCCATGACCAAAGACAAAATCAGGGAATAAGTTTTTTGTTAACAATCATTTGTACATCTACAAGATTCCCAAAGGCCATTCCATTGCGGAACATAAATACAAAAACTATTTGTGAGGCTTTAACCACGTTTTTTTATTGTATTTGGATTACCAAAGGAATTGCTTTTTTCAAAATCAAGTTCATACCCTTTACCTGGGATAGACGATTGCATTGATCGAATAGTGTATGCTATATATGTGTCAACATTTGATTTGTTAAACGGTTACTGGGGCATTCCATTGACATCTAGAGCAAGGCAAGTAAGTGCATTTTGTACACCTGAAGGACTGTACGAATATAATGTGATGCCATTTGGTGTGAAAAATGCGCCAGCAACATTTCATTTTATGTCTGTAGGTACACTTGATATCATTCGATAATGTGTGTATGTGTGTTATCTAACTTTATCGTTTTCATGTCAAGTGTTAATAATTTAGTATCATCAAATGTGACTTTATCAGAATATCTCAGATGTGTAAATTACCCTTGCGATGACTGAAACAGAATGGACACAATCTGAGAAAATCTAATGATAATAATTATCTTCTTGTATAATTTAATCACAATTGTTCACCACTGTCCATTGTTGTGCATATATACACAAGTAAAGAATTTTTTTACATAATCGAAATCGTAAGTTCCGATTGTAGATTAGGATATTATGTAATATGTCCTGTATGTCGCTGTTGGAAGACATCGCATTACAGTAAGCCACGTTTTGAACGAACTCACGGATAACATTAACTTTTTTTGTAACGGTGTCGCAGCGAAAGTATTCTTAACTAAGCTTATTCTCGAAATTGTCTCAACGCTAAGTTCTCCTAGGTTTACGGCAAAATTAAGACAGGTTCCGATCTTTCTTAGGGTCTGACGACAGATCAAACGACTGCCAAAAGATGGCATGATGAAGAAAACGATTCGATTATATGGGTCGACTGTATCATTTCTGACCACAAAACCTCTGAGAGAACTCCACCTGCACTTTTAGAACATAAACAACAGATTCTAGCAAACATAGCTGAAACATCGTTTATAGGGATTAAACCTTATGCCCAACAGCGAGTCGATAACAGATGATTTATTAACAATCATTCCATATAAAATGTTACTTTTTCTTTCATTTCGGTTGATACACAAGCAGCATGTTTGCATGTTATCGCAAATATAAACCATTTAATAGAGTGAGCATCTTGACAGTTATGTATAGCTGGATGGCATCATGATGAACATCATTTAGTTCATGAAAGATTATCCCATTACCAATGATAACAGAAAACGATTTAAATTTACTTTTTTATTGTTGTATAAAAATACTTAATATATACGACGTCGGTTTGCAATCTAGGTCGGTTGATTTCAACAACATTCCTTCTCAAATTATGGTTACTTCTCTCGGGGAGCGTTCACAAACCACGTCGCAGTTGCGGGACATCCTGAATCTATATTTGAGTCATTGTTCTATGTTCAGGATTTCCTTCCCACATCCAGCCAAAGGATATTTGTTCAATGTGTCTGATGCAATTTTCTTCTTGTTTGATATCTGGCGGAACCGTTATGATTCATGTATTTCCTCTCCTGGTAGATAGTTCGCCTTTTGTTGGGTGTGATATCCTGCATGGTGACAGTATAAACTCACATGGTATTATAGTTATTATAAATTAAAGCATCAAAATCTTTTCCATATTCATAAGAAATGTCTGCCAAAAGCATTGTCCTTTGTACCATTCAATTTATTATAACGCATTTCGGCTATATCATAAGCCTGTGTTTATGAATCCCTAGACAAATGTGATGATATTGCGAAAAGATGAGGGTATCATGTCCCACTAGTGCTTTACGTCACAAACACATGCAAAGGGAAATCAATTGTTCACCTGAAACATTACGGATACAAGTGAATTGCATTGGACGTCATTTTTCTCTCACGAAGTAATAACCTTTGTTACAACCTTTAATGTAACAAATACCCTTATTGTATCATTGAAACTGACCGTTACTTTGTCCAGATGTGCAAATGACTTATCCTTTTACGGTCCCCTCTCTAAAGGGACCACCTGGTTGATGTATTAAAGTTGTATGACACTTGATCCCATAGCTCAAAGGTATCTTAATATCATGATCTACAATGTAACATAATTTTGTTTACTATCGTAATACCAATGGGTGAATGGGTGAGTCGGATTGGTTGAAATGGAGAAATGTTGAAATTGTACAACATCTAACTTCAGATACCTCGGTTTAGTTGCCATGGTTAAAATAAACCTATTTGGTTTAGTCCTGAAATACATTTTACGTAACTTCCCATTCTGAACGAAAGAAATCAGCTAAATGCCACGTTGGTAATGACATCTAAAAGAAAACCTGTAGGTAATTACCAGGTTTATTGCATAATTAGTTGATATGAGGCGGGTGGGATGAAATAGCCTCTATCTCTGTCGATTGATGGCTTGTGGCGGCAAATGTGGACTGTTAGCTTTCTTTTAGTGAAGTCATGGAGGTCGAATCAGCGCCCTTCGGCATCGCCCT
The DNA here is from genome assembly GCF_023055435.1 of Haliotis rufescens. Classification (NCBI taxonomy): domain Eukaryota; kingdom Metazoa; phylum Mollusca; class Gastropoda; order Lepetellida; family Haliotidae; genus Haliotis; species Haliotis rufescens. The sequence continues at coordinate 76,570,263 of NW_025963890.1, read as the reverse complement.
CCCATTCACAGGAAACGCCTCCTCAAACAGCAAGACAATATTGACACCTACTTCACCAAGTCCACCTCCCTCAATACCCTACTAGGAGCTGTAAGATCAGCCACATCCGCCCTCATTGACAACATTGATACACAAAACGCAGCCATTACTGCTCAAACAAACTTGATTCATGAACTTCAAGGGAAATTAGAAACCACTGAGTCTGAACTTGAACAGTCTCTAGTCAGATGGGAGGAACTTGAACAATACACTCGCAGGAACTCTTTACGGTTCTTGAACGTCTCTGTTACAAGTGATAAGGCTCAAACCGACCAAATAATCATTGACATTTGTGAAACAAGTCTCGATGTTAAGGTTTGACAGCGTGATATTGATCGCTCGCATGTTATCAGCAAGATCATTAATGTTCGAGCACAGGTCCTTGTTAAGTTTGTTACTCACAATACCCAACCCAGGAAACTAAAGGGTCACTCCTCCAGAATATTTGTAATGGAGGACCTTACATAGGAGCGCCATGACTTGGTGAAAGAACGTCTAAATCTAAACAAAGCCACTTCATAGAATCTTTGCTTGCAAAGAAAAAGGTTTAAAACGATTTATGATAAAAAACACAACTGACATCGAAAAAATGTTCAATAAATGTTCAACTTAACTCGAGAACAAAACAAACTCTGAGATCCCACATCAATATACAATTAATTGTACTTATGAGACTCAAACGTTGCAATAATATGTATAATTATATATGAGATCGAGTTCAGTGCATTCAAAATGAAATACACCTCTTTATCAATATTTAATATCACATTCTTCTATCACAGTTATATGTGTTGACCACAACACAAACGTCCAGTGTCCATACAACATGGCTTGGAAGCACAGTGTACTGCACTCCACTATATGTGCTTGTATCTCGCACGTTATTGCGTTTATGGACATGTTTAGTCCTGATGCTTATGACATGTGTATGTTTATCACTGCACTTTATTTCATTTAGTTAGTCTGCTTCTGTAGATTTCATCACACTCACCTATGCACACACAAGTAGTTCATTGTATGTATACGCTTCATTTACGCAATTGTTAAGTGGTACAATGGCGTTCTACTTCACGGGTTTTAATTATACTGAACAACAAAAGTTCCTTTGACATTGAATAAGATTTAATGCAAACTTATGTTTTTTACCAAATCTGAAACAATTTCGGTTTGCAACAGATAAAAGACTCCTGTAAGTGTTCAAATGGTATAATTTGCCATACTGACTTCAGAAAATGTGTGATTTCATTAAAAAAACATGAACATGCAAAAATGTCAATTTACAAATAAATAGTGTGTGTGTCTAGCTCTGGTTGCGATGCAAGCAACACATCTTCGTCTCTTGGAATTGACCAGGCGTCGCACAAAGTACTGTGGGGTATCTGTCCTTATCTGCTGGAGCATGTTTCGAAGTTCCTGGAGTGTCTGTTGAACACGTGCTTGACGTCGAAGGCGTCGATCAATCTCATCCCACATGTGCTCGATTGGTGAGAGATCAGGGGGGCGAGCCGACCAGGGGATGACATTCACGTTGTTTTGTTGAACAAGTCGAGTAATATGAGGCCGGGCGTTGTCATGTTGAAAGGTAATGCCTGGGCCATGACGACGCAAAAACGGTAGAACACCAGGGCCGAGGATCTCGTCGCGGTAGCGCTGTCCATTGAGATTTCCCTCTACCAGTATCAAACGGGTCCTCTGTCTTGCGGTAGTCCTACCCCATACCATAACGCTGCCACCCCCGAACCGATCTTCTTCCATGACACAATGATTGACGTAACGTTCACCTCGACCTCGGTACACTCGAATCCGTCCATCGCTGTGGCTGAGTTGAAAACGAGACTCGTCAGTGAATAGATCTTGTCCCCACTGTATGGCCGTCCAGCGTAGACGCTGTCTGCACCAATGTAGACGTGCTTGGCGGTGGTTTCTTGTCAAAATGGGACGTCTGGTGGGTCTTCTGGCGATAATCCCTGCACATCTGAGGCGGCGACGTACGGTTTGTGTAGGTTTTCGTCGAAGGCCAGGGATGCTTCTTGCAGTCACTGTTGCTCGCTGGAATCGATTTTGTAGGTGTGTTGTTCGAATCCAGTTGTCTTGTCGAGTATTGGTTACGCGTGGCCTGCCACTCCGAGGATGGTCTCTGACTGCATTCGTCTGTTGCCAACGTTGCCATAAACACCAAAATGGTTTTCTGTGGACGTTAAATTGCCTCGCAACATCACGTTGACTCGATCCTGCTTCAAGCATACCAATGGCTCACAGACGCTCATTTTCGGACAGGCGTTGCATTTCGTCATGTTGAATAATTGCCTAATTTTGTTGTTTTTCTGAGTGGTTGTTGTCAGCACGATTCTAAACAATGCATATGGAATTCCGTTAACGCACATGTTTTTATACGCATTCTTGGGTAGTGAAATGCATGGGGCTTGCATAAAAGTCAGCTTTTGCATGGAATGCATGCTTTTCTGTAGCAATTGCGTTTTTGTGACTTGATTCCATACATGTACTACAATATTGAAAACCAAACGTTATTTGTTGGAAAAATACACTAAAATATTGGTGTCACAGGAACTTTTGTTGTTAAGTATATAAAACTTTCAGATACTGTACCTGGTATATGATTCATACTTTAAAAATACAAACAACTTCAATCCACATACACCAATCAATGGCAAACCTGTCGGTGCCCTTGCCTTGATAATACTATTTCCTGTATTTGATTGCGTGCAGAGCATCGATAGGTTTGCATTACAACAAATGTTATTCAACTCACCTAAGAAAGGGAAAATTCCACATTATCAATCAATCATCCACTGCCTACTTTAGATGATCATTCCATTGATGTTTTGAACACTTTTATTTATCCATCAGCTGTAGTCTTGTTCAAATATACCTCTGTTCGGCGCAGTCCTTCACATACCAATCCTCATCTTACTTCTCATCATTCCTTGAACTGTTGAGCAAAATCCTTGCCCTGTTTCAGTAAACTCGCACACAAAGGACATTTCCATATTTCACTTAAATGTAAGAAGTCTACGATATAAACTACCTCGTATTTCTGAGCAAATTTCTGAATATGACATGGTATGTTTTAGAGAGACATGACTTGAAAATAGACCTTTTACATTCCCCTTATAGGAGGGATAGGTATTGTTTTGATGGTGGCATTATTGTATATTTCTCGGCATTGCTGTACGTTAAACGTAGAGAAGATTTAGAATCATACAATTATGAAAATATATGTTTCAAGGTTTTCTTGCCTCAAAAGAGAATATTATTATGTGCGTGGTACAGACCACCTAACACCCCTGTGTTGTATTGGGGTCAACTAGAACACTCACTTGAAACTGCTCTAGATTATACGCCCTACGTTGTTCTACTCGCTGATTTTAACGAAGATTTACTCAACAGCAACCTTCACCATCTGCACATTTTAGTTAGGAAGAGTTTACGTAATGTAATTAAAGCGCCGACACGCGTCCCTCAGCATTCAAAAACTCTGCTTGACCCTATTGTTATCAGTGACGATTGTAGTTGTGAAGAGTCGAGTGTAGTCGACTACAGCACGCATATCAGTGACAACAAGGGGGTTGTTATCTCGCTAACGAACTGCATTGACATAAAAAAAATCAAATGTAAGAGAGGTTCTGATTTATAGTGAGTGATTGAGTTGGGTGTAACGCCGCTTTTAACAGTATTGCAGTTATATCATTGCGTGTCAGCTTAATGTGGGAGGAAAGCCCGAAGTGATGCAGGTCTCAGACGTTTACCACTTCGGTACCACGAGTACGGTTATAGAGCTGACAAATCTAGAAACATAATCGGGGCGAACAAGGATTCGAACCCACAATCATAGGTTTCTGGCGTGCCCAAGGGACGCATCTCTGCATAGCGAATCGCGGCGCCTTAGACGATTAATGTCCCCTTCTGATTTATAAAAATGGTGACAATGCTAAGTTAATTGAATTGATTGAATCAACTGATTGGATGCGCATGTTTAATAGCTGCGAGTCTATTGGTGTAATATGTGATGTTTTTTCTGTCCACTTATAAAAACTATATAAGCATATGCATACCAAGCCGTTCTGTTACAATAAGGCGGAAAGATAAACCATGATTTGATAATGAACTACGTAGAGACACACGAATAAGAAATCGAGACAAAAAGCTGGGCAAGGGACGCGATTTATCTAAATATAGAAAACACAGAAAAACAGTTAATAATTTGAAAAAAATACCAAGGACAACTTTATCTAAACTGAGATGAATTATTATCTACATAAATCAAAGAAAACAGTTCTAATTATTGGAAACTCCTGCGTCACTTGATCAAAGAGTCTGGAGCCAGCACCGTGATCCCACCTCTGGTCACTAATAACAACACAGTACCTGAAGCATTTTCTGATTTTGATAAAGCTGAAGCTCTCATTGATTATTTTACTTCAGTTTCCAATGTTGATGATGAAGGTGCCTCGCTACCACCATTTGTTAAACTATGTGATCATGAATTGGATAATACCGTTATAGAAAATCAAGAAATAACAGATCTCATAAAGTCCCTACCGGTAAATAAAGCAAGCAGTACACATGAACCACAGATTTCACTGTTATCTTGTCTTGGAAAATTATTTGAAAGACTCATTTTTAAAAGAATGTATAATTACTTTCTGGAGAATGAACTACTTTCCAAATATCAATCGGGATTCATGCCAAACAATTGTACTACAGATCAACTATTTGACATTTACCATAACATTTGTAATTCACTTGAATAAGTATTTTCGCTTGATGTTAATTCATGTTTGTATGATATTCTGTGATATTTCTAAGGCATTCGACAGGGTAGGGCACAAAGGTATACATGTATTGCATAAACTTTAACAATATGGTATAACTGGTAAATTATTAGCTTGTTGTCATAGTTATCTGTCAGCCCGCTGCCAAAGAATATTTATTAATGGTAGTTTCTGAAGTAAAATAATCACCAAAGCAGGGGTCCCACAGGGCTCTGTACTGGGGCCGTTCCTATTTCTGATTTACATAAATGATATTACTGATCATCTTCAAAATATTACTAGGTTATTCGCCGATGATACATTTATGGGAACTTTATCTACTGATATGGTCGTAATTGAAGAAAGACTAAATCAAGACATTCTCTCCCTTCATCAGTGGGCAAGCACATGGCTTGTAAACTTTAATCCAACTAAGACAAAATACCTTTTTTGTAAGAAACAGGTACGGGATTATCTTACTATTTGTTATGCTCACAAACACCTAGGAATCACTTTATCTCAAGATACGAAGTGAACTGCACATGTTTCAAGTATTGCTAGGTCAACAGCGAAAATGGTTTCAGCTATGCGTAAACTTAAACATTAATTAAATAAATATTATCTGTCAAAAATCTATCTGACATTCATAAGACCTATTCTGGAATACTCATCGGAAGTATGGGACAACTGCTCTGCTTATGACGAAAATATACTTGAATTAATACAACTTCACGCTGCCAGATTATTACAGTTTTGACCAAATTTGCCTCGAGAGAAATGTTATATTTCGAAACCGGGTGACTAACCCCAAATAAGAGACGAAAAATTAAAAAACTTACGACAGTGCACAAAATATTAATGAACGAATGTCCCTCATATCGAAATGATTTGTTACCCCACAATAGATCAGCTGCTTCAAATTATAACCTACGTAACAAACAGAACATGACTGTACCTTTTGCCAGAACAAGTACGATTCAGAAATCATGTAAGAAAGACTCTTTAAAACAATGGAATTCACAAAATGAAAATGTTAAAAATAGCATCTCTGTAGCTGAATTGAATATAAAATAATTATCCAAATGTTACTTAATCACAATATTATTTCAGTTATGGAAAGCGTGAGATTAATATTATACACACAAGACTTACACATAGATGTAGCAATCTAAATGATGATTAATTTAGGGTAGATACTATTCTTGCTCTTGCGGTTCCCGATGCGAAAATGCTTTTCACTATTTTCTGGAATGTTAAAAAATACTTTTATAAGACAATCTTTGTTTATCAACATTAGGAATAAAGGGACTCAGCCGAATCTAGAAACAATTCTTTGTGGTAAGAAAAGTCTATCAGAGGAACAAAATAAATCAATTTCTAAATATGTCCATCACTTTATTGTAGAAATAAACAGATTTTAAATCTATCTTCATGTAACACGAATTTGCACTTGCACATTTCATACATGGTTGTTTCAGTATAAAAAGCCTTAGTTATATTTTATATTATTTTTCTATTAGTTTTGGTATTCGTTATAAATATAATTTTGATGTAAAACAATAGCATTCAGTATAAATATGAAAGCTCAGTTATATTCTATATTTCCCGCCCTTCACTTAAATTTAGAATTTCAAATGTCCATTAAATATTGTGGTATCACATACAGATATTAAATATCTTTCACAAATGTATCATTGTATACCATTCTACCATGACATTGATGAATGCTTGATTCTGATTGGTTAAAAAGAGGTTTCCCTTTTGCTACGGAAACCCCTTTCAAATATAGTAAGCCTTTTTCACACAAAAAACGTGCGTATGAATACATAGATAGCCTACATATCGATTCACAGAAAATGGCTGCCGATCGATCACCCCCATATGAACTGTAAAACATATCTATATTTCCTCTAATACACGCTGGGTCTCTAATACCAGACCGGTCTCTAATACGCGCCGAGTCAAGGGCTCTCGCGAAATTAATAGACGGCGTATAGTGTCAAATAGAGGAAATACGGTAGTTTGATATCGGATGTTAGGGGCGTTCTAGGCCGCAACCCTGACTACTTCGATGATGACATTAAAAGATTTAACGAAGGCATATCTTTTGCATACAAATGAAATGTTTATGAAACTGTTAGAGAAATGTTATGTGGTGGCCAGAATCGGAACAATTTAAGCTATTTCCTCATTGAAACAACAGACAATGAAAGTAAAATATAACATTATAAAAATTGTTTGAAAAAACAACATCATATCAGCAGGGATAGTTAGTCAGCGTGTTAATGTTGAACAGCATCACACTGTGCATCAGTACTGGGTTGTCTTCTGGTTTCCCGCAATTCTTTAACAGCTGTGTTACTGTTAACAATTTCTTTGGCAGCCATAACTGAGAGTGTATTACAGATACAGTGACAACAGGGACACGTTAGGACGGTTCTCATTTCAGGGTGGGGATCGAGGTATAATTCAAATATTCACACATTCAAAATAAGTGAAAGAGTGATATCTAATAAATTTTGTTGAGAAAATAATAATTGTTCATTTTTTTGGTAACTTTTTCTGAAACCCAAGAACAGGTAATTTCATTATTGAAACAACCGACAATGAAAGTGAAATATAACATAATAAAATGTGTTTGAAGACATTTTATTCATGACAACATGGTGTTTACAAACCTTTTTCTGATCGATATCCATTACCATCTCCGTCAACCACCATCGTTAGAATTTGGCAGGAGGGGATTTGAAAGTGCATCAGAAAACACTCCCTTTCGAAAGTCCACGAAAACAATGTCCCAACTGAATTGACAGCTTATCAAACTTGATGAAATTCATTTCAGAACACGCACAATTATGAAAATTATACACGACCTACTATTTCTGGACCAGAAATGTCTAAGTTCTGTCACTATTTGGCTTTGGATCCATGAAATCTTGAAATTGACAGGTCACACCATGCAGATTCCTCGTTTCAAAATACCCGGCTCGTCTAGATCTGCAGCCTAAACAGCGGCTGTTCAGTCATACTCAGTTCTATTGGTAATCATATGGATGACAGACAGACATTCTTTATTTCCTCCAATAATTGATGAGTACATATGACAGTAAGTTAGGTCAAATCATATATGACCTGTAGTGAACAGAACGCAGATAACCAAAAAAATATGAATACAATGCCCTTCTAGGTAGGAGCTTGTGAACAGTAACGGTTATAACATGTTTTGTTTGATGTGTAACCTGCAAATATGTACAAACTTTGAGACAACCAACACAAATCGTATCCAAGTGCTAAAATCAACACGACATAAGGTGTTGTGATCTCCTCCAAGCAAACAGTTCAACATTGCATTGTCATCCTGGTCACAAAAGTTAATAAAATCGTTTATATGCAGCAGTGAAGAAAGTTTATCGCACACCTGATTTCTCTGTTGTATGAGTCCTTCACAGTCAATGATGACATGTTTTGTACAGTCCGGTACTATGGTGTGACATAGTGTACATGTGACATAACCAGGTTTTACTGATGCCAGATATATCATGGATGATATGTAGAGTTTGTGTGTTGGATGAACGTATGCTATTTTCCACAAATGATGCATACGCACTGTCGGGTGAATTTCATAAAAGGTTTGTAGCCCTGGTTTGTTGTGAGGCACGCTGGAGTTTAATGACTGTTCATATTGATTAAGAACCTTCTTGACCACAGAGCACCATCTCTGTTTGGCTTTAAAATGGCCATATTTAAGATAAGCAAGCAGTATTTCTTTTATATTATATTTTCTAAACAGTAAAACTGTCTCTTGTATAAAACTGCTGTTGATGTTGAATCCTGCTATACATTTGCCTAATAGCCATAAGAAAAGTTTCTTCGATATAATGGAATTATTCTGTCTACATAGTCGACCAAAGAATAACAGTTTACATTTGTCTATTTGTCTATATATGTGTGCATTGACCATAGTCCAACTGCTGCTAAAGCGCTCGGTTCCAAATTATAATAAAGAGGTATCTATTCTACAGTGGGACTACATCAAATTTAAAAACACAGTAGGTTTATCTCCTAAATCAATATGAATGTATCTCATGTGTATGTATATGCATGCACTCGTATATGTATGTGTTTATGTGTGTATGTAGGTATATGTGTTTGCGTGTAATACTGTGTATTTATATATATATATATATATATGTGTGTGTGTGTGTATATATATATATATATATATATATATATATATATATATATATATATATAAACAAAAATGAGGTAAATGTTCACTCGGTGTACATGTAATATATATTATAACTAAAATGGATAGAATTATCATAAAAACGCCCGCATGTTATCAGAAATGAGCGGGCCCCTGTAACTTGATAATGCCCTCATATTACTTGACGACGGGCCATTATCACGCCCGTTGTTAGGTGACGTCATAGGATAGGGATAGGTGACGTAACGTTCAATAGTGACGTCATCTGGTTTGTTCTATGACGTTTCCATATTTGTAATATAAGGGTAACGCTATTTTTCAGGGCATTATCATTTGCAGGGCCTAGATTTTCGAAACGATCGTAGCCCTAAAATTATCGTAAATTTGTCGTAAAGAAATCGTAGGCTATCGTAGCATATTTTCGAAACTATCGTAGCCCTAAGATATCTTAAGTTTGTCGTAAATCTAAGATAGCCCTATACCTGTCGTAAGTTTATTTTATCTTCATCCAAGATGGCGGCATACTTTTCCATAGATATTGTGCCAAACACCTAGTCCGCTTTACGTTCAAACATTGACATTTCATTTTGTAAAACTGAGTGATTCAAATTGACAATTCGAAAACACGAAGAACGCATCAAGGATTTCACGTCAAAAATGTTCTTAATCGCGACAGCAATACACATAACTGTGGAGTCGATAGCTTACATTATTTTTTCTATCCGAGTCCATGCTGATGAAGTGTGAATCAACATACCTTTTCGATAATTTGGGAAGGATAAAAACGGAAGGTGTCGGCAGGCTACAGTAATGACCGTGACCTTATTGATAATTTAGGGGGAGCTAATCTTAGTCCAAACTCTAGTTGAGAGTGGTTTCCCTTTGTATTCGCCCGGGACACCTTGCTCGATGGTACAGTTTTCATAAAGCGCAGAGTTCCGCTGTTATATTTTCTGAGTCGCATTTGTGTCAATGCTTTAGTCTTTATTTTCGCATTTTATAAAATTATATCAATCTACATATGTAAAAACAACCATAAAGGTTTCCCATAAGTTTTTACATCTAAAATCGTGTGGGACGGGTGGTTTTAATAATTGAATTTTAACTATACAGTGTAGTATTTATTGACTTAACAAGGAAATACATGTGATCAAATATTTGTATACAATATCTAATATTTTTCTTGCAAAAGTAATTGTAATTTGTTTCGTTTTAAATTCAATACCTACGTTATCTTTATCCTCTTGAAAGACAAATATTTGATAAAAAGTGATTAAAAACTGTCCGTCGAACAATTGCATTCTTTGAAAACAGGTGATTAACGGCATATATATGTATTCCCTTATAAATATAACAATTTACTGAAATTTTGACAGCAAAAGTTAAGCACAGATTTTTGTATCGACAAATCAAATATAAAATGAGTTCCCATGCTCGTTCTGGTTCTTGTCAAAATGTAGCATAGATTGCACATTGTCCAAAATTCACTTTCAAATATATGTTCGCAGAAAAAAAGTTTATTGAATGAAATTTACTGATCAACATAAAATACACATTTTCAAAACAATAATCTTTGCATTCAATAAGCCGGTTTTAAAATATTTTGATCTTTTTAAATATTTAAGTCTACATCTTCCCGTTTTATGTTTAAAAAAAATATAGATATCCTTGAGACCATTCAGACAATAAAATCGTTGTAACGTATAGGGTCAACGGACAAATACTAGTAAATGATCCTCAGCAATTCTGTCAGAGAAGCCAAATACCATTGAACTACGTTCTGGAATAGATTTGACACATTACAAAGTATTTCGCTCCTCAGCCAGATTTAAATGAAATCAGACAAATCAGTTTATTAGCTCTACTTAATTTAAAAGGATAGAAAATGACTACATTATATGTATGTTCACGTTAACTTGTGGCGTGTTCCATGAGACAACATAACTTGACAATTCCTAAATTATCTCTCTTTGCGAACGAAAATTAGTGTCACTTTTAAATTTTGAAAATAATTATGGATCTAGATAGATAAAAAAAGAATTTCATCATCTAAATACTAATAGCTTGATATTGTATTTAAGTCCTTGGTTTATTCGTGAAATATATTGGATACATAAGTAACAAAACAAACTTAACAAGCTTAGATTGTCATATAAACTTGCTTGTGGGTGCGCTGCTTCCTGAACAATTTTTGTTTTGAGTGTTTCCACGTATAATGTTGGTGTTTACACTAATATAAACTTGACTTTTGACATAAACATAAAAATATACAGTATACATCACTTAACATCAGACTTGAACACGCATGTTAAATGCTGAACGCATATGCAGCTGGGAAATCCCCGTGACGTCACTGGGAAACATCCCGCTTTTTCAATCTCTAACACAAATGAGTTCTCTGTCAGAGTTACGACAGGTATCGTAACTCTGAACGATCTGCGACAGGTTTACGATAGTTTCGAAAATCTTATCTTAGCCTTAAGATATCTTATCTTTGAACGTAAGTTGTTAAGATTTGTCTTAGCTAAGATCGTTTCGAAAATCTAGGCCCAGAAGCCCGAGGTCTTCCATTAACTGCCCGACGAAGGAGGGCAGTTGAAAAGACCGAGGGCTTCAGCAAATGATAATGCCCTGAAAAATAGCGTTACCGTTATTATAGCTAAAATGGATGGAATTTGTTATCAAATAAATAGATACAATGTCGATTTTGAAACATTTACTGCAATCAACACGAATGTCACTGACCCACTTTTACAAATATGGAAACGTCATAGAACAAACCAGATGACGTCACTATTGAACGTTACGTCACCTATCCCTATCCTATGACGTCACCTAACAACGGGCGTGATAATGGCCCGTCGTCAAGTAATATGAGGGCATTATCAAGTTACAGTGGACCGCTCATTTCTGATAATATGCGGGCGTTTTTATGATAATTCTATCCATTTTAGCTATAAAAGTGGGTTAGTGACATTCGTGTTGATTGCAGTAAATGTTTCAAAATCGACATTGTTGTTTCTTTTTATTTGATAACAAATTCCATCCATTTTAGCTATAATAACGGTAACGCTATTTTTCAGGGCATTATCATTTGCAGAAGCCCTCGGTCTTTTCAACTGCCCTCCTTCGTCGGGCAGTTAATGGAAGACCTCGGGCTTCTGCAAATGATAATGCACTGAAAAATAGCGTTACCCTTATAATAAAATAATAAAGTCCACGTTAGTCCATCATCTTCTTTATATCAGTTTCAATCATAGTTTTCGCTGTCTCATGACAGCTCTTCAGTGTAACTGACAATGACATATAATATGACGTCATACTTATGATGATGTCATAAATTACAATTGTGACGTCATAATGTATTTACACACTCCAGCGACGACACCAATTTAACAATTGTAGGGAGACATTTGAATTAAAATATACAGTATTTGTAAAGTAACAGTGTAACATTTACGATTGTAATGAGAAATCTGTTAATACATTCTAGAGTTCAATTTGGGTTTCATCAATTTGATAAACATTTGTTCTTTTTCAAATCTCAGCTGCTTGTTACTTGTAAACAATTTATAAAACGGAAAAATGGTAAATTTCCCGTTTCCGCAATCATCAATGTGTTTGCTGACACCTATGCATCGAACATTAGGGTCTCTAATCTGCTGTTTGTGTACAGTGACTCTCTCTTTTAATTCCATGCCGGTTTCACCGATGTAGTTTTCGCCGCATCCCGAACATCTCATAACACACACCACATCTTTGCTGCGGCAGTTCATGTCGGCTTTCACATTGAAACCCTTGCCATTTGCAAAAAGGAAAGTAGTACCTTCACTTATGATGTTACACGTGCCACATCTTGGTGTGTTACATCTTCTTACACATGGTACACTCTCTGTACAAGAATATTTGGATGGACGAAGAATTTGCTTGAGATTTTTTGGTTGCCTGGTACTTTTTATAATTTTACATTTATTCAGTCCTTGTTTCATTTTATCACTTTGCTGTAAAATTGGGAGGTTGTCCCTTATGACTGGCATGATATCACAATTATTAGGATTGAAGGTGGACACAAACGGTATAATTTGATCGCCCACAGATTTTTCATTAGGTTTCAGGAGAGTATGTCTTGGAATTTTTAACGATTTTTCTAAAGCGTCATTAATGACGCGAAGCGGATAGCCTAGCTTCCTGAGATACCCCATTAATTCTTTCAATCTTAAGTCTCTTTTATCCGTTTCCGACACGATGGTACATACTCTCCGCGCAAGTGAATAAGGAATGTTAGCTCTTGTATGCCTGGGGTGATAGAACCGAATTGTAGGTATTGATGGGTGTCCGTTGGTTTGTAGTAGATATCAGTTTTCAATTTAATATCTTCCTTTACTACAAGGACGTCCCGAAATGGAATTTCGCTCTCGCTTAACTCCATAGTTAAACTGATTGAAGGATGGACCGTATTAATAATATCCAGAAAAATGTCTAAATTTTCACGAGTTGTGACGTCACAGTTGTAATTTATGACGTCATCATAAGTATGACGTCATATTATATGTCATTGACAGTTACACTGAAGAGGTGTCATGAGACAGCGAAAGTACTATGATTGAAACTGATAGAAAGTAGATGATGGACTAACGTGGACTTTATTATTTTATTATATATATATATATATATATATATATATATATATATATATATATATATAATTACTATATTTTCTCATTACTTGTATGTTATTCCTATGCACTGGACATTTATTCTGCTCTATCATTATTCACATATTACAATGTAATGAAATGTATGTAGGGGAAGGCCTCGTAAGTGTGTCACTTGTGCCAAATCCATTTCCGCAATAAAGAAATACTAAGAGCCAACGGCAGGAACACTACCAAACCTCAAGAGCCTTTTTTTTCTGATGCACATTTTCCAAAGGTCGGAAAAGTGAAGGTTGTGCGAGAATTGCGCTCACGCGGCACTGGATCTACCTCTGGCTATAAAATTACGCAGAGGTGGAGAATATTAAATTTCCTATTTGATGGTGTAAAGTTAACTGCAAATAATGAACCGGTTTTAAAAAAATACACTTCTAAGTGTTGCCCGAGATTTTTTTCTGCCTTGAAAAACAGTAAATTTCTCCGCTTTTTATCGTACACCGATAAAGTACTGTGCGACGATTTTTTTTATTTACATGCTTTACGGAATCTGTGAGCGAACAAAATACTGCTTAATATCTGAACGACATAACTATATACCAAATGGAGTTATATGCGTATGTATAACGACAAACATGAAATGCCAAAAATAGCTTGCCGTAAATGACAAAAACTGATTTTTCTCTATGACGCTAAAAGGCGACAGAGAGGTTACACACGTACAAAGAAAAAGGGGCATAACTCCGCTATGTTCAGCACTAGTTTATTGTAACTCAGGTCAATTGGTGAGAATTAGCTGTGGGTAAGGACAATATATTTTCGTGGTGTTTTGTTCACGAGGAACCAAACTATTCCAACACAAATATCGATAAAGAAACTGTATATGTTTAGTTGTAAAAAAAACCCATAAGAAATGATGAAATCGTGCTTCATAAAAAAGAGGTAATAGAGAAATGGAGGGCCCTATCTAACCTATAACTTAGTCCTTAGATTCAAACATTCTCTTGAATGTGTAGGTGTAATTTGACTAATGTTGCACCATTATTAATGGAGCACTATCCTTATCATCAAATGTAATGAAATATCCAAAAAAATAACACCGTTCTATTTGACGTCATGGCTGGTTTTATGTCTTTCATAACGTCGGAGAAAGATGACACTGGTATTTTGATTATTATATATCTCCCCTAATTTTCGTTCATGATATGGAAAATCTCAATGTGTAAAACGGAATATGACGCTTTTTCGACACAACATAAAATGACTGCTTTCACCAATTAAATAATGTCTTGAATATGTAAACAATTAGCTAGTTTATCGTGTGCCTTAATCGGACAAGACACGCACCTGTTTGGCATCAATTTACGCAATGAAATACCAAAAAGAATATTTCAAAACAACCAAATTATATTCAATATTGGACAGATATTGTTATTATTTCTCTTCATCTCGTCTCAGAATTACACACTAAAAGATGCGAAGAAAGCTCTATTGGTATAAAATTGTCAGGATAATCGTATACGGTTGAACCAACAGCTAGCTAGGGTACTTGGCATGGGTTATATTTTTATACATTTTACAATTCCTGGAGAAATAAAGTGAACAGTTTAATATCCTGTGATCACAACATTAAAAAAAGAATGAACCCATTGATTATATAATGCAAAACGAGAGGAATAATTCGTAAATTGTTTGTGGCTAACACGCACCTGGCGAATCGTTAGATATCACGGCTCTGTGTATCAAACGACAAAAAAACAAAAAACAAAAACAATTCCAAGACCAAGACAATTCTTTCAGAAATGTGTGCATATCTTTTTACGAAAAATATTATCCATTTTGTTAAAGTAATATAGATCTATTCAGTTTTAGTTATAAAATAAAATGAAACAGCTATTCAAAGACATTGGTTATATGAACTTATAATATTGACTATTACACATCCCAAGAAATACGTACATGCTGCAGTTACCTTTACGCTTCATCTTGTAACACTTGTCCAAAGGAAAGAAATATCGCATTCGACACTAAAAACCTATCAATTGTTATGTAATTAATGTTCAAACAAACAGGAGATTATCAAAGGTTCGTTCATTCATGTTGTGGCTTATATTTGCGTATGATATCATTTTGAACATTGACAAATATCCAAAGGGAAATTAATTCTGTGAAAAAATGTATAAAACATATGCAAAATCTACATCATAACTGAAACTGTAAACAGCATGATACAATGATCGTGTGCACTCTCATTCAAGGACCTTCACCTCAAAGAAATTACCAAATATGTACAACAATGTTGACGTATGACATCACTACCTGTGACCCACTTTTACAAAATGGCGTGTTCACTGTCAACAGTACGCGGGATTTTACGAGGGGACTTTCGTTGATTCAGGGATCGCATATACATAAATATGACATGTAAGTAATCAGAAACATTCTGACAATCTATGTACTGTTATTTGTTGTTATAATTTTCATTGAAAAAAAACGAAATAGGCAGAAATTCCGATAAATACCGTTGTCGTTGTGCGTGATTTTGCGTCAGTCATGGCGTCACACAGGACGGTAACTTTGACAATTTCTGTTGAAAATATCAAATCATTGCAGTGTATCTATTTTAAATTCCCTAATGTTTCCTACTACTCTCTTCCCGTGCATATTCTGAAAATGTTGAGCCAATATCTTGAAAGAATAGACGAATGGATAGCTCAAAATAGGAGAAAATGCTACACTGTGTAAAGTCTGTTTTTTGCTTTGTTTACATTTCAAACAAGTGCAGTTTTTCGAGCACAGCGTTCGTTTTCACACCTAACATATTTTGCTTGATTTCATCCAGCCACTTTGTATTGGTGACAAAGACCATTGGTCATTTGATTCTAAAATGTATGAGGAATTCAAGGATGTGTGTATCGCAGCTAAGTTTGAAATATACGCGATGTTACAGGCGCCTCATAACCGGTGTACCTGAAACGTGATTTTGTAAACATTAGCCAATATGGCGGAAAATTCACTTCGGCGTTCGTGTTTGCGTATTTTCCAAAACATTCGAAACGATTCTCGGGTTATCGGAGACGTTTTGGAATGATCATTGGTGATTTCATAAAAGACAGATACCCGTGATCACTAATATGCTATTTTGGAAATTCATTTCTCCGAGTAAATATCCTAAATTTAGATTTCGAAACATGCTGTCAATAACGCCGTGAGAGGTGATTTAGTAATGTGTAAAAAATGGCGACATTTACGATGTACCTAATTTTCAGAGGTCATTTTCAGTAATTTTGCTTGGCCTAAAATGCCAGTGTATGATATCACAGAACAGGTAATTTTCCACCTTATTCAAAACTGTGAAGTGTATTTGTGTGGGTGATGTATTTTGAATTTTATTCGACTTCAAAGTGAGGGTTGTAGAGGAAGGACATATATGTCCCTCTGGCATCCAGGGGGTTAAGGTGTAGTTTATTATACTGAACCAAATTAAAAACTTCACAATCCTAAAATTTTAACATTTTAACCAGATAACATTGTGGGCCCTTATTGTGTATTTAAACAGTAATGGCCAAGTATTTTCTTCAGATAACACCCGTTTTTGTGCAGGTGAATCAATCAAAATCATGTGCACAGCACTATAGTGGCAAAAGAGGTTTTTCACGTGCAACTGGTCACGTGGCCATAATACCGCACGTGTTTTAAGCCATACTTGTTAGCAGTCATTAACAAAAAAAGAAAAACACAAGAAAACAAAATATTTACGGCCATTTGTCATGCCACGCCTTTCAAATGTGCAACGCGAACGTGCCATCGGCATGTTGCAGACGGGAACGTCCGTAGCTGAAGTCGCAAGGACGATGGGTTGTAGCCGACTGACTGTTTATGATTTACAGACGCGTCTACAGCAAACGGGTACCACCGCTGATCGCCCTCGGCCAGGTCGACCACGTGTGACGTCACATGCAGAGGATCGTCAGATTGTCTTACGTCACCTCCGTAACCGATTTTTGACGGCTACATCAACCAGAAATGAACTGTTTAGGGGTAGAATGAGTGCGCAAACTGTTCGAAACCGTCTGAGAACTGCTCACCTTCAAGCACGACGGCCATACTGCGGGCCGATTCTGACTCAATTACACAGACGTCAACGTCAGTTGTGGGCACAGCGACACTTTCGATGGACTCAGAGGAATTGGAATCAAGTCGTCTTCAGTGATGAATCCCGATTAAATCTTCGATTTGCTGATGGTAGGGCGAGGGTGTGGAAGCGCCGTCATGAATGTTACGCCCAGTGTTGTGTACAGGAAGTTGACAGATTTCGAGGCTTAAATGTCATGGTGTGGGGTGCTTTCTGTGGCAATGCACGTTCCAGGCTTCTTGTCATCCGTGGCAACCTCAACGCTGCTGCTTACCGCGACCAGGTCCTGGCACCAGAACTTCTGCCTTTTACGGCAGCACATGGACCCGGTTTGATCTTCCAACACGACAATGCCAGACCCCACACAGCAATTTTGACAAGGAATTTTACTTCAGAATGCGGGAGTCAACGTCATGGACTGGCCGTCAAGGTCTCCCGACCTCAGTCCCATCGAACACGTCTGGGATGCTCTTGGCAGAAGTCTGTGCACTCTCAAGAACCAACCACAGAATTTGCAAGATCTTGGCACCATTTTACAGCAACAATGGCGTCGTCTTCCCAATCATGTGTTCACAAGCATCACAAGGTCCGTGCGGAGTCGTTGTGTGGCAGTTGTCAAAGCACATTGTGGCCATACACGCTACTGAACTTGTGTGCCATCAGATTCTCGTGCGATGGACTTGGAACAAATTATGGTTACCACCGTTAATTAAAATCCTTCTTTGGACATTAATGATTAAAAATTACCTTCTCTGATACATTTGTCCGTTGTATATCATATATGGGATTACTTTTAAAAATGTGAAGTTTTTGATTTGACTCAGTATATAATGTCGACTACATTTAGATGGAGAATATATTTTCTATGATATCCTGTGGAGTGATTCTCAAAATGGAGATGTTGGGATACACAATTGGAAACGTTTATGTTGATGCCCAATCTATGCTGGCCGACTCCAACATAAATCAATCCACAAAGGGTACATTCAATGCCACAAATTACTTTTTTAATTTGACATGACAGACCTTCAAAAGGATTTGTACAGTATGTTTTAGCTTTTGCAGGTTTTTTGTGCCACAAGATGAAATAATGATGTTTGTGAATGAACCTTTGTGTTGGAAACAGCAGTTGACTTTATGTTGTCAACATCCCGAGGGACCGAGGACTGCAATCTAATTCATGTTACTGCAGTTCCATCTCCAGCACGTTTACTGTCCTGGCCCAAACAGTTTCAAACCAGGCGCCCACCCAGGTAGCATGCCATCATCGGCCCTGCATCGGCCCAACGTCGGCTACACCATCGGCCCAACGTCGGCAAACTGCATCGGGCCGATGAAGTTTTGCTCATCGGATCGACATCGGCCCAACGCCGTCAAACGTCATCGGCCCTGCATCGGCACTGCACCGGCCCAGCATCGGCCCAGCGTCGGCAAACATCGTCGGGCCGATGAAGTTTTGCTCATCGGATCGACATCGGCCCAACGCCGGCAAACATCATCGGCCCTGCATCGGCAATGCACCCGCCCAGCATTGGCCCAGCGTCGGCAAACAATGTCGGGCCGATGAAGTTTTGCTCATCGGATCGACATCGGCCCAACGTCGTAAATAGTTATCTGGCCAGCCTCCGGCAACTGTTATGGAATCAGCATCGGATGGACATCGGCCCAACGTCGACAATAATTATCAGCGCAGCATCTGCCATCTGCCATTGTCTTAAATAGGCTGATGTCATCAGAAGTCATAACTGACAACATCTCATCTTAATATTTCATGTAAATGATGCCACAATAGAACTTTTCCAAGTGTAGTGTTAGGGTACATAAAACTAAACATTTCTAAAAGCTGCAGCTAGCCATGATGTTAAAGTTACAAAGATAAAAGGTAAAACTAAAAAATACTGAATTTTTAAAAAGATAATAATTTTTTATCATAGTTAATACTTTGAAAACCAAACGTAAGTAATATAAATACTTCTAGCTGTACAATACAATCGAAATGCTTACACTAGTTACAGTACTATTTTTTATGTACCCTAATACATGTGTAGTTAATACTTATAAAAAACACAAACAGCAAAATAGAATAATAAACTTTATTATTAATTAATTATTATTTACAAGAAAACAGTGTTACTACCTGCAACAAGGCGGATGTGAAACATATATTCTCAAAACCTGTTTTAAAACACAGTCTAAACATATACCCCTCATATTGGCCTGCAAAATTTCATTTATGTGGCTTCAAATTCGTTTGCAAGACAAACTCCCCCCCCCTATATTTCATCAAGTTAAAATAGCATGAAGCAAAGGCCATAACTCCATACAAAATAAGTTCTTATAACCATCTTCTGGAGTTTGTACCTTAGGTAAGCACGGAAAGTTTCATTTATTAACTTCAGTAGTGTCCAAGAGAACCTGGCAGAATATGTACCAAGTTCAAAAACAAGGGTCATAACCCTGTGAAAAATATGTTGTCAACACCAACATTTTGGATTTCTTTGTTCCGTTGCAATTCAGCACTTTTGTTTGCAGATTCTCTATCTACATCTCTGTTTTTCAGTACGCGTTTTCCTTATGCCATTTCTAAGCCTTGCTCCTGGAACTCGAAGCCATTCTTTTACACAGGTCACCATGTACTTGTCAGTGGCTTGTAAGAGCCCAGCTGCAGGCTTCCTCCTCAGCTTCTGTTTACAAATAATAGCAAAAAATGTCAGTGTGCATATTATAAGTCATTGCAAGCACTCTCACAATTACAAGAAATGGACTTCACAAGTGTGTTAACATAATGGAATAATAGAATAAGTAATACCCTGTTCACATGCACCACCTTACATATGTGTGTATATTTTATTTTAAGTCTTGACACCTGTTAATAAATACAGGGTTCACTCGAGGAATTTTCTGCTATGGGCCCTTTATGTGACAATTTCATATATTCCCTAGGTACACCCGCACTTGCCCATACAGCACAATGTTAAAATGCCCCATTGTATTTGAAAATGTGGGCCTTTTTCCAAATTTAGGGGCTAAAAGCAGAAGGCCCCACCCTAGAATTATCGGAATCCAAGTAAGTAAATTGATGAGTTAATAATATGTGTAAATAAGTAAATTGAATTATGTGTAATTATATACGCAAATAACATAACAACTCCCAATATTGTATGGTAGGTCCCTAATCTGTTTCTTATGTCAATTAAAAAAGATTTTATAACTGACATATCACCCTATTAATTTAACCCAATAAAAATCCCCAATAACCACATAACACCCCACCTCCAATCTTGCTGGAGAACAGTTTTAGGTGTGCAATCTCTCTTGTATGTCCATCAAAAGTAAGTCAGCATGAAATTTCATTTGGAAGATTACCATAGTAAGTGTCAGGGGCCCTTAATAGGGCAAACATGATATTAAATATATGCTTATAAATATTTCAAGCAGAAACATGTATCAGTTGGTTTGGTTTGTTGTTTTACGCCTCACTCAGCAATATTCCAGCTATATGACGGCAGTCTGTAAATGATCGAGTCTGGACAAGACAATCAAGTGATTAACATCATGAGCATCAATCCATGCAATTGGGATCGATGACATGCATCAACCAAGTCAGAGAGCCTCACCTCCCGATCCCATTAGTCGCCTCATAGGACAAGCATAGTTGCCTTTTACGGCAAACATGGGTTGCTGAAGATATCTTCTACCCCGGATCTTCTATATGAATCAAAATTGGAGTAAATTTCCCATACTTGATACATCTAAAGAAATTTAATTCACTCACCAGTTCTCTCTCAGTTGCTCGATTTTGGAAAAGCTGCTAAGAGTTCATTCAGCTCATCCATGTTTGCCAATAGGCAATGGCTAAACATCTGATTTTCTTAAATAGAAATATAAGAATATTATATGTCAAGTTTGTGTAGCAGCAGTGAGCACTTAGCTATTATGGTGATGATGTCAAGAGGTTGAGGGGAATATTGCTCAAAACATAAAAGTAACATTTAAATAAAGCTTTGGCCATACACAGATATCAGGTCGTACATCTTATCTCATATATTTGCACTTGTACATACAGTCCTTATCTGGAGCCATGTAGCAGAAATAATTTCCCAGGGAAAGTAGTTTCACGTTAATAGCCATAGCCACATCCATTGAAAAGCAGTGAGAAAATCCCCATATTGACATAATATTGAACAGATCCTGTGAAGTCTGGTTACCACAAAACAGATTTCATTTATTATATGATGCCAAAATATATGTAGATTACATCATGGAAAACCAAAACTGCAAATAAACGTTTATCATTAAAAGATCAGATACAAAGGTATGTACATATTACAAACACTTGTATGCAAAAAATAGCAGGAAAGTATTGGGGACAAGTAATTTTAATTCTTAATTTAATTTAATTTATTTAGTCAGAATAAATCAAATTTGAAACAAGGCTGTGGGTGTTTTTCTACAATGGATAATGTCCTGAAAAATCTGTACTGAAGTATCTTCATCAAAGTTTTACCATAAATGTTGATTAAATAAATGACATTCTAAATTGATTGGATTATATATTTAGCATCATACCTTTGAAATAGTACATTGAAAAAAGATTAATTCAGTATTTCATCAAAAATGTACATCATAAATTACTTAACTAGATAAGACTACCATACCCCCCCCCCAAAAAAACAAAAAAACAACAAAAAACAAAACACACACACACACACACCCTAAAAATCCATTCTGAAATAGCCATATCTCAAAACCTCAATCAATCGATACAGATACCATACATCGGTATAAGATTTCTGATCGATTATAGGCATATGTCTATGTAAGGTATCCAGCAGATCTTGATAAAATTGCCCACACCTGTAATGCGCAGTGATCCGTTTACTAAAAGAGCTGTCCTTTCATTTCGCCCATTATCCAGAAAAAGTTCAAAATTCGCAAGTAACTATGACATTAAAAAACATATTTTTATTTTTTTTATTTCAACCTTTAGGTGATCGAAAACCAAACTCGGCAGTGAAGCTCCGTTCATCGATCAGTAGGAAACATTAGCTGGATCGCATGACATGCACACGCAATGCTGAAAGTTTCCGAAAGCCTCGCTATGAATTTCATGTTCACTGCTTTTTGCGCTGACAGCAATCACAAAATTGACTTGTAAATTCGAGTTTGTAATTAATTTCCTAACCTCATCCATCCCCACACTTAACAAATACGCCTGTGACAATGACAAATAAAGCAATGTTCATTCAAAAATACTAATGTAAGTAAAAGTTTGGCTATTCATTTGCTTGCCGCTGTAATACTCTCACCCCGAGATTGCGACTCGTTGGTTGAACATCGCTGAATCTACATTGAAATAAAACATATCTTGTCATGTTTTGTATTTGCCCTTGTCCCCGCGTTTTGCTAGAAATATGTTTATGGTGTTTAAAAAATATAAATAGAGAATCTAGTGAGGATGCAGTGTCACGACATATTCCACGGATTTTGACACTGACGTAGAATTGACAGGAGTGTGTTTCTCGAACCTCCAAAACACATAGGCCTAGATTTCTCTACTCACGTTGACACTTATGAATGTACACTGTTTCTCGTTTCAATTGTAAGGTTTGAAAATAAAATAAACACCTCGTAAATACAGTAATGAAGTAAACACTTACCGCAAAATAGATTTTCCCTCAGCCCTCCGCATCACCCCGATCGTCGTCTGCTTGAAAAGACGCGCGTGAGTAACAGCGCCCTCTATAACAAGAGTAGCTTCCCTTGGAAACATGTTGTGAAAACGTTGGACCAACGTAACATAACCGCTCGCGATATTCCAAACTTTTGCCAATATCATGTAATTTGCTGAATGAATTGTAAGATGTGACGAATCCCGTCTGTATGTTCTCTGTCTGTTGTATATGTGCAGCCAAAATGGTCAGTGAATGTGCTTGATCTATTTAATTTAAAAATTAAAAATAAAGTTAATATTTTGAGTTCAAATAGAAATATTGTATTATTTGTAAATATACTTGATCTATTATTTGTCACATTGTAATCGACAAATGTGTTTTTTTCTTTTATGTTATCATAACAAGATCAAATCATATATCAGGTTCAATGTCAGTGCCAATCACCAGCATTGGCCTGACAGCGGACCGCTGCAGTTTGCCGATGCCGATATTGCCGGCTGTTGCCGATGCAAAGCCAACGTCGGCCCGACGTAGGTGTGCTAGCTGGGCAACTGCCACAGTTGGGTGATAAGTCTTTCATTTTTATTGAGAAAGATGCCTCATTGCTGCACTCTAGAATGAACACTGATGACATCACTGGATAACAAAGGGTGACTAAATGCATGAATGATCTTCAACATATATTAGTTTCTTCCTGTGAATTGTGAACAATCGCCGAAATTCAAACAGATAAAAACCACAAAGAACAAAACGTAAATATATATTTGAACAAGGATTTACATTTCAAATCTACACACAAAAACAAATCTTGTAAATCTGATATTCCTGAACAATATAGATGACCCCCAAATGTTTGACATGAATAAATAGATACACGGTAGCTACGTAGATACTCTGGGTATGAGATAAACATTAACTGTCAATAAATTGCAATTTTCCTTTCGCTATTTGTATCTACTACCAATCAGTCGTCAGACCTTTCATGATAGACCAAAAATATACAATCCAAAGTTTCCTTCTAAAGCGCTGATTATATTTTCCATTCTGAAAATATTACAGAAGCCATTTCTACACAAACTTCATATGAGTTTATGGCATCATTGCGAATCTCTCTTATTAGTAAGGCAAATGCTTTATGATTCCTCTAAAAACGATGAATATAAAACTCCCTTTATAGTTCACAAAAATGCCTAAGAAAACCTAAATTATGGATTGAAAGTATCGAATTGAATGTTAGAAAAGTATCGAATTGAATATTAGAAAAGTATCGAATTGAATGTTAGAAAAGGGTAACATTCCGGTATGCTTTGTTGACAAAATTATAAGTAATATGTGCATTATACATGATTACGTACAAAGAGAATAAATCAAATATTAATTAATACAAATGCATGATTCCCTACCAGGTGAATCTTCAAAGTACAAATGTGTACGATTTTCATGTAAAATATTTAATATTTCGAAAAAATAATTACTTTAAATTTCAGCCATCGTTAATGACAAAATTTATACTCAAATATATACTTGTTGAAGTGATGATGAAGTGATGATGAAAATGGCATCCATTCTCTGATTCAGCTTCCCTTTATCTGAAAGACGAAACACAATTAAGTTATACCAAATTATGTTTACTTGAATCAACAAATCTGAGTATCGTATCACAGGATGCTCTAAAAACGTAGTTTGTTTATTTTCTGTATGAACATAACACCTGGTTAATGCCACGCTCAGCAATATTCAAACTTTATGACGGCGGCATGTAAATAATCAAGTCTGGACCAGACAATCCAGTGATTGATATTGTAAGTAACGATCTACATGGTAGAGATGCAATGACACGCATTCAACCAAGTCTTCGAGCCTGACCCCAGATCCATTATAGTTTGCTAGGAACCCATTCTACACCCGGAATCCCGTCAGTGGATACTGGCTGTAACCATGGTAACGCTGAATCAGTGTTTTTGTTGCCACGGCATGTTTTCCACCGATTGTATCGTTACATAACATTCCACATGAATAGTTTGTACTCATATTTATAGGTTTGAGTTGGTAAAAATGAGAAATACGACTCTGTTAATAGTGAGACTGGTTTAACGCCACTTTTATCGGTGTAACAGTTATATCAGGGCCTGTGAGAAGGAAGCCAGGTAACACAAAGGTCTTACAACTTTGCTGAAACCCACGAGTTCGGGTATGATGCTGACAAACCAAGAATTGTGGTTGGGACGAATCTAGAATTCAAACAAACGGATCCTGGCAAATAAAGTACGACATTCTGCGACCCACTTAAACTCTGAATGGTGACCAGAGTTTATATTACGCAAGAACAGTGCACCCTGATGCTGGTAAACATCATAACCACAAGAGTACCGCATTGCCCAGGGAATACGTACTTACGTCCAGGATATCTCGAGATTGTCCGACATTCGGTGGTCAAGGGATGAAATGACGAGTGTCTGGAAAACCAAAACTAGAAGGTCATGGATGGCGAAAACATAAAGTCTTGAAATACACTCTATACAAAATATATGGTGTTTATTTTATACTACGTTAATATAAATGATTCGACTTTTGTTGTCACGTAAGATTTTTAATTGCGATTGCGGTTCAACTTTAGAAAGAGTACGGAGTTGGACCTTATTCTGGACGAAGCTGTCGTGACTTGTGGCGTTGATGGTGACGGTGCGTATCATCCCTGGCAACCCCCATACCTCCACCATCTGCAACCTCAGAGCCTCCATACCCACCATGGCCTGTGTGACGTTCATAGTCAGCTTGTTCTGAGGGGCATGACAACATGATTGTAGAAAAAGACACTTTTGAGACTTAACATTACAAACAATGGTACATTTAAGGACAGAAAACAAAAATATGCCGTGAGATTAAGTTAACATCGAATAAGAAACGGGTCCTAGGCGGCATAAACGTTAAACTAATTTGTCTTGTGGGTTCTTGGAAGCTATGCATTTAACATCTCCCAAACGATATTCAAACTGTTCAGTGGTTCAACATGCACAGCTGATCCAGTCGTCTAATCCGCCGCAATTCACTGTGCAGGATCGCTTGCCTATGCATACCCATGATATAGGTTCGTATCCCAGATTAGACCTATTTATGTTCTAGGTTCGCGAGCACCATGCCCAAGTTTGTGAGTTTTACCAAAATGATAAACGTCAAAGAATTTTGGGAGTTCCCCTTTTATCAAACTGACATTCCATGATATAACTAAAACGCTGTTCAAAACACTGTTCAAACAAACTCACACACTCTAAGGCAGTGACTGGCTATTTTAATACCTACCTCTTTACAGTCAAACACGGCATGATAGTAGTTGCCTTTCTCGTAAGTATCTAGAATAGATCACACATATAGCATTTTATCTATCATTTTACAAATCTGAAGAAAGATGAAACCTCATGGTTTTTTTCATGATATTTTCTTGTTTACTTGTACGAAAGTACACACATCGGTGGCTTAGTATTATCACCATCATCATCATAATGTATATTTGTGAAAAGAAATATGCCTTTCATGGCCATAAACTTATATTGACCACGACATTACGATTAATACTTTGCAAGTTGCACTCTTAACACAATGAATTTCCACCCATAAACACAATACTGGACATCTATACCCCACAATCGCTGTGTCAACTCCAACCACACCTACCTATCTCCTCCCCGTCATCCCAAAACAGCTCCCCCCTGGCCTGCAACCCTTGGTCCTCCATTTCTCCCAGGGCGACAATCAGGGTGAATGGCGTCTGGCGACTGACAACATAACATTAGAGAATACTGAAAAACTGGATAGCCTCAAGTTACACAAGGTATCATTTCGTCACTATACTAATCTTGTCCGATACTTCCTCGGTACATCTTTATTAGACGTATATCTAGCCTTTCAAATCGTAAATTATTCCATTGCACACTGAAACGGTACACCACACAAGAAATTGTTGAAATCTTGTCAAATTTGTTTGTTTGTTGTTAACGCCGCACTCAACAATATTCCGGCTATGTGACGGCTGTCTTTATATAATCGTGTTTGAACAGACAATCCAGTTATTGACCTCATCAGCATCGATCTCAACCAAATCAGCGAGCCTGACCACCTGATCCCGTTAGTCGCCTCTTACGACAAGCGTGGTTTGCTGAAGACCTCTTCTACCCCGGATCTTCACCTCCACATTTTATACAGTTTTGACAGTGAGAGGATAGACGCGTCCATGTGTTACAGAAACTTCAACTGATGATATATGTAATGATTTAAATATTTAATCATTTTTTCACGATACACCATATGCGGTACCTGAAGTGTGTGTTGTTGGCAGAGTCTTGGAGAGGCAGGACATGACCTCCGCGCACATGCAGGGGGATTTGGGAGTCCGGGCTGATGGGGATATGCAGGTAGGACCTCCCCTCCTCCGCAGCTACATCACCCTACGGAGATGAAGAATCATAATACAGTCATTGCTTTTCCAAACTGGGAGACACAAGGATATTCTGAAGTAGGAGAATTTGATGCTTATGACACACGTCCAAAGAGGACGTTTATATAGTGCCGCTTGTAGTCTTGTTTGATAGTCATTACTTAGAAGTTGACGGATGACAAAGTAGACAAAATTTATGTATAACAACTTCTTTAACACTATAACAAGTGACATTTTGGAATAGGTCCTCATACCGTTATCAAGCAAGGGCAACGGTATAAGGTTCTATACCGAAACTTTGTCGCTTGTAGTCTCCTAAAAAAAATAATATGTAAATTATGTCTCAAAATACCTTGAACAAGCACACGTTTTCTATGCATTCAGAACACACCATGGACGTGGAAATCATACATCTTGGATATCTTGTGATCAGATTATTAAAGAATTAATATTAATGCAAGCAAGGGAGTTGATCAGTTGGTGGATACAACTTTCAACTGTAACATGTCACTCACGGTGTACCAGTCATACCAACGTCCCTGTGGTACGTAGATGCTCAGTGACGTCTGGCCCTGAAACAAGACTTCAAAGATACAGACACTGCATGTAGGGCCATATATATAGGTTATCACGCTTGTGTGTTTGGGGATGGTAAATATCCTGCATTAGGAATAAACATTGTATTTAGCGAGCCTTGGCGAGCTAAATACATAGTACTTACTCCTAATACAGGATATTTACCATCCCTAAACACACAAGCGTGATAACCTCTTTATCATATAATGTCATTCTTTAATTCTTTGCTTTAAAATAGCTCTCCCTCTCTCAAACATTACCGAAACATTGCGAGTTTTCCTGGAATGCGCGCATTAATATTTATTACGTCACAGGGTAAGTGATGTGTCAGTCGGACAGTAGCCAATATAGCTCCAACTAAAATGTGTTTCTTATACAGTGGCGAAGCAACATATACGCAAAACAACAATTGTTTTTACTTGCACTTCGCGGCAATCCATCGGTCTGCCCGCTAGAGTAACTGCCCTTTGTCAAAGGGAAGCTACTCTAACCCTAGTCTATGAGACGTCACGGCCACGTTCAGACGTTGTTGACAGTCGGTCTGTCCTTTCATAACGTCAAGTACAGTCAGATGCACACAGAGCGACAAAACGAAACAAGGTAACCATTCAAACATATTTCGGCCAAATCCAACTATTTTAATTTGTGGAAAAGGTTTCAAGTCGCAGAGGTCGACAAGCACAGATATGGCTACTGATCCCGCTTGGCTGGGCCTAGTGCCCTTGCAAAATTGTTTCGAAATTTATATCTCAAAAGTTGCCAAAAGTTATAAAATGCCTTAGCTACATCACAGTTAGACACTGTTTTTTAGTATGTTAGACTGTTCTTTTGATAATGATAGCAATTATCCCTTTAGTTTATCCAGATTCACAATGGTTAATTCTGACTCGATCGCCGAATGACAAGAGCGACGCCATGTTTGTTTGTAAACACTGAAAGTAGTCCCTACTTGACCTTTGATATTTGCATCTCTATCCGCATATGACCCCAACGGATATCGTTTTTATCCGTTGGCTTTATCCTGCCGAGAAACCTACCCATTGTATGATAAAGTTTCATATCATGATGCACAACAAAACTGCCACCGCCAACAAAAGCTACCACAATCTCTTGACGACACATGTACTGTAAAAAAATTGTGTTTGGATCCTTCCTGCACAGTAAAGAATTGTATGTCTTGGAAGGGATACAGAAATATGATCCTATCTGTAACAAAATTTACAGACCCAAGCCCCTGAATATTTTATGGTCAGTCCCTGGATGGTAACCGCCTCTACCGCAGACAAGTCAAGATCCGGGGTGGAATAGGTCTTCAGCAACCCATGCTTACTGTGAGAGGCGACTATGCTTGTAGTAAGAGGCGACTAACGGGATCGGGTGGTAAGGCTTGCTGACCGGGTTAATACATGTCATCGTATTCCAATTGCGTGGATCGATGCTCATGATGTCAGTCACTGGATTTAATCAGGCTAGATTATTTACAGACAACGATCATATAGCTGGAATATTGCTGAGTGCAACAAACAAACAAACAAACAAACAAACTTCGTGCAGTATGGGTGATATCATGAGAGCGGCGCCCCACAGGAACTGCCGGTCAATCCTGTAGGTGGTCTGGTCTCGTGGAAACCTACAAGCACAGATAATAGTTCACAGTTTAAGTCAAAATAGAAGTCACATTAAAATGATGCATCCTTTTGTTTGCAAGACACATGTACCTTACTACCCTGAACCATTAACATAGTATCTATACAACATGATATATATTGGTGTTGATGGTGACCGTGCTGTGTTAACGTAGTGATGCTAAAACTAGCATCGACTTGTCCATTTATCTCGGAACTTGTTTTACCCCGGAATTTACCATAGGTTACACATTGGTAGAAAAGTAGGTAAGATATCACAGATGCCAACTGCACTGTGATTATACAATGTCAACACCAGAGAACAAACCAGTCTCAATCATCTGCTGATATAGTTTTCATAGGGTAACCAAGGCAAAATAGCTGTGACAAACATATTGTAATTACTATGTTTGATTTGTTTTGTATATCTGGGGAAAGTTGTTAACAAATGATTAGTTTTAAATCAAGTAAAATCATGAGTATCAATATAACGAACGCACCTCAAGGGGTTGGATTTTATGTAATATAATATGCCTTATAAAAAAATCAGTAGGAAGTGTACAAGGGTCGGCTGATACCACATCCATGTATTTACATCCAACTATTTCTCACAAAACCTGGATTATTGTTTGTTTGCTTGTTGTTTAATACCGCACTCAGCAACATTCCGGGAATATGATGGTCACATTTAATAATCAAGTCTGTACCAGACAAACCTGTGGTTAATATTATACCAACGCGCCACGCCTTCGGGTTTGGATGACATGTAATCAAGCAAGTCATCGAGTCTGACCACCTGATGCTCTTTATTCAGGTTTTAAGAAAAGTATGACACATTGTGGAACCTAGTCTGCCCCGAAATGTCCTACACTTGTAAAGTATGGACCTCCTTGAGCTCATCCTGTTTACCCCACTCACGCGTGATGTAGAGGTCTGATGACGGTGTTGCCGTGGCTGTGGGCGCGATGGAACAGTGTGTACAGGTACGGCAGCAGGCGGTACCGCGTCTCCATAGCTTCACGTGATGCACGTGCAACATCCTCGCCAAGGGACCCAGGGTCTTGGCGCTGTGAGGGCAGAAGACGCTCTGTCAGTGGTGACATTCCACATACAATCCTCGATAACACAACGTAGTATACAATCCTCAATTACCCAATACTGTATACATACAATCCTCAATTACCCAATGTAGTAAATATACAATCCTCAATTACCCAATGTAGTATATATACAATCCTCAATTACCCAATACTGTATACATACAATCCTCAATTACCCAATACTGTATACATACAATCCTCAATTACCCAATGTAGTATATATACAATCCTCAATTACCCAATACTGTATACATACAATCCTCAATTACCCAATACAGTATATATACAATCCTCAATTACCCAATACTGTATACATACAATCCTCAATTACCCAATACTGTATACATACAATCCTCAATTACCCAATACTGTATACATACAATCCTCAATTACCCAATACTGTATACATACAATCCTCACTTACCCAATACTGTATACATACAATCCTCAATTACCCAATACTGTATACATACAATCCTCAATTACCCAATGTAGTATACATACAATCCTCAATTACCCAATACTGTATACATACAATCCTCAATTACCCAATGTAGTATACATACAATCCTCAATTACCCAATACTGTATACATACAATCCTCAATTACCCAATGTAGTACACATACAATCCTCAATTACCCAATGTAGTATACATACAATCCTCAATTACCCAATGTACTATACATACAATCCTCAATTACCCAATACTGTATACATACAATCCTCAATTACCCAATGTAGTATACATACAATCCTCAATTACCCAATGTAGTATACATACAATCCTCAATTACCCAATGTAGTATATATACAATCCTCAATTACCCAATGTAGTACACATACAATCCTCAATTACCCAATGTAGTATACATACAATCCTCAATTACCCAATGTAGTATACATACAATCCTCAATTACCCAATACTGTATATATACAATCCTCAATTACCCAATGTAGTACACATACAATCCTCAATTACCCAATACAGTATATATACAATCCTCAATTACCCAATGTAGTACACATACAATCCTCAATTACCCAATGTAGTATACATACAATCCTCAATTACCCAGTGCAGTATATATACAATCCTCAATTACCCAATACAGTATATATACAATCCTCAATTACCCAATGCTGTATACATACAAACCTCAATAGCTCAATTTAGTATATATACAATCCTCAATTACCCAATACAGTATACATACAATCCCCAATTACCCAATAGAGTATATATACAATCATCAATTACCCAATGTAGTATATATACAATCCTCAATTATCCAATACAGTATACATACAATCCCCAATTACCCAATACAGTATATATACAATCCTCAATTACCCAATGCAGTATATATACAATCCTCAATTACCCAATGCAGTATATATACAATCCTCAATTACCCAATACAGTATACATACAATCCTAAATTACCCAATGCAGTATATATACAAGCCTCAATTATCCAATGTAGTATACATACAATCCTCAATTACCAAATACAGTATATATACAATCCTCAATTACCCAATGTAGTATATATACAATCCTCTATTACCCAATGTAGTACACATACAATCGTCAATTACCCAATGTAGTATACATACATTCGCCAATTACCCAATGTAGTATATATACAATCCTTTTCACACAAAAAAGCCATCTTAGTGTTACGACTGTCTTAGCACTAACATCGCTCTGCAGAATGGGTACTGGTATGATCTGTAAAACGGTGTCAACGCATCTCTTCACGGTGAGAAGATTAACGTTTCAGCATACCCTAACACTCTTGCTGTGTACGTACCTTGAACCCGATACCATTATGGTTCCTGGAGAAGGTGTAGAATGCCCCGAGCTGCATCCAGCGCTTACACAGTTCAGGGGTCGTCTCCTCGAAAAACCCGCAAATATCGGCACCGATCTGGATATACACAAATACACAGTGAAATATTTTCATCATTCAAGCTGCTAATGTAGAAAGTACAAACATGTCTTGAACAGTTCATCTTTGTTCAGTATTAAAAGTAACGGCCTTGTTCACTTATTTGAGTAAGTGAGTGAGCATGGTTTTACGCCGCTTTTAGGCATATTCCACCAATATCACGGGGAGACACCAGAAATGTGTGCTTCACACATTGTACCCATGTCGGGATTCGAACACGGGTTTTCGGCGTGACGAGCGAACGTTTTAACCACTAGGCTACCCGACTGCCCCATCACTTAACACAACACTATTTGATCATTTGATTGGTCCAAATTTGGCAAGCAAGTGCAAGTTAATGCTTTAGCCAGTGATATACTGACATGTCCCATGACTTTCAAAACAATATCTAAATATTTACTTGACAAAGGGTCAAGTAGTCGCTCTGAAACATGGTTATAAAAAACAAATTTGTCATCCATCAAAAAAGTGTCATGTATCCAATATCTAAACAGTTTTTGTAATTTCTCCAGTGGACAAGATAGGGCACTAGGGCACTTATCACACCTTGTCAGTAAGCAGGGTCTCACTTCGTCATTTAGGTCATACATTGCGATTAGGAAGGGCAATAACTTCTCATGCAGGACAACACCTCGTCATTAAGAAGGATGATATTTTGTCATTAAACTGGATCATACTTAGTCATTATGAATGACCATACCATGTCATTAAGTTTGCCAAGCAGAAGAAAACGGCATATATTCATATATAGGCCTCGGTATCTGTTAACAG
Source organism: Haliotis rufescens (assembly GCF_023055435.1). Taxonomy (NCBI): domain Eukaryota; kingdom Metazoa; phylum Mollusca; class Gastropoda; order Lepetellida; family Haliotidae; genus Haliotis; species Haliotis rufescens. The sequence continues at coordinate 76,536,321 of NW_025963890.1, read as the reverse complement.
AACACTTCGCAAGCTGTATACTCACATACGGGATACCAAAGAGGTTGAACTCAAGGATGCCTGTAAGAAAAACATAATCATTTGTTTATTGAGATGCATATTTGTGACAACAGATTGCAAGTAATCAAGTCTTGACCAGACAATCCAGGGATTGTTAAACCGCGACATATCCCACACTGTTGGAATACACTAAGATAAAATTAACCATGTCACGGAGCCTGACTATCCGTTTAGTCATGTTGTATGGCATGAACATGTTCGTGACATCTTCACGGGGCAGGTTAGTTAACTGACAATAAAAGTTGAGTTTCAACCCTTACCAAACTAGGCTGGAATTATAGAGTTTTATTTTGGCTGGACTAACAAAGTCCATAGTCCAATGAAAATTCCCGGAGCCAAATCAACATCCGGTTTGAAAACTGCAGTTTGTGTGAAACAAATGCAAATGGCATCAGAGGTGGAATCTGAGTGGTCGCTAGGAGGGACATAGCCCAGGGATTCCAGCCTAGTTAGGCAAGGGTGGAAACGTGGCTTTTACAGACAGTTAACTCCCTTGTCTCTGGAGGATGCTTTTTAGGTACCTTTCCTAACCCTGAACACCATACCACTGACCATACCATTAAAAATCATTTTCTAATTTTCCTCAAACACTTAATTTTTTTAATTTTCGCTATTTCGTTTGATTATCAGTTTCTGCACCAATACAAATATTAAAACAGGATACCTATAGTCGACATGAGGGGACATGTTGTCCTGAATTCTGTAATCGGTGCGTTTAACCATAATCACAAAGACACTCGGCAGTCCCTCCTACCTGTGACTGAGACCACCATGTCCCTCCATTTGCTGGCGTTGTCCCCAAGCCAGTGGCCGGAGTGCTTGCCGCTGCCCGGGAACGTGGACCTGGTCACGACAATCCCTCGCTTACCAGTCGCCTGCTGCAGAGCCCTGTGATGGACGTAGTGTTATTAAAGTACTTCGGCATGTACAGGTGCAAGGGGTTTTCACAAGTACTTTATCCTTCAACTTTGAATATCAATGTATGTGAACAATAATAACGTTAAATGCCACAACAAATCATTTGTTTATTGGAATGCCTGTCCATGTTCGTTTGTTCTTTAAACAAAGCATTGTTCCAGCTACATGACGTCAGATGTATGTATATTCCAGCTTTAATTATGACGTTGTCGGTATATGAGAAAGCTCGGGAGCGTCAGTTTTTGATGTGCGATTGAACCCCACTGTCCATACATAGATTGGTGCAGTTACTCCCTTAGAACTGGTCATTTTGACTCACATTACAGCTGGTCATTGAGACTCACATTTGAGAGGGGTCATTGTCACTCACATTTAAGAGGGGCCATTGTGACTCATATTAGAGAGTGGTCGTTGTGGCTCACATTAGAGAGGGGTCATTGTGACTCACATTTAAGAGGGGTCATTGTGACTCACATTAGAGCTGGTCAATGAGACTCACATTTCAGATGGCTCATTGCGACATTAGAGCTGGTTATTATGACTCACATTTGAGAGTGGTCATTGTGACTCACATTAGAGAGTGGTCATTGTGACTCACATTTGAGAGGGGTCATTGTGACTCACATTTGAGAGGGGACATTGTGACTCACATTAGAGCTGGTAATTGAGACTCACATTTGAGAGGGTTCATTGCGACATTAGAGCTGGTCATTGAGATTCACATTTGAGAGACTCACTGTGACTTACATTTGAGAGTGGTCGTTGTGACTCACCTAAGAGTGGGTTCAGTCTGGCTCCAGCCATACAGACTGTGGACGTTGTAATGCTGATATTCCCCACGCTCTCCCTGTACAGCAGTCATACAGATTGTCTTCTCTGAGATGCGGGCAAGTCTGTCAGCATTATCGTAGTGGAACGAGGCACCTGAATACCATTTAAGTGTGATCATATAAAAAAAGAAAAATATCAACTGTCCCCAAAGTTCTTGAAACAAAAGATTAGGCTTCAGACTGTTGAAAACATGAATTTTCTACCCCAAAAATTACATTGTTGCATGGTGTGTTTCTTTTAAAAAAACCATCATGCTCATTTCACGAATTAATTCATTAATTCACGATAGTTATAAAATACCTTGCTCTAAAATATCCGTGTCTTCCTATGAAGCCAACACAAATTTAATGTTAACAAATTTTGCAATCAGTAAAACACCCACGTGTTCTGTATGGGGGATCCTCCAAGCTGCCGACGGGACACTTCAAGCTCCAGTAGGGCGTGGCATTGACAGGCCAGTTGAAGGGTTTCTCCTCGTTGGTGCCGAAATTGGCAGGTTCGTTCATGTCCTGATTGAAGGTGTCAGTGTTAATGTATAGCCTATGCGTGGTGATGTCATGAAACTCGAAATAACAAACTCATGAAAACTTTATTCATTAAACTCATAACACGGTACTACCTATTCAGCAAGAATAATTTTCAGAAGTCCAGTTATTACTTACAATCCAAAGTCCATCAAAGTAGAGAGTGCGGGAGTGGTTGTTGATGAGCTCGCCCCACACCCGCCGTGTAGCGTTCTTGAAGAAGTCAGGGAACACTGTCTTGCCCTTCGGCCACACCTTATGAATTGAAGCCATGATGTTTCAGATGTGTAAATACATTTAGTTAATTACTAGTGGTGGGCCGATACACCAATGCATCGCGATATTTCCCTTCCCGACACAAGTAACTATCACAGTCGCACGCGTAGTAAAAAATAGATTCACACCTTAAATGTTTATTTTAAAGGCTGTTACACCAAACACAAATTAAAAGTGAAAAAGTAAATATTTTCATCCTTTGCGCCATACGTGACACTGTCAACTGTAATTGATCAGTGCGCCAGGTATTTGGCCATCCTGTCTGTGTCCTGTCACAGATAAGAGCACACAAAAGTATTGTGATACGTGTCGGACCGTGAACAAGTTATCATGATATGTAACAGATCACAAAGTTGGTGCATCGTCCCAGCCTAATTAATTCCACTGACCAAGGGGCATAACTGTGCCCAGACGACTAGACCAACGGTGATTTTACAGGAAATCGCAAGGTTAACTTAAACATTTTACAACAGGAAGTAGGGGAGCAGGTAAACACTCAATGACATTATGTGAACGCAACTGCAACCATTTGTCATCGATTAGAATTGTGGTTGTTGCTGTGTCCGCAATTGGTCAATGTAACATGCACCCATTCTGTGAAACGACCTCTTCAATACAATAGTTCCGAGTCCTACGTACATATCCCAGCAGGGCGTTGTCGGTGTCGTTGCTGCCCACAGGGATGTCGACACCGCTGGGCCACATGATGTTACCGCCTACCGCCTTCATCGCGTCGTAGGGCACGTAGCGGGTGTTGTTGGAGATGATGGCTGGGTCCTGGGTTTGACAAAGAATACATCACAGACCTTAGTCACTGGTTTCTAGGATTCAGTAATATTAAGGAGCAATTTGGCAACAAAGGGCTCTGTGGTAAATAAAGCATTCAGAGGTATACAGTGACTTAAGCCTTTTTAGCTCTTTGGTAACAAAGGCATCAAGAGCTCTGAGTATTAGAAACCTTATGATATGATTGGACATTTTCCGACTTGAAATCCCCACAGAGAGACAAACCCTGCAAAATCTCAATGATTGATACAGAATCAGGTTCCACACTATTGCATATCCAAAGTCAAACAAGAAGGTGCAACTATTTACATCGACAAGTAACGTGTCTGACACGTGTGCGACACCAGTGCCATCCCTACCAGTATGATGATGTTTCTCATGCCCCCAGCACGGAGCGTGTTGAAGTAGGTGTTGAGACCGGGGAAGTTGACGTTGTCAACGGTGAAGTCTTTCCGCTCGTCCATGTGGTCGATATCAACGTACTGGACGTCCTGTGGAGGAACACTGCACATCTTGTACACAATGTGGATGATAATTACATGGATTGATGTTTTTCTCTTCATTCGTCTAGATTCATATTTCAAAAATTATATCCGGAAAAAGACACGTATGATAATGCATATTCAATAATCTACAATGTGCTTCAGATCAAGTATTGCGAAGAATGTGCCTCTGTCTTGACGAGAGTGAGTAAAAAGGGTCTTGACTAACAGTAAGTCCCAGAAAGTCCCAGAATAAAGTTATCTTATTTAAATATAAATGTCTACTAAATAAAACATAAAATCAAAATGGAGTCCACAATAATCCTCCCTAGACTTGCCTAATCATTCTAGACATGATTGAGCTGGATTCATTTTTTAGTTTAATCTCTCAGGCCTGGGAGAAAGACAGATAACCATAGCCACATGCATGCACGTGTGTGCGTGTGTGTGTGGCTGCTTGTACTAGTCCTGACTGTTACCGATTTATATTGCTAGCCCACTGAGATATTATGCCGGTTTAACATGAAAACCTCACATAGGTACATAGTATACTGACTCCGAGCTATCCAGTCCTTGTTTTAGACCCTTAATGATGAGCGCCAGACAGGGTAACAACAAGTACCATATTTTAACGTCTTTAAAAGACGCGACCAGGGATCGAACCCGGGAACTTCTCCGCGTAGACGTTCTACCACTAGACCACGGAGGTGGTACCTTGAGAAGGATGGCAGGTATATATGGGAGGCAACTCGTGTTGCCATGACATACACTCGTGAAGTTACATAGGACAATCTCGGACATCATTGGGAGGAATACATTTTAGAACTTGATTCAATCGTCTCATTCATTGGTCAACTTGACTATCACATTTACAGAACACATTGTGGCAGCATTCTTGACCAATATATGAATGTTGGTCGATATCAAATTGTATACCCTATGTCTATTAAATATACAAAGACACTTTTCAAGATCGGCAGTCATGTTGTACAAACTGAATGTGCAAAAAAGAATCGATGTTTGATTTGCAGGGAAATAATGCACTACTTCATTTTTCTGCCCAAGATAGAAGTACGTAACGGAATAAACCATTCGACTGAATGGTTTTACCTACGTAAAGGGAGGCAACTCCCATAACCTTGAAACCCTTGGAAATTCTCTCCCTTTTTATTAATGTGATCGTGCTCTGTCATTCAAAATTGGTCAACAGAAAGATGATCACTAAATGACGGATTGGGTGTCAGACAATATACGAAAGGCGGTACACATCCTCAGGGAAGTTCTGTACCTACATGGGGTATCCCAGCATTCCTCGTGGCGTCGACCGCTTCCTGTACTGACGACAGATTGTTGTAGCCGTATCTGCACAGCTGGAAGCCCAGCGACCAGTAGGGCGGCATGTGAGGACGACCGATCACCTGGACGACACCAACATCGTTAGCAACATCACAGGTACTTCTCGTCTTTAGTGTCATGTTGACTTTGACAAATCAAGTTGCTGAACATGTTTTTTTATAATAAATATAGCTGTATGCTTTTTTACGGATGTTGAAGCGTATGTGTTTGACATTACCATGCAATATCCATTGTGCCAAGGCAATGGGATATGAATCTATGATTCTATGAATCTATTATACCAGACACCATAAAATGTATTTAATTGTTTCTGATTATTGCTTAAAATCAGGAAATCATTTTTTGGGAGGCAGCCATCATTGCTCGTAACACTTCATGTCTAAATCACTGCGTGTGTTTGACATAGGCTGTGTGGGTCTAGTGAGGTATATGAAACTAGATTTTTCACCAGTCCATGTGCGGTTCTAACCACCATGGCATCGTGACTGTCAGGGAATTCAGTTGTAAGATGCTGCTGCCGTATCATGCAGACTACCTGTGTGTACTGCTGGACGACCGACTCTGGTTCTGGCCCCAGGAACATGTAGAAGTCCAGGATGCCGCCGATAGTTCGGTAGATCAACATTGGCAGCGGTGTGAAGGAATAGTCTGGAATCGATAATACAACTTGGCATCACCAGCTGACTATTTGAGGTACTTCCTCACTCCTAATGCCCTTGAAGTGATATTACCATGTTCGAAAAACAACAGGCTCCATAAACTTCAAAACCTTGCCAAAGGATATTTCAATTTAATTCACAAAGGAATGTTATTCCGAGTAATTAGGTTATTCTTTATATTTCCCATTGCCCTTTTCCCTGAGATAGTTTAGAAAAACAGGAAACAACAGCTCGGCCAAATTTTTGAATGACGTCAAATAACATCGTTTGTGACGTTTATCGGATGACGCCATCCTCAATTATTTGTGACAATGAGTTTAAAAGGCGACACTTTTGTATGGGTCTCTTCACAAACAATGACAACACATGGAACAGGTGGTAGGAACTAGCCAATCAGCACGAAGGACAAATTATAATGCACAGTGAGAATTGACTGAAACTGTAACCTGTAAACGGAATATAATATACTAAGGTAACGTCAGCAGCGTATATGACAAGAAGCGGTGTACAGATCTACGTTATATATCCACTGTGGAGATGCCGCGTGTCACCACTGCTCCATGTACATACCCTGGGCGTTACTGTTGAGCAGGAGAACACCATGGGACTGCCCGTCTTCCTCCATAGCCATATAGAACGGGTGGACGCCATAGTGGTTCTCGTACGTCTGCATGACACAATGTCGTCGCTTTAGTAACTTCTTAACTTAAATTGGTGTTTATGAAAGTCTACAAAGATCTCGGGTAAATATGTAAATAGGAAAACAGAGACAAGTTGGGTGACTGTACTGGGAAGAGTCATCGGCCCGTGAGACTGAAGACTGATTGCGTTTGTTACTCTTAGGGATGGAAATATTTATGCATGGGTTGAAGAAAAGCTGCAACATTTGGTCTAAGTGCCAGAAAAAATTGGAAATATTCAGTTTGACGTGACCAAATACTGTAGAAACGTACTGCTTGACTGCAATGGTCCTATAGGGGTCTTCCTTCGCTTACTAATCTGATATAGTATTCATTTTTCATGCTGTCCGACTGACCGATGAACTTAGGTAGTTTACCGAATTATTTTCGACAAGAAGAGTTTGATAGCACGAACTGAATCTACAACTTGAGGGAATAGAAATTAGTTATCACTGAGATAAGGGTTATGACTCATGGCGCATGGCATGAAACATTATTTGTGTAGGGGTAAGCTGAAATTACAATCCGTAGTATTGTGTGAGTTGTCAGAGAGAGGAATGAGTGTTCCAGGTACCAAATATGACCAGATAGGCTCTCTCTCTCTGTATATTGGAAGTCTGGATCAGATAATGTGATAGAGTTAAGAGTTGGTAAGAAGTACCAACAGACTCTTCGAAGATATGTGTTGTGTATAAACAAGCCAGGCAACAGAAGCACATCTGAGGACCTCATGTGTGCAATGTACAAAATTCATGTCCACAATAAATAGACCTTAGCAACAAATTTGACTTGAGATTTAAACAAGCTACATCATCCCCTGAACCAAGGAGTGGTAAGAATCAGTTGCTGAGGTAGGAGGGTAGCATTCCTTGATAACATAATTATAAACAATGCAACAGCAGACTGGGAACTTTGTGAAAGCCAATCCAACTTACACTGTACATCGTCCACTGGTCACGCGACCACATCGGCCATGTTTTGAACCACAGATTATGTCGGAACTTGTCATGGGTGTTCTCGCCGAAGCCGTAGATGTTTGTGGAGGGAAGCCTGGTTGCGATCTGGAGGAACTGGTCGTCGAATGTGAAGCCACCGACCGTCGTGTCCCAGCTGGGGAGAGGACAACATCAAGTCATTACACAGCGAGGTGTGGGAGATGACACATCATATGTTAGGATCTGACATTTGGCAGGAACGGAAGAGCATCGTTACAACACGCTTGCTTCATGGATAACACAAATAAAACACATCTCAATGAAGGAGGGAAGTTACTTGCAACACATTTTATAAGATATGCTGATATCACTGTCCAACTGAAATGGGTGATGTTTACCACCTTGGCGTGACCCATGATCATATTACGTTCTCATTGAAACTGGTATTCAAACTAAACTGTCAGTCAAAAGTAAGCATGAAAACTGGATTTGAAAAGAATTTACAAAAGAAACACTTCAAACTTAAGGTCCAAACCAGAACTGTGATACCTGTATGAAATACATGCCCATCGAATAACCATTTCTTGTTTGTTTCATATTTAGTTACCATCAATTATTGGCGTCTACTTTCTTTTTCCCAGCAGTTTATGTACAATTAATGTCCTAAAAAAGCTATGTCATCTTAAGACGCGGACTCTAAACCTGAATTTCAAAGATCATCACTGAATTGAGTTGCTGCCCGCATTAACAAAATAGAACAGCCTGGAGGCTGCAAAGCTTAAAGTGGTCCTAAGTAACCCACATTGGTCACAATGCGTGATGCTCCTTTCTCGTGTCCTCTTGCTGGAATATTGCAAAAAGCGACGTAAAACCATACTCACTCACTCACTCACTCACATTCTCACTACTTACAGGACTGCTCCAGAGCTGTGTCGTATAATCCGGAAAGCAAAGGTGTCATTATTAGTGATATCCAGGCGATACCAAGGTTCCGTAGCTCTCGTGTTCGGCAACTCCAGAGGAACAGGTACTTCATATCGGGAAAAGGAGGAGTCGTAGAACTGGACAAAAAGTATGACCGCAATTTATTTGATGCTACCTTTTAAGTTGAAAACGTACATTCCTTATAACTGTTTAACATAAAAAATGACAATCAGCATTTCAGAGATGCAAACTGTTAATTGCATTTGGAGCTGGCGAAATCACAGTGACGTTGTTGAAGGGTATGGCAATATGATGCGCTATGCTATGCCATGCTTTGACCTGTACATGAAAATTGACAGAGTGACAAATATTTGTGACGAGGTGATAATTCTCTGGCGTGGATGCTTTAATTTATCTATGATGTTGTGTGTGTCTGTTTGACAACGGAAAGAGTAATATGGTGCTTGAAGCACTTTGATCTGTGTCTGCACAAACTAGAGACATGACACACTGAATTTCTAGAACAAAGAGACCGTCTCTGTGGTCTAGTGGTAGAGCCTCCGCCAAGAGAGCGGAAGGTCCGGGGTTAAACTGCGGCATGGTATCTCAGTGAGCTAGCACTATAAATCGGCATCAGTCAAGACTAGTACAAGCAGACACACACACACGTACATGCACGTCGCTATATAAGTGCAATAATCTTGGACGCGACGTTTAACCAATTTTCCTTACATCTAGGACAAAGTTATAATTTCAAAACTAACCTTAAATCGGAGCAAGTTGTTGTCAAGTTCTTCTACTTCAAATGTCACATTAGTAATATCCTTTCCAAAGGGACCAGGGGAACTCTCAATCCTGGTCAAAGGTATCCGGAATCCCAGGGTAGTCTGTTCCACTAACCCTGACACACGGTAGCCATAGTTGGTCTGAGGGAAGTAGCATTCCGGGACGGAAGTGTCTCCTGCGGCTGTGAAGATGCAGCGTCTTTGATTGCACGACGTCTCATTGACCGTGACCACACGACCTTGGACTTCTGGGTAGCAGTCAATCTTCGTGTAGTCTTCGGGCGATGCTGACCTAGGGGATATTCAAGGTCATGCAGCCCAAAATGTAGTATCTCCTGGTACACGGCACTATTTAACTTCAACATGACCATTCATTTCATTGACACCTGGTGTCATTATTGTACGTATGTGAGATTAGAGTAGGTCAAAACCTTTTACCACGGAATATATTCATGTTTTGAGTACAAGCATGAATATCTGCAGGCATTTATTCTGACAGATCTGGTATGTGGAGAAACTGTTGCCTTGAAGGTAAAGGCAAATACTCCTGTTCTACCAATAAATTTGTAATGTGAGTTCACAAAAATGTGTTTGGCTACTCCTTCAGAAACAAAACTTATGAGCATTTCTGATTAAATGCAATGTTTTTATACTTCCCTGACGCTACACAGTACTATATGTTTAGCGCCAGGTAAGGTAAAACGTATACTTGCATGACCAGCAAATCTACCCACAACATGATAAAATGGTCGGGGGTTCATGCTGATAATGAAAAGCTAATCTAGTTTAACCAATCCGCTAGAGGTGTGAGGTTAATATGAGTGGAGGTACAAATGTTTGTTCCAGTAGCAAATATTTAAACATAGCATGGCTAATAGCTTCAATTATTTTCTTAAAGTAAACACGTGGAAGTACAACTCAGAGTACAACTCAGAGTGATAATAGGGATATGCGTCTGAGGCAACTATGACAGACGAGGATTTTACATGTGCATGTACTTCCAGGCTGACACGGATGTGTTGTGCGAGGCAATATACTGTGACTAGCAGTGGCGTTATTTCCACGTATCATTACACTCACGTCCAGGAGAGCTGGAATGGTTGATTCACGGGGAGGTCATCGGTGATCTGGAGAATCTGAAATAATCAAGAAAGAGTTGCATTTATAAATGATTTTTACTGATTGTGCATGAGCAGGACTGGCCATCATGCAGTAGTTTCTTCTTGATGTTGATGTCACAGAGCAAGTAAAGTGATTTTTTAGTGATTTTCATGCGAATATCAATTGACTTATATATACACATAGAAATAAGTCAAGCCACACCCGTATATTCTAAGACCGGGCAACTTTAATGAACTAGTGCATGAAATGTGTAAAGGATTTCCATACCAAATAAATTATATTATTTAACGACAAGAAGGGTTGATGGGGAACATAGCCAAGATTACTATGAAATAATGTGGGTTATTTAGGAGATGTTACAGATATGGAAAATAACTTAATTTCATCCAAAGAAATTACGAATGTCACTTTTGTTGCACAGACTAAACTGTCTGTACCATGCACACGTCTGGTTCACAGAATTGAAGAATAATGTCAGAATTAAATCCAGAGATTGATCCAAAGAATGAGGTGGCGTCTTGAAGCAGTTGTTCGGGTTCAGGGAGGTTACACAAGATACTGATGGAAAGTCAATATTTGGACTTGCAGGACATTGTTCTTCAATTCCGTGAACCAGAAGTACCACTCCTTACCTTTGTATCTACATCATATGAAAAGTCGAGGTCCCACTCCTTACTTTTGTATCTACATCATATGAAAAGTCGAGGTCCCACTCCTTACCTTTGTATCTACATCATATGAAAAGTCGAGGTCCCTCTCCTTACCTTTGTATCTACATCATATGAAAAGTCGAGGTCCCTCTCCTTACCTTTGTATCTTCATCATATGAAAAGTCGAGGTCCCACTCCTTACCTTTGTATCTACATCATATGAAAAGTCGAGGTCCCACTCCTTACCTTTGTATCTACATCATATGAAAAGTCGAGGTCCCACTCCTTACCTTTGTATCTACATCATATGAAAAGTTGAGGTCACATCCCTTACCTTTGTATCTACATCATATGAAAAGTCGAGGTCACATCCCTTACCTTTGTATCTACATCATACGAAAAGTCGAGGTCACATCCCTTACCTTTGTATCTACATCATAATTAAATTTGAGGTCACATCCCTTACCTTTGTGTCTGCATCATATGTGAAGTTGAGGTCTCTGTTCTCAGATACCAGTCTGACCGTGTTGACCTGCACCTCCACTCCGAGGACAATGATGTTGTCTATGTAGAGGTCATTGACCTCAGACAGTGTGTTGTGGTCGATAGTTAAGTCCAGTACATTCTGTGAAAATTGAGGCTTAACTGTCATATAAGCCAGTATATTTTACCATTTGTAAATACAAGGGTTCTATTTACAGCGAATCGGTAATGGCGTAATAGTTTCGTTGCCATACACAGGAGGCAATCTGTTCCAATATTTATTTTTGTTTGTTTGTTGTTCAACGCCGCACTCAGCAATATTCCATCTATATGACAGCGGTCTGTAAATAATCAAGTCTGAACCAGACAATCCAGTGATTTATATCATGAGCATCGATCCACGCAATAGGGATACAGTGACATGCATCAGCCGATCCCGTTAGTCGCCTCTTACGCCAAGCATGGGTAGCTGAAGACCTATTCTAACCCGGATCTTCACAGGTCGTTCAAATATTTAAAACATGTTGTCACAACCATACTTGCAGATAACATTATGTTGGTTGATTGTGTGGGGATGTACTTACGTCATGGGCATAGAGGGTGGACATGTAGTAGTTCCCATTCTCATACGTGTCTGAAACAGGATTGTTTATGTTGGAAATGAAAAGGCTTGCTTAAATACAAATCCAACAAAGTGACGCTTGTGTCAAATTATGAGACAATAACGCACTGTGCTGTGACATTGATAAACAAACATGAAATACTCATTCACGCCAATACGTCGACTTGTCTGCTTGTGTGCAAAGCAAGAAATATTGTACGGTTTTCAAGATCTGCCCTGGAAAGAAGCACTAACGCTATTTTCAGTCTAAGTCAAAGTCGATGCCATGGAAACTCTAGTTCACCACAAAACCTATCTCTCATGATTTTTGAGTTCTGCTCCGGAAATGAAACATGACGGCCGGACGGACAGCACCAGTTCCCATATCCCCTTCCACTTCACTTCCTAAATGATTATTAATTATTAATTATTAATATAATAATCATTTATAATAATTATTACTGATTAATTATTATTATTATTATTATTACCGTTGGACTTGGCATATTTTTAAGGATGTTTTTTGTGTTTAAAATGGAAATTAAAATGAAACGTGCTGCGAACTGCGGTGCCTGAGAACCAAGACTATTATATGTTTTAGCCTTATCATTATTAACATAAACAAGTAATCTTCAAAAATTGTAACCTGTATTACTTTTCTGACGAAATATAAAGTGACATATTCATACAGAAATACAGAAGCAGAAATTGATGATCACATATTTCATTGCAGAGTAATGTGACTAATATGCATCTTTGTACCATCGAATATACAGTGTTCCGTCAGATACTTCAGTGATACTACGGACATTATCGGACATTATTAATATGAGGTCAATGATATTTCTAAAGGTTTCCAATGGATTTCTCAAGGAAAGGTTTGGTTTTAATTACATGTTTAGGATATGTGAAAATAAAGGAGGTTTGGTGCTTAGCTCTTTCTATATGTATAGTTTAACAGCACATTTAAATACAAAAAATTAAAATTATCGACGACATCACCTTATATATAATAATGTTGTGTCTTCATTGATTGTGGGTACTCACCAATGGATTCGCCGTCATCCCAGTATAACCAACCTTTAGCTGCGTTGATAGGGCACAGAGGGACCAGGATTGTGAAGGGGTTCTTGCGACTTGAGTGGAGAGAAAATACAATGACGATATGAACCCTCTCGTATCGCAGGAAATTTCCGTGGTTACGCCAGATAAACAAATAGGTCCTCAGCAATCTATGCTGGGCAAAGGGGCGACTTAACGGTGACATGGTGGATTGCATGTCATCGTACCCATTTGCATGGGATGATGCTCATGATGTCAATCACTTGTTTGTATCGCCCAGAGTCGAGTATTTACAGACCGCCATCATACAGCTGGAATATTGGTTGTTTCTTGTTTGTACTGCAGTATTACAGCTATCTGACGGCTGTCTTCAAATAATAATCGAGTCTGGACCAGGCAATCCAGTGATTGACAACATGAGCATCGGTCCACGCATTTGGGATGGATGACATGCACTAACTACCCGATCCCTTCATAGTCGCCTTTTACGACAAGCATAGTCGCCTATTACAGCAAGCATGGGTAAAGACACAAAGTAGCCACATCAAATCCACTATCAGTCACAAGCATTGTGCTATAAGAGTTAGGGAGTGAGTGAGTATGGTTTTACGCTACTTTTAGCAATATTCCAGCAATACGTTGTTCCAATATGGGGACTCGAGCCTGTGCCTTTGGCGTGGCGAGCGAACACATAAACAACTAGGACACCACCGCCCCTGTTCCATCAGAGAACGCAATGGCCATTACAAGATTGTGTTGTTTAACCGTAGGAAATTATATTTTGACACAGAAACATCGAAGTATCGAATCAGAGTAATGATCGGAAATAATATTATGATGATAAAAAGTGGTATTTCTGTATTATGTTTTTTTATTATTAATCTCCATGTACCTGAAATGTGTATTGTTAGCCGGTTCCTGTGTAATAATGATATATCCGCCACGAAGGTGGAGTTGTACTGGGGTGTCTGGCTTGACCGGGACATCCATATACATCTGTCCAGTCTTAGTAACTTCTTTCATCTGAAAACATATTAGTACAGGTCAAAGCAGGTCAAAACACAGTTAATGCATTGTGAATAGAACATGGCTGATGTATCCTTATATCATATAAGTGAGTTGAGTTAATGATTGCGTGAGTGAGTGATAGGGTGCGTGAGTGATTGAGTAATAGAATGATTGAGTGAGATATATAATGTGTCTCTGAGAAGAACTTCAGATATATCACATGCCAGCTTACCACTTTAGTGAGATCAATCTACAAAATCTATGACCATGCATTTGGTGCCGAATGACCCCGGATCATATTCGGGATGCATCGAGGATTCAACCTGACCATCAGCCCACTAGCTGTACAGTGAACTACCACACCTCTGACCATCACCCCACTGACTGTACAGTGAACTACCACACCTCTGACCATCAGCCCACTGACTGTACAGTGAACTACCACACCTCTGACCAACAGCGCCACTGACTGTATAGTGAACTACCACACCTCTGACCATCAGCCCATTGACTGTACAGTGAACTACCACACCTCTGACCATCAGCCCACTGACTGTACAGTGAACTACCACACCTCTGACCATCAGCCCACAAACTGTACAGTGAACTACCACACCCCTGACCATCAGCCCACTAACTGTACAGAGAACTACCACACCTCTGACCACCAGCCCACTGTCTGTACAGTGAACTACCACACTTCTGACCATCAGCCCACTGACTGTACAGTGAACTACCACACCTCTGACCATCAGCCCACTGTCTGTACAGTGAACTACCACACTTCTGACCATCAGCCCACTGACTGTACAGTGAACTACCACACCTCTGACCATCAGCCCACTGACTGTACAGAGAACTACCACACCTCTGACCATCAGCCTACTGACTGTACAGTGAACTACCACACCTCTGACCATCAGCCCACTAACTGTACAGTGAACTACCACACCTCTGACCATCAGCCCACTGACTGTATAGTGAACTACCACACCTCTGACCATCAGCGCACTAACTGTACAGTGAACTACCACACCTCTGACCATCAGCCCACTGACTGTATAGTGAACTACCACACCTCTGACCATCAGCCCACTGACTGTACAGTGAACTACCACACCTCTGACCATCAGCCCACTAACTGTACAGTGAACTAACACACCTCTGACCATCAGCCCACTAACTGTACAGTGAACTAACACACCTCTGACCATCAGCCCACTGACTGTACAGTAAACTACCACACCTCTGACCATCAGCCCACTGACTGTACAGTGAACTACCACACCTCTGACCATCAGCCCACTAACTGTACATTGAACTACCACACCTCTGACCATCAGCCCACTGACTGTACAGTGAACTACCACACCTCTGACCACCAGCCCACTGACTGTACAGTGACCTACCACACCTCTGACCATCAGCACACTGACCTCACAGTAAACAACCACACCTCTGACCATCAGCCCACTGACTGTACAGTAAACTACCACACCTCTGACCATCAGCCCACTAACTGTACAGTGAACTACCACACCTCTGACCATCAGCCCACTGACTGTATAGTGAACTACCACACCTCTGACCATCAGCCCACTGACTGTACAGTGAACTAACACACCTCTGACCATCACCCCACTAACTGTACAGTGAACTAACACACCTCTGACCATCAGCCCACTGACTGTACAGTAAACTACCACACCTCTGACCATCAGCCCACTAACTGTACAGTGAACTAACACACCTCTGACCATCAGCCCACTAACTGTACAGTGAACTAACACACCTCTGACCATCAGCCCACTGACTGTACAGTAAACTACCACACATCTGACCATCAGCCCACTAACTGTACAGTGAACTACCACACCTCTGACCATCAGCCCACTGACTGTACAGTGAACTACCACACCTCTGACCACCAGCCCACTGACTGTACAGTGAACTACCACACCTCTGACCATCAGCCCACTGACTGTACAGTGAACTACCACACCTCTGACCATCAGCCCACTGACTGTACAGTGAACTACCACACCTCTGACCAACAGCGCCACTGACTGTATAGTGAACTACCACACCTCTGACCATCAGCCCACTGACTGTACAGTGAACTACCACACCTCTGACCATCAGCCCACTAACTGTTCAGTGAACTACCACACCCCTGACCATCAGCCCACTAACTGTTCAGAGAACTACCACACCTCTGACCATCAGCCCACTGTCTGTACAGTGAACTACCACACTTCTGACCATCAGCCCACTGACTGTACAGTGAACTACCACACCTCTGACCAACAGCGCCACTGACTGTATAGTGAACTACCACACCTCTGACCATCAGCCCACTGACTGTACAGTGAACTACCACACCTCTGACCATCAGCCCACTAACTGTACAGAGAACTACCCCACCTCTGACCATCAGCCTACTGACTGTACAGTGAACTACCACACCTCTGACCACCAGCCCACTAGCTGTACAGTGAACTACCACACCTCTGACCATCACCCCACTGACTGTACAGTGAACTACCACACCTCTGACCATCAGCCCACTGACTGTACAGAGAACTACCACACCTCTGACCATCAGCCCACTGACTGTACAGTGAACTACCACACCTCTGACCATCAGCCCACTAACTGTACATTGAACTACCACACCTCTGACCATCAGCCCACTGACTGTACAGTGAACTACCACACCTCTGACCACCAGCCCACTGACTGTACAGTGACCTACCACACCTCTGACCATCAGCACACTGACCTCACAGTAAACAACCACACCTCTGACCATCAGCCCACTGACTGTACAGTAAACTACCACACCTCTGACCATCAGCCCACTAACTGTACAGTGAACTACCACACCTCTGACCATCAGCCCACTGACTGTATAGTGAACTACCACACCTCTGACCATCAGCCCACTGACTGTACAGTGAACTAACACACCTCTGACCATCACCCCACTAACTGTACAGTGAACTAACACACCTCTGACCATCAGCCCACTGACTGTACAGTAAACTACCACACCTCTGACCATCAGCCCACTAACTGTACAGTGAACTAACACACCTCTGACCATCAGCCCACTAACTGTACAGTGAACTAACACACCTCTGACCATCAGCCCACTGACTGTACAGTAAACTACCACACCTCTGACCATCAGCCCACTAACTGTACAGTGAACTACCACACCTCTGACCATCAGCCCACTGACTGTACAGTGAACTACCACACCTCTGACCACCAGCCCACTGACTGTACAGTGAACTACCACACCTCTGACCATCAGCCCACTGACTGTACAGTGAACTACCACACCTCTGACCATCAGCCCACTGACTGTACAGTGAACTACCACACCTCTGACCAACAGCGCCACTGACTGTATAGTGAACTACCACACCTCTGACCATCAGCCCACTGACTGTACAGTGAACTACCACACCTCTGACCATCAGCCCACTAACTGTTCAGTGAACTACCACACCCCTGACCATCAGCCCACTAACTGTTCAGAGAACTACCACACCTCTGACCATCAGCCCACTGTCTGTACAGTGAACTACCACACTTCTGACCATCAGCCCACTGACTGTACAGTGAACTACCACACCTCTGACCAACAGCGCCACTGACTGTATAGTGAACTACCACACCTCTGACCATCAGCCCACTGACTGTACAGTGAACTACCACACCTCTGACCATCAGCCCACTAACTGTACAGAGAACTACCCCACCTCTGACCATCAGCCTACTGACTGTACAGTGAACTACCACACCTCTGACCACCAGCCCACTAGCTGTACAGTGAACTACCACACCTCTGACCATCACCCCACTGACTGTACAGTGAACTACCACACCTCTGACCATCAGCCCACTGACTGTACAGAGAACTACCACACCTCTGACCATCAGCCCACTGACTGTACAGTGAACTACCACACCTCTGACAATCAGCGCCACTGACCTCACAGTGAACTACCACACCTCTGACCATCAGCCCACTAGCTGTATAGTGAACTACCACACCTCTGACCATCAGCCCACTGTCTGTACAGTGAACTACCACACCTCTGACCATCAGCCCACTGACTGTACAGTGAACTACCACACCTCTGACCATCAGCCCACTGTCTGTACAGTGAACTACCGCACTTCTGACCATCAGCCCACTGACTGTACAGTGAACTACCACACCTCTGACCATCAGCGCCACTGACTGTACAGTGAACTACCCCACCTCTGACCATCAGCCCACTAACTGTTCAGAGAACTACCACACCTCTGACCACCAGCCCACTAACTGTACAGTGAACTACCACACCTCTGACCATCAGCCCACTAAATGTACAGTGAACTACTACACCTCTGACCATCAGCCCACTGAGTGTACAGTAAACTACCACACCTCTGACCATCAGCCCATTGACTGTACAGTGAACTACCACACCTCTGACCATCAGCCCACTGACTGTACAGTGAACTACCACACCTCTGACCATCAGCCCACTAACTGTACAGTGAACTACCACACCTCTTACCATCAGCCCACTGACTGTACAGTGAACTACCACACCTCTAACCATCAGCCCAGTAACTGTACAGTGAACTACCACACCTCTGACCATCAGCCCACTAACTGTACAGTGAACTACCACACCTCTGACCATCAGCCCACTAGCTGTACAGTGAACTACCACACTTCTGACCATCAGCCAACTGACTGTACAGTGAACTACCACACCTCTGACCATCAGCCCACTGACTGTACAGTGAACTACCACACCTCTGACCATCAGCGCCACTGACTGTACAGTGAACTACCCCACCTCTGACCATCAGCCCACTAACTGTTCAGAGAACTACCACACCTCTGACCACCAGCCCACTGTCTGTACAGTGAACTACCACACCTCTGACCATCAGCCCACTAACGATACAGAGAACTACCACACCTCTGACCATCAGCCCACTGACTGTACAGTGAACTACCACACATCTGACCATCAGCGCCACTGACTGTACAGTGAACTACCACACCTCTGACCATCAGCCCACTAACTGTTCAGAGAACTACCACACCTCTGACCATCAGCCTACTGACTGTACAGTGAACTACCCCACCTCTGACCAACAGCCCACTGACTGTATAGTGAACTACCACACCTCTGACCATCAGCCCACTGACTGCACAGTGAACAACAACACCACTGACCACCAGCCCACTAACTGTACAGTGAACTACCACACCCCTGACCATCAGCCTACTGACTGTACAGTGAACTACCACACCTCTGACCATCAGCCCACTGACTGTACAGTGAACTACCACACATCTGACCATCAGCCTACTGACTGTACAGTGAACTACCACACATCTGACTATCAGCCTACTGACTGTACAGTGAACTACCACACATCTAACCATCAGCCCACTGACTGTACAGTGAACTACCACACCTCTGACCATCAGCCCACTGTCTGTACAGTGAACTACCACACCTCTGACCATCAGCCCACTAACTGTACAGAGAACTACCACACCTCTGACCATCAGCCCACTAACTGTACAGTGAACTACCACACCTCTGACCATCAGCCCACTGACTGTACAGAGAACTACCACACCTCTGACCATCAGCCCACTAACTGTTCAGAGAACTACCACACCTCTGACCATCAGCCCACTGACTGTACAGTGAACTACCACACCTCTGACCATCAGCCCACTGACTGTACAGTGAACTACCACACCTCTGACCATCAGCGCCACTGACTGTACAGTGAACTACCACACCTCTGACCATCAGCCCACTGACTGTACAGTGAACTACCACACCTCTGACCATCAGCCCACTGACCTCACAGTGAACTACCACACCTCTGACCATCAGCCCACTGACTGTACAGTGAACTACCACACCTCTGACCACCAGCCCACTGACCACACAGTGAACAACCACACCTCTGACCATCAGCCCACTAGCTGTACAGTGAACTACCACACCTCTGACCATCAGCCCACTGACTGCAAAGTGAACTACCACACCTCTGACCACCAGCCCACTGTCTGTACAGTGAACTACCACACCTCTGACCATCAGCCCACTGACTGTACAGTGAACTACCACACCTCTGACCATCAGCCCACTGACTGTACAGTGAACTACCACACCTCTGACCATCAGCCCACTGACTGTACAGTGAACTTCCACACCTCTGACCATCAGCCCACTGACTGTACAGTGAACTACCACACCTCTGACCATCAGCCCACTGACTGTACAGTGAACTACCACACCTCTGACCATCAGCGCCACTGACCGTACAGTGAACTACCCCACCTCTGACCATCAGCCCACTAACTGTTCAGAGAACTACCACACCTCTGACCACCAGCCCACTGTCTGTACAGTGAACTACCACACCTCTGACCATCAGCCCACTGACTGAACAGTGAAATACCACACATCTGACCATCAGCGCCACTGACTGTACAGTGAACTACCACACCTCTGACCATCAGCCCACTGACTGCACAGTGAACTACCACACCTCTGACCATCAGCCCACTAACTGTACAGAGACTACCACACCTCTGACCATCAGCCTACTGACTGTACAGTGAACTACCACACCTCTGACCAACAGCGCCACTGACTGTACAGTGAACTACCACACCTCTGACCATCAGCGCCACTGACTGTACAGTAAACTACCACACCTCTGACCCTCAGCCCACTGACCTCACAGTGAACTACCACACCTCTGACCACCAGCCTACTGACTGTACAGTGAACTACCACACCTCTGACCAACAGCCCACTGACTGTACAGTGAACTACCACACCTCTGACCATCAGCCTACTGACTGTACAGTGAACTACCACACCTCTGACCAACAGCCCACTGACTGTACAGTGAACTACCACACCTCTGACCAACAGCCCACTGACTGTACAGTGAACTACCACACCTCTGACCATCAGCCCACTGACTGTACAGTGAACTACCACACCTCTGACCACCAGCCCACTAACTGTACAGTGAACTACCACACCCCTGACCATCAGCCCATTGACTGTACAGTGAACTACCACACCTCTGACCACCAGCCCACTAACTGTACAGTGAACTACCACACCTCTGACCATCAGCCCACTGTCTGTATAGTGAACTACCACACCTCTGACCATCAGCCCACTGACTGTACAGTGAACTACCACACCTCTGACCATCAGCCCACTAACTGTTAAGAGAACTACCACACCTCTGACCACCAGCCCACTGTCTGTACAGTGAACTACCACACCTCTGACCATCAGCCCACTAACGATACAGAGAACTACCACACCTCTGACCACCAGCCCACTGACTGTACAGTGAATAACCACACATCTGACCATCAGCGCCACTGACTGTACAGTGAACTACCACACCTCTGACCATCAGCCCACTGACTGCACAGTGAACTACCACACCTCTGACCATCAGCGCCACTGACTGTACAGTAAACTACCACACCTCTGACCCTCAGCCCACTGACCTCACAGTGAACTACCACACCTCTGACCACCAGCCTACTGACTGTACAGTGAACTACCACACATCTGACCAACAGCCCACTGACTGTACAGTGAACTACCACACCTCTGACCATCAGCCTACTGACTGTACAGTGAACTACCACACCTCTGACCAACAGCCCACTGACTGTACAGTGAACTACCACACCTCTGACCAACAGCCCACTGACTGTACAGTGAACTACCACACCTCTGACCATCAGCCCACTGACTGTACAGTGAACTACCACACCTCTGACCACCAGCCCACTAACTGTACAGTGAACTACCACACCCCTGACCATCAGCCCATTGACTGTACAGTGAACTACCACACCTCTGACCACCAGCCCACTAACTGTACAGTGAACTACCACACCTCTGACCATCAGCCCACTGTCTGTATAGTGAACTACCACACCTCTGACCATCAGCCCACTGACTGTACAGTGAACTACCACACCTCTGACCATCAGCCCACTAACTGTTCAGAGAACTACCACACCTCTGACCACCAGCCCACTGTCTGTACAGTGAACTACCACACCTCTGACCATCAGCCCACTAACGATACAGAGAACTACCACACCTCTGACCACCAGCCCACTGACTGTACAGTGAATAACCACACATCTGACCATCAGCGCCACTGACTGTACAGTGAACTACCACACCTCTGACCATCAGCCCACTGACTGCACAGTGAACTACCACACCTCTGACCATCAGCCCACTAACTGTACAGTGAACTACCACACCTCTGACCATCGGCCCACTGACTGTATAGTGAACTACCACACCTCTGGCCATCAGCCCACTGACTGTGCAGTGAATTACCATACATCTGACCATCAGCGCGACTGACTGCACAGTGAACAACCACACTTCTAACAATCAGCGCCATTGACTGGACAGGGAACAGTTATTTCACGCCAAACGGTAAATACGTTTTGCCGGAACTACTTTCAGTCTGAGTGTATGTTTTCCTGAAAATACATACTAAATGGAACACTTGGCTTTGCTTGTCAAATAACCATCTACTTGTGAATATCTCGAGACAGGTAAGGGTGAGGTAAGGGTGAGGTAGACATGTTATTTGAGAGAAAAGAAAATTAGAAATTTAGATACTAACCATGTTATAATTACTAACTACCTTCTTCCTCTGGTGGATTTACATGTAGATACTAACCATGTTATAATTACTAACTACCTTCTTCCTCTGCTGGATATATACATGTAGATACTAACCATCTTATAATTACTTACTATCTTCTTCCTCTGGTGTATATATCCATGTAGATACTAACCATGTTATAATTACTAACTACCTTCTTCCTCTGGTGGATATTTACATGTAGATACTAACCATCTTATAATTAGTAATTACCTTCTTCCTCTGGTGGATATATACATGTAGATACTCACCATGTTATAATTACTAACTACCTTCTTCCTCTGGTGGATATACATGTAGATACTAACCATGTTATAATTATTAACTACCTTCTTCCTCTGGTGGATATTTACATGTAGATACTAACCATCTTATAATTAGTAATTACCTTCTTCCTCTGGTGGATATATACATGTAGATACTCACCATGTTATAATTACTAACTACCTTCTTCCTCTGGTGGATATACATGTAGATACTAACCATGTTATAATTATTAACTACCTTCTTCCTCTGGTGGGTATATACATGTAGATACTAACCATGTTATAATTTTTAACTACCTTCTTCCTCTGGTGGATATATACATGTAGATACTAACCGTGTAATAATTACTAACTACCTTCTTCCTCTGGTGGTTATACATGTAGATACTGACCGTGTAATAACCGTACCATCTTCCGTCGGGTATGTACATTCTAAGAAGCTTTTGTTTCTGCAAAGATTGTAAAGAACAAATAATTAAAGTTACATGTTCTAGTCCATCTTAGAGCTAAGTGTATGGAATATTAATTAAAACACATCTGTGATGTCATTCTATTATTTTTCCGGAATGGAGAGTTGTTTTCAACTTAACATTTTCTTGAACCAACATTTGAATTAATTTCAATGTGGAATAGACGGAACTATTGTTTGCATTTTATTATTATGACAAGTGAATATTTTCATTTTTTTCCGAAACCATGTGTCGTCAGCGGGGTTCGAACCCGAAACGCTTGATTTGAGGCGGCACATCAAGGTATGGTGTACACTAAATTAGTAAATATTTTCATAATTGTGCATAATGCTTAAAACCTCAAAATAATGTGTATATAATATTGTGTTGGAGAAGGTTGCCTCCAACAATGTTCATGTTTATAGCAATGAGATAAATCTTTGACGAGAAAAAAACATCAGGTAATATATACATCCTTGTTCGGAGCTCTATATTTCCTTGTATTCCCTTCAGCAGTTATTAACAATGTGCAAGCGATTGACAAATACTAGCTTAGGACCCAAAGACATTATGAGGAGCCGTGTACCATGCATTGTAAATGTCAGCTAGGTGAGAGCTTGGTGCACGTTCAACAGCGGCGGAGAATGTATTCCTTGTGCATCATGCAAGGGCGACTCACGCAGTATAAAAACCGACAACAAAGAGTTCTGGTTTATTTTTCAAATATTTTCTACAACGGAATATTTTGTCAAAGTGTAAAAGTAGGGATGACGTTTTAGCTAGGGGAATATCCTCATAATTCGCCTTTCCTTAAAAATAATGGGCCTCTGCTCCATTATTATCAAGGAATGAGTTACTTGGTCATTCCCCTCTATATAATGGGCATGTTGTGAAAAGTCATTATTAAATACAATGTTATCAGTCACAAATACAGTATTTCTGGTCGCGGCAAGTTACAGTTAGGGTTGCTATGGAGCACTAGTCTATGCATTTATAGATCTCAACTTCTTTATTATGAGTGAACACAACGTTTCGCAGTATGTGCTAACTCTTTAATCAGGCGAATTAATACTATGAGGTACCTATTGTTATCTTGTTACTTTTTTTGTTCTTACATGTACATCTTTATGCTCTCTGCCTCACGGCTTTTATTCATCTGATGAAGGAGTAAGCATATACTCTGAAATGTTGTGTTCCTCATAATAAACAAGTTGACATCCATAAATTCTCTTCCTTATGTGTATCACTTCTTAATGTCATTCAAACACTGACTAGTCTAAGTACCACTGTAAACCAAGCAGGAATGACTTGCCTCGTACAGTATAGGCGAGATGAGAAGCCCGCCGCCCCACAGGAACTGTTCATGGTTACTGTATGTATTCTTGTCCTTTGGAAATCTGAAACAAAATAAAGCACCATGGAAATTCGAAATTCAGTTCTCAACATAGTGCACAAGAAGAATTTGAAATAAATATCAATCCCCTGTTTCAATGAATAAAACCACTGACAGATCTCAAATGCTTTGTAAACCCAGCTGCGGAAGGGAGCATACCATAATATATAGAATATATATATATATATATATATACATATATATATATATATATATATATATATATATATGTATATATATATATATATATATATATATATATATATATATATATATATATATATTATGGTTATATACATATTCTGTTGACCACAGAAGAAGATTTTTACTATTGATAAGTTGAACTTGTTTTAAACTTGTCAATATGTAGTGAACGTTTGATTAAAAAAAATACTTTTGTTGTCAAGTCCAAAACGTGTTCATACTCTGTAACTACATGTTGGTAGAAACTCATCAACAAACTGGCAAGATCCTCACCATTCTAAAATGGTAGTTTAAAATCCTGTATGCCGACTGGTCCGTCATCGGTAGTGAATTTACGTTAAACCACGATTCTACCTTGAATTTAGAAACTACTCGATTTTGACTGGTCAATCAGAGGTATCAAATCACAATAACTCCCCTCTGATTGAAACAGACGATTTTACGGCCGCGTCACCGCAGAAGCTAATATTTTTAGAAAAGGACTTCATTTACAGTATTCAAATGAAATTTACAGGTATGGAATCAACGTTCGAAATCTCGACATAAAAAAGTAGATTTATCTGAGTAATAAGATTAACCTACACATGGACTAGAGCCCTGATGACAGTCTCGCCTTTAACATGTGCAAAGTAAAACAACGAGTACAGATGCGGCAAGAGTCTATAGCGCGTCTCCATCGCTTCCCGCGATATACGGACAACATCACCCCCGAAAGCACCAGGATCTTGATTCTTAAACAAACAAAATTAATACCTATCACAATCTTCAACATTTAGTCAACTTGAAAATCGTTAAGGAACAAACTTTCAACATACATATCAAAGATAAAATAAATGTCATGCACTATTGTTATGTCTAGAACTGTCTGATACAACAAGCTCACAAGAACGTTACACTTCAACATTGAATAGAGGGTTTCAACAATGACTATATATATGTATAAATACATCTTGGAAATGATGGTATGTGCATTGGATTCATTGCATTTCTGAATAACAAGAGTGTATTTAATATATCTAGATGGCACCTACTATATAGTTGAGACCATTGTGGTTGCGACTGAATGTGTAGAAGGCTCCAAGCTGCATCCATCGACTACACAACTCCGCGGTAGTGTTGTCAAAGAAGCCACAGATATCAGCTCCAATCTGAAAGCATCACATGTGAATATGTTGAAATCAAACTATTGTGTGATATCAATGTATACCTTTTATATTTCTTGTCATCTAGCTTTGGGATGGTATTTTTATGAGTATAATTCTGAAACGGCACCATGTTGCTACAGAGTAGTCTTAGAGATATATTATGTAATCTCAACGTGAATATCAGTTTTACTTACGTAAGGTATTCCAAACAAGTTAAACTCCAGAATACCTGAAAAAACATCAACGAATTAGCATATTCAATCAGTATATCAAACCATTCTCCCACATGAGAAACCTGTTTTGGCCCCACCAAAATTTCCTTAAGTACCCGGCATGCTATAGATGACGCTTGGACATATGCGGTGTGTTACCACTTAGCCCCAGGGTCACTGGAAATCAGTCCCCAAAATTGCCCAATCTTGTTCTTCAAAAATAACATGTCCATGTTATCTTTATGTCCCTGTTTGCATTAAACGTAAACATCGATTCCCCATGCATTACCTTCATCAGTAATGGTTATAGAAGCGAATTGGATTCAGAAGTTGACAACTTACCAGAAATATATCTGAAAAGCGGTAACAGCATTAATCCTGAGGACGTCTTGATGAATACATAATTTTACTGACCTATGATGGATAATCTCATATCGTCCCAGTCACTTCTGTTATCCCCAAGCCAATGTCCAGCTTCCTTGCCGCTACCAGGGAACGTGGACCGGGAGATGACGATACCACGCTTCCCTGTAGCCTCCCGTACACCCCTGGAAAAAAAGATACACTTTCATCCAGTTTGGGTCGTTATATATATGGCGTCTCCATATTAGAACATGATTCCTGGGATTACATTATTTTAGACTAAAATAATACAATGACTTTTCGATGGCTGGCATGGCTTCTATGGACAACATCATTTCAGCATCCAGATGACAGCACTGGATGTCAGCATCTCTAGCCATTGAATCATCCTTTCTGCAAGGTAGCTGCAGAACACTCTCCTTCACAACTACTTCTGAGGGTCCCGATTCCACAAAACGATCTTAGTGCCACCCTCCAATCTGATTGTCGCACTGTCCTGACAGTGTCGTTTTGTATATTATTTGGGAATGTGCGAGGTTCGCACAAAGCGATGCAGGTCGAAAGAGTTAAACATTTTGAAACCAAGAAAGCGTGCTAGAAATCCAGGGGTATATGATGTACTTACTGTAAGGTAGACCTAGTTTGGCTCCAGCCGTACAGACTGTGGACATCGTAGTGTCTGTACTCGTCATTGTGTCCCTGTCGAGCCACCATACATAATGTCTTGTCCGAGATTCGTCCATCAGTCTTTTCGCCATCGTAGTTAAAGGCAGCTCCTGCCATAGGTAGACATGTACGTCACGACACATTCAAACTGTGGCTATCAATGACGTGTAGTGTTGCACCTTTCAGGTGGTCAATTATGATAATTGTATTCTGTTACTTGTTTAAAATCGTTCATGACATAGGTATATTGCAAGCTGTCCGTACAAGGGTCGAGAACTCTTATGAACCGTTCTTTTATCACGGCAATGTCACCTAAAATATTAACAAGCAATAGGGCAATGTCAAATTGTCCCAAAGAAAAAACAACAAAACATTTTTTACTTAATTATATCACCGTGTTATGTGCTTTCGGACGCTTAAGAAACAGTTTTGTCGCCAATCACAAACACAACTGTAAAACATCTTACTTATAAAAGACAACCATATCTAAAAAACAAACCATCGTCGGGTATTTATTATGTCTGTGTGATGCCATACCCCTTGTTATAGTGAGAATGATTGCGATAAACATGGCCGTCCGAAAAGATATGATGTCGGAAAACCTATGATCCGACGATAGTATAACCTTACAGGTTTGCACGTCATCAACATTAAAACCGAACGTGAAACAACCTGCTGCTACTAAACACTCAACACAATCTCACGGGTTATGTATGGAGGGTCGTCATATTTGTTGTCGCTACACTTGAGACTCCAGTAGGGCTCGTCCTTCTCCGGCCAGTTGAAGGGCTTCTCCTCGTTGGTGCCGAAGTTAGCAGGCTCGTTCATGTCCTGTCACAGAACGGGTTGTAATGAGATGGGTTGTTAACTTGTCTGCGAGAACAATTGTTAAGCAATGCAATTCGAGTTTGCGAGATGTCACTGCAAAGGGGATCTGAAGGACCACCAGAAGCTTAGGTGGGATGACATGGGGCTTAACGTCGCGGCCAAGATTATGGTACTGATATAGCGACGTGCGTGTGGTGTGTGTGTAGGGGGGTGGGGGAGGGGTGCTTGTACCAGTCCGGACTGATGCCGACTTATAGTGCTTGCCCACTGAGATACCATGCCGCTGTGTTTAACATGAATACCCCACTAAGACCGTTAATCCTGAGAATCAGATAGGGTAATAACAACTACCATTGTTTAATCCAGTTTGGTATGACGCACGGCTGGGGATCAAACCCTGGACCTTCTACTCTACCACTACAACACGGAGGCGGTCACAGACGCTCAGTGGCTACATACATCAGTGCTGACTATCTAAAAACATGGCCAGTTCTCATTGTTGGGGTCTGGAATAATCGAGTCTGGTGATTCATGTCGTGAGCATCGGTCCATGCAACTGTGATAGTCTGACATGTGATCAACAAAGTCACCAAGACTGACCATCCGACCCATTTAGTCTTACGACAAGCATAGGTTGCTGGGGACCTATTGTCTTACCCATAACCCATACTCCTCATGGATGTGACTACTTGTTCTAATTCTGTGTGTTTGTTGTTTAATGCCGCACTCAGCATATTCAAGCTATACTACAGTGGTCTGTAAATAATCGAGTCTGGACGAGACAATCCAGTGATTGACATCATGAGCATCGATCTACGCAACTGGGATACGTTGACATGCTTCAACCTAGTTGGGGAGCCTGACAACCCGATCCCGTTGGTCGCCTCTTACGACAAGCATGGGGTTCTGAAGGTTAATTTTAACCTGGATCTTCACTGTACAGTGTTAGCCCATGTGAAACCATGCCGTAGTTAAACATGGATGCCCCACTCAGATACTGACTCCACTCCGACCAGCTGTTGTACTTACTATCCACAGCCCATCAAATGGCAACTCGTTGTGGTGCTTCACTATTAACTCTTTCCACACCTGGTTGGTCTCTGGCTTGAAGAAATCGGGAAATACGGTCTTGCCCTTTGGCCACACCTGTGGACAGATACCATTGAGCAGACTTCTGCGACTTCTGCGGGAAGACTTGCTATGGGAGCAGCATACTGACCCATCAATCAGTTAGACTGCCCACTCCATAATAACACCAATATAAACCCTATGCGCCCCTCATGCTTTATTCTCCCTGCATTGTTTTATTTACGATAAACAACAACACAAGTTCGAATCTCCAGAAATCGCAAAGCTCCCTGATATTGATATGTATTGCATATATGTCATCAAAGGTTTGTCAAGTCTCTGCCAATACAATAATGTTTAATGGGTGTTAGAAAGTTGAAATAGTCTCAATATTTAGTTTGATACACAGTTAATTTTCCTTCTTGACCAATAACCACATGACGAAATGAAAAACATACATGGACATTTGCCTGAAGTAAAACATTGTGCCTAAAATACTTTGACAGTGGGCATAGGCGATGTGGTGATGGACTCACGTATCCAAGTACTGCCCCATCACTATCCTGACTTCCCCCTGGGATGGACACGGAGGAGTTCGGCCACATGATGTTCCCCCGGACCGCCTTCATGCGTTCGTAAGGCTCGTAGTCAGTCTCGTTGGAGACCAGAGCTGGATCCTGGAACAAACCTCCCTATGTTCAAAATATTATTTTCTGATACCTTTGAGCATATTTCATTAAGAGCGTGTTTACAATAAGTATTACCCACAGCACCAAGGATAATGAATGAGCGTGTTTGTTTCAGTAAAGAGGCCCATTATACAATTATGGATACCGTGGATAACAACATTATAACAAAGGATAATGGTGACTGATCTGTCGCCTTCATGTGACCGAGAAGAACAAATTGTTCTGCATTGACTTCGAAGACTATTGACAATAATAGTTTGTGAGTTATTCTATAAGTAACGCATACACATATCAAATATATGTAGCACAGTTTCTTTCAGATGCCTCACCAGAATTATGATGGTCTTCATGCCACCCCTCTGCAGTTCCTGGAAGTATTCCCCGAGACCTGGATAGTTGACGTGGTCGACGGTGAAATCTTTTCGCTCGTCCATATGGTCTATGTCAGCATACTGCACATCCTACCATCGAATAAAGAGGACACATTCATACAAGAGCTGAAGCTAATGACGGGCTATCTCCATCCAAGTGGCCGTGTGTGGATCAGTCTTCGCCCTAGCACCAGTGGTTTCTTGTCAGACACACACCAAACATATAACGAAGGGTTTTGAAGTACATACATGCTTAATTAACTGGCCAAATGCGCATTAACCTTCAGCTGCATCTCACTGACAGAACATACGACACTGTTACGTAGCATTAGAAGCTGCAGTGTCCATAAGGATTCAACTATGAATTGCAACTAATTTTCCATTCTTTCCGCATTTTCCCGGGGCAAGGGAGTTGACTGACTGGATAAGTCCAGTTTCCACCCTAGCCGAACTTAGCTGAATTTCTTGGCTCGATCGTAGCCACACCAGTGGCTATTACGGGTTATGTCCCTCCTATTGACCAATCGGATTCAATCTCTCATATCACTTGCATTAGCTTCAAACAAAATGGCGGCGGCTCCCAGTCAATACGATCAGATTGGTAATCAAGAATTATATTGTGAAAAAACAGGTGTAATTTTGTGGAGTGCATCAAATCACGTGATCACCTTGATTAGAAACATGAAAGGGTTTGGAAAATATCTGTTGACGCCAAGTTGGCAGTAGACATGCTTTACAAATACAGCAATCAACCGAAATCTGCAGACGAAGAACCGGATGTCGATTTTATTACGCGATTTTGATTGGACGATGCATAAACTCGTCAGTCCAGCCAAAATGTCCATAAATGCAGCCTAGTTCCGCAAGAGTGGACTTTAATATTTGGTTCACTCGCTTGCCGCGGGAAGATGTTCTTTCCGGTACAGATGTTAGCATCTTTATGAAGCAATAAAAAAACAAAGGAAAGGATAACATGGCCACATGTTTATGTGACTGGGCGTGTTACATTTACACTTACATGTGGTATGCCGGCATCCCTAGTACGCTGGACAGCATCCTTCAGGTTCTGGATATTGTTGTATCCATAGCGACAGAGCTGGAATCCCAGGGCCCAGTAGGGAGGAAGGAAGGGGCGTCCTATGGCCTACACGGTGGATAGTGAAGACGAGTGCAGAAAGGCAAGTTTTTAAATCGAAATTTGAACATTTATAATACATTTGTTTTAGACGAGTCATATTGTATTCGATTGTATGAATTGTGTGACCCTTGTCTCCGTTTAAACTGACTGTGGCAATATCTGAAATGACTACAATTGATTTTGGTCGACTACTCTTATAGTTTTTGTCAAGCAAACAAGACTCAAAAATTGTTGCCAGTGACATGCTAAAGATCTTTGATCGACTTTAGGTTCTACCAAACCTGATCCATCAGTCCGATTCTCAAATTTAATGTCCTACACATCCTGTATATTAATTTCCCCACGCCTGTATTTTGGCAAACTACACAATCGCCTTAGCATTGAATCACTGACGGGCTTTTAACAGAAAACAGAGAAATGTGAATACGAATTGATGAGCATACCGTTGTGTATTGACTGGTGACGAGGTCCGGCGTTGGCCCAAGGAATACATAGAAGTCCAGGATTCCGCCAGTCGTGCGGTAGGTCAACATCGGCATCGGGGAGAACGTATAGTCTGGGAACAGCAACATCTATCATTGATCGGCACATTGTTCACGCGTTCCCACCTTAACCACAGAATCCACTGGTTGCAAATGATTCTTTGGCCAATGAATACAAATGTACTTATAACATCTAAAGAAAACTAATTGTAACTACAACCAACTTTTAACATAGTGATACAGTCCAGGCAGAGGCTGT
This sequence comes from Haliotis rufescens, assembly GCF_023055435.1. NCBI lineage: Eukaryota > Metazoa > Mollusca > Gastropoda > Lepetellida > Haliotidae > Haliotis > Haliotis rufescens. Next base: position 76,503,871 of record NW_025963890.1, on the reverse strand, counting down.
GTCGCCCCCTGTGTTGAGGCTGAAGCATATTTTCGTTCCAACCCAAATTTAGTTCCGAACCAGAAAACATATCAGGGTTAAATACATCAAATGTCTCTGAAAACTTTCCAGTCCCTGCCATGATATGCACCTCCAAAGGAACAATTGTTCCGCCGGAACTTATATGCCCAGGGAACCGAATCTTGTCATCCAAAACTGGCTCCCACAGGAGATATTGCTTGGGTGAGGTCAGGCGATACCTACATTGTAGATATGGCTGTATTGAAATTGCATGACAATGCTTTGCAGACCATTGTGACGTCATTGTTACCATGACATCACTAATGGCTCTGCTACTGAAGCTGTTAGCAGTACTTTTTACACTTAAGATATTGTCGATATATTTGCTATTAAAAGACACTCGATTGAGATTCTCCATTTGTCACCTAGGTACTCTCCCACATGAAAGATGTAACACTTGAACAGCTGATACAGGCTTTGTAAAAATGAATAATGAACTACGAAATGGGATCAGCACTATGGAGACTTTCTATATGACTACTTACAGGAATAGTGGTTGGCGACTACTTACAGGAATAGGGGTTGGCGAGATAAGATGAAAAGTCGTTAACAGTGCATACAGTGCAAGGTATCTACATACCTTGAGCATTGCTGTTGAGGAGAAGAACGCCGTGAGAGTTGCCGTCGTTTTCCACACACATGTAGTACGGGTGGACGCCATAGTGGTTATTGTAGCTCTAGATCAACAGTAATGTGATGATGTAATTAAAAAGATAATAAAAAAAGTCCATTAATATGGCGCTGTACTCCATGCATAAGCATGCTCTTAGCGCATAGACAAATATTACCCCGGTCAATGGATCAGTGTGCTATCAACGATCATTATCAACGATTATTTGCAAGATAATCGATACATTCAATCAACTAAAAGGCAGTCATTTAAACACAACACAGAACATTCATCAAATTAAATCACCAATTGTCTGAACCTTATGTACAATAATCATGTTGGGGTAAAGTATTTTTTTATGTGATGGACACTGTCTTTGGTGTGATAAATCAATCCGATAAGCTTGGTGTCACGATCCGATAAAACATGCAAAGGAAGTCACCAAGCAAGAACTACTGTTAGCAAGCTCAGTATATCGAGGCGAAGCCATCTCAAACTTTTCACTGGGTCCCCAAAACATTTAGATTGATGTTTTCCAACGTGTAAATGTTAAAGTAGTCAAATATGGCTGCCAAACATTTGGCAATGCACCATACATCGGGCCGTGTTCTCACTTATTTTAAGAAAGACATCATATGATAAAGAAATTATTACTGACATACGTATTGTATCGTATATAGCTTGTAGTAGGAACAAAAAGTATTCTCCTTGTATAATACAATGTGTATTCCTAATATATGAATTTATGATACCAAGACACACTAAAATAATATTATCTTATATATTACAGAAAATATTTGTTTCCGGTAAAGAACCCACATAAAACCCCATGTACCCTCCGTAATCCTGCTTTAACTTATCATGTATAATTGAAAAGCTATATGGTAGCCATATCTCCAAACACTGAGAGGCAAGATAAAATGTACATGCTATATTGGTTCCCCACCCTCAAAAGTGACAGTTACACCAACAGTTACACCAGATATTATTAGTCGTAGCAGTACACGAGGGGTACATGTGGTTGTATGCGTTCCGCGTTAGGTGTCGAGGTAAAAGGGATTTCTTACCAGATCTCATCATTCTGACATGGAGTATGAAAAAAAGTACTATACTGGTTCCGTACCCCCCAGGCGTTGACGGTGGGCTGGTCCCGGGAGAACATGGGCCAGGTCTTGTACCAGCTGTTGTGTCTGAAGGAAGCGTGCAGGTTCTCCCCGAAGCCGTACACGTTTGGAGATGGCAGGCGGGTCGAGATTTGGAGGAACTGGTCGTCAAACGTCAAACCGCCTGCACCCGTGTCCCAGCTGGGAGGTAGATACAGAACTGGCTATAAATTGTACGTTTGTATAACAGCAATTACACGAGGGTATGTAAATATCCAAGGACTAAGAAAAAATACTTGACCATTTAGAACTACCCATCATCTGTGTAAATTATTTTTGCTAGTAATACGTTTTGCACGTGGTTTAATTCAACAAGCGCAGATAATCCATTGTCCATCGTTATTCCTTTTATTCCGTGGTGTAGCTTGTGTACATATTTTAATGTTATATTTTTTCTTCATATTTAAGTGCTAAATATGAAATATGAAAGTCTTATCTTATTACCTGGTCTTTTTCTCACAAAATGTGAATACATGTGTTTCACGATTAAAAGTGGTAACATCTACTGTGATGTTATGAACAATGAATGATGTCATCTGCAAGTATTTGTGACAATGCAGTGATGACACATTACCAAGGGCTGCATTGCAAGCAATCAAAACAATTGAACAATTTGAGTGAAGTAGTCGGTCTTCGTGTAGCAAAACTCCTCATGACCAGTGGGGTAGCCTAGTGGTTAACGCGTTCCCTCGTCACGCTGAAGACCCAGTTCTGGTGTCCCCCGCCGTGATGTTGCTGGAATATTGCTAAAAGCGGCGTAAAACCATACTCACTCACTCAGGTCCAGTTGAGTATATTAATGCCTTATGGAAACATGTCCCTCTATAATATACACTACTTACATAACTGTGCCTGTGCTTTTCCTCACAATCTGGAAGCTGAATGTCTGGTTATTGGTTATGACCAAGTCGTAGGTAAGATTATCTCCCCTGTGCTTTGGCAGAACCATACTGAGAGGAACCGTATACCGCTTCGTGACTGGATCATCGAACTGAAACAATGATCACAATCCACATAAATGCTGAAAACGCATTTGCACAAGTATATTTACAATGAAACAGTACCATGGAATATACTTGGGATGGCGCTAGTGTGTCTGTGATGGGTGCCGGGTGTTGTGTGGTGTGGGGATGGCGCCAGCAGTGTCTGTGATGGGTGCCAGGTGTTGTGTGGTGTGGGGATGACGCCAGCAGTGTCTGTGATGGGTGCCGGGTGTTGTGTGGTGTGGGGATGGCGGCAGCAGTGTCTGTGATGGGTGCCAGGTGTTGTGTGGTGTGGGGATGACACCAGCAGTGTCTGTGATGGGTGCCGGGTGTTGTGTGGTGTGGGGGTGGCGGCAGCAGTGTCTGTGATGGGTGCCGGGTGTTGTGTGGTGTGGGGGTGGCGGCAAGTGGAGGGACAGACATGTTTGTTGGATACATGATACTTTTTCGGGTACTGGTGCAAAGCATACATTATTTCATCATTTTTTCCCACATTTCTCACCACACCCAGAGACATTTTTGCAAATGTTTTGAATTTCCCCTTTCATAAACAATCATGAAACATATTGCGCAATATGCAACAGATAAACTATTCTTAACCAAAAGGAGGTTTTCTAAAATATTGATCATATCATCTGAACATTGTTTCTCAAGCTAAGCACTGAGGTGAAAAACATGTAAACATTTATTGTAGATCGAACCACCAATTTCAATACACACAAATTATGTACCGTGAATCTTAGGACGTCGTTTCCTCTCATTTCCACATTGAACGTAATATTCTGGACATCATTTCCAAACGGCCCTTCTCCAAGTCTGGTGAGAGGTACCTGGAAACCAAGAGTTGTCTGCTCAACTGGTCCAGAGACCGAATACCCATAATCCTCTTGCTGGAAGTAGCACAACGGGAAAGGAGCACGTCCATCTTTGTCGAAGATACAGTTTCGTTTGTCGCATTCTTCTTTTGTGACGCCAATCTTCCAACTCAAGGCTTCAGGGTAGCAATCGATTCGGGAGAAGTGATCCTGTGTTTCATGCCTGTGAGTACACAACAAGCCAAGTTCATCAAATTGTGAGAGTGTTGGGAGTTTCGTCTAATGCCACTCTGAAGAAGATGTACATGGAGGCTGGACAATATCTGAATATGACACAAAAACCGTTAACTTGAAACCAAACAAGACTCGTCAGCGTCAAATCACCCCCGCCCCCCAAATTTGAAAGAACAAATCTGTTACTTTAAGTCAAACTTGATAAGAAAATTTCCATCTAATCCGTCTGTCCGTATACAAGTTGGTCGGTTGGTTTGTTGTTTAACGCCACACTCAGCAATATTCCACCTATATGACGGCGGTCTGTAAATATTGGAGTCTGGACCAGACAATCCAGTGATTACTAGAGTAGTTATTGATCAATCAAAACAATACCCTGGAATTGGGATTCGGAACTTTGTATTTCTATGTCAGGTACACACTACTATGAATAAGGTAAAAATCAAACTTGTTGCAATGGAAACAGAAAAAATATAAATTCTAAAAATCCCTAAATAGCAATAGGCATCAGTTGACAACCTGGTCTTTGTGTGCACCGTTTCAAGAGAGAGTACCTATTAGTTTTAGAGAAATGGTCCACACTACTATGAACACACTCAAAGTCAAACTTGTTGCCATAGGAACAGGTAATGATATTTTCTTAAAAATTCCTAAATAGCAAATGGCACTCAGCCCTTGATTAATACATGCATCAAGTTTGGATAAAAAATGTTGATTAGTTTTTAGTTCTGCTCCGTTCACGATACCTACCTCCATTTCAGCTAAGTCAAACTTGTTTCCATGGAAATAGGGAAAAATCAAATTTTGAAAAAAAATCCTAAATAGCAATAGGCACCACTTCAGCCCTTGGTTAATACATTACCAGGTTGGGATGAAAACTTAAACAGTTTTCAAGTTGTGCTCCTAAACAACACCCCGTCCGACCCCTTTTGAGTCAAGTCCAAATTGTTTGCAAAGAAATCAAGAAAAAGAAAAATGCCAAAAATCCAAGCAAAAGGCACCACTCATTATATGCTGGGAGAATAACAAAAATCACTAAAGAAACAAATATCACTTTTATCGGGTCTCTCCCACACCTGCCTAAAAACACTTTTATGAGACCCCCTATACTCTATTCTTCCAGCAATAATAGGCTTTCAGGGCCTTTTGATTTCTGAGATGATAATCGTTCAACAAATGCCATGAATGGAGAATAGAACTTTAATTTAACAAAATATATGTACTTTCTTTCAACGCTTTTATTTTAATTTCAAAAAGTACTTTTTTTCAATATTTAGTGGCATGAACCCACTGTGTTACTGCATATCACATCAATGTTTCAGATTCATTTCAAATCAATGTTTTACCCCCTAAGGGTAAATTGCCAAAAGGATCTAAATGCAAAAAACTATTTTGCACTAATATGCAGAGGAATCTATATAAAGTATTACAATGTGATCTTTGTTCTTAAAAAATACACTATTTCTTTCAATTCCATGATATTGACAAATCAATGTCGAATTTTGACCCTACACATCCCAACAAACTTGCGCGATATTTTGTGTCTCTTGGAAGATGATTCTCAAAGCACGTTTTAATATATGTCATCTGATCAACGTAATCTATACTCACGTCCAGGTGAGCTGGAATGGTTTGTTCACCGGTAGGTCATCAGTGATCCTGAGAATCTGAAACAATCCAGTGTCATGACACACTGAGTGATGAACGTTCTGGTGCACTACGAGTCCAGTCCTCAAGTTCATGTCAAATACACCACAACAAACATAAGCCCTGGTTACGAGGTAGGATAGGGGTCAACTGAGTTAAGGACACATTGAGTTACCGATTGCAACTGGTTAAAACTTCAACTTTTCTGTTTTACTTTACCCATATACGGCAAAATATGATAACATTAATATCTGCATCAAATGTAGAGTTGAGGTCACTGTATCCGTACTTTTATATCTGTACCGTATGTTGGTTTGTTGGTTTTTTGTTTAGAGCCGCAGTCAGCAATATTCCAGTTATATGACGGCGGTCTGTAAATAATCAAGTCTGGACCAATCAATCCAGTGATTGATATCATGAGCATCGTTCCACGTAATTGGGATACGATGACATGCATCAACCAACTCAGCGAGTCTGACCACCTAATCTCGTTAGTCGCCTTTTATGTCAAGCATGGGTTGCTGAAGACCCCGGATCTTCATGGATCTGCACCAATGTAAAGTTGAGGTCACTATATGTAAAGTTGAGGCCATTATATGAAAAGTTGAGATGACTATATGTTAAGTTGAGGTCACCATATGTTAAGTTGAGGTCACAATACCCTCCTATCTTCTTACCTTTTTATCAGAATCAAATGTAAAGTTGAGGTCTCTGTTCTCTGATATTAGTCTCACGAGGTTGACTTCGATATTCACACCGAGGACAAAGATGTCGTCTATGTAGAGGTCATTGACCTCCGACACTGCGTTGTGTTCGATAGTCAGGTCCAGTACATTCTGTAACCATCAAAAATCAACTATTTACAAGCGTTTATAAAAGAATGCCGAAAGTAATAGCGAAAGTGAGCACGTTGCTTTAGTAGAAGGAAATGACGTAGGGCAGAGGAAATGACGTGGATGGACGGAAAGTAGAGGTACTTATAGAGTGAGTAAATAGTGGGATGTTAAATAAATGCTGCCTGTAAACCCATTTAGCGAATTACTGCTAAATGTTCATGTCTGAACGTCTTTAGACCTGTATCACTTTAGTCTTTCCCAGCCTCTCACAGGACAATGTGTGTTGAATGTCTGAATGAAAATATGAAACTATATCCACGGTCACCACGTTTTGTAACAAATGCCGCTTGGATCAACGAATGAAGTTTTTCCTCAGGTTGTCGTGTGGGATTGAGGAGTACAAAGCTGAAAATTTAAATGTGTTGACAGAACTGAACGTCGTGTTCTTTTTGATTTTGCAAACATTCAAGCAAATCCTTTGAGTTTTTGAGAATCCACATGGCTATAATTTCACTTGTCTCAAATACATTCTGTAAATATAAAGAAAGTTCTTCGTCTATTAAATGAAGGATTACGGTTGATCTTTGAGTCAGGGATTTGGTGGTACATTTTCTGGACCCAGCATTATCCTTCCCTTGTGTGTTTTTTTTATGGAGCTTTGGGATCCATCTTTGGGATTTAGAGTAAAGTACTGATGCATGGTTGAGGCAGATTTCATCCTTCGTTAACACACAGGCCTTTATATGTGGGATCATTTGATGTGTCACTTCTTTGATCACACCATTACTGTAGTGGTTCTTACATATAATGGTTATGTTATTTGACGCCTTGTCAGTGGAGACAACAATGTTGTGGGAACAAGCTAAGCTGTCTTGAAAACACTTCGAGATCACTGGATTTATTTCACTGTGATTATTGAAACATCTGGTTCAACGTCATACATGTTTAAATGAAACTAGAATGTGTTTTTAATCAAAAACATATGTCTCCCAACTAGCTCAAGTTGTAACAGTAAATGTGTTTGCAAATCCAAGAAACAAACATAGCAAATAATAGACTGGAAAGATAATAGTTTCATGCAGAAATATTCATTAGCTGTAGCAATTTGACGGTAAAAAAAAGCGCTACTTGTTTCCAATTTGTTTCCGTGGAAACACAAGAAATTACAAAAATAAAAATTTAAAAATATGAAAAGGCAACAGTTGAGCATGTGGCCATTTGACATGTATAGTTTTAATGCAAAAATATTCATTAGTTTGAGAGTTATGCCTCGGAAACAAAGCCTAGAGTTGTTTGAAAACACACTGTATCCATCAAAACGTAAAAAAATAAAAGAAAGATTAGAAAATAGCAAAAGATACCAGTTACGCTGATGAGCAATGCATATGCCAAGTTTTGTTGAAAAGGGTTGAAATGTTTTCAAGTTATTACCGGAAATAAACCCTTCCCTCGTTAAGACCAAGTCAAAAATGTTTCCATGGAAGTTATAATTTTTTTTAAAAGATTCAAAATAGCAAAGGGCACCAGTTGAACAGATGAGCAATGCATGTGCGAAGTTTCATTGAAATATCTTGAACAGTTTCAAAGGTATGTCCTGGAAATGAACACGACTTACATTGGAGACTACGTCAGAATTGTTTCCATGGAAACGTAAAAAAATGTGTTTTGGAAAGAATTTAAAATAACAAAAGGCACCAGTTCAGCTGATGAGTAATGCATATGCCAAGTTTCACTCGTTTAAGGGTTACGGTCCGGAAACCAACCTTTCCCTAGTTTGAGATTAAATCAAAATTGTTTTCATGGAAACGTAAAAAATAAAAATTTGGAAACAAATCAAAATAGTAAACGTCACCGGTTGAGCTGATGAGCAATGTATATGCCAAGTTTCATTGAAATATGTTGAACGGTTGTCAAGTAATGGCCAGACCTAACCTCATTAAAATCAAATCTTAGATCATATCACCGCAAAACAAAGGACTGAGGACATCCTACTACGGGTCACTTCACAACGACTAAAAAAAGAACTAAAACAAACATACTTGTAGGTTGTATGTGCGTTTCTGGTAAGAAGGTACTTACATTTTCCGTATAAAAAGTTGAACTGTAATAATTTCCATTCTCATAGGTATCTGAAACAGGAGTGGTGTAACACAAATCAACATGCTGCTATAATATATATTTCAATGATAGGATACAATAAGGCACTGGACATGGATGTAGGCCTCTGATGAAGAACAGTCGTGACTGCTTACGTATTGTATGTCAGTTGACCAGAAAAGAGTTTGCATGTACTTGCAAATACAGAATCAACCTCCACAGTTCTTTTCCCTGAAGACCCTAGTGATATGTACGTAACAAAGTATGTTTGCAGTTTCCACAATCTTTCCCTTTACGCCCAATGATATCTGTTTCGCCAGATAATCGAGACTGATTATTTTCTGGCGTTGATGTTTTGTGTAAACATAATCGTGTCCTAGCCTCCGTGCTATGTATATCTGAGACAGGCATAAGTAAACGTCTCTACTAAGCTGTGGCCGAGGCTTGCTGGTACGCACCGATAGATTCACCATCATCCCAGAACAGCCAACCTTTAGCTGCGTTCACAGGGCAGAGTCCGATCTTTAGTGTTAGTGGATTCTTGCGACTTGAGTGTAGAGAAAAGTTAACAATATATTTAACACAAAATCCATCTTCCCAAGGCAAGGGAGTGAACTGACTATTAGACAAGTTTCCACCCTTGCCGAACTTGGCTGAAATTTCTAGGCTCGATCGTAGCGCCACCAGTGGATATTACAAGTTATGTCCCTTCTATTGCTCTCCTATTGACCAATCCGATTCAACCACTCATATCATTTGCATTTACTTCAAACAGAATGGGGGCACCCCGTCAAGACGATCCGAGCGATAATCAAGATCTATATTGTGATAAAAACGGGTCTTACATCGCGAAGTGCATCAAATCAAGTGAGCATGTTGATTTAAAACAGATTGTGAAAACATCTGTTGTTTTGCAAATCCTGCAATTGAGAGAAATCTACACGACAGTTTACAAACAGGGCGTCGATTTCGTCACGCAACTTTCATAAGGCTATGCATAGACACGTTAGTCCAGCCAAAATATAACGCCATAAAACCAGTCTAGTTCGGCAAGGATGGAAGCGGGACTTTTAAAGTCAGTTAACACCCTTGCCTGTGGAAGATGCACAAACTCCCACCCATACCATACAACGACCAGTGGTAGTCCAAAGCAGTGTCATTCTGAGAGTTACGTTGACATCTATTCTCTGTTTGAGCATACTATATTCAACGTACTGACACTAGTTGTTCTTCTCTTGGTTCACATAATGCCAACAAAGCCTTTGCAGAGTCACAAATGTAATTATTTTCTGGAGTTTGTTAATCGTTTTGGAGGGAGCATAGTTTACAAAGCGTTGTATTGGCTGTGACCGAATGATATGAATATGATAGTGTTTGTTCAATTTATTACTGGTACTTTTTTATCGTTTTTTTCCGTAATACCTGTTTCGAGTATTGTTAGCTGGTTCCTGGGTAATAACGATGTAACCGCCACGAATGTGGAGTTGTACTGGGGTGTCCGGCTTGACCGGCATCTCCATGTTCTCCTGTCCAGTACCAGTTGTCTCTTCCAGCTGAAACATACCAGCACTTGCCAACACCTGTCAGTGCACACAGTCAGCATGTCGTAGACTGTACATGGTCACCGCGATTCAATTGCTTCACATTGTCCATGTGTCATACAGTATTGATGTACCCGAAGGATAAACAGATTGCTGTGACTTTATAATTTACAGATAATCATTCATAATCGTAAAAGTACGTATAAGTGCGTGATCAAATAAAGGATCATTGTAACCGCCATTGGCATCAAAGACGCATCAGCAACAGTGGAAGGAAATGGCTGCGGTTACGTCCCTTGACATTAATTTAATAATATCACGGAAAGTTTGTATTGTTTGTTTGTTGTTTAACGCCGCACTCAGCAATATTCCAACCATATGACGGCGGTCTGTAAATAATCAAGTCTGGACCAGACAATCCAGTGATGACATGCATCAACCATGTCAGCGAGACTGACAACACGATCCCGTTAGTCGCCTCTTACGACATGCATAGTCAATCTTTACGGCAATCATGGGTTGCTGAAGACCTATTCTACCCCGGCTCTGGTTCATGCGTAATAACGATGTAACCGTAGATACACATACTGACAATGTAAACGTTGTACCATCTTCCCGCAGGTAGATACACATACTGACAATGTAAACGTTGTACCATCTTCCCGCAGGTAGATACACATACTGACAATGTAAACGTTGTACCATCTTCCCGCAGGTAGATACACATACTGACAATGTAAACGTTGTACCATCTTCCCGCAGGTAGATACACATACTGACAGTGTAAACGTTGTACCATCTTCCCGCAGGTAGATACACATACTGACAATGTAAACGTTGTACCATCTTCCCGCAGGTAGATACACATACTGACAATGTAAACGTTGTACCATCTTCCCGCAGGTAGATACACATACTGACAATGTAAACGTTGTACCATCTTCCCGCAGGTAGATACACATACTGACAATGTAAACGTTGTACCATCTTCCCGCAGGTAGATACACATACTGACAGTGTAAACGTTGTACCATCTTCCCGCAGGTAGATACACATACTGACAGTGTAAACGTTGTACCATCTTCCCGCAGGTAGATACACATACTGACCGTGTAAACGTTGTACCATCTTCCCGCAGGTAGATACACATACTGACCGTGTAAACGTTGTACCATCTTCCCGCAGGTAGATACACATACTGACCGTGTAAACGTTGTACCATCTTCCCGCAGGTAGATACACATACTGACCCTATAAACGTTGTACCATCGTCCCTCAGGTAGATACACATACCGACCCTGTGAAAGTTGTACCATCTTCCCTCAGGTAGATACACATACCGACCCTGTAAACGTTGTACCATCGTCCCTCAGGTAGATACACATACCGACCCTGTGAAAGTTGTACCATCTTCCCTCAGGTAGATACACATACCGACCCTGTAAAAGTTGTACCATCTTCCCTCAGGTAGATACACAAACCGACCCTGTAAAAGTTGTGCCATCTTCCCGCAGGTAGATACACATACTGACCGTGTAAAAGTTGTACCATCTTCCCTCAGGTAGATACACATACCGACTCTGTAAAAGTTGTAACATCTTCCCTCAGGCAGATACACATACACACCGTGTAAAAGTTGTACCATCTTACCTCAGGTACATACACATACTAACCGTGTAAAAGTTGTACCATCTTCCTCCGGGGAAATACATTTTTAGAACGGTTTGATTCTGCAAACAAATGTGAGGAGAAAATATCCAGGGTCATAATATTGTCAATTATTTCTTCGAGCACAGTGTACAGCGGACAGTGTTACTGTTATACTTTGAATACTAATTGAATACCATTCATATATACTGATGGATAAGGAACAATGAAAAATATCGGAAAATAAGTTTTAACGTCAGTACATTTGAAATAGCCCACACAGATATTCAACACATGTCAGAATTAAGAGTTGAGATGTGTCTGTAATGTGGTCATTGTTTCCACTGCGTCTTTGGTAGACAGGCTGGGAACCCATGATAGCATCTTACTTGACTGTAAAAGTGTTCTCGTATTCATCTCCATCAGTATATAATCATAAATAAAAGCAACAAAACCCTTTTTATCTTCATAACAAATCTCTGCCAAAAGTTGAGGCGATTGTACGCTTCCGATCATATCGTAAATATGTTTTTGTGAATCACTATCGACTAGTGATGACAACAGACACAATTCTTTAATATGACATTAGTCATCAGTCATGAGACTTAAATGCCTTTATAGTTATATAATTACAGTTAAAGGTCATGGTAGATACTTCATTTCTGGTCATGGCATGTGACTTTAGGCTGGTAGTGATCAGATGGGATTAAGATACAGAATAGACTCTATCCGCCTGTATCCCACTGTAAACCAAGCAGGAATGGCTTACCTCGTACAGGATGGGCGAGATGAGTAGCCCGCCGCCCCACAGGAACTGTTCAAAGTTGGTGGACACATTCTTTTCATATGGAAACCTCAAATACAATAATAACAAAAATGATTTACCGATTAAAGTGGCCCTACATGTAGCGCACAGCTGGAAAGGAGTTGAAATGATATGATTCGGTTGATCTATGAATTAACCACCGACAAATCTCTGCCACAACATTGTTTTTGAAGAAATGGAAACCTGATGTGGATACAATCTATCTTCTTTATAGTAAAGAAGAACTTTACTGGTTACAATTGTTTTCAATCCCTCAATATGTGATGGCATATCTTTGGATAGTTAACATGTTGTGGTATTTGTATGTCTTTGAAGACTACGGTTTTGGAAGCAATACATTTACAAACACATCAAGATCGTTCACCCAAGCTGCCAGAACAGTGTAGTCCACTCACTCCAGGGCAAGGGACCTGATCACCGGCTCCCCGATCGTGTGGGCGAAGTGGAACAAGTGGTAAAGAAAGGGCAACAGACTGTAGCGAGTTTCCATCGCTTCCCGTGAAACACGGGCAACGTCATCTCCCAAAGCACCAGGATCTTGCTCCTGAAACAAGGACATAACACAGGTAGCATGTAACGCATGACAGAATAGTTTAAGAATCATCAATATTGTAGACAGATTACAACTGGAACAAAGACAAATATAAGGGTTTACTTGCATCTATAGACATTCAGAATAACATTTACGAAACACATGGGGTCTACCCGGTAATTGATTTAGTGAATTCAGTTTCTTTCTTAAAACATTTCTGTTTATGTAGGGTCATAGGAGAATTTCAAAGAGTTTTAAATACATATGTGACACCTACTATATAGTTGAGACCATTGTGGTTGCGACTGAATGTGTAGAATAACGACTAGTTACATGTAAATACATATGTGACACCTACTATATAGTTGAGACCATTGTGGTTGCGACTGAATGTGTAGAAGGCTCCAAGCTGCATCCATCGACTACACAACTCCGCGGTAGTGTTGCCAAAGAAGCCACAGATATCAGCGCCAATCTGAAAGTATCACACATGATGTTGTGAATATGTTGAGTGAAAAACTCAACATCTTAAGTAATTCTCATCGTGCTTCTTAATATCACTTCATGCTGATGGGGTTATTCGTTCCAAATGTTCCAGTGTATTCACTGTGCACTGGGAGGCACATGTTGATGTGATGTGTGGTGAAATAGGTGCCAAAGAATGAAAGAAGTTGCATTCCATACAAACTGTCATGTATTCATGTTCTTCCAACTTCTATATACCTATCAGAGACGTCAATAGAGTAACTAGTTGATAACTCAGCTTGGTATCAAGAAACATTATTCTACATTTGCTCATAAAGAATAACCTACTTGCAACTCAGAAATATGTTACACGGAAATACGGATTATCTGTCCCTCGTCAAGGCGCGGACTTTACACAATTAATTCACTCAGGAAAGATAATACATAATCCGTGGAGGTTATTATCAAATTATACGTTCTTATTATTTCTTGCCCTCAACCTTTGGGTCGCAATATTTATCCGTATCAGTTGCAATACGGCACTATGTTTTTAGTCATTCGTGACACGATACCAATTGGTTGTATTTCAAAATAAGATTTCCATTTTATGTACCTACAAAATACATTATGTCGGGTATAAACCTTTTACTTACGTAAGGTATTCCAAACAGATTGAACTCCAGAATACCTGAAAAGGTACAAGGAATTGATCATGCCTAAAAGAGACCACCAAATCTAACTCCTTATAATTACTGTTAAGGTTCATTGCATTTTGCTCCCCCATTTCGGTAAATGACTTCACACCCAAGGGTGTGAACACCTGCCTAAAATAGAACACTGTGTAGGAACATGTATAATTTCTCATATCTTGTCACCTTCCTAAATAAGCCAAATGTGCTAAAAATAGATGATTTCTTTGTTAAAGGGAAAACTGCACAGATACTTTTTTTTTTTTTTTTGTTTGTTTGTTGTTTAACACCGCACTCAGCAATATGTAAGTTATATGACAGTAGTCTGTAAACAATCAAGTCTGGACCAGACAATCCAGTGATTGACATCATGAGCATCGATCCCCGTACGCAATTGGGATATGATCATGATGACATGCATCAACCAAATCAATGAGTCTGACCACCCGATCCCGATAGTCGCCTCTTACAACAAGCAAAGTCACCTTTTACAGCAAGCATGAGTTGGTGAAGACCTATTCTACCCCTGATCTTCATGGGTCTTCCAGATTCTGAATTGTTCTAATCTATCAACGTGTTGTTGATGTCATATCAGCTATGTCCATAGTTTTGTACTTCATACCTATACATACATCACATGCATTACTGTCAATACTATTAGTACAGATGAACCACTTTGGATTCAGAATTGCCCTTGTCAGTGTTACATAACATATCTGCAATCAACAACTGTTATATTCAGTAATAATCAAAGAATCGTTCTTGGGCAGGTTGGGATGAGATTTATTTTCTGACCTATGATAGATAACCTCATGTCTTCCCAGTCACTTGTGTTGTCCCCCAGCCAGTGTCCAGCGTCCTTGCCGCTACCAGGGAACGTGGACCGGGAGATGACGATACCACGCTTCCCTGTAGCCTTCTGTAGACCTCTGGAATACAACACTGGTGTCATGTTTCTTTGTTTCTGTGTAACGCCCAGCAATATTCCAGCTATATGACGGCGGTCTGTAAAGAATCGAGTCTGGACCAGACAATCCAGTGATTGACATCATGAGCATCGATCCACGCAATTGGGATACGATGACATGGATCAACGAAGTCAGCAAGCCTGACCACCCGATCCCGTCAGTCGCCTCTTACGACAAGCATAGTCGTCATTTACAGCAAGCATGGTTGCTGAGGACCTTTGATAATCCTAACCCGGATCTTCATGGATAACCGGTTTAATGTCTGAAGTTCCATTCTTGGATGACACTGCCGGGTATAGCTGAAATAATTCTTAAAGCGGGGTAAAAGTCATTCAAATATACAATACTACAATGCAGTGTGTTGCAACAACATCCATGACAATATGATTACAAAAGTGCCAAAACAAAACAAAATATTATAAACAAATAATTCCGTTAAAAATAAAGCGATGACACCATGTAAAATGAGCGTCAAAATGAAGTATTACAGTTGTAGGATAAGGTTCCAGCTGTCGAAGTACAGCACTATAAATTGTTATAGTTGGTCGTTTGTTTACGTTGTTATACGTTTTCCACCCACCTGAGTGTCGGTTCGGTCTGGCTCCACCCATACAGACTGTGTACGTCATAGTGCCTGAACTGGTCCGCATCCCCTTGTACAGTAGACAGACAGATTGTCTTGTCAGACAGGCGGGCCTTCACAGTCCCGTCATGGCCATAGGCCGCTCCTGTGTCAGGACAAAGGTGAGATGAGGTGAAATGGAGTGTAACGGCGCGTCCAAGATTATTGTACTTATATAGTGTCGTGCGTGCGTGCGTGCGTGCGTGCGTGTACCAGTACGGACTGTTGCTGATTTATAGTGCTAGCACACTGAGATACCATGCCATTACTAATATCATTCGGTGATGATGAGTGGCGATTTAACTTTTCACGGTGGACCGGTATTACCGCGCGAATGAATGGAAACTGATTATAACCTCCGAATCAAATGCATGTGTATCGGTTGGGACTCCCAGAAATTATACTTCCGTTGTGTTCTCGCTTTCCAAGAAAAGACTGTTGCAGAGTGACAATCAGATCGTCATATCAGGCGAAAGCGCGAGGTGGGCAAGGGAGCGCCTTTTTAAAGCCAATGATTCTCTCTGATGTAATGAAGTATTTCCGTGTGAGCTTTATCACTTAACATGTGTTTGAAACACCGTAAAAATGTCCTTACGTGTTCTGTAGGGTGGATCGTCATACTTGTTGGTGGGACATTTCGTACTCCAATAGGGAGTTGCGTCTTCCGGCCAGTTAAAGGGGCGCTCTTCATTGGTCCCAAAGTTGGCCGGTTCGTTCATGTCCTTGAAGCAAACAACACAGTATATTATCACCCAAAAGTCTACCATGTTATGAGTGAGTGAGTTGGGTTTAACGCCGCTTTAACAGTATTCGAGTTATATCACGACGTGTCAGCTTTATGTGGTAGAAAAGCCCCAGGTCTCAGACGTTTACCACTTCGGTGAAACCCACACGGGTATGGTGCTGACAAACCTAGAAACATAATCGGGGCGAATCGGGATTCGAGCCCACAACCATAGGTCTCTGGCGTGCCTAAGGGACGCACCTCTGCACAGGGAATCGCGGCGCCTTAGACGCGCCCACCCGTTCCTCCCTCTACCATCTTATGAAGAAGATAAATGATTAAAGAAATATTTCAAACGAGAAGATGCATAAGGGTGTCAGATGAAACGTTGTCACTATCAGGCGCTGATTTTGTCAGTAAGATCTGTATAACATGTACAGGAACTGAACATTCAATTTTGTTTTGGGAGGGGTGTCTCGAACGTCTGTTATAGAAAGAATAGAAAACAATTCACTGTTAGGGACCAAACAATTTCTTTCAAGTCACAATTGACTTCAGGGTACAGTTCCACAAAGCGATCTAGCGCTACGGCAGTCGTAAGCCAGTGTTAGTATGGGAGTTACGATCACCTTAGAGATAAGATGGCTTTATGGAATGTGGCCCAGGACGTACAGCCTGTCCTACAAAGACATATTACTTTTTTGTGAAACTTGTGGCTATTTGTCGGTGCTTCCTGGGGCAATTGTTTTTTATTGTTTCTTTGGTTGACCAATTCTAACCCGGATCTTCACGAATATCTGGAGCAAAGTGTTGGCACCATGCGTATATAGTATGTACGTGCACTTACAACCCAGAGGCCATCGAAGGCGAGTCTGCTGTGATGGCTAACAATAAGGTCTGACCAGACTTCTCGTGTGACATTCTTGAAGAAATCCGGAAACACAACCTTGCCTTTTGGCCACACCTAGAAATAATGACTGCATGTTTATTTCTAACATATCACATGTATGTTAAATGGTGCATATTGTGCCAGTTTGAGACAAGTTTCCAATCTTCAATGGCTACAACTGTATATAGATATGATAACTTAAGCAACGGAAACAAATAGCTAGGATAACTTTGGCAGTGGAAACAAATAACTGTGATAACTTAAGCAGCGGAAACAAATATCTGGGATAACTTTGGCAGTGGAAACAAATAACTGTGATAACTTAAGCAAAGGAAACAAATAGCTAGGGTAACTTTGGCAGCGGAAACAAATAACTAGAATAACTTAAGCAACGGAAACAAATAACTAGAATAACTTTGGCAGCGGAAACAAATAACTAGAATAACTTTGGCAGCGGAAACAAATAACTAGAATAACTTTGGCAGCGGAATCAAATAACTAGAATAACTTAAGCAGCGGAAACAAATATCTGGGATAACTTTGGCAGCGGAAACAAATAACAAGGATAACTTAAGCAAAGGAAACAAATAGCTAGGGTAACTTTGGCAGCGGAAACAAATAACTAGAATAACTTAAGCAACGGAAACAAATAACTAGAATAACTTTGGCAGCGGAAACAAATAACTAGAATAACTTTGGCAGCGGAAACAAATAACTAGAATAACTTTGGCAGCGGAATCAAATAACTAGAATAACTTAAGCAGCGGAAACAAATATCTGGGATAACTTTGGCAGCGGAAACAAATAACAAGGATAACTTAAGCAAAGGAAACAAATTCTGACCACAAAATGTTTCAGAAAACTCGTTACTCATTACTCATTACTCATTACTCATCATCATCATCATCATCATCATCATACACACATATCCAAGTATGGCGTTTGTTTCATCCTTGCTGTCATCCGGGGCATTGTACTCTGAAGGCCACTTGATATTGGCACGGGCCGCCTTCATATTCTCGTAGGGCTGGTAGTTGGTCTCATTGCTGATCAAGCAGGGATCCTGTGAAAGTTGGATATGTAGAGAGTCAAACACATGTTTATACCTGATACTGCCTGTAGATCAACAAGCTGGTCGGTGAACTGTCAACCTTTTTCACGCACTGCGTTTCTGGATTAAGAGGGAATTTTACGTCTCTTTTAGCACTATTCTAGACATATTAGGGTGAAGGCCTCTTCCCGGGCAAGCCTGTCCAGAAGACTATATCAAAGCCTAGTTGAAACAAGACTTTGATAAAAAGGCTAGTGGACGCTCTTGCCTCGGGAAGATGACGTGAAGGGTACAAAGAAGGGCAAGGGATCGATAGCTTGACGAGAAAACGCTTTAACCACCAGGCTACCGCATCCGCGATCTGTGTCTACATCAACGCTTCAAGAATTGGCAGAAATTGGTTGGAAGAATTCACAGAAACTGTTATTGTGTAGTTCATCCCAGTAAAAGGCCTATTTTTAGGGCACCCCTTGTTGCCATACAACTATTGCACCCTTTAATAGTCAGATGGCACAAGGTTATAATAACAATACCTTGTCGACCCGTTTGTTTGCTTTTTTCTGTTTTAATTACGCGGCAGTCAGTAATAGTCCATCCGTATCAGAACGGCCTGTAACGCATGTAGTCTGTGATTGTCCCACGCCATTTGGGCTAACAGACACGTAATCAACCAAATCAACGAGCATTGCCACCCCAATCATCTTGCGAAAAACACAGGTTATAGGGAACTAATGCTGACATTCCCTATGGGGCCTTGTCCATGTCGTGTCTTGTGTTATTGTATGTCATGGTGACAGCACCACATACCAATATAATGATAGTTTTCATGCCCTCCTGTCTCAGCTCGTTGAAGTAGTCGTTCAAGCCGGCGAAGTTGACGTCGTCGACAGTGAAGTCCTTCCGCTCGTCCATGTGGTCAATGTCCGCGTACTGCACATCCTGTAACAGGGTTATGTAACCACGTGTCATCGAATTGGGAAACACACGGTCATCTGATCAAAGAACATGTGTACGGCATTGGTAAAGATTCCATACAAATGATACTGATAACACACCTGATACACACCTAAAAAATACTGTTTGTTTATTTGTTGCATAACGCCGCACTCAGCAATATTCCAGATATATGACGGCGATCTCCAAATAATCGAATCAGGACTTGATCAGGAGCATCGATCCATGCAATTTGGATACGATGACATGCATCAAGCAAGTTAACAAGCCTGTAAACTGTGGTATTTGTCTAATTATTCGCTGGACATATGAATTATCCCACTGAGTATTGAGAGACCACTATTAAAAAAACATTTGCCAGTTTCCCTCTTTTTAATTTAACCACATTACGTATGTTTGTAAACCAACTCGTAAACAATTGTATTGGTAACGATATATTCAAACGAAAATCTCATTGTCATACAATGTATAGTGATATCGTTGCGACAAACTTGATATCAGGATCCGATAAATATGAAATAAGGTCACCTAGAGGAACTACTTTTACTAAGATCCACACACCAATGCAATACATACTTGCTACCGAAACCTATTGCCCAAAGTTCCCCATAATATAATGTCAAGGTTTATCGATGTGTGAATACGAAACAAACATGGCTGCACTTATTTGCCACATGTTGCTTCGTATTCCCACACGGTTTCTTAAGTAACTTCAGTAAATGAAAAGGCTGACTTCAAATTCTAAAATATGTAGTACGTCCTGGTATTCTCTGGTATGTTATTCAACATCACCCTCTGCTAGTACTTACGTGAGGTATGTAGTACGTCCTGGTATTCTCTGATATGTTATTCAACATCACCCTCTGCTAGTACTTACGTGAGGAATGTAGTACGTCCTGGTATTCTCTGGTATGTTATTCAACATCACCCTCTGCTAGTGCTTACGTGAGGTATGTAGTACGTCCTGGTATTCTCTGGTATGTTATTCAACATCACCCTCTGCTAGTACTTACGTGAGGTATGTAGTACGTCCTGGTATTCTCTGATATGTTATTCAACATCACCCTCTGCTAGTGCTTACGTGAGGTATGTAGTACGTCCTGGTATTCTCTGGTATGTTATTCAACATCACCCTCTGCTAGTACTTACGTGAGGTATGTAGTACGTCCTGGTATTCTCTGGTATGTTATTCAACATCACCCTCTGCTAGTGCTTACGTGAGGTATGTAGTACGTCCTGGTATTCTCTGGTATGTTATTCAACATCACCCTCTGCTAGTACTTACGTGAGGTATGTAGTACGTCCTGGTATTCTCTGATATGTTATTCAACATCACCCTCTGCTAGTGCTTACGTGAGGTATGTAGTACGTCCTGGTATTCTCTGGTATGTTATTCAACATCACCCTCTGCTAGTACTTACGTGAGGTATGTAGTACGTCCTGGTATTCTCTGATATGTTATTCAACATCACCCTCTGCTAGTACTTACGTGAGGTATGTAGTACGTCCTGGTATTCTCTGATATGTTATTCAACATCACCCTCTGCTAGTACTTACGTGAGGTATGTAGTACGTCCTGGTATTCTCTGATATGTTATTCAACATCACCCTCTGCTAGTGCTTACGTGAGGTATGTAGTACGTCCTGGTATTCTCTGGTATGTTATTCAACATCACCCTCTGCTAGTACTTACGTGAGGTATGTAGTACGTCCTGGTATTCTCTGATATGTTATTCAACATCACCCTCTGCTAGTGCTTACGTGAGGTATGTAGTATGTCCTGGTATTCTCTGGTATGTTATTCAACATCACCCTCTGCTAGTACATTCATGAGGTATGTAGTATGTCCGGGTATTCTCTGATATGTTATTCAACATCACCCTCTGCTAGTACTTACGTGAGGTATGTAGTACGTCCTGGTATTCTCTGATATGTTATTCAACATCACCCTCTGCTAGTACTTACGTGAGGTATGTAGTACGTCCTGGTATTCTCTGATATGTTATTCAACATCACCCTCTGCTAGTACTTACGTGAGGTATGTAGTACGTCCTGGTATTCTCTGATATGTTATTCAACATCACCCTCTGCTAGTGCTTACGTGAGGTATGTAGTACGTCCTGGTATTCTCTGGTATGTTATTCAACATCACCCTCTGCTAGTACTTACGTGAGGTATGTAGTACGTCCTGGTATTCTCTGATATGTTATTCAACATCACCCTCTGCTAGTGCTTACGTGAGGTATGTAGTATGTCCTGGTATTCTCTGGTATGTTATTCAACATCACCCTCTGCTAGTACATTCATGAGGTATGTAGTATGTCCGGGTATTCTCTGATATGTTATTCAACATCACCCTCTGCTAGTACTTACGTGAGGTATGTAGTACGTCCTGGTATTCTCTGATATGTTATTCAACATCACCCTCTGCTAGTACTTACGTGAGGTATGTAGTACGTCCTGGTATTCTCTGATATGTTATTCAACATCACCCTCTGCTAGTACTTACGTGAGGTATGTAGTACGTCCTGGTATTCTCTGATATGTTATTCAACATCACCCTCTGCTAGTACTTACGTGAGGTATGTAGTACGTCCTGGTATTCTCTGATATGTTATTCAACATCACCCTCTGCTAGTACTTACGTGAGGTATGTAGTACGTCCTGGTATTCTCTGATATGTTATTCAACATCACCCTCTGCTAGTACTTACGTGAGGTATGTAGTACGTCCTGGTATTCTCTGATATGTTATTCAACATCACCCTCTGCTAGTACATTCATGAGGTATGTAGTACGTCCTGGTATTCTCTGATATGTTATTCAACATCACCCTCTGCTAGTACTTACGTGAGGTATGTAGTACGTCCTGGTATTCTCTGATATGTTATTCAACATCACCCTCTGCTAGTGCTTACGTGAGGTATGTAGTATGTCCTGGTATTCTCTGGTATGTTATTCAACATCACCCTCTGCTAGTACTTACGTGAGGTATGTAGTACGTCCTGGTATTCTCTGGTATGTTATTCAACATCACCCTCTGCTAGTACTTACGTGAGGTATGTAGTACGTCCTGGTATTCTCTGGTATGTTATTCAACATCACCCTCTGCTAGTACATTCATGAGGTATGTAGTACGTCCTGGTATTCTCTGGTATGTTATTCAACATCACCCTCTGCTAGTACTTACGTGAGGAATGTAGTACGTCCGGGTATTCTCTGGTATGTTATTCAACATCACCCTCTGCTAGTACATTCATGAGGTATGTAGTACGTCCTGGTATTCTCTGGTATGTTATTCAACATCACCCTCTGCTAGTACTTACGTGAGGTATGTAGTACGTCCTGGTATTCTCTGGTATGTTATTCAACATCACCCTCTGCTAGTACTTACGTGAGGAATGTAGTACGTCCGGGTATTCTCTGGTATGTTATTCAACATCACCCTCTGCTAGTACTTACGTGAGGTATGTAGTACGTCCTGGTATTCTCTGGTATGTTATTCAACATCACCCTCTGCTAGTACTTACGTGAGGTATGTAGTACGTCCTGGTATTCTCTGGTATGTTATTCAACATCACCCTCTGCTAGTACTTACGTGAGGTATGTAGTATGTCCTGGTATTCTCTGGTATGTTATTCAACATCACCCTCTGCTAGTACATTCATGAGGTATGTAGTACGTCCTGGTATTCTCTGGTATGTTATTCAACATCACCCTCTGCTAGTACTTACGTGAGGTATGTAGTACGTCCTGGTATTCTCTGGTATGTTATTCAACATCACCCTCTGCTAGTACTTACGTGAGGTATGTAGTACGTCCTGGTATTCTCTGGTATGTTATTCAACATCACCCTCTGCTAGTACTTACGTGAGGTATGTAGTACGTCCTGGTATTCTCTGGTATGTTATTCAACATCACCCTCTGCTAGTACATTCATGAGGTATGTAGTACGTCCTGGTATTCTCTGGTATGTTATTCAACATCACCCTCTGCTAGTACTTACGTGAGGAATGTAGTACGTCCGGGTATTCTCTGGTATGTTATTCAACATCACCCTCTGCTAGTACATTCATGAGGTATGTAGTACGTCCTGGTATTCTCTGGTATGTTATTCAACATCACCCTCTGCTAGTACTTACGTGAGGTATGTAGTACGTCCTGGTATTCTCTGGTATGTTATTCAACATCACCCTCTGCTAGTACTTACGTGAGGTATGTAGTACGTCCTGGTATTCTCTGGTATGTTATTCAACATCACCCTCTGCTAGTACTTACGTGAGGTATGTAGTACGTCCTGGTATTCTCTGGTATGTTATTCAACATCACCCTCTGCTAGTACTTACGTGAGGTATGTAGTACGTCCTGGTATTCTCTGGTATGTTATTCAACATCACCCTCTGCTAGTACTTACGTGAGGTATGTAGTACGTCCTGGTATTCTCTGGTATGTTATTCAACATCACCCTCTGCTAGTACATTCATGAGGTATGTAGTACGTCCTGGTATTCTCTGATATGTTATTCAACATCACCCTCTGCTAGTACTTACGTGAGGTATGTAGTACGTCCTGGTATTCTCTGATATGTTATTCAACATCACCCTCTGCTAGTACTTACGTGAGGTATGTAGTATGTCCTGGTATTCTCTGGTATGTTATTCAACATCACCCTCTGCTAGTACTTACGTGAGGTATGTAGTACGTCCTGGTATTCTCTGGTATGTTATTCAACATCACCCTCTGCTAGTACTTACGTGAGGTATGTAGTACGTCCTGGTATTCTCTGGTATGTTATTCAACATCACCCTCTGCTAGTACTTACGTGAGGTATGTAGTATGTCCTGGTATTCTCTGGTATGTTATTCAACATCACCCTCTGCTAGTACTTACGTGAGGTATGTAGTACGTCCTGGTATTCTCTGGTATGTTATTCAACATCACCCTCTGCTAGTGCTTACGTGAGGTATGTAGTATGTCCTGGTATTCTCTGGTATGTTATTCAACATCACCCTCTGCTAGTACATTCATGAGGTATGTAGTACGTCCTGGTATTCTCTGATATGTTATTCAACATCACCCTCTGCTAGTACTTACGTGAGGTATGTAGTACGTCCTGGTATTCTCTGGTATGTTATTCAACATCACCCTCTGCTAGTACTTACGTGAGGTATGTAGTATGTCCTGGTATTCTCTGGTATGTTATTCAACATCACCCTCTGCTAGTACATTCATGAGGTATGTAGTACGTCCTGGTATTCTCTGATATGTTATTCAACATCACCCTCTGCTAGTACTTACGTGAGGTATGTAGTACGTCCTGGTATTCTCTGGTATGTTATTCAACATCACCCTCTGCTAGTACTTACGTGAGGTATGTAGTACGTCCTGGTATTCTCTGGTATGTTATTCAACATCACCCTCTGCTAGTACTTACGTGAGGTATGTAGTACGTCCTGGTATTCTCTGGTATGTTATTCAACATCACCCTCTGCTAGTGCTTACGTGAGGAATGTTGTACCTCCGGGTATTCTCTGATATGTTATTCAACATCACCCTCTGCTAGTACTTACGTGAGGTATGTAGTACGTCCTGGTATTCTCTGGTATGTTATTCAACATCACCCTCTGCTAGTACATTCATGAGGTATGTAGTACGTCCTGGTATTCTCTGATATGTTATTCAACATCACCCTCTGCTAGTACTTACGTGAGGTATGTAGTACGTCCTGGTATTCTCTGGTATGTTATTCAACATCACCCTCTGCTAGTACTTACGTGAGGTATGTAGTACGTCCTGGTATTCTCTGGT
This sequence comes from Haliotis rufescens, assembly GCF_023055435.1. Taxonomy (NCBI): domain Eukaryota; kingdom Metazoa; phylum Mollusca; class Gastropoda; order Lepetellida; family Haliotidae; genus Haliotis; species Haliotis rufescens. Next base: position 76,478,711 of record NW_025963890.1, on the reverse strand, counting down.
ATGTTATTCAACATCACCCTCTGCTAGTACATTCATGAGGTATGTAGTACGTCCTGGTATTCTCTGGTATGTTATTCAACATCACCCTCTGCTAGTACTTACGTGAGGAATGTAGTACGTCCGGGTATTCTCTGGTATGTTATTCAACATCACCCTCTGCTAGTACTTACGTGAGGAATGTAGTACGTCCGGGTATTCTCTGGTATGTTATTCAACATCACCCTCTGCTAGTACTTACGTGAGGAATGTAGTACGTCCGGGTATTCTCTGGTATGTTATTCAACATCACCCTCTGCTAGTACTTACGTGAGGAATGTAGTACGTCCTGGTATTCTCTGGTATGTTATTCAACATCACCCTCTGCTAGTACTTACGTGAGGAATGTAGTACGTCCTGGTATTCTCTGGTATGTTATTCAACATCACCCTCTGCTAGTACTTACGTGAGGTATGTAGTACGTCCTGGTATTCTCTGATATGTTATTCAACATCACCCTCTGCTAGTACTTACGTGAGGAATGTTGTACCTCCGGGTATTCTCCACGGCTTTCTTGAGATTAGCGATGTTATTGTAACCATAGCGAGACAGCTGGAACCCCAGAGCCCAGTATGGGGGCATGAAGGGGCGGCCGATGACCTGTGGTAGAGAGCAATCCGTTTTGGATTTTTAGTTATTTATGAATCATGACCAAAGTCATTATTCTTAACGATTCCTCTACGAAATGTTCACCTAACAAGGCGTCGATAAAACGTTTTCTCCAGAGGGGTAAAGTACCTAAACTACTTCATCAACCCATATCAACATTATGCGGGTGAACGACTCGGATGGGGCTCGTGCATGTAGACTGATTCCATACTAACAAGGTTCACTGTACGAGGGCTGATCAAAAGGGTCTAAGCCTAACAAACAAACCAACAATTGTGAAAGTGTTTTTAATGTTATTTTTCAACATAATCTGCCTCCTTTTCAATACGCCTCTCATATCGATAGTGAACATTTTCAATTCAATTTAGGAAGAGGTTTTCTGAAGGCACCCTGGAAAACCCATTCACGGCAGCTTTGGGGTCATCGTTGTCGTCATGGCGCTTTCAAGAAAAGTGTTCTTTCAGTTTAGGAAACAGGTGGAAATCACTTGGTGCCAGGTCTGGCGAGTATGGCATGTGAGGAAGCACTTCGAATCAACAAGGATCACACCCTTTGCATCCCAGAATACAGTAGCCATAACTTTCCTCACTGACCTTGAAGACTTGAGTTTCCCTGGTGCCAAAGAAGTGGAATGGTGCCAATCCATGGCTTGACTTTTGATTCGGGATCATGTTGGTAGACCCATGTTTCATCACCCGTTACTAATCTCTTTTTGAATATGACGAAATCATCCTCAATTAGGTCTACATTTTCTCCGGCAATGTCACTTCTTTTTTCCTTATAATCAGAATTTAGAATTTCTGGCACCAAACGAGCAGATATCTTATTCATCTGTAAATGTTAAGGAATAATAGTTTCAATGGATTCATGGCTTAGACCTGTGTCTTATTCAAGTTCTGCAATGGTAATACGCCTATCTGACAGTATAGATATCTCCTTGACTGAATCTTCATTGATGGATGTTGAGGGACGTCCAGACCTAGGGTCATCATCAAGGCATGTCTCCCAGGCTTAAACATAGCTGCCCAAGGTTTAACAGTGGAATAGCTAGGGCACGTATCCCCATACAGTTGTGACTTGCGGTCATGGATTTCTTGGGAGTACTTTTCTCTAAAGTCAAAAACTTGATGACTGCTCGGTATTCTTCTGTTCCATTTCTGTGTCCATTTGGACCCCTATCACGTTCAACTGGCTGTCATTGATGTACAAACCCCATCAACAGACCAAATACGCTTGCAATGAACGACTCAAACAATGTACTGCATTGCCTAGTTCACTTTGTTATGGCCCATACTTGAAAATTAGTCAGGCCTAGAAATGTTTGACCAGCCCTCGTACAAGCTATATGCCAGTAACCTAACCGACTGTCTGCGTTAGCCTTACCTGTGTGTACTGCTGGACCGCGTTGTTGGCCGTGCTCCCCATGAACACATAGAAGTCCAGAATGCCGCCAGTCGTGCGATACGTCAGACTGGGCGACTCAGTGAAGGAGTACTCTGTGTTAATAAATCTTTCAACAAATCATAGAATTTGAACAGAACATTTTAGACCATTAGGAGTGAGCTCTATTACAAAGTCCCATTCGACCTTACCTGAAAAGAGGTACACCTGCCGTCCGAAGATACAGCCCCACCATTAGTAATTAGTTTTTTCGGACATTTTTTTATCTGAATGGAGGAGACGAATATTTATCCACAAAACATTTATTTCCAGCATCCAGCATAGGTGAATTCGAGTCAGTGAATACTGGTTTTACGTCGCTTTTGGCAATATTCCAGCAATATCACGGCGGGGGACTCCAGAAATGGGCTTCACACATTGTACCCATCTCGGGAATCGAACCCGGGTCTTCGGCGTGACGAGCGAACGCTTTAACCACTAGGCTACCCGACTGTCCCCTAGCATAGGTGAAAGACGCATGCAACGAAAAAATGTTGTTGTTGCAAAACCTGACACAAATTTATTCCACTGTGTTCTAGAAAAAAATTATTTATCTGACAACCCCAAGCTCGTGTCTCCCCTTCCTCCACAAATATGGAATGGTCGATCTCAAAGGCGGCGCTAATTTTGTCAATTGGAATATTACTGAAAGAGTAGGATGACGTACAAATTGCATGCATATACAGTGACGTGTCTCCCTGTGACAGGAAGTGACGTACCTTGAGCATTGCTGTTGAGCAAGAGGACGCCATGAGAGTTACCGTCGTCATCCTCCACGCAGATGTAAAAGGGGTGGACGCCGTACAGATTGGACTGGGGCAACACAAGAATAAATCAGACGCGGTGCATCACGGGACATGGGTAAGTCAGATTAGGTGCATGGATTAATCAGATGCGGTGCATCAAAGGACATGGGTAAATCAGATCAGGTGCTTGGATAATTCCGATGCGGTGCATCACGGGAAAAGGGTAAATCAGATTAGGTGCATGGATATATCAGATGCGGTGCAATACGGGACAGGGATAAATCAGATTAGGTGCATGGATAAATCACATGCGGTGCATCAAAGGACATGGGTAAATCAGATTAGGTGCGTGGATAATTCCTATGCGGTGCATCACGGGACAAGGGTAAATCAGATCAGGTGCGTGGACAATTCCGATGCGGTGCATCACGGGATATGGGTAAATCAGATCAGGTGCTTGGATAATTCAGATGCGGTGCAATACGGGACAGGGATAAATCAGATTAGGTGCATGGATAAATCAGATGCGGTGCATCAAAGGACATGGGTAAATCAGATTAGGTGCGTGGATAATTCAGACGTGGTGCATCACGGGACATGGGTAAGTCAGATTAGGTGCATGGATAAATCAGATGCGGTGCATCAAAGGACATGGGTAAATCAGATCAGGTGCGTGGACAATTCCGATGCGGTGTATCACGGGACATGGGTAAATCAGATCAGGTGCGTGGACAATTCCGATGCGGTGCATCACGGGACATGGGTAAATCAGATAAGGTGCTTGGATAATTCAGATGCGGTGCAATACGGGACAGGGATAAATCAGATTAGGTGCATGGATAAATCAGATGTGGTGCATCAAAGGACATGGGTAAATCAGATTAGGTGCGTGGATAATTCAGACGTGGTGCATCACGGGACATGGGTAAGTCAGATTAGGTGCATGGATAAATCAGATGCGGTGCATCAAAGGACATGGGTAAATCAGATCAGGTGCGTGGACAATTCCGATGCGGTGTATCACGGGACATGGGTAAATCAGATTAGGTGCATGGATATATCAGATGCGGTGCAATACGGGACAGGGATAAATCAGATTAGGTGCATGGATAATTTAGATGCGGTGCATCAAAGGACATGGGTAAATCAGATCAGGTGCATGGATAATTCAGATGCGGTGCATCGCGGGACAAGGGTAAATCAGATTAGGTGCATGGATAAATCAGATGCGGTGCAATACGGGACAGGGATAAATCAGATTAGGTGCGTGGATAATTCAGATGCGGTGCATCAAAGGACATGGGTAAATCAGATCAGGTGCGTGGACAATTCCGATGCGGTGCATCACGGGAAAAGGGTAAATCAGATTAGGTGCATGGATATATCAGATGTGGTGCAATACGGGACAGGGATAAATCAGATTAGGTGCATGGATATATCAGATGTGGTGCATCAAAGGACATGGGTAAATCAGATTAGGTGCATGGATAATTCCGATCAGGTGCAATACGGGACAGGGATAAATCAGATTTGGTGCATGGATAATTCAGATGCGGTGCAATACGGGACAGGGATAAATAAGATCAGGTGCATGGATAAATCAGATGCGGTGCAATACGGGACAGGGATAAATCAGATTAGGTGCATGGATAAATCAGATGCGGTGCAATACGGGACAGGGATAAATCAGATTAGGTGCATGGATAATTCAGATGCGGTGCAATACGGGACAGGGATAAATCAGATTAGGTGCATGGATAAATCAGATGCGGTGCAATACGGGACAGGGATAAATCAGATTAGGTGCATGGATAAATCAGATGTGGTGCATCAAAGGACATGGGTAAATCAGATTAGGTGCATGGATAATTCCGATGTGTGCAATACGGGACAGGAATAAATCAGATTAGGTGCATGGATAATTCAGATGCTGTGCAATACGGGACAGGGATAAATCAGATTAGGTGCATGGACAATTCCGATGCGGTGTATCACGGGACATGGGTAAATCAGATTAGGTGCATGGATATATCAGATGCGGTGCAATACGGGACAGGGATAAATCAGATCAGGTGCATGGATAAATCAGATGCGGTGCAATACGGGACAGGGATAAATCAGATTAGGTGCATGGATAATTCAGATGCGGTGCAATACGGGACAGGGATCAATCAGATTAGGTGCATGGATAAATCAGATGCGGTGCACTACGGGACAGGGATAAATCAGATTAGGTGCATGGATAATTCAGATCAGGTGCAATACGGGACAGGGATAAATCAGATTAGGTGCATGGATAAATCAGATGCGGTGCACTACGGGACAGGGATAAATCAGATTAGGTGCATGGATAATTCAGATGCGGTGCATCAAAGGACATGGGTAAATCAGATTAGGTGCGTGGACAATTCCGATGCGGTGCATCAAGGGACATGGGTAAGTCAGATCAGGTGCATGGATAATTCAGATGCGGTGCAATACGGGACAGGGATAAATCAGATTAGGTGCATGGATAAATCACATGCGGTGCAATACGGGACAGGGATAAATCAGATTAGGTGCATGGATAATTCAGATGCGGTGCAATACGGGACAGGGATAAATCAGATCAGGTGCATGGATAAATCAGATGCGGTGCAATACGGGACAGGGATAAATCAGATTAGGTGCATGGATTAATCAGATGCGGTGCAATACGGGACAGGGATAAATCAGATTAGGTGCATGGATATATCAGATGCGGTGCAATACGGGACAGGGATAAATCAGATCAGGTGCATGGATAAATCAGATGCGGTGCAATACGGGACAGGGATAAATCAGATTAGGTGCATGGATAATTCAGATGCGGTGCAATACGGGACAGGGATAAATCAGATTAGGTGCATGGATAAATCAGATGCGGTGCACTACGGGACAGGGATAAATCAGATTAGGTGCATGGATATATCAGATGCGGTGCAATACGGGACAGGGATAAATCAGATTAGGTGCATGGATAAATCAGATGTGGTGCATCAAAGGACATGGGTAAATCAGATTAGGTGCGTGGATAATTCAGACGCGGTGCATCACGGGACATGGGTAAGTCAGATTAGGTGCATGGATAAATCAGATGCGGTGCATCAAAGGACATGGGTAAATCAGATCAGGTGCGTGGACAATTCCGATGCGGTGTATCACGGGACATGGGTAAATCAGATTAGGTGCATGGATATATCAGATGTGGTGCATCAAAGGACATGGGTAAATCAGATTAGGTGCATGGATAATTCCGATCAGGTGCAATACGGGACAGGGATAAATCAGATTTGGTGCATGGATAATTCAGATGCGGTGCAATACGGGACAGGGATAAATAAGATCAGGTGCATGGATAAATCAGATGCGGTGCAATACGGGACAGGGATAAATCAGATTAGGTGCATGGATAAATCAGATGCGGTGCAATACGGGACAGGGATAAATCAGATTAGGTGCATGGATAATTCAGATGCGGTGCAATACGGGACAGGGATAAATCAGATTAGGTGCATGGATAAATCAGATGCGGTGCAATACGGGACAGGGATAAATCAGATTAGGTGCATGGATAAATCAGATGTGGTGCATCAAAGGACATGGGTAAATCAGATTAGGTGCATGGATAATTCCGATGTGTGCAATACGGGACAGGAATAAATCAGATTAGGTGCATGGATAATTCAGATGCTGTGCAATACGGGACAGGGATAAATCAGATTAGGTGCATGGACAATTCCGATGCGGTGTATCACGGGACATGGGTAAATCAGATTAGGTGCATGGATATATCAGATGCGGTGCAATACGGGACAGGGATAAATCAGATTAGGTGCATGGATAATTCAGATGCGGTGCAATACGGGACAGGGATCAATCAGATTAGGTGCATGGATAAATCAGATGCGGTGCACTACGGGACAGGGATAAATCAGATTAGGTGCATGGATAATTCAGATCAGGTGCAATACGGGACAGGGATAAATCAGATTAGGTGCATGGATAAATCAGATGCGGTGCACTACGGGACAGGGATAAATCAGATTAGGTGCATGGATAATTCAGATGCGGTGCATCAAAGGACATGGGTAAATCAGATTAGGTGCGTGGACAATTCCGATGCGGTGCATCAAGGGACATGGGTAAGTCAGATCAGGTGCATGGATAATTCAGATGCGGTGCAATACGGGACAGGGATAAATCAGATTAGGTGCATGGATAAATCACATGCGGTGCAATACGGGACAGGGATAAATCAGATTAGGTGCATGGATAATTCAGATGCGGTGCAATACGGGACAGGGATAAATCAGATCAGGTGCATGGATATATCAGATGCGGTGCAATACGGGACAGGGATAAATCAGATTAGGTGCATGGATTAATCAGATGCGGTGCAATACGGGACAGGGATAAATCAGATTAGGTGCATGGATAATTCAGATGCGGTGCAATACGGGACAGGGATAAATCAGATTAGGTGCATGGATAAATCAGATGCGGTGCAATACGGGACAGGGATAAATCAGATTAGGTGCATGGATAAATCAGATGTGGTGCATCAAAGGACATGGGTAAATCAGATCAGGTGCATGGATAATTCAGATGCTGTGCAATACGGGACAGGGATAAATCAGATTAGGTGCATGGACAATTCCGATGCGGTGTATCACGGGACACCGGTAAATCAGATTAGGTGCATGGATATATCAGATGCGGTGCAATACGGGACAGGGATAAATCAGATCAGGTGCATGGATAAATCAGATGCGGTGCAATACGGGACAGGGATAAATCAGATTAGGTGCATGGATAATTCAGATGCGGTGCAATACGGGACAGGGATAAATCAGATTAGGTGCATGGATAAATCAGATGCGGTGCACTACGGGACAGGGATAAATCAGATTAGGTGCATGGATAATTCAGATGCGGTGCAATACGGGACAGGGATAAATCAGATTAGGTGCATGGATAATTCAGATGCGGTGCAATACGGTACAGGGATTAATCAGATTAGGTGCATGGATAATTCAGATGCGGTGCAATACGGGACAGGGATAAATCAGATTAGGTGCGTGGATAAATCAGATGCGGTGCAATACGGGACAGGGATAAATCAGATTAGGTGCATGGATAATTCCGATCAGGTGCAATACGGGACAGGGATAAATCAGATTAGGTGCATGGATAATTCAGATGCGGTGCAATACGGGACAGGGATAAATCAGATTAGGTGCATGGATAAATCAGATGCGGTGCACTACGGGACAGGGATAAATCAGATTAGGTGCATGGATAATTCCGATCAGGTGCAATACGGGACAGGGATAAATCAGATTAGGTGCATGGATAATTCAGATGCGGTGCAATACGGGACAGGGATAAATCAGATTAGGTGCGTGGATAATTCAGATGCGGTGCATCACGGGACAGGGATAAATCAGACAATGAGTAAGTCAGATGTGGTACAACACTCGACAAAGATAAGTGCCCGCACACACCATAAAGTTGAACTGGACTTGTATAGAACGCGCCTTGAATAAATAGGATAGCTTCATTTTATTTTTATTAAGCAAATAAATCAGATATTTTTAGCGAATTTTAACAGAACAATGATTACGAAAATTTTAATATGGAAAACATTTTTGCGAATCATTTACTGACTCATGGCTTACTGATAACAAGAAACACAATGCAAAACGTACTGTCTGCCAAGGAGGCTGATCACGTGACCACATCGGCCATGTTTTGGTGAGGTCATGTTTGAAGGACTTGTGCTGGTTCTCGCCTAGTCCATACACTTTGTCCGACGGGAGGCGCGTGGCGATCTGCAGAAACTGGTCCGAGAACGTCAATCCCCCGACACCCGTGTCCCAGCTGAGGAATAGTAGATACAACAGTGATATTGGCGACGATATAAGCACACCGCTTGAAAAGAGTACTGTGAATCCGGACCTTATTTGGCTGGACACCTAATATTGTGGACGAGTATAGACGGGATGGAATATATGTCTGTTTGTGTATGCATAAGAAGTAAATGTTTACATTACAGTTGTGTGTTTTGTTCTGTTGATTATATATCAAATTTACTTCATACATGATGCATGAAGTGAGTGAGTGAGTGAGTGAGTGAGTGAGTGAGTGAGTGAGTATGGTTTTACGCCGCTTTTAGCAATACTCCGGCGGGGAACAACGGAAATTGGCTTCACACATTGTACCCATGTCGGGATTCGAATGATGCATGAAGCGAGAACATGCTAATATGTAGTCAGTGTATATCTGATTGAATCGACTTAAAATGATCGTAATACCAGTTCCCTTTGAATAAGACTTCACTGAATGCATGATATATTCTCCATAAAACTAGAGGCGAGGTAGCCAAGTAGTTAAGGTGTTCGCCCGTCACCCGACGGCCCGGGTTCGACTCCCTACACGGGTAAACTTACTGAAGCCCATTGTTAATTTCCCGTGTTGTATTAATGTGGAACATTGCAGGTAAAAAACCAAAATCACTCACTCACTCTCAACAAAGCTGACGCGTCGATGTTGACTGATACACAATGTCAAGGTGTTATATGGGAGGGTGATATATTGTTAAACAATGATTGAAACTGTATTACATTGTCTCTGTTGAGATTCAGTAGAGTGAGTGAGTTGGGTTTAACACCGCTTTTAACAGTATTCCAGTTATATCATGGCGTGTCAGCTTAATGTGGGGGGACAGCCCGAAGTGTTACCACTTCGGTGAAACCCACGAGCACGGGTATGGTGCTGACAAACCTAGAAACATAATCGGGATTCGAACCCACAATCATAGGTTTCTGGCGTGCCCAAGGGACGCAAGTCTGCACAGCGAATAGCGGCGCCTTAGACGACTGGGCCACCCGTGCCCCCGAGATTCAGTAGAAGTCCGTTGCATTGTATTTGAACAATGCCTTGTTATCAAGAATATAGTACTATTTAATGTAAGCAGTGGTGAGGAAGTTACTATATTTAGATGCTGGTGTGATGTGTAAACTTCCGGAACAGAGTGGACTGTTTGGGAGAGTTAGGGAAAATTCAGGAAGGTTTTGGGGGGTTATATAAGAGAACGAAGGCATCATCTCTGACACATTGCATCACATATATTCATCTGAATATAAAGCAAGACCAGCTTTCGTGTGAAGATCACTTATCACCCTGGAATTCTAGCCTAGGCCCACTTTTGAAGCTTGACCACTGTCGCCGCTGTGTGAATATATTATTATCACCACTGTATTTCTATGTTTGATCCTGACCACTGCCATCATATTATATACTGCCATTGAATATTGTACTTCCACAATGTGCACTGTCATTGTCATTGCTGTGCAGTAATTGATTTGTAAACCTAGTGAATTTTGTAATACATTTGTTTATTGTATACTGTACAAAGGTCGCTGACTCACATGACTTTGCCTGTCGCCTTCCTGGTGACTTGGAAGGCGAAGGTATCTCTGTTTGTGATGACCACGTTGTACTTGGCGTCTGACGCCTTGGTGGACCCCAGGTTGAGCTTCATCGGGACCTTGTAGCGGGAAGAGTTTGGGTCATCGATCTGATAAAACGGAAGTATATACATATATATAACCCGTAGCCATTGAGTTCCTGTCACTTGGGATATATGACTCGTGAAGATCCGGGGTAGAATATGTCTGAAACAACCCGTGCTTGCCATGAAAGGCGACTATGCTTGTCGTAAGAAACGAGTAACTGGATCGGGTGGTCAGGCTCGCTGTCTTGGCTGAGGCATATCATCGTATCTTGATTGCGTGGATCGATGTTCATGACTCCAGATGTTCTGGTCCAGATTCGATTATGTTTCAGACCTCCGCCATATAGGTGGAATATTGCTGAGTGCGGCGATAAACAAACAAACAAACCAACAAACAGACATGAGGTATATGGTATTGGTTTGGAACAAAAGGAACATCTTTAATATGATGAGTTCGCTCGTCACGCCGAAGACCCCCCGACATAGGTACAATGTGTGAAGACCATTTCGGGTGTCCTCCGCCGTGATATTGCTGGAATATTGCTAAAAGCGGCGTAAAACCATACTTACTCACTAATATGATGGACTCGAATTCACAGTTGTGAGTGAGTGAATGAGCTTGGGTTAACGCCGCTTTGAACAGTATTCCAGTTATATCATGGCGTGTCAGCTTAATGTGGGAGGAAGTCCGATGTGATAAGGCCTTAGACGTTTACCATGAGCACGTATGTCCCCGCATTCACTGAAAGCATTGTAAATATTATTTCTTTTGTTCAGCGCCGCAACAGCAATATTTCAGTGTGGTATTGCGAAACGGTCTGGTGCTGAACGGGCCCCAGGTAGTAAGATACTAATATGTAGATAGTATATCCTTGATAACTAAAGGTACGTTTGGACATAAAATCAACTTTGTAACCGAACCTAACCATATATATATAACTTACACACTGTAAACGTACGAAGACATGTCAGGGGGCTTGTGTCGGTAACTCTGTTCAAATCAAACCCACCACCGCCCCGTGTCGACACGAGGGGTTGTTTGAGTAGCGATAACCCATCGCATGAAAAACAACGTCACTTATGACTGTCACGTCGGGTAAACAGATTGGCGGATTTCGGTGCTGATTTGGGTCACAAGCATACATATCGAGTATAGTCTATTGCCAAAGTTATTGTGGGTTAATGCGAAACCACAGCTTGCAATTGCTACTCAGCACAATAAATGTTCCCGAGTAATATCTACACATAGCTGGCATTCCCCGACATGACGATGTCGACAGATAGGGTGAACGTGTAAATCTACGTAACAGCTGTGTACGGCAGTACGTGCAAATTGTTTTGTATTTTACCTATGTTTTGAATGAGGTGAGGTGAAATGGGGTTTATCGTCGCGTTCAAGATTATTTCAGTCATATAGCGGTGAATGAGTATGGTTTTACGCCGCTTTTAGCAATATCAAGCCAGGGGGCACAATTAAGAAATGGCCTTCACACATTGTACCCATGGGGGCGTGACGAGCGAACGCTTTAACCACTATGCTACGCCACCGCCGCAGTCATACAGCAACGTGGGGGCGGCATGATGTGGGGTGACAAGCAGGGTACCACCTTGTAACGTGGTTTGGTGTAAAGCGGCCAGGAGAACGAACTCCAGACCTTCCGCTCTCCGGGCAGACGCTCTACCCACTACACCATTGAAACGGATAGTTTTGAGCGAATTTGAAGCAAGCAAGCATATATAGCCGCATCACAACTTTATTGTGGTCCCATTTTACGCACTCGCTTCTACCGTCATATAGCTGTATGGAATATTGCTGAGTGCGGCGTTACACAAAAAAAAAAAAAACATAATCGAATCTGACTAATCGATTGTTGCGGGCTTGGTGACCGATCCGCACAATCGGGGCACGATGAAACGTATCTTCCCGAGGCAAGGGAGTTATCTAATTTCAAAAGTCCAGTTTCCACTAGTCAGTTAACTCCTTGCCCTTAGGAAGATGGATGACACACAGGCTGTCCCGTCACGCAATGCAGTGACCCGACCCTCGATCAGCTCTTACGAAGGTGTAGGCATAGCGAATTGCGGCGCCTCAGACAATTGGACAACTTAATGACCAATCAATGCTAAAGAGACCACACGCTCTTCCTTAAACAATGTATCGTGAGACTATCGCCTCTAAGATACGAAAGTGAAGGTGCATATGTTGTCATGGTGATATCATTATCAGTAGTTGTTGTATGATGTTGGTCGGCACAGCGACCCTGACTCATAAAGATCCTGCGTTACTTAGGACAAAACATCACACATGGGCCCTGTACTTACTTTATGTGAGGCTTCAACATGTGGGTTATCGGCAGCATCCTGGGACATATATTTCAAGTGCGGGTATATATATTTTTAACTTGGTTTCACGTTATTTAGTGCAGTAACCGTTATTAAGTACCGATCATTGCTATTGGTTCTGCTTTAAGGCATACAATTCTGTTGTTTGACAGGCAGCACAACAACTAATTGACAACTAGGACATGGGGTGTGGAGAGCAGGTCCAGGAAACAATTATTATATTCTGATTGTTGTGTGACCTGATGCAAACTCTAATTATATGACCTGAGGCAAACTCTAATTATATGACCTGATGCAAACTCTAATTATATGACCTGAGGCAAACTCTAATTATATGACCTGAGGCAAACTATATTTATATGACCTGATGCACATATAATTATATGACCTGAGGCAAACTATAATTATATGACCTGATGCATAATATAATTATATGACCTGATGCAAAATATATTTATATGACCTGAGGCAAACTATAATTATATGACCTGATTCAAATATAATTATATGACCTGAGGCAAACTATAATGATATGACCTGATGCAAAATATAATTATATGACCTGATGCAAAATATAATTATATGACCCGAGGCAAACTACAATTTCATATATTTTATTCACCTAAGTGTTCGATTGGTCTCTCAGAAGGCGGTGTCCCCTGACGCTCCTCTGTTATCATGTCGCCTTGTATCAACAAAAGGTTCATCGTGTATATTTATTAACTGTGAAAGTGGTCTAGTGGACAGGGCGTCTGCCCGGAGAGCGAAAGGTCGGTGATTTCGATTCCTGGCCGTGCCATACATAAAGGCGTTATTTGAATGTTACTTGTTGTTTCCCTGCTCGGTATTTAGAGGATAAAACAAGTACTGGTCAGTTAGGAGGCAGTATACTGAGTCTGAGTCGGGTGAATATCTTTAACTGCTGTATGGTATCTCAGTGGACAAGCACTATAAGACATGGGGCACTTGGGTCCTACTTTGTTCGTTTGTTGTTTAACGCAGCACCAAGCAATATTCCAGCTATATGATGGCGATTTGTAAATAAGCGAGTTTGAACCAGAAAATCCAGGGATGATATCATGAACATCGATACACGCATGCATCTACAAAGTCAGCGAGCCTGACCACCCGATCCCGTTAGTCGCCACCTACGGCAAACATGGGTTGCTGATGACCTTTTCTAACCCGGATCTCCACGGGTCGGGTCCTGCTACACCTACGGATCTTTCTACATTCGTCCCCACTCCCTCACGAATGGCCCTCCTGGTGTTAGCGTCACCACATCCACAATCACCGCATTAATTCCGAGAACTCCACACATGCATAAACCCTGTCGGAGTCCCACCACAGATAGAAAATAGTATTTCAAAATACCACTGACAACTTTCCCTGAACGGGAATGTGAGTAGAGAGAATATATCGCACTGAAAGTGCAAAGTCAAATAAACTGTGACAGTGCCGTCCATGATTTACGATTCCAGCTGTGCACGGAGAGTCCGAGCTCTCAATGTAAATAGTAGTCTGGTTGGCATTGACACGAGGGAACTACTTGCTCGCTTGTAAGGAGTTACTAAGCATTATCTCTTGTTTGGTATAGTTTGGCGCTGAGCATGATAGATGTCCTGCAAATACAGGCACTCCGTGTCTGATTTATTTGTTTGTTTGTTGTTTAACGTCGCACTCCAGCTATATGACGGCGGTTTGTAAATAATCGAGTCTGGACCAGACAATCCAGTGATTGACATCGTGAGAATCGACCTATGTAGTTGGGATACGATGACCACGTCAGCGCGCCTGACCATCCGATCCCGTTAATCGCCTCTTACGACAAATATAGTTGCGTTTGACAGCAAGCATTGGTTGCTATTCTACCCGGATCTTCGCGGGTCTAACATTATCTACCTAGAAAACATCAGCAGATATGGCGGCGTGGCGCTCCGGAGGTCCTGCTCACACACATTATCCATATTATGGATGCGTTACATGGATTGTATGTGTTCTTGTTGTTAAATGCTGACTTCAGCAAAATATTTCAGCGATATGACGGCGGCCTGTGTATAATCGAATCCAGACCAGACAATCTGGTGACTGATATTGTGAGCAACTATCCACGTCATCGGGGTACGAAAACACACGTGTGCTATATCAGCCACGTCACGGAGCCTGACCCCCGATCCATTAAGTCGCCTCAGACAAGGGACTAATTCTATCCTCCGGAATCCAATGGGGATATTGTAGTTGATATGTACAAGTATTGTATTTGTTCACGTGCATCGCGGCACACATACAGATATGATATTACTATACGTTCAAACTATCAACCAGTCCTACTTCGTGCGTGAGTAGGATATATGTTTCGACCGCCACTGTGGTCTAGTGTTAGAGCGTCCGCCCGGAGAGCGGAAGGTCTTGGGTTCGATCCCCGGCCGCGTCGTACCAAAAGACGTTATAATAGTACTTGTTACCCTGCCTGGCGCTCGGCATTAAGGGGCTAAAACAAGGACTGGTCAGCTCGGAGTCAGTATACTGTGTCTGAGTAGGGTATTCATGTTAAACTGCGGCATGGTATCTCAGTGGGCAAGCACTTTAAAATCGTCATCAGTCTGGGCTGGAACAAGCAGACACACACACACGTGCATGCACAATCTTGAACGCGACGTTAAACCCCATTTCACCTCACCGGCATTGTTTCAACTGCATCACGACGACGACTACAAAGGAACCGACCAATCCACATTCCGGGTGGGGGCAGCTGGCATTTCGCTTTCAGAATTCCAGAGCGGACCTCATGAACTAACCCGCGCATAGCGGCCCATTCACATAGCTCCCTTGCCTTATTGCCTTGCATATATTCATATTCTGTTGGTTACTCGTCGCGTATGTTGAATGTGGCTTTGTCCCACGTAAATCAGCACGCATGCCCGAAGCAGAGACATGCATATATCAAGCCACCCCATTCATCTGTTGCGGGACAGTCGGAGCAAGCCTACCGACACAGTCATGTCGGAAATGTGCTGGCACAGTTACAGAGACAGTAAACGTGCAATACACAATCTATTAAACACTGACACATTTCAAGGGGTTGAGACAACTCGTCACATCATCTTACACATGGAAATATGGTCAAAAGGGTGAGTGAGTGTGTTTGTTTTAACGACGCTTTGGTTATACTACAACGTGGGGGCACGGGTGGCCCAGTCGTCTAAGGCGCCGCGATCCGCTGTGCAGAGTTGCGTCCCTTGGGCACGCCAGAATCCTACGATTGTGCGTTCGAATCCCGGTTCGCCCCAATTATGTTTCTATGTTTGTCACCACCATACCCGTGCTCGTGGGTTTCACCGAAGTGTTTAACGTCTAAGACCTGCATCACTTCGGGCTTTCCTCCCACGTTAAGCTGTTAAAAGCGGCGTTAAACCCAACTTACTCACTACACTACAACGTGAGTGAGTGAGTTTGGTTTAACGCCGCTTTTAACAGTATTCAAGTGATATCAGCTTAATGTCAGCTTAATGTGGGAGGAAAACCCGAAGTGATGCAGGTCTCAAACCTTTACCACTTCGATGAAACCCACGAGCATGGGTAAGGTGCTGACAAACCAAGAAACAAAATCGGGGCGAACTGGGATTCGAACCCCAAATCATAGGTTTCTGGCGTGCCCAAGGGACGCAACTCTGCACAGCGAATCGCGGCGCCTTAGACGACTGGGCCACCCATGCACCCCTTTACTTCAACGTGTGGAACTGATGTGGAAATGGTAGGCGGCCTTATCTGAGGGTGGCAAGTAGAGATCAACGACACAGTCAGCTGTAGTCCAGCTCCATCATGGCGGCCTGTACAACATGGGTCACTGGTGGGGACGGACGGCATAATCAACGGTCACGTCGTTGAGTGTGTGACTTAGAATTTTAAGTTACATCGGCTGTATTTCAGCCATTCTGTGACAAGCCATGTCGTTGAGCACGACGGCACTCAAACAGTTCGTACATTGTACCCACCCGATCTTCAAATTTGCCATGTATTGCCACAAGATTGGGGTGTTGGAGATCTATTCTGACACTTTACATATGTCATTTTCACAAATCATGTACACACTTGTAAAAACTCAACACCTATTTGCTACTTACCGTGAACCTAAGAATATCATCATGCCGCATTTCTACTTCAAATACAATCGAACTGATGTCCCCTCCGAAAGGGGCTTTCCCCTTCTGTGTCAGGAACGCCTTGAACCCCAGGGGGGTGTCCTCAGTCCCCGTCACCGTATACCCGTACCCCTCCAGAGGGAAGTGGCAGGGGGGTCCCGCCTGACCCGGCCCAGCGTAGATACAGTTCCTGGCCTCACAGCTCTCCCTCGTCACCGACTCAAGACCACTCTCCGCCTCGGGGTAACAGTCCAGACGCTGGGCCTCGGGATTCGTGGGGACCCCTCCTCCTCCTCCTGAATCCTTACTCCCTGAGTCGGTAGGACGGGTGAGATAGTATGCCGTGGGTGCTATAATTGCAACTGCAACCACTATAATAGATAAAATGATGACAATACGCTTTTTGCTGAGATTAGTCATGATGTCTTATAGGCTGACGAGTCACAAGTTTTCACAAGTGTCTTTCAACCCGGAGGAATAAACACGTTCTCTATAAATCTGATTCTGATTCACATGTCTGCACTCCCGTCTGACCCACACCGCCCCGTCTCTCGGTGTATGTAACTGATGTACTTATCACAGGTACACGACAGTGCTGTGAGAGCAGCGACACCTCTATCAGATTCTCCAGTGTAGTTCTCAAGCAGTGCTCCACCGAGTGAAAGCTTGTCGACGTCCCAGGTTGGTTGGTTGGTTGGTTGGTTGTTTAACGCCGCACTCAGCAATATTCCAGCTATATGACGGCGGTCTGTAAATAATCGAGTCTGGACCAGACCGACGTGTCAGGTGAAACAGAGGGTTGTTCTGACAGAGGCTATAGATATAGCCCCCCAAAGACAGGCCCGAACTTTTTTGTAGAAGCACCGTTTCGAGACAAGACTTGAAAGTCGTTCAGGTCAGAATCCAGAGCAAATTTTCACCACGTAACCAGACAGCAACTCGGTAAACTTGAAAGGACGAGGGCGTCAGGTCAGCATAGTAAACGGACACAAGACAAATATTGTACTAGCACGTGTTCACGGGCACATCTCGTTCATTGTTTGTCCTATTATAAACTTTACATGTAACAAAAAGCCACGTTATACGCTGCTTTGGACCCCCTGCATATCTCCCCGGCGTGTCACCTTGACACACATGTTGACACTTGGTAACAGAGAGCTATGTACATGTTGTAAACGTACACAGGTTCGGCGTAGTACTTCCCAGAATAACAACACATTATACACTACTGGAGGATGTTCGCGGGTGACGAGCTGCTTCATAAACAGGATCTGTCGTGCGTCCGTCTCAGCTGACATGAACACACCTTCACTTGTGCCGTAAAGTACCCACAAAATATCCCCGTGCAGAATCCTGGTTAGAACAGATCCCCAGAACCTGTACTGGTCGTGACGATTTGATGGATCGGGTGGACGGGCTAGTTGACTTGCTTGATCACGTGTCACCTTACCCCGACGGTGTTGATCGTCAGCCCCTGGTTTATTTGGTCAAGACTCCATTATTTATAAGTCGTTGTCATACAGTTGGAATATTGCTGAATGCGGCTTTCATCAACAACAAACAAACAAACCCTACAGAATAGACTAGAAGCAGAATCAATATGCATTTCTACCTTTACCCGACAGGCATGTCTAAAGCAAGATAGGCATGACACATACGTACAGAGAAATATTAATTTTTGATTCCACCTGAACTGCAGCTACAGCCACGTACAGCTAAATAGGACTTTTATTAAACTGACCTTCAGGATGACCACAACATTGTGATCATGGGTTAAAATTCGAGATTCAGTCTGATTACGTTTTCAGGTATGTCAGCACCATGCCCGTGTTCGTGGGTTTCACCATAGGGGTAAGTCCCAGAACAGCTTCACTTCGGGCTTTCCTCCCACATCAAACAGACACGCCGTGATATATACATATGAAGAACTTTCATTCTTACCTGCGTTTGTACGGTCTTTCATTATTTGTTTGACGCAGCGCTCAGCAAAGCGCACTATTCCATCTATATGACGGCGGTCTGTAAATAATCGACTCTGGACCAGACAATCCAGTGATTGATATGAGCATCGATCCAGGCTATTGGGATACGATGACGTGAATCAACCAAGTCAGCGAGCCCATTCCCGTCAGTCGCCTTTTACAATAAACATGGGTTGCCGAAGACCTATTCTATCCCGGATCTTCATGGGTCGGTTTTCCATTATTAATGTCGAAGTCCTGCTTGTGCGTTATGCCGATGTCCTGATGTAACGATATCATTTGTTATTCGTTATACCCGAAATATCAAAGGGCTTAACATTAATAAGCAGTGTGACCTATTTAATATGGATACATCTACAATATTTCGAGTCATAAAGAATTATCGTTGTGGTCAGAAATAATAAATTATTCATTTTGTATTTCAGTCATTGACTTAAATGATAGAGATTAATAATTACAATTCACATTTTATTTCTCTTTTAGTACGGCACTTTGTGTTAACTCAATACATTCACCACGGCACAGACACGAGTATGGCGTGCGAGTATGGCGACGCGTGTCATGTTAACCTCATGTGCCGACAGCGCCATACACAGTTCCGCGTTGTATAGTGATACAGATACAACCACTTACGTCAGCCAGCATTGCTGGGGTTCACACACCGTGCATGCCTGTGTGGCTCACGTCAATAGGAAGAAGTGTGTGTCTATTCATAAGCAAGTATTATCCAGCCATTAACAGTGTTCGTGTCGTGTTGTGTTGGAAAGACGCAAGAGGGAAAACTTGATTTACGCTTCAGTGAATAGTCCAAATGTATGACCGCTGCCTGTAGATATGGGAGTCTTGGACTGTCAACTAGTGATTGACATAATGAGCAGCATCCATCGTCATCGGGTACCACTGCACCAAGTCACCGAGCGTGACCATACGTTTCAAAATAGCCGATTCTTACAAGCATAGATTGTAATTTTTTGGGGACCTATTCTGGATCATTCTGCAGGGTGAAAAACGTCTGAGCGGGTCATATTTTATATTTTGTTTCTGATATCAATTCTGATTCAGAATGACGAATAATTTACGTTGGGTAACCAATCTACTTCTTTTTTGAAAAAATAAATAAATGGAGTAGTATGTAAGGTTCCTTTCCATGTAATATTTGTTCGTTTGTTTGTTGTTTAACGCTGCACTCTGCAATATTCCAGCTATATGACGGCGGTCTGTAAATAATCGAGTCTGGACCAGACAATCCAGTGATTGATATCATGAGCATCGATCTACTCAATTGGGATCGATGACATGCATCAACCAAGTCTGAGAGCCTGACCACCCAATCCCGTTAGTCGCATCTTACGACAAGCATAGTCGCCTGTTACGGCAAGTAATGGTTGCTGAAGACTTCCTTTTCATGTAAGAATATGTGCATTATATATCCTAAGGTACGAATAATACTGTCTGTCTTGACGTCCTTCATCAGACCCACATGGGTACGTGTAAAGCCCATTTCTGGTGTACCCGCTGTAATTTTGCTAAAAATGATGCAAAACCATACTCACTCACTCACCTTTCATCAGATACGACCAAACTCCCATCAATGGAACACCTCTCAAAAAACAAGAAGACAACATATATATGATTCAAATGATCTATTCCTTGGTCCATGTCATTCCCACATAAAACCAGTAGATTACTTCATTTACACTTCAACTCAAAGATAACTTTCAACAAAAGATATCATTCACAACCGGGCAACAGACTATGAGACAGATGACCTCATATAAAGCTAACAACCCATAACTTACTTCCACATCCTGCGATTGTCCTCTACCAGAGGATAGACATACCCTAACTCTATGGGAGTTAGTTTGTGTTGTATTAATCTGCAGTCAGCAATGTTACAGCTGCCACACAAGTTCCTAATGTTCAGACTCGGCCAGACAAGCATCTAATGCTGGGACCGAGTCAGTTAACTTTGTATTAGTCTGAAGTCAGAAATATGAGGCCACATCATCGTGGTCTGTAAGTTATCTTGACCCCTGTGCAGCGTGTTCAGAACGGTAGGACTGTCGAAAGAGTGTAAAAGAATGGGAGAGACGATCGTCTTAGCGCTAAGATCGCTTTGAAGTCCTTGTTTCACACAGCAGTCTTTTTGCACCACTGTCATGACAAACAATTTAAATGGACAGTAGCTCGAAGATCACTCTGTAGAACCAGACAAGTGGTACTAATGTCTGATACAGTCAGTGAGTTGGGGTGAGTTTGTGTGGGGACACTGCAGCAGTGAGTGGAGTCGTGCTGTTTGGAGCAGACAAGTGGTAGTAATGTCTGATGCAGTCAGTGAGTTAAGGTGAGTTTGTGTGGGGACACTGCAGCAGTGAGTGGAGTCGTGCTGTTTGGAGCAGACAAGTGGTAGTAATGTCTGATACAGTCAGTGAGTTAGGGTGAGTTTGTGTGGGGACACTACAGCAGTGAGTGGAGTCGTGCTGTTTGGAGCAGACAAGTGGTAGTAATGTCTGATACAGTCAGTGAGTTAGGGTGAGTTTGTGTGGGGACACTACAGCAGTGAGTGGAGTCGTGCTGTTTGGAGCAGACAAGTGGTACTAATGTCTGATACAGTCAGTGAGTTAGGGTGACTGGAGTCGTGTTGTTTGGAGCAGACAAGTGGTACTAATGTCTGATACAGTCTGTGAGTTAGGGTGAGTGGAGTCGTGTTGTTTGGAGCAGACAAGTGGTACTAATGTCTGATACAGTCAGTGAGTTAGGGTGACTGGAGTCGTGCTGTTTGGAGCATACAAGTGGTGCTAATGTCTGATGCAGTCAGTGAGTTAAGGTGAGTTTGTGTGGGGACACTGCAGCAGTGAGTGGAGTCGTGCTGTTTGGAGCAGACAAGTGGTACTAATGTCTGATACAGTCTGTGAGTTAGGGTGAGTGGAGTCGTGTTGTTTGGAGCAGACAAGTGGTACTAATGTCTGATACAGTCAGTGAGTTAGGGTGACTGGAGTCGTGTTGTTTGGAGCATACAAGTGGTACTAATGTCTGATGCAGTCAGTGAGTTAAGGTGAGTTTGTGTGGGGACACTGCAGCAGTGAGTGGAGTCGTGCTGTTTGGAGCAAACAAATGGTACTAATGTCTGATACAGTCAGTGAGTTAGGGTGACTTGAGTCCTGTTGTTTGGAGCAGACAAGTGGTAGTAATGTCTGATGCAGTCAGTGAGTTAAGGTGAGTTTGTGTGGGGACACTGCAGCAGTGAGTGGAGTCGTGCTGTTTGGAGCAGACAAGTGGTACTAATGTCTGATACAGTCTGTGAGTTAGGGTGAGTGGAGTCGTGCTGTTTGGAGCAGACAAGTGGTACTAATGTCTGATACAGTCTGTGAGTTAGGGTGAGTGGAGTCCTGCTGTTTGAAGCAGACAAACCTGAGCCTGAAAGTGGATCAATCAATCAACTGTATTGGCAGACCACTAAAAGTCCCTACTTATGACGGTGACAATAATTCAATAATATTTCAAGAGTTTAATTATGTTCAAACAAACTTTGATGGCCCACCAGCAATATACATCTATAATATTACACTGAAGTAATCTCAAGAGCACCATGGTTTCCGAGGGAGCACTGTTGATGATGTGACATATATACATTACATTAAATATGTGAACATAATATACAATGAATAGGTAATATACAGCAAAACCTTATTTGAACTCCATACATTGAACTAAGAATATTTCTATTTATTGAAATCTCATTAATATCAAACAGGGCGGTGTCTTGTATCAAGCTCAAAGCAACTGCTTAATGTCCCAAGACTCAAACTTAAAACTTGGTGGTGGTAAATTGTTTAGATCTGTTGCTTCAATGAAATGGAACAAGCTTCTAGACTGTCTCAAAAATGCTGACACTCTTTCAACATTCAAATCCCAACTCAAGACATTTCTTCTTAAAAAACATCTGTGACTTTTGTAATTGTCTTCGTATGCTCTTTGAGTTTGCTTAGGCGTGAAAGTAAGCTCTATATAAACAGACCTATTTATTAATTATTATTATTATTATTATTATTATTATTATTAATCCACACCACAAAAGTAATGGAATGCACATTCATAAACATAAGTGCTTATTTGTTATTAGGTACTGAGGAAAACGTTTATCCAGACTATTATGTTTGGAACGTCACTGTCAGGATTCACAAGGTCTACAGTATAGTTAGGACAGTCCCTAGACTTCTTGATACCATAATTACCTGTAATCAAGTTTTACT
Source organism: Haliotis rufescens (assembly GCF_023055435.1). Taxonomy (NCBI): domain Eukaryota; kingdom Metazoa; phylum Mollusca; class Gastropoda; order Lepetellida; family Haliotidae; genus Haliotis; species Haliotis rufescens. Next base: position 76,455,623 of record NW_025963890.1, on the reverse strand, counting down.
GTGAAATGAATGAGTATCGTTTTACGCTGCTTTTAGCAACATTCCAGCAATATCCTAGCAGGGGGCACCAGAAATGGGGTTCACACATTGTACCCATCTGGGGAATCGAACCAGGGTCTGTGGTGTGACGAGTGAACGCTTTAACCTCTGGACTACCTGACACCGCCCCTTTCACTGTTAACATGTCTAAACATTATAAACATGATGTAACTCAATTATTTTCTATACAAAAATAAAAATACTGCTTACTAAGTCAAAAAAAGGTTACAGCCATTAAACAAACAAATATGTTTGATTTCAGCACACTAGCTTACACATACCGGGGATAACATGTTCATCCCCGACTGTTGGCAGATAGCAGATCAAGCACACACTCATCTCACAAGTTTGTGAGACCTGTGAAGGTCCGGGTTAGAATAGGTCTTCAGCAACCCATGCTTGTCGTAAATGGCGACTATGCTTGTCATAAGAGGCAACTAATGAGATCAGGGTGGTCAGGCTTGCTGACTTGGTTGTCATCCTATCCCAATTGCATGGGTTGATGCTCATAATGTCAATCACTGGATTGTCTGGTCTAGACTTGATTATTTACAGCGTTAAACAACAAACAAATAAATAAACAAAAACATAAGTGTGTGAGAGAGTAAATGTAGTTTTACAGGGAAGTTCACAATGTTCCGATTGAATCAAGCACCACATGTATAATCAAATCTGGAACAGATTACTGAACCAGAGCATGAGCCACATACTCTGGAATGATGATGCACACTTAGAACAGCCAGTCAGAACTTCCTGTAAGTCAGCCATCTTGTGCAGAGTGACCACCCATCTTCATTTTTGTTGTCTTAGACGAGCATCAAGCATGGAGATATGTATTATGTCGATAACCATGACAACAACAACGCACACCCTAACCAAACATGACCAGATATAAAACATCTGTCGCACATCCCACATTTACAAAGCTGAAGGTAACTTCATCAGCAGTTTGTAACCAATGTCCTCTTTGATTGCTCTTAGAGCCATACTTTGTCAGAGTCTGATCCTGAGAATGAAGCGTTTCACTCCATAGGTCTTTGTCAGGTACAATGCACGGTCATGTGAAACTATCATCTGACAGAAACAAGTCTTCATAGTCCTCATCATCATAGTCCTCGATAACCGGGTCATCGTCCTCATCATCAGGAGCCTGGACCTTATTCTGACTGAGGGAGACCTCCTCTCCAGCTGCCTGTGAGGACGAGGACTGGTTGATGGCCTGCAGAGACGGTGTTTCCTCCTCCCCGTCGAGAACATCAGTCTCCTCGAGCTTCTCAAGCCTCCTGCAAACATATGGACTGATGTCAGGCTTCAGGCATGATGAAGAGGCAATGTAAGAAGACAACATCAGTGTGGATGATGACGAGGCAATGTAAGAAGACAACATCAGTGTCAGTGTGCATGATGAAGAGGCAATGTAAGAAGACAACATCAGTGTACATGATGAAGGGGGAATGTAAGATAACATCAGTGTGCATGATGGAGGGGGAATGTAAGATAACATCAGTGTGCATGATGGAGAGGGAATGTAAGATAACATCAGTGTGCATGATGAAGGGGGAATGTAAGATAACATCAGTGTGCATGATGAAGGGGGAATGTAAGACAACATCAGTGTGCATGATGAAGGGGGAATGTAAGATAACATCAGTGTGCATGATGGAGAGGGAATGTAAGATAACATCAGTGTGCATGATGAAGGGGGAATATAAGACAACATCAGTGTGCATGATGGAGGGGGAATGTAAGATAACATCAGTGTGCATTATGAAGGGGGAATTTAAGATAACATCAGTGTGCATGATGAAGGGGGAATGTAAGATAACATCAGTGTGCATGATGGAGAGGGAATGTAAGATAACATCAGTGTGCATGATGAAGGGGGAATGTAAGATAACATCAGTGTGCATGATGAAGGGGGAATGTAAGACAACATCAGTGTGCATGATGAAGGGGGAATGTAAGATAACATCAGTGTGCATGATGAAGGGGGAATGTTAGATAACATCAGTGTGCATGATGAAGGGGCAATGTAAGACATCAGTGTGCATGATGAAGGGGGAATGTAAGATAACATCAGTGTGCATGATGAAGGGGGAATGTAAGATAACATCAGTGTGCATGATGAAGGGGGAATGTAAGACATCATCAGTGTGCATGATGAAGGGGGAATGTAAGACAACATCAGTGTGCATGATGAAGGGGGAATGTAAGACAACATCAGTGTGCATGATGAAGGGGGAATGTGAGATAACATCAGTGTGCATGATGAAGGGGGAATGTAAGACAACATCAGTGTGCATGATGAAGGGGGAATGTAAGATAACATCAGTGTGCATGATGAAGGGGGAATGTAAGACAACATCAGTGTGCATGATGAAGGGGGAATGTGAGACATCATCAGTGTGCATGATGGAGGGGGAATGTAAGATAACATCAGTGTGCATGATGAAGGGGGAATGTAAGACAACATCAGTGTGCATGATGAAGGGGGAATGTAAGACAACATCAGTGTGCATGATGAAGGGGGAATGTAAGACAACATCAGTGTGCATGATGAAGGGGGAATGTGAGACATCATCAGTGTGCATGATGAAGGGGGAATGTAAGACATCAGTGTACATGATGAAGGGGGAATGTAAGACAACATCAGTGTGCATGATGAAGGGGGAATGTGAGATAACATCAGTGTGCATGATGAAGGGGGAATGTGAGACATCATCAGTGTGCATGATGAAGGGGGAATGTAAGCTAATATTTCTCACCTGCCACTGCCAAAGGTTGAATATCTACACATCTCTTGAACAAATGAAATCTGAGCTGAAACAATATCCAAAGAAAAGTATTGAGGTGCAAAATCACTCATGCATTATTCAGTACAATGCAATAGAAAATACATATGTTGTTTGCCATAGGTAACAGTGATCTTGTAACAAGAAGGAAATCTGACATGATTATGCATTACGAAACATTTCTTATATAATACATTATATTCTTATATAAAATACACATATTTGTCTGGAATGCAAGTGGTACAGGTTGACATGCTGACTGACTGACTGACTGACTGGCTGACTGACTGACAGACTGGCCTACCTGGGCTGTGTAGAGTGACGTTGATCAGGTTCATGTAGGGTAGGATTTCCGTACACAGCATCTTGGGATCCCAGTGGTAGCCTGTCACATAAAGCAGTGGAGTGGAGTGGAGTGGAGTGGAGTGGAGTGGAGTGGAGTGGAGTGGAGTGGAGTGGAGTGGAGTGGAGTGGAGTGGAGTGGAGTGGAGTGGAGTGGAGTGGAGTGGAGTGGAGTGGAGTGGAGTGGAGTGGAGTGGAGTGGAGTGGAGTGGAGTGGAGTGGAGTGGAGTGGAGTGGAGTGGAGTGGAGTGGCTTTGTACTGTATTCAGTTATATCACGGCTTGTCAGCTTGATATGGGAGGAGTCTGAAGTGACACAGGTGGTGGAACCCATGGGCACAGGTATGGTGCTGACAAACCTAGACACATAATCTGTGCTGACTGGGATTAGGAAACCCATGATCATAGGCTTCTGGCGTGCCCAAGGGATGCAACTCTTGCAGCGCCTTAGACAACTGGGCCACCTGTGCCCTCGTGTTGGTGTGATGTGAGTACAATAGCATAAAAAACAATAATGCCAAACACATTCAGAACACATTCACAACAAAACATTGTTCTATGATGACTTCATTTCTGGAGATTCGAACATGTGCTCACAACTTGATGATATTATTTTTGAGAGGGGAGTGTCTAGTGAGTTGTTCCCCATAGATGTATAGCTGGCCAATGCCAATAAACGCAATGCCCGAACGATCGCATCCAAAAGTGGGAGAGATATGACAATCGTCATCCGGAGAAAAGGTACAGGTAATCGACATAAGGATTGTGAGAATATGTGGGAAATATCCACCTGTGCATAAAATGGACTTGTCTGACATTGCCGAGGACGGATTCTATTGAGTGAGTAATCATTATTTAAATACGTGGTAAATATTTGTAAAGCTTGTACATTTTATTATCATCGTTAAAGAGGCTGAACACAATGTTGATATCTCACATAAGAAATATACGACTAATGGTTGTTGTCTATCATACAATAAAACACTGCAGGGAGATTAAACCACCAGGGGCTGCACCCCTCATGGTTTATTCTCAATACCGTGTTTCATATGGGATGAACGACTCCCACTCATCATTTATTTCTTAAATAAAGACAAGCATTTGTTGTCTTACCTTTAAATAAAGCACAAGCAGTTTCAGTATTCCTTTTTGCCTGTAATAAGAACAACATGATATTTTATCAAATGAACAACACAATAAGAGTGAGCTATTCATGGATTACTCTCAACATAAATCTCACTGACATAGGGCAGAGAACCCAGTGCTGTTCTCTTCAAATATCATCCTTGCTCTGTCAGCAGTGTATCCATGTTGCCAAATTTGTAAATTTTACAATAAATGAGCATTTCTGATTAAATGCAATGTTTTTATACTTACCTGACGCTACACAGTGCTTTAGCTTCCCTACCTTATACAAACAGACAGTACTGGAACAAAGAGACAGTTTAAACATACTACAGTCCGTGCCTCGGCATCCATGAGTTATCCCCCTTGGCCCCAACTCCTCATATTCTTCATTGGATGACATCAGTCGTAGAGGACACAGTGGCGCCAACGGTAAGGTGGAGGAGGAGGACAGAGTCCGGGTGGGCCTATAGGTGTAGCGTCAGGTAAGTATAAATCATTGCATTTAATCAGAAATGCTCATGTTTTACCTTACCTGACGCTACACAGTGCTTTATTCGACTGATGGAAGGCGGCCACACCATGAGAAGCGCCAGGCACACTGAAGAAGCACAACCAAAACCGTCTGTCAGGAAACCCAGCAGGCGACAGCAAGGTAGCGGCTCCCGGGACGGCAGGCAAGGGGATAAGATGCAGTCAAGCCCTCTCGTAACAGAATTGTGGTCTGATGGTAGAGAGAACAATCCTTGACAGAGGGTAAAAGCAAGGTATTCCGTGTCCAGCTCAAAAAGAGGGGAAAAAAACGGGACCAAAACTTTACTAGGTACCTACATAAAAGTACCGAGCAACCGAGGAACAGCACAAGGGATGGTCCTACCTTGGCAATAGGCGTCAGCGAGGCTAGTGGGGCCGCAGACAGCCACGCTCCTCGGAATTGGTACAATCAACTCCAGATTGTTGATGTGCCACACACATTACGAAGGAGTCCAAAGATCGGAAGCGGTTTCCTGGAGAAGGTGGGCGCCCCATCCTTGTAGAGAAGCTTCCACGAAGAGATGGTGAGTGGCCTCGAAGTTTGTCATAGAAGAACCACTCAAGACGTTCGATGGGACTAGCCACCACTCCAGGAACGGATGTAAGTCCCTTGCCAGAGGAAGAAGGGGACCCGACAGATCTGAGCACAGAAATGGCAGGAGAAACCTCTGAAGGGGACGCAGTTGAAGACGACCCCTGGACGTCAGATCCAACCCGAGGACAACAGCCCGAGAAGGTTCTCCTGACCCCGGATGGGATCACCGTGAACCGAGCCAGAGGAACTTGTATCAAGGGGAGGTCTGTCTGAAAGAGACCACCTATGAAAGTGAGATGGCTAGAGGGAGTCAGATCCGATTTCTTCATGTTGATGATCCCACCCATCCGATGGAGGAGGCGAAGGGTGAAATCATGCTGAAGAATCAAGGTTTGATTGACGCCGTGACTGAGGATGCAGTCGCCAAGGTAGGCTCCGAACCGAATCACCCTGCGGTGAAGGAACGCAATGATGGGATTGGTTATAACCTTGGAGCCGCGGAAATGCCAAATGGGAGCACTTTCCACTGAAAGTGTGGCTCTGGAAGATGAAGCGGAGGAAACGACGATGTGAATGTGAATGTGCAAGTAGGCATCCTGGAGATCCAGACTGTTGAGGTAGCCCATCAGTTGAAGGAGGTGGCACCGAGACCGGATGGAGATCATCTGGAAATGTGACGGAGGCGCAAGATAATGGAGGTTGAATAGTGCCAGATTGTGGATCATTCGTAGTTTGGAAGAACCCTTCTTGGGCACCAGGAAGACTGGAGAATAAAACCCTTGAGAGATGGAATCGAAGTCCAGGAGATCAATATTGGCCTCAAGATCCGGGACATCGCGGGGCCGATTTGGAGGTTCCAAGGGAATAGAAGTCAGAGGAGGAACAGCACAGAACTGCAGGCTGTAGCCGTAGCGGAGGATCCGGGTAATGAACAGATCCTGGAGCAGCTGCCAGTAGGTCTGAAGTCTTCCTCCTTCTGGAGACGGATGAACAGGGACAACTGGCGGAGGGAGTTGCCAGTTGTCGGGTGTCCGAAGAAAGTCACTTCTGTCCGCTTCAAACTGGTCCTCTTCCCAACATATGATTTTCGCTGCTGAGATAGTTGTGAAGAAAGGAGACGTTCCATGTTACTAAGGGACGAAACTGTTGTTGATTGGTATCCCAACTCTAAGCATCTTTGGCAACATCAATTGCGTCTTGAACGACGGATCCCAGGAGGACTGTTTGAGCAAGGCAGAGCGCCTACCCAAAGTCGACATGTGTACAGTCCCTGTTGTAGATCCAGCTTGTCTGCAATCTACATAGGTGTGTCTGCTTGATCAACCACATCGCAACTGTTTGAGGGAGGGATGGATGGGTCTCTAGATTATGGTTCCAGTGGAAGCTGATCTGAGTTCTCTTCCAGTGAACATGGATGTGGAGTCAAAGTGGGTTCAATGCTCTGAAGTTCGGATCGCTGTGATGAAGATGGAATCAAAGTAAGGCAGTTCTGTGGTAGGAACGTTTTTTTTCCTTGTTCGACTGTCGCTCATCCAGCACTGCAGTCATAGTATGAACCAAGGCTTGAAAATCGTCATGGGAAAGGCCAGACGACTAAGATAGGACAATTGAGATGATACCGATCCCGTCAGATATGATTGCTCGTTTCCGGCTACAATCGTGAAGGAGAACGACAATCCTGCTCTGGATTGTATCTTCTTCAATCCTCTGAACTGGCTGATCCACGAGGTGAACTGCGATCTCTTGTATGATCAGCTTGCTCTTGACTGTGTCTGTCTTTGCAGTTGGAAGATTCTACAGGTGAGTCTCAACTCTCTTGTGATCTTTGCATACATATCTCTGTTGGAGGGTTCGTAGGAGCTTTCTGATCGATGCAGATCCAACAGGGTTCGTTCAGATGTGTTCTAGAGAAGTCTGCAATCAGGAAGGATTCTGATGTATTGTCAATTACTAAGCAGAGCACCTGATCAGTGGTAGGTTTGCTGACAGTTGCCGACTGATTTGAGAAGGACTGCTTTCAGTGTTATCTTGTCACATTTTATTCACAGCAGAAGGTCCATGTTAAACTGACAACGATTTAGATCTTCTGTCATAGTCTCATCTATTGCACTTGCTCCAATATGTCTTGAATGCAGCCTTTGAGAGATCTTTACTTTTTTTCTTGGTGTGAGAGCAACGTCCCCGACAATCACAACATCTCAGATGAGTATCATGCATAGAGAATGTGGTCTTGTCAGTGGCTCCTTGGGAAAACAGTGGGTAATAAAACTAAACATGATACGTGAGGCTGCAGGTTCAATATAAGTTATGGATTCATATCAACATTAGATTCATATCAAAAGGCTAGTTCATAACTTCAATTGTTAAACCTTGGTCTTACAATTCAATTTAAGCTGGGACATTTCCTGCCCAGGGTTCCTGGTTAATGAATACATTCGCAGTTTTTCAACATGTAGTGTTAAGTCATAAAAGACCTGTGAAGATCCAGGTTAGAATTGCGTGGGTCAATGCTCATGATTTCAATCACTGGATTCTCTGATCCAGACTCCATTATTTACAGACCTCCATCACATAGCTGTAATATTGCTGAGTGCAGCGTTAAACAACAAACCAACATCACAAAGAGTTAATAATGGTGGGACACACCCCTGCTGTTACCTGTTTCTGTACGGTAAACCACTGAGACTTGTGGATCGGTCTCCATCCCAACCCTGTCCTCTTGCTGTCATGGCGAGCACAGTGGGAGTTGGAGTGAATGACACCCCTTGTAGCTATAGATGCAGCATAGTTCTCCATCGCTGAGCGAGACTGGGGACACAATAAATACACCTATAACCCGTCATATCTATGTGAGTACTGATACTGACACAGTTGACATCAAATTCTATCTTTGAACACACAATGCATTTAGAAAGTTCACTTTCTAAGTAAAGTACAGATTCTTGTACTATTCGGGGGATGAGTCCCATCCGGGATTCGAACCCACACAGCCAGAGTGAGGCACCTAATCGCCAGCACACAAAGTCAGCAATCTAACCCACTCAGACACCGAGGCTTCCACAAAACGAAAGTCCGACAACTGGTAGTCTAAGATGTCACAGACAGGAGATGCCAGACAAGCAGGCCATGGACTCTCAGTCAGGTGAAATAAGAATAGTATGAGGCAAGCTCTTAGCAAGTGAACTCTTATGTATTTATCATATTGTGATAGCAAGTTTATTGGATTGGATTATAACATTGTTATGACTATCATATGATAAATATAAAAGTCACTGTAGTTTTTCCAAAACATATTAATGAACAAACGAGCATTTTAGAGATATGTCTAACCATGCTTACCAAACATCTAGCATTATATCAAGAGAATCTGTTTCAAGCAATAAAATGTCCTATGTGCAGTTACCGCCCACTCTGCAGTGAAGAAGTCTGCATCGCTGATGTATTGACTAGCTCTCACGACGTCGTCGATGTCGGTGTAGAAGTCCACATAGTTCTGATGCAGGAAGCTAGAGAAATAGTTCCCGGAGAGGTGAGACTTCTCGACAACCTCCTGCAATTACAACACCACCACATACAGCATTGTCTGTTTGTTTCTGTTTGTTACTTATGCCCCAATCAGCAATACTCCAGGTAATCACGCAGCCTGTAAATAACCATGTCATATTATAAGAAACACACCACACCATTGGGATATGGTGACATGGAATGAACCAAGTGATCAACTCACCCCCAACAAAAGTACCGTACTGTCCCTGTTATAAGCCCATGTCTGAGCGCTAGTCCACCGACTGATTGACTTACGTTCTCCTTCTGCCGGTTTATAACCCAAATATGCCAGACAATCTAGGCCATTTTTTCACTCAACTTGGAACAAATTGCATCAGAATTTATTTCTATTAATATTATTTATAATTGGTGGCCATATTGGATTATGCAATTAGACATATTTCCCAAACTGGCATTGCTTGGGACTTTTAGAATGTTGCTTTGGGGACCTTGTAGAAACGCATTGTGGAGAAATAAATTCTGTTGCAATTAGAATTGTGAAAGTGAAACTTTATTTTGCCTGGACTACAACCCGAAATTTTTAAGTCCTTGTTGGGATCAGTGAACACAGACCAGCAAAGTCAGCAACCAAGCTGAACAGTAACAGCTGTCTTCACTTCAACAATTAGCATCTCATTAGTCTATATTTATGTTTGTTGTTTGCTTTGTATCAAAAGATCAGAGGTAATATAGCATAATGAACACTCATATATTTATATGTTTTATGTTTGCTTGCTACTTAACGCCACACTCAGAAATATGACTGTATGACTGTAAATAATTAAGACTGGACCAGACAATATAGTGATTGACATCATGAGCATCGATCGACGCAATTGGGATACAATGACACGCATCAACCAAGTCAGTGAGCCTGACCACCGGATTTATTTTTTTGAGTGATCTTGTGTTCACGGAATGAGTTTAGTCTGTATACTAAGTGACAGGTACCTGGGGACAAATCTCCAGTACCCAATGAAAACGTCCCGTTATCTGACAGGGTACTCACTTCAGGGTTGAGGAGCAGCGGGTCCCGGTCGTGTTCAGACAAGCGTGATGGCAGCTGGCAGTGGTCAGGGAACTCCTTGGGGTCCCCTCCTACAAGACGGTGGTAGAATGATTTATATTTGTTTGTTCGTTGTTTAATGCCGCTCTCAGCTTTATGACGGTGGTCTATAAATAATCCAGACAATCCAGTGATTGACATCACGAACATCGATCTACTCAACTAAGATATGACGAGACGAATCAACCAAGTCAGCGAGCCTGACCACCCGATCCCGTTAGTCGCCTCTTACGACGAGCATAGTTGGCTTTCACGGCAAGCATGGGTTGCTGGAGACCTATTCTACCCCGGATATTCACGGGTGGGGATAGAATGAACATCATAATCATCTCCATCCTGAATACAGAATCTCGTCATCATGGCAACAGACTTCACCCAACATGCCTGAATGTGAACATAGGCTGGAATACATTCCCAGTATCGGACAAAAGTGTCAGTTGGTTATGTATGTGAGACCTAGTTTATCCTGTCTCCAGATCTCTTGTGACTGGATTGTTTGGTGGTATGTGACAACCAGAATATGGAGAGTCAAGAACACAGCATGTGCGTCAATCAAGACATTTCAACTGTATTGTGACAAATTCTGGACATTCATGGTGCACCAACTTATGTAATGAGGCCTCATATTTGTGGCCTCATTTTTTAGCACCCACATATTTGACTAATTGTAATGCCTTCGATGATCATAAACCTAATCATGTGTGTTTCAATATATTTTGTCAATTATTCATTGATCTTGTGGGGTTATTTACTGATTATATCTTTTAGTTCTGTATCAATAACTGGGTTACCTTAATGTGTCAACTCGGGAATCAAATCCCAACAGCCATACTTGATTAGTGAAAAAAACAGCAATATAGCTGGAAAACAGCATTCACTCCACTAACGTTTCGTACGTGCTCGTATCAGCACTAAAATTGTCAAAGCTATAAGTACTGCCGTGATTCACCTTTTCATCTGAATAAAGGTAACTGTCCCCAGATTTCTTAGAAATCAAGTGCCGCCTTCATGTTCATTCATGCCTTATGTGCCACTGGTGGGGCAGGATATGCTCATCAATTTGCGAAAGCCTGGTATCATTTGATAGTGATTCATAAACACATGCTCATGACAATACATTATAGTCGGAATCGTACTCTGCTTTTGGCAGAAATTTCTATTGAACATGGAAAGGGTTTTGCCGCTTAAGCTAGATCCCCAAAACTTATCCCCTTGACTCAAAAATAAATAGATCCAGGAGAATCCCTGTCAGTGATATGTATAGCTTACGTTTACAGTACAGCACTTTGCCGATAGCGTGGAAGAGGAAGCAGGAGGTATCCCTGTCAGTGATATGCTTACGTTTACAGTACAGCACTTTGCCGATAGCATGGAAGAGGAAGCAGGAGGTATCCCTGTCAGTGATATGTATAGCTTACGTTTACAGTACAGCACTTTGCCGATAGCGTGGAAGAGGAAGCAGGAGGTATCCCTGTCAGTGATATGCTTACGTTTACAGTACAGCACTTTGCCAATAGCGTGGAAGAGGAAGCAGGAGGTATCCCTGTCAGTGATATGCTTACGTTTACAGTACAGTACTTTGCCGATAGCGTGGAAGAGGAAGCAGGAGGAATCCCTGTCAGTGATATGCTTACGTTTACAGTACAGCACTTTGCCAATAGCGTGGAAGAGGAAGCAGGAGGTATCCCTGTCAGTGATATGCTTACGTTTACAGTACAGCACTTTGCCGATAGCGTGGAAGAGGAAGCAGGAGGTATCCCTGTCAGTGATATGCTTACATTTACAGTACAGCACTTTGCCAATAGCGTGGAAGAGGAAGCAGGAGGTATCCCTGTCAGTGATATGCTTACGTTTACAGTACAGCACTTTGCCGATAGCGTGGAAGAGGAAGCAGGAGGTATCCCTGTCAGTGATATGCTTACGTTTACAGTACAGCACTTTGCCGATAGCGTGGAAGAGGAAGCAGGAGGTATCCCTGGCTCCTATTGAGGACCCTGCCTCAGAGTTTGTGTCTTTTTTCTGACTGGTCTCATACTTGAGTCTACGTCCGGAGCCAGAAGAAGACTTCTTCGGTGCTGGTCGATGTGATGTACACTTGGGCTTTAAGTCTAATGTATCTGCAAGAAAAACAGAGCAGCGCTATGGGTCCAAATTCTCAGTGAGTGAAATAGAAATTGGGGCTTATGAGCACCATATAAACAGCAACCACCTGTGCATCCCAGTTATCTACTGCGTCCTACTTAGAGGATCTTACACCAGCTTGAAGTATACATGGTATTCATGGTGCAGGGACTTCAGTTTTAATACTCATGAAAACATCTTTTCCAGCTAAACTATCATTCTAAACAGTCTCCTGATTCTGTAAAATTAATCAGGGGCTCCCTTGTACAAAGTTGCAATTATTAACTGTAAATCTCTGCTTAATTTGCATTCAAGAGGAATTTTGATCGGGGTAAACATGTCGGTGCACATGTTTCTGATATTTGCACAGTGTGCGCATATTATTTTTTAGTTGTTCTAGACATTTGAGTGGCTGATTGTCAACCCTGACCTTTCCAGGACTACTTTTGCGACGTTCCTTTGTTCATAGTTCGATCAACAAACACCATGTTTGTTTACCCTGAAATGCAGCCAAACAAAGGAAAACAAACTGAAGTAATTTTAACTGGTAATTTTGTTTGAAGCACTTGAGCAGAAGACAATATTTTGTTTTAAATATGCACATGCATCTCCTCTAGGTAAATCTCAGCAAACTGAAAATTATTTTACTCAGGGTAGAAAGTTGCAATTAAAATTTTGATGTTCCCATGTTTAACATGGCAAGCAACAAGGTGAGTAATGGCTGTATACATAGCTGCTTGTTTCAATCAAGAACTGTGTAATTTAATTAGATGGTTAATTTTAGCACTGTATCATCTGACCAGAACCAAAATGATGCTATGGTCGCAATGGGTCCAGGTATTTATCCAAATAAAATGAAAATAAAAATAGGCAGGACATTCACATCTTCTTGAAGCAAGAGAGATAACTGACTGTAAAGCCCAGTTAACACCCTTGCCCAACTCGGCTGAATTCCGGGCTTGATCAAGTGCCACCAGTGGCTATTACGAGTTATGTCCCTTCTCTGTCCCTTCTACTGACCAATCAGATTCTATGTTTGATATCAAATGCATTTGCTGCACACAAAACGGCGGCCCCTAGTAAAACAATCTGATCATAATCAAGATCTATATTGTAATAAAACGGTTCTTACTTCCTGAAGTGCATCAAAACATGTGAGCACCTTGATAAAAACATGAAAAGATTTGAAAAAAATCTTTTGACGCTAAGTTGTCGGTACACATGCTTTGCACAGCAGTTTACATACTGGATGTCTATTTCGCAACATGATTTTGACTGGACTATGCATAGACTCATTAGTGCAGCCAAAATATAACTCAATAAGTCACAGACTATTTTGGCAAGGGTGGAAACTGGACTTTTAAAGTCAGTTAACTCCCTTGCCTCGGAAGGATGGGACAATCGAGGATGCCAGCCGAGCGGTACTAACCCATTCCTCCTGGTCTAGCTCCAGATACATCTGTGTACACCTACCTTGACTACAGGCAAACTGCAGGGAATTGATGGCAGACCTCACGTCCCCTGCACTGGACATGGCTATAGACTCTATGACTGGGGAAGATGGGATGGCAGATATTGACCGCTGAAAAACATCACAGGTGTATGTGCCAGTGTACCTCATTGGAAATAGTAACAGAGATAAAAACTAATACAAAATGTGATACATATCTGATTGCTTAATATTTAAAATGGAAAGATTTCCTGATATTCAGGAATGAAACTGAAGGATGCTTGTCCTTCTGAATCAACCAACATCATGGCATTCATGGCATTGTTCTCTTTCATTGTGCTTAGACATTTTGAAAAAAGTTTTTTCATGAATGTCCAATTATTGGTTTTGCATTAATGAATGCAGAGCTGCAGTCACAACAGTCACTCTGAGTGAGTGAGTGAGTGAGTATGGTTTTACGCCGCTTTTAGCAATATTCCAGCAGTATCATGTCGGGGACACCAGAAATGGGCTTGACACAATGTACCCATGTCGTGAATCGAACCCGGGTCTTTGGCGTGACGAGCTAATGCTTTAACCTCTAGGCTACCCGACCACCCCACACAACAATATCTGAAGTAAATGTGACAATACATGTTATGCAATGGATTCCAAATTCAATTTAGCTTGTCAAATTTACAAGTAGCCTAGTCCTACATTTAAAATAAAGCTTATCTCCTAATTGAGCTGTTCAAATACGATACTGTAATCAATAAGATGAAGGAAAATTAGGTCACACTTTTTTTATAACTTGCTCTATGGATCTGCTGACTGTACATATTGTTGAAGTGAAAAAGAAATTTCAGAATTTCTCTAAAGCAAGTAAAAAAAAGAAGAGTGATCTGTTCAGTCAAAATACAATTTTATTACTTTCACTTCATATAAAACACATACAGATGGTTGGGAATGTATTTTAGGCAAAGATAGCCCAGTGAAGGCTAATTCTCTGTGATGAATTACCTCCCTTTGCTATGACAGGATCTGCTGGTCATGGGTCAGCATCCCAGATTCAAACCAATTCTGATTTATTTTGGTCAACACAATACTGTGACAGGATTCACAATAATTCTTAATGTCTACAGCATGTATCACCGCAGGCTTTTCTCCCAAATTAACCTGACACGCTTCGATACAACAGAAATGTCTTAGAACCAGCAAAATGAATTGAATATTTTTCAATAGAATGATCAGTTTAATCGTGGAAGGATGTCAGGTACCTGATTATATTCTGAGTTTGCGATCCGAGCCAATACTTTGACCATCATGGTTGGCGCCACAGGGTTGAAGCTGATACTCTCAATACATATCTCAGCCTGGAGGTCTGCAGGGAAGAGTTGTCTCTCATTGGATTCTCCACTTGTTGTGTCGCTGATAATGAACACCAGAGGGCAGCGTCCAACCTGTCTGTACTTCCTGATAAGAAAGACAACTCTTGTCATAGCACAGAACAAGGTGTAGTCAAATCAACATGATAGCTTTAGTCACAAACTTCAAGTTTGTGGTTGGACCTCATTTTCATGCTATATTTTCCACAATTACTATGATCTAATCATCTTGTGTTGCATGCATTATTCATATCATAAGGCCAGTTACCATGGTTCAAAATATAAATGGGTAGGGAGGCAGGATTTGACGTTTTATTCCATTTCCTCATTAGCTTACATTGGTTGGTTTGTTGTTTAACGCTGCACTCAGCAATATTACAGCTATATGACGGCGGTTCATTAGCTTACAAATCAATAAGGATGATAAGCAAAAACTTGCTTCTTATGTACCCCCTCCCCTCCCCTCCTTTGAAAAGATGGACCCAAAAGCCAGGGTGACATTGGCTATGCCACCTCTGTGAGGCTGACAACACAATACAAACAACTTTAGGGGTAAGCCTGTCATGAGAAACAAGACAATCATCATGTTTGAGTTTACCAGCTTTAATACACACATCAAATGCTTGTATCATGCTTGTATCATGCTTGTACCATGTGCACAGTACCTGAGTATGTTGTGAAATACTGAACTGTCACGGAAGAAAATGTTGGGTAGTTCCTGAAAATGGAAATAACTGTAATGACACAAAGACAAGTTACCTTGAACATGTGGAATGGAACCTATCTATTACTCAGAGAAGATACAAAACAGTTTGTATGGACTGTATGGCCCATGTGACAAATCGAAACCCAGGTCTAATGCATGATGAGCAAACGCTTTCACCACACAGCTACCCCACCACAGGGGGCGATTTAACTGCTGGCCCGCTGGTCTGTAGCCAATTAAAAATACGAAAGACTTGCTGAAACATAGAGTAGATGGCCTGTGTGGGTTGTCAAAATTTCACCCTTTCTCTGTGCATGTTTAAATTTTTTAACTGAACACTGCTCGTGAATCATGTAATTTAGATGAGAACCCAAAAATCATCTTGGTAGAATGATGCAACCAGCGGCCATTTTGTAATGTTCTGTACAACAACATCTTTATTTGCCCATAAAAACGCCACGAAGTGAGGCAAATGGCAGCCAAGGTTTATTCTCAGAGTGCTGAAAAAAGTGTTTCAGGTGGAGTTCTAAAATTTTTGGAGCCCCCTGGATAACTCAGTCATGGCCTCAAAGATTTAGTTTTGGGCCAGGTAGTGTGAAGAAGGGCGGGGTAGTGTGAATAAGGGCCTGGTAGTGTGGAGACGGGCCGGGTAGTGTGGAGACGGGCCGGGTAGTGTGGAGAAGGGCCGGGTAGTGTGAATAAGGGCCTGGTAGTGTGGAGACGGGCCGGGTAGTGTGGAGAAGGGCCAGGTAGTTTGGAAAAGGGCCGGGTAGTGTGGAGAAGGGCCGGGTAGTGTGGAGAAGGGCCGGGTAGTGTGGAGAAGGGCCAGGTAGTGTGGAGAAGGGTCGGGTAGTGTGGAGAAGGGCCGGGTATTGGAGACGGGCCGGGTAATGTGGAGAAGGGCCTGGTAGTGTGAATAAGGGCCTGGTAGTGTGAATAAGGGCCTGGTAGTGTGGAGAAGGACCGGGTAGTGTGGAGAAGGGCCGGGTAGTGTGGAGAAGGGCCGGGTAGTGTGGAGAAGGGCCGGATAGTGTGGAGAAGGGCCGGGTAGTGAGGAGTAGGACAGGTAGTTTGGAGTAGGACAGGTAGTTTGGAGAAGGGCCGGGTAGTTTGGAGAAGGGTCAGGTAGTTTGGAGTAGGACAGGTAGTTTGGAGTAGGACAGGTAGTTTGGAGAAGGGCCGGGTAGTTTGGAGAAGGGCCGGGTAGTTTGGAGAAGGGCCAGGTAGTTTGGAGCAGGGCCAGGTAGTTTGGAGCAGGGCCAGGTAGTTTGGAGAAGGGCCGGGTAGTTTGGAGAAGGGCCGGGTAGTATGGAGAAGGGCCACGTAGTTTAGAAAAGGGCCAGTTACTTTTGAAAGGAGCAAACACTGCTGGCTACATACAAATTTGTTGTTTATCTGACACTGCACCAACCCATTTAACATGTGCTAGTCCCACCTCATAATTACTATACGTTAAAGTTGCACAATAATACATTTATTAGTGAGAAAATGTACAACTTTACGGATAACAACATTTTGGTGTAGATTCTTACACCGTTATCAAGCTGGAGTGACGACAACCAAGTGATGAGAGGTATAGATACATGACATGTTGTGATGAGCAGCAGATTAACGTTGACAACAACAGGTAATAGGTAACAAGTAGCATACAGATAATTGGATGAAGCCAGATGTACAGTAAGAATAACAAATAGCACATGGTAATGAAGCACACAAGTAATGAAGCCAGATGTACCGTAAGAATAACAAATAGCACATGGTAATGAAGCACACAGGTAATGAAGCCAGATGTACAGTAAGAATAACAAATAGCACATGGTAATGAAGCACACAAGTAATGAAGCCAGATGTACCGTAAGAATAACAAATAGCACATGGTAATGAAGCACACAGGTAATGAAGCCAGATGTACCGTAAGAATAACAAATAGCACATGGTAATGAAGCACACAGGTAATGAAGCCAGATGTACCGTAAGAATAACAAATAGCACATGGTAATGAAGCACACAGGTAATGAAGCCAGATGTACCGTAAGAATAACAAATAGCACATGGTAATGAAGCACACAGGTAATGAAGCCAGATGTACCGTAAGAATAACAAATAGCACATGGTAATGAAGCACACAGGTAATGAAGCCAGATGTACCGTAAGAATAACAAATAGCACATGGTAATGAAGCACACAGGTAATGAAGCCAGATGTACCGTAAGAATAACAAATAGCACATGGTAATGAAGCACACAGGTAATGAAGCCAGATGTACCGTAAGAATAACAAATAGCACATGGTAATGAAGCACACAGGTAATGAAGCCAGATGTACCGTAAGAATAACAAATAGCACATGGTAATGAAGCACACAGGTAATGAAGCCAGATGTACAGTAAGAAGTACAAATAGTACATGGTAATGAAGCACACAGGTAATGAAGCCAGATGTACAGTAAGTATAAGGATTAAAAGGATTAAACAGCTGTGACAAGCTGATTGGCACCAAATTAAAATAGTCTATTGCTTGATTAGATCCTCATAGGTAGACCAGATGTAATACCCTTGATCTCTGTTAATCAAAGGTTTGTGACAGCGGATTTATATACCTTCTGAGAGTTTTCTTTTTGCAAAGTCCTGATGTTTGGTTGAGAGGATTTGGACTTTGTAAAACTAAATTTGGAACAAAATTCATGTTCACTCAGGTGAGCTAAGAAAGGTGGTTAGGACCCACTGGAGCCCCCTGACACTGGCACAGATTTTGACGTGGAATATAGAACACAGCTCAAACAAGTTCTCACCTCAATAAAGATTATCTTGTGACTAGATGAGTGGGAGTCGCCTATCTGCAGAGATGAGTATTTGTTGGCTCGGAGCAGGAAATTCTTGAACTGCGTGACTTGAGATTCTGAATAGCCAGTGTCTAGACGGGAGTGTGCTGGACAGAAAAGTACATAGCTTCACCATAGTATCTAACCCTCTTGGAACTGATGTGCACTTACTTGATGACAAGTGAAGTAAGGGAGGTAACCCTGGCGCCTGACATGAACAGGGTGAAATACATGATTTCTGATTGGATAAGTATGTTTATTATGTACAGACAAAGAGACTGATTTATAAGCATGGAACGAACACTAGCAATATATGTGTTCCGGTCAGAACAAAAATACTGTGTGTGAAAATTCCTATTTGACATTTCCGTTAACCATTGTTAACATTTTAAAAAACAACAAAACAGAAACATTGCTCATAAACACACCCAAACATTGATCCGTTCAACAGAAACTTTTCATTACAGGGTCGGAACATTTTCACTGCAATTTATGTATCTAATCCTGATATATTTTCAGGTCAGAACTAAATGTTGGCGGAACAAAAATATGCTTACAGGCCCAGTGAAATACCATGCTGCAATTATACATGGATACCCTACATAGTATACTATAGCATAGCTGAGCCGACCACCACTTGTTTGGTAGGGTAATAAGTGCCATCTTTTGATGTCTTTTGGTAAGACGTGGCCAGATCGGACCACCAACCTTCCCTTCTCTGATCAGACGATTAACATTCCAGACAATGGAGACAGTCGACACCCCACATGGACATACCGGTACATGTTTATTGCTTACCAAACGAATTGTATGCTGAAGGCAAGAGCTGCTCTGAGTTGTAGCTTGGCTGTATTGGGTTTGTCCATTCCTGTACCTCTAGCCCGAGCTCCTTGCAGAGCACTTGGACAGTGGCAGTCTTTCCTACCCCAGCGGGGCCTGTTAGAAGTAAGATGGGGGCTCCATGCTGGAGGTAAAGAGAGAGAGAGAGAGAGTGATGGAGAGTTTAACGCTGCTTCAAACACACTTTTAAGTGATATCCTGATAGCTTAGTACAGGGTACCAGTTTGTTGAATCCCTTTAGCAGGGGCATGGTGCTGAAAAAAGAATAAAGTAAATCACTACGAATAAAGATTATAAAACAACAATCATCAGATCCTGATGTGACTAAGGAGCATAACTCTACACAGCAACTTCTGATGAGAGCATGCATGTCTTATCAGTCACAGTGTAAAGTAAACTACGGTTATAACGAACTCAAGGGGGACCACTAATTTAAGTTCGTTATATCCGCCAGACATCTTGGATCAAGTCATGTGACCACATCATGTTACTCGATAAATAACCCGATAATAAGTGTGCACTGTACATGTACTCTGGTTATTCATCATACAGAACATTAATAAGGTGAGTTCGCTACAACCGTTAGTTGCGTGTCCCTCGTATCCATCAATTTTATATGATAAAATATACAGCAATGGCTGGGACAAAACAAACATTTCGTTGTATCCGTCACTTCATTATAAGCGTGCTCATTGTATGTAGTTGACTGTATCTTGCAATTAATGAGGTCAACAAGAAGTCTGTTCCTTATACATGCCAACATGCTGCTGGGTTTTAGGTTTTGCTTGTGAGTGCATGTCAAACACAAGTTAGGCTATAGCCCATGTCCAGTCTGGTATGTTGTCCCTATGTAACAGCAAATAGTTTGCAGGTCAAATGTCATAAAGTGGGTTTGAGTGACTCCAATCAAGTCTGATAGGACTGCCTATTAGCCCAATCTCATTTACATAGGATCTTTTTCTCCGATATGACATGACCATGTTGCCTGTCCAAAACGCCTAACTTTGCATGCCATGGACTTTGCAACACCAATAACGCTAACAGCTTCTGGAATAAAAGTCAAAATTTTAGTCTGGATACAAAAAAGAAACATGGCAACCATAATTCAATCTTAACATATTATGTTTTTCATAGGCATGTTAAAAGATGTGTGTAAAGTCATTAAACATGTTAAACTAGCCATGTGTGAAACTAACCTTTGGTGCCGACTTTGTCCTATCTCGAAGCCATGTCTCTACATCATCAACCTTCTTCTTGTGAACTGCTAAATCACCCTGGATAAAGAGGCAAAGCATAAGGGTCCATTGAAAATGAGAGATGTGCAAAAATAAATAACATGTAGACTGCTAAACATATAAACATGCCCAAGTGTAAGCATGGTAAGTAAGAAACAGCTGAAACATGTAGCTGTGTGTTTCAACACTGTTCAGCATCATTAACTTGTTTACACGACACATTTGGGTAGTATATCTTACCTTATTGCTAGGCTTGTGTTTATCTGCCCATAGATCATCACTGGATATCTTCTTGGGTTTCTTCCCTGTGGACGCTGTGGAGAGTCGATGCACAGGCTCAGGACGTACACTGTCTCTCGACCGCTTCTTGCTCTGAGACAGTGGAGGATCAGACAGCTGCGACGAACATGCTGGCTTCGATGGGAGGAACGCAGCAAAGTCATCAAATGATGAACTGACCCATTTAAGGGACTTCTAGAACCAGAAATTGAATTCATGACATGGCGGGATTAATAAATTGTGTGACTCAAGCTCATGTATTACCTGCAGTCACTGCTAGCTTGAACTTGTCTTTCTGCATCAGAAGATTTAAGAGTTATGATGGTATATTATTTGCTCAGATAAAAAGACAGAAAGAAATTTTACTTGAACCAGGCTTCAGGCTACTGGTTAAATTCACAGATACTTGCATGCTTAGACAAAATAAAATATGTTCAGATGCCCTACCACGCTGACCAGCCCAAATCAGGAGCCTCCGATCCATAACTTTTTTTTCCAAATTAGATCATGACACCAGCTTTCTTAACAATCCTGTTATTGTTAGTGTCTCATGAGTGAGCTTTTCATTCAATTATGTCAAACATTTGCTAAAAGGTAAAAAAAATCTGGACCAGACAATCCAGAGATTGATATCACGAGCATCGAACTACGCAACTGAGGTATGATGACATGCATCAACCAATTTGGCGAGCCTGACCACCACATCCTGTTCCTTGTATATGCACTATGATGAATCATGTGTATTACTGGTGTATAGAGCTCTTATTGATAGATTGACAAATGACTGAATCAACATATCAATACAGCTATGATACAGTATACAAGGTTTTATCTTCGTTTTATCCCAAGCACAGGGATAGAACTTGGCACTTATCCTACAGTTCTTGCCAAGCTACCCAGTAATTAAGGTATCATAAGGACTAGTAGAAATATGCCATTTAAGGGTTTTGCCTCATATTTTATCATTATAAGGAGTAGTGGTCTAAAACTGTTAGTTTCTATTCCTGAAAGCACCTCCAATATTTGATTGTAAGTTCCTGATGAGATATTAGGGTCAGATGTACCAGTATTTACCATGTTTACCATGTTTGCTGGTATTACTTCAAAATGACATGTCAAACCTCCCATTCTTGGATTATAATAGACATAATCACGATAATAGATATAATATGGTAAACCATGAAAACTCAAACATTAACAATCATGAGAATAAATTTCATGTAGAATGCTGTTTTTACAAACAAGACCAATGACATTGTGATAGCACAGACAAATCATTAGCAGTGTCTTGAGCATATTTTGGAAACAATCCTATGCACACACAGAAATTCCACACATGTTTTAGGAAACTTATCATCAATGTGATCAAGACAATGACTAAAGGTATCATTTGCAGGCACAGTACCTTCTTGGATGGGACAACTTTTACAATGGAGATATCTGCATCATCATCAAGATCTTCAATATCAGCAGGTCTGCTTCTGGACTTCTTAAGAAATCCTCCCAAAGTAGACTGCTGGCCATGTTTGCTCTGAAACATATAATATGTCCGTCAGTTTGTATTACATGTTATAAGCATGTTTGCTATAAACAAAGTTTACTGTATTGATCATGTTGACAACTATGAATATGGCAGTAAATTACAAAGAGTAGTAGCATGTGAAGTAACCCACAAGCACATCACGCTCACTGAACCGTAAGTATTGGAGTTAAAACTCAGCATTGCATCTGCAATATCTCAGTCCGCACCCTTCAGTATGTTCATCCGATGTTCCACACTGGATGCCATTGGAAACCAAATTTTGTTTACTCTTTGTTTTCTCGTGGTTTGTCAACCATTTGAAATGTTGCTACACGTGTTATCAGTTGATACCAAGGACAGATAGATGACTTGAGATGTACATGAAGGTGGCAATCATTCATTTATTCATTTTAGCAAAGATAACATACTTTTCATTTCATATTAAATTGATACTGTTAGAAAGTTAGCTAGTTTAATTGCTGTCACTGCACTCAACAATAGTTCAGCTATATGACTGGCCCATAAATAACCAAGTCTGGAACAGACAAACCTGTGATTAGTATTATGACAATGACCCACATCTCTGGTGTGGACATGCTTGTAACAGAGTAATGATACACATAGTGACTCATTGTACTGTCTGTATATCTGTTTGTTTGTTGTGTAAGTTGAACAGTAACGTCGCACTTCGCAATATGACGAGTGTTCTGCTGGCCGGTTGGATTAACTCATTAGCCTAGCTAAGCTTCAAACTGCCAACGTGTGTTCGATCCTCCACTCATCGAAATCCGAAAAAGTGCGCCCGGTAAATTGCACTAATGACTATTCCCTAGACTGACTGAGTGACAGACAATATACATAAGGAGAAGTTCATGGAACTGTTTCAGTTTTCGTAAGTTACTCAGTTATTGAGTTAGTGTGATAACAACTAAACGGCTAACTACAACGAACTGTTGCTTACCATTGTGTTTCCTCAACTCTACATTAACAACAGCGTAAGGACTATCAACTGTACTCTCCAATTTCAGCGTGTCAATACAGTATTTTCATTTGAACAAACGATACCACGACCGACATTCGAACGCGGCGCCATGTTTGTTTTTACCGGAAGCATGTGTTACAAAAATGTGGAATTTGTCTAATGTGAAATACGGAATATTTGGAGGTAATTTGTTTTTTTCAAGTAACATGTTGATCTCATCAAGTGTTGATATCTTTATGATGTTGCTACCTCTGTGCTGTGTTCCTTGTTCATTTCCATTACTTTTACCTCATGGCAACTCGTTTATTGCCGTATGCACAAGCACCACGTACAGTTATTGCTATGACCAGGCTTACAGAAATATCCAAGCATGAATTCCAAATTAATATTTCTTATCACATGCTGATAAATTTGCCAATGCTCATATAATTTGATTAACCCCGTTTATCCATTACTCGGACTGTCAGAAAAGATCTCCACTAGTCAGTGCTGTCAGAATAGATCTCCATTTGTCAGTGCTGTCAGAATAGATCTCCATTACTCAGTGCTGTCAGAATAGATCTCCATTACTCGGTCTGTCAGAAAAGATCCCCAGTACGAAGTTGTATTGTCTGCAAATTGTTGTTTGAAGAAATCGATATTCCCGAAATGCATGCCTTTTATATCTGCATTATTTCTGACCATTATTCCAAGTATTTAGACACACAAAATGAATATTGATTGAAATCCTTCGTAAAATACAGTAATCCATCTTCGAATAGCATGTCCAAAATGAAAGGTCAATGTTTTATTAATGAATGTCCAATGAACTGTGTCGAAGGCCTTTTCAATATCAATTAGCAGCATTAATCGTGGTATTTGAAAAGTGTATGTATGTTCCATCAAGTCATAAATTAGTCTCGTAATCTCACCAATATATATTCCAGACATTAAACCTTTTTGGTTTTCATTTATTTATAACCCAAAGACTGGTTTGATTCTTCGCGATATTGTAAGTGATGCAACTTTATAGAATTCCGATAAAAGAGAGATAAATTCTGTTGTTTTGACCCCTTTGGCAATGTAGGTAATGAGACCTCGTTTCAGTGACGTTGATTCCACCTTTCCTATATTCCATAAACGTATAAATTCATTAGTGAAACCATCAGTTAATATCTGTAACGTCCTGTTTTGTATATAGATTTTGATAAAAATGTACATCTTCTTCAAGCTGTAGGAAAGATTTTTTTCCCCTTTATTTTATCCAGGTTCCTTTGGATTGTACGATGAGAACTTGTGTTTTGATTTTATTAATCTTCCAAATATTTTTTCCTTTTATCTATTTCAGTAAGTAATTCGTTTTTTTGTACATTAGTCGTTTGTCACATCTAGGAGCCTTTCTTGGTTTTTTAAAACTTTTCTGATAATATATTTTCGTTTTGTTTTACTTTTTTTCTTATATGATGAATACTCGTCCTTTTCCGTAAACATGGATGTGTTCAATATTCACCAGTGACGGGATCTTCTCTTCTAGACAGTTCGTCGAGAAAAGGTGACCTCTCTGAAATAGGTAATGAACGTGAATCTATAGGGCAAACTTTGCGTGCCATAGCACTTAAACATATGAATACACAATTAGTTAAGGGAAAGATAGAAGTACAGGATATCAACATTCAAGGCACATAAAGAGGTGAACATCCCTGTTTAAAATTCCGCACTTGGCAAGGTTCTAATTTTTCACAAGTTGTCGTTGATGGTATCGCCTTGTCCTTGATTCTCATGACGTTGATGAGATTTTAGTGAAAAAATATCTATTCCGCAAGCACCGACAGATAAGCTTGAAACTTGTCCATGTATGTAAGACGCGAGAACGCCATATTTCTCAAGTGCATACCTGAGACACAGTAGGTGGTCCGAATCCATATCTGCTTAGATATTTCCTGCAACCTAGACTAGATAGTGTCTTTATTACATTAACATGTCGTCACTTTCAATCAAATAATTATCTAACTGTTGCCAGCACGTCACAGAAACGCGCAAGGGAGTCGAGGCAATAAACCAGTTTTATTACAGCGCTGTGAGGAGTTTAGGAACATCTGAATGGCACTTCGTTACTTTTATTACTTCCCAAACGTGCTGATGAGTTTCTGCTCACCTCTGATGTTATGAGATAAATATAAAATTTGGTGATGTGGGTTGGTGAATGTTTCAACACATGTGCGAACCATGGTTGGTGAACCAGCTTAATTGATACTTGATACGTTTTTTAAAGCTCATTGTACAAAATACATCAAGGTGGACGAAAAAAAAAGAAAAGGAACCAAACCCGAAAAAAACGACGACGATGCATCTTCAACACTTAAAAAGCAATCCTCACATTCAGTAAACATAAAACTGGTTTTAAAGCTGTTAGCAGGTACTTTGAAACGCATCTCACGGAAACACCCTGCATCATTTCGTAGTGTACATGCAGATAACCGATTATAACGCCAAATAGTCTTGTGTTGTGCAAGAGGGTCAATGATGTATATCCGGGAATACATAAAAATGTTATATTTCTTCATTCGCCCAGATAATGCTCTGTCCCATAAAGCGTCTTAGAACTCAGATGTCGTGGCTCCCATACTTTAACGGAGTACCACAGACGTATAACAGTCGGCGCGCTAAGATTGCCTTGTGGTGCTGGGCGTACATTTCTACGTTAGCAGAAAAATGAAAAATGTCTGGTTTTGCAGGCGTAGGTGACAATAAATCTAGTCTCCATACAAAGTCCCAGCCACCCGACCCCCACCCCAAATATCAAATGGTCGGTCCCTTATGCAGTCCCTGTCTGACCGACGGGAGTCAGTCCGTCTTTAGGATGACAGAATCCATAAAACAACATATATTTTTTTTAAATAATACGTCTCCCGATTTTACACACAAAAAAATTGTTCACTGAAAGTCCTGAATTTGTCTTGACGAAATTATATGGTCTGTCCTCGACCCTCTTTCAGCCGATTTGTTGATCAGGTATTGGGTTCTGGGGACGTCTTCTGCCCCGAAGTCCCAACATGTTCAAAACTATTATAGTGTAAATTTCCCATTGAGACATCTCGGGTGTCCGTGACTTAAGCTAACACTGATTAAAAACATTTTTCACGTGGAGTCATAATGCAGAAAACTCCCTGTTAATTAGAAACATGTTCCTAACATCTGTTTCAGGCTGAATGTAATTATTTACATCTTCTCAAAGTCCTATATTCGTCACAATTAGTATAATAATGTGAAATTAAGAAAGGGTTCATGCAATAGATATTGTGTTTCAGTCAATGTGTCATCGGTTTGTGAAACGTGAAACAACCAGTTTAGCCACACTTTCCTTCAACAAAATCTGTTAAAATTTATTCCGGATGTTCATATGTTGTTAATAAACCAACAGCCGCCAGTTAATGAATATATGTCTTTCTTTTCTAAGCAAAATAGATTGCATAATCTTAAGGCGAACCTGTATCAATTATGTAATTGTTTAACACTGTAAACGTAAGCGTGATTAGCACGAGGCATTCCAGGTAAGTTTCATTACCTGAAAAATATATAATATTTTAGCTTTCTTTTGTTGTTACAACGTGGGTGAACATGACAGGTAACCTTTGAAGTCACTCAGAGTATGAAGCCAACATTAATGATGTTATCATAATGTATTCATAAACCCCACATTAACAAAACATAACATGAACATAAAATTAATGCTTATCACTATAAACCGATTCTAAATATTCACCTATAATGATGTGCTGTAATTAGGTTTCGCTGAGTCAGAATATTAGACATAAAACATGGTTATATGCTTATGTTTAGGCTAATAAAAGCTAATGTAATTTCATTCGCCCACAGGGAAGAACAGACGTTGTCTATTTTAAAACATCGTCATTTTTTATTGTTACCATCGTCGGAGCAGTAATAGCACCAGCCTGTATAGCCAGGTCGTATCTGTGATTGGAACGGCTCAGTGTTCAGCGAGTTTGTTTGTAAATATAAACTGTCAATGCAAGAGAATAACCAGCCTAGACCTAGGGAAAATAGCTGTGAAAATTGTATGAATGGACCACTGAAAATCAGTGATGACACCAGGTGTTCGCGAATAGGGTAAGCTTGTCCTGCCTTACCAATAGCACCCGTCATTCATACAATTTGCATAAAATGTTGGTACTTATTGCCTGACGCAACACAGCAGTACTCCGGCCATGCGTCAGCCTGTAAACAAACCAGACAATTAAGTGATCGATGAACCAGACTATCCAGTGACACGAGAATGAAACCATTACCGACGTTGTTGAAACTAATAAAAATGTTATGTTAATTTTGAATTACGTCTGCTGTGTTCAAGTGCGGAGTTTTTTTCTGCTGATAAGTAAAGAAAAACATAGCGATTTATATTCGTTTTGCAACTCAGTGGGGCGCAGTTGTAAAATCTCGGACCAAAATTTATTGCTTTCAAAAGGCGACTATGCTTGTCGTAAAAGGCGACTATGCTTGTCGTAAAAGGCGACTATGCTTGTCGTAAAAGGCGACTGACGGGATCGGGTGGTCAGGCTCGCTGACTTGGTTGAAGCATATCATCGATCCCAACTGCGTGGATCGATGCTCATGATGTCAATCACTGGATTGTGTGGTCCAGACTCGATTATTTACAGACCGTCGCCATATAGCTGGACTATTGCTGAGTGCGGCGTTAAACATCAAATAAACAAACAAATTTTTGTAGTTGTCTCAGCATAGATACATGCTACTAAGCTTATGATGAAACCCGAAGACTTCAGTCCACCAGCAGAAACACCGACACAGTTCAGACCCGTTTCGATTCCAACATGTGAAGTCGTTGATATTCCTCGTGTCATTATTATTTTGTCTGGACAAATAATGTTCCAAAACATGAACGTATAGTTAGGTTTACTGCAAGTGTGACAATATTGAAGGCAGATGATTATCATGTGAACATATCTGCCTTATTTCGATCACACCAGGAGGAGAACACCATCATTCGTGAAACATTCAGTTACCTTGTATGTACATTGTATGAGCGGCCGGTGCTACTGCTAGGGCAGGACATGCTAACACTTTTCAAGAACACCTTGTGTCATCACAGATTTACAATTTTTACCGAAAGTGAAAGAAGACTCAAACACAGGTCAATACGATGTATAAAAGCCACAAAACCCGTTCCATATTCATAAGAAACCTCTGCCCAAAGCAGAGTCGATCGGACGATTCCGACTATATCATGAGCATGTGTTTATGAATCACTATCAAATACTGATGGTACCAGATTTCGCGAAAATGGTGAGCGTATCCTGCCCAACCGGTGGCACCCGTCACAAACACACGCAAAGGCAAGTCAATTGATCAGCTGAAAAATCCGGGAACATACAGTACGAGTGAAAATTGGGAATTGCATCGGACATAATTTTTGTTACTTATGCGTCACATTTGGAAATGTCCTCCGCATGTCTATCATAAAACCGAGGCCTTGGATGTCGTAACCTTGATCACACAACGTCTGAGCAAGAGTCGTATGACGCTCTTTGAAAACACAAGATGTCACATGTCACATGTAAGCATAACAACATCATAGATATGTCAGACTCCAAACTTTCTGATATCCGTGCGGAGTCTGGGTAGCATATAGGCCCCAAACCATCCTGTGCCAATCATAAGAGGCACTAAATGGACTGAGTTTTAAGACTCTGTGCCTTGATTCATTGTCTGTCATCATACCCCTCGGCATGTGACTTTACTGGTAATATAAATCACTGGATTGTCTGGTCCAGATTAGATTATTACAGGCTGCCGATGTATAGCTTGAGTATTGCTAAGTGTGGCATTAAACAACCATCTAACGAAACTACTTCCTGTTCACGCATATGGACCATGCGCATGCGCATGCGCACAAGTTCTCATTCACACATTTTGTGTGTGTCACTGACTCTCCCCAAACCTACACCACCATCTTCCCACAATGTTCTCAGGTCCTGTCGGTGGCGGTGGGGTAGCTTAGTGGTGAATGCGTTCGCTCGTCACGCTGAAGACCCGGGTTCGATTCCCCACCTGGGTACAATGTAAAAAGCCCATTTGTTCCTCCTCGTGACATAGCTGGACTCTTGCTAAACGCGGCGTAAAACCATACTCACTCATTCCTTGGTCCTGCCCCTTCGTGAACTTCTCACTTCGCAAACCCAACATGGAGCTTTGAAACTCTTTCGGGTGAAGTTTTCCAAGAAAAAAACAGAAACAAGCTTCTATGTTTTATTTCTGAAAATCAATGAGGACATGTCCAAGTAAGTGAGTGAGTGGGGTTTTACGCCGCTTTTAGCAATATTCCAGCAATATCACGGCGGGGGACACCAGAAATGGGCTTCACACATTGTACCCATGTCGGGAATCGAACCCGGGTCTTCGGCTTGACAAGCGAACACTTTAACCACTAGGCTACCCGACCGCCCCACTGTTAAAATGACTTGGTTATAAGACTGTCCAGGAATTGTTGCTCAACGTCCAGACATGCGATCTTTGAATATTCTGAATATTGCTAAAAGCGGCGTAAAACAAAAAAACACTCACTCATTTAAACAGTGAAAAGGATGAGTTAGAAGTGAAATTTAAGGCAGATGTTCCCGGGTTACTTCGGCCATCTCGAATACTTGTATACCACGAACAATGCGTTAATCTTGTCATGGGATAACACAACCTCGAGTTTGGTGGGGAACACAATCACCTCTCATACCGTCGCAAACAATGCCACTTGACGACATATATACACATAAATATACAGTAGAATAATGGTTTCTATAATATTGTCATATTTTATTGACAAACTAGGATGAAACCGAAAATACATGTCAGGTGCTACATGATTCACGAGACGGGTAACACATATCACTTGTTTCCGTTCAGCAAAACCAGGTCTCCATGATTCCTTCCTACATGTTGACGCCGTTTCGGGTGTCCCCCGCCGTGATATTGCCAAACGCGGCGTAAAAAAATACTCACTCACTTATTCCTACATGTATGTGATATGTCAACTTTATGAGTTGGCACAGTAACAGTGGACCAGACTCCTTACAGTCCCCCGTGAAGATTCCGGGGTACAATAGGTCTTCAGCAACGCACGCTTGCCGTATTAAGGTGACCATGCTTGTCGTAAGAGGCGACTAACGGGATCGGGTGGTCAGGCTCGCTGACTTGGTTGATGCAGGTCATCGATCACAATTGCGTGGACCGATGCTCATGGTATCAATCACTGGATTGTCTGGTTCCGACTCGATTATTTACAGACCACTGTCATATAGCTGGAATATTACTGAGTGCGGCGTTAAACAACCAACCAATCAACCAACCCCACTGGGTAGCCACTGACTGCTGGCTGTGTGACTGGCATTTACCCACGTCTCATCAGAATAAACAGGCTCATATCCTTCTTCCCCTTCCTGGTTGATGGTTGGAAGACAATGATTTCGGCGATGAAGTGTGCCAGATCGTTCACATACCACAGCGCTACTTTCGCAACTTATCTGTTTGTATCTGTATCCAAACGTATGCTTGTATTTTGTAACAATTAAATCAGTTTCAGTTTCAAGGTATTTCGTAAAGAGTGTTATTGACATGTACTTATTTTCTGAATGCAGTTTAGCAATTGCACGTCTGACGTGATGTTTTTTTAAACTGTCTACTTTATCAATCCTACATGGTTTTGATATGTTCCCCACCTGCTTCGTCTGATTGCTGGAGTCCCGTCGACGGACAGCATCTTTCAGCTTGTTAGGAGACATACCAAGAGCTTCAGAAGCTCGTTTCAACTGTTTTTTTAATCAAGTGAAAAGGTTTTCCTCTCTCTGTTTCACATTGAAAGAAATCACACACTTAAAACATCACCTGTTTCACGTCGTCTGAGTAGCGCATCTTGTCAGTCAACAACGATGTATAAACTGTGTAGCACGTGCAGTACGTGTTTGCGCTGTTCATCTTACCGTTGTGACCCCATTCGTTCAAGGCGTCAACTTATAACAATATGATAGTTTCTTAAACAACTTTTTCCAGTGATGGGAATAAAATAAAATAGAAAATCAGACAATTCCTACGACTCAAACGATCCTTCTCATGCTGCCATACAGTGTACCGTGTGTAGCACGTGCAGTACGTGTTTGCGCTGTTCCTCCTACCGTTGTGCCCCCCTCTGTCCAAGATGTCAACTTGTACACATAACAACAGGATAGTTTCTTAAACAACTTTTTTTCCAGTGACGGGAATAAATATAACAAACAGCAGATATTGTTGGGTACAGGGTATTCATTGCCGTGTACCGTACTGACATTTAATAGACTATTCTCGATTTTGAGTTATTTTGTAACAATCGTTCTCATTCGGAGCCAAACGGACTGTAGTACTGTACAGAAACCAAGATGACTCGCGATGACAAGGAAAACGAACATTCTGATAGTTTGCTAAAAAATGTCTGCTAATACCATAAGGCACTCTTCTTCTTTCGCTGACTTTGGGTAAAAGATCTTGCAAGGAGGCACCGGTGAATGAGTGAGGGACGTTTTTCAAAACTATTTCCCGACATATCTTAATGTAGAAAGTACAAAGCGTCACAGGTCGTTGATATTTACCCCTGAATACCAACGTTGACAAACCAAGGTTCATAATCGAATCTGGTTAGAACTAACGACCACCGAACAAGAGTTGTGAGTCCAGACGTCTCCCGTTGGTAATATTGGTAGAGGCGTACTGGAAGCCCCAGCAATCGAGTCCACACAGCAACAGGAGTTTCTTAATTCTGTGACGTTCCGTGTCATTCTGTGACGTCCTGTCGCTTTTTTAACGTCACCCGTTGATAATCTAGGTAGAGGCATATTGGACGTATCGGCAATTTAGTCCACATTGCGGTAGCACATTGTTCATCTCCGACGTTCAGTGATATACTATGACGTTCAGTGATATACTATGACGTTCTGTGATATTCTGTAATATTCTGATAATTTAGGTAAGGGCACGTTAGGTACATCTGTACTTAGATGTCTGGTTTAGTCCACATTGCCATAGGACATGTTGCGTTCTGGGACGAGCCACTCGAACCACAGCAGCGAGTAGGCGACCCACTATCGACCGCCGTACATATTGTGTCCGTGCCGCTATTTTTATGAACGAACTTGTAGGTGTAGCTGTTCCGGTTCCTGATGCGGGGGCTCCGGCAGCACGGGCAGAGTAGCGTGGATCGGAACGCCTGTCTGAACTTGAGGGACATGATGCTGTACAGGATGGGGTTGATGGTGGAGCTGATGTAGTAAAAGACGCCGGAGACGTGGTACAGACGCTCGTGCACGAGCAGCAGTTGGTGTGTCCAGCGTTCCACATACATGACGAGGAGTCGCTGGGAGTGGAACGGCGCCCAGCACACGAAGAAAGCCACGACGACTGTCACTGGAACAAGGAATAGCATAGGTACACGTATACGTCGCGTTTAAGGTTATTGTACTTGTATAGTGTATGTGGCTGATTGTACTGGCCCGGACGAATGTTGATGTTTACGAGATGGTGTTTCATATCAAGCCAGTCGACGAGATACAACCGACGTGTCACTGAAACGACTAAAATGTCAGTTGACGTTCCATTCTCATCCTAAGAGGCTTCAGTGTACGGTGAGGTAAGGTGAGGTGCGGTGAGGTGAGGTGTGGTGAGGTGAGGTGAGGTGGTGTTTAACGTCGCGTCCAAGATTATTGTACTTATGTAGCGACGTGTGTGTGTGTGTGTTTGCTTGTACTAGTCCGGACTGATTACCGATTTATAGCGCAAGCACCACTGCCGCAGTTTAACATGAATACTCTACTCAGACACAGCTGACAAGTTTCATCCGTTAATGTCTTTTAGACTGAGCCATTGAGTGAAGTAAGGTGAGGTGGTGTTTAACGTCGCGTCCAAGATTATTGCACTTATGTAGCGACGTGTGTGTGTGTGTGTTTGCTTGTACTAGTCCGGACTGATTACCGATTTATAGCGCAAGCACCACTGCCGCAGTTTAACATGAATACCCCACTCAGACACAGCTAACAAGTTTCATCCGTTAATGTCTTTTAGACTGAGAGATTGAGTGAGGTCTTACCCCACTTTATGCAATATTCCAGCAATATCACGGCTGGTGAAAAGAACTTGCTTGTGATTGTATCCGATCGGGAATCGAACCGTTGCGATTGGTGTGTCTAGTGAGCATTTAAGCCACTAGGCTACCCTACCCTCCTACCTTATACTGTATCACTGGTACTTATTAAGGCGGGGTGGTCGGGTAGCCTAGTGGGTAAAGCGTTCGCTCGTCACGCCGAAGACCCGGGTTCGATTCCCAACATGGGTACAACGTGTGGTGTCTCCCGCCGTGATATTGCTGGAATATTGCTAAAAGCGGCGTAAACACATACTCACTCACTCACATATTAAGGCTGCATTTGTTTTTCTATGGTCACCGGACACTCGTTCCAACATCATGCAGAAAGTTGATTGATCTCTCTAGCGAACAAACCATCCTTTAAATATAGAAAACTAATTCCAATATACATGAGTCTGCTTCTCTTGAAAAACTAACTTGTAACATTCTGAAAAAGCTGGGAAAATATGTTTTGTTTGTTTGTTGTTTTACGCCGCGCTCAGCAATATTCCAGCTATGTGACGGCGATCTGTAACTAATCGTGTCTGGAGAAGACAATCAAGTGAGTGACATCATGAGAATTGATCTACGCAATTGGAATATGATGACGGGGTAGAATAGGTCTTCAGCAATCCATGCCCTAAAAGGCGACTATGCTTGTCGTAAGAGGCGACTAACCGGATAGGGTGATGAAGCTCGCTGACATGGTTGATGCATGTCATTGTATCTCAATTGCGTGGAGCGATGCTCATGACATGAATCACTGGATTATCTGGTCCAGACTCGATTGTTTACAGACCGTCGACATATAGCTGGAATATTGCTGAATGCGGCATTAACAACAAACAAAAACACAAAGGCGTATAACCAGGAAATGGGGTGCCTTCGAATATCCAATTTATCCCATAAGGTCAATAAAATCTTTGACTTACAGACTCGATTATGTGGCTTACCGAGCATCTTGAGAACAGACTGTCTGGCCCGGCTCTGCTGCTGTATCCGGATCTCAGCTCCAGAAGGCTGACTTTCCGTGGAGGAATCCGACCCACTCCTGTTAAGTCCGGACCTCCGGATAGCAATGGCGATTAGGAAGTACAAGATGGACAATACCGTCATTGGGAACACAAAGAAGAGAAACGTGGACAATTGGAAGTAGATTCTCGCCTCTTCTTCGTCCATGGTGTTGCACTGGGCAGACTCCTCTATCCGTAGCGTGGACCCCTTCTGATACCTGTATATGATCCCGAACTGCAAGGCTATTGGTATGGAACATACAGCCGATACGACCCATATTGCTGATATCACGCGTACAGCGCGGGGGAGGTTGGAGTTGCTGGGCATCCACATCGGATGACATATAGCCACGTATCGCTCCACGGTGAAGGCCGTGATCGTCAGAATGGACGCATAGGTGGACGCCTCCGCGGCAAAGAAACGAAACCTGCAGAAAGTCTCCCCGAATATGTAGGGGTATTCCGACCAGAAGGAATATGTTTCCTGGGGCAATCCCAGGACCAACAGCAACAGGTCAGATACAGCGAGGTTGAACAGATAATAGTTCGTGGCTGTGTGCATGTACTTGTTGCGTGCGATGACAATGCACGTGCACACGTTACCCCCAATACCCGTGACAAAGATGAGGGAGTACACCACAGTCATGGGGATCACAGTGCTCAGAGCGCGCCGCTTGGGGCCGATCAGAAGGTCAAGGTCAACCGAGGCCATTGTTACGTTCTTGAAATCTGATGAGGTTAAGGTCACATTTTTGCCATCTGTTGTATTGAAGGCTTCTACTAACATTTTTGGTAGTGGTCGTCCCGCACAGTAGATATCAGAACGTGAGAACACCTTGCTTTCTTAGATCATAGGTTATCTCCCCTTCTCCACATCTCCACATGGGTTAATGCTGAAATGGAATTCAGAATATAAATATAAAATAAATCAAATTAAAAGATAAAAATTTCAAAATTAAAAATAAGATAACAGATGAATACTTGCTACCTTCCCAGCCTGCTTCTGCATCAGATGATTAATGTCTGTCTTCATCACATAGTAACAGTTAGCAGTTAGCAGAACGAAACATGCTACATGTAAACACAGATTTAACAAATCTAAGTTCATTCATACTCTAATGTCAAATCTGTTCTGAAAAGAATCACATAACATTTTCTATCAACAACAGTGCTGTTTTCTCTCAGGATACGCATAACATACGTGATGTCTTTCAGATTCTTAAACGTCAATCAGCCCTGATCCCGACCTCCAAGCTACATCCTGTTTGCACATTGTCAGTCACGTGAACCATTGAAACTACCTACTTAGAACGTCTTTTGACGTAGCCTGCCTTCATTAAACTGTCTATTCACGGCAGCACTGTTACATGTCTTTGCATCGAGCACTCGCAGTGGTTGTGCATTCCCCTTTGCTGAGGAGAAGATAATTACAACACTTGTGAATATGCCCCATGCTTCAGAGTTATAGCTCTTAGCCGAGCATTGCCGTCGTATTTACTAGAAATATGGTGTGCTTTGCCCCTCATGTTCATTCTAAAGACTCTATATGCTGTAAACAATTATCGTTTTCTTCTGATCAGCTGTTCGCGTGTGGTATGTCATTTTTAACTCTTTTGAGAATTATGGAAATAATGATTGCAGATGGTCCTCAGGTCCGTAACCCAAATAAACTGCCATGTTAAAATGGTCAAACGACAACTTCATACCAGCTTGATAATTTCTAATGGGATTTTTCACATTAATTAAATAATAATGTAACCCTAATGAGACGAATTTTTATCATCATTGCTGTTTTGGACGCCATATCGACTATGTCATTTCGTGTTGAAAAATTGAAAAGGATGCTTTCTCACAGTTTGAATTTACTGTAAATATGGTTTTAATAGGGATTTATTTGTACGAACTTAAACCAGGGTAGTTTACGTGGGGCAGATGTCGCAGATAAAATAGAAGTTATGGTGATTGATTAAGACATCTTGTATATTCAAGGAGTGTAGTTTTGTGGTTTCTTCGGCTACGTTTCGCCGGCCTCTTTAAACTAGTCTCCATTTCGTATGAATAACCCTATCGTAGCAAAAATGAATACTATTTCAGAGAAACGTCGTCGCCTCGCGCGGAGGTACAAGACAGGTTGTGTTATCTGACGGTGATATACGTTTGAGAAATATGAGCTTACTTTACATTACGGAAACTGACAGCCAGTTGGTGGACGTAGCGACCCAGCTATGTATGAGGTCAAACGGAGAAACTGTTTCCGTTGTTTCTTCAGGTGAACACTTGACTTGCCTGTGTTGTGTTTGGGACGAGTGACACCGGTGGGGCAGGATGCGCTAACCGTTTGGCGAACACCTGACATCCTCACTCTTTGATAGTGATTCATTAGCACATGCTTGTGATGTAGTGAGACTCGAACAAAGGACTCTGCCTTCAGAAGAGATTTCTTATGACAATGGAAATGGTTTTGTGGCTTAAATGTTTTTGATGAGTCCTGTTAAGTGCCCTCGCTGACTACTTCCAGTTCTGCAACGGCGATGTGTATGTGTAAACGCTACCCATATCCATTCATTATAATTGCATTCATAACGCAACAGATTTTTGACGATACGTTTCGTTCCCAACGAATATAAGGCAACGATTATAATAAGTGCGTGAATGTTATTTATCACCGCAGGCACCAATATAGCAGTTTTATCGCGATATCCTGTCAGTATCAAGTCTGGACCATTAACGATGAAACGCATATAGTTAAGTCACGGAAGCTGACCACCTGATACCCTTTAACGTATCATCCACGATCACATGCAAATAGCTAAATAACCGAACCTGACCACCCGATACCCTTTAACGTATCATCCACGATCACATGCAAAAAGCTAATTAACCGAAACTGACCACCCGATACCCTTTAACGTATCATCCACGATCACATGCAAATAGCTAAATAACCGAAACTGACCACCCAATACCCTTTAACGTATCATCCATGATCACATGCAAATAGCTAAATAACCGAAACTGACCAACCGATACCCTTTAACGTATTATCCATCATCAAATGCAAATAGCTAAATAACCGAAACTGACCAACCGATACCCTTTAACGTATCATCCATTATCACATGCAAATAGCTAAATAACCGAAACTGACCACCCGATACCCTTTAACGTATCATCCATCATCACATGCAAATAGCTAAATAACCGAAACTGACCACCCGATACCCTTTAACGTATCATCCATTATCACATGCAAATAGCTAAATAACCGAAACTGACCAACCGATACCCTTTAACGTATCATCCATTATCACATGCAAATAGCTAAATAACCGAAACTGACCAACCGATACCCTTTAACGTATCATCCATGATCACATGCAAATAGCTAAATAACCGAAACTGACCACCCGATACCCTTTAACGTATCATCCATCATCACATGCAAATAGCTAAATAGCCGAACCTGACTTCCCGATACCCTTTAACGTATTATCTCTTTTAAGCAGAGATTTTTGTGCTTATAGTTAGTATTTTATGTTTATTATTTTCTACAAATACATAGCGTAACATGATTGGTCCGCTTGACTAGTTGGATTTCCGATAAACTTTTGTTCAATCCAATTACCGCAAACACACTAGATGTGATTGTGAACATTTACATCATTACTTGGAGAAAATGATTTTGTAAATTATTTTGAATATAACGCTGGATTTAAAATATGACGGTGCAGTAGGGTAGTCTAGTGGTGGAGTGGCGTAAAACACCACTCATTCACTTAAAATACCATTGGTGATAGGAAAATGAATGGCCGATATTTCAAACACTTCTGTGAGCTGAACACTCCACATCCTCTCACGGTGACAGGTTCCATTAACGAGCAATAACAAGTACTTCATTCCAAAACAGTGATGAAAGCTCATTATATGTAAGTTGTACGTCCACATACATTCCGGACGCTTCAGGTATGAAGAACAGTCTCCCCCTCTCAACACCCACCGCGTGCCTCATTAGCTACACACCGCATTCATGCAGGCACCCCGCCCCTCCCCCCTATCCCCAGCACCGACATACCATGTAGCTGTTGCTGTTGCTGTTACTGTTGCTGTCAGCAGGAGATACCACTGACCACTACATCTCGTCTCCATAGCAATCACGTTATGAACGTACACCGGTAAACAGGTAACAGTGGACATAGACTACACAGATCATGCACACACGAACTGTTGTTCCAAAACCAGGAATGGTGAGAATGCTTAGTCAAAACCAAAGTTCATTTCAAAACAAAAAGTAAATAAAAGCAACAAAAACATTTCCATAATCCTAAGAAATATCTGCTAAAAGAATATATGTCAATTATACGATTCCGACCACATCATAAGCATGTGTTTATTAATCACTATAAAAGGGTGATGATGTCTGGTGTTCGCGAAAAGGTGAGCGTATCCTGCCCCACCGCTGGCACCCGTCACAAACACATGCAAAAGCAAGTCATGTGTTTACCTGAACAAAGGGTCACAGTGTTCAAAGCAGCGTCATCACTGGAATATTGATATATTGAATATCGAGGAGAGTCGCCATGTGTAGGGGGAGGACCATGCAACAGCCGAAGAGTTGATGTTTGTTGGAATGCTTTGCTTATATTATACCGACATATTACACTGACGGGCAGAAGAAAGTATAGACTTGAAAACTGGATTTGACAAAAACAATTACAAACGTTACTCGTCTGAACACAATCGCGAAACATTGCAAACTTCAGGTCCAGACCACAACTATGATACTCGTACCAAATACATCACTACCCAATAACTATTTCATGTTTGTTTTAATTTTAGCCACCATCAAGCATGGGTGTATATTTTCTCCTTCCCGGCAGTTTACACGGGTCTTTCATGATTAAATAAGCAGAACGATGGTTTTAGTTAAACAGACATCTACTCTGATTTCACTCTCCACGTAAATATCTGTCAAACCTCCAAATGAGGTGGTATCAAGTGAACGCTGAACGAACATTGACCAATCAATCAAAGTGGAGGATGCATGTTCCTTTGTGGACAATCATATGTCCGCTTTCTAAAGCGATTCGGCTTAATTTCCGAACCATCTAAAACCCTTTTAGCTCCGAACAAAGGATTACCCACAAAAAGATAAATCGTTCCCCATTATAGACACGATCGGGTGTAGATGCAATAGCGCCCTGGCATGACATGGTTTAAAATATTCACAATAGCGTGGTCATTATTTTCTCCACATGGAGCTGCTCATTACGCTATTTTCGAAATACAGAAATCTGCTTCAAATATTTCGCTCCCCCTAAACTGTAATTTTTATAGGCTCCACGCTGATTGACTGATTAGAATGTTTAACCTCATACAATCTTCTATAGAGGGTTTTTAAGATCTTGACGTGGAGAGGTATAAAGTCGTAGTAAAAGTAATTCTAATAAGATTGCGAACATACATTCATTATTATGTTGTGCAACTAAATACCTCCTTCATCTCTGAGATCTGTTTTGGATGCAAACGTATGGTCCGTTATCGGTTCTGCGGTTATCGGCGCAGTCACAAGTAACCATGCAGTTCTGTTGATGTAAACAGACTGCAGCAGATTCCCATATATAACGTAATGACTGCATTTTCATTGCCAACAATGTTCAGGATCATGATTATTTCACAGTCGTGATCCAAAGTTTAACAGATATTTGAAACAAAACTAAGAAGCAAGAGGGACTATCTGCTGATTACAGAAAAATATCCAAATATATAGAAAGATTTATGTAAGGATTGTACACACTGACACAGTTAATGGCCTCATGTGATGGGGTGAGTGAATGAGTATTTCAGTTACCGGTATATCACGGCTGTCACCTTAATGTTGGAAGATAGCCCCACGTTAGGCAGATTGCAGACATTTATCACTTCGACGAACTCTATCTGCAAGGGCATAGTGGTGACGTTGAATGCCCAAGAGCCATCATCTCTGTTACGGTGCACTATGAATGCCGTTGTGGTTTACTATACGACACAGCAATGCAGGTTCAAGGCCGAGTGTGTTTAAAACCAAACTTTTAGTCCTCGCCACTTGAAAAGAATCACGAAATATTCTAAATATAGCCAAATATAGTCACCTGACTTCCACTTCTCACCCAACTAGTAATCACGTGATCAAA
This sequence comes from Haliotis rufescens, assembly GCF_023055435.1. Taxonomy (NCBI): domain Eukaryota; kingdom Metazoa; phylum Mollusca; class Gastropoda; order Lepetellida; family Haliotidae; genus Haliotis; species Haliotis rufescens. The sequence goes on along the minus strand of NW_025963890.1, from coordinate 76,414,990 downwards.
ACGCGGAGGAATGTTTATTGCCACCTAGATGGATATTTCTTGAAAAACACACTTTGGAATTGTTGTCATTACTGTAAGTAATATGTCTTATCGGCGGAAAGGCTTCTTTTCATTTTTATGAAGCACACATGCAGCACACATGCAAAATATTTAAATGATGAGGACAATAGCTGCCAGGATACGCTGGATTTGAGTTATGAGATTATGATCTGCTTGTCAACATCAAATACGGGCTAGTTGATCTCAGCATGACGTAAATGTCGTTTTCAGGACATTTCTAGAAAATAAAAGCGACAAAACACTTCCATATATACCACAAACGTGACAAGAGTCGATTGTACGATTCCGACGATATCATGAGCATGTTTCATAATGCACAGCTTTTGAGAGACAAGCTGATCTGCCGGAATGAAAATGAGATACTGTTTGCAAATATAAATAGCAAAATCCTTTCCAAAGTCAAAAGCAATCAATAGTGCGATCGATTCTCTATGCCATACTCATGTATTCATGAATCACTATCAAAACGTGATGATACCAGATGTTCCTGACCCTTTGGTGGCACCCATCATATTCTAATGCACCCGTCAGATTCTAATGCACCCGTCATATTCTAATACACCCGTCAGATTCTAATGCACCCGTCATATTCTAATGCACCCGTCAGATTCTAATGCACCCGTCAGATTCTAATGGCACCCGTCAGATTCTAATACACCCGTCAGATTCTAATGCACCCGTCAGATTCTAATGCACCCGTCAGATTTTAATGGCACCCGTCAGATTCTAATACACCCGTCAGATTCTAATACACCCGTCAGATTCTAATGACACCCGTCAGATTCTAATGACACCCGTCAAAATCTAATGGCATCCGTCATATTCTAATGCACCCGTCAGATTCTAATGCACCCGTCATATTCTAATGCACCCGTCAGATTCTAATGCACCCGTCAGATTCTAATGGCACCCGTCAGATTCTAATACACCCGTCAGATTCTAATGGCACCCGTCAGATTCTAATACACCCGTCAGATTCTAATGGCACCCGTCAGATTCTAATGGCACCTGTCAGATTCTAATGACACCCGTCAGATTCTAATGACACCCGTCAGATTCTAATGCACCCGTCATATTCTAATGGCACCCGTCATATTCTAATGGCACCCGTCAGATTCTAATGGCACCCGTCAGATTCTAATGCACCCATCAGATTCTAATGACACCCGTCAGATTCTAATGGCACCCGTCAGATTCTAATGGCACCCGTCAGATTCTAATGACACCCGTCAGATTCTATGGCACCCGTCATATTCTAATGGCACCCGTCATATTCTAATGGCACCCATCATATTCTAATGACACCCGTCATATTCTAATGCACCCGTCAGATTCTAATGGCACCCGTCAGATTCTAATGGCACCCGTCAGATTCTAATGACACCCGTCAGATTCTAATGCACCCGTCAGATTCTAATGGCACCCGTCAGATTCTAATGGCACCCGTCATATTCTAATGGCACCCGTCAGATTCTAATGGCATCCGTCAAATTCTAATGGCACCCGTCATATTCTAATGGCACCCATCATATTCTAATGACACCCGTCAGATTCTAATGGCACCCGTCATATTCTAATGGCACCCATCATATTCTAATGACACCCGTCAGATTCTAATGCACCCGTCAGATTCTAATGGCATCCGTCAGATTCTAATGGCACCCGTCAGATTCTAATGGCACCCGTCAGATTCTAATGACACCCATCAGATTCTAATGGCACCCGTCAGATTCTAATGGCACCCGTCAGATTCTAATGCACCCGTCAGATTCTAATGGCACCCGTCAGATTCTAATGGCACCCGTCAGACTCTAATGGCACCCGTCAGATTCTAATGGCATCCGTCAGATTCTAATGACACACGTCAGATTCTAATGCACCCATCAGATTCTAATGGCAGAATACGCGAGTTTGATTTGCTATTGCAGTGTTACCCCTTACGTATGTCAGTATATTGCTGTGAGAGTAAGTCGTTAGCTTACCAGTGCTATAAGAACTGACACAAATTAAGATGTCTAGACCAGGGCTTGAAATAGTGGTGTGGGCCCAGACGTTGGTTATGAGACTTTAATTACGGAGTATTGCTGGGATGGGTGCCTACAGTAGACAACCAGCTAATCAGACAAGCCGATTGCTTCGTTGCACAAAGCGATATTAGTGTTACAACCGGGAAATGATTATGTTATGATGGTTAGATCGTCTAATGACAGTGACTAATAGGTACACAAGGTTAATGTCCACAGTGACTTATAGGTACAGAAAGTTACATATGATAATAAACATAAAAATAGAAATCATTTATATTATTGAATTTTCTGTCCCCTTTTACACTAATGTGATTGACAGGATTCAGGAAAAACATGGCAAATATGCAGACCTCGCTTTCGAAATGTCACGCTTGCATCTCAAGTACCAAGATGTCTGACTCCCCATTGTTCTCGGTGCCTTAGGTTTGGTACCTCCCAATCTGTTGACTGACATTGGGAGAGTACCCGGGTTTGCTACCAGGAATACAGCTCTTCTGACAATCTGGGTAATGCAGAAGGCTGCAGTGTTGGGGAGTCTTCACATTCTCCGAAAAGTTCTAGGTGAGTTTGACACTTCCTGGGAGAAGTCCCATTCGCTGTCTGGGCTGCGTGTAGAGGGGGCAAGGACCCTGAGCTGATGATGAGCCTAACCAACCTGACTGTGCCAGGATCACCCAAACCCTTTGCTGTTTTTTTAAATTTTAATCTGTAAATAACAATGATAAAAAACCCAGTGATGATACCAGGTGTTTGCGAAAAGGTGAGCGTTCCCTGCCCACTGGATGGCACAAACACAACAAAGGCAAGTCAAGTGTTCACCTGAAGAAACACCAAACATTTTGTTCACTTCGTCCGTTTGACCTTATACATGGTTGGTCGCTACTTCCACTAACTGGCTGTCAGTTTCCGTAATCTAAAGCAAGCTCAACTTTCACCAGCATATATCACAATCAGATAAAACAATCCTTGTTTCTGCCGCCGTGCGAAACGACTACTTTACGTTTCTTTGAAACCTTCTAATTATTGCTACGATTGGTACACATCTGTCATTTGTTAATGTGAAGCTCTTCTTTGACATGGGGATTAGTTTAAAGAGGCCGACGCAATGTATCAATAGAAAAAAACTAACACAAAACCAGTCTCTTTGAATACACAAGAAGTCTCAATCAATCCCCATAACTTGTATTTTATCTGCGACATCTGCCCCGCGTACTTTACCCTGGAGGAAGTTCGTACACATCAACCCCTTTTTGAAAACGTATTTCAAGTAAGTTCAAAGAAACATTGAACAAAGCATCCTTGTCATATTTTCAACACGACTGAATCACCAATGTGGCGTCCGACCCACCATTGAAGACAAAATCAGCCTCATTTGAGTTAGTTTATGTTTATTCATGTACAAAAGCACGTGAAATAGAGAATTGCATTATTTATGTCACTGATGCGTCAAAGTTGCAAATGTCCTCCACATGTCTACCATAAAACTCTTTGAAAGTTTTGACCCTGATCAAACAACTTTTGAGCAATACTCCTATGAATCATTGTTAGAATATATCAAGAATGTTGCTCATATTACTGTACCATTTGAACCTGCCTCAGGGCCAAAGAGGAGATTTATATATGGCTGATGTAATGGCGTAGAAATCATCCTCATTCACACACGTAAGTGTTAGTCAGTGAGTCAGTGTAGATGCTTTTACGGCGTTTTAAACAATACTCCTAAAAATATCAGACCAAGGGCACAAGAAATTTAGTTTACACTTTGTGCCCTTGTCAGGAATGAAAGCCGGTCGCTGACGTGAATAACAAACGATTTAGTCCACTTTCCCTTAATGTTGACCAAAAGTCCAGCAGCTCAGCCTTTGGTGTCTAGACTACATAACGTATGAGGTAAAATCGAGCAGACTATCTCTACCAAGATTTCAAAGAGCCTAATACAACCGAGAAGTTGTTTGATCAAGATTATAACATTCAAAGCCTCAGTAAAGCTTTCAAAAACAATTATGGCAGACATTTTGAGAACGCATCACTGACAAACATGATGTCCGATGCAATTCCCTATTTTGACTTGTACCATATGTTCCCATGCTTATTCAGGGGAACTATTGACGTGCCTTTGCATGTGTTTGTGATGGGTGCCACCGGCGGTGCAGGGTACGCTCACCTTTTCGCGAACACCTAGTATCTTCACTATTTGACAGTGATTCAAAACCACATGCGCATGATGTAGCAGGAATCGTAAATCGAATCGTCTTTTTGCAGAGCTTTCTTATGAATATGGAAAATGGTTTTGTTGCTTTTATTAACGATGAAGCTCCTCCGCCATGTCTCACTTGTAGGAAAATGTCTTGAACCATACAAACACAATAGTGTGTTATGAGTTACAGTCGCTTGTTTCCATTCCGCCCTATCGCGTCTGTCATTAAAGATGATCACAGATCCAAGTATATATGTTACATTTCATTATCAGCCGTTTTTACATGTTGTTTGCACATCCGCTATTACATACTTAGAGGGATACATATTCTACTTTATGCATGTCCATTCTGGAAACAGCCTTGTGTGGTACACCAGTGAACGACTCATCCATCTTTAATCACGATAACTTTTTAACCCGAGAAAAAAAACCACTTAAAATATCTGCGTGAGCGTTTACAGAAATTGGAAGAACTTTGATGTTTATTTGAATTATGAGATAATGATAGACATGTATGACACACCGGACAGGTGATTGCTTCAGTTTCGTCACTATCCCCAACTATGCCAAACATGTACGTAGGATTGATGAGATCGCGTAGAAAACCCGACCCCTTAGTATGTTGATAACTATGGAACAGTGGAGGGGACATAAAGAAAACGTAATTCTGCTTCATGTATTATCTGGAACCACGTCTTACAACCTCGTAGTCATGTTTTGATAGAAGGAAAACAGTGATGCCAAATATTATCATTTCGTGGCCATGGTTTGATAGACAGATGCCAAGACTTTATCATTTTGGCACCATGTTTTGAAAGTGATACCAAGTCTTTTCATTTCGTGACCATGGTTTGAAAGAGGGATGCCAAGACTAAATATTTTGCGGTCTTGGTTTGAAAGAGTGATGCCAAGCCTATTTTATCGTGGCCATGGTTTAATAGAGGGATGCCAAGACTAAATGTTTTGCGGTCTTGGTTTGATAGAGGGATGCAAAGACTAAATATTTTGCGATCCTGGTTTGATAGAGGGATGCCAAGGCTTATCTTTTCGTAGTCATGTTTTGAAAGAGTGATGCCAAAGATTATCATTTCGTGGCCATGGTTTGATAGAGGCATGCTAAGGCTAAATATTTTGCGGTCTTGGTTTGAAAGAGGGATGCCAAAGATTATCATTTCGCGGTCATAGTTTGATAGAGGGAAGCCAAGACTTCATCATTTCGTGGCCATGGTTTGATAGAGGGATGCCCAGAGATTATCATTTCGTGGCCATGGTTTGATAGAGGCATGCTAAGGCTAAATACTTTGCGGTCTTGGTTTGAAAGAGGGATGCCAAAGATTATCATTTCGCGGTCATAGTTTGATAGAGGGAAGCCAAGACTTCATCATTTCGTGGCCATGGTTTGATAGAGGGATGCCAAGACTAAATATTAAGTGGGGATGCCAAACCATGTCGTAGTCATCGTTTGATAGAGGGATGCCAAGGCTTATCATTTCGTAGTCATGTTTTGAAAGAGTGATGCCAAAGATTATCATTTCGTGGCCATGGTTTGATAGAGGGATGCCCAGAGATTATCATTTCGTGGCCATGGTTTGATAGAGGGATGCCCAGAGATTATCAATTCGTGGCCATGGTTTGATAGAGGCATGCTAAGGCTAAATATTTTGCGGTCTTGGTTTGAAAGAGGGATGCCAAAGATTATCATTTCGCGGTCATAGTTTGATAGAGGGAAGCCAAGACTTCATCATTTCGTGGCCATGGCTTGATAGAGGGATGCCCAGAGATTATCATTTCGTGGCCTTGGTGTGATAGAGGGATGACAAGGCTTATCATTTCGTGGTCTTGGTTTGATAGAGGGATGACAAGGCGTATCATTTCGTGGTCTTGGTGTGATAGAGGGATGACAGGGCTTATCATCTCATGGTCTTGGTTTGATAGAGGGATGACAAGGCGTATCATTTCGTGGTCTTGGTGTGATAGAGGGATGACAGGGCTTATCATCTCATGGTCTTGGTTTGATAGAGGGATGACAAGGCGTATCATTTCGTGGTCTTGGTGTGATAGAGGGATGGCAGGGCTTATCATCTCGTGGTCTTGGTGTGATAGAGGGATGACAAGGCGTATCATTTCGTGGTCATCGTTTGAGAAAGTGATGCTAAAGATTATCATTTCGTGGTCTACGTTTGATAGGGGGCGTCCATTTTTTTAAGTTGTGGCGTCCGTTTATGAAGTCGCTCTATCCATTTATTAGCTTGTGGCTTGTTATTAGTCGTGGCTCCCGGCTGTTAAGCCGCGACGTGCAGATATGATATCGTTTTGCCTTAATATGATTATTATCTGGTAGCTATTATATCCTTACTTTTAGCGTGCCCCTTCCACGCTCCCATATGTACCGGTGGCAATGGGAAAATACATTAATGTGTTTACTTAAACATGCACTCTAGAGATCCCTTTGAAACTTGCCAGTGAGGAGAGACGTCGTTGAAATCACAAACAGAACTCAGCGTTCCCAGTCAAATAGTTGTGAACGGCAGCTGGAGAAACAAAGTAGTCAGTTGTAACTTCATGCAATGAAATGAAAATTGAATATATAAGTTGGTTTTAAACAGATCTAGCAGATATTTGGGGACAGTTGATCTATTGTCTGAGCTAAACGGCGGCATATTGATCAATAGACTGTTGGGTCTGTTTAGATTTAAATTTAAAATGTCGTTATTATTTTAAATACGAAACAAATATTGTGTCACTTTTATACTCTTCAAAACAAGAAACGCACAGGTAGTATGTAGTTCATTGAATCTGACTACACCAAAAAAGTCGTATATAAATTGGATTTCTGATATTGGAAAATGTTGGTGGCCTGATATTCGACAAACGGTGCGTCAAAACGCAGCCATTGTCGATTTGCAATGTCTTAAACGGCATTGTTTTCACACTTGTTAAAAAATGTCATGGAGGAAAACAGTAAAGCAGAATGCACGTGCAAGTTATAGCATTTGTAAATCGTGGTAGTGGCTATACAAAGGCAAGCATAAGCCAATAATTTGTCATTCAATTGTCAGCTCAGCGGTGACGATTGGCACATCGCCATAGAACGTATCCAAAGAGGGGAATCGCAGTCTTCTGTTGCACGCCACTTCAACGTCCACCACAGCACCATTTGCCGCCTTCGTGACCGATATACAGAGTTCAAATCCACAGCAGACCACCCGAGAACCTGCCGACCAAGAGTTACTACCCCTGCACAGAATCGCTACATTCGATGTTCAAAAGTCATCGCAATGCCACAGCTGCTGAGACTGCAGGACGAATCCTTGGTTTGAGGAGCATATCGGACCAGACTGTCAGGAACTATCTTCACGAGGGTGGAATCCGACTTAGAAGACCAGTTATGGTCCATGTGTTGCAACAGATCCTTTGACAGCAAAGCTTGCGTTGGTGCCATACGTTACAGCCTTCGAATTTTAGAAATTGGAGACGAGTTTGGTTTAGCGATGAATCACGATTTCTTCTTCACCGGCGAGATGGAAGACAACGTGATTATCGTCGTCGAAATGTCCGTTTTGCCCCACATTGTGTACGTGAACTCGACAATTTCGGTGGCGGTAGTGTCATTGTGTGTGTGTGTGTGTGTGTGTGTGTGTGTGTGTGTGTGTGTGTGTGTGTGTGTGTGTGTGTGTGTGTGTGTGTGTGTGTGTGTGTGTGTGTGTGTGCGTGCGTGCGTGTGTGTGTGTGTGTGCATATCCTACAGCTTCTGGGACATTTGACAACAAATTGCTACATGAATCAAATTCTTCAATCTCACCTTCTTCCAATCATTGACCGCCAGAGGGATCCGTTTCAACAGGACAATGCTACACCGAACACAGCTCGTGTCATTGTAGACTACCTCCATAATGCCAACATCAACGTTTTGCCCTGGCCATCGAGATCTCCAGATTTCAACCCAATCGAACACCTCTGGGATGTACTCGATCGACGTGTACGTCAACGTCAGAACACGCCACAGGCACTCACACAACTGGCCTACGCGTTACAAGCAGAATGGCGCAGAATTCCGCAGGACAGAATTCATACACTTATCCAGTCAGTGCCGAGGAGATGCAGAGTCGTGATTGCTGCCCGGGGCGGTCACACGAAATACTGAGTTCAGCCCAACCTTGTGGCCTTATGTGACATGACAATGAACAGTTTTCAATGCCTTTGTACAACAACATGTGACTATCAAGCTCACTAATTTCATATTTGTATCTATGATATTAAATTAAATATATATCGACTTTGATATGTACAAAATCTACCTATGCGTTTCTTTTTCTTGAAGAGTGAATAACAATGATGCCCATATGTGAAGTAATAGATGTTTATTGTTTTATCATTTAATACATATTTAGTAGGTATATAAAGCGACACCACAGTACATAGAAACGCTTGTTGTACATAAACCGCCGGGGAATAGAATCTATACACGTAAAGATTCACACTGAATGCCGCCATGTTCTTTGCAACGTCATGTGCACGTCACCTGTGGTGAGATACTCATTGATTGGCTGCGTGTAGTATCGCCTATGATACCCGTATCAAATACCTAACCACTGAAAGACCATTTCTTGTTTGTTTCATTTTAAGCTTCCATAAAACCTCGGTGTTTACTTTCTTTTGGCCGGCAGTTTATTGTAATGAAACATTCTTGCTGTTCCTTTTTGAGTTACAAACGTTTCTGACGAGATACACATTTAATCACTTGTTCCGTGAAAACATGGTATCGGAATTCGCTATAGGGGGTGACATCCCTTTATCATGCCAGGATCCGCCCTCGTTAGTTCAAACCCTGAATTCGTATTGATCATGTTTCCTGATTTTTCAGCACCATACCAATTTTCATCAGTTTTAACAAAGTTGAACACGTCTCTGACCTGCGCCATGATATAACTGAAATGCTGTTCAGTGCGGCGTAAAACCCAACTCATTCACTCTCGAAATTGTCACTTTTTTTGCAGAGATACAAGCATGCCCCTGGGATTTTAACGCTTTTACGTCTCTGTTCATGTTTCAGTCTAAAAGTTCTGTTCTTTGGCATCCATCGACTAGCTAGCCGCCAGAGGAACATATTTGTAACTCTACTCTACGGAGCTCACAGGTCAAGCAGTGATACCACGTCCGACGAACACGTTGTGAAATGGAACGAAGATAACGTTACCTTTCTAATTTGTTTCAGTATATGATGATTTGACATCACGTTATCTACAAGGAGTTGTCCGAGATGGTATTTCTCATATACATTCCCCGACTGTACCGGTCACGACGGACATGACCTGCTCTTGCTGAGACCGACTTTTTTCATCTTTCTGAATGGTTTTCATCTAGTTTTCAAGTTGAAACAAATCTTTTCAACACTTTCTTCAGACAGTCTATTTCATATTTCCCAAAAGGTTACTGAGTGAAAATACTCCTGGGGCATACATTTATCAATTGTGGTCAGTCGCTGTCCCCTGAACTTCAAATATTTTGTTTCGGACAATGTATAATGTCATCTTAAATTGTTTGATAGACATTACTTAGAAGTTGACGGATGACAAGATAGACACATTTTTTATGGATAACAACTTCTTTAATACTGTGAAAAGCGACGTTTCGGTATAGATCCTTATACCGTTGTCAAGCAAGACTGAATGGGGGACATAGTGCAGAATGGCTTCATGACCCTATTATTATTATTATTATTATTACTATTGTTGTTACTGTTAATCCTCTACTGTTAATCCCCCACCTACTATATATATTCTGCACTATGTCCCCCATTCAGTCTTGCTTGACAACGGTATAAGGATCTATACCGAAACGTCGCTTTTCACAGTATTAAAGAAATTGTTATCCATAAAAAATGTGTCTATCTTGTCATCTTGGCAGAAACTTGGACGTAGCAAGTTTTTCTGGTATTGCGAAGGACGGAGTACTTACCTTGGCGTAAATAACAGTACAGTAGACGTACATGTAAAGGAAGTAGGTTTGGTGTGTTATGAAAGACGTCCACAACATCATCTCTGGTTAATATGAATCTTTACATAATTTTGTGTGTTTTTTTATTTACGTAGCCATTAGTATTTGTATATGTTTGTTTGTTTGTTGTTTAACGCCGAATTCATCAATAGTTCAGCTGTATGACAGCGGTCTGTAAATAATCGAGTTTGGACCAGACAATCCAGTCATTGACATCATAAGAATCGATCCACCCAATTGGAATGCGAGGACATGCCATGACCACCCGATTCCGTTAGTCTCCTCTTACGCCAATCAGAGTCGCCCCTTACAGCAAGCATGGGTTGTTGAAGATCTATTCTAACCCGGATCTTCACGGGGGATTTGTTTGTGCATTCACTCATGCACACTCAACACATTAAACTATATGACGTAATGCATACGCTGAACATGCATTTGATGAGACACATTCGGATATAAAGATAACAATGGTCAACTCGACAAAAACAAATTATAAAAACACAAATTTATTTAGAGATGATAATTATCTTCGTAAAATAGACGATTCAACATATATCTTTGCATGCACATATGATGAAGAAAATGTATTGAACAATAATTCAGCAAAAATACTCACTTTGATCAGTCGTTGAATTATTGTCCGAGAAATATGACAGGTCACATTGACAGTGCGGATTGATCAGCGCTATCTGTACACGGAGTTAAACGAACGTGCCAACCAGCTGAGCCGAAGCGCTAACAAGTGGCGGTGCATACCGACATGCACTTATATGATGTTTGTTTCTGAGCCACAAAGAACCTGCTCGACCATCAATGAAGCAGTGGGGGGCGTGTTCTTATCTGATCACCAGAATCTCAGCTCGGTGGTGAGAGCAGTAAAAGCAGTGAAGAACGAGCTTGCGATGTTAATGGCTGCCTTCACTACATCTCAGCAATACTAATATACCAATATTGTTGACAAATGTCCAGGCCTAAATGAAATTTACGCTTTGGCACAGTCGTGCGTTGTAAAGGAAAATGATAACTCCAATGTATTTTCGCTGTTAGCCGAGAAGCAATTAAATAAATGAACACCAACAGGCTTTTGTCTTGCAGCCTTTTCATAATACTTATTTGTTTGTTCATTTAAAGTAGTGTGAATAAGATGTTTTTGAACACTAATCTCAGATGTATCTTATATACTTGAAAATGTGTCCATTTTCCCAACGAATTTGAAAGTGGTTGTACTTCATTATCAAGGGATGCTGCGCTGATTAGTCCAAAGGAGCAGACAGAGAACGCACTTGATGACCGCCTGCCATTGAAAGTACTCCTGCTGTTGTCTCGACTCTTCTTCCATGCAATAACCTGGCAAATATCTCTGGTGTACAAAAAACCCGTGATAATTTGAATGTTGTGAAACTAGTTTTAAGAAATGGAAATGTGATTTGGCTTAACGCCGTTTTGAAATTTTGCTCAGTATTTCAGTAAAAACATGGGGTTTGAGATACACGTGAGAAGCATGTGCAAAGTGATGGAGGTCGCAGATGTTTACCACAGATGAAACCAGTAGGTTTGGCTGACCCCCAAAGCTCTTAATGAACTCATGGTCACACAGCTTTGGGATGCAACTCTGTATCATGATTTATGGTGCAAGAGGAAAAACGCATTGGTTGCTGAAGATCTATTCTACCCCGACCCTCACGGGAAGACAAGCATGGGTTGCTGAAGACCTATTCTATCCCGACTCTCACGGGAAGACAAGCATGGGTTTCTGAAGACTTATTCTACCCGGGTGTTTTACTATATGACATCAACTTCATTCGTGGGCACTCGACTTATTCCGGGACATGTACCGAATGGTGACTCGAGTTTCTCTCGTGGTCCTTTTATCAAGTTGGCTCCCCTCCCCCGCAAACAACTGTGAACATGACGTTGGCATACTTTTAGATACCTATCTATCCATGTAAAGAAATATCTCAAAGTACTTCAAGGTCGAGTCTTCATGCCGGTCACGGAAAGGGGCGAGTGGTGACGAATGTCGTGGGACGTGTCTTCACGGTAACTCCTCTTAACGGTACCAAACGCTGGCACTATCAATCATAAATATATGTACGTCGAAAGTATAAACAAACACATACACAAGCACTGAATAGTGCGTTGTCAAGATTAAGCGCACGCTTTCGATCAAACGCCTCAACCTGGACTCGACACAACCGGACATTCGACACATCCGGGTTCGAGACAACGGTGTTCAACTGTGTCATCAAACAGGCTCTGACAATTTTAAACAAAACCTGATAGAATTTACCAACTGCTGACAGCATGGATGTATGAGGTTTTCATGATCAGGAATGGGGAGACAACGTTTGTTCATATCAGGTAGTGTAGCTCCATACACATCTTACTCACCCCTGTGTTTGTGTACGGCAGGCCAACTTTCCACGAGGGATGTGAAACGCCAATTCCTCTGCGAGAGGTACTTTGCAAACATCGTTTCGGTGTAGCATTTTCCCATATTTCCCGAGTTCTAAGAATTTATGCCAAAACCTACGCCCTCACAGGTGGCGATACTGGTGGATATACACACATGTGCCATTTGCCTAGAAACATGTGACGTTTAATGAAGGCACAGAAACTATTTAGCAAAACAATTGATAACGTTAGGGTTCCCATATATACACAACAGCAGTCACTTGTTTACAAATAAATAAATAATCACGACCGAATCGGTGGTATATTCTCTTAAGCCTTTCAAGCGACACATCTATTTAAATAATCACAAGAAGTATCTGGTGAAAGCAGTCATTGCACGATTCCGACTATATCATAAGCATGTGATTGCGAATCACTATCAAATAGTGACGATTCAGGTGTTCGCGAAAAGATGGGCGTATCTAGTCCCAACAAAAGGGCATCGTAGACCAAAATGACATTAAATATAACGACAGTGACAAGGCAAAATGGCCATAACGTCATGTCGTGGAACATACATTTTTCTACCTTATAATTAACAGGAGGCAAAGACCAGCGTCGGCGTTGACGTAAGGTAAAGGGATATGTTTATACATAAGCACAAGACACATTGTCTTAAACGTTAAGTATTTTCCATCTGTAAAATGCAAGTTTTGAATATGAATATATATTAGATCACGTCAGAACCTGATGTTTATCAGTCGGTACTCGTTAAGACAAAACCAACAACATTTTAAGTATGCTTATCCAGCAGTTTCTATTCAGTGCCCACATGGATATATACGGATCTTGAAACCCACTCATCAAACAAACATGTTTAATATGTGCAATACAAGCTGCACACTTAATACATCACGATCAAAGACAGGTCGACATGTGCGATAACCATCACACGGTGGGTTTTGAGGTCGGTGTTATCTAAAGTGTATGTAAATAATGGATATCTACCTCAAAAATAGTGAAAATCTAAGCAAATTTAAAACGTGTAAACTGAGTATAAACTCATTACAAAATATCAGGAATAATTTATCTAATTACTATCAATGTAGTTATCCGTATTACTACAGACGCCGTTTTTAGAAGAGTAGCGATTACCCTCGGTGTCGGCAGTCTGGCACTGCGTTCAGTTTGGAGTTTGTCTCAACTTCGGCAGTTAAAAAATATATTTGTCCGACACCAAATCTCGGCACAGCTCAGGGTGATGACCGCCATTACTGAGGTATCTATTTTTTCACATTTTAATCAGAACATTTAAGTTTTTGCAGGTTTGCAACTCTAATCATGCACTTCGAGACACTGTCGATGTCATACACTTATTGCACGTTGCCAGGAAACTAAGACAAATATGCATGTAAGTATTCCCGTGTAAAATGAATCGGTAAGTTACGTTTATCGACCTCATCAGTCAAACCATCACTGCAATTACTGTTAGAGTGTTAGGAATGAAAACAATGTTGAGACTCAGTCGACCTAAGTTGCCTCGCATATTTTGAAATAAATTTCAACTGAGGAAAGATTCGTTATCGTTAAAGTAGACCTTTCAAGAAATGTTAGTGAGTGAGTATAGTTTCACGCCATTTTTAACAATAGGCCAGCAAAATCAAGACTGGGAACACGAAATGGGCTTCACACATATGGCGAGTTATGAAAAGAACTATAGCAATAAGACGGTAGCATGCGCCTGTCATTCTAACCTCTGAGAACCAATCGGTTCTGGGACAAAATAGATCAGCAACTAAAACGCCAGTTGTGCAACCTTTCTCTATCAGGGAATCGTCCGGATTATGGAGTTTACGGATTAAAGAATCACATCGAGAAATGTTTTCCTTTACAGATGTAGTCAGTCCTAGCAGTGTTCGTTTTTTTCGGATTAAGGGCGTCCCGAATAGCAAGGTTTCTGTGCAGCGAGAACAGCCCTGACTGCGTTGGTATTAAGAAATAAACGACTCGTGGCCGTTGTTTATCGTACAATAAAACACTGCAGTTTATTGTATGATAAACATCGACCACAAGTCGTTTATTTCCTTTATGAGATAGCAACATACGTACAGCCTTTTTGAGGATGTTAGTAAAAAAGTGCAAGCTTTAAAAATATTAATCCGTGTTTAAATAATGATGACTCCCTGAATGTCGGACAAGTCCATTTCATAGACATGGGGGGTTAAATTTGTTCTTTCACGTATATCCTTACAATTTCCCCGTCGACCATCTGTAGCTTTTCTCCCAATACCGATTTTCTTATCTCTCCCACTTTGAGAAGCGATCGTTCGGCCATGTAGTTTATCTACGTTGCCCAGCAACATCTTTGGAGAACAAAACACACTAGACTCTCCCCTCTCAAAAATAAGGTCGTTCAATTTACGAGCGCATGTTCGAATCTCCAGAGAGACGTCATGACAGAACAATGTTTTATCGTGCAATAAACCACGCTTCGTTCTTCATTGTTCTTTACGATTTACCGCGTTACAAAATTCACCCATTCATTCACATTAGCGTATGTAAGTCCCGGTTACCCTGAGGGAAAATGTCTTTTATATCTTGTCATATGAAATCTTGAAACATGTCACAAATACGTGTCGTTTGTAATCCCTGCGGCTGGGGTGCTGTCCCCTTGTGTCGTGGGCGACCTTAATTACGACGACTACAACAGCCCGCCCCTGTCGTCGCTCTGAACATCCCTGTATCACAGCCTTGCAGGGTACACCGTGTCAAAACAAACAAACCAAAATGATTGTTAAGTAAATCAATGTCAGTCAGTCACTTTTTACCCCCTTGGCAAGTTAATGAATTGTCGGTGTCGGATGTTAAACAGATCCCATATATTTGGGATTTTTTTATAATCTTTTACTTTTTATGTTTTGATATTATTAACGACCTTGCTCACCTTTCGTAGGAAACATATTTATAATCTGGTTGATTTATTATGAATGCTGCAATTACTGGGTTTATGTGTGTGTGGTTTTAAACGTGTTTATGACGAGTGTCAACAGATCTAGAGGGGCTTGATACGCTCACCTTTTCGCGAACACCTGGTATCATTACTATTTGATGGTGATTCACAAACACATGCTTATGACACAGTCGGAATCGTGCAATGGAATGGAATTTTACAATCTTATTTTATACCTTCATAACCTTTATATATAAAACACACGTCAACTAATCGCGTGTTTTAATACCACTATATTTTGAGTAAATATATGTTCGTATGCAGATAGGTAGATAGCAAACGGACTGTTTTGATTATTAGTAATAAATACATGTACAGAAAAATACAGAAAAAATATGCATCAATATTTTGGCTACACTTATACAATTTATGTACTCAAACAAAAATGTGAAAGCAATATTTTGTTTACCATTGTTATATAGATGTACATAAACAAATATGGATAGGAAGATTCAGAGATTCAGAAAAGATTCATTTAATGTCAGCATTAAACCCGAGGAAGTCGCATTTCGATCGTGCTGAATAATAAAAGTAAATTTAAAGAGGGATTTTGTTTTAGATAAATACGTTTTTGGTCATTGCGTTTAGACATTTTTTTTTCTTATATTTCCTATTTTTGTGTAAATCTCGAGGCCATACTATATTTTCCCAGTATTTTCTGAAAGAACTTTTGTCAAAATAAATAGACTCCCTAGAATATCAAATGATCAGTCAGAGATATTATTCTCCTAACACGGCGGGTATAAGCATAGTTGATAGAAGGTTTGCAGCGAAGATGGACGGACCATCAGTCAGGATGGACACGGGGAACAAGGGGTTCATATACTGTACAAATGTCTCGAACCCGGGACCTCGGCGTGACGAGTGAACGCTTCAACAAGTCCATTACACCGCCCACCAAACAGTAAATGTACACGGAATGAGCAACTTTAAACAACAATAGTATACAAGGTAAGTTGAGATACTCCCAGTCAGCTAACAACGTACACTGTACAGTTGATACACACCTAGTCAGCTTACAACGTACAGTTGAGACACACGAAATCGGCTATCAACGTACAGTTCAGACACACCCAGTCAGCTAACAACGTACATTTCACAGTTGACACACACCTACTCAGCTAACAACGTACAGTTGATACACATCCAGTCAGTTGACGTACAGTTCACACACATCCTGTCAGCTAACAACGTACAGTTGATACACATCCAGTCAGTTGACGTACAGTTCACACACATCCTGTCAGCTAACAACGTACAGTTGAGACACATCCAGTCAGCTATCAACGTACAGTTATACATATCCGTCAGCTAACAACGTATAATTGACACATATCTAGTCAGCTAACAACGTACAGTTGAGACACATCTAGTCAGCTAACAACGTACAGTTATACATATCCGTCAGCTAACAACGTACAATTGATGCACATCCAGTCAGCTAACAACGTACAGTTGAGACACACCCAGTCAGCTAACAACGTGCAGTTGAGACACATCCAGTCAGCTAACAACGTACAGTTGAGACACACCCAGTCAGCTAACAACGTACAGTTGAGACACACCCAGTCAGCTAACAACGTACAGTTATATATATCCGTCAGCTAACAACGTATAATTGACACATATCTAGTCAGCTATCAACGTACTTTTTAGGCACACCAAGTCAGCTAACAACGTGCAGTTGAGACACATCCAGTCAGCTAACAACGTACAGTTGAGACACACCCAGTCAGCTAACAACGTACAGTTGAGACACATCCAGTCAGCTAACAACGTGCAGTTGAGACACACCCAGTCAGCTAACAACGTGCAGTTGAGACACATCCAGTCAGCTAACAACGTACAGTTGAGACACACCCAGTCAGCTAACAACGTACAGTTGAGACACACCCAGTCAGCTAACAACGTACAGTTATACATATCCGTCAGCTAACAACGTATAATTGACACATATCTAGTCAGCTATCAACGTACTTTTTAGGCACACCAAGTCAGCTAACAACGTGCAGTTGAGACACATCCAGTCAGCTAACAACGTACAGTTGAGACACACCCAGTCAGCTAACAACGTGCAGTTGAGACACACCCAGTCAGCTATCAACGTACTTTTTAGGCACACCAAGTCAGCTAACAACGTGCAGTTGAGACACATCCAGTCAGCTAACAACGTACAGTTGAGACACACCCAGTCAGCTAACAACGTGCAGTTGAGACACATCCAGTCAGCTAACAACGTGCAGTTGAGACACATCCAGTCAGCTAACAACGTGCAGTTGAGACACACCCAGTCAGCTAACAACGTACAGTTGAGACACACCCAGTCAGCTAACAACGTACAGTTATACATATCCGTCAGCTAACAACGTATAATTGACACATATCTAGTCAGCTAACAACGTACAGTTGAGACACATCCAGTCAGCTAACAAGATGCAGTTGAGACACACCCAGTCAGCTATCAACGTACTTTTTAGGCACACCATGTCAGCTAACAACGTGCAGTTGAGACACACCCAGTCAGCTAACAACGTGAGGTTGAGACACGTTAAGAGCATCGATCCACGCAATTGGGATACGATGACATGCTTCAACCAAGTCAGCGAGCCTGACCACCCGATCCCGTTAGTCGCAAGCACAGTCGCCTTTCACAGCAAGCTTGGGTTGCTGTATTCTACCCCGGATCTTCACGGGTCCGCTGTAACGATGACGATCTCTCAATCATTGGCATCTCTTAGAAGTGCACACTAGTACACACATTCCCTATTCATACTTTTATTATGATGAGTTAAAAATTCAATTTTTTCAATTGATCAGTCTGTATGAACTTACAAAAAACAGACACTGTAAACATTTTTAATTTGTTTAGCATTTTAACATCGCAAAAACACTCAAGTAAATTATTAAACATAACAACATTTTTTTACATGATCTGAAACAAAACTGAACAAACACGGAAACATTGAAAAGGTTGGATTTGACGCATGTTGTGGTCATGTTACACAGCAGTTTGACTGACAGGAATATATAATAAATGTAATGTTCTTGGATGAAAGGGATGATAATGAAGATTGAGCCGTACACTGATGGGCAATAACACATGTACACACTTGTCCAATAATCTTCTACAACGCTCCCGATATCCGAGGTCACGTATGACATGTGTTAGTTCTCAATGACCAATCAGTGTGTGTATCCATGGATGCTTAATTACATTGTACCAAATACCTTCGAGTGTTATGTTCAGGTAATGTTGATAAAAGTACAAACATTCCATATGCTATGCAGAGTATTAGTGAACATTGCAAAAGTGTTATGTCGGATATAATTTGGGGGTTGGTTGGGTTATCAGGACTGCAAGGGTTCCGTCTAATAACAGTAGTTTTCATATTGTGTTGTATGTCACAGAAACTTAAAGAATTCTATGTTGTATCCGACAACAAATATTTAACACTTATCTTACCACAATTTTTGTATATGAATAAAAACTGTTGACGTCAACGCCAGAGAACCAAAAAGACCCAAAAGGCCTTAAGGCCAAACAGTTGTGAAACCCACAAGAACGGACGATCGAAAACCAGCGCAGCCACCAGGCGACATTGGAAAAAGCTAGTACGCCACTGATTGTGTTTTTTATGTTATTATTTCAACTGGTAAATTATTATTCGACATGACAAGGTACATAATGAAGAACTTTAATTAAAGTCTCCGAGGGCGGGGAAGGGAGGGTTCCATGGATCTCTCTTCCCGATAATGTGAAATTATCTCCTTCAATCCTGCTCTTAAAACCAACCTCAAAACCCACCTTTTTAACAAACTCTATCAATGCTAAGCGCACGTAACACAAAGTTTTGCGCCCTTTATGCGCTATATTAATAAAAGCATTATTATTAGAATTATTATGAACACATGTCTTGAGGTAATTAGAGTTCGAGACACACGAATGCTGATGTCAGATCATGGCATACTTACATGTAATCTGTAAGGATACTGTCAATGCATGAAGTTACATCGTCTATCGTCTTAAACGGCTGTGCGAGTTGAAGAATCCGGACGATGGATCCTACTCAAGTTTGTATGCGAAATATAATTAGATTTCCCAGAAAATTACCACCTTAATTTCCGGTGTTTTAAAACGAAATATTAAATTTCACCTGAGTTTATGTCATACAATACACAGGAATTTGGGCAGTTTTTTGGGGGGACAGTAGTTTCTTTCATTTCCTTTTTAATTTGTTTTTTGATGTATTTGAATGATCTCAGTGAATACTTTGAAGAATAATTTGTCATACCTCACTATAAGACGAGTTGTCGTTGTGAACAGGGCAATGTATACTGCGTAATATCAGAATAAGCCTTTGTTACAAATAAAACGCATCAAACAATAATTCCGAACCTAACCATTATCATACATCACTGAATTTGTACTCAGATGATTTTTTTAAGAATCTCGTAATGATATTCTTTTAATAAAAAAAATAAACCAAAATTACACAAATGTAATATTCATCGATATGATTCCAAGAACCCCATCCATACAAATCTAAATTTCGAAAAGAGTTGAAGAGTTTTACGAAAATCTACAAACATTTTGAAGCAAAAGAATCATTGCGTTGGGATCATTATCGCTTTGTTTCCTTTCATGCCAAAAAACATCCACATTCTTGTTGTTTCAACGGTTGCTGCGCTGTGATGTTAAGTACTTCGAATAATGCAGTTTTCCATGTTAATTTGAAACACTGAAGTGGTCTTCATGGATACATGTGGCCTCCTCTCATCCACATTAGCTGCTAATACGGCCCATCCTCGTGTAGGTCTGGCGCGGATGCAGCGAGCCTTTGTTGTTACACGTGTCGCTCGTGCACATGGTGAGTTGACGGATTGATGGACATGCACGCTTTAAGCATTATGACATGCGCTTGTCATGCATATACACGTGTATTTTTGTTTACCATTTCGTCTGTCTGTGGTTCGGCTCATCAATTTTGATTTAGTCCATGCCTGTTTTTTTTGTCTTTGCGCATCCCAGCTGTTTCTACGTGCAGTCCTCAGCAACACATTTGTCCTCACCATGTAATGTTTCAGTTGTCACAGGAAGTGTCCAATTAGTGAAGTGAGCATTCATTTGATTTTCAGGGATGGGGTTAAAAACATGATCAAGCCCCTGTTTTACGAACTTTATCTGAAATATGCATTACACTGTAGAACAAAACTATGTGCCCTTTTCTTGCAGGCAAGTGTCCAAAGAACACAGTTCGATATTTTTCTTTAAATAAGGAAATATAATTGATCGCTGTTTACGTTGGAAAATATAATTGAGCTCTTAAATCTAAAGAGATGTTGATAACTCCCGACCCCCCACCTGAAAATCAAGGAAGACTTTCTTTATATTCAGAAAAAATATTTGAGACAAGTGCAATTAATATCATGTGGATTCTCCAAAACCCAAAGGATTTGCTTGACGTTTTACAATCTTAGGAAAAGAATCAGGTTCAATTCTGTCAAAACATTTGAGTTTTCAATTTTGTACACCACTATCTCACGTGACAAACTTCATTCCTTGATCCATGGAGCCATTGTTACAAAACGTGGTAACCATAGATGTAGTTACATATCTATCTTCAGAGATTCAGGTCAATTTGTCAAAAATGAAAGCACATGCCATCTGAAGATTACTGAGAAAACAATATGCGATATGCTGGACTTCCTCATTGATGATATCTATTTTTGGGTAAGACATTTTGGCAAGAAGTTGGCATCCCCATGGGCACAAATTGCGCTCCCCTTCGTGCTGATCTGTTTCTTTATGCATATGAATCAGAATTTCTGTTCGGATTGGCAAAGTCAAAACAAGGTAACTTGGCCAAGAAGTTTAACTTGAGCTTCAGTTATATCGATGATCTGATATCGTTCAATAACCATCAAATAGCCAATTCCCTTCCACTGATTTTCCACTTGAACTAGAAATAAAGGAGACCAGTGAGACCGCCTCATTTGTTTCACATTTATATCCATTCATACAGATTCGGAGTGACAAAACACTCTCCACAAGACTGTATGATATGACAAGAGGGATAACGTCCATTTGTGTTGAAACCATGTATCCCAGTGGTTTGGTTAATTTTGTGTTATATGTCAACTTAATCAGTATATTTCAAAGGGTGAGTAACTCCACACGCCTCCTCTGGATCAATCGGGATCCATTCAGTATGCGTACGTCCCAGGGTGACTTAATTGCCTACACATAATTTCTGCACTTATAACTCTTGACTTCTACACTTGTGTACCGAGTTGAGTCACATATGGTTGAGGAAACCAAGACTGTTTCACATGCTGTAATTATACGCGTAACACTGCTATTGTCTAACACTGCAGTTTATTAGATATCATTACGGGACAAGCTTCAATCCCCTGGGCTATGTCGGTAATCACATCTATAAGTGCCATGTCTTCCGCAACGTTACTGTGGATTAGTCTGTCCAGTGTTGTCCATTACTGTGTATCTACACTGTTAGTCAGTCTGGTATTCAGACAGCACATGTGCAATGTGTGACCAGATGCGACTAGGACACGCCTGCTTCATGGACCTAACTTGAAGTAGTAGAGTTCGAATCATCGCTCGACTTATTTCTGTTAGTAATTGTCTTTGTTTATTTTTAACTGAATGGAGAAGTTTTTAAACAGAGTGTGTCCCCCATTAAATCGGAGTCGAATTATGTCGGTCTACTTTTGAAATAAGCGTGTCAGATAAAAAAAACTACTTTGCTACTGCTGAAAACGGTTGCCGAAACTAGAGGTCCGAAACACAACTATGATTATAGGGCTGGTCAAAAAGTTCTAAACCTGACTAACTTTCAACTGTGGGCCATAACAAACCGAACTAGCCAAATGGACACAGAAATGGTAAAGAACGAGGTCCGAGCAGTCATCAATGTTTTGACTTTAGAGTAAAGTCTCCCGAAGAAATTAATGACCGCATGTCACAAGCGTATGGGGATAGGTGCCCCAGCTATTCCACCGGTAAACCTTGGACAGCTATGTTTAAGGTTGGGAGAACAAATCTTGATGATGACCCTGGCGATATCACCAGAACACGACTCATCTTGTTGCCTGCCATCTCAATGACAACAGGGACGGGCAGATAGCAGGGCCGCCCTCTCCCGTCTAAATACAGTTCAACAAAGTGACCTTAGCGTTACGGCTGTCTTAACTCTCTTGCTAATTCACACATTTTACCCATTTAGGAATAGAACCCGGTCTTCGGCGGGACACGAAAGGGCGAATCCCGGATTCGAAAAGAATTGGTACGGAAACCCTTGAAATTCATAATAACCAGTCACGAGACATGCCGTAACAGATTTCATAAGGCGTAGCAAAATATTGATGAAACATTTATAAATGGATGACTGGAAATCAGTGACGGTACCAGGTGGCATGGTATCCGCAAAGGTGGAGGAAAGGACGGAGACCACGGAAGGGGCATCCAGAAGTGTATCCGCTATGGAATGCCAGGATGCATTTTCGATGGTTATTTCACGACGTCCTCCAGGAATCCATAGGTAGGAACCACGCTTTTTTTATCTCAGGCGACTTGAAGTCGGAGGTTGAAAAAGCAACAAACAAAAGCAAAACAGTTACATTTATGTTTGTCTTTTGTGAAACCATATTTTCGGTAGGTATTAAAAAACCTCATTGTTCACACACTGCTGAGCGTGTGGTATGTCAGTGTAGCTGCAGGTAGAATACTGATGGATACATCGACCACCTGTCGAAAAGCGTATGCATATTTTGTGGATCATGGAGAGTTTATCTTTTGTCAGGACAGACACGAAAACAATTTGTGATATATTTTATTGCTAAAATGGAGTTCTCAAGATCGGCAGTAATAAAACAACTGTTAATTGAGAATCATATTTTCTTTTACTTTCTTGATTTTAACGGTTGGCTGTTCCGTAAATCAACTGCTGAATAAAATTGTCTTCCTAGAGTTATTTGTCGCCTCATGTGTCGCCTCTTACGGCCAGCGTATTGGAGGATTGCTGGGGATCAATTCTAACCCAGAATCCCAACGGGAAAAACACAATATATAAGTCAGATATAACCTCAATGATGTCTACTATTTATGTGCCCTGCAAAATAAACAACAAACGAACACAACAGATATTTTCGTTGTTGCGAGAGTTTGTGAGTTGGTGCGAGAGTGTGTGAGGCAGTATGATGTTACGCCATTTTTATCAATATTCCAGTGAGTGAGTGAGTGAGTGAGTTAGGTTTAACGCCGCTTTTAACAGTATTCCAGTTATATCGCGGCGTGTCAGCTTAATGTGGGAGGAAAGCCCGAAGTGATGCAGGTCTCAGATGTTTACCACTTCGGTGAAACCCACGAGCACGGGTATGGTGCTGACAAACCAAGAAACATAATCGGGGCGAACCGGGATTCGAACCCACAATCATAGGTTTCTGGCGTGCCCAAGGGACGCAACTCTGCACAGCGAATCACGGCGCCATAGACGACTGGGCCACCCGTGCCCCCCAATATTCCAGTAATATAATTGCAAGAACCGTAGAGACTGGGCTTCACAACTTGGACCTGCGGCGTGATTAGTGAACACTTAAACCACTAGGCTATCCTACCACACCAGGGCAGGAACCATGGACAACGGTCGCCTGCAGTTGATTACACACGTGTGCAGTTATATTTGATTTCAAGCGATCCACTGCCACAAAGGCCCATTAGTGCCCCAGTGTTTGTTGGCGGTGGGTTCCACTGTTGCTCGTCACTCAGAAGGTCCGGGTTTGAATCATCAAAAGGATAAAATGTAATAACATAATTGTTGTATCCACCGCTGTAATATTGCTGGAGTAGCCTTTTGTCGCCGAATCCAACTGAGTGTAAATGGAGTTACGTCCCTTGGTCCATTCGTCTCCACTCGACCATTTCCGTAACCTGCAACCAAACACACGACCCTAAAATCCATGTTCTGCGTGAAAGCACAACAGACCATTTCGATGACGCGTTTGATTATAACTACTTTGGTTTAAGAAATATCTTCTTAATAAGCTTTTGGGTACACTTCGAATCTGAAACTACAAAAAGAGGCAATCTCAAAGTTTTCACTGTTGATTATTTTCTACGCTGTGATGAATAATGTTTATAAAATGTCCATTCATAACCGCTCGCGCCATTCCGGGACCAGCTGAATGTCTGTTACGGAAAGGGGCGAGTGGTGACGAATGGAGAGAGGCAAGTATCGCGAATCTGTTTGCCACGTATGACACAGACCCGTGGTCATGCATGGTCTTTTGCGTTGAGTGGTAGAAGCGCATGTAAAATAACATTTATTATCTCGCCAAGTCCAAACGATGAGCTGACTCGTGACCTCAGTGGAATAGATTGGAAAGGGCTGGAGACATAGCGTTTTGGATTTTGTTTGTTTATTTGTTTGTTGTTTAACGCCGCACTCATTAATATTACAGCTATTTGACGGCGATCTGTAAATAATCGAGTCTGGACCAGACAATACAGTGATTGACATTATGAGCCTCGATCCATGCAATTGGGATCGATGACATGCATCAACCAAGTCAGCGAGCCTGACCACCCGATCCCGTTAATCGCATTTTTCGACAAGCGTAGTCGCTTTTACGGCAACCAGGACCTATTCTAAGCAGGATCTTCGCGATTCCATAGCGTTTTGGAAATTGGTGACGCACTTAAAATAGTAACACAATATAACTGCACATCAAATTATTTAATAACTGCTGCCTGTGTTGAAAGAATGCCTCCAAAAGATTGAGTTTTCCTTTGTGTTATAGATCAACATCATTGGTATAGTGAGAGAGTTAAAAGTTAACGTAGCACTCGGCATTATTTCAGCCATACAGCGATCATTATAAGTATATTTTAAGGGGCATGCGCACCTCTACACGCCTCCTTTTGATCCATAGGTGATCCATTCATAAACGTATGTACAGGACCCCAACACCGACCTGCCTCGGCCATCTCTAGGCGCAGGATAAGTATCTTCTAAATAGCTGTTCAACAGAGTGACCCAACTGAACACGAATTTGGTAGGTCCACTTCCAAAAGCAAGATGTTTGTACTTGGCCTGGTAGTGTCAGACAGAAACATTTACCGGTCCGTTGTCGAATTTGACATGTTTTGATATATAAAATAGATTGTAAACCATTCCTGATTCTTGTTCCAAGATCCTGTCTAAATTGCGTTCCACACATAAACT
Organism: Haliotis rufescens; assembly: GCF_023055435.1. Taxonomy (NCBI): domain Eukaryota; kingdom Metazoa; phylum Mollusca; class Gastropoda; order Lepetellida; family Haliotidae; genus Haliotis; species Haliotis rufescens. The sequence goes on along the minus strand of NW_025963890.1, from coordinate 76,389,064 downwards.
AGACTGTACAGTCTCCCTTACAATAACATGTAGATAATGTCTTTCATAAATTTACACAAGCACACAAGAGAAGGGCAACAGAATATATAACAAATTGCAACGTTGGTCCCCAAAAGTCATAAAATAGTTTCCATTGGGCTTAAAATGTATCTCCGAAGGTTTTGTTTTATTTTTAAAAAAATATATAACATGGAAAAGGTGATTGCTTCCAGTCTACACGTAGACCTACCTACTAAAAGTGTACAAACAAACATACATTGCCCTCATGCTGTTGTAACATAAGTATTATCCCCAGAAACCTGTTTCGAGCCTCTGATTGATCTGGAATGAACCCTGACAAAAATAATTTGCTTTTATTCAACATTCGAAAGATGTCTGATGGTTTAGAATGGAAAATCAAGCAGCTTATCAAGATCTGTAACAATAATGATTATTTATAAACGAGCGGTTGCTTTCACTTTCACTTCCCATCCCGTATAAGAGGCTGAGGTGTGAAGGGGTGGGTTAAACATTGTAAACATCTTTAGAAATTATGCAGACATATTGTAGCTTGAAGTTCAATCAGTGTACATGATGTAATTTGTTTTGCAAGGCCTTTGAAAAGAACAATTCTTCTCATCAAGTACCTTATTTCTACATTTCATATCATTGCTTTGAATGACATACTAACAACACTGACATAAAAATATGAAGTTGTACCACATTGTCGTTACTAAGTTAGTATTATGGAATATCATTGCTCAAGAGATTGTCTTGTCCATGTCTACTCTTGTGACTTTTCACAAACAATTAGCAGAAGAACACCTAGTCCAGGTTCAGGCAATACAGAAGTATATTCCGAGAAGGCCTGCTGACCACAATTAAAGTATATGCCTAGCTACATGGTATATTGGCCAATTTCGCATTAGACCATCAAGGAGTATATGCCTAGCTCCATGGTATATTGACCAGTTTCGAAAAAAACCATCCACAAGTACATTCCTATCTACATGGTATATTGACTAATTTCGCATTAAACCATCCAGAACTATATGCCTAACCCCATGGTGTATTGGCCACTTTCACATTAGACCACCAAGAAGTAAATGTCTAGCTACAAGGTATATTGTCACTTTCGCATTAGACCATCAAGAATTACATCGCATTATAGTTAGACAGTTAAAAGGTCGCGAACCGGAAATCTGTAATGCGAAATCATCTCTCTGCGACTGCAGAACGTCAGTCTGTCAGTAGGGAAACATGGGAACAGCTGGTTCTGATTTCCTTTCATTACTGTCATTTATGTTTTGCAATTGCACTAATTGGTTTTAATATTTTATTAGATCTCGTAATATTCGACTTTCACGAGATTTAAGTTCGATTACGATAAAAAGTAACGTTTTAATCTACGCTAAGTAGATATTTATTAACCTCATTTTAATTTCCACGATAAGCGTGTAACGATAGTTTTTTAAAGTTGTACATGTAGCTAGACATATACTTCTGGATGGTCTGATGGGAAAGTTACCAATATGCCATGTACATGTAGCTAGACATATACTTCTGTATGGTCTGATGGGAAAGTTACCAATATGCCATGTACATGTAGCTAGACATATACTTCTGGATGGTCTAATGGGAAAGTTACCAATATGCCATGTACATGTAGCTAGACATATACTTATGGATGGTCTAATGGGAAAGGTACCAATATGATATGTACATGTAGCTAGACATATACTTATGGATGGTCTAATGGGAAAGTTACTAATATGCCATGTACATGTAGCTAGACATATACTTATGGATGGTCTAATGGGAAAGGTACCAATATGCCATGTAGCTAGACATATACTTCTGGATGGTCTAATGGGAGAGTTACCAATATGCCATGTACATCTAGCTAGGCATATACATGGCATATTGATCAATTTCTACCATCAAGAAGTATATGACTACCTTCATGACAGATTGGCCACGTTGGCATTAGACCATATAAAAGTATACACCGACGAGACCGGATTATCAGTGTAGCTCCAGCCCATTCAGACGAATATTCCTATTCGCCTAAACTATAGAAAAAAACATTCTGTCCTTGAGAATTATTGAAAGAAATAACTATGATTCAGACCTTTGAAAAATATAGAAATTGGCTGCCCCAACAATGTTTAGGCTCATAGTGTTATGACCTGGTATTTCAACTTACGCTGTATAATATCTAATCTCGATACAAAATACCAGCCCTCCCCACCCACCCTCTTCTCCCCTATTCGGACTGTGATTGTGTCAGCTATCAGACGCATTAAAACCAACAATCGGTTCCTCTTTCTGGCTCCTCTTATAGATCCTGACTTACACGATCCAATCAGAATACGTTTAGCTGAGCTGGGGTCTAAACCCCATAAGCTGAGGACGTACTTGCATGTGCAGACAGGACGTCATCACAGAACCTACCACGACGCTGCTATGTAATGACTGATTCGATGTGTATTGTACCAAGGACTGGAAAACAGGCCAAACCGATCATAAACTGGAAACATTGCAAGCTTCTACAATATGTAATAAAGTGAACAAATGACGTTATCACTTTGGAAAGATCCAGTAATGTCCATGCGGAATATGTTTCAACACTTCGTAAGAGCGAAAATCACCAACAAATGCTCCCTGCGGTGAATACCTTGAGTGTAAAACTGTTCAAATATTCAATTTGTTCATTGTTCATTGTCAATGTTTTCCTTTCTATTTATACATGTACACTAATGTCCCTTCATGACCCCGTCCGATACCTTACTGTCTGGTAATATGGTCTGATGTCGTCATGCTCGTCCTACATTTGCGAAGTCCCTATGCTTTGAGTGAAGAAGGTTTCAGTGTAGACAGAGACACCTACACAACATACCAGCTGAGTTGATGTTATTAAACCCACAGTCAGCTATATTCTTGTTTTTATCACCTCAACCAGGTTAATAATCGTGTCTGGACCAGGCAAATCAGTGTCTGAAAGCAATGATCCATCTGATAAATCGAAGCGCCTTGTCGTGATGTTTTGGGGCCTCAAATCAACACAGGCCATGTTGAAAGTCATGATGTTACTGTACATATAGGGGCGGTCGGGTAGCCTTGTGGATAAAGCGTTCGCCCTTCACGCCGAAGACCCGGGTTTGATTCCCGACATGGGTACAATGTATGATGAGGCCCATTTCTGGTGTCCCCCGCCGTGATATTGCTGGAATATTGCTAAAAGCGGCGTAAAACCATACGCACTCACTACTATACATATACTTGTCAACATTCAACAGGGACATAGCAGTTATTCCAGAATATACCAAAGTGAGTACTTATAATATAAAAGGCAAGCATATGTCTGAATTCCTATCAATCGATGAGCAGTATAGTTTCCTTTTCTTATTAATTTGAAATAAAAGCTATAAAACTTTCCATATTGAAAAGAAATCTCTGCTTACGTCGATTGAACGAATCTGACTATATCATGAGCAGGTGGAAACGCTGTGGAAGGGAATTGGATATTTGATCGTTATTGAATTATATCAACCCTTCGATTTTTAATTTGCCAATCCGAGCAGAAATTCCGATTCATATACATAAAGAAACAAATCAGCAAGAAGGGGAGCACACTTTATATCCACTTAACTAAATGGTGTACCCCACATGTTACGTCGACGTTTTTAATGAGAAAGTCCAACATATGACATTTTTAACAAATTATCTTGAACCTCTGAAGACACATTGTATATGTGTGGTCACCACGTACTGTAACAAATGCCCTATGGACCAAGGGAGGATGGTTTCCATAAGTTTGTCATGTAGGAAATTAGTGTATATGTTTTGACAGAAGTTGAACTTGGTTCTGTTTTTAGATTGCAAAAGTTCAAGCAAATACTTTGAAGTTTTGAGAATCCACATGGTATTAATTCCTCTTGTCTCCACTACTTTCAGTAATATATAAATAAAGTCCTTCATTGATTGCATTAAGAATTCGGTGAATATATAAGACAGGGGTTTGGACAGCCAGCCTTCAGATGACAGCTGGGTGAGACAGAAATTGTTCAGTTTGTATGTGCTACGAAGGACATACATCACACCTTGATCTAACCCACTCTGAAAGACAGTCCAAAGGTTCATCGTTTCCTTTGGCCCATTTTTGGCATATGCTTCGACAACATCCAGTATGAATATAAAGTTGTGATCCGATTAGGTAGTAGGCAGCTTTTGGTCCATAATTATATTGCTGACGAAAGTGGTTATTGTCAACAACAGTGAAGTCACCTGTGATTATATGACAAAAAGGTTGGTAGCGGAATGGTGGGTCTTGGCAGCCACTAGTAGTGGAATTTACATCATGAAGTCTTTATTCTTCAACAAGTTTCTATAATGAAACAACTTAGATGGTTTGGTGTTCGTACAGGAAAATGAAACAGTTGGTGGTTTCTCAAATTTGAAATATTGTGAGACATTAAGGTAAACTGTATTTGTTTTGAAAATGTTATTTAAATTTAAGGCATCAATTCCCTTTGCAAATTTCAAATGGAATAACATGCAGTCTGTATTTTATTTACAGGGTTCACATGGCATTACTGAAGAAACCCCAAAGACAAATTAGAAGCTTAAACAAAGGATGGTAAATATGTTTTGTAGTCAATGCCATCACTTCCAGAGTATGGTTGGACACTGGGCGACAGTGTGACGTTGTTGTTCTTCTGGTGCATCGACGTAAGTGAAGGTGAGAGATTTATTTCAGCTGATGGATTTACAACAAAGCTTTAATCTGCAAACAATTCAACTTTTACTATATATCCTCAGTCTAACGTGCGTGGAGAATAAAGAACACTTGATAGACAGGAGTGTTAATGTGTCTTTTAATGTCATGCACTCAACTGAACTCAATCCAGCAAAGAAATGTGATTGGAATCTCGCTGTGACAAATGTTTCCATCACACGTGTTTAATTTGTGCAGTATATTTGGCAGACGTATTATTCTTTCATCCCGCAGAGTAACTGATAAATATATTTCCAAATGTTGATTCACTTTTATAACAGAGAACATACAGAGCCAGGTACAGAGCCATAAATTCACACGACACAAGTTACCGTTGACGCGGTACTGTAACTATGGAACTGTACTTAGTAATCTATGGAGGTTAAACGTCCTAGATGCTATTCCCTTGATAGTAATCAGATTCCGTTTAATCAACATGTTTGTTACATAGGGGCTTATTCCATGGCCACCTGATAAAATCATTCCTGACGTGACTGGGAGACACGGTGACCAGAAAAGCTTTTAAGCAGGCCTACAAATGCGGTGATGAGGAGTTTCCATTTAACGTATGAGTGATCCGCTAACGTCAGTCTAGAATACGACATGTGAAAGGATTCCCTGCAGTGACGTTATTGATTATATTCCTAAGATTGATTTGGAACAACACTTATTTCATTTTATATGTGAGGGATATGTTATGGAAGCGGTTCTGCGAAATCACATCTTGAATGTAAATCAGTTGTTACCTTTTTGTACTGGGGATAGAAAATGAGGTTTGAATGGAAATTGTATCAAAAGGATTATTTTGTTTATAACCATCTTTCAGAACCAAAGACAATTTCATTAGTTTTCATATGGTGTCTAGGCAGCTAAACCATAGTTGGAAAAATGAATAATTGTTGACTCAAACCATGACCGGGATGCCACGTAAGTCATAATCGCAATCATTTAGTACAGCTGTTTTGTACAATCTTGGAATGGCACATCCTGTACATTCTTGCTTTATACCTGGGTGAGATGGGCAACCCATCCATGTCAACAGTGGCCGTCCGACCCATCGCCAGCAGCAGTACCCTAGCTAAGACATGCAGTAACCACGGTAAGATATCAGGTAAACCGTGATCCGGCTGCCAAATTTTAACACAACACATGGTCTTGTTCTTACGATCCTGTGCGAGAGGAGTCAGCTACATTGCCAATAGTTTGAATAGTCTTCCCGTTACCGTTATTCCAGTATACATGTTTCCCTTATTTACGTATGTAATGCTTAAGCATAACTTATTTCTTGCTTGGCTCTATTTATAGACAAACAGGATATTAGATTTGAAAGATTCTTTGTCCATCTGAAATATTTCTGGCCATGGGCAACGATGATTGTGGTCAGACGCATCACTACACTCGTGTATCATAAGTAATCGGTTCCTCTTCCTGGCACCTCTCACAGATCCTGACTATCACGATCCAATCAGAATATACTTAGCAGAGGTGGGTTCTAATATCCTTAAGTTTGTCTCTCTGCAGAATCAAACGAGGACGTACACATATGTGCAGACATGGTGTCATCACAGAGGCCACCACGTCGCCGATGCTGCTGTCTGATGTCGGTGCTTACTGTACCAGACTCTGTGGAACATCTGTAGGTAATTAGAATCAATAATGTGGGCCCCTCATCAAGCTAGATCGATTCCGCATTGACAGCAAGGTGACAATACAGAACAAATACTAATCTACCAGGCGCTGATACACAGCCTAAGACAATGGTACTATTACTGATTAACGATAAGGGAAAGGTTATCAGACAATGATCATAACGGCGGCGGCGAACGAGGCTAGACTTCAGAGATAAAGTCAATACAAGGTTGCAGTTTTTAGGTGTATAAAATATTAAAGTGTGCCCAAAATATAACGTTGATTTTTTTATCAGGAAATTCGATGTTCGAGGTGTAACGGGAATGTTCACTGCAATATAGGCAGTGCTTGATGTGTAAACATCTCCTGTAGATGATACAGTAACTTACATATATAGTATATTACGCAGTTGTCATAGTATAACACTCGATGACAGGGAGTATATGAATGTATTGCTATATCAGGAAAAAGTGTTAAAAAAAGATAATTTAAAAAAAATGCTTTTCAAGATCTTATACAGGTTCCATTCTGGGGCTTGGTTTATCCAATAGAGCAACCCGTCAATTAACCAAGCAGAGTTGCTTCCCTTGTCCATGCTAGGAACTGATGATCGTTGCTTCGACGTGCAGATTCACCCTCATTATACAGTTTGTTTTATCCGAGGCTCAAATAAGTGGTAGAGTCTATATCGTGCATCACTTCTGCCTCTCTTCTCACTTTGACCTGCCACGCCGTGATATACCTGAAATACTGTACACAAGAGTGTCAAACCCAACTCACTCAGTCACTTCAGTAGGACTAGAAATAATCGCCCATGACGTATAAAACAATCCATAGCCTTATATTATGAAGTTGCTGAAGATCTATTCTCACCCGAATGTTCACGGGGATAGTTTTCTTTAAGTACCAGACATAATGTACTTACCACCTTCTTTGACGCAGTAAAACCTTTCCGACCAACACAATTGTCGTCATCATTGAGCTACATAACTCCCTCATGTGAAAGTTACATCCTACAGAGCCAGGTACGTGAACATACACCCACGTGATACAAGTGACCGTTGACGCGGTCATGTAATGTGCCACCATGGACTGTACTCATAATCTATAAAGGATCAACTCTCTTGATCATATTCCCTTGATGGCAATCAGATTCAGTTTAATCAACGTTTTTGTGACATTGGGGTCTAATCAAACGGAACCCAGATTTAAATAGACCCATGTCACTCACATCAAATATGTGCAGAATCATGAAAACAATAATCTACAAGAGTCATCAGAAAGATGACATATCCCCCCGGCAGCTGTCTGTAAAGTAACCACTAGTAAATGTGCAATTCTGTATGTAATGAGTCAACAGTTGAATGTTCTTTTAGAAGCATACATTGTTTACCTACTGAGTGGTTTTCGAAATCTGGCCCGGAAACGAACCCGTTCCCCAATGGAGTCTAGGTCAAACTTCTTTCCATAAAAATTGTAAAAAATAAAAATTCGTAAAAAAAGAAATATCAAAAGGCATCACTTCAGTAGGTGCCTGATAGCTTTGCCAAGTTTCGATCAAATCCACTGAATGGTTTCGAATTCTGCCCCGGAAACGAAACCCATCCCCAATTGAGTCTATGTCCAACTTCATTCCATAAAAATTTAAAAAAATTAAAATTAGAAAAAATCCAAAATATCAAAAGGCACCACTTTAGTAGGTGCCTGATAGATTTGCCAAGTTTCGATCGAATACACTGAATGGTTTCGAATTCTGCCCCGGAAACGAAACCCATCCCCAATTGAGTCTATGTCCAACTTCATTCCATAAAAATGTAAAAAAATAAAAATTAAAAAATCCCAAAATATCAAAAGGCACCACTTCAGTAGGTGCCTGATAGATTTGCCAAGTTTCGATCAAATACACTGAATGGTTTTCGAATTCTGCCCCGGAAACGAAACCCATCCCAAATTGAGTCTATGTCCAACTTCATTCCATAAAAAAAATAAAAAATAAAAATTAGAAAAATCCCAAAATATCAAAAGGCACCACTTCAGTATGTGCCTGATAGCTTTGCCAAGTTTCGATCAAATACACTGAATGGTTTTCGAATTCTGCCCCGGAAACGAACCCCATCCCCAATGGAGTCTATGTCCAACTTCATTCCATAAAAAAATTAAAAAATAAAAATTAGAAAAATCCCAAAATATCAAAAGGCACCACTTCAGTATGTGCCTGATAGCTTTGCCAAGTTTCGATCAAATACACTGAATGCTTTTCGAATTCTGCCCCGGAAACGAACCCCATCCCCAATGGAGTCTATGTCCAACTTCATTCCATAAAAAAATTAAAAAAATTAAAATTAGAAAAATCCCAAAATATCAAAAGTCACCACTTCAGTATGTGCCTGATAGATTTGCCAAGTTTCGATCAAATACACTGAATGCTTTTCGAACTCTGCCCCGGAAAGGAAATGAGTACGGACGGACGGACGGACAGACGGACGGACAGACAGACTGGCTGATCGCTATATCCCTCCGCATTATATGCCAGGGGGATAAAAAGACTTCAACACCATACAGACACAAACAATCTCGTACATGCACACTAGAGCGGGTTAACGCCAAACAGAACCACCGAAATGACGGTCTAATCACTAATTTGGCAAACAAAAATATTAAAGGACGAATGCTAAACTTGATACACAACTTTCTCAAATTTCGTGCTGCAAAACCACACGAAACACAGCCAACACTAAATACCAAATATAAACCACCCTTTAGCCAAATCCCACACGAGACCTCCCCCATTGCCCTGGCTGATAAAACTTTACACTTTTGTTGGCTACCCTAAATATCTCCATTGTTCACGTCATTATCAAGACTTTATCTTTCAAACTCTCCCATATCTCCTAGTATGGAGCCCCAAAAATAGCTATGCTGGAAGGGGTCGTTAATACTAAGGAACTGGCTGACCTTTGTCTTTATCCCCAGGGTTCGTTGCATGTCGATTCGCTACCGGGTGGTCGTTCGAAACTCATGTTTTGTTAGTATTAAAGTGATTACAGGGCACTTTTGATCTGGTAAATTAGTTGTTAACAATACACCTGTGAACCTATTGCCACGTTACGCTATTACATTCTTCTTGTTTACTGACACCCCTGATCATTGGGGCACATTCTCGAAAGGTGAAATGATTTTTTTCTGTATTTCTTACGTACATGTATTTACTTAAGATATTAATGTTATTAAAACGTTTAAAGGCGATTAGTAGATATGTGATTTATACATGATAGTCGTTAAGTTATAAACACATATTTTGTGTGCATTGCACCATTTCGACTATATCATGAGCAAGTATTTATGAACACTTGCAAACGAAAAAGTTAGCAATTGTACAGTCAAACACTGTTGTGTCGAACTTACGTTTGTCTCGAAGTAAAAGCTTAGTCCCTGTATATTCATTCTTTATTCAACATTTTCGGTTGTGTCGAACCTTTGATAACTCGAAGTATTTACACAGGGCCCTTCACTTCAAGAGTGATTGAATGTATGTTATTTGACAAGAAAAGTCAAATATCATAAAGCAGTCTTTACAGTTAGGCATTATTAACTGGAAACACGAAATATGAGACTTGAAATGATTACATGTACATCTGAAATATTACCGGTCACGACATGCAGCTTTTTGGGGTTGTGTCAGTGATGAGACTCATTACCACATTCATCAACAATCGGTTGCTCTTCCTTGTTCCCATCATAGACGATACACGATCCAATCAGAATACACCATGCAGAAGTGGATTGTAATTCCTAGGCTTGCCAAGCTGTAGGTTCATCATGACGTACTCATATATACAGACAGGGTGCCATTAACGAGTTCACCACGTCGCCAATGCTGCTGTTTGATGTCTGATTCAGTTCTCATTTTACCAGAGGAACATATGTTAGGTAATTAGAATCAATAATGTGACACAGTGCCCCCCACGTTAAGCTAGATAAATTCGGTATTGCCCACCACCCGAAGACAGCAAGGTGACAATGCATGGTCGCCACTATCCCCACCAGGCGTTGATTCACTGCCTCAGACAATGGTTCCATTACTGATTAACTTTAAGGTAAAGGTTACCAGATAATGAGCATGCCGGAAAGAGATCAAGTCAGCAAAAACTAGCAATAATTAAGTGTTAGTGAGTGTCCGCTTATGTATCTTTAACATGTTTTTTGGCATTCTAGGTATTACCTTTGAGAAGTAGCGGGCATATATACCACAATAGAAGAACTGCTGTCTAAATAAAGATAATAAAGTCATTTATCTTCTTCTTGAGAACATTAATCAGTTGTTACAATGTAACAATCGCGCACAAGAAGAAACTGAATTAATTGCTATAATAGATTGGGTGAAAATAATGAACTAATCGAATCACTTACTTCACGTGCCAGTGATTTTTCAAGATAATAAAAGTTCTTATATAGCATGCCGTCGCGCAATTGACTGTGCGGGGTTGCTTTCCTTGTCACTGCAAGGATCCAGTGATCGTTGGTTCGATGCGCAGATTCTCTCCGATTATAAATCTTATGACGTCTCAGCAATGTATTCTTGGCCACCTCGCCTGTTTCCATATCAAGCATAAAGAGGTGAAGTGTCTATTCTAAAGTCCACCAGCGTTACTCCAAAGAAGCTAGGGACGATTTAGAAGCTTGATCCCAAAACAGATTCCATGAGCTACAAAGGCAAAATTATGATGAAAATCATATGACGTGATCATTGACAATCAGTGATGCCACCAGGTATGTGCAACATTGATAAGAATGACCCACGGTACCTGTCGCCTCCATCACTCCCATTCAGGGATGGCTACCATATCTCAGTTTCCCCATTAACTACCGAGTAGCATATTGTCTTGTCCAAAGTCATAAACGGCTTAGGTAGCATTACTGCAAAGAAGCGAAAGACAGTTTAGAAGCTTGAGCAAAGAATGGTTAATCTGTTTCTTAAGCTATGCCTTCACTTTCAAATAAAACGAGTCTGATCGGACACTGGGACGTTGCTGTTTATCTGGTGTATTGTCATAAGTGACAGTGGTGGTAATTGAGAATGATTTAGTAAAGCTGGTGGACTTACAACAAAGCTTTAATCTGTAGACACATTCAACAGTTCCTATATATCCTCAGTCTGAAGTGCGCTGCGAATAACACGTGACAGAAAGGACTGTTCAGTGTCTTGATAATGCCCTACGTGCAACAGAACCGGTAAAGAATTTTGATTGGAATTCCACTGTGACAAATGCTTTCATCACATTTGGGTATGTCGTGTTTTATTTGTGCAGTATATTTGGCAAAGTGTTACGAATCTTCCTGCAGGTCACAAGTAGATGGCAGTGTGTTCGGGTCAATCGATGTGAAGGTACTCGTGGTTTGGGGCGACGTTATGCTCGAACATCTACTTCACCCCTCGGTAGCAAACCTGACCTACAGGGCAATAGGTGGACGCTTAATGTCTGTGGGGGTGAACCTTGCTGAATAGGTTTACTTTCTTTCAGTAATAGATTTACGCTCGCACACATTTGAAGAGCCCTAGCAGAAGGAATAACGATTAATGGCTTCATAAACGAGTCAATCATGGAAACCACTTCAGAAACCAGGAATGTTACTGACCAGTGAGGCACCAACTGTCTCATAAGATAGTTTCAAAATAATGTAATTGACAGCACGAGTAACTTCAATATTGGTTAAGAACACATTTTAAATTCGTTAAAAATCGTAACAAGTCTTTTCGAACATTTGACAATAGTGCAGGTTTTTGGATGGAGGATAACAGGGCAAATACTTTCACTTTGGCAAACGCTGCAGTGTTTGTTAAATCATTTTATGAACATCCATTACAACCAGATTGTTTATGAGGCTCTTGAAGACTGCCTGTCTGTATTGCTATAAATCCAAATGTCAGAACGATGGCATTTCTGTAACAATTTCTGTAATAACTTAATTCCAGGTTTGCCTTATTTGGACATATACGTAAGGAAAGCTTTATATTTTCCAGGACGAGATTCTTAACTTCAATATTCTCTCTCGTATTGTGTAGAGTTGGCAGTACCAGATGAAACTGAGGGATACATGAAAAACAGGACATAAATACATTCCATAAAATCATTACCTGTATTACAATTAATGAGAGTGTTTATGCTGCAATCTGAATGGTTGAAGAAACGTTATCTGGAGTGATTGGATCACTGCGATATTCTTGACTTTTAATGCGTATTACTGCCTTTCTCAATTCCCATATCCCACTAACCCATGACATTAGGATCGGCGATGACCGATTTCAATGTATGTTTAGTTTGATCAATACTCATCAGAACAACATCGATTGAGTAGTTTTGCTCCACATGTGGGTTGTTATCACGGACGTATATGACGTCTAACTTGTATCATGAAATCATTGCAAACCACAGTCGCACTGCTGTGATAATTGACATGATAACTGTGGACAAAAGCTGATAACTTTCGATAAACATTATGTGTTTTCAGATTTACGGATTTCATTGATTTTTGATGCGCGGAAATTTTAATATTGAAACGCCGTCAGTTCCAAGGGTTTCTTAAAGTTTGAAATTATCTTCAAATCTGAAACTATATCACTTTTAGCTCCAAATGAATGATTTTTTTATGAACCTTATGGTGTGCATTACAACTGTTAACATTCACGTATTGATGTGTCGGTGGTCGTCCAACTGTGGGGATTAAAATTTGGGATGCGTATCTAAAATGCAAAGCTAATTACGAATACATGCGTATCTCAAGCGTTTATTTTTAGTGACTGAGTTGTTGAAGGTTAACTTTGTACTCATTAGATACACACGTATCAGCAGTGTTTGTTTAGCTGACTTCAGATTCGTCACGTTTCCTTTATCCCTGTGTTAAAAAATGGTGTTTCTTATCAAGCTAGTCGACGAGTTACACGTGAAGAGTCACTGAAACGTCTTGAATGTCAGTTGACGTTTCAGGGCCTCGTTCAACAAAGAGTCTCCAGTGTAAGGACGATCTTATGTATGTGTATAACAGTAGTCGTATGCCAAAGTTCACAGATAGAACTGGAACTTGTATAAATAATTGGGTTAGTATATACACGCGCTCATGTTGAAATGTAAAAAAAAGACTCCTAAAGGATCAAGCTATTCTCACGTTGGAGAAATAATTGTGAAGTACAAGAACGATGTGTTGTGAGGTTGGGCAATCACGATGTCTCCAGTAAATGGCGATTATTTCTTGCTGCTTAGTCATGTGTCAACGTGACGGTAATTCTTAATTTCTTCACTCATTTCTCTTTTGAACGAGACACCTTTCTGTAGCAAGTCCGCATTTCAATCAGTTTTCCTTGTAACGTTTGAATTGGAAGGTGTGTTTTTCGAAGATTTGGTTAGACTTAAACAGCTGTAACCATATTTAAGATTAACTACATGGTGAAATACACGAATTCTCTATTTACCCGGTGCATATATTGACTACTGTGACACACATGATAATCATCATGGAAGGAATCATGTTTGACAATGCAACTGTAGAGCTCTTACATGTTACTTAATATAACAGATACCGTGAAGATCCGGGTTTGAACCCCAGCAAAGCAATACTTGTCGAAAGAGGCGACTAACTTGATCGGTAGTTCAGGCTTGGTGACTTGATGAATGCATGGCATCGTATCCCAATTGCGGAGATCGATGTTCGTGATGTTTATCCCTGGATTGTCTGGTCCCGACTCGATTATTTACAGACCGCCGTCATATAGCTGGAATATTGCTGAGTGCGGCGTTAAACAACAAGCAAACAAACATAATATAACAGGGACATGGTAGGATAATTCGTGTTAGGCGCTGTGCAGAGTTGCGTCTGTGCAGCATGCTGGAATGATCGTGGGGTCGAATCCAGGTCCGCCCTGATTATGTTACTTTGTTTGTTATCACCTGATCTACGTGTGTTGTATGGCTTGCAGCCGGTGCGAGATACATCAGCCAACTCCTATGGACACTAAACAGGAACCCATTTGCTGCAATAGCGTTGTTTGACGTGACCAGATCCATTAGAAGTGACTTCACAAGTGGTTTGGACGTCTGTTGTTTTGAATCAGACTCAGAACAAAGCTCGGATGTCGAATGGGCAAAGGTAGCGTCATAATAAGATGTAAGAATAATACACTGGAACATCGAGGAAGCAGCGTGCTGTGTATACTTCTTTAGCTGGTCTTGGGTTCGAGTCTCAGAATTCCCTGCATTAAGATCATTGGTTTGTCAGCACTGTACTTGGGCTCAGGGGTTAAACTAAATAGCTAACGCTCACATGTTAACTCTGTGTGCCTTCTGACTTTCCTCTCAGATCTTGCTGACATGCCCTGATATGATTGTTGTACTGATTGGTGGCGTTAAACCCGATTCACTTACAAATACCGATTGTCGATAGCTGTCAGCAAGACTCAACGAAGCGACAGTTTTAGCGATGCCCTTTCAAAAAAAAATATAATTATATTCATAACTCTGCACCAGCTGAAGAATATCAAGTTTCCATGAAACCATTAGAAATCGACGATTGATATTACTATTAAATATTGTATTTCTTTAATAAATGCATGCAGGCAGGCATATGCATAGCAACAATGGCAATACAAAAATATAAAATTTCACATCAGGGATACAAAATCTGTATCCATCATTTGATTGGTTATTGATTAAGTAATTATCAAATATAAATGACAATTCTACAGTGTTCTTGATGCGGTATTCTACCCGAGGCTGATGCAATCTCATCATTCATTTTAAACTATTTATTGAAGAAAACTACCTCAACCCGTCTATCGTCGTTGTCCCGATGTTTGTCTGAGCCATGTCCGGCGCTCGGGGCTGTGTGGTCTGAAGACGACCACCAACTGGCTGTTCTATTGACACATGTGCTTGGGTTCTGAATCCTCTAAACTCCCGGGCCTCTATTTGAAGAGTAACTGCTCTTGTGGTATGCCTTTTGAATACAGAACCTGGTTTAATTCAAAGGGAGAATAAAGTGTAAGGTCAAGGCAAACCGTATCCCAAATTGGGAGTGTTCCTTCATTCCATACTATTGTAGGGCTTCATATACGTAAAGGACACTCGTGTCCCTTGTCTGGACAGAGAATACAGACGAAGAGTAAGTACTAGGCAGATATAAGATACGTCATGCTGATCTAATCACTAGACGGTACACGGCCACTTGTAATCAATACATAGCCTTTTAAATGTGATAGAAGAAAGAACATGACCGTTCTTAGACACTGGAAAATAGGAGCTATTTCAGTCTATTTGCGTATTGCTGCCTGCTAATGCTAGAACAAGCATTGGGTGGTCTTTTGTTCTTAATATGGACTTGATGAATGGTTTTAACTTATTGATTAACAGACTTGTCATGTTACGTCTCATTGAGCGTTTCGTAATGAAGTTGCTATTATTTTAGGTAATGCATATTGGATGCTGAACGGCAGCTCTTCACAACAAACCATGGGGAATCTGTGACGACAATATAATTTGAATATTTATAAAACTACACAGATAAAATTGTCACTGACTACTTCACAGACACTTTCTAATGCAAGATCCGCTGATTACAACAACTTCAATCTTGAAGGCACTATTCCTCAGATTCTAATCTTCCTTTAAATCGCCATCTGTTGAAACCCTCCAAAGAAGTATCACTCTAAAATGAATTGAGCAATTCTATTGCGCATATGTTCACCGAAGTTTCGCATCCTCAGAGGCAGACAAACAGTCCTAGCTGAAGCATGTATGTACATCGTCATTGGACGCAAGATGTCTCGGTGATCACAAGATCATTGGTCACCCAAGTCTGTGAACAAAAATTATGATTTTGATAAGGTAATGTTTTCAAAGAACAGTGCTTATGCGTCTTCAGTACCTCCAAAGGGGAACGGCTTTTATCTAGTGCATCAGTATTAAAACGTGCCTTATAGTTTGCTATTCATGCATTTTGGCAAAAGCATTAGTGCCGCTGGCGCGTTAACACAGTTAGATCTTGAATCTGTCATCAAACTTCCAGATTGGATCCAACACGACACAGAAAATAGTGTAGGTAAATAGATATACCACGTCCTCAAAGACACTTCACTAGATACCAGCAGGTAAAGGGTACAGCCGAGTGGATCAGTTTCTGGTTAGGACTTTGCTGAAATTGAATGCACAAGATTCACATCACTCATCTTTCTGCAAGATCCCTTGTCTCGCGTACCTTAAATACATACGTCAATATGAAACTCAACAAAACATTTCCAAGCCATAAATACTCAAGCAAATAATAAGTCACAACGATTCCTTCTGAATCATGATGTTAACTTGGGTCTTAATGTCTGTCTTTTAGAGGAAGGGGTATCTAGTCTACTGATGTCAATGCAGAAGTTCCATGGCAAGAGCAATACAGAATCGCTGGCACTGTCCTTCCTTCTATTGAGAGTTTCCTTCTACTCAGCTGGTTCCTGTGACGTGGAAGGAGTTTGGAAACTTCACACGTTTCGGACTTCTTTCCGGGTTTGGAACCTCCTTAACCGGACCTTCTTCCTGAGGAGAACCATCTCCTTTAGATACATTCTAAGCTGATTGCCTTGCTTGTTTTTTTACGAAGAGGAGGCGCGATCATCATGATGATGGATAAACCCTAGACGTGGACGACAGCATATTGCTGAGTGCGGCATTAAACAACAAACAAACAAACAAACATGACGCCCTGCAAAATGTATTGAACACACACTCGATCCAATGAAAATGAAACATAACTCTATTGAGGAACGTACGCTGTGTTAACACCTGTAATTGTCAGTGACACTGTTTGTTGACCATGCCCCCATACCAACGCCTTCACTGTTCCAGTGATCGTTCCACGGTCATTGTATGCATGTCATCTTCAGTACATACCACCAAGTGCAAACTGTGCTGGTTTAGCACCACCTTGCAAGGATCGTTGGATATTTTTATCAGTCACGATTCTTGGATTTCAGACTATATACAGACACTGCGGGGGAAAAGAGTGTAGGCAGAGACCATAAGCGTGGTATTAGCGTGAATGTAATAGTATCATGAGTCAATCATACGATACTCATTAACCAGGCACTGACGTCATGTCGAGCTCCTCGATGGTACAGTGTCCAGATTCTACGCATCTTCTGACAAGTTTTAAGGTATAACTTTCCGTTTGGAATTAAAGCAGGTTTGAATTACGTAATATGAGAAGGCTATCACATTAAGTTCTTTGATAGGCATTTAGAAGTTGGAGTACTAAGTAAGGATAAGAATGTATGGATGAACAACTTCTTTATTACAATAAGAGCGACCTTTCGGTATAGGTTCTAACACTTACTTACTTACTTACTTTGGAGATTTAACGTGCGCTTTCCGACTATTGCGTATTTCGCACACGGGCCCGGCCAGGCCATTTAATGTGTTTCCGAAAGGGGCGAAAGTGGTCTGTGCAACCCAAGAGGGGGGTTTAGGGGTTACTTATATAGAATTTGGGAATTTTGAGATTTGGAATAGATGCCGATGGGGTTGGGGAGGAGAACTAAGGGAGCTGGGTATGGTGGATGTTTGTTTGTTTATGTGATTTTGATTTGGTAGGTTATTGTGTTTTTAGATGCGTTTTATTAGTTCCGTTTTTATTAAGAATACGCCTAAGGCCTTGAAGTTTTCTAGTTTATTTTGTGGGTTTAGTATTGCTTCTAGAGTGAGAGCCTTGTTTAGATTGAGGGTGGTTTGTAATGCGGTTCGATGTGTTAGGTAGTGTGTGCAGTGGATGAGTGCGTGTTCTGGGGTTTCTGGTTGTTTGCAGTGTGGGCAGTTACCTGTAGGGTGTTTTTTTAATTTTTTTAGATGGTTATTTTGGTTGGTGTGTCCTGTTTGGAGTTTAGTGATTACTCTGTCGATTTTTTTTGATGGATGGAGAATTTTTGGTTTGGTTAGTGGTTTGCTGAGCACTTTTTTTCATTTGGCTATTTGAGTTTAGATACAGGTTATGCCATTTTTGTGATTTTTTGCTTGTTTACACTTTTAATTTCTGATTTTGAGATGGGTAAGTTTAAGCTTATTTCTGGGATTTTGAGGGATAGTTTAGCTGCTTTAGCGGCGTTTTCATTACCGTATATTCCTACGTGGGCGGGTATCCACAAGAAGGTTATTTGTTTGCCTGCCTTAGTTAGGTCGTTGGAGCTTTAAGTATTTGATTTATTAATTTAGGTCGGTTTTTGGTATTTTTGTTTTGGAGGGCTTGCAGTCCATTTAGGGGGTCGGTAAGTATTAGGATTTTTTTGTGGTTTTAGGATTCTTGATTATGGAGGGCTGAGGCCATGCCCATTAGTTCTGCCGTGAACATTGATTGGTTGTTTGGGAGTCGGAAGGATTGAGTGGTTTTAGTTGGTTGTGTGGTATGGACTCCTAAACCTGTGTGTTTGGAGGTCGGATCTGAGGATCCGTCCATGTAAATGTGACACCAATTTGGCCAATTTTCGTGTATGTATGCTAGTGTGGTAGTCTTAGTTATGTTTGGGTCGGTTTGTTTATTGGGTTGGCTATCTAGTGTTGTGTCTATTGGGTATTTTAAGTTTAGGGGTGAAGATATTTGATTGTTTGCAGTTTTGTTTAAGATTTTTAATTTGGTGTTCATTTAGGTAGTTTGTTATTCTTTGGGATATTGGGGTAAGTAAGGGGTGTTTACGAGCTAGAGCTTGGTTTTTGGGGCTGATGTTTTGGTTTATTAAGTTTTGGATGAGAGGGTTTGATTGGGACGCGGCCCAGAAATTTAAGCTTAGCTGTTCCCTGCGTAGACTTAGTGGCATTTCTCCTGTTAAGGCCTGAAGTGAGGTGTAGGAGGTGCCATGTTGGGTGCGTGTAATTGGTTTGAGAGCCTGATATTGTATTGAGTCAAGTTTTGTAGATAGAGAGTTGTTTAGGGTGTTGTATATGGTGTATATGGTTCTAACACTTTTATCAAGCAAGTGATATACAGAGTGTGGTTGGCAAGTATATATACAAGTAGGAGGCGTACCATCAACTCATCAAAGACCCCAAACAGCAATAATCCCGTTGTTTATATTACTGGCTTCATCCTTCGTTTATGTCACTGACTTCACCGATGAGTGTCATCACTACCCTTGTGTGTACTTAACAGGCTTCTCTACTCCAGTATAACAATGTCTACTCTACTGTATAAACATTGCCTCCTACTTGTGTATATACTTGCCAACCACACTCTGTATATGACTTGCTTGATAACGGTGTCAGAACCTACACCGAAACGTCGCTCTTATTGAAATAAAGAAGTTGTTCATCCATAAATTCTTATCCTTACTTATCACATTAAGCTTTCTCGCAAGTGACGATAACTAGATCAAATGGTTGTATATCCCTGTTGGCTGTCTCAATTTATTAATTGAAAGATTTGTTCTGTAAGAATGATTCCACCTGTGACATTTAATATTGATATCATTTCATGTGATTAAATATTACCTGAACTAATATTCATACACGAGAGATATACACTATCAAAACTTTAATTTCATATTAGATGAACTCATTTGCGAGGCTGTGAAATATTATTTCATTTTGAAGTTCAAACTATTTCTGTATTTACTGTCTTACATGATTATATCTAGAAACACCCGTTTGTAATACATTCTAGTATGAAATGAAGTTGTTGTTATACGTGTCTTTCAGTAATTTGTGTAGTTAACAAGAGACTTCATCACAAAGGCCAACCAACTGGCGATATTAGAAATGACAACAACACATGGAATCCATAGGAGTGGTAATTGTCTTGGAAAATGCTTCGTTTGCAACGTCAATAGATGTGTTACGAGGTAAAATGCCTGAAGAAGCTTTAATGAAATATATTCAAGTGAAACAAAAAGTTTCAGACTAATTTGCCATTGAGACGAGAATACTTTGAAATTGCCAGAAAACATTCGTTTTTTTAGGTTAATCAACAGGAATACTTTCTTTAAACTAAATTGTACGTATTCAGAGAAATGCACGGATATCTAATAATGGAAATGAAAATAACGATTCAGATGGCAACTGCAGACATACTTTAAAGAAGGAATAACCACTAGTATGTACACAAACGCTTCATTTAATTTAATATGCCGTGGTTGGGTTGGTGTAACAAGGTCACCAACTGAGGAGACCATGCATTAGACACGCGTCTTACTGTTAATAGAGTTATATTGTGTCGACACAGGTAGTGACACAACTCACGTCGACACCCTGTGTATTAATATGTACATAATAGTAACCACTGGTTACACTTAGAATATGACATGCTACATTGTGATTGGACGCATAGGTGGTCATTGTGATGTGGAATTAGTGATGTACAAATGCATGTGCTTCGGCTTGAACTCATTATTTGTCATTAACTAGATAGACATAAATCGATAAGGACACCAATTCCGCACATGCAGGGCAGTAGATGCGTCGTGCGTGTCGGTCAGCGATCCAGTCAGTCGTCTCAAGTCCAGTCAGCTCTTCAATAGTTCTGTCCAACTGGGTTATCAAGGTTTTCAGTCTTCATTATTTAAGAAATGTGAAGTTTGCTCTACCTCCATGTGTTGTTTAATAAAGTACATTAATAGCGATACACACTTTCTATATTCATAACAAATCTCTGCCAAAAGCAGAGTCGATTGTACGATTACGGCTACGAGCGTGAGCGTGTGTTTATGAACCATTGTCATATAGTGATGACACCAGGTGTGGCACCCGTCACAAACACATGCAACTGCAAGTACACTTGCCACCTAAAAAGCACGGAAAATAATAGTACTAGTCAAAATAAGGAATAGCATCGGACGTTATGTTTGTCACTTAATAGTCATATTTGCAACTGCCCTCTACATGACTACAATAAAGCTTTTCGAAAAATTTGCTAAGGCCTTGAATGTTGTTACCTCGATCAATCAACTTCTGAGCAAGAGTCTTGGTTAAAAGAGTATGCCCTTCAATATATGTGTAATGTAAACACCAAAGGCTGGAGTCCCGTGAAGATCCGGAGTAGAATAGGTCTTCAGCGAACCATGCTTGCCGTAAAAGGTGAGTATGCTTGTCGTAGGAGGCGACTAACGGGATCGGATGGTCAGGCTTGCTGACTTGGTTGATGCATGTCATCGATCCCAATTGCGAGGATAGATGCTCATGATGTTAATCACTAGATTTTCTGGTCAAGGCCCGATTATTTACAGACAGCTGTCATATAGCTGGAATATTGCTGAGTGTGGCGTTAAACAACAAACCAACCAACCAAAGGCTGGAGATGCAGGAATATTGCTCGACATGGAGGGAAAGTTGACTATTGGAAAGTTGAAGTCATCCCTCTTGTCATTCAGTCTTGTGAAGAGTGCTTATGATTACGCTTGAGTGCGAGTGTTGTACGTTATATACAAACTTGGGCAATAGGGTTTTTAATACTACATCTGCACGTTTTTCTTCTTTCAGCACTTTTGACCGTGTTCAAGATGCATGCACTCGGATTGTAACCACGTGATTAAATTTCCATGATCACTAGCAAAATGAATATTATTGAAAAGCGGTCATTATTGTAAATATATAAAAAAACGTCAATGCACGAGAGTAACCAGCCTTCCTTATCTGCCAAAACAGATTCCATTACGTAAAGGGAAAATATAAAAATGTAATATTCCTTGTCACCGGATTGGCTTGTTTTCGCTTTAAAAGTATTAGCACAAATGCAGCTATCGTCGTTAATTTATTTTCGCTATATTTCTTGTTTCTATTTCAAGTGTCGAGGTGCATAAGGGTTATTAACTGGAAACACGAAATATGAGGCTTGAAATGATTAGTTCAGATTAGTCCATCTGGATATTACCGGCCACGACATGTACTATTTCGAACTATAATTTTGTCAGACGCAAAATCATATAATCATGTATCATGTACGTCGCCAATGCTGCTGTCTAATATCTGATTCAGTGCTCATTGTACCAGAGGAACATATGTTAGATAATTGGAATCAATAATGTGACACAGTGCCCCCAACATCAAGCTAGACTGATTCTGCATTGACCTCCACCCGGAGACAGGAAGGTGACAATACAGAGCCGCCACTACCCCCACCAGGCGTTGATTCACTGCCTCAGACAATGCTTCCATTACTGATTTACTTTAAGGAAAAGGCTACCAGACAATGAGCATGGTGTCGGAGACCGAGGGTGGGTATCAGCAGAAAGTAGAAAAATGAGTGCCTGCTACTACATTTCTTTGTTATTACCTTGAGGTCATAACATGATTATGTACTGTAATAGAATAAAATGCATTATAAATGTTATAAATACATATCGTCCAGACAATAAAGTTACTTACCTCCCTTCTTCGAAACATTGCGCAAGTGCGAAAATGTACAATCGAGCAGAGGAATGTATATATTGCTATAAGAGAAAATTTGCATATGATTTTTCAAGCTTAAAAATGTATCATAGAGGTTTCATGCGGATCCTTGGTCAGGTTTATGCAGCAATGCAACCTGCCGCGTAATTCACTGTGCAGCGTTGCTTGCCGTGCCCGTTCCAGGATCCATGGATCGTTGATACGAAGTGCAGATTCCTCCCGACCATATGCTTTGGTTTGACATCACAATACCCGTGGCTCATAGAAGTGGTAGACGTCAATATCGTGCATCACTTCTGGTTCTCCTCCCATATTAAGCGTCCGCATCTTAATGTAACTGAAATAATGTACAAGGGGGACAACAGAACCATTCATAGCCGTACATATGGTGGTACTTATTTGTGATAGCTAAACTGAAAGATTAGACATTGTAATCGTATTTATGTTTTATCCACAATCTGTACATGGCACTTACCCCAGGTTTCCGTGATTTGACTATAAGTTCAAGGCTGATGTGTTTGTTTCTGCTAGAAACTTCCGGTGACCATTGCTGACAGTGGTTACTGCGAAATTGAGATTGTGGAACCAGCATGATGAATCGCTGTTTTAGTGACAAGTAGCAGGTAAGTCAATATGCAACAGAGAAGAGCCTATGACCAACATTTATTGTTGTGGACTTGTAGACAGCAAAGAAGGAAATTAATTGTGGCTCGAGGCCATGTACAGCACAGAAAGGCCTTTTCCCAGCATCCCTATAAGCTAAGTCGTTGACACAAGAAAAGATGACGGACCAATGGTACCATTCATTTGGAAGATTTGTTGCCTCTCCTTCAGGAGCCAATTGGGACTGCATAAAGTAAGAACGAGACTGTACTCCGTGTCAGTGAAAGAAATTAAACTCCTCCAGAAACTGTGGTTGATGGGCGAGTCTACAAACAGTAAGAGTCCACAATATCGACCATTTAGCATATTTCTTGATACTGCTTTGAAACGTTTGGCCACACCAGGAACAGACTCCACTAAATCAGACAAAGACTGCATGTTCTTAAAATACAAGGGAATTGATTCCTTATATTTAAGTAACATTATCAGACAAAAATCAGTAACCAAAAAATGTTCCACAATATTCCAGGAACTACAAACCCGTTCATTTTCCTATACGAACACCATTTCATCGAACACTTTTAAGAAAGTATTGCAGAACGTGGACTTGGCATCTCACGATGTAAATTCCGAATCTTGTGGTTGCCAAGACACACCATACTGCTTCCAACCTGTACGTCATATCACCACAGGTGATTTCTCTGTTGTTGGCATTAACACCCTTCGTCAGTTACTCAAATATGGACCGAAATATCGTGAGCAGCCTCTTATTTAATGGCATCACAACTTTAAAATCATTACGGAGCTGTCGAAGCATATGCGAAATAATGGGCCAAAGAAGAAAAATAAACCTTTTGAACGCCATTCAGAGTATTTTAAGTTGCCATTAGTGCATGATGTTGCCATTAGTGGAATGTACAAACTGAAAAAACTGGTACAAACCCATTCTGTTCCAGCCAACTGTCTTCCAAAGTTTGGCTGCTATACATGAAAAGTTTATAGTTTGTAGTTGTTTCCACTGACAAGGACTCAAATAACAAACCATTATATGCAAACATCACTACATTAATTGTTTGATCAAAGAGCTTGGTATGAATGACATATCACATAATGTCACTTAAATGGCCAGAATGTTAACCGAGGAAGACATCTGCCAAAGAAAGTTAGCCAAGAAGTTTAAGGTATCTTTGATTTCAAAGAGCGTCAACACGAAGTTGTTTGATCAAGGTTACAGCATTCAAGGCCTCAAAAGGTTTTATGTTGGACATGTGCACATGTGGACATGTTTTTTTTCAGGTGAACAATTGACTTGCCTTTGCATGACTTGGTGATACGCTCACCTTTTGGCGAAGATCTGGTATCATTTCTAATGATAGTGATCCATAAACACATGCTCATGATATATATTTGGAATTGTACAATCGACTCTGCTTAATGCAGAGATTACTATTGGATATGGAAGGGGTTTTGTCGCTTTATTTGTAACAATCTAACATACGAGTATATATATAACATTTCTGGGTATTGTAACTCGTGTTCGTTTCTCAGCTGATCACGTAAGTTTGTTTCAGTTGTTTTACATGGGTGCCAAATCTCATTAGTATGCTGAAATAACACACGTGACCACTATTTTCATGAAGTCTACGGTTTTAATAAAAATCGATTCAGTTTGATAACAATGAGCAATCAATCAACGTGTTATCGGCTAATCCTTTGAACAAAGTATGTTTTTTTCAAATAGGCACTTCACACCCAGATATGGGTTATTCCGTTTGCTTTAGTAAGTATGTAAGCAGTTGCTTTTGACAAATCCGCTGTGCAACGTAACAGCGAATAATCAATCAATCAGCGTATTTCCGGATAATCGTCTGATGGATGTGTTGTCATTGTAACTCAACTGCTATTCCTCGCCTGCTGCACTGTCACGTGCATATAACATGACATATCTGTCACCACATTCCAACCTGGATTTAGATTGTATGATTACCCCCCACACACAAGAAATGCGAAAATGCTACCACCAATAATACCTGTTATAAATACATTAACTGTGCATCAAGTCAATGACGACACATACAAAGGTGTAGAGTTATACCAGGAAACATGGATGACAACAAGGGAGTAGCAATCGTATTATGCACGCAATCCGAATTCCGAAAATGATTTCAATCCAGGGATACTTTTTTATTAAACTATCAGGTTATTTCCAAACAACAGCATTAGATTTACTTCCATCGTTAGTAACATGCACCCTTTGTAATATCTTCATAGATCACGGGTATCCAATCAGTGTTCAGAAGTGGGAATATTGCCTTAAGTTTATCTACGCTGTCCTTTACAGCCCAGTCTCTTGTCACGCTCAGTGTGTTTGCAAGCAAATCGACTTACGGCAACTAGTGAGCCCCAGCGGGCAGTGTTGGACAGACAGGAAGAAGCCAGAGATTAGCTTCAGGTATATTGATGGTCAGATATTGTTCAATAACCATCAAATAGCAAATTCCCCTCCACTGATTTACCCACCTGAACTACAAATAGAACAGACAAACGGGGTAGCTTCATCTGTTTCATATTTAGATCTTTGCATAAAGATTCAGAGTGACAAAACCCTCTCCACAAAACTGTATAAAAAGAGGGATAACTTCAACTTTCCAATAGTCAACTTTCCCTTTATGTCGAGAAATATTCCAGCAGCTCTAGTCCTTGGTGTCTACATTTCACAGCTTTTCCGTTTTATACTTCTAGGTTAGCGTGGCAAACTGACTGTCTTGACCTGGACCTAAACACCTTTCACTTAAACAATCTCCCCTATACGGTGACGAGGAGTGAGAGGACAAAATCTTTTCCAGACTTTATACCGGAAGATGATATTGATTTTTGAACAGAAATAGATTCTTAGTTTGCCAACAGTTACTTACATAAATCCAAGAAATAGTGAAGACTACTACATGTAATAATTCTGGAAAGAAACTTGTTGAGGTGTGCAAAAAATATTTGGAGTGTATATTCTCAATGGTAGATTTCATGAAGACAGTTCACCTGAAGGACACACAATGGCGCCAGTGTAGTGGACGAGATGATTGCTCCCTCATTCTCCTAATCTTTGATTTTGGTTTGGGCAAACAAGATGAATCAAATCATTTCCAATCTACTGATCTTTCAATTTTGACATAAATAATCCTGATAGACCAACAATGTGTGTTGAGAACCAGTTGTGTGTGGAAATATATTTCTGTTGAACCAAATCCAAATGACGAAAATACAAGAACATGGTTTATATATGTTTGGAATGAAGAAAATAAGGATATCTTCTTCGATACGGGAGGTATATTCAACACATAATTGGCTCAGAAGAAGGATGAAATAGTTTATTTGACACTAGTTGATACAAATAACTACAGAGGTATGTCATTAATGGACACTATGTGTAGAGTATCTCCTGCTATTCTTTACTCTAGCCTCAAGCAATTCTGTAGAGATAACAATGTAATTGACGAAGTACAGACTGGATTCAGACCCAACTATTACAACACCGATAATATGTTAAATCTCCAAGCTGTGATACAGACATATTCAGGCAAAAGGAAAGGGAGATTCTACTTCCTGTTTTTACTGAAATCTCGATAGCTTGTGACACAGTCGGACATGATAGAATGCTTGCAAGCTTGAAATATGTTGGAATAAGTGGCAGTTTTTTTATATGCTTCATCAATTTCTTATGTGCCTGTGTGAGAAATTCAAATAATTTAACGAGTTATTTTTCGTGCGACATTGGCACTCGACAATTATCTATTATGTGACTACGATTAGTCATTTTATTCCTAAATAAACTTTTACTGCAAGTGGAAGATTATGGAGGACAAGGAGTTTGTATTTCAAGGAGATGTACGTGTCCTCCTATATGCTGGTGTTGGACACCCCTTTACAACCACACATGACAATATATGCTTTGGAAGTTGTTTGCGCCACCTCTGGCATGAGAGTAAGTTTGAAAGACACTACAGTTATGGTATTTGGAAATGACGGACCATAAAAACAAAAATAGAAAATGGACATACAGTATTGAGTTTTTTCATAGTATAGATATCTAGGTATAATAGTAACACCTGAATGAATTTGGACGCAAGCTTAAACCTGTCCTGGGGGCACGGGTGGCCCAGTCGTCCAAGGCGACGCGATTCGCTGTGCAGAGTTACGCCCCTTGGGCACGCCAGAAACCTATGATTGTGGATTCGAATCCCGGTTCGACCCGATTAGGTTTCTATGTTTGTCAGCTGCATACCCGTTGCTGCTCTTGGGTTTCACCGAAGTGGTAAACATCTGAGACCTGCATCGATTGGGGCTCTCCTCCCACCTTAAGCTGACACACCGTGATATAACTGGAATACTATTAAAAGCGGCGTTAAACCCAACTAACTCACTGACTCGCTCAAACCTGCCCTGATGCCTATGCACTAGAGCTGTGAAGGCCATTAACAGATATCAGAGGACAGTTGCTGATAAACCATGCGAAGAACTATTTAAAATCCTATTCTGTGTTATGTTATATGTATCTGACGAAAAACTTACCGTAAACGTATTGAAGATAAAAGCATGTTTTATATTTAAGTTCAAACAGAAACATGGTGCAGTAAAGTCAACATATATCAAATTCATATTCTTATAAACAGTTAAAATCCCTTTCAAATATTGCATCTTATTTATGTGTTTCTATGCATGTTCATCTGAGAAGACTTTAATCACACTTTCCATGCTATTATAAAATGGCTGTAAATGCAGGAAGATACCATGACATAACCAATGAAAACAATACTTTGTTCAGATGGTCTCCTAAGAGAAAAGGGGGCACGGATGGCCCAGTCGTCTAAGGCGCCGCGATTCGCTGTGCAGAGTTGCGTATTTTGGGCGCGCAAGAAACCTATGATTGTGGGTTCTAATCCCGGTTCGGCCCAATAATGTTTCTAGGTTTGTCAGCACCATATCCACACCATGGGTTTCACCGAAGTGGTAAACGTTTGAGACCTGCATCACTTTTGGCTTTCCTCCCACATTAAGCTGACACACCGTGATATAACTGGAATACTGTTAAAAGCGACGTTAAACCCAACTCACTCAGTCACTCACTCCTCAGAGAAACATATTACAATGAAAATGGACATTTGTCTTGTGTGTGAATCATGTAATACTGCTATTATAGGAATATATATAATCATCCACATCTAAGCATTGTTATCGAAAAATGATTACATCTCAAAATTATGAAATAATACTAGTGTATATCTCCTATAAGTACATCAACATATATGTAGCTGCTAAGGTATTCACATAACATATATAATGAATGAATGAATGAATGAATGAATGAATGAATGAATGAATGAATGAATGATCTTTAATTCCTCCATTAATTTCGGAGAGTGATATACATTTTGAATCATGTTAACACAGCATATTTACACTAACATTATGCAGAGAAATTGGCAATACTGAATATTTACATGTCGTGGTCCTGGTATGAGATATACTGTCTATAGCTAGAGCATTGATCGCAGGTTCCAGGAGCTTATGTCTCGTGATACAGAAGATATGAATTCAGCCCATCTGTCAAGGCTCATATCCTCTACAATAGGGGTTATACCACCTAGCAATGTCACAAGTTTGACTTCGTCATCTGCACAGTCCTCAATACGCATGTATTGTTCGAGGTTTAAAGAGTCAAATAGATGTTCATAGAGGGTGTTCCTTGCATCAGCTAAAGCTGTACAACATAGCAGTTGGTGCTTTATTATGTCATCGCACTCCTCATCACACATTAAACACTGTCCATGTGTTATTGGTAGTGTTCCTAGTTTCACAAGTGCATACATTGGTCTAGTTGGTATATTATACAGAGAACACATATTCCACAGTCTATGAGGTACAAGCTTACTGTGAATTTTAATAAATCTGTTTAATTCAGGGTGAACTCGCAGACTCGTGTGCCAATGAGCAGTTTCATGTTCTGTTATATAGTCTGTACGGTTTTGTTCCACACATCCTTGGATGGAAACTGGTTAGTTTTCATAAAGTGAACTATTATGGTCCATAATTCATATTTCTTTGCCACATTGAGTAGATCATGTGTTACAGACTTACTTTTGTAACTGCCTGTTATATATTGAGCACACTTGAAATAGAACACCTTTTTCGGAGCATATCTGTGGCTGCTTCTACACATCCTCCCAAGGAACATCAGCTTCATTTTGTCAATCACAGATGTCATTGTCCACAATCCCAGCGTCTGAATAGTTGCAACGGTCGGAGATCTTACATGAAAAATTTGTACATTACGTGCAAAGTAGCGCTGGAGTTTTTCAATTTCATTGTGTTCTGTCTTGGACATATTTGACCACAGTTCACATGCGTAGAAGGCACCTGAAATTATTACTCTACGCCATATGTTCATACAGCAGACTGGGTTCAGACCACCTGCTCTTAGTCCAATATCTCTCAGGGAATTCAAATTCTTCCTCGATTCAAAAGCTATAACCATCACATGATTGGTTATTGATTAAGTAATTATCAAATATACATAACAGCTGTACAATGTTCTCTGTGCCGTTTTCTGCTCTCGGCTAATGCAATCTTCTCATTCATTTCAAAATACTTAGTGAAGAAAACATCTTCCCGAACAATCTTAACCCGTCTATCGTCATAGTCCCTTAAGCAAATATCGTTCATGAAGTGACCCAGCGAAAGTGACCAGACACTTGGTTTATCTGAGTTATGTCAGGATATGTGTCAGTGCCCTCTGAAGTCGACCACCAAACCGACTGTTCTATTGACACACGTGCTTCGGTTCTGAATCCTCTAATCCCCCGAGCCTCCATTTGAAGAGTAACTGCTCTTGTGGTATGCCTTTGGAATGCAGAACCTGGTTTAATTCAAAGGGTGAATAAAGTGTAAGGTCAAGGTAAACTGTATCCCAATTTTGAGTGTACATGTACCTTCATTCCATGTTACTGTAGGACTTCTTATACGTAATGGGCAATCATGTCCCTTGTCTGGACAGAGAATACAGACGAAGAGTAAGTACTAGGCAGATATAAGATACGTCATGCTGATTTAATCACTAGACGGCACATGTCCACTTGCAATCAATACATAGCCTTTTAAATGTGATGGTAGCAAGAACATTACCGTTCTAAGACACTGGAAAAAAGGAGCTATATCAATGTACGTCTTGCTGCCCGTTTATGCTAGAGCAAGCATGAAATGTTTTTTCCTACTTACCTACTTACTGTTTATTAACAGATCTGTCCTGTGACTTCGCATTTAGCGTTTCGTAATGCCATTAGGTTCGGTAAGGCATATTGGACGCTATAAGGCTTCTCTCCACAATATATCAGAGGGAATCTGTAACGATAATATAAATGAAACAAAAACGTATAGACTATACAAAAATGAAATATTCACTGACTATTTACGAACATCTGCTGACTGTAAGACAATACATGCTTACTTGTTTCGTGAACACCTGGTGTCACATTTGGAAGCGTTCACCGATCGTCACTGTAGGCCTTTTATATGAATATGTCATTAGGTTTGCTGTATGTCACGTGACTCCTAAAAAATGACGTATATTTTTGAAATTATAATGCAGAGATATTGAAACATGACGTAGTATTAGCCGGACTGATGCATCAGAATTATACCAGCGAGTAGTACAATTTTACCCTAGAATACATGGTAGACACTTTGTTGTATATTGGGAATTCAATCACCAGAAGGCAAAAACATAATATTACTGTTTGCTGTTCGTAGTTTTTCTGCCTTTTATGTAAATTGTTTTGAAAATCAAACGAACCAATTTCTGAAAAGATAAGTGCTCTCCTTTCTAGCTCGTAATTGCCTACTGTGACAGAAATCGAAAAATAAATATTTTGTTGTAGCCCCACTTCCCTGTATATGAGTGCAATGATGCCTACTATAGCCAGCTGTGACGACCCATTCAATCAGCTGAAAAATAATTACGCATGCGTGTTTCAGAATGTGCTATTCGAGAAGTTTATGCATTGCACATCACGCCATAATAGTTTAAGTTTAAAAAAGAAAACATCTCTGAAGATAAGATAATATCAAAACATGTTTACTATTAAAAAGATCGTATCTGTCAGTCATATGAAATGATGGAGAACATGAACATATTTTAAAAGACTAAATATCCAGTGGAATCATACTCTTTCAATATTTCATGTATATGTCTGACATATACTAGTATATGTTTCCCTGTTCATGTATTCTGACAAACCACTTTGCTTAAAACTGCTTGAAAAACTGATGTGCCAGATCTTAAAACTGTCATCAAAATTCCAGGAGTGGATCTGACAAGACACTGATAATACCGATGAAAGAAACTATTTTCTCTAACTACTCTTCATTAAGAACTAACAGGTAAAGGGTCTAAGCGAATGGATTCCTTTCGTGTTATTGAGTATGCTGAAACCAATGCACAAAATCCATATCTCTGATAATTGTATTTGACATACCCATGTCACGCGTAACTTACATAAGCAGGTAAATAAAAACTCAACAAAACAGTTTCAAGCCATAAGTACTCAAGTATTTAATTTGTCAAGATGACACACTCGATTCGTCGTTTTAAATCTGTATGTTAACGGTGGTCTTAGTGTCTGGCTTAAGGGAAGGGGAATCTAGTTCACTCATGTGGCCACAGCAACACAGAATCGTTGTCACTCTCCTTCGACCTGTTGTGAGCTTCCTTCACTCCAGCTTGTTCCCGTGACGAGGAAGGACTTTTGGAAACTTTACGAGTCTCTGACTTCTTCCCGTATTTGGGACTTCCTTCACCAGTGAGCTACCTTTTGAAGGAATCGGCGTTATGGATGTAAAGGCAGTTTCTCTCGCCGGACCTTCTTCATGAGGATAACCATATCCTTCAGATACGTTCTAATGTGATTGTCTTGCTTGTTACGTAGTATAGAGCTCCACTGTCGTCTTTGTCGCTGCTTGATCGAGCGTCCTCAATGACTCCATCCAAGGAGTTGTTCTTCTGGCTGTGGATGCGGATGTTGAGCAGTCCGTTCTCTGGAGTTGTGTTTGACATCGCTTTTTATTTCAGTAAAATGAAGGAAGCTTGATGTTGGAGGAAAGCGATGCAAGTTTTTAAAGTTGACCACATTAGTGCAAACCAAGATCTCAGGTAGGGTGTTGACACACCAACTATCAGCGTGAATTTATTATTCGAACCCTCGACGAAAGATTATGACAGCGATTTGCAGCACCTTAAACATCTGTAAGTCACATAATGAACATAGAATGGTGAGGCCAATTAGGACAACCTTTAAATTCTATATGGCCTGTGACAAAATATATTCAACTTGGGGTAGCATGAACGACTATCAATTGTAAAGACAGGATATATTTTAATATAGCCTGCGACGAGATGACATGACGAACTTCAATGTGAAATCTCTGTCTACTGTAAAGCATATCAAGAAAATCCTCACGCCAGATACTGCAAATGTATCATAAGCACACACACACACACACACACACACACACACACACACACACACACACGCGCGCGCGCGCGCGTCTTAACATCTTGTGTAATTATCAGTGACACTGTTTGACGACCATAGGAGTTACAATGCCATCTGACCAACACCTTCATTAATCCAATGATCGTTCTACGGTCATTGTATGCATGGAGTCTTCAGTAAATACCACAAAGTGCAGTTTTTTCTGGTTCTACATCGGCAACAATGATCGCTGGATTCTGGGATTTCAGTCTAAATGAAGACATTGCCAGAGTGAGTGAGTGAGTGAGTTGGGTTTAACGCCGCTTTTAACAGTATTCCAGTTATATCGTGGCGTGTCAGGTTAATGCTGGACCAAAAGTGATGCAGGTCTCAGACGTTTTCCACTTCTGTGAACCCACGAGCACGGGTATGGTGCGGACAAACCTAGAAACATAATTGGGTCGAACCGGGATTCGAACCAATCATCATAGGTTTCTGGCGCGTCCAAGGGATGCAGCTCTGCCCCCACCCTGCCAGTAAAATGAGTATAAGCGTGAATGTAATGGTCTCATGGGTGAATCATACGCTGCTCATTACCCAGGCACCACGTCATGCAGAGTTCTTTGAGAACAGGGTGTCTATGTTCAACGTATCTTGTGACAAGGTTTTGTAGAATTACTTTCCGTTTTTAATTGAAACTGGTTTAAAGTTACTTAATGTAAGATGGTCCCACGTAGTTCTAAAGGAGTGAACGAGAGACGTTTAATATTTGATATCATTTCATGTGATTTAATACTTATCTGAAATGATAATAGTACACAAGAGATATACATCATCAAAGTAATATCACAGAAACAAAACTATTTTGGCTCATACGAAAGACTGGGATATTTTTTAATCATATATTTTAAATTTTATACTTTGACCGTTTTCTCAAATTTCAATTTGAAGCTATTTTGTATAGGTTTTACAGTCTGCCATAATACTACCTGCAAATATCAGTTTGTAGTAAAAGCTGATCTTTGTGTTTTTCGAATTTCAGTATTAAACATGTTTACACGATACATTGCAATAAAGGCCACCCAACAGGCAATAAAGGAGATGGAAATAGCACTTAGAATCCATAAAGAGTTCTAATAGTTTTGTAATGTGCTTCGTTTCAATACCTATTAATCCGTTACAAGGTACAAATGTGTTGTGTAACATTAATGTAATGTGGTGAAATGAAATAATTTGCCACTGAGACAGGAATACTTTGATGTTGATAGATATGGCCAAGTTGGAACATATTAGGATTTTATTATAAAGTTAAATTACCAAGATCGGTTTCTTTTAAACTACTTTATACCCGTTCAGACAAATGCCTCGGTAATTCACCTATCTCCATGGAAATAATAATGACGTTTGAGATGGCAAATGCAGAAATATGTTACTTTGGCGAAGGAATAACAACTGGTATGTACACCAATGCTTTCTCATATATT
This sequence comes from Haliotis rufescens, assembly GCF_023055435.1. Taxonomy (NCBI): domain Eukaryota; kingdom Metazoa; phylum Mollusca; class Gastropoda; order Lepetellida; family Haliotidae; genus Haliotis; species Haliotis rufescens. The sequence goes on along the minus strand of NW_025963890.1, from coordinate 76,354,671 downwards.
TGTTTTAAAGACTGAATAAACTCTGCATGCAAAAAATAATCTGAGTGATGTGTTTCATTGGTGATGGTAGGAGGCTACTGGACAAGCAGGCTCTGGGACTTGGCTGATTGTGCATCATTGTTAAAGAGGATTGGGTGGTGAGGTTAGTTGTCTTGGCTGATCACGTGTCATCGTAGATAATACATTTCAGGAAATCGGATGGACATGTTAGGCACCTCGGCTAATTGTGTGTCAGGGTAGATGATCCAGGCTTGCTTATTGACAGGACGTTGAGATATAATTTAAAAAACGGTGGCTGAGTGTAAAAGAACGTTCACTCACTTACTGTAATAGATGCCTCGTTTGTGAACATCACACCCAATTTCGTTCATCATCATAAATGTGTTCCTAAAGCAAGAAATTGCATTATGTGTACCTGATCCATTTACATTTTATCAACGCCGTGTTAGAACTGCAAGCCGTCAGCGAGCCCTCTCTAATTAACAGGGCGTTTCTAGAAAATAAAAGCCACAAAACCATCTCGAGCTCCACTATCATAAGAATCTCTTCCAAGAGAGTTCCTTGAAGATTCCGTGTGGTGGTTGTACTTTTCCCCCGGTTTCTCCACCAATTTTTACTTTGCTGTGTTACTTTGCAGGAGCTGTGGCACAGACAGAGTGGTTTGAGTACGTTTGCTAGAACGCTATGGCGTGGAAGAAAGTTGACCTTATCTTTTTAAGGCTGCTGGGAATACCAACGATCACTTTCCCGTTCGCAAGATGACGATAAAATAGAACATTATTTGCTTGATTTTAGTTAACGAGGAGGAGCTCACCTTTTCCAGAACACCTGGTATCATTACTTATTAATAGTGGTTCATAAACACATGCTTATAATATATTGGGAATCGTACAATCGACTTTGCTTTATGCGATCAATAATTGGTATGGAATCGTCGTCTTGATTGACAGGAATGATAGAACAATGTTACTAAGGATACCTTAGATGGGGGAAGTTTTTGAAGAAGCCCATGTCCTCACTTGAATAGCATACTTATCGTAGGACAAAGTATTGTCAGCGCCTAGGATATTTTAGCGAAACAGATTAGAATGTGAATATCTATCATTAGATATGTCATAAGCAATATCTGCATTTGCCTTGCATTTTGTTATACAATGCTATATTTATCTGATAATGGAATATGGAGTAAAATAACACTGTATGTGGAATCTAATTTAAGTCTATTTGATTGACATTATTGTTTTCAGTCTAACAAAAACGAAAAGACCCTTACCATAATAATAAAATCCATTGAATGATTCCGACTATATCATCAGCATGTGTTTTTGAATCACTCTCAAATAGACAACACTCTCAATATGAAAATGCAAAAGAAGCAGATCATTTGGCTTTTCATGTCAAATAACGTCTCAACTTGTAACCTGAAAAGTCACCATTGTGAAAATAAAAATTGTCAGATCACTCGATGTAATAACTATGTTATTTGACAAGAAAAGCCAAATATGCTCAGGCACGGTGCTAACTGGACACTCGGAAATCTTTTTAAAAAAATCGTAGATCTGAAATATTACTGGCCACGACATGCAGCTATTTCGAACGGTGATTATGTCAGCGATTAGACGCATTACTATATAATCATGCATCACTCTTCCTGACTCCTCTCAAAGATCCTGACTTTACATGATCTATTCAGAACACACTTGGTACATCCAGATTCTAATGACTTTAAGCCTGCCTATCTGTGTATGTGCACTACGCGATGACGTACTCCTATATGCAGACAGGATGTCATTACAGAACCCTTCACGTCGCCGATGGTGCTGTTTAATGTCTGATTCGATGCTCATCGTACCGGATTCACACATGTTAGGTAATTAGAATCAATAATGAGGCCCCCACATCAAGCTAGATTGATTCTGCATTGACCTCTATACATCACCTGGAGACAGCAAGGTGACAATACAGAACCGTCACTAATCTACCAGGCGTTGATACACTGCCTGGGATAATGGTACCATTACTGATTAACGATAAGGGAAAGGTTACCAGACAATGAGCATGGCGGTGGCGAACAAGCATAGATTTCAGAGAGAAAGTCAGAGAAAAGTAGAAACAATTAAGTGCCAATGAGTGCCCGCTAATGTATTTTCTTTGGTATTCAGTGTGTTATATTGGGATCGTAACAGTTCGACATATTGCAATAGAAGAAATGCTGCATAAATAACCGCCTCATCTTGATAATAAGGTTAATTACCTTCTTTCTTCAGAACATTACGTAGATGTAAGAATGTAACAATCGAGCACAGGAAGGAAGTTATTGACATAACAGAAAAAGTCAAAAAGAAAATATGAAAGCATGTGCATTTGACTTTTCAAGACTATTATAGGTCTTATATAGGTTCCATTCGTATGTTGGGTCAGGTTTTTGCAGTCGTGCAGCCATCTGAGCAAGTCCCTGTGCAAACTTGCTTCCTCTGTCAGTATGCGGCAGGAGAACAGCCTATGGCCAATATAACTTATAGTGGGCTTTCAGATAGCAAAGACAGACAATTAATTATGGCTTGAAGCCATGTACAGCGCCAAAAGGACTTTCATAAATTCGGTCACATTTCTTTAGCATGCTGCAAACGTTACAAGAGTCCGAACGATTGATCCAATATTATGTTCAGAGGCAGAAATCTGCAATGGAGCCACTGCTACGTGGTCTATAAAATCAGGTAAAGCATATTATTACACCTACTTTCATCGGGTTACTATTCGCGTTACCAACGGCGTAAATATAAAACTCTAACGCAAGAGAATAATCAATCTTGATTAAATGCCGAAACGGATTCCATGAGCTAAAAAGGCAAGATTGCTGTGAAAATTATATAAAGTACTCATTGATAATCAGTGATGCAACCAGGTATTTTCAACAATAATAAGCATGCCCTACGCTACCTGTCATTCTGACAACTCTCTTACTTATTCCAGTAAACCATGTTTGTATTCTGGGTAAGAATAGATCACCAGCAACCCATGATTTGCTTCAAAATCTCACTTTCCCCATTAACTATTAAGTAGCATATTGTCTCTTCCAAAGTCCTAAACGGCTTAGAAAGCATTACAGTAAAAAGACAAAAGACAATTCAGAAGCTTAAGCAAAGAGTGGTAAATCTGTTTCTTAATCTGTGCCATCACTTCCAGGGTAAAACGAGCCTGATCGGACACTTGGATGTTGTTGCTGCTCTGGTGTATTGACATAAGTGACAGTGAGAGATTTAGTACGGCTGATGGACTTACAGCAAAGCTTTAATCTGTAGACACATTCAACAGTTCCTATCCTCAGTCTGAAGTGCGTTGCGAATAACACGTGACAGAAAGGAGTGTTTCAGTGGCTTCATAATGACATACGTGTAACTGAACTTAATCAGGCAAAGAGACGTGATTGGAATTCCGCTGTGACAAACGCTTTCATCACATTTGGGCATGTCGTGTTTAATTTGTGCAGTATATTTGGGAAATTTATTACGATACTTCCAGCAGAGCGACTGATAAATACAGCTCCAAATATTGATTCAAGTTTACCTAGTCAATAACACATGTCACAAGTTGATGGCAGTGTGTTCGGGTCAATCGATGTGAAGGTACTCGTGGTTTGGGGCGACGTGAGTGTCGTGTTCAAATATCTACTTCACCCCTCGGTAGCAAACCTGACCTACAGGGCAATGGATGGACGCTGAGCAGCTGTGGGGATTAACCTGACGGAATGGGATTACTTTCTTTCAGAGCACGATGTGATATATCCACATATATTTGAAGAGCTCTAGCAGAAGGAATAGCGATTAATGGCTTCATAAACGAGTCAGTCGTGGAAACCACTTCAGAAACCAGGATTGTTACTGACCAGTGAGGCACCAACTGTCTCATAAAATAGTTTCAAAGTAATGTAATTGATAGAATGAGAAACTTTCAACCTAGCCATATTGGTTAATAACTCATTTAAGGTATTGAAAAATCGTAACAGGTCTTTTCAAAGATTGGAAGAGAGTGCAGTTTTTGGATGGAGGATAACAGGGCAAATAATTTCACTTTGTCATGCTGCAATGTTTGTAAAAACATTTGATGAACTTCCATTCCCAACATATTGGCATTTCTGTTTAATTGTTGGAAATAAATGTCATTCCAGGTTTGCATAAGTAGGAAGTATATGTAATGAAAGCCGTGTTTTGTCCAGAACGAGATTCTGAACTTCAATATGCACTACCTAATTGTAAAGTTGGGAGTTCCAGATAAACCTGGCAGATGCATAAACAATATAACATAACTACATTCCAGAAAGTCTTTACATATTTTAAAATTAATGCTGCAATCTGATTGGTAGAAACAAAATTATCCCTTGGAATTGGAGCTTATGTGTTCTCAGATTTGGGTATGTCATTCAGAATTGATGTTAATATTTAAACGCCTGCAAATCTTTCAAAAATATCCGTTTTATCTCCCAATGAAAAAGTTCTTGATGTGCCTTACGGTGTGCATAAAAACCATAAATATTGACGTGTTGCCGTTGTTGGTCGTCCTAATGTGTGGATTGAAATTACACACTATTTGGGATGCTTATTTACAATGCAAAGCTAAGGGTATATGCATGCTTGCTTTTAGTGGGCGTATGGATAGATTGTAGGTTATCTTGGTATTCCAAAGATACACATGTTTCAACAGTATTTGTTCATTTGAGATCGGATTCGATACGTTTCTTCTGTCCCTGTGTTTAAGAGATTGTGTTTCTTATCAAGCCAGTCGACGAGTAACATGTGAAGTGTCACTGAAACGGCTTGAATGTCAGTTGACGTTCCAGGGTCTCATTCTACTAAGAGGCTTCAGTGTACGGTGAGGTGAGGTGAAATAGGGTTTAACGTCGCGTCCTATGTTATTGCACTTTTATAGCGACGTGTGTGTCTGTTTGTGTGTGTGGCTGCTTGTACTAGTCCGGAGTGATACCTATTTACAGTGCAAGCACACTGAGATACCATGCCTCAGTTAAACATGAATACCCCACTCAGACACGGATACTGACTCAGAGCCGACCAGTTCTTGATTTAGCCCCTTAATGCCGAGCGCCAGACAGGGTAACAACAAGTACCATCGTTGAGTGGGTGGGGAATCTCAATGTGCCATGGGGCGGTGGGGTAGCCAAGTGGTTAAAGCGTTCGCTCGTCACGCCGATTCCACATGGGTACAATGTGTGAAGCTTACTTCTGGTGTCCCCCATCGTGATATTGCTAGAATATTTCTAAAAGCGGCGTAAAACCACACCCACTCACTCACTACATGTGCCGGGCTTTTCTTGACGATTCTTTCCTGCTGCTTAGTCATGTGTAAACGTTCGTTAATTTCTTCACGCGTTTCTCATTTGAACGTCATACCTTTCTGTGCCATGATCAAATTTCAGTGAGTTTTTCTGCAACACTTTATGTAGAAGGTTCTGCTATCTGATATTATACTTAAATAGCTGCAACCACAAGCTTAGATAAAATTAAGTACTGAGTGAAACAAACATCTGCTCTCTAATCAACAAGAACATATATTGATTACCGTGACACACATAAACCAGCTGATAATCATGGAAGGAATACTGTTTGACATTTCAACAATAAAGCTCATTCATGTTACTTAATATAACAGGGACAGGGTTACAAAGGTCGTTTGAGGCACCGGTATGTTCATGGGTCGAATCTAGGTCCGCCCTGATGATGTTACTTAGTTCGTTATCCCCATGCCCATGCTGGGAGGTTTTACAAAAGTGGAAACGTCAATTAGCTGCAAAGACCTGATTCACCACGACACGCTGTGATATAATGAAGTAGTGTTCGAATCAGCGTAAGACTCAACTCACAGGATGCAACACAGCACTCAACGTCAGCATAACATAAGCATAACTCAGAGATTTCATTGATATTTCCAGAAGCTAGCAATTAACAAATATTACTTCTACTTTGAAGATTCATCTGGCAAATATTTTAATTTCAAATTCAGATTTAGAATGATTCATTTATTTGTCCATAAACCACCAACAGTGGTTCAAGTTCAGAACAAAGTGCAAATAAATAATATATGTACATCAAGATTTGTGTTATTGATCTTTCATGTACCAGTGGGTTTTTTCTGTAAACCGTGTATGAGTAAATCGATAAAGCCTGGTGCCATTATAATCCTCAGTTTTATTTCTTAAGAATATTGCAGATTGTATAGGGTTGTTAGAGATAAGTCCCTTAGCGGTACGCCCGGTTTGGGACGAGTGCTCTCCCTTAGCGCGACGACCAATAAAGAGCACGTGTGTGATATGGCCTGCAGACAGCACGAAATACATAAGCCATCTCCCATGGACACAAAACACGTCCCAATGTTGATATTTCCGGCTGACGTGTGTATCAAAAGCATCCTATAGACAATTATTGATCATGGTCCTCAATGAGTTTTCTTGAAACAAATGTGATCATAAAATGAAATACCGATGTTCAGGTGTTGTGTGGTAACAAATAACCTTGAGATCTGCCCAGTAGTCAAAGCTGCAACTCGCCAATCCCCGATTATCCAGTGTTTGCATCGCCATTTTTAAGCAATCTGAGCCCATCCGCTTTGTTTGACGTCGCCTGATCCATTTTACTTGGCAGTGACTTCGCACAGAATTCCTCTCGCTGTTTTGTGTAAATTGATTGGACGGCTATTGTTTTGAATCAGACTCAGAACGAAGCTAGGATGTCGCCTGGGTCAAGGAAGTATCACGAGGGGATGTAAGAATAATACACTGGAACATCGAAGATGCAGCTTGCTATGTCGAATAGTTAAGGTGGTCGTTGGTTCGAATCTCAGAATTCCCTCAAATAAGATCATTGTTATATCAGAGCTGTACTTGTGCTAAAGTGACTAACTCACCCATGTTTATTCTGCGTGAGTGAGTGAGTGAAAGAGTTTGGTTTTTCGCCGCTTTTAGCAATATTCCAACAATATCACGGCGGGGGACACCAGAAATTGGCTTCACACATTGTACCCATGTCGGGATTCGAACCCGGGTCTTCGGCGTGACGAACGAACGTTTTAATCACTAGGCTACCCGACCGCCCCAAATTCTGCGTGACTTTCCTCCAACATCATGCTGACACACCCTGATATTATTTTAGTTGTTTGTTTGTTGTTTAACTCAGCCATATTCAAGCTTTATGACGGCGGTCTGTAAATAATCGAGGTTGAGCCAAACAAGCTTTACACAACTGAGATACGATGACATGCATCTTCAAAGTCATTGAGCCTGACTACCCGATCCCATTAGTCGCCTCTAACTGATTTTAGTACTTTACGGGAGGGTTTAAAGCGACGTTAAACCCGATTCGCTCGCTCACAAATACCAGTTTTATACTCCGTCTGAATTTTCTCGACAAAGCAACGGTTTCAGTGATGCTATTTGACAACAATTACATTCATAAGTCTGCAGCAGTGCAGAATATCAAGTTACCTTGACACCAATGAAAATAGACAATTGATATTACCATTAAATATCGTCTTTCTTTAATAAACGCATGTAAACGTATACATAGCAACAATGGCAATACAAATATATTAAATTCACATCAAGAATACAAAATCTATAATATCTATCATATGATTGGCTATTGATTACGTAATTATCAAATATAAATAACAATTCTACAGTGTTCTTGATGCGGTATTCTGCTCAGGCTCTAGGCTAATGCAATCTCCTCATTCATGTCAAACCATTTCGTGAACCATCTTAACCCGCCCATAAGGCAAATATGTCGTTCTTGAAGTGACCCAGCGAAAGTGACCAGCCACTTGGTATATCTGAGCCATGTCCGGCGCTTGGGGCTGTGTGATCTGAAGTCGACCACCAAACCGGCTGTTCTATTGACACACGTGCTTTGGTTCTGAATCCTCTAATCCCCCGAGCCTCTATTTGAAGAGTTACTGCCCTTGTGGTATGCCTTTTGAATACAGAACCTGGTTTAATTCAAAGGGCGAATTAAGTGTAAGGTCAAGGAAAACTGTATGTCAATTGGGAGTGTTCCTTCATTCCATGTTATTGTAGGGCTTCTTATACGTAATGAGCAATGATGTCCCTTGTCTGGATAGAGAATACAGACGAAGAGTTAGTACAAGGCGTACATAAGATACGTCATGCTTATCTAATCACTAGACGGTACACGGCCACTTGTAATCAATACATAGCCTTTTAAATGTGATAGAAGCAAGAACATTACCGTTGTTAGACAATGTAAAAGAGGAGCTATGTCAGTCTGTATGCGTCTTGGTGCCTTATTATGCTAGAGGAAGCATGGAATGTTTCTTTCTTACTATGGACTTTATTAACAGACTTGTCATGTAACTTCTTATTGAGCGTTTCGTAATGCTATTAGGATAGGTACGGGATATTGGATGCTAAACGGCTACTCTACACAGCATACCAGAGAGAATCTGTAACGAGAATACCAATGTAAAATATGTACGCGTTAAAAATAAAAGTGTCACTGACTATTTTATGGAGACTGCAGTCTTTACGAACATCTGGTGCTAACAGTAGGAGAGGACATGCTCGCATGTTTCGTGAACACTTGGCATTGTACAAAGATTTGTGATTGTAGGTTTTTCATAATGAATGTGTCATTAGGTTTGGTGTATAGCATGTGACTGAGATGAATACCCCTTAGGCAATAACCTATTTGTTTAAAGGCAAAATGTAGAGATATTTAAACATGTACTTGTATTGGTCGGAATGCTGCATCGGAATAACACCAACGATTATAACACAATACAGTAACACCTACACACAGGACCACAGAATACATTATGGACACAATGTTTAAATTGTGAATTCCATCGTGAAACAAGAATAAAATAATAGCAACCACTGTTTATCTTAGACTATCCTCCTTTTAAAATTGAGCCATTTTTTATGAGATGATCATACTCTTTTCTAGCCAGTAATCGCCTACTATGACTAAAAATAAAGACTTCGTTTTAGCCTTACTTCACTGTATATGGGTAAAGTGATGCCTTCGACAGCTGGTTTTAACATTACAATAACGTAGTTGAAATAATTATAATTACGCATGGACCTGCACGTGTTTATCAAATCACGTATTCAGGTACAGAAGCAAAAATAATTTATTTGATTAGGATGCGATTGTATATTAAATTATTTTTTTGCATAAAATATCGTCACTATTAATCACTTACGAGTCATATAAGATACGCCTTGCAGTTGATTGATGTATAAGAAAATCAACATACATTAATTAGATATGCAATGCTTTGCATATAAACAAAACCTGTAAAATAATAATCTTTCAGTAATCAATGTACGTCTCACTTCACTTTTAAAACAAGAACTAAAACCCAGTAACATGCTTATGTACAAACAACACAAACTATATTCATATCAAAGGATATTTAACCAACGTTGTATTTAGAATAATAACCAAAATCCAAACTGCCAGGTCTTGGCTTTCTGAATGTCTGCGTTTAAAGGTAAAATACCAAACGTACATGAGGCGTCTCTCATGGTGGTATTGTATCAGGGTGGTTGTTTCGAAATGCCGAAGGCCACGTGACGGTAAGCAAACATCATACATGACTTCGATACAACCGGTCCGCGATATACACGACAGGGATACAGACAGAGAGTGGTCTAGTCATTTCACGTATGATGTCTCCAAGTATAATATTTCTACAGACCGTTTAACTATAATTATTATGTATGGACGTCTCTCTAGTGGTTCACAGTGTTGTCCTTACTTTTCTAATAAGGAGGCTTGATCAGTTTGGTAACTTCGATTGAAGTCTTGTCTGTCTGCTAACTCTTAATGTTCATCAGTATAGAGGTTGATGATTCCTCTAATCATGAGACAATGGGTTAGATTCCTAAACTTAACTTAAACGTCTGTGTGTCATCCAACAATAGACCAGATCAGAAGCAAACAAAACAATAATGGCAGCATTTGCAAGATCCGTCGAAAACCACAGCAACCTTAATCTTGTATGCACTATTACTCCATTCTTATCTTGCTTAAAAACGTTATCTGTCAAAACCATCCAGAAAAGTATCACTCTAAAATACATTAAATAATTCCATTACATATATGTTCACCGATGGTTCACAACCTTAGAGGCAGACAAACAGTTCTAGCTGAAGCATTATCTACATCGTCATTGGATGCAATATGGCGAGGTGACTACAAGACCAATAGACATGATTTCCTTAATGACTTCGAGAAAACAAAGTACCTCCAATCCGTGGAAGAAAGGCTTTTACCTTGTGTGTCAGTATCAACACGTGCCTTATAAGCTGCATTCTGACAAAACCATTATGCTGCTACCGCGCTCAAAAACAGTTCAACCCGATCTTGATTCTGTCATCGAAATTCCAGCATAGGATCTAGCAACACACAGATAATACCGCAGGTAAATATCATATCATTTTCTGCAAAGACTCTTCATTAAGTACCAGCAGGTAAAGGGTCCAAGCGAGAGGATCACTTTCTGTTTTTTAATTTGTGGAAACCAATGCACAAAATTCATAGCACTCACGCGTACCTTACATTCGCAGGTCAATATAAACTCAACAAAACATTTGCAAGCCATAAGTACTCAAGCAATTAATTTGTCACGATGACACACTCGATTTGTCCTTCTGAATCTGGATGTTAACTTGGGTCTTTGTGTCTGGCTTGAGGGAAGGGAGATCAAGTCTACTCATGTCAATGCAGAAGTCCCCTGGCAAGAGAAACACAGAATCGTTGTCACTCTCCTTCCTGCTATTGAGAGCTTCCTTCTCTTCGGCTGGTTCCTGTGACGAGGAAGGAGTTTTTGAAACTTCGCAAGTCTCGGACTTCTTCCCGGGTTTGGGACTTCCTTCACCAGAAACCTTCTTTTTGAAGGATCCGGTTGTTATGGATGTAAAGGCAGACATTTTATCAAACAGCTTCTCCCTCCGGACCTTCTTTCTGAGTAGAACCATCTCCTTTAGATACGTCCTAAGCTGATTGTCTTGCTTGTTTTTACGAATGTGAGACGCGATCATCATGACGATGGATAAACCATAAATGAGGACGACAGCAACTACGTAGTATAGAGCTCCGATGTCGTCGTAGTCGCGGCTTAGTCGTGGGTCCTCAATGACTCCAACCCAGGAGTTGTTCTCCTGGCTGTGGATGCGGATGTTGAGGAGTCCGCTGTCCAAGGCGGCTCTGTAAAGAGATTGACATATTGCAATGATCAGGAGTTGTGCTTAACATCGCTTTGTATTTCAGTAACAACAAATGCAGGCTGCTTGATGTTGGAGGAAAGGAATGCAGTTTACCACCTTTATGCAACCCCAAATTACGGGTAGGGTGTTATAATCATTATCTGTGATTCGAACCCACGTACACGGGATCCTGGCAATCAAAAGGTCATAAGGACAACGTTATGCATAAAGCTATGTGAAAATACATTCAACCTTGGGTAACATGAACTTGCAGGTACGATCAAATTTGATTCATTATTTACTTACCCAACGAAAAAATACCATAACGAATTAAAAAAAACAAAAAAAACTATCAAACATTATATCCACGCGCCGGATACTAGAAATGTACTATGGACACACTCGAAGCAGACGTCATGGTAATGAAATATAATTGGACTGGAAGCTGTCGTAACATCTTATGTTGTAATTATCAGTGATATTGTTTGACGACCATGTTAGTTGTATTGCCATCAGATCAACACATTCATTGTTCTAGTCATTGTCCGACGGTCATTGTACGCATGTAGGCTTCAGCAAATACGGTCAAGTGCAAACTGTACCAGTTCTACACTATCACCATATTACAAGGATCGTTGAGTCAATATTTCAGTCTATGTAAACATAAAGAGAGACAAAGGAAAATAACGTGAATGTAATGGTCTCATGTGACTCATACGCTACTCATTATCCAGGCTCTGACGTCATGAAGAGCCGTGCGAGAACAGCGAGTCCATGATCCGTGCATCTTCTGTCACGTTTTAGGGTATTACTACTTTCTAGTTGTTTAATATAAGATTGGTTTTACATGAAGCCATATCTCATCTTACTATCGCTGTCTCTAACCCTATTCTAACCCGGATCTTCACAGGTTCAGACAAATGCCTTTAGGGAATGCACGTGTCTTAATGGAAATAATAATGACGATTCAGATAGCATGTGCAGATATGAGTTACTTTATATAGGAATAACTACCAGTATCTTCACTAAAGCTTCCTAATGCATTTGTTTATTAACCTGAATAAACCGGCACTAGTCGGTTCCTCGTTTGGGAACGTAACCTAACGTAACTTAACGTGACGTAATAAAGGAGACCGGTGAGGCCGCTTCATCTGTTTCATTTTTAGATCTATGCATAAAGATTCAGATTTCTTTAATTATGAAATGGACGCATCAGTGACGAAAATGTCAATTCCCTATTTTGACTTGTAACATATGTTCTCGTGTTTTTCAGGTGCACAATTGACTTGCCTTTGTATGTGTTTGTGACGGATGCCACCGGTGGGTCATCTTTTCGCTAACCTCTAGCATCATGACTTTTTATATTAAACACATGCTCATGTTATAGTCGGAATCGTACAATTAAGTTTGTTTTGGGCAGAGATTATTTATGAATATGGAAGGGTTTTGTCGCTTTTATTATCATCTTAAATGTGTTAGGTTCCTCGTGCAAGAATAATATTCATCATTCGTACATAATTCGATTGCAAAATATACAAGTACATATCGCCGTTATAGAACAGGTAGTTGCCAGCAGGACATTTCAGGAATATAAAAGCTACAAAACCATTTTCATAATCACAAGAAAACTCATCGAAAAGCAGTCCATTGTACGATTCCGAGTGATGGTTGTTTACCTGGAATCCTGGTCATTAAGATGTGCAATTAATTATGTGCAATTGTTTGACATCATTAACTTGGTAGGTATTTATGATTAATAAATCGATAAGCACGCTAATTCTAGACATGCACGTTAGGTGGCACGTCTCGTGGGGCGTTGATCAACATTCCTTCATTACTAATGATGGACAATTTAGTTTTTAAAAAACAGAGTCGCCTTTTATGGCAAGCATGAGTTGCTGAAGACTTATTCTAACCCGGATCTTCACGTGACCAAAGATAGGGTAAAATGGTATGTCACGGTGTAGGAAACTGCTTGGATGCACTTAAGGCAATTGATGCACATAATACTTTCAGGATAAAGAAATACAAAATATTTACCCGTCATTTTGGCCGTCTGCCTGGTTGTAATACACTGTACAGTACGCGTATCATATGTTACACACAGAACAGAAAGATCCATAGTTAATATTTGGTATTAATTAAAAAAGAATGGGAATTGAAATATATGTGTCTTATGCAAATCCGTATTTATCAGCTTTGTGGGAGTAATACGCTTCAAATTGTTGGCAATGTTCACTGTGTGGTCACAACGATCAGGATGTCTGGCGACAATGCGGACTTCTGTTGCCTGCAGGATTGACACCATCCCTTGAGTCGCTTGCTACTGTTGAAAAGTTTAGCCAGAGACTAAATAGAAGATACAAGTACCTTTAAAAAATCATAAGTAATCCCTGCTTAACCAAACAAACGTTCTGCGTTTCAGAAACTGGTCTTTTCAATAAATAATTTGAATGACGTGATCTTTCGCCCGCAATAATAGCTCGCTAACAGTTTAAAATAATATTGAGTAATAATTTCAGAAACTTTCAAGTGTGACCACAAGTAGAAACAACCAGTTGAAGATATTCCAAGAGCAACCAAATCCCTAAAACAGGGCGTATATTCTTGTGTAGTGTTTTGGGTAAGGTTTTTTTGTTACACTTATTTTTACACGCATGACGTTTGATAGAGATTAAAAGATACTTATATTCAGACGCAATGACGTCACGTGTTATTTTAGGTTTCCAAGCCTTTGGGTTTCAGTCGTTGGCTCCTTTAAAGGATGCAAACTACATAGAGGATAGGCATAGACCGTTGGATTATTCCTTCACTCGTGACCTTTAACGGAGCAGCAGAGCTCTCATCAGAGCTTACGTCTAAACGTAAGAACGCGGGCCCATTAGGTACATCCTTGGCATCAGCCTTTACACATTATTGCGTGCAGGCTCCAGGTTTATCTCGTGTGTAAGTCAAAGGATTGAGACTGGTTTGTACTAATCTCTTCCCGTCAAACACGCTTAGCGATGCCGAGCACTAAAAGAGCGTGTATCCAAGGACGGGATAGAAACAGCCGTCAATATTTATTTTTTTATGGAGAGGATCGGCATAAAACATAGCTGTCTGGTGTTCTATTTTGATATTAATGTCAGTGGGATCTGATAAACACATATTGAAAAATGATGTCATTTCATGAGCTGAAGAAGACTGGTTCTTTTCGAGAAACCTCATATCTGCTACCTGTGCACGGAAGCGAGAAATAATCACAGCTTTGTTCTGACATGAATCATGCATAAATTCAGAGCATTATAATTGTGTGATTTTTAAACGGCTTGCAAAAAGATTCAGAGTGCATGGCAAGACGGATGGCTCCAACTGTTCAATAGTCAGTTCCCCCTTTATTTTTAACAATATTCCAGCAGCTCCAGCCTTTGGTGTTTCACATTTCACAACTTTTGAGGTACAATCGAGCATGTTCTTTCTACAGAGCGCAATATGGCTCTTGCTCAAACGAGGCAAGACTCAGCGCTTTACTAAAGCTTTCAAAAAGATGTATGGTAACCACGTGGAGGATATTTCCACATCTGCCGCATCATGTGCAAGGTGATGACCGACTTGTATCATATATTCCCGTGTTCTGAACAATTGACATGCCTGTGCATGTGTTTATGCCGTGTGCCACCGTTGGAGCAGACTACGCTCATCTTGTCGAGAACACCTGGTATCATCACTATTTGATAGTGATTCATAAACATATGTTCATGACGCGTACCATAGACTCTTTTAGCAGAGATTTCCAATTATGAAATGAGATTTTGCGTTTATATTTGTAATGTATAATGGATATGTTTTACCGTAAAAACTAAACCTGAAAAGGAACTTCTCTTAATCAGTCCGTGGACAGAAAGATATGCAGGGGTGGGGAATTTACCGATTCATCATATCGAGGTTGCATTGTATTCATAGCATTAACAACCACCACATGTACTTTGAATGTTGGGTTTAACGCCGCTTTTATTATAAAGAAATAAGACGACAAAGATGAAAACTTAACAGAGGCCTCCCGTTTGCCCATTGCCCATTGCCTATTACCAATCAGCGATAAGTTGGCTTCCCTTTGTCCATTGCTAATCCCCTATCCCCGCCAAATATCTGTTGGCTCCCCTTGTTAAGTTTCCACCTTTGTTATCGTATTACTTTTGGTGTCCTTAAGGTACATATATATGTTTTCTGCCTCATAGCATTTATTCACCCGTGTAGGAGTAAGTATATTCCAGAACGTTGTGTTCATCATAATAAAGAAGTTGACATCCATAAATTCTGCCCCATGTGTGTATCGCTTCTAAATGCCTTTCAAAGACTTGATCTATCTGTTTGTTTGTTTGTTTTGTAAGTCACAGTCGGCAATATTTAAGCTATATCATGACAGACAGACAGGTTTATTCAGTTAGGCCATATGGCCTAACGTACAATTGATACTAACTCATAATATGATGTCACGTGCATATACAGAAATTACTTCTTCTTGAATCTGATAGAAAAAAACATGCTTTATATAAGTAGCCACTGAAAAGATAACATGTTTATTTTGTGAGTTGATAATATTGATCATTAACATTTCAGATTTAGAGTCATTATTCAAGAAGGGGAGATATGTAGATCTTAACTTGGAATACTTGTTACGCTTCAATAAGACATGGAATTCATCTTCGATTTCACCTGTCACAATCGGCACAAACACTGTTAACAGCATCAATATCTTTCGATTTACGACACATATTTACATTAAAATCATGTAATGAGATTCTACATTTACAAAACTATCTTATTAATGACATGTCTGGTACATTTCCTGTTGAAGTTGTCCTGTGTCTTCAGGTTACTATAACTGCTAAAATGATGCAAAGATGAAACAGTTTCGTTCCAGTTTTGTTCAAATATATCTTTCACTCGCTGCTTAATTATTCCCATAAACAATTGAATGACTATAGATCATGGTGAATAGTCAAGCCTTGATCAAACAAACCAGCGGTTGATATCATGGCCAGCGTCCCATACCGCCGGGGTTAAGTACTACGCAATTAACCAAGTCACCGAATCTGACCACCCGATCCATTTTAGTCAACACGCAATCTGTTCCCAAAGACCTCTAGCTCTAGCGTCATGACGTATCTTTCAGATGAACCAATTGCAATTCTGTATCTAAGAGTGCTTCGAGCAGTCACCTATTGATCGAGGATTCGAATCCCATCTTCACCCTGACTAACTCTTGGTGGTCACCGTCATGCCTGCTACCTTGCGTTTCACCAAATTGGTGAATCTCTACGACTTACCTTATTGGCCTAACTGACTTACTGGTTGCCATACCGGGACAGAACGGAAATAATGTGCCGGGCGGTATTAAATCACGGTACACCCCCTCCAATTCCCATACCTATCACTCACACACTCACCGTTAAACCCGTCTTCTCCTTCTAAATGTCCACTTAATCCTTTAATGAATCCCAAACACATGACATTATGTGTGCTGACAATTAATAACACATAAAATCATTACATATGCTTACACTTAGTGCTCTGAACTCGAAAAACATTTCCATCCAATTTGACAAATCTGAAACCCGAGACAATTGTCCTGCAGTACGTTCATTATCACATATGTTGACGTCAATGCATTATTCTTTATTGTTGAAACGCTATCCATTAAATAAATCAAGCTTTTATCGTTGTGTGCTGGGGAGTACCTAAATCATCGAGTGCATAGCGAAGCCTTTGATCTGATCGGCATGTTTCAATGACCCAGTGAATTGTGTTCCAGGTACAGCCGTACCACAGGGATGGAGGAAGCAGCATGTCAGCTGGTCATGACGTATATGCTACAGCATTGGACCTCCATGAGGAACTAGGCCATCATCCATGATATTATTGGGAGAGCACAGCACATCATTAACAGTTGTCATGTATTAGTTAATACAAGTGATAAAACCCTTTCCATAATCAAATTGTTTGTTTGTTTGTTGTTTAACACCGCGCCCAGCAATATTCCAACTCTATGACGGCGGTCTGTAAATAATGGAGTCTGGACCAGACAATTCAGTGTTTGATACGATGAGCATCAATCTACGCAATTTAAATACAATAACCTGCATCAACCAAGTCAGCAAGCCTGATCACCCGATTCCGTTAGTCGCCTCTTACTACAAGCATAGTTGGCTTTTACGGCAAGCATGGGTTGGTGAAGACCTTTTCTTACCCAGATCTTCACGCGAATTCCATAACCATAAGAAACAATCCACTGCACGATGCTGACTATATCATGGGCATGTGTGTATGAATCACTATCATATAGTGATGGTACCAGATGTTCGAGCAAAGATGAACTTGCACCACCTGTAATACCCGTCACAAACACATGCAAAGGCAAATCATTTGTTCAAACGAGCAAACATGAGGACATTTGGTACAATGCAAAATAAGGAATAGTATCAGACATAATATTTTGTCACTGGTGCGTCAAATTTAGAAATGTCCTTCACATGTCTGCAATAAAACTTAGCTCTGTGTTACTGCAATAAGGTGCCCAGCATCACAAGCTGGGACAACATCCATAATTCGGAAGTATATTGCGTTCTAAATTACATGAGAGTTTGACGGAAAAACAGTCGCAGTCGGTTCCTAATGAAATTACAAATACCCAATAACACCCGCAATGTGGAAACACATTATGCTTATCTCCTAAATATATTGGAAGCGGGGGACTCGAGGGAGTATTAGGTTCTGTGTTGAGAGTATGATGTTAATAGTTCAGAGAGTCGTATTTTACCATGCGGCCCATGGGATTGGTGCTGTCTAATGGTCGTGTGTTATCGGATCATTCTTTGAATTAAGCACCATTGCCAAACAATTACTTAATATGTTGACATGAAAGCCATGCCTCGGCACGGCACAGATAGGAGGAAGAGGTACGTGAGAGGAGAAAGGTGTTTTTTTATCTATTTGTTTTAATATTCATTTCAGGGAATCAGAATGTCGTTGTTCACAGTTTGCTAAAGTTCATGCTATTATATGAAATAATTAATAAAAGCGACAAAGCAAAAATCTTGATAATCAATTATTACAGTTAGAGGTCGGAAATATAACATAAATAAAGGCCACAGTACTTTGAAAGCCCGTTAACTTGAACACCTTTAATTCGATATATCAGTATCCATGTGTTTCGAACAGTTGGAAAGTCTGTGTTGTTTGGGGCTGTGTGTGGTTGTGTGTGGCTGTGTGGTGTTGTATACGGTTGTGGGTTGTGTGGTGTTGTGTACGGTTGTGTGTTGTGTGGGGCTGTGTGGTATTGTATACGGTTGTGTTTTGTGTGGGGTTGTGTGGGACTGTGCGGGGTTGTAAGGGGCTGTGTGGGACTGTGTGGGGCTGTGTGGTGTTGTGTACGGTTGTGTGTTGTGTGGGGCTGTATGGGGTTGTGTACGGTTGTGTGTTGTTTGGGGCTATGTGGGATTGTGTACGGTTGTGGGGTTGTGTTGGACTATGTGGGGTTATAGGGGGCTGTGTGGGACTGTGTGGGCTGTGTGGTGTTGTAAGGGGCTGTGTGGGGCTGTGTGGTGTTATGTACGGTTGTGTGTTATGTGGGGTTGTGTGGGGGTTGTATGGAGTTGTGTGGGGCTATTTGAGGTTGTGTGTTGTTTGGAGATGTGTGGGGTTGTTTGCGGTTTTGTTGTGTGGGGTTGTGTGTTGTTTGTGTTGTCTGGGGCTGTGTGGGGTTGTGTGTTGTTTGGAGTTGTGTGGGGCTGTGTACGGTTGTGTGGGGTTGTGTGTTGGGTAGTGCTGTGTGGGGTTGTGCACAGTTGTGTGGGGTTGTGTGTTGGGTAGTGTTGTGTGTACTGCCACTCTATTGTGTACTACATTTACCGTTGGAATAACTGTGCAGTAATTTGTATTGATTTGTAAACCTAGTTATTTTCATAATACACTAATTTTGTCACTTTAATACCATTTCTTTGTTTGTTGGTTTCACACTAACTAGACCGCCTCCGTGGTCTTGTGGTAGAGCGTCCGCCCGGAGAGCGGAAGGTCCAGGGTTCGATCCCGGGCCGCGTCATACAAAAAGACGTTAAAAGATTGTACTTGTTGTTACCCTGTCTGGCGCTCGGCATTAAGGGGCTAAAACAAGGACTGGTCGGCTCGGAGTCAGTATACTGTGTCTGAGTGGGGTATTCATGTTAAACTGCGGCATGGTATCTCAGTGAGCTAGCACTATAAATCGGCATCAGTCCGGACTAGTACAAACAGCCACACACACACATACACGTGCATGCACGTCGCTATATAAGTGCAATAATCTTGGACGCGACGTTAAACCCAATTTCACCTCACCTCACACTAACTATGGATTTCTGGTTAACGTATTGTTCCAATTTGGAAGTTAACACGAAGCAATTATTCTTTGTCAGTGTTGAGATCAGTGTCATGTCGACCCATAACGGTAGCGTTAGCCTCCTGGGAGTAAAACGCAAGAAAAGTATGGCTTATCAGATCAAACGTCATCGCGAAACAACCTTGGGCTGTCGACGTAGCAAGGTCACACTCCACACCACTAGACTACCCAACAACCGCCTCAACGGCCCTCGACCCTATTGATTAACGTCAACAGCTGGATTAGCGTGGGTCGGTGTAAATGACGTCACGGCGTTACACAGTGCAATGACATATCTCACAAACTATATATATTACATATATTATGATATAGCGGAGCCTCGCTAATCCGAAACTCGTTATTCCGGATAGTTACTGTTGTTTATTGTAGTTAACGGGACATTACCACAATCAATTATTCTTAAATGAAATTCCAACAATCAATGATTCCTTAAATGAAATTACCACAATCAATGATTCCTTAAATGAAATTACCACAATCAATGATTCCTTAAATGAAATGCCTTGTATCAAGACGATGTCCTTCGTACATAGGTTTATAGAGTGTAAGCATAACCACGGGACAAAATTAATCTACAATTATATCCTTTATATAACACATGGACGTTTAATGTCAGCTTCGTGTTCTCACTTCCAAACACAATAAGTCTCCTCAGTTATCAGTGGGTAGAGCGTTTGCTAACAGGGCCGAAGGTCCGGTGTTCGATCCCAGGCCGCGTCATACCAAAATACGAAAATGATTGTACTTGTTGATTCCCTGCCTGGCCCTCGGTCAGGGAATAAAACAAGGATTGGTCGGCTCGGAGTCAGTATAGTGTCTGAGTGGAAAACTCATGTTAAACTGCAGCAAGTAATATCATAGGGTTAGCACAATATAAACCAGCATTAGCCCGAACTAGTACAAGGAGCAACACACACACACACGCACGCACGCACGCACACACACATACACACACACACCTTCTCTCACACACACGCACAGGCACACAGACACAGACACAGACACACACTCAACACGCACACGTCAATATGTAAGTGCAATATTCTTGCATTAAACTCCATTTAACACCTAACCGCATCTTATCAGATCTGACAAACATATTAATCGCCGCTGTGGTTGTCCCGAATCTCGCTGTAAAACACACACATGAAAGAATTCTTGTGCCAAATCTAAATAGGATATTTTCATGTCATTCGATACCCCGACTGATAGTGTACATGCGCTGCGTCAGCGTGTTCTAAGTCAAAGAAAAAGGTTAATCAATAGAGGCGTAACACCACACCAGTTACGTGGAAGGTTGGTAAATTATCTGTGATTCATTATGCTGTTGCGTTAACGGTATCACAAAAGTACCATTAATCATCTTTGCAAGCGACACACGGGGACATGCTTCTCTAGTGTTAGTAAAAGATTCTGATTAATCGCCATTTTCCGAGGTTTTGCGATTTTTAACCACATTTCACTTCAGTAATAACCCTGTCGCTGGTTGGTGTGATTAAGACACCTTTGAAACACAATGTCTCTTGTTTAGTATGGAAACTTTGAGGTCTGTGGGAAATAACAGATCATTTATTGATTGTTATTAGATAAAGAAAATAAACGTTTATGACCTTAGAACAACAGTTGTTATTGGCAACTGACTTTTAAGGCGTGTCAACTTTGGCGGCCAAGGAACAAAGGCATGTGGGAGAACTGTTCTTTTCTGTCTATTTCTCCCCTCACTCACCCCTCTCTCTTCTCCTGTGACACACCCATTCCTTCTTCTCTCTCCTCCTTTTATTCCTCTCCCTCTGTCCCCATTTTGTTTGTCTATTCTCCTCTCTCGCTCTCGCTTTCCTCCCCTCCATTTCTTCCTTTCCCCTCTCACTCACTCACTCACTCACTCATGTGACATATATGTCATTCTAATCCTCTCTCTTTCTCTCTCTCCTATAACCCCCCTCCTTCCTCTCTTCATTCGCTCTTTCCTCCTCTATTTCTTTCTCTCTCCCTCTATCGCTCTCTATTCAATAACTCTACATTCCTCCTCTCTCACCATGTTTTGTTCCCCTTTCTCTCTTTCATTTAATGTCTCCCTCTGTCCCTTTCTTCTTCTCTCCTGTCTCTCCCCTCTTTTCCCTTACTCGCATTTTTCTTTTACTCTGCGTCACTTCTCACTTTCAACTTCCTCGAGGATAAGAAACTATTGCGACATGTACCATATAATTAGAGCCACTTGCTCGAGGTGTATTACGGCCGCTATGTGAGGTTAGTGACTCTATAAGTAAGTGACAGAGTACAGAAAGCTGGCCTGGGAAATCTTTGATGGGATCTGATGACTTGATTCGGTCTCTGTGATCAACGGAAATGTGGAGAAAGTTTGTCATGTGAACATTTGATAAAGACCATATCTCGCGAGGGACGATGGTTTAATTCCGGCCTTTGCTTGAAGGCCCGAAGGCGTCTCTTCATCATCAAAATGAGTTTTTTCAAGGAAATGCATTTCATCCCAAAAAATAGATGACATCTCTAGAAGACTTACGCGTGTCTTTGCTGAAGCGAATTAGATCAGGAAATCATTTGGTACGAAGGGTTGTATATCAATTTAAAATGGAAATGTAAAAACTATACCGTTTCTTGAAATGTGTTAGTCAATATCCATTAATCTAAATACTAATACATGACATATAGTGAACATGACGAGCAAATATAAAAAAAAATAGCTCATGAAGGTTGAACAAATATTCAAAGAAATCCGAAGATTTTAAAGTGCACACAGTATACCGACTCCGAGCCGACCAGTCCTTGTTTTAGCCCCTTAATGCCTAGTGCCAGGAAGGGTAACAACAAGTACCATCTTTATTGGCCTTTGGAATTACGCGGCCCGGGATCAAAACCCCGACCTTACACTCCCTGGGCGGACGCTCTGTCCACTAGACCACGAAGTCGCTCAGTCGGAGTAGTAGTCGTCGTAGCAGGCGTAATAATAATAGTAGAAGTAGAAGTAGTAGTTGTGGTAGTAGTGGTAGTAGTAGTAGTAGTAGTAGTAGTAGTAGTAGTAGTAGTAGTAGTTTGAAGCTGAAATAGTTCACTTCACCTACTACTACTAACATGTTGCTACTACTACTACTACTACTATTACTACTACTACTACCAAAAGTCGTAAAAAGGATAATGGAAGGTCAATACTCTATAATACTGACTCAGTTGCATCATTCCTTAAAAGGCGACTAACGGGGTCGGGTGGTCAGGCTCGCTGATTTGGTTGATACATGTCATCGTATCCCATCAATGCTGATGATGTCAGTCACTAGATTGTCTGGTCCAGACTCGATTATTTACAGACGGCTCCCATATGGCTGGAATATTTCTGAGTACGGGGTTAAACAACAAACAAACACACAAGCATTTGCATCATTGCTGTTTGTGTTAACGCCACTCTCTTCGGAGGCGATCTAGTTATTTTATAAACTTGAAGGCATAGTTTCTCAGGCTGCTAAATGTTTGTTGTTTGTTTGTTGTTCAACACCTCATTCAACAATATTCGGCTACATCACGGCTATCTGTAAATGGTAGCGTCTGGACCAGCCAATCCAGCGACTGATATGTTGAGCAACGATCCACGCCTGACCACGCGATCCACTAAGTCGTCTCTTACGACCGGTGAAGGCTGCTGGGATCTTACTGTAACCTAGGATCCCCCCAGGGAAATCAGTGTTGCAGTATTGACTTAATCCATGCTTGTCACCCGTTCTAACGATCTCATGCCGTGAGAATTAATTAGGAAACGGTATCACTCTTCTCTGTCTACGATAATGACATATACTTCCATTTTCAGATTATTTGTTTCCATGGCGACGCTCTTAACGCGGTATAATGTGGTCGCATCCAACCAACCCATCCCATATACAGTTCATGAGATTAAGAGAAATCATGTCTAGTATGGTATTTGAGAAACATTATGTTCTAGTCTCAGGTTTGTAATGTTCTTGTCTGTGGTATCAAGTTAGTGTGGAGTCTTTGTAATAATTTATTTCAGCGTAATTAAAGTCTTACTATTTTTAGATGGCAGGTAGATTCAAATTAACAACAGAAATAATGTATGCTATGTGCATCTGTCTCGGATTAAAGTTTGAACATTTCCATTTCCTTTTAAATCCGCAAATGTTTTCTACAGTTGCCTGGATACCTTGAAACGCACTTCAAATTAAACTGGACCTACTTTGAAATACGCGTATTTTAAATGTCACGAGATTAAATTTGCGCAAGCAGAATCTGAGGTGTTTTAGTTTCTGTCTCAAGGTATACTAGTTTACTCAATTAGATTGCTTAGCGTTAATTATCATAGATTTATTTATGGATGCATGAGTGTATTAAAGGATTACTGCCGATAAGACCTTGCATCTCAAAATGTAGTGTCAATTCATAGCCAAAATGAAGCGATGCTGCAGAGTATTATAGAGTAATGACGTCATCATAGAACTGAACGACGTCATCACTGGATTGGCACTGCCCGTGAGAAAGAGATGGAAATACGTAAATGCGAACGTTATAATCCATTTGAATAATACTTACCTCTTACTTAAAAATTAATAATGTCTAATTAATGAACGTATGATCAATATGTTGAATTTTGCTTTTGTAAAGAGCTTTGCCCTCTTTTGTCGGTACTTGTATTCATGCATATATTGTCACGGAAGACGTTCTTAGTCTTACATATGTAGCTACTGTAACATGTGTCCACCACATTAACGACCGTTGATGCTGGTGTTGTCAACGTATCAATGTCGTTACCTCGTCGTGCTAAAACGTTAACCAGAAGCTTCACCAAATCCTTAAAACATGTTATTGTCAGGGGAACTGAACGAGCAAAATTTAAATTTAAATACATCTTTATGCAAGACTATTCTAATAAAGACTATCATTATAGGAGACCATCTTGACACAAGATTACCCTAATCATATATGCATGAATACATCTGTTCCTTAACAATTTGGTAGCTTGGCACTGTGTATTTGTAAAGTATTCACAGAGGGTTTCCCTTGATCAACAGGAATTTTCTGACATGTTATTGGCGACATAAAACAATTATCCACTTCAAAGAATGATTCATACAAATCTCATAAAATCAGTTGTGACATCTTCAAGTTCCATACGATGCTTTTCCTCAGAGGCGAATAACGGGATCAAGTCTCGTTGATTTGACCGATGAATGTCATCGTATCCAAATTACGTAGATCGATGCTCATGATGTCAGTCACTAGATTGTCTGGTCCAGTCTTGATTATTTACAGACTGCATCCATAAAGCTTGAATACGGCTGAGTGCGGCGTCAAACAACAAACAAACAAACAGACAAACACACTGACAAATAAGACGACGTAAGGTTATCAGTTTGTGAACTATGTGAGACGTCATGTCATATTATTCTCATTGGAGCAAAGTGACGCCACAGAGCTTCAGTCATTAAAACTTCAAAACATCGAAATACCGGAAAGCTAATTCACCCTATCATACTATTACAATATACAAATACGTATGATCTAGACTTGACTGGATCAGATGGTGACAACGAATCCCAGATGGTTGCTTGCACGTCTCACCATTGTGTGACAGCATCCTACCGCTCCTCCAACGATAGTTTGACCAAATTCGGGGAAGCTTTAAAAAGGATGTCATGTCTGTCTAGACTGGATAGTAAGCCTACATTATCCTCAGAACTTTAGAACTTCCCATCCTGGTAGCTTCAAAGACAGATCACATTACGTTCATGTATTCTGAATTAATACAAATCCGTATTATATATTATAAAACGTAACTGGAGATATGGCATCACCATGGCTACCAGGAACAAAGAATTGCCACTTGAAGCACCGTGGGCCTGCATCTGCTTCGGCATTCGTAAACTGATGGTTTGTCCTGTCGCACCCAGGAAAGCCACGTGGACAATCTATACCACATCTGAGCAGCTTGTATAGGTTCGGTATTGTAGCTACAAGCGTGTAATTTGTCCCATTTCACTCTACTGTCTACGACAATAACCTTTGCAAGCAATTAGGGAAATGTCTTGTTTTCTAAAAATACCTCTGTGTTCACGCAATCGAATTCCTGCTACAATTAGACCTTAGTTCACTCAGAGACAATATGTCCTGAAAAACGTAACTAACGAAATTGGACATTGATTGACAAAGACATATTTATTGATGCTAAGTTTCAGAAACCAACCTGC
Source organism: Haliotis rufescens (assembly GCF_023055435.1). NCBI lineage: Eukaryota > Metazoa > Mollusca > Gastropoda > Lepetellida > Haliotidae > Haliotis > Haliotis rufescens. The sequence goes on along the minus strand of NW_025963890.1, from coordinate 76,328,804 downwards.
AATATTTGATCCATAATAAAATCCACGGCTCTTTTGCAAACCTATTCATAATTCATAAAACAATATATTTACTGTTTTGGATAAAGCGGTTTGATGGAGATGAATGATGAATATTAATGGAACGGACGTGCGGTCAAATAAAACCCAATCCTACAGATATCCCCATACACGCACACATACCCACTGCCACCCCGTAATTGGAATACCAGAACCAAACTTACTCGGACGTCATTTAACAAGATCCAAGCACCTTTTCAGCACTCTAGGGTGATTTATAGCCGAAACGGTCATAATCATAATTCAGCCTACTCGAGTTGCAGATGATAGCAAGAGTAAATTAATGTTGGTCTAAAATAACGCCAGGACTTTGTTACAGACAGGCACGTTTCATTTATATAACACGAGTCATCCACGATGAACACGTATTGCGTCCATTTGATTCATCACGACTTTATTATTTACTTTACAAGAAGATCGAACTTTTAAGGGTTTCGTCTTTGATTCATGTCGTCAATACGTCTTCCAGCGTTTAAATCAGAACCGAATGCACTCATCTACTGCCAATAATGACATGTTTCGGCAATCAAGATCCTATATTGTTTAGCATGAGATTCATGGGCAAGCAATTTATCGTTTCATTTAGTTGACCAGCCAAATACCATGGAGACACAGCCCCAATAATGTTGGCATTGTATGACTGTTTAATCAGTATCGTGTTTCCTGACTGTAAATGTTGTCAAATTGTATTAAACGTTTCATGTCAATCCAGGAGATATATGAGCCCTTCCTGACCGTCAATGATGCCTTCAGTGGACACTTACTACCAATGTCTTCACAACTAATTATGTTAAAAACAACCTTCTATATGGGGCTACAGTTAAGCGAGTCGTCGTAATGCGCTCTTTGCAATGTTGAGTGCCAGAAACCTGTGATCGTGAGTTCGAATCCTGCTTCACCGTCATTGTGTTTCTTGGTTTGTCTTCACCATACCACGAGTTTCACAAATACGGGATACCTTCATCACTACGGCTCCCACACATCAGGCTGACATGACGTGATAAAGCTAAAATACTCTTCGTGCGACGTTAAACCCAACTTACTCACTAACTCACACAGTTTCTACATCATCCGGGGGCCTCCCACTTACTCTGCCCTTTTCCTTAAACACTTTTTAGACTTCGGTGGCATTTAAAACCAGAAGTCAGTGCATGCTTGGCTTACTGTCTAAATCCTCTATTTTCAAAGACTTTTAAAATCGATACTGTTTAAACCTCTCGCTTAAGGACTCACAAAAGAGATCACAGCGTCAGATCCATGTGATAGGACGCAGGAATGAACGGCAGTATGGCCTACTAGGGCCTATTGAGGCATCAGAGATAAACATGACTGACAAATACAATCACTAAGCTGTTATTGTAAATTATTGGGTGGAATGCGTTAACACCGATGTTGAATTTTATTGATTTTCATGTATGATTAAAACAAATACGTTTACCTCTTCGCGAACACCATTGTAGAGTCGGAATCGTCTGCCTTCAGCACATATTTCTTATGATTATGGAAATGGTTTTATAGCTTTTATTTCTTGCTGTAAAAAATGCCAAATGGTAAGGTTGTTTTCTCGTCACGTCAACGAGCGGGTTTTATCCCCGCATGAGCATGTGGCAATGGCGTGAAGCAGAGGTTTGTCTTTACAGGCTGTTTATCCTCACGGATAGCGTGGAAGTAAAGTAACTAATAAGCAATGCAGGAACTCCAATTTATTCAGTGTAATTGCTTGTTTGATTGTTTAAAAAAGATTCATTGCGATATGAGTTCTAAATAAATTAACAAAACATCGGCAAAATCATGAACACACGTGGAACATAAAACTTAAATGTCATTTTGATCTAAGGAAATTCGTAAAAAGTTGAAGGCAATTCATTTTCTCTCTCCTCGATTAAGGAAAAAACCTTGCCATGAAAGGTTATTGCTTTACAGTCAATCACATTGGACACATTGTGTTTATTTGAAAAGGAAGCAGAATAGAAACAAACGGTTATTTACAATTTATAATGATTGCGGTAGTTCTTACTTGGACCTGTGGAGAAATAGATAATTATTGTAAAGTCATTTTCTAAGTGCTACATGATCATGCATGCTGTGTCATCTCTGAAGTGACGTTCGGACATCGTCAACCATGTACATCAGAAAAAAAGCTTTAATGTCATTTGTCACAGCCAATAGATATTACAGGTGATGGATGCTCTGGTTCTTAAAAGGCACGGTTGAATCAGGATGAATATTTCATTGCCTCCCGCGGGGCATCTGATATGTATCGCTGGTCTATTTAGCATTATCGGATGTTGATTGTGTATAATGATAACACAGGACAAACACCTGTCCAATGCGATTGTCTTTGAAAGGCTGGATTTTGTCAGTACGAGGTTTGATAACAAGTGCGTGCGGTCGTTACTCTATCAGACCGTGCAATTACAGCTGCATTATCAGATTTGTTGTTCTACACAGACCTTTAATGAAATGCTAAACTTTAACTTGAGCAGTAAACCTAATCCTTGCCAAATGAAATATTGAACACTTGCTGACTGTCAATTAGAAATGTTATGATGTTTGAAAAGGGTCCAACCAAAATCTATGTCGAAGAGATTTGGATGTCTCATACATGGATATGAAGAAACTCTGAGCAGTTGGTGTTAGATCCGTGTTTCAAGAGGTGCCAATATTTGCTTCAAGGCTCTTTTCCGTCACATTTAGCAACATATGGCGTATTCTGGGACCAGAGGTCGATCAATAACGTCTGAGGAAGCGGATCGGGTTATCGTGGTATATCAAGCGCAGAGGATAACCTGAGGATAATCGTTGATTTCTGACATTGTCAAATAACGGCTATAACTGAAGCGGCGGCCTGCATGAGCAAAACACCACATGATTGGACAGTTGGAAATAACGAGCATCGCTATACCTTTCATCTAACTGTATGAGCATGGGATCAGATAGATGATGGTCTCTTTGAAAGTAATTATTACCATGGTAACATCAGTGTTATCGATAAGGAAATAATGAGACTTTGCAGACAGTTTAATGGAGTTCAGTGTACTGTAAGAAGCTACGCAGATCAATAACGGTTCAAATGCCTCATACAACTTAATGACATAAACAAACAGATGCTCAGGAGCAGGGTAAAACATGTGAGCAATCTCGGAGAATGAGATTACTGTAGAAGACTGCTCCTTGACTCAGAAGCTGAATACACGGTATAAGCGGAAGTACTAGCGAATTGGTTTCCTCAGTATGAAATAAAAAACGTGTACTGTCCCTGCATGAGTGCATAATCACGAAATACAATATTTTAATATTTACGCTTCGCGAGGCCAATAAGTCATAAGCTGGAAACATTGTATACATTGGCGTTCTGGGAATATGATTTTGTCAGAATGAAGTAACAAATACACATTTTGTCCTGATATGCATGCATTAGAACGAAGTTATACCTTCATATTCACACTTCGTGCACCAAAACATAGAAACGCATAGCAGACCAAACCAATAGTTGAGTTATAGCTGCACCGGGGATGATGTCGGGGCAGTGTTTTCAGCTTTCCAATCACGTTACGTACCTTTGGAACTTTCTGGCATCCATTGTTAGACATAGATGTCCGTAGATCTACACTCAACATCCAAAAGGGAGATGTTTTCACTGTAACCTACACTTCAGCGATGAACGGCGCACAAACCACTCATCGTGCCCATGTGTCGTCTGCTACAGCATCGGGCGACGCGTCATTCGCCGTGCTGAGAGGTTGTGACGTCACAGATAGTAGGTCGTGGAAAGGTTAGTTTGTCGCAGCGCCCTCTACCGATATCGATTTGGAGACGTCCGTGTGTTGTGGTGACTTTTAGTTGAGGGGATTCTCAGCTGCCGTCGGCTATGTCTTCAAGGGAAGTAATCAAGTATGAATTTCTTCATGTAACCAAGTTTGTAGTTGCAAGTTAGGTTTTGATTGGCATCAGATGGCGATAAAAATGTCAATAAGAGAGTGATGAAAGAGCAAACTTTAATTGCGCACCCATCTGAAAAGTAACAGACGTATTCATGTTAGGAAAGTGGAGAATATCAGAAATATATATATATAAAGTTATATTGAATTTAACACGTTCAGGTTGATAACGGTTTAACCACTCTTTTTGTGAAATTACTTCAGATCTGAAAATAAATGACAAAGAGCCATATACGAGAAAACAGACTTGTGTTACCTACAGGGCGAATAGGTTTAACTTGGTGGTAAAACGTCACGGGTTTCGATTTCCCTAATGTTAAATGGGTACAATGTGGGAACCCCATTTCTTGTGTCCCCATTTGTTGGAATACTCATTTACCCATTACATTCACAAACGAACTAATAACACTTGGTGTCATTGTTGTTGTTTTTTAGGCTTGTATTATTGCTGGACGCATTATCTTCATTAAATACTCAAATGTACACAGTCATTATCAATAAAGTGAAACCTGCTTGATCCGACACCTTTCCTTTGAAACTGTCCTGATTACCAAGTGTTATGATTAATGGTTTATTATTCAGTGATAACACCAACGCCAAAGAATAACCAGTTCTCGATTATCCGACGAAACTGATTCCACTGGACATAAGGCTTTGACAACCATTATCGCCCTGAAAGGATGTCCCGGCTGTCATGGTTTCAATGTATATCGAGAAGAAAGATGTTTAAAATGAAACGATATTTACAAAATATGTTACCTAGAAGACGTGGCGACTATCCACGCACAATATGTTCTATCATCTTCGATTAGCCAGAGCATAATCTCAATTTCATAATGTCATGAGTAGATAAGCGATATATCCAATATGTGTTGTTGACAAAATAGTTTGTAACCTATTGTCTGTATGTATATCATCACGAGAGTGCGGTTACACAGAGAACCTGTCGACTTTCCACGCAGATCATGTTCTGTATCCTATACAGTAACATGTAACGAGCCAGAACGTCAGTCAATAGCAATCAGATGAATATCATGGGGCATTGTGTGACGGGAGACCCACTGGTCCGCTGAGATTCCCTGATGAAAGCAAACCGTGGCTATTACAGGAAGCGCGTCACCAGCCCGCAGTACATGTGCCATCTGTCAACAGCACTGCGTGGATGAGGATAATTGATTGATATGTTAGCATCACCTGGGTTGCAAGTACTCGGATGAGAGGATGATTCTAACTATAAATGTCAGTTACTGTTTATAGTGAGACCGTTAGAGCGTTGCAGTTTCAGTGTGACCTTTTCTGAATTACGCAAATCACTGGTTGTTCTATTGTGTTCCAAAAGCAATGGGGTTGTTTGCTGGTGAATAGATGTCTGCTGTTATGTACATTCGTTCGACTACAGCTAGGCGAGTTTGAAGCACCATATATTGTGTAAATTATACATGTAACCGGATTACCAGATTAACTTCTTAACGGAATAAACAACAAAGGCGTTGGTGTCTTGGAAAGGACATATACACTGGCAATACAGAGTTGGTGGCATAGCCTGGAGGTTAAAGCGTTAGCGGAATAACCGTTTTCGATTCCCAAGATGGGTAAATGTGTGATTTTGCTGGTGTCCCCCGCCGTGATATTGCTGAAATATTGCTAAAAGCGACGTAAAGCCATACTCACTCACTCACTCACACACTAGCAGTACTAACATTGACTATGATGTACACAGTACAAGCAATACTGAAGTGTACTTACAATTTTCAAACGTATTAACAAGCAAAATTGTGCTCGTTCGTTTTTTAGGTTTAAACGGTGTTTCAGTAATATCACGGCGTGTCAGCCTGCTGTGGGAAGAAAGCCTAAAGTGATGGAGGACTAACGCATTTACCACTTTACTGAAACCCACGAGAAAGTCCATTGTACGATTGGTTGGCTACATGAATTTTGCATTGTGTTTAATAATATATTCTATGAAAAAACAACTCTAATTTTATAGCTGAGTTTCCCTGCATTCTGCTGTCTAGCTATAGGTAAGTCGGTTCTACTGGTAGAAAACCACTTTATTCATTCTACCATTACATTCTAGAATTGGATTGGTCCACCAGAGGTATCGAGTAGGAGTTTCATGTTTTAACACTGTCTTTTAAAATTTGAATGGCGAAGATAGTATCATTTTAAAAAAAGTTCTTGCAATTCTTATAGGTTTTCCATATTGTAGCAAACTTGATTCAGACGCTTAAATTGCATTCCTAAAGTAGACATTGATTGTCAAATGTCTTAACGTGTGTAATCTGGTTCGCCGTTGCTTTGATGTCAATGTCAAAGCAATGTTAATTGTTCCTGCATTATTCGGACGGATCAACTTACAATATTTGATGTAAACCATACCTCAGATACCACACAATGGTGCCAGAAGGCGCATCATACTTCGTGACGTCAGCACGTTAGTCTGGCTTTAAACACTGTATGAGCAACACATTTCCTTTAGCCATTATTCAAATGTCTTTTGGATGGCACCACATATTTTGTTGATTGTGAATATTTTCAAATTAAGAGATTTCGAAAGGATATTACTTCACAAGGCTGACGATCGTAACGATGGCAGCACGGAGGCAGGTTTAAAGACTATGATCAGGGGTCGATAATGTCAACCATCTTTGAAGACTAAGATTATTGCTTGAAAGTTAATGAGTTGTGTCGTCCTTCGCGAGAGAAATATTCACAATCGATATCAAACAGAAGTGGAGACGGCAGAAATGGATCATATTCCACTCATACTCAAAACTTTGTAGACACGACGTAACAATATGTCTCATGTCCTTTTGTTAACATTTACAAGTGAATTACAATCAGATTCCAACCTTGATATCGGCGTTGTGTAACTAAGAGCAACGACAGAAGAACCAACATAACCAACATCGCCATTGATTTAGTTGTATTCTGTAACTTACATTTCATATCATTATACACGCCGACAAATCAATGCTCCCTCTAAGAGTAAATATATTTTGAATTATTTCATGAGCTATTCCATGTCCATGGGCAGAATTCCTCAAATAGTCATCACCAACAGTTCAGCCAAGAAACAAAATGCTTCTTGATGATCGCAATGAACATCATGGAACACGATACTTCAAGATGCGAAGATCGTCGGTGCTGACACGAACCTTCCAATCGAGACAACTTAAATATACTTCTTTTAAATAGTAGGTTTGTCTTCAAAGACGTTTCCAAAGTATTTAAATCACATGATATTGTATCCGCCGTCATTTAGCTGGAATATTGCTGATATTTTTCTCAGGCCTGAACGAATTCCTAGAAGCCGGCTGTGTCATAACACTTGTTTTTCTCTTGTGGAATAAAACCTCATTAAAAGCTAAAAGCCATTCCGTAAAAGCATTAACACATGAAATGGTTCCCATAATGGATCGGTTGGTCAGGCTCGGTATGACGGCGAGTGTTTTTGCATCTAATGTCAATCGCTGGATTGCCTCGATTATGTACAAGCTGACGTCATAACAAACAAACAAACAAACACACAAATGAATCAAATGTCATATGTCTATGGTAGGGTCGCTATATGGCTGAAATAATGCCGAAGCAACGTTAAATTTGAACTCACTCACTCTAGTGCAGGACAACCTTACTTTATTCACGAACACGTGGTATCATCACTGATTGGCAGTGATCCATTCATACAGTTATCACAGCTATTTTTGCCTTTATCGCCTAATGGAATCTGTTTTGTCGTATAAACAATGTTTTTCTTTGGCGTTCACGTTTTTTATTTACCTATTTTCACTGAGTGTATATTTACAAAGCGAGCAACGCCGCTGCGAGGACCTGTTATTGAAGGTATAGACGGTCTTGTCGATTGAGTAACGTTCATTACGCCCAATGGAATATGTTTCGTCAGTAATCGAGAGTATTTTTCTGTGACATTGATTTTTTTATGTACCTATTTTTGCGCCCTGTCGCTGCGAGGCCCTGTTGGGTTCGGCCTTGATGGGGCAATGTTGATGTGAAGAACAGCGACCCTTTGTCATTAAGTAAGGAACAAGCTAATTTGGCCAGCTATAGTTACGTTCTTGCTGGCATTTACACCATGCCAAACATGCTTTGAGAGGAGCTTGCTACCCTGGAGGAAACGCGATCCTTATTTTAAGACGAAGCACTGGAAGCGATGATGCAAAATCATCTACTTATGTATCGTTAAATAAATCAGAACCATGGCAACGGGAAATCTATTTCTGGCTTATATCGGGTTTGCCATATTAAGACGGACGCAGAGTATGCATTATGCTTTGTTCTCTCGAGTTATACTTTCGTTAGTCCGAATTTTCTCCAAACGCGATTAATTAACGTTCGCTGTCAACAACTTCAACTCAGAGCATAGTGTTACGAAATTGGAGACACGCTGATGTAAAGTAGATTTACATAAATTGGTTTATTCGCAATGATACTGCGATATGGCAGTGTAATTTATTGTTAAACAATGATTGTAACTGTACCTGTATTACATTGTTTCTGTTGATATTCAGTAGAAGTTCATTGTTGTGTACTTGAACAATGATTAGTTGCATTGATGGATGTCAGGCGTTACAGAAACATGTGGAATATTCTGTGAAGCTCTGGTGACACTGGACTGGTCTAGCACTGTGTGGAAAGTGCGGAAGACATGTTGATTGAAGAAAATACTGTTGTTGTGGCTTTAAAGTGATTAGAATTTGAAAAAGAAAAATTTAGTAGGGTAAGATACTTGAATTCATTTCATTTGTTTTGTTTCAATTTGGGAATCGACATGTCACAATTATACTATCATCACTGCGTCAAAGCATTATGTATAAAGAGTCAACGAATTTTGGATTGGAAAAAGGAATACTCGTGTATGAGACATTAAAGGCCAATGTTTTTATCTGGCAGCATCAATATTTGTTTCAGGATATCTGTACACTGTTAAAACAACATTCAGAGTGTCCACTGGTCGGTATTCAAAGTACTTAACTTTGATAGGTATTTATATAATCTTGATGATATACTAAAGTAAAGTAACTGTCCAGTTGAAAATAGGTCAGTGTTACATTCTATTGGACTACACCACATATGAAGTATCTCGCCAAATTAAAACTGTACTATTAAGGCGTACAGTCAAATCACTCATCGTGTTAATGTTACATAAAATAAAATTTATAGCATTTAACTTCAGAGATATTTAACCGCACACGGACCTTAAAGAAAACATAATGATTTCAAAATGTAAGTGTGTTAATTCTTGAGAAAATTATTAATCATTTTGTAGGTGTATACATGCAAAACACACGAGAAACAGCTACAGGCTCCACGTGTACGACCCATAAATTGATCTCACCAAAATAAAAACCGAATTAGTAAAATGTTGTGGAAAAAGGAAGTAAAGATGTTACGCGACCTTACAGCTGTGACAAACCTACATATAGCCTTACAAAAGTAGGGAATAATAATAATATATTAGTTTCTAGTAATAGGTGTATGATAATAATAAACGATTTGGGAACACATTACAACCGATAGTCAAGCATGACGGTAGATGTTATGACCGCCAACAATCTTGAAGGACCAGAAGAGGTCAGATTGGAAAACTCAAAGTTGACATTTTTGGATCAGTAGTGCGTACCGCCACGATTTCTCAAGCATTCATTCACTCGAGGAGGCATACTGCGTACTGCATACTTGGTATGAGTCTCCTATCGGCGGTATGAGGGAGTCTGTCCCACTCCCCTTGTACCGAGTTCAGCGAACGTGGTCGGCGGCCCATGACGTTGACGCACACGACTCCCTATCATGTCCCAGACGTGTGCAGTGGGGAAATGATCCTCGCCATGGCATCCTCTATGGATGTTGTGCTGCTGGAGGTGAGCATTGACGAGACGTGCACGGTGAGCACCGACGTTGCCGTCTAGAAAACAAAACGTCGGCCAAGAAAAAAGGGACACACAATGGTGTCTGTATGTTGCCAAGATAATACTGTCCAGTGACCCTTCCTTGCACAATATGAAATGGGGTTCGCTCAGCCATAGTAATGTAACCCCACATCATAACCGATCCGAAGCGAAATCCACCATGAAGTATCAGGTTGACATTGGTTTAATTTTCGTTTCGACGTCGCCAGACTCGACCAAGTGAGTGAGTGATTATGGTTTTACGCCGCTTTTAGCAATATTTCAGCAATATCACGGCGGGGGACACCGGAAATTGGCTTCACACAATGTTCCCATGTCGGGAATCGAACCCGGGTCTTCGGCGTGACGGGCGAACGCTTTAACCACTAGGCTACCCCACCGCCCCGACTCGACCAAGCCTATCAAGGAAATGCAAAGTGAATTGGGACTCACCTGAAAACATGCCCTGTGACCAGCGACGATTACCCCAGTTTCGACGTCGTGTACACCAATGGCATCTGTTGGCAATATGACGATTTGTAAGGGGCGGCACAACATGTGGTTGTCGAGCATGGAGATGAGATGCATGAAGATGATTTCTAATCGTGTGACCCGTAACTGATAAATGTGATTCGCAGTTTGACCTCTTTCGTAGCGCATGCATTCGAATCGATCGATCCTGTACTCTTGTCGTTGACCTGGGGCGCGCTGGACGATCGTCATTATTGTGGGTTTGTTGGTACCAGTTCCATAATCTGCTAATATGTCAATTGTTTTGATATATGTACAGATACCTTCCAGTCGAGACAAGTTTGTTGTTCGTTTACAAAACAAGATTAAATATACTTCATTTGATAAACAGGTTTGGCTTCAAAGACGTTTTTATACTATTCAAATCACAGGATATTATTCTCTACTCTGAAACAATTCCCAAAAGATGACAGTGCTTTTAAGCACTTATTTTGCCCTTATGGAATCAAAGGTGATTATAAGCTAAAAGCTATTCCGTTAAGGCACAAGAACCGGGATGATTTCCATTTATATCAGCGGTGCATTAAACTGTCAGGCAGACGGGAATATGTTCAGTGAGAAATACACGAGATGTACTTTAGAGTAAATATATTTCAGTGGCATATTTGGTAAATTATACCAAGTATATATTTTTAAATGATGTAATCCGGTTAGTAATAGGTACCCATCAACCTCTGCTGATCGTAAGAGGCGACTTCATGGATCGTGTTGTCAGACTCGGTGACTTGGCTGAATACCTTTTTTCATTGTGGTGTGGATCGTTGCGTATAATATCAATCACTGCCTTGTGTGTAACCTGCCTGGATTATTCACTAGCCACCTTCATACACGTTTTGTTGGTTTGTTGTTGAAAGCCGAGCTCAGCAATATTCCAGCTATATGACGGCGGTCTGTAAATAATCGTGTCTGAACCAGACAACCCAGTGATTGACATCATGAGCATCGATCCACGCAATTGGGATACGATGACATGCATCAACCAAGTCAGCGAGCCTGACCACCCGATCCCGTCAGTCGCCTCTTATGACAAGCATAGTCGTCCATGGCATGCATGGGTTACTGATCTACCCCGGATCTTCACAGGTCCTTCACATAAGAGGAATGTCACTGACTGCAGCGTTAAACAAACAAACATATATTTTAATGAATCAAAACCTCTTTTACCTACTCTGTATGACTAGTAACAAATCAGATGCCATGTTGTTGAAGGTGTAGATGGCCTGTCATACCTATCCAGGCAGGAGCTCGTGTTAGAGCCGATGCCTGGATGAATCACGATCCTCACATTTCGATCTATCACCGGAAGCAATGATGCAAATTTAGCAACTTATGTATCGTCAATGAGAATCCATGGCAACGGGGAATTTATAAGGGATGTACTAGGATGGAGGCAGGGTATGTAATACGCTTTGTTCTGTTGGGGTATGCCTTTTATCAGTCCGAATTATCTCCATTCGTGATTGACTGGGTCAAAAACGTCAGTGTTGCTAAATTTGAAACAGGTTCTCGAAAAAGAGTTTTACACGAATATGTGTTTAATCATTGGCTTTGTGAAATTACCTAAGAAAAGGGCCGAGGTGGCTTACATCTTATATGTATGTCATTCAGGTGGGTCAACCTAGTGCTTCGTCACACCGACTCTCAGGGTTCGATTCCAAACCTGGAAAAATGTGTAAATAAAAGCGACAAGTTCATTTGCATATTCATAAGAAATATCTGCCAAAAGCAGAGTCGAGTGTGCGGTTTTGAGAATATCATGTCTGTGAACTAGTATCGAACAGTCATGATACCAGATGTTTCGTAGTGGTGTTTGGCCATTTCTGGAGTGTCCTGAAGTTCGGAGATTGTGACTATAAATTCAGTGACAATAAGACAGATAGGATGTTGGAGAATCGTCCATGTAACCTTAATGATCAGGTATTCTGTCAAATGTGTTCCATGAGTGTTCCTGGAGGCAATGTTCTCTTAATAGATTGGGTTTTTTTATCGCAACATGTGTGCAGTTGTTATGTACTTGCTTTCTATTGCAGCTAGTCTAGACTTAAGGCACCATAATTATGCAGTTATGTGTACGTTACCGGATTCTTTGACTATATCCCCAGGCGAATAACGGCAAAGGCGTTAGTGTCTTAGAATAATAATATATACTAGTAAAACTGGGACAGTAGGGGTAGCCTGGTAGGTAAGCGTTAGCTCGTCACGCCGGAGACCTGGGTTCGATTCCCTAGAAGGGTACATTTTGTGAAGCCCATTTCTGGTGTCCTCGCCGTGAGATTTCTGGAATATTTCTAAAAGCGGCGTCAAACCATACCAACTCACTTGCAATACTGACATTGACTTTGAACTACACTGTGCAACCTATATTGAAACATAAGCTTACAGAAAAAGTTAGTGCGCTTCAAATAAAGTTGATGTTAATGTACGGTGCAAACTTTTAAAGTTTGCGTTTTTGTTGGGTGAATGATACTCACACACGTGGTTTGTGAATGTTAACAGCATACAGTGATTGTTTGGCTAAGACATGCTCATACACTTTTAATTAACCGTAAACAACGCTTGCGCAATGCTACGGGTTAGCTGAATGGTACAAAACGAAGCTGCCATAGAAACAAAATATTAGCTCTTTGAGGACGTTATCTACAGCAGAGCAACACTCATGACTTGGCTCGGTCGGTCGTCCACGTGTGCCGTCACGTCCGGCCAAGACAACCATATCCGGTTGGTGCATCTACGGAACCGATACCAAAGTTAACTGTCACATGAACAGGTCGGGCAATTCATGGGTTGAGACCAATTAGTGGCACGACCGTACGCAACCGGTTGAGGGAGCACAACATCCGGCGAAAACGTCCAGCGAAACGCCTAATTGTGCTTCCATGTCACCGCCAGGAACGCCCAGTTTGGTGTAGACAGCAACTGAGGTTTAGAAGGCAAGGCTGGGACAATATACAGGTTTCATCTGTACAGCTCGGTTGGTAGCGTAAGATCTACAGGCGCCAAGGGGAATGTTTCAGCGACATTTGCGTTTCTCAACGTCGTTAGTTGGGTGGTGAAAGTGTCATGGTGAGGGGTGACGTCGTCACTCGTCACAAATAACACGGGTTGTAAAAACATAACATTATGATTACTGTACTGTCATGGCCGACTATTTCTCCAGACCTCTCCCCCATTGACGATGTCTAGGATGAGATAGAGCGACATCTACGACAGGACCAGAACCAGACGTTAACGCTTGCACAGTTGGACTCAATCGTTGGTTTTGACTTGAAATAACATCCTCAAGTTTTCAACCATCTTGTGTCTTCAATGCTGACGCGCATGTATCAACGCAAACGGTGGTCAAACGCGTTGTTACACCACCCCACTTTTAGGGCGTGTCGCTCTGTCTCATGTTTCCAGGTACGAATTTTGTCATTGATTTTTTTTATGATAAAGCATTGCTCAACAAATGACTAAAGCTTATGTTGTAATTTTCAATAACATCCCATTTACACAACTTTTTATGAAGCACAGTTACTTTTTTTCTACAAGTATACTAACAGTTCTCAGAAGTATACTATTGAGTGTTCGATTGAGTGAGTGAGTGGGGTTTAACGCCGCTTTTGAAATGTGTTTCAGTAACATCACGGCGTGACAGCTTGATCTGGGAGAACAGGTTGAAGTGATGCAGATCTTAGGCATTTACCACGTTGCTGAAATCCACGAGAAAGGGGATGCTGTGCCCCCTTAAATGCACTAACAATTATTATATTAAATCATCCTAACATTCACCACTAAAGTGTGATTGCAATTCTATCAAATACTGGCAAATGATCATACTTACGAACAATTATGATAGAAATGAACAAAATCAACACAAGCTAATAATTCAAACGAATACGTAGAAACATTCCATTACATTAACCAGCAATACTAAACTTTAAAACAATGCAACATGATATAAAAAAATACTTACACATTTTTACACCAAAATACAAAATGAAAGCTGTGTTTAATAAACAGAAGGATACACAGGTGACCCAGCCGTCTAATGCTCTGTAATTCTCTGTGCAGAGGTGCGTGGTTTAGTCACGCTTGACTGTTATTCGCTCTGATTGTGATTCTTAGTTCGTCAAGAAAGGTGAATTTTTATATATTTTTAAGTGCTAAACGCCGGACTTTCCTCCCGAATAGAACTGACGCACCCTCAAATGACTAATATGTATTTCGAAACAGCGATGAACCCGTCTCAATCACTCACGGAAGACACTGCAAAAGCAAAGTCTAAGTACCGAAGTACACTGGGTAAAAGGCCACATAATATTTTGACACAAGTAGGGCATGGCGTCCTCCATCGAACAATGTGACACCCCAAGACACTTCTGAGTTTTAACCAATGAGTATATCAGTAGCGGGTCTCATGAGATCCTCATTTATTGTGGGTGTACCGGTTTGAATTCCATTAATATTATGATAAAATACTTACTGACACAGAATTCTTCAAGGATTTGCTCATATTTACACATTTTAGTGCAAATTAGTCCCAAACATTCAATTGTTGGGATCATTAAAGTCTATGATTCATGAGAACACAACTGATACATTTCATAATGAATTGTTAAGGTTTTCTAAAAGTATGCATAATCTGTGAACCAAAAGCTTCCCAATCACGTGCGTGTCCCTTGACATACGTAATCACAGGAAAGATCTACTAAAAGCAGAGTCTATTGTACCATTGGATTGCTACAAGAGTGCTGCATCTATGTTACAATGAGTTGGGTGAATACTCTATAAAGAAAACATCTCTGCTTTAGTTGAGATCCTCGGCATATTGATGACCAGGTTTGCGTCTATTCTATCATGACACACCTGGATTCTGATTGGTCCACCAGAGGTGTCGCAACAGGACATAAACGCACTCGGTTTTGAGTTAGTCTCTTGATCACATACCGCATTTCTACATATATATATGCAGATGAACCGAACCAAATCGGAGGACAATACTTACCCATTTCGCCAACACCTGGTGTAATTATTGGTAATCTGCTTGTGGACTGAAGTCCCTAAGTTACACCATAAACTCAGTTGCCTTTATCTATTCAACTACAAAAGAATTGTGTCCCGAGACATTAAAACTGCATCCCCCTTCCCCGACTCACACACACAGCGTTGTTGCAAATCGACTATATTTCTTAAACGTCTTTCTCTGCTCCTGGACACAGCAGACGTAATTGAACATTAACATATCGATTTTATTGATTTTAACAATATCGATAAATGCACTATCGTGTCACTGGATTTTCTGGTTTATCGATCACTTGATTGTCTGGTTTGTTTAAAGGCCATCGTCGCCATTCGTCACCACTCGCCCCTTTCCGTAACCTACAGGAAGACTCGTCCCCTATCGATAAATGTTATGTGCGAAAATACGACAAACCAATCAGATTGCGCGTATGATTTCAAGTTCTTCGTCAAAGAATCCCTCAGAAACAATTTTTGATTTAACATATGTCTTACACATCTAAAAATATACCCACGACACAGTTAAATGTGGTCAATCATACTGTATAATTCCGCATGTCCCGATGTGCTTTAAATTGCATCTGAAATATATATAATATATGGGGAAATATATGTGAACCATTACTCAAACAGTTGACAACTGTTTTAGGTATGCCCGTTTGCGCTAAGACGGAACCCGGTCGCAAAAATGGCCATGAGAGGGGCACAAGTCGCTGTTCGGCTTGTCCCGGAATAACACGAGTTGGTCACGAATGCATCGTCGCGTGGCAGGAGTACTGAGTCGGACAATACATACTTACCTTCTAGACACATTTTGTGAATGGCGGGTGCTGCCGGTAGAGCGGGCTATGCTTACCCGTTCACGAACACCTGGTGCCATTTGTTTCAGTGGCCCATTCATATAATCTTCACATTTAGTTTGCCCTTTACGCTGAATAGAATCTGTTCTAGACATCTAGACTGACAATCCTCTCGGGTTATATTAATATACGTATTAATCCAATTCAATGTAATATGGATGCAATATTCATGTAGCCATCCCATCGTACAATCGCACAGTGGACTTTATCAGAGCCTTTTCCTATAATTATAGAGATATGATCATATCGCTGCCTGACCCGTGAAGATCCGGGGTAGAATAGGTCTTCAGAACCCATGCTTGCTGTAAAAGACGATTATGTTTGTCGTAAGAGGCGACTAACGGGATCGGGTGGTCAGGCTCGCTGAATTGGTTGATGCATGTCATCGATCCCAATTGCGTGGCTCGATGCTCATGGTATTAATCACTGAATTGTCTGGTCCAGACTCGATTATTTATATATAGCTGGAATATTGCTGAGTGCGGCGTTAAACAACAAACAAACAAAACAATCATCGCTGCCTGTTGCATATATTGCTTGGACTGAACCACGTCAGTTTATCGTAGGAGAGGCAGCTTAATAGGTATTTGACAGATTTTAGGGATGTGAAGTTGTACTTAAGTGCCAGTAATGCATATTCAGAATGACCATATCTCCACCGGAACTTTGACCTTGCTGAACTTCACTTATTTCCATTACTTTTTCATTGTTTGTGACTGCCAAAATCTTTGTTCACAATGACGGTGTTATTTACAAATTGCATGAAACCAGAGGAGAATCCCAATCTGAAGCTTTATTCATTTTTAACCCGTTGATTTACTTGTTGGAAATGAGCATGACTTAATCTTTACACGCGAACGTTTTAGACTCATGCAGGTATAGGCCACGTCCATAAAAGCAATTGTAATTCCTGTTTGTTTCCATTTCATTGTCTCCTTTCGTAATATATGCTTTGATGAACTTGATTCAGAAACTGAAAGTGCATTCCTGACCAACACATTGGTGGTCATAAATATCTTAACGTTTTATGCCTTGTTCGCTGTTGCTTTGATGTCACAGAATATTCCTATTAATCAATTGATCTTTGATGTCAACCTTCTTGAATGCTCCACAATGTTTCTAGACCTTGTTTCAGGCTCCATGATGTCGGCATATTCGTCTGGCTTTTGAAACATTTTATGTTATTTTTTAAATACATTTCCTTCAGAGATTACTTCACATGTCTTTTGAATGGCACCACATATTTTGTTATTTGTGAATATTTTCAAATTAAAATATTTGAAAAGGATTATACTTCACAAGGCTGACGATCGTAACGATGGCAGCACGGAGGCAGGTTTACAGACTATGATCAGAAGTCGGTAATGTCAACAATCTTTGAAGACTAAGATTAATGCTTGAAAATTAATGAGTTGTGTCGTCCTTCGCGAGAGAAATATTCACAATCAATATCAAACAGAAGTGGAGACGGCAGAAATGGAACAAATTCCACCAATACACAAAGCTTTGCAAAGACGATGAAAAATTATTTCTATTGTCCATTTGTCATATGTACAACAGAATCACAATCAGATTCCAACCTTGATATCGGTGTTGGATAACTATGGGCAACGGAAGTAGAAGCAACATTAACTAGACGGACTATTGCCATGGATTTAGTCGTATTCTGTAACTTACACTTCATATCCAAATTCATGCCAACAAATCAATGCTCCCTTTAAAAGTAAATTTCTTTTAAATTATTTCATGAGCCATTCCATACCCATGGGCAGTATTCCTAAAATTGGCATTTGAGTCCATCAAAGACACAAAATGTTCCTTAATGATCCCCGTGCATATAATGGAACGTGATGCTTCAGGATGTGAAGACCGTCGGTGCTGACACGAACCTTCCAGTCGAGACAACTTGGTTATTGATGTAACAAACAGATTCAAAAATACCTCTTTTGACATAGGATACTTTCCAATGACTTTTCCGTACTATTTAAATTACAAGATATTTTTTCTCAGCTCTGAACGAATTCCAAGAAGCTGGCTGTGCTTATTTCGCTCTTGTGGAATCAAAACTGATTATAACCTAAACTTATCTTGAACGTAAATTCCGAGTTCATCGTGTACCCATCAACTTATGCATGTCATTAAAGGCGACATAATGGATCGGTCGGCCATGCTCGGTGACCTGGATGATTGCCTGTCATCATATCATATGTGGCGGCATGGATAGTTGCTCTTGATATCACTCACTGGGCTGGCTCGATTATTTGCAAGCTGTCATCATCACACACACACACACACACACACACACACACACACACACACACACACACACACACACACACACACACACACACACACACACTCTCTCTCTCTCTCTCTCTCTCTCTCTCTCACACTCACACACACACACATACAAAGACACACACACACATACAAAGACACACACACACACAAAGACACACACACATACAAAGACACACACACACATACAAAGACACACACACACATACAAAGACACACACACATACAAAGACACACACACACAAAGACACACATACACACAAAGACACACATACACACACATACAAAGACACACGATCACACGCAGAGAGACACACATACACACAATATACACACAGACAGACACACACAGACACACAATATACACACAGACAAACACACATACACACGCAGAGAGACACATAGACACACAATATACACACAGGCACACACGCAGGACATCCATACCATTTTCGCGAACACCTGGTGTCGTCACTGATTTTCAATTTACAATTTTCACCGCCATTTTACCGTGTACGCCGAAATGGAATCTGTTTCGTCAGATAATCGAGAGTATTTTTCTGTGACATTGATTTTTTTATGTACCTATTTTTGCGCCCTGTCGCTGCGAGGCCCTGTTGAGTTCGGCCTTGATGGGGCAATGTTGATGTGAAGAACAGCGACCCTTTGTCCTTAAGTAAGGAACAAGCTAATTTGGCCAGCTATAGTTACGTTCTTGCTGGCATTTACACCATGCCAAACATGCTTTGAGAGGAGCTTGCTGGCCTGGAGGAAACGCGATCCTTTCTTTAAGACGAAGCACTGGAAGCGATAATGCAAAATCATCTACTTATGTATCGTTAAATAAATCAGAATCCATGGCAACGGGAAATCTATTACTGGCTTATATCGGATTTGCTGTATGAAGACGGACGCAGGGAATGTAATATGCTTTGTTCTCTCGAGTTATACTTTCGTTCGTCCGAATTATCTCTAAACGCGATTAATTAACGTTCGCTGTCAACACCTTCAACTCAGAGCTTAGTGTTACTAAATGTGAGACACGCTGACGTAAATTAAATTTACATAAATAAGTGTTTTCGGCAATAATGGTTGCGTCTAGGCAATGATGTATATACAGTCAAGCAATGTCGGATTTTGAAACATTTTGAAAAAAAAATGGAAACAAAGACTGCTCGTGTTTCGTGTATGAAAAATCTGTTGTTTTTTCACCCTATTTGTGACGCACGAACCAATAACTTTAGATATTAGAAGCCAATATTTTTATCTGACAGCAGTCTGTGTTTTGTTTCAGGATACAGATACGTAGTTATAACTACTTTCGGAGTGTCCACTGGTCTGTATTCAAAGTATTTAACTTTTTATTCTAATTTAGTTTCTTTTCATTTATATAATGTTGAAGTCCAGTTAGAAATGGTTTAGTGTTACATTCTATTGGACTACACCACATCTCAACTATGTCGAGTGAGTGAGTGAGTTTGGTTTTACGCCGTATTTAGCGCCGCATTAAATATTACATATTTTGTAGGTGTATACATATAAGAAACATAAGTCACAGCTATCATTGTCGCTACAGGGTTCATAAATATAAATTTCTAAGTTAAACTAACCAAAATTTATACCAAGTTAGTAAATTGTTGGTGTAAAAGAAGTGAAGAGGCCTCATCTTGTAAAGCGACTTACAACTACGGCCATCGCAAGACTATCCTATATTGGTTAATATATAGGGTTTTCGATAGCCTTGACGCTTGGATAACTTTGCCGAATGAGACCTTGCTCAGAGCGAGAAATTACTCAATTTGCACGACCTTCCCGTTAGCTAACACGTAATACGGTAGTTTATGCGTTAAAATTGTTATAAAATCTCGGCTTCCATTCCAACTACCTAAAAATGTCATCAAATTTTTATCAAAACTCACGTGAACGACCCAAATAGCACATAATAATGATCAGACGTCACAGGCTGTCGCAAACCAAAATAAGTCCCCTGGTAGTTACGTATAATCAAAACGTAAATATCCAGGTGTTTATAACCGTATCTGTATCACATGAAAAGGAGGTAAATATAGAAGAGAGACATTACTAAAAAAAATAATGCAGAGAATAATTGCAAAATTACAATAATGGCACGAACTCAATTTCTGCTTTTGAGGCAGCTGTACTCCTGTATCATGGAAGTCCAGGAATAGGCTTCCTCAGCGGATAGCGATATTCTTAAAGCCTAGATTCGGTTTTTCAGAGATGTGCCAATCACTGGTGATCACAAGGGAGGATGTCGTGAAAAAAGCAGTTAATTGAATGAAATAACACAGAGCCATTTTTTTCTCTGTGAACAATATGCCAGTAGTCAAAGCTGGACATCTGCGAAGAATCTAAAAAAGTGTTTACGAAATAACAGGAATCATATCGGTATCAGTTTGTACACACTGGATTTGATGGTATTTCACGTCATTTAAAATATGAATGTAGTTGATTTTGAGAATATGTTGTCTGGTCTTTTAATTTGTCAAGATCACAATGTACATATACACATGTTGTGGACAATAAACTGATGATGCATTCATTTCAAATGTCAAATGTTCTGTGATGTTTATGACATTTGCAAAGCAGTCAACGTATTTATTAAAAACACTGAGCCTTCTTTAAGTCGTTCTACATACAGTGGATAGGATAGTGTGTAATGATATTTCAAATTTGAAGGACATTGATTATGATATTTAAATAACGTTTTTACATTTTCAGTATCTAGATTGACATAAGTATTATATGTATCTCGTATAAAAAATATAAATGGACAAAGGAGCACGGAGGGTACAGTGGCCAACGGCGCTGCAATTCATTGTGCAGGGTTACTCCCCGTCGACGTAACAGGATCCGCTGGTAATGGGTTCAGATTCTGCTTGATTATGATGCTTGGTTATTCAACACAATATCCATATTAAAGTGGCAAACGTCATTTCAGGTTTCCCCCGACAGTGGTCTGACCTTTAGAAGGAGATGGGTGGGCCATCTTCAGTTTCGGTAAAATCGCATTAAGATGGCATAAAGTGCATAATCTGTTTCATAAAATGAGAAAAGGTGTACCGAAAAGTATATATGTATATCATGCTCATGAACTGTACAGATGTACATTGCGAGTGTGTGAGCTGGGTGTCTGGCTGTCGTTGGAATTATTCCAGCCAATGGATCGGGTGGGGAGTGTTTTTTGGGGAGGCATTCACTTCTATCAGTGTACTCAAGTTGGGACTGGGAGTATTTTAGCTATTACATTACTTCACTTCCTCATCTACCTTCAGTGACACCCGTTAACCTTGTCGGTACCGTTCTGATTGAAATCATCCATATTATCAAGGTTCTATATTAGGAAATGATGGTTTTATTGAGTGCGAGTGAGCCTAATTTACACCTCAGTAACCGTCTGTGAGGTAGGGTGTGAGACACAGTGTGTGGTAGGGTGTGAGACAGGGTGTGTGACAGGGTGTGAGACAGGGTGTGTGACAGGGTGTGTGACAGGGTGTGAGACAGGGTGTGAGACAGGGTGTGAGGGAGGGTGTGAGGGAGGGTGTGAGACAGGGTGTGAGGGAGGGTGTGAGACACAGTGTGTGGTAGGGTGTGTGACAGGGTGTGAGACAGGGTGTGTGACAGGGTGTGAGACAGGGTGTGTGACAGGGTGTGTGACAGGGTGTGAGACAGGGTGTGCGACAGGGTGTGTGACAGGGTGTGAGACAGGATGTGTGACAGGGTGTGTGACAGGGTGTGAGACAGGGTGTGAGACAGGGTGTGTGACAGGGTGTGAGACACAGTGTGTGGTAGGGTGTGAGACAGGGTGTGTGACAGGGTGTGAGACAGGGTGTGTGACAGGGTGTGTGACAGGGTGTGAGACAGGGTGTGAGACAGGGTGTGAGACAGGGTGTGAGACAGGGTGTGTGACAGGGTGTGAGACAGGGTGTGTGACAGGGTGTGAGACAGGGTGTGAGACAGGGTGTGTGACAGGGTGTGAGACAGGGTGTGTGACAGGGTGTGTGACAGGGTGTGAGGGAGGGTGTGAGGCAGGGTGTGAGACAGGGTGTGAGACAGGGTGTGAGACAGGGTGTGAGGGAGGGTGTGAGGCAGGGTGTGAGGCAGGGTGTGAGGCTAGGCGTGAGGCAGGGTGTGAGACAGGGTGTGAGACAGGGTGTGAGGGAGGGTGTGGGGCAGGGTGTGAGACAGGGTGTGAGACAGGGTGTGAGACAGAGGGGGGGAGGGTGTGAGACAGGGTGTGTGACAGGGTGTGAGACAGGGTGTGAGACAGGGTGTGTGACAGGGTGTGAGACAGGGTGTGAGACAGGGTGTGAGGCAGGGTGTGTGACAGGGTGTGAGGCAGGGTGTGAGACAGGGTGTGTGACAGGGTGTGAGACAGGGTGTGTGACAGGGTGTGTGTCAGGGTGTGTGACAGGGTGTGAGGCAGGGTGTGAGACAGGGCATGAGACGGGGTGTGAGGCACGGTGTGAGACAGGATGTGAGACAGGGTGTGAGGTAGGGTGTGAGGCAGGGTGTGAGACAGGGCGTGAGGCAGGGTGTGAGACAGGGCGTGAGGTAGGGCGTGAGGCAGGGTGTGTGGCAGGGTGTGAGACAGGGCGTGAGGCTAGGCGTGAGGCAGGGTGTGAGACAGGGCGTGAGGCAGGGTGTGTGGCAGGGTGTGTGGCAGGGTGTGAGACAGGGTGTGAGACAGGGTGTGAGACAGGGTGTGAGACAGGGTGTGTGACAGGGTGTGAGACAGGGTGTGAGACAGGGTGTGAGGCAGGGTGTGAGACAGGGTGTGTGACAGGGTGTGAGACAGAGGGGGGGAGGGTGTGAGACAGGGTGTGTGACAGGGTGTGAGACAGGGTGTGTGACAGGTAGTGAGACAGGGTGTGTGACAGGGTGTGAGACAGGGTGTGTGACAGGGTGTGTGACAGGGTGTGTGACAGGGTGTGAGGCAGGGTGTGAGGCAGGGCGTGAGACAGGGTGTGAGACAGGGTGTGAGGCAGGGTGTGAGGCAGGGTGTGAGACAGGGTGTGAGACAGGGTGTGAGGTAGGGTGTGAGGCAGCGTGTGAGGCAGGGTGTGAGTCAGGGTGTGAGACAGGGTGTGAGGCAGGGTGTGAGGTAGGGTGTGAGGTAGGGTGTGAGGTAGGGTGTGAGGTAGGGTGTGAGGCAGTGTGTGAGGCAGGGTGTGAGGCAGGGTATGAGGCAGGGTGTGAGGCAGGGTATGAGACAGGGTGTGAGACAGGGTGTGAGACAGGGTGTGAGACAGGGTGTGAGACAGGATGTGAGACAGGGTGTGAGACAGGGTATGAGGCAGGGTATGAGACAGGGTGTGAGGTAGGGTATGAGGCAGGGTATGAGGCAGGGTATGAGACAGGGTGTGAGGCAGGGTGTGAGGCAGGGTGTGAGACAGGGCGAGAGGCAGGGTATGAGGCAGGGCGTGAGGCAGGGTGTTAGGCAGGGTGTGAGACAGGGTCTGGACTGACGAGGTTCAACTGTTTGCCAAACATAGACAGTGAAACCTTAGTAGTGTCAGGACCTGTCAGTTATGTAAGGAACATCCTCATCATCACAAAAGACATTACTGCGTTACGATGATTCATAATTCCGAAAGTTAATCCGGACGATGAACGATCAACTCACCCCTCGATTTTCCATTCCACTAAAATAGTGTACTCTATCATAATATTTTAGATAAAGATTCAAGTTTGAAAAAGTTGTGTTTGTTTTGGCAGTATGGCTGTGTTTATCCCGCTATGAGAATCATATGCCTCCATTATTTGCAGACAATATTGGTGTGTACATAACTCCTACTGTGAGATATGAAACGAGTGACATTTAGCTGTTTTGAATAGGGAGCGTTGACATTTATGCTATTCTAAAATAGGCGTATAATCGATGAGCTGTCATCTGTCCTGCCAGTAACGATGCCCATGGACATACTGACAGTCCGCAGCCTTTATGTCATCCAACATTGCTGGATTAAACCTAAATCGCTGAGGCAAACCTCAATAAGTTACTTTGTAGTGACAACAGATTATACAGATCTATCAGATTTGAAATTGAGGATGTGATTATAATCCGCATCCAGGGGTGAGATTCAGTTTTCTGAAGAGTGAAAAAATGGACGTCCTCCATAAATCTCCACAGACCTAATAAGGAAGCGTATGTGTAATAGGTCGTGTGAATGTGTAACACTATCCATCGGTCAAGGAGAGACAGAAGCAGGGAATCGCGTAAACACATCTGATTTATGAGTGAGCAAATGTTTTACACAGCAGAACACTGCAGTTTTTCATGTCGCAGCAGTACATTGAATTAAAGCATGTCATTCACGTCGCACCAATGCATTGTATTAAGGCATTTTTTTCACGTCGCAGCTGTACTTTGTATTGAAGCATGTTTTTAAAGCTATAGCAGTACACTGTATTGAAGCTAGGTTTTCACAACGCAGCAGAACATTTTATTAAAGCCTGTTTTTCACGCCACAACAGTAAATTCTTAGGAAAGGTTTTTACACCACAGAAGTACATTGCATTTAAGAAAGGTTTTCACACCTCACCATTATATTGTATTGAAGCTAGGTTTCCAACCGCAGCAGTACAGCATGTATTTCATGCTACACCGGTACATTGTATTGAAGAAAGGTGAAAGAAAGGTCGAAGCATGTTGAGCATGAGAAATAACTTAAAGGGACCATTTGCAAGAACATGTCACCTCCACATTTCCAGACCTTATATTTGTGTCCCTATGTTCACAATTGCCTCATAGAAAATTATAGGAAAGTGTTGCCGAACGTGAACGTTGCAGCTCATGATGTAAACTCCACTATTTATGACTGCCAAGACTCAGCATACCACAACCAACCTGTAGGTAATATAAGCATAGGTGACTTCTCTATTGTGGACAACAACAAACTTCGTCAGTTATTCAAATATGGACCACAATGTGAGCAGCCTCCTACCAATTGGGGTCACAGCTTGGGATCAATATGGATACTGTCGAAGCGTATGCCGATATATGTGCCAAAAGAGAAGAAGAACCTGTTGAATGTCTTTCAGAATGAGTGAAGTCAGTGCGTGATGTTGTCATTGGTAGAATTACAAACTGAAAAACAGGAAACAGAAATGAAACAAACCCATTCTGTCCCAGCCATCTCTCACTCAAACCCCGGCTGCCCAAAATAAAACTTTGAAGTTGTTCCCACTGACAAGGCCTCAAATAACTTAACCATTATATGTAAGCATCACTACATTAACTGTTTAATCAAAGAACTTGGTATTATTGTCATATAAATAATGTCACATATAAGACCCAAGAAAGAAAGAGGAAGAAATCTGCCCAAACCATGCATCAGTACTATCAACTTTTGACTTGACTCTAAAACCTGACAACATGTTCAATCCACTTTTGAACTGGATTCCAAAGCTCACTAAAAATCCGATCAAGGAGAGGTATATTGCTGGATCCAGCAAATGTACCACAAAATCCCTGCCGCAAAGATTAACCATAATCCTTATTACAATCTAGGAAGGACTTTCTTTATATTCACAGCAAGTGTTTGAGAAAAGTGAAATTAATACCATGTGGATTCTAAAAAACTCAAAGGATTATCTGGACTTTTTACAATCTCAGAAAAGAACCAAGTTCAATTCTGTCAAAACATGTGATTTTTCTACTTTATACACCACTGTCCCACAAGACAACCAAAAGGAAAATCTTTGATCCATTGGGCTTTTGTTACTAATCGTCGTGACCATAGATACAGTTACATATCTATCTACCGCCGTTACTCTTGCTCAGATGTTCTTTGATCAAGGTTACAACATTCAAGGCTTCAGAATACCTTAGAAAAGTTTCATGGAAGACATGTGGAGAACACTTTCAGATGGGTGACAAAAATTATATCGGATGCAATCCCCATTTTGACTTGTAACATATGTTCCGTGTTATTTGTCAGGTTAACAATTGACTTGCCTTTGCGTGTGTTTGTGACGGGTGCCACCGGTGGGGCAGGATACGCTCACTTTTTCGCGAGCACCTGGTATTATCCTTATTTCATAGTGATTCATAAACACATGATCATGATATAGTAAGAATAGTATTTGTTTTTGGCAGAGGTTTCTTATGAATATGGACAGGCTTTGTCATGTTTATTTATATTATAAAGTATGCTTTTTGTGCCGTGAAGTAAGCAGTGTATTACATGTCCATGGTGGGATCTCATATTTCTTTTAGTAAATACAATCGATAAATCTCCATAATCAGAAGTAAACTCTGCTAAAACCAGAGTCCATTGTGTGATTCCGTTCGAGAACACCAGGTATTATCACTATTACAGTCGAAATCGTACAATCGACTCTGTTTTGGGCACAGATTTCTTATGAATAGGATTTTTTTTATTTACATGTTCTTTTCAAGTCATACACAGCTAGCAACGCTTATTATCTACTTAAAAAATATATACATTCCTAGATCTGGGAAAGAGTTGGCCTTGTGGTCAAAGACAGAGCAATTCTTTGCACTGACTTGTGTCTCTTAGCCGTGCAGAGCTCGGCTGACCTGAGGTTCGAATCCCAGACCATGATACGTGGTGTAACAACCCACTACCTGTGTTCGAGGGAGGGATATATACATTCGTCACTTGAAGTGTTCGAGCTGACATACTGTGACATATGACATAATTGCAAGTTGCTGCTGATAACGGATTCATTGCCCTAGTTGCGGATATTGCTGAGGTTATTATTAAGTACGCTTCTGTAGTATTAAATGCGTATAAGTAGTTTTAGTGAAAACCTCCCTTATTGAAAGATAATGCTGATGTTTCTCAAGCGAATAACGTTGGTCAGTCATTAGGCTCCGGTGTTATTCATCGGTAAGGTATTGCCAATACTGGCGCACTTAGATACTATTATCAGATAGCGTCCATCA
This sequence comes from Haliotis rufescens, assembly GCF_023055435.1. Taxonomy (NCBI): domain Eukaryota; kingdom Metazoa; phylum Mollusca; class Gastropoda; order Lepetellida; family Haliotidae; genus Haliotis; species Haliotis rufescens. Next base: position 76,301,272 of record NW_025963890.1, on the reverse strand, counting down.
CAGTATCGTTAATGGGCCAACATCGGTAACACAACAAGGCTGACATAAGCACCACTGTCATATGTTTACATACACTTACCATAATAAACAGGACATTGACAACTTCATTGACCGCTCTTTGCCAACATATCTATAGCTTTGGAATAAATGGAATTATTTCGAGAATAGTTCATTATGTGACCATGGGCGTGTTTCAGTGTGTTAATTGATGATAACTGTATGTTCATTGCTGAAAGTGTCGCAAATCGTGCTGAAAACATCAACACTTGTGGTCATAGGTGTCCTACTTTAAAGAAATTGCTTGGTTAGCCAATCATGTTTCGGATTCAGATTCAGTTTATTCTCAGGGAAACCACTACCGGGGGTACATGAACATTTACAGCTATAAAGACTTACAGAGACATACAATATATCTGGACAGATTTCTTATATCTTTTAGCCTTTTGGGTGATACAGTTCTACAGAGTTTAAAAATATTTGGTCACAAGTAGTTTTTGGAACATACAGAATTGTTTGTTGAAGAAGAGCTCCGAATGTGAAAAGATAGTGAAACTCATCTCCAACTGAACGTGAATCACAGAGTTGACAAAGTCTTCCTTCTCTTGGTATATTCTGCCATCGGCCAGTCTCAACGTGCAAGTCGTGATTCGAGGTAGAAACATCGGCATGCAATTGCCTTTTCGTCATGGAACCACTAACAATGTTGTTATTGTATGATTCAATGCAGAGTAAAACAAATTAGTTTAATTTTTACAGATAAAGCGGTCTGCCGAGGACCAGAGGGGACCATTAGCTGAAAAACACAAATTATGTTTTATAAGGGCACGGTGCTTGTATACATACCAAGCATCTTGAAAGACACCGCATTATAGTAGTGAAGCCACACCTATGTAAGGTACCGAATAGACTCAAGCATTTTGTGTTTGTATCCGACTGTAAGATGGCGACAGCTTCTTGTGGGTTTTTGTGTTGAAACATGATATGTTTTTAATTAAAACTAGGAGCCCAAATTATTTTTTTAAAAGCACATTGTAATAATGTAATTTTGTGTCTGACTTTTTTTATAACAATTTAAAGCATTACTATTTTTTTTTTTTTTTTTTTTTTTTGGGGGGGGGGGATGGGGGGATTGTTTTGTTGGGATAAAATCCAAGCGCCTCTCAAACAATTGGCATAATAGAATCAGAGTCTGTTAACTTGTCTGACGCCGCACATCAATACTCCTGCCATACGACGTTAGGTATTTCTTTCTCCCCCATCAAATACAACTCACATTAAAGCATTTTTTTTTTTAATTCATAATAGCCAGTTCTTTCATTTCTCGTTATTTAAATAGAAAACACCAGAAAAATCGTTGCGTGGTGTAAGAAATAGATAGACATTTGGTTGCCGTGTACCTTAGAGTCAACATAGTCGGCGTTAGACGTTAGAAATGGTATTTTTGTTACCCTGCCTGGCGCTCGACATTAAGAGGATTAAACAAGGACTGGTCGGGTTACTGTGCCTGAGTCGGGTATTCATGTTAAACCACGGCATGATATCTCAGAAGGCTAGCTCTATAAACTATCCTGACTAGTACAAACAGCCACACACAGACTGACACACACACACATAACACACCCACGCACGCACGCACACATACACACGCACACGCAAACACACAAACACGCACGCACACACACCTTAAAACACACACAACGCACGCACACAAACACACACAAACGCACACACACGCACACGCACGCACACATGCAAACACGCACAAACACACACATACACACGCACACGCAAATACACACACACACACGCACGCACGCACACACACCTTAAAACGCAAAAAACGCACGCACACAAACAGACACAAACGCACGCACGCACACATGCACACACGCATAGACACACACACGCGTGCACATGCAATGGTCTTAAGGGTAAACCCCATTTCGCTTCACCTCCTAAGACATACGACATGTCAGGCATGTCCTCATTAAATGTCCTTCCTTCCTGTGTGGCCCAGTATTCATCCATGACAGTATTCCTTAGAGGCAACACACCGAACCACCAACTGCAGACAACACAGTACTCCATCACTCCATCATGGACGATCTGATGTATGAAGTAATGTTCCCTCGTAACTGATTGTCTCTAAGTAATTCGAATCAAGCTACTCACATGACATATAGATGGATGCCTGCAGTCCTTATCGCCCAAAGTGCTGAAGCATTATTGATCAAATTACAAACGGACCTCATCACTTTACTGTTTCATTTCATGCTGTCTGGCTGATGGCTGAACTGTCATCAGGGAAAGGTCAGACGAGGATGCGTCAAATAACAGGGATAGTTATATTTCATATCTGTGCTACACGTTATCAGTGTAAAAAGTAATATAAGTGTGTCTTGTTACATTACTGACTGCTTGAACAAACGGATATATTAAATTGAAACATCAACTCCTTCTGTCGCATCACGCCATATGAATGCGTTTCATTGGCGTCCAATAGCGGTAGACAGGATACATTTGCTGCAGATCGTGTAAGAGGCGGATGCTGACCCCTCTCGCGAACACCCCGCGTCATCACTGGGTGAGAGTGATTTGGTTTTATACTGCTTTGAAAAGTAGTTATATCACAGCGTGTCAGCTTAATGTAGGAGGAAAGCCCGAAAGGATGCAGGTCTTAGTCGTTTACCACTTTGGTGAAACCCACGAGCACAGGTATGGTTCTGACAAACCTAGAAACATAATCGGGGCGAACCGGGATTCGAACCCGCGATCAAAGGTTTCTGGCGTGCCCAAGGGACGCAACTCTGCACAGCTAATTGCGGCACCTTAGACGACTGTGCCCTGTAGTGTCGTCACTGATGTTCAGTAATCCATTCATATAATTTTCACCGCTTTTATTTGCCTTTAACTCCCATTGGATAGACTCTGGGGTTGAGGTTTCATGTTGGTGTTATACATACACACACGTCTTTGAACAAATACATGTGTCCTGACGTAATTGTAACAGACACTGCGGATAGCCATCTTTACTTTACGTTTGTAATTGTGCACTCCATGACGATGATTACAATAATCTTAAAACATTGAAAAAGGATCGCAAGCAATTCTTTAATTTTGAAAAGAACTAAGCTATTCTGCACCTTCACAAACTCCAGACTGCGGTTAGAACAACAGTCGTATATACGACGCTCTGTCAACAATACCACACTGATCCTGCCTTTCCCATTATCTGAGTTGATATCTTGCCAAGTAATATCCGCAGAGGTTGAGCTGATCGGTCTGATAAGAACATATAATAGCTGTAATGAATATATTTTAATCGGAAGCTGGTAGGTTTGGATCGTCTGGTTGTAATACATGGATTTTCCTAACAAGATGACAGTCACCCAAAGGATGTATCGATCAAACATAATGTACTAACGACCAACTGTTGGAGAGCGTTTAAATATCATTAATAACAAATACTAGATCTGGATGGGGACTTAATCAGAATCTCTTACACTGGAACAAAGAACCGGGTGAAATGTAGACGTTCTACCACCAACTGGAAAAATGACTTAGATGACTTCAGTAAATATAAGCAATAATACCCTTTCCACAATCACAAAGAATCTCCGCCTGAAGCAGCCTGTCCCAAACGCATGTTACCATGACTCACTATCAAACAGCGAAGACACCAGGTGTTCACAAACGAACGTAAAGCAAGTCAAATATTCCCCTTAACTACCCCTGGAATCCACGGATCAAGCCTTAACAAGGAACTACACTGGACACCACCTCGGTTATCGACGCGCCATACCCAGGAACGCGCACTCCCTCCCCCCCTCCCCTTAAATATCTTCCATGAAACTATCTTGAAGCTACAATAAGGACCGGAATGCTTCAACGCTGATCAATCAGTTTTGAGCAAGAGTCATATGGCAGTCTTGGAAATTTTCGTAGAAAGACTCGGTTGTAACGCCGGAATACCAGCTCGACACAAAGGGAAAGTTGAACTCATCCCTCTTGTCACAATGTCTTGTGGAAAGTTTTTTGTCACTTTGAATCTTTTTTGCATATATCTAAATAAAAAAGAATGTCGTCCAGAAAAAGGTACAACTATTTTCCTCTGAATTTATTCATGATGTCGAGACAGCACAAAAAGCTGTGATGATTTCGAGACAGCACAAAAAGCTGTGATTATTTCTCGCTTCCAGTGGAAGTAACATCTATTAAGTACCTCGAAAAGAGCCAGTCTTCAGCATAATGAATGACACCTCCTTTCAATAGATTATGTTTGTCAGATCCCAGTGATTAACATCAAAATGGAACATCAGACAGCAATGCTCATCATTTCGATCATATCCATAAAAACATAATGGCGGCTGGTTCTATCTAGAGAATACGAAGATCACACCAGCTGAAGTCACACACTGCTTCCGTTCACGGATGCGCCTGTTGGGATGAGTGGCAGTGGCGGTGTCGTTTGTACGTGCTGCTCAGTTTTTCATATTCAACTTGCAACTTTTGTTTTTAGTTATATTATATATTTGCTTTGTTTATGGATGAGTATCACCTCTATGTCTTCTGAGTAAGCGTACGCATCCTTTCAATTGAGGTAACACTTCTTGTTGAGTTTCCGGCAGCATGTTTTAAATGGATATTAGGCTCTGGGGTTCTACCCATCAATCTATCATTCTACAATAATATCAGTATTAATTCAGATTAAAGGAGAGGCAAAATATTAACCTTGACAATGCTGCCCCCTTCCTCCACACTACATCCACGTATGCCAAGTCACTTATGCTTTGACTCAATGTTCAATGTATGTTCTATGACAGGGTCCAAGTCTGACAATATGACTCATACTGTTCATAGATATATGGGTTGCAATTATGGGTAATCCTGTCTTAGACTTTGTAGTCTGTCATCAGATGCCACTGTCACATAATGCGTCGGACGATTCCCATGCAACATGAGATCTGACGTGCATTGTTGCTGAAACAGATCACCAATAGCAAGCACAGAACGAGTATTCACATAACCAATCGTCCTCTTATACTTCATGACAGGGTATGCGACGAGCATCCCGCCCTTATTAAATCCACTGAAAACGGTTAGGGTTTGTTTGTTGGACCATATCAGGCCACAGTTGAGGATCCGAGGTATGTGAACAACACCTGCCCTACGTGACCTCAACACTCTCACGTGTGTGTGTGTGTGTGTGTGTGTGTGTGTGTGTGTGTGTGTGTGTGTGTGTGTGTGTGTGTGTGTGTGTGTGTGTGTGTGTGTGTGTGTGTGTGTGTGTGTGTGTGTGTGTGTGTGTGTACGCCGATTCGATTCCCGACATGGATACAATATGTGAAGCCCATTTCTGGTGTCCCCCGCCGTCATATTGCTGGAATATTGCTAAAAGCGGCATAAAACCATACCCACTCACTCACTTACTCACTCACTCACTCACTCACATATATATTGCGTCCAAGATTATTGCACTTTTATATACATTTATAAGTGCAATAATCTTGGACGCAGCGGTACACCCCATTTCACCTCACCCCATATATGTATGGCATGTACCTCCTTCACAGTGTTGTGGCAGGGTCGTACATGTACCTCCCTCGGATAGAGAGCCATCACGACTTTCTCCATGTGCAACCATTCAGTCTTTATCTGGTCGGTACGTTTAGCACGAATGATCAAGGATTGAAAACAGAGTAACTGGGCGACCAGCTGCAGATGTTCTAAAGCATCAGGCACTGGATTAAGTCATGATTTGGTTTTACGTGTTCTTATGCAATGGGTATTTCTCCAAGAACCGAAGTTTGTGTGTGCATATCCCCTGCATGTAATGGACTATCTATGACTTATTAGAAATCTTTATGATAATTACAAACGTCAACTCCACAGATCTCGTCACAGCTCAAGGTCAAGGTCTCTAAAAGAATTCAACGTCCGTCACAACTTGCCAATGCGCGTCATGTCCTTTCTCTGTCGATACAAGATAAGAAACCACGTTCGTCAATTTCGCAATCAATGTAGTCTGCTGACATAGGATCTCTATGTCTTTAATATCCGTCTCATGGTAGCCACACGACATCGTTAATTGTACCAGCACCGGGAAGAGGTTAAATGGCTTTCGGCCTCGCCTCAGGTATACAGTCCTGTTGGCTCGGAGTTGATTAGCCATTATCGAACTAGTGTCTAATTAGATAGAACCACACAGAAGTGACCTTTACAGAAGACACGTTTGTTCCGATCTGTTTGTAGACTGTCAATAGTTCACAGTATACATCAACGAACAATACTTCGTTTGTATATTTTACGAACGATTCTTGCATGAATCTCAGCATAAATGTATCTTGAAGAAATATACCTACCTTTATACAATGTTTATGTAATTTGTTGTTCTCGTCGATTATATCAGTATTTTCATTCATTATTTCCTCTTGCACAAATTTATCTGTTTTTGCACACATCATTTATTTATTTAATAATTTACATATTTTCAAGTTCATATTTTAATTGAATCCAACATATGTTTTTAGAGGGATGACCTCAACTTTCCAAAAGTTAACTTTCCCTTTATGTCGAGCATTTATTCCAAAATCTCTCTGCCTTTGGTGTCTACATTTCACAACGTTTGAGGTACAAGGGTTTTATCGCTTTTATTCGTGTCATCCTTTCGTGAAATGATACTTCATCAATAACAATATCAATACGAATAGAGAAGTCCAGATGCTTTCCTTCTTCCTGCCCTGTCTTCCCATCGACAACGTTTCACAGCCGTTTGTGGGACTTCTTATGATTATTGAAATGCTTTTCCCCCTTTTATTAGTATCGTTGATTTTTACTGCTTTTCGTCTGTAAATAAACGCGTCTGGATCAGCCAAACCAAGATTTGATATTACGAGCCACACCCCTTGTTATCTCTGTATGATGAACAAAACAGAATGGTCACTGAGCCATACAACCGGCCTAGTCGCCTCTGTGCTTTCTGTGCTGGTTATCCTTCTTACCTGAGGCACTATCCATCCCTACAATGTAGTAAACGCCTTCACTCCCCATTCTACATCCCACGCCCCGTGGCATTCCAGGTTAGAATCGCTACCCAGCAACCTACTAGGCAACTAAATGGATCGGGTATCAGGTTCGGTGGCTTGGTTGATTGCATGCCACCTTACCCCAACGTCGTGGATCGTTCCTCACAATTTCCGTCACTGGATTGTATGGTCCAGACTAGAATACTTTAAAGTTAGCCATTATATATCTTGAAAGACCCTGAGTGAGGTGTTAAACAACAAACAAAAAACAAACCTGTGGCAGACATTTTGTCCAGAAAACAACAAAGCCATCATGTTCTCAAAATAACTCGACCGCCTCCGTGGATAAGTACGTCTGTCCGGAGAGCGGAAGGTCGGTGTTTCGTTCACCGGCGTCCTGATAGAGGACGCTAAATGACTTTTTTTTTGTTAAGCTGCCTGGCGGTCGGCATTAACGGGTTAAACAAGGACTGGTCAACTCGGGGTAAGTATGCAGCGTCTGAGTGAGGCGTCCATGTTAAACTGCGGAATTGTATCAACTGAGATACCACTTTAAAAATTGTATTAGCCAGGACAAATACAAGCAGTAACATAAACACGTGCATAATTACAACAAAATAGTTTTATATAGGGAAAACAGCCATTCAACAAAATGGTTAAATGAATAAAAGTAATACATGAGAAAAGTTTCGATGATCCTAAATATGCCATTGGTTTCTTCCTCAAAACAACAACTACCTTCATCGACGAGGCTAATTACGTGTCATGTGCTTGGTTAATGACTTGACATATAAGGATATTGACAATGAGCACACGACAATCAGTGGGACTAATTGACATTGATTAGTAAAGCCATCTTAAACATACTTCTGATTGTGTACATCTTGGTGCGAATATTAGATATGTTCTTTTGCCTCTTTATACAAAAGCCTAAGTTTGATATCGGAGTGAGTTTGGTTTATCGCATCTTTGAACAATACTTCAGTGTTACCATGGCGTGACAGCTTACTGTGGTAGGAAAGTCATGCAAATCCCAGATATGTACCACTTTGGTGAAAACTACGAGCAGTGGTACGGGGCTGACAAACATAGGAACATAATCAGTGCTTAGCTGGAATTCGAACCCATGATTGCTGGACTGTGTCGCGACTTAGGAATGCGCTCCTGCTCACAGAATTGAGGCACCAGTTTTCATTATATCCAATGAAAAGTACATTGGTTAGATCCAGCTGGTTCAAGTCGCCCAATATACAATCGATTCTGGTGGTTCTTTGGAACGACGCCGTGAGGGACAATGACACTTAATTGCGACCCACCAGTCGCCACTTTAGCCGGCCCTCCTGTCGTACTGAGGGCCTATCTCAAGTAATCTCAAAGTGTGGCAAGTCATAAGGTAATATTGGCAGATGCTTCCTGGAGCCTTGGGTGGTAAAAGATAGTTCTCACACCAAGAGGTAGGAACTGACATCGGTATAATTCATACACAGGTTACAGCAATCTTTCTGCTATATCATGGCGGGGGACACCACACCAAGAGGTAGGAACTGACGTCGGTATAATTCATACACAGGTTACAGCAATCTTTCTGCTATATCATGGCGGGGGACACCACACCAAGAGGTAGGAACTGACGTCGGTATAATTCATACACAGGTTACAGCAATCTTTCTGCTATATCATGGCGGGGGACACCACACCAAGATGTAGGAACTGACATCGGTATAATTCATACACAGGTTACAGCAATCTTTCTGCTATATCATGGCGGGGGACACCACACCAAGAGGTAGGAACTGACGTCGGTATAATTCATACACAGGTTACAGCAATCTTTCTGCTATATCATGGCGGGGGACACCACACCAAGAGGTAGGAACTGACATCGGTATAATTCATACACAGGTTACAGCAATCTTTCTGCTATATCATGGCGGGGGACACCACACCAAGAGGTAGGAACTGACATCGGTATAATTCATACACAGGTTACAGCAATCTTTCTGCTATATCATGGCGGGGGACACCACACCAAGAGGTGGGAACTGACATCGGTATAATTCATACACAGGTTACAGCAATCTTTCTGCTATATCATGGCGGGGGACACCACACCAAGAGGTAGGAACTGACGTCGGTATAATTCAGACACAGGTTACAGCAATCTTTCTGCTATATCACGTCCGTGTGGAGTGAATGAGTGAGGGAGTTGGGTTTTCGTTGCTTTGAACAGTATGGCTGTTATGCAATGGGGTGCCAGCTGTATGAAACCCACGAGCACGGGTATGGTGCTGAAGAATATTCTGGTGAACCTGGAATTGAACTGAAGATCATAGATTTCTGTTATGTCTAAGGGACGCATCTCTGTACAGCGAATTCAGGCGCCTCAGGCGCGATAAAAACAAGCTGATAATAACAGACACCAATCTCATTAAAATCAGATCTCTTAGTTCTCGCTACCGCTAAACAATTTGAAAGATCTGAAGACATCCCATTACGGGTCACGTCAGAACGACCTTTCATCCGACCAATCAAAGCGTCGCTTACCAGGTCATGAAAGTGACAGCCAGAGTGTGTTTTTTAATCATGCAACCAAGATAACGTTAACACGGTGTATTCCGAACGACAGTTACGGCCCGCACGACTGATTCCGTCAAAATTATCGTCTGTCTCTCGCTTCCTTGGTATATACATTTGAACGGAGAAGGCGTTGCACAGTACGCAGGAAGCACTGCCATACAATTTCAACCATATATTAGACATTCCGGAATGTTCGTTTGTTCAGTGTTCAAAATTTTAATCGAGAGCTGTGTCAACATATTTTTCAAGCGTAGTCTGAAATGGCAGTCGCCAGGTTGAAACGAGTGCCGTAAAGTTCGAGAAAGCTGCTTTCTAATTGGCTGATGTCGACTTCTTGTTAGTCGTTTCAGTGGTCGGTCCAAGTTCGCGAAAGTTCGTTCTGACGTGGACCGTAATGGGATGTCATCAGATCTTTGTTTAGCGGCAGCGTGAACTAAGATCTGATTTTAATATGATTGGAACAGACGCATGATGTTCTCGAGGTGATTGAAAATCTTTGTTCGGATGTGTCGTGACAGAATCGTTGCACATTTTTATCAGAGGATGCTATTGAGGATTGCAACAACTGAATGCACTTATGCCCCCTCAGCGTCAAAGAATGAGGCATGCTTGAAACTGGGCCAACAGAACATCACGTTGCAAACGTCTTTGGTGTCAGCCAAAGTGTGATCAGCAGGGCATGGACTCGATACCAGATCAGCTACCAAGCGACATACAGGTGGTCGGTAGCGTTCCACCGCATAGCGGAATGACAGATTTCTCCTGATTACAGCAAAGCGTCATCTCTTCCTGACTGCCACCATACTCAGAAATGACCTGCGGAACTCAGGAGGGCATGCATTCGCAATCCCACTGACTTGACCTGACAGGTACGTTTGGATTGAGTTGAAGATCACGCCAATTGGACAGCCCAGGACTGGTCTCCAGTACATTTCACTGGTGAATCGAGAAACTGTCTAGATTTCAAACATCGTAGTGTGTTTGCGTAAAGGGTCAAGTGTTTGTGCGTACGTGTGTGGTGTGTGTGTTGGTGAAGTGTGTGTGCGTGTTGGTGAAATGTGTGCGTGCGTGTGTGTGTGGTGTGCGTATTGTAGGTGAAGTGTGTGTGTATGTTTGTGTTGTTGGTGAAGTGTGTTGGTGTTGGTGTGTTTGTGTGTTTTGAGTGAGGTGTGAGTGCATGTGCGTGTTGTGTGTTTGTGTTGTTGGTGAAGTGTGTGTGTGAGTGTATATGCGTGCTGTGGGTGAAGTGTGTGTGTGTGTGTGTGTATGTGTGTTGTAGGTTAAGTGTGTGCTTGCGTGTGTGTGAGTGTATGTGCGTGTTGTAGGTGAAGAGAGAGAGTGGGTAAAAGGTGTGTGTGTTCCTTTCTAATAACAGACCCACTCCTCCTTTTTCACCTTTACATCTTTCACGGAGCTTATGAACCACTCGCACATCAATGACTAATTTGCCCTTTTTATGATAACAAAATGTGGCTTATATATATGAAACACATATCAAACAATTGTAATTAGCAGATGGGTTCACGCGTACGTCAGGGTTTCCTATTGCATGTCAACGGTCGTTTACACTTTGTAATCTGAGTATCAATATACATGCTCTTAGCCAACTCACGTCAGCTGATTAGTATAGGCTTAAATCAATACATCAGATGATGGACGTGATATAAACACGATGCGAGGCGCGGTCCCCATCGACATACGTGGGACGTTGGTGTAAATGAACATAGGGACAGCTGTGTCAATGTGTTGACGTGTGCATCTTCACGTGAATTCCTCTTCAGTGTATGTTGACTTGTGTGTCAATGAAATCAACACGAGAGAGATTGTAAGGGATGGGTGTATATGTTGACGTGTGTGTCAATGAGATCAACACGAGAGAGATTGTAAGGGATGGGTGTATATGTTGACGTGTGTGTCAATGAAATCAACACGAGAGAGACTGTAAGGGATGGGTGTATATGTTGACGTGTGTGTCAATGAGATCAACACGAGAGAGACTGTAAGGGATGGGTGTATATGTTGACATGTGTGTCAATGAGATCAACACGAGAGAGACTGTAAGGGATGGGTGTATATGTTGACGTGTGTGTCAATGAAATCAACACGAGAGAGATTGTAAGGGATGGGTGTATGTGTTGACGTGTGTGTCAATGAGATCAACACGAGAGAGACTGTAAGGGATGGGTGTATATGTTGACTTGTGTGTCAATGAAATCAACACGAGAGAGATTGTAAGGGATGGGTGTATATGTTGACGTGTGTGTCAATGAGATCAACACGAGAGAGACTGTAAGGGATGGGTGTATATGTTGACGTGTGTGTCAATGAGATCAACGAGAGAGATTGTAAGGGATGGGTGTATATGTTGATCTGTGTGTCAATGAGATCAATTGACGTGTGTGTCAATGAGATCAACGCGAGAGAGAATGTAAGGGATGCATGTATATGTTGACTTGTGTGTAAATGAGATCGACACGAGAGGGACTGTTATGTACAAGTGTTGAGGTACACATATATCATGTTCACGTGAACCCATCACACGTGTAAGGGATGCATGTACGTACATACACCCGATGCACAAGTGTCAAAACGCGTGGTGTCACCCTGGGCAAGTGACTTAGTTCAAATGTGCCTCTTTTCACCCAGCAGGGAATGGGTACCCGATATGTGAGGTGGATGTAAAAACCTTCTTGGGTTAGATACTCCCCGGGGAGTTGAGAATCATAACTAGAATGCGAACGGATCCATTGGTTGGGGATCAAATAAAACCGCATTTGAGCAGATACTAGTACCTGGATACCTGCGGTATAAATGCAAACTATAATGAGAATAAGAATAGTATGTAAGGCAACTGTGTGTCCATATCACGAGATTCCTAGATTCCGGCAGGACGTGAGCATCGAATGTGTGTACAAGTCCAGTTGCTAGTTATTTTATTAATCTCCTCAGCTGATGACCAATTCAACTATTTTTTAATCAGTTTCAAAGCTTCTTTATGAATATCTTTCCAGATGATGAATGCATCTACGAATTTGATTTGACATTAATTGGCTGTTATTACCGCGGCGAGGTCACGGGAGAGTGTGACCTTTCCCAGCTATTTGTAGGGGAGGGTGTTTTAATCAAGGTTTTCACTTTTATGCTATTGATCGTAGTTACAAGGATGGTCGGAGTTGGCTCTTGCATCATATTCACCAGAAAGGTTGCATGTGGTGAAGACAGTACTGCTTATTAATTTGAATGACCCTGTTGACTGAAAACCGACAGTTCAAGGTCTGGCCATCCATTATTGCCAAGATAATGTCTCTCTCCCCATGACTACATCACTCAACAAGATGAATATATGTGCATTAGTCAATCAGTAGTCAATGAATCGATTAGTCACCAGTGAACCAGTGAACCAGCGAACCAGCGAACCAGTGGCAATAAAGAATAACCGATCACCCAAACTGTTGTCCGGATACTCAAGGCAGGTCTTAGTTTGACAGCGAGGTGTACACTTTATTTGCAAACAGAATCTGACACCGATGTACCCCTGTTTTTATCAGGTGAATAGTTGACTTGTCTTTGCCTGTGTTTGTGACGGGTGCCACCGGTGGGGCTGTATACGCTCACCTTTTCACAATCACCTCGTATCCTCACTATTTGATGGTGTTTAATAGACACATGTTCGTGGTGTGGTCGGAATCGTAAATTGAGTCGGCGTTTGGTACATATTTCTTATGATTAATGAAATGTTTTTTTGTAGCATTTATATCTGTGTACGACATCTTTTCGAGTTCCTTGCTCTCGATATCGACTCATACAATGACGTTTGTTTCACAAAACTCAAATAAAGGCCCTTTAAGACATTTTATTTGGGTTTTTTTAATATAGTGTCAAAATAATAATTTCATGAGGAAATCGATTTTTCACTCGAAATATCCCTTAGTGCAGGGAAGCTAGTCTCAGTCTGCTACAGGAACATTTACGTGAGGGAAGGTTGGGTGACATGGGGTTAAGCGTCGCGTCCAAGGTTATTGCACTTATATTGCGGCGTGCATGCACGTGCGTGCGTGCGTGTGTGCGTGTGCTTACCATATTTCAGCGTCTGTTGGTGTTACTCAGCGTCTGTTGGTGTTACACGATATTTGTCACCTTGAATCTGTATATTAGAAGGTTAAGCGTATTGAGCATAGTGACAATCAATTCTTTAAGGAATATGCATGATCTATTGCCTTCACGAGTTTCTGTGATGTGACAATATATGACGGGCCCTCCGTACAACTTTAACTAACGCCCACGTGTATAACATCATTACAAAACTAAGCCTTCATAAATGTATCGCCCCCACATAGTTTCGACTCTCATCGTGTCTTGTGCATGAGATGTGGCTACATTTACCTCACGGAGACGTTATCGTACGTAGTCACAATGCATCACAATACGTTTTAATATCACATGGAACTGTAGACCAATCTGATGCTGACAGAGGTAAGGTTGCATATCCCTGAGGCTTTATCTGAAGAAGAGGAGCAGCGACGTAACCTAAACCTTAGCGCGTGTTATATTGTCGCTGAATGCAGCGCCAATCCACCAGAAAACAGTGCCGTGCATCCTGCTAGCTGTCATGTCCCTTTACATGACACTCCTCGTGAGCACCTTAGAGGAGAATGCATCTCCAGAAAGCCTCAGCTGTATCCCGGAAGTGCTTTTCTCTCCGGCAAATTACCATGAGGACATAGAGTGGTTCGATGGGACTAAATTGGTTTGAAATTATTGCTAAGAATGTTAATAAGCCACTTGTAACATTGCCTGTTGTTGGAGAAAGCATTTACCACCTTAAAGCCTGGAGGGAATATAAGTAACCTCCTCTCCCTTTTAGGTATTTAAGCTCTGCTCAGTCGAATTATTTCAGGATTATTTGTTTCTGAGTGAGCCTTTAGCAATATTCAGGGGAGACTAGCAATGAGTTGCGAAATGTGATTTGAAACCAGGTCATGTTGTATCCCTACCTGATGTGTGCATATGTGACTCAGTATGGGTTGGAAACAATGTGATCACGATACAGAAATAACCAAGTATGTGAGGTGAGGTGATATGGGGTTTAACGTCGCGTTCAAGATTATTGCACTTATATAGCGACGTGCATGTACGTGTGTGTGTTTGTGTGGCTGCTTGTACTAGTCCGGCCGATGCCGATTTATAGTGCTAGCTCACTGAGATACCATGCCGCAGTTTAACATGAATACCCCACTCAGACACAGTATACTGACTCCGAGCCGACCAGTCCTTGTTTTATCCTCTTAATGCCGAGCGCCAGACAGGGTAACAACAAGTACCATCTTTTAACGTCTTTTGGTATGACGCGGCCGGGGATCGAGCACCGGACCTTCCGCTCTCCGGGCGGACATGTAGATGTGTATATTATATTATTATCTTTAGTTATTGTTTTAAGAAACATTATTACGATGCAGAAATAATGAGGCATGTAGATGTATATATTTTATAATTAACTTATATTGACAAAGGTTTCTTATTGAGGACAGTATACCAATAATTGGCACTTGGCGTTATACATATATACTGAACAAAAAGTTAGGGATCTTGAATACTTTGGGGGATATTTTTGGGTCGTGAACACAACTCTTTATCCAAGACTCTTTGTTCCGCATGTATGTTCTATAACGCGTTGGAAGTCAACACGTTACAATTCAAAACGTCAACACCAGAGAAAACACCAGAGCTACCGAAACACATCTATTCCGATGACTCCAATGGACGTAAACGACAAAACGTGTTTACAATTACAAGGATATAGTCCTTTCATCACGAGATATTAATGTTTTACCAATTCGTTTATCAGTCTGATATCTCAAGGTAGGCTGTCACGGTGCTGTGCTATTGAGGCAATAGCGTCATAAAACAAAAATGAAGTAATAAGTTCACAGTTTTATTACTATCAGCTAACTTAATTTATTGTAAGACGACAATATAAAGGATAAAAAATAAAACAATTTACACTAACAATGATCACTGAGTAATGAAATCAGTGCAAATGTACAAACTGATTAGCTAAGCAACTGTGTAACGGTAAAATAAAGAGTAGCTAAATCAACTATTTGACAAGATGATTGGCAAGATGCATAGACAGTGATGAGTGAATAACCTCGGCTGGGTTACATAACGGTAAATAAACAGAGGGCCCTTCCCTAAAAATAAAAGTCTCTTCGGACAATAAAATAGACGAAAATCGCTCGGTCACTTTGACTTAGCAAGGCATTTCTAAACTTCCCCAAAATACAAAGTACTTGACCTAAGGAGTATCTGGACTCACCATCATTAAGAAAGGTACTTGACCAAAAGATCGTAACTTGACTCCAACTCGTATATAGGTTCTTAACCTAAACTTGACAATCGCTGGAAAGTTGGTTATGGAAACAAATGGGTACGAAATATAAAAGCCGAGCCAATAGGTTTCAGCTCAATAACACCAGAGTGTGTCAGTACCAGAGGGAATACCCTGTAACCACTTACTGACAAAGCCTAGCGATGCCTGACGATGAAGACACATAATTTCACCAAGTGTTTTACACGCGGACTTCGGAGAAAGCAACCTCTCTTCTTTTTAAAGTAATTGGGTAGGCTGACGTCCACACCTATGTAAAATTCTGTTTCTACAGTAATTACAATCACGTCGACCAATGTCTCTGGGTAGATGCACGCTTTGTTAAGCTTTACATCATTATTGCAAAAGAGACACGTGTACAGTGGTGGACACCGTGCCCGTAGTGCCCGTCTTGTTATCATGACTTCCCAATTACAGTACATATAGGAGAGCATTGTGGAATCAGTGAATGACCATACGATATCAATGCATTTCAACATATAATGAAACAGGCAGTTTTAGGATTACAATAAAACGGCAAAATAATGGACTATCAAGTGTCAGCAGCAATAACTAACAGGCCTTATAGAAAATGTAAATGAACTCACGAATGTTCAAAATTGTCGCGAATGTCGTGAAACTGATCTGCGATCTTGAATCCGAAACCGTGATGGAAACTGGCAGGAACTCGGAATTTCCAAATAGTATCTGCCCTGAAGTGCCCAAAGCTACCTTTCGCTCCAAGGACAATACGAGGAAGTCAACTTTGGACAACTTATGCGTTCCTGAATACATGCGGGGCTAGATAGATAGCTACAGTGTCATTACTGACATGTCATATCTATCTCTCCTCTAAGATCTCAGTCAAATGGTCAAAAGCTGATGATACAGATGTTAAATTGTACAGCAGCGAATTTGATAAGCTCCTGAACTTCACAATGGACAATACGAACTCATGTGTAACAAACAGTCTCCTCTCGGCCTCGGTAACAACAATCCCTAATGGTGTTAATCGACATTACCTACGACCTTACTGGAAGTCGGATCAACTGGATGTCTATCATTATGATATGAGATGTCACCCCAGAGAGTGGAAACGCGCAGGTAGACCACGTGATGAGCAGTCAATACTTTATAAAAACTACAAACTGCTAAAAAAAGTTTTGCAGGAATAAACGTCAAGCCGAATGTAGACTTGCAGAAGAGCTATACAGAGATGTTGAACAGAGTTGTGATGTAGATGTGGGCTACTTTTACAGGAGTGTCCAAAGTATCAGAAGGAAACAGTCAACAATAAACACTTTGAAGTACAACGGCAAAGTAGCAGACGATCCTAGCAGTATTGTTAACACCTTGAGAGACTATTTCAGGGATTTAGCATCTCCTGACTATTCAAACAGAAATAATAAATTCAATGTATCTGACGACGAGATACAAGTATTGAACAGAGTCCCTTGGACAAGATAACACTATCCGGAAAGATTCAATTACACCAGACGAGATTAGCTGTGTGGTAAAGACACAAAAATATCGGAAGGCCTCTGGTCCTGATGGAGTGACTTATGAACATATAAGGCATGCTTGAGATAGATTACTACATCATATTGTGATTCACTTTAACCTAATTATAAAACACGAGTATTCTTCGTTATCTTACAGAACTGGGTTCACGATTGCAATTTATAAACAAAGTGGAAAAGACAAATGTGACCCCCAAAATTACCCTGGTATCAGCATCACATCAGCTATCGGAAAACTGCTAGAGAAAGCAACCCTGGAGCGAATACAGAGATGGATCAACTGTAACATTATATTCCCCGATGACTTACAGTTTGGATTTCGGAAGAGTAGTGGGGCTCAGTTTGCAGCACTAACTCTGCAAGAATGTGTTGCATATTTCAAACAATGCCAATCAGTACTCTACTGCACATTTCTCAATAACGAAAAGGCGTTTGATAAGATTTGGCACAATGGACTGCAGAAAAAACTATTCACACTTTGAATAAATGGAAAGTGTTGGCGATTTATCACACATTCTTATAGCACAGCAAGATCTTTTATTACATTTCAAGGTCAGCAATTAGACTATTTTGCAATACGTAGAGGTGTTGGACAAGGAAGAGTCCTATCAGCATGGCTTTTTCTGGTTTACGTTGATGAACTTATTAAAGAACTGAAACGTACAGGCACTGGCATCCAAATAGCAAACATGACCATTCCGACGTTACTACTGGCAGATGATACTACCTTACTTAGCACTACACTTAAAGGCATGCAGGACCTCATAGACACTGTAGACGCGTATGCTCTGAAATGGAGACTTACCTACAACCCGTCCAAAAGCTGTGTCATTGCTTTCAACACGAGCGTTAAACTGCTATTGTCATTTAACCTCACCATAGGCGGAGAAACAATTAATAGAGTGGATCAGACGAGATATGCAGGAGTTATCTTGTTAACGACGAATTGAATCAGTATGTCACAAAGCATTGAAAACTCTAAACTCTCTATATACATCCGGATTAAATGTCCATGGGTTTAATCCTATCATAAGTGCAAAGATATGACGAACTGTTATCTTGCCAAATGCTCGCTACTCATGTGAGTTGTTCACCAACATATGTGATACTTTATTCACAAAACTGGAAACCACACAGAGAAGTGTGCCCGACGTGCACAAGGATTCCCATTCAGATCAGCATGCGAGCCCACCATAACAGCAGTTATTCTTTGGTCTAGACTATGTAGACAGAATAATTCCTTCATATCGAAGAAACTTTTCTTATGGCTTTTAGCAACTGTATAGCAGGTTTCAATATTAACTTCAGATTTATACAAGAGACAGTTTTACTGTTTAGAAAATATAATATAAAAGAAATACTGCTTGCTTATCTTAAATGTGGCACGTTTATGGACAGTGATGGTGCTCTGTGGTCAAGAAGATTCTTAATCAATATGAACAGGCATTAAACTCCAGCGTGCCTCACAAAAAAAACAAGACTACAAACCTTTTGTGAAATTCACCCGACAGTGCGTATGTATCATTTGTGGAAAATAGCATACGTTCATCCAACACACAAACTCTACATATCATCCATGATATATCTGGCATCAGTAAAGCCTGGTTATGTCACTTTTACACTATGTCACAAAACTGTACAAAACATGTTATCATTGACTGTGAAGGACTCTTACAACAGAGAAATCAGATGTGCGATAAACTTTCTTCACTGCTGCATATAAACGATTTTATTAACTTTTGTGACCAGGATGACACTGCAATGTTGAACTGTTTGCTTGGAGGAGATCACAACACCTTATGTCGTGTTGATTTTAGCACTTGGATACGATTTGTGTTGGTTGTCTCAAAGTTTGTACATATCTGCAGGCTACACATAAAAAAACATCGTATAACCGTTACTGTTCACTAGCACCTACCTAGAAGGGCATTGCATGTATATTTTGTTATCTGCGTTTGGCTAATTACAGGTCATCTATGATTTGACCTAACTTACTTTCATATGTACTCTTCAATTATTTCAGGAAATAAAGAATGTCTGTCTATCATGAAACACGCAGTTTTAGGATTACAATAAAACGGCAAAAGAATAGACTATCAAGTGTCAGCAGCAATAACTTACATGCCTTATAGAAAATGTAAATGTACTCACGAATGTTCAGAATTGTGTCGAATGTCGCGAAACAGATCTCCGTTCTTGAATCCGAAACTCGTGATGGAAGCTGGCGGGAACTCGGAATTTTCAAACAGGTTTCCAGTGTGCACTTGGCACATTAGATAAGACGCAAGTAAAGTCACAAGATGGTCACGGATCACCCTCTTGTCGATATGTTTAAGGTACAACCAACCTTCTACAAACAGTATTCATTAGCTTGTACTTCTGTTTTGCGCGGGACCTCCCAAGCTAGGACAGTATTGTATCCGCACAGCAATTAGTTTACCTTGATGAGTCGTACACTTCCTTACAGGAAAATATCAGTACGAAATATTACCTGGCTTGTACAATGTTGTATTATAAACGTGTAAATTAGATTCAGAGGATTCAGAGGAAGATCATGTGCAACATTGGTATGTGCTACATGTATCATTCAATCCGATGTCGACCTCTGATGCAGAATGAGATCATGGCAACACATCCGTGTGTGTAAGTGTGTACTTGTGCTGCTGTATGTTAAAGCCTTATGGACAAAGGGAGGTGATCCCCTTAGGCGTGCCAGGACTTTATCATCATGGGGTCGAATCCATGTTCGTCATAATAATGTTGCTAGGTTGCCAGCAGCATATCCGTGATAGTAGGTTTACTCCAAGTGCTAAACGTCTATGCCTGCCTTACACCAACATTAATTCAACACGCAGTGAGGCAACTGACAAACTGCGGCAGTAATCCCAACCCACTCACTCTCCGTTCTATCTATCTTAACAAGGGTATATATGCCGTCCCATAAAGTCTTATAGACAAGGGAATCACGAACATCTGAATGAATTCATGGCACATGCATAGATGATTTCAAAATATATGTATCATCGATTCTAGAAAAGCATACTCTGCTGGAAATACAGCCCTCCCCGGGTATAATGGCACCATTCGTCCAGCGGGTGGTACTATAAGCAGGCACAACATAACCAGGGATGGCTGTAGCGCCTGATTATTACTCGTCCTGTGTACAATGCCATGGCACGTGTTAGGTATATTTCTGCGGGGCCATCTTTCTATACATCCATTTGATTCTATCGTCTATCGTCAACAAATGCAATTACCCACGCTGAGACATGTGAGCAGTTTAGACAGACGTAGTGAAATTCAACCATCAAATCCATACCGTGTTACATTCATGTAGTTTAAATTTAGCTTCCTAATACTTTCACATTTAATCAAAACTGTTTTAATCGTAACAATTAGACGTTGAAAATATTCGCGTTGAAATTACAGGAACATCAACTATCGATGGATGGAGTATTATATAATTTTCACACTCTGTTAATCTGATACTTATCCTTATTTTCGGAGTGTTTTCTATTTCTATTTTCTATTTTGGCTCTGATACATTCGATATGTACTCAAAAAAGAGTGAGTGACTATTGTTTACACCTTTTTACCAATATTCCAGCAATTTCATGGCGGGGGATACCAGAAATAAGATTCACACATTGTACCCATGTCGGGAATTGAACCTGGGTCTTCGGCGTGACGAGCGAACGCTTTAACCACTAGGCTACCCGACCGCCCCTGCACTGCTCAGATGAATAACTGCTTTCTTGATTATCATACATTACTTTGATGTGTCCAAAGAGGTCTCACCGTAATCACTTTCTCAGATTATATGCTCAATCGGCATGTACTTGAAGCATCTAACAGGTGACTTGGTTACCTGATCAGATTGGTCAGTCAACTGCACGATCACCTTGACCTTGGTCAAAATGGACGTCCGACTGTTCAAACGGCTAATGTCTTTAGCCATATGAACTGCCGGCTTTTAAGGGGCCCTGCACGTTTGGTAAAGTTGGTAAACCACAATGGCCAAGTACATTTTCGACAGTTGAATTCATTTGGTTAATCTCTTGTGTCAGGTGATCAGTTCAGTTGGGGCTGAAGGCTCGCTGTTCGAATCTCAGGAAGGATCCTCATGACCTTAAAGTAACCATATTCCGGAATAATTCACTGATGTATGTAATAGTTGAGCTAAAACTGGAACGTGTATGTGTAGTACAAACTGGGATCCCCCAAAAGGATTTTATTCAAGAGAAGAGGCAAATAGTGCCAACTTTACCACCTCACTGTCTCGCATAGACAAAAACAAAGGTACTAATCCTGTATTCGACACCACCGTCTCGACCTTATTAACGTCTCCCGTAGCCAACAGCAGCACACGTACCACTATATGCATGTTATCACAACGCAAATAACATTTCTGTAATAAGCAATAAAAATAGAACTATTCGTCATGTCAGTTTCACGTCCTATGGAGTTTAAGGCAACAGAGAATTCAAAACATACAGGTTAAATTAGTGATAGATATAGTCAGAATGTGTCGCCACGTCCGAGGTCGAGACAATGGTTTTCGACTGTATGCCGTAGTACATAAAGATAAAATCTTGTAAATTTATGTTCATTGACACGTAAGTATCTCGATTTCTTGACCGCGCTGAAGAATTTGGTTGTACTTATCGTCTTTGTATAACATTTTTGTTTCTTTGTTCTTGTCCTCGAACCTGGACACAAGAAGCATTTAGTCGCCTCGTACGACCTTTTCCGTTACTAGCGACCTATTGTAACCAGTAATATCTACGTTAGTGTTTCTTCATTCAGAAACAACAGTGAGTGAGTAGGATTTTACGCCATTTTTATCAATATTCCAACGATGTTACCACTTTAACTGCTCAGAAACAGTATTGTGTTATTGATCGCGTCGCGATTCTTGCTCAGAGGTTGTTTGATCAAAGTTACAACGTTCAAGTAAAGCTTCCAAAAGGTTTTATGGTAGACATGTGGAGGACATTTCCAAATTTGACGCATCAGTGACAAAAATGATGTGAAGTGCTATTCCCTTTTTTGACTTGTGTCATATGATTTTGACTTTCTTTTGCATGTGTTTGTGACGGGTACCACCGTCGGGACAGGGCACGCTCACCTTTTTGCGAACACCTGTCATCATCACTATTTGATAGTGATTCACAAACACATGCATATGAGTGAGTGAGTGAGTATGGTTTTACGCCGCTTTTAGCAATATTCCAGCAATATCACGGCGGGGGACACCAGAAATGGGCTTCACACATTGTACCCATGTCGGGATTCGAACCCTGGTCTTCGGCGTGACAGGTGAACGCCTTACCCACAAGGCTACCCGACCGCCCCACCTGCATATAATACAGTCGGAATCGTACAATCGACTCCGCTTTATACAGACATTTTTATTGGACATGGAAAGGGTTTTGTCGCTTTATTTACATTTGATGCCTGTCGTATTATCAATGCCATTACACCTACATGTATTAGTGAAATGCGTGAAAAGAAAGTGTCCTGTATTGCCAGTACATTGCAACGTGTTATCGATGATCTTTGAATAACACACACTATCACAATGACACACCAAACTCGATTGCGAACTACAGGTTTGAAGGTTCAAAACCATCTTGCGTACAGCAAAGTATCTGGTTTTTATACAAGTTACAAACATTCAAACCATGTCGAATTTTCCGGCAACACATTCATCATAAGTCTCTTTATTCTATAGTTCTGGTAACTGAATTCGATAATACCCTCGACAAAATTAAGCCTTGCTATTTAGTCTTGACATTTGCTTCCCAATACAGACTTTTTGACGGCCAACAGCCACGATTTATCATCTTTCGAATCTCTTTCCAGACTGATATCCCCGGATACCCCCGACGCCTACATGGTCCATCAGTCATGTCAAGCATTTGATATATTACCAATATATATTAAAGGTGATGAATGCTTATTGGTGGGGGTACGGTGCTTCATTTAAGCGACGAAACCCTTTCCATATTCATAAAAATCTCTGCATAAAGCAGAGTCGATTGTACAATTCCGACCATACCATGACCGTGCGTCCATGAATCGCAATTAAATAGTAATGATACAGGTGTTGGCGAAAAGGTGAGCGTATTCTGCCCCACCGGTGGCACCCATCACAAACACATGCAGAAGCAAGTCAATTATTCACCTGAAAAAAAACAAGGGAACTCATGGTACAAGTCAAAATAGGGACTTTCATCGGCCATCATTTTGGTCACTGTTGCGTTAAATTTTAAAATATCCGCCACATTTGTAACATAAAACTTTTTGAAAGCTTTACTGATGCTGTGTTGTAACCTGAGTCAAACAACTTCTCAACAAGAGGTGTATGACGCTCTTTGAAATCTTGGTAGAAAGAGCATGCTCGATAGTATCTCAAAAGTTTGATCGACATAAAGGGATAGTTGAATACCAGAACGTTGGAGTCATTCCTCTTGTTATACAGTCTTGTGGAAAGTGTCTGTCTCTCTTAATCTATGCTTAGATTTAAATATGAAACAGACAAGGCGGTCTCACTGGTATCCTATATTTCTTGTTCAGGTTCTTGGGTAGATGAGCAAGGTAATTGGCTATTAGATGGTTATTGCAGGATATCGGATCATCGATATACCTTTAGGTTATATAATAATGATTAATGCACAGATCTAGATATGAAACGGTCTCGCTGGTTACCTGTGTTGTTAGTTCAGGTGGGTAAATCAGTGTAAGGCAATTGGCTCTTTGATTCTTATTAATCGATATCAGGTCATCGATATAGGTCATGCTTAAAGTAAACCTTTTTGAACAAGTTACCTTGTTTTGACTTTGCCAATCCCGGCAGAAATTCCGATTTATATGCATAAAGAAACAGATCAGCAAGAAGGGGAACATAATTGGTGCCCATAGGGATGGTTAATTCTTGTTTAAATATCTAAATTACCTCAAACTTGAACATAGATATTATCAGCGAGAAAGTCCAAAATTTCACATATTGTTTTCTAAATAAACTTCAGATGACTTATGCACTCGCTCGTCACGCAAAATACCCGGGTTCGATTCCCCACATAGCTCATTTCTGATTTCATATTGCTAGAATATTGCTAAATGCGGCGTCAAAACCATACTCACTCACTTATTATGAAAGAAAAAGAAGAAGAAGAAAATATAGAACAAATTTATCTCTGTGTTTGATTGCATCATGTGATAAGAATCGCTGACTTTATTTTTTGGTAAGGATGCAGCTGAATCCAGCTGAATCAATCCTTGTTTACTCCTTTGATCTTCTCGTTGAGACATGTGACACTATTGCTGCATTGCTTTAAAGGGGAAGTATGCTTGTTTGTTGTGTAACGGCGTCCCGTAAAATAATCGAGTCGAGACAAGACAATCCAAGGATTGACATCATTAGCATAGATCTACGCTATTGGTATGGATGACATCTAAAGTCAGCGAACCTGATCACCCGATCCCTTTAGTCGCCTCTTACGACAAGCATGGATTTCTGAAGATCACTTCTTACCCGGTTCAAAGTATGCTTGCTGGTGTCACCAGAATATATACTATCACAACAGGATATTACTTGTATGAACATCACTGTATTGTACAATTGGCTTCATTTTTTATAATGTTTAAAGAAATCCAACTGATTAGTCCATAATGACTCAAAGTGTCTTTGAATGAGTGTTGTTGAACGCCAAAAACACCATATTCCACCAATATGACTACGGCGCGTAAATATGATCGAGTCTAGATCAGACAATCAAGAGATTGAGATTATGAGCAACGATCCACGCTAATGGCAGACGATGACACTATCAACCAAGTCACCAACAAATATTTATTGGTGTTGCAGGAATAAATTAAAGAACATTATGTGAAAATAAATGTCAACACGACACAATGATTTTTCACTTTTTATTTGTTTTCATTTTATTCTGTTGCACATTACAATTTCAGTATAGCGCGATTTTATAATTAAGAAGAAAAGACAGTTGTGTGAAACACAATTATTGGCCATCTGTGAAGAAAACCTCTTGAAACCGACATAACTGGATGACCACAGTTAGTAGTCAAATCTTACATGGTCTACACTTCATTAAGGGTCTGGTAGACCGCCCCCACCGGCGTCAGTAACGGCACGTCACCAGGGACGTCAGTGTGTCAGGGTAATTGTGGTATATCCTTGAGACAGTCAAATCTTACATGGTCTACACTTCATTAAGGGTCTGGTAGACCGCCCCCACCGGCGTCAGTAACGGCACGTCACCAGGGACGTCAGTGTGTCAGGGTAATTGTGGTATATCCTTGAGACAGTCAATTCTTACATGGTCTACACTTCATTAAGGGTCTGGTAGACCGCCCCCACCGGCGTCAGTAACGGCACGTCTCCAGGGACGTCAGTGTGTCAGGGTAATTGTGGTATATCCTTGAGACAGTCAAATCTTACATGGTCTACACTTCATTAAGGGTCTGGTAGACCGCCCCCACCGGCGTCAGTAACGGCACGTCTCCAGGGACGTCAGTGTGTCAGGGTAATTGTGGTATATCCTTGAGACAGTCAAATCTTACATGGTCTACACTTCATTAAGGGTCTGGTAGACCGCCCCCACCGGCGTCAGTAACGGAACGTCTCCAGGGACGTCAGTGTGTCAGGGTAATTGTGGTATATCCTTGAGACAGTCAAATCTTACATGGTCTACACTTCATTAAGGGTCTGGTAGACCGCCCCCACCGGCGTCAGTAACGGAACGTCTCCAGGGACGTCAGTGTGTCAGGGTAATTGTGGTATATCCTTGAGACAGTCAAATCTTACATGGTCTACACTTCATTAAGGGTCTGGTAGACCGCCCCAACCGGCGTCAGTAACGGCACGTCTCCAGGGACGTCAGTGTGTCAGGGTAATTGTGGTATATCCTTGAGACAGTCAATTCTTACATGGTCTACACTTCATTAAGGGTCTGGTAGACCGCCCCCACCGGCGTCAGTAACGGCACGTCTCCAGGGACGTCAGTGTGTCAGGGTAATTGTGGTATATCCTTGAGACAGTCAAATCTTACATGGTCTACACTTCATTAAGGGTCTGGTAGACCGCCCCCACCGGCGTCAGTAACGGCACGTCTCCAGGGACGTCAGTGTGTCAGGGTAATTGTGGTATATCCTTGAGACAGTCAAATCTTACATGGTCTACACTTCATTAAGGGTCTGGTAGACCGCCCCCACCGGCGTCAGTAACGGCACGTCTCCAGGGACGTCAGTGTGTCAGGGTAATTGTGGTATATCCTTGAGACAGGTCGGGTCCAGATGACATTTGCTGTTTCAGCAGCTATTGCTATGCGATCTGGATTAATGAGATGTTTTGGTTCATTGTCATTTCGCCAGGAAGCTTCACATGGACAATATGCTTAAGTTTCACGCCTGTTAAAGTATAGATAATCTGCGGTTTATAATAACACTTTGAGGAGGATTATGTTTATTTGTCAGGTGCCAAGATTCAGTCTCGATCAAAGCGTTGTAATTTACGTGATATGTTTGAAAGTGAGACTTTGTCTCTCTGAAATGATAGAAGGATGATGTTTGGTGTGCATCCTGAGTGAGTGAGTTAGTTTTAACGTCTCTTTGAACAGTATTCCAGTTATATCACGGCGTGTCAGGTTAATGTTGGAGGAATCAACGTGCATGGGCATGGTGCTGACAAACCTAGAAATATATTCGGGGCAATCGGGATTCGAACCAACGATCATAGGTTTGTGGCGTGCCAAAGGGATGGTGTTCATGAAGAAATAGCAGTCACTACAAGTAGCCTCTTATGTGAATACGCTTATAAAAATATGTATCCATTAGATATAAAACGTCAACACCGGCTACGATTATCCGACGAAACATAATTCATTGGGCGTTAAAGGCAAAATAGAGGTGCAAATGATATGAATCCCTGAAAATCAGTGATGACAAAACGTTTTCGCGAACATTTTGAAATGTATTGAGTTGTTACCTCTATTCCTACTTTAACTAATTCATTAAAACGTAGCTACACGTTATGCTGTCTGTGTGAATCTTTCAGAAGGCCTTACATGCTATTTGGTACTCATTTGAAAAATAATATGCTTGTATAATGGATTATGTAAAATGTATTGAATATGTTATCATCCAAAATTGGCTTCCACGGGATATTTGCCTTGGGGGAGATCCTGCGATATCTCGTAAGAGACCATTGGGACGTCATTAGTTACCATAATGTCCCAATCAAATGACATGACTAATCGCTCTGCTACTGAATCTGGTTAGATGTACTGTGTACATCGAAGACACTGGTTGTTACTGTATACAACTGAAAAGTTGGGAGAATAATTTTGGATGATAAATAATCCCTCTACCGAGTTTCTTTTGATACCAAGCCTCGAAATTATAGCCTTTTATCAATCCGTGATGATATGAAAAGACACTTTGTCGTGATTCAGCCTTGGCTTGTCAGCACCATACCAATGCTTGTGCGCGTGGTGGTAAACAACTCAGACCTGCATCATTGAGGGGTTTCTTCCCACATAACTAAAATACCATATAAAGCTGCATCAAATCGTTACCAAAACTAGGGTATCACCAACCTATATCTCAGATTGCATCAAGCCTACGTGTACACTTATAGGCAGGATTGTAACTGTGATCCTTGATGGTGAAGATATATGGATGAACAACTTCTTTATCACAATTAGGAGCGACGTTTCGGTGTAAGCTCCAATACCGTTATCAAGCAAGTGAAGTACAGAGTATGGCTGACAAGTATATAGGAAGTGTCTGTACAGTTGAGTAGCTTTAAGATGCAGTTACACTGGAGTGGAGAAGCCTGTTATGTACACAGAAGGGTAAAATATGGCCAATTTGACATATAGATGAGGTGAGGGAAAATAGAGTTTAACGTCGCGTTCAGGATAATTGCTCTTATGTAGCGACATGGGATGATATGGGCAACATGTAGTGGTTTTCACAGTACAGTAGAACACGGATATAACGAACACGGATATAGCGTCCGAGCAATGACGACATTATCCAGTCAATTGTTGACAAATGCGAAGGCACTAGTCGGATGGATTCTGACGATGAGGAAATGCAAGATGGGATTGACTTCGTGGAACGAGCCCCACCCTCCTTTGCCGATGCAAATAAGGCGCTTGAAACACTAAAGCTCTTCTCGAATACGCAAAAAGCAACAGACATGACCTTTTTTGACAGTTTGGCGGATCTGAACGATGCCGTTTTAGGAATGCAGTCAGCGAAACGAGGCCAATGTAAAATCACAGACTACACATCTCGTATGTAAATCGAAAAATGTTTAAATTTGGTACATGTATTTGATAACAATCTTCAGAAAATGTTATGAATTTAATGTTATTAAATGAAATCAATGTTGTAAATTGATATCAGTTGAATGATCACTGCTAATACAAATCAATGCTGCAGCTACGTGTGTATTGTGTTTTGTCTTATCCAAGATGGCGGACGTTTCCGAGCGAAAACGTGTATAACGAACAACGGATATAACGAACTGATTTCTCTGGTCCCTAGTAGTTCGTTATATCCGTGTTCTACTGTATAGTCTCCACGACTAAACACTTGTAACGGTAACGGCTTGATGTGATTATTATCATACATAGTTGTTGAAAAAGCCTATTCTAACAAGGTCTGTCCTTTTCAAACTGCTTTAACTACAAATGTTATTAAATATAAAAAACGCGAAATTTCCTCCTAATAAATATCAGTATCAAGGAATTTAAATTTCAAAATCTTAACATATCTTTAAAACGCTCATCTTCAGCTCAATGAAACATCGCAAGGCTCTTAATCTTCAAGGTAACGTGAGGAGCGTTGAGTCACGTTCTGTAACACAAACATCATACAATAAATATAGATATGATCTCAGATACATTTTTGTTTGAGTGTATTTTTAACTTTTAATACTTCTTGTTAATTTTCCTAGATTTTTCCCTGAGTGTGACTGATAGATTATATGGTGGCTATTATATTGAGTGCTGTGTTGCCATCATGTTGCTCCGCTCGTATTTAATGGTGCCGCGAAATACAACGGTGCGGCGAAGTACCTGTATCTGTTTGCCTTGACAGGATGGAGAGAGGACGCTTGCTACATGGGCAGCGCAACAGCGTCAACTGCGGATCGATAACACGCCGCATTGCGCGTAGTGCTTCCCACTATGAGAGAAATGAGTATTGATTTTGTCCTTGTAGGAACTTGGGTCAAACACGACATCGTATAGCTGGCCAAATCAACACATCACGAAATGTCTGCGACACACACAACTGTTGGAAAATCACCTGTTACAGATTACGCGAAACAAAGAAATTCTGAATACTATCTGGATGTTACAATGAGTATAAACATGTGGCCGTCTAATTATCCTTTATCATGTCTGATAATCTGGTTAGTGTACGTGTGTTGCTGTCTGTATCAATCACCGCAACTAAATAAATAAATGCACGAGCCTTTTTTATTAACGAGCGGTCAGTTTCTTGAATCATGGTAAATCTCGCGGTGTGAATATCAGAACTTAAAAAAATAAATCTCAGACATTTTGGGCCTAGAACGTATGTTTTCGTTGTTATTCTTGCGAATCAAATTTGGCAAAGTGAGGTGAGATGAAAGGGGTTCACTGTCGTTTACATGATTATTGAACTTATGTGGCGACGTGCATGCACGTGTGTGTGTATCTCTGTGTGTGTTTGAGAGTGTGTGTATGTGAGTGTGTGTATGTGTGTGTGCATGAATGAATGAATGAATGTGTCTGTGTGTGTATGTGTGTGTGTTTGTGTGTGTATCTGTGTGTGTCAGTATGTATGTGTGTCTGTGTGTATGGGTATGTGTGTATGTGTGCATGTGTGTCTGTGTATGTTAGTGTGTATGTGTGTTTCTGTGTGTATGGGTATGTTTGTGTCTTAGTGTGTGTATGTGTGTCTGCATGTGTAAGTCTGTCTGTGTGTGTGTCTGTGTGTATGGTGTGTGTGTGTAAGTCTGTATGTGTGTCTGTGTGTCTCTCTGCGTGTGTGTGTGCATGTGTGTATGTGTGTCAGTATGTATGTGTGTGTCTGTGTGTGTTAGTGTATATGTGTGTGTCTGTGTGTATGGGTATGTGTGGGTCTGTGTGTGTACATGTAAATCTGTGTGTCTGCATGTGTGAGTCTGTCTGTGTGTGTGTGTGTTTGGTGTGTGTGTGGGTCTGCATGTGTACGTCTGCGTGTGTGTCTGTGTGTATATTGTGTGTCTGTGTGTCTTTCTGCGTGTGTATGTGTGTGTGTCTCTGTGGCTGTCTTTGTATGTGTGTGTGAGTGTGCGTGTGCGTGTGCGTGTGCGTGTGTGTGTGTGTGTGTGTGTGTGTGTGTGTGTGTGGCTACCAGTACTAGTCCGGACCGACGCCGACCTGCCAGTTAAGTGAGGTACCATGCCGCAGTTTAACATGAATACCCTACTCAGACAGTTAACTGGCTCCGAGCCGACCAGTTCTTGTTTTATCACATTTATTCCGAGCACCAGTCAGGGTAACAACAAGTACCAAATTTTAACCTCTTTTGGTATGGCACGGCCGGGGCATCGAACAACCGACTTTGCGCTCTTCGGGCAGACGCTCTGCCGACTGCTCAACGGATGCTGTCTAGCGCTGTGAAATAGGATGATGTATGTTCAGTTACTCTTTTGTCAAAATCCAACTGTTTGTAAAGACAATAGGGGTGCTTCCCCGTAACCTTTGCTTGTCGTAAGCGGCGACTAAAAGGATCAGATTGTCAGGCTTGTTGACTTTGTTGATTGCGTGGCATCGCACCCCGACGACTAGGGACGTGGCTCATACTCTCACCCACTGGTTTGCCTGGACCAGACTAGATTATTTACAGACCGTTGTGATAAAACTGTGATATTCTTGTGTAAGGACGTAAAATATATGAGTACGACAAAAATAAAATATAACGACGAGAGCACTTGTGAATCTTTTAGTCTCATTGAAGTTGTCGAGGGGTACAAAATTACATGTACCTCGTGCGTGTGTTAAGAGCCCAATAGGCGTTGATAATGCTGTCAATGTGACGTGTTAAAATTGAAAAAGTGGTGTTACATCATTGAGGAACAAACCATTAAGGACACATATATATACATGTACATACAAATCAAGGCATCAGTAGGGGGACATGGGTCGCGATTCGCAGTGCAGAGTTACGTCCCTTGGGTGCGCCAGAAACCTATGATTGTGAGTTATAATCCCGGTTCGCCCGATTATGTTTCTAGGTTCGTCAGCACCATACCCAGGCTGCGGTGTTTAACAACATTCACTCACTACATTTAGAATCCTTGACACTCATCAGGCAATGTATATTGTATTTACATAAAGGAGAAAGAAGTTGCTTTTTATTGTTCTCTGAACACCATCACCAAGATATATTGGGAGAAACACAATGCCTTGAATCATTCCAAAGCTTAATTATTAATTGGATTCATAAAATAATATGGGCACGCCAGAAACCTATGATCGTGGGTCGGAATGCCGATTCGTCACCGATTATGTTTCTTGATTTCCAGATATGTTCCAGCTCCAATCCCGGTTTCGCGCGTTCCACCAAAGTGGTAAACTTGGGACTTTCCTCCCACATAAGGCCAACACGTGGTGACATAACTTGAGTACTGTTTCAAGCGACCTTAAGTCAAACTGACTCACTCACTCTTATAAAATAATGCACGTGACTTCAATATGTAATGTATAAAGGTTTTATACACCTGCATGTCTTTATTTCAGCTTAAGCTATGTAAACAAGACACGCGGTCATTAAAAGAGCACTTCCTAGATCAGGTAACGTCTTACAGCTATATATAACACGCCAACACCAGAGAGTGCTCAGTCTCGATTTTACGACGAAACAGATTCCATTGGGAGAGAAAAGGCAAACTAGTAGTGAAAATTATATCTTCTGCTCTTCCGGTAGCACCCGCCACTCACACACAATTTGCAAGTAAGTATTTGTTTATCATTAACACAACGTTATGGGTCAAGCCTGTCATTTGGAAAGGAACGAGCATGACTCGAGCTGTTGGTATGACACAGCTGTTGAACTATCATATCTCAGTTTTTGTATTTTTCCTCTGTGGAATACGTGATCCATGGATCTGTAAAAATGTGGCTGAGTACATGATGATGATGTTTTCGTGTATGTTTGGTGAACACTCGCGACAACGCATTCGTGGCTGTGTGACCACCCGACAGTTCTTGCTTCCAGGCCGAACAATAATTTCATTACTGCTTCATGTATGCCAAATATTATTATTAGCATTAAAATGTTATGTTTTACTTATGAACAAAATTGACACTAAACTGCCGGGTAAAATAGCTTACACACAAATTAGATTTAACCAAAGAATTACAGAACGTTACCTTGCTGAAATCAGTCGCGAAACGCTGCAAACTTGAGGCTCAAAACACAACTATGATACCCGTATCAAATACATCACCATCGACTAACCACTTCCTGTTTGTTTCATTTTTAGCCACCATCAAACATTGGTGTAAACTTTCTTTTCCCCGGCAGTGTATTATAAACGGCAATGCTTCCTTAAGGAAACAAATCAGAATAGAAATATTGAATCAGTCTATGACGTCATCATAGAAAGAACGAGATGTAGAAAGCTTAATGACATTTAATCGAAAAGGTGACCGCAAACTCTAGAACTATCTTGTATGAATAGTGTATCTCTTATATCTTTAATTACAGACATACCAAACCTTTTTTGTAATAATATATGTACTGATTTTTCTACATTGCCTATATGCATTTGTAACGAAGTTAATAATTGTTTTTGATTCTTGGGCGATATTAATATGAGCAACTTGTGCTTCTTTATCAATCTAGGCTTTTCTGGAAATAAATATGTTAATGCAATTTAGTTAGGCTAAATATGTCATTGAACTCAGAAAACGTCTGATGTGATCTCAAAAAAAGATAATGTCACAGATTATTAAAGATGAAGGATGAAGATGGGGAGGAAGGGTGCATTCGCCAACTTGTATTATTAACTCCAGATATATTCCTCTCGTGGCTTTATGTATTTGCTGTAACCCTTAAGATTGATTATCCCTGTGGTCCAACACACATGAACAAGACAGTAAAGGTCCGCACTGAG
Source organism: Haliotis rufescens (assembly GCF_023055435.1). Taxonomy (NCBI): domain Eukaryota; kingdom Metazoa; phylum Mollusca; class Gastropoda; order Lepetellida; family Haliotidae; genus Haliotis; species Haliotis rufescens. The sequence continues at coordinate 76,267,600 of NW_025963890.1, read as the reverse complement.
GACAACTGCAAATGTGATTTCATACTTATTCTGTATGCACATATATGTGACATCATCAGAATTGATATAAATGATATTAAATACATTGAAGCGATACATCCCATGACTATTTGTATGTTGCTGTCTTGAGTAAACATGTTGACACAATTATTGGCCTTCCTTCATGACAGGAGCAAAGTGACGAAATCCTTTATTGCAATAACTTTTATCCATTTGTTTGAATTCAAGTACTAATAGGCCTGCAACTTTGGCCCACATGTATGCCATGACCAGATGGTTAACAAGAGCCCAGGGCTGCACACTGACGTACATGTTGAACATATAGGAGCAGATATACCAACGTTGATCAAGGCTTAACTGACAATATACTTTAAGCGACGAAGACAATGTGTATGTTAATTCCACATGACTACTATCGTGTTTCACTTGGGCAATTCAGAAAGATGATCTAAGAATTAATTCTGTCCATAGCGTATGCTCAGCGTTCGCAAATATCACACAGCCGAAGTGAACAGGAGTAGAATTCATTTCTTCGAAGAGAATCCATAAGTCAATTGTTAACATAAAACACATATAAACCATGAAAGCCAATTTATTCATTTAACTTATGCATTACAACAAACATAGTTTCATCCTAGAACGTTTACAGTTTGATTTACCTTTTGATTATTGCTGGTTTTGAAACGGCACGCAGCATTATCACCAAGTTTGCTTTATCAGTGGGGAACGTCAAACATTTGCAACATGAAACTAGCCACGTAAGCCTTTTTTAATTCTACCTTGATGGTGCGTAAATGTAAATTTACGTCTTTTAGAATGATTCCCAAAATTCAGACCATCCTATCTTTCAGATTGGTGGAGGATGCTAAATTATAAATGTCACATATGTGTGTGAGTACACAATTTTACCTGCTTTATGTTTAAGAACGATGGTCAAGGGTGACTCGGGTGACAAGTTTCATGTAAAGAATGCCCATCAGACTTAATCCGCTGTATAATTCAGCTCTGGTTGAACCCAACTGTCGGAGTATTAAATAGAGTATCATTTCTGTCATCAAGACATTGGCAAACAGAGAAACCATAAATATTAATGCCAAGATATCCATTTCAGTAACGAAGATCAAATTATAAGTATGTATTTCTGTGGATTGCATGTTGAAAACATAAGAGTGTCTCTTGAATGGAAGTTCTTATATTTGTGATTTTATCATAATGCAGAACCAGTTGACGAACTTGTTTAATTCAATACACCGACAACACTAAAAGCCCAAATCTAAAACAGACAGAGCTTTCTTTCTTTTCATGTATCAAATATATGTTCCTGTGTTGTACAGAATATGCATTTCACACAAAGAAATGAAACATCATGCCAATGAGGTCTAGTAGTAATATTGCACTCTAACTCAATTTTCATGTTATTTCATGTTCTGAACATGTAACTACCGGCCTCAAATGATGACATAGCTGTACCATACCTGTGACATAACGGTACCATTCATGTAACAGTACCACAAATGTTGAACGTATAGGATCATTATACAAAATATAGGTTTGTGTTTTATAGGAACTATAGTAAAACTAATCTTGATGGAGATATATCGACATCACTGCTATAACACAGATGAGCATACATGTATATACCTTATTTTCTATAACATTTCAATTTCAAGAAAATAGTGACTTTTCCAACGTGTTATTAAAATATCAATATTAATATGTATCTAGTCATATTTGACTGGAAAAAAATGAAAATGTTCATCAACAATGCAAGTACTGTCGTTTACATCATGTTAATATTCTGTTGGGAACACAATGCTATTTTACCTATAAATGGATGACCCGTATTAAAACACTACCATTAAAGTACCACAGAGAGATGGTACGGGAGGCATCACAACTCACGTCACTACAGAGAGTTCTCCTTGCAACAGCCATGTTGTTTTGTCAATCGATAAGTACTTTTTTTCTGCGGGTGCATATTGTCATGCCCATGTTGCTAAACACAGGGTTTAAAGTAATAGCACATATCACTTAGCTGAACAAATCTGTTGTAAACATGCATACTCCCACATTGATATGTTGCGTTCGTGACATCAACAGGTCTCTTCTACTCCATCATTTGTCAGATGACTAAACGTCAGATTGAATGAATATGATGATCCGAATGTAAATGTACTCAAATCCATTACATTGTTGACAGTGGTTGAATTTGGGATGTGGCCTTAGCTGCTTATTTACTGTCTGTAGCTTCATACCCCAGGGCATGTGTAATCCAGTCTGTAATTGCGTGTCTGTAGCGACGCTCTCTGGGCTTATCCTATTTGACAGTTTGGAGCAGGATAATGAAGAATATTATCGGTATCGAGGTTTCAGACACCTCATCATGGCCCGGACCTACATGATGGATTTAGGACAGCCTCGTTTCATGGCTAGATTGTAACTACAGCTTCAGACACAAGCTGTGAGATTCGTGATATTATTGCTCGATATCAAGCGATTTACTCCATGATTTAATCAGAGCACCACAGACAAAGCAACAAATTACTAAAACCATGATACCTATTCTAAAGGTTCCTCGTCTGGTATGCTTTCAAGCATTGGTGACCGCTCTCTAAGAATTGGAGAGCGGTCCCTCTGGAATTTCTTGCTCTTGTTACCATCACTCCCACCATCCTCCTCCGTCGACGTGGTCCCCGACCCCTCCCCGTCAGCTGGTAGGTTGAGGGTGGGGGGTGCTTGGGGTGCGTCTTGTTTCTTGATCATTTTAACAGCGGTTTGACAGGTGCGTTTTACCTCTTGATTCCGTTGGAGGTATTCATCGTAGTAGTCAATGTCCTGTCCTTCACGTCGTTGCCGACGTATTTGCGTGATGATGAGTGTCATCAATGCTGTTGCGTAGAAAACGATTACGATGATGACATACAGGAGTTCATTCAATTGACTGTCTCTGTACGGCTCTTTAATCTGGAGCTGTATCAGCGTCCCGTTCACTACAACAACGGGACTTTTGGCATTGTGGAAGAATATGGTTCCATTAGGTAAACCGTTCCGTATTGACATCACTGTAAACTCAAGAGTGCCACACACAGCGGAATCGGAACGGTAAGCCAGGAAAGAAATCAACACAATATTCAGGTATAGATTATCCCCACACAGCGGCGCACCATGCTCTGTCGGCGGAAGCTATCACTGTCACCATACTACTGTTGAGTTACCGCAGGACGACCTCTCGTCTATGATCGGGACTGTTCTGTGACTATCACAAAACGAGAAGAAATAAAACAAGTTGGAGCATTCGTGACGTCCACAGTCATCACAGCATCGTCTTTGGTTATCAGACGGCAAGAACCACTTCCTGTCTTCAATGTGTGCCCGCGCAGCTGTCAGTGTTAGGAGCTCAGACCGGACGGTGTCCTTCAATTTTATCGCCAACCATATTAGTGCTACGAACAGATTTTCTACTCTCCACCTGTATTTGCTACGCTTTTTGGAGGACAGCGTTGTAAACACACTTTGAGGTCTGGAAATCCAATTAGGACGAAGGAAAATGATGATCGTAGCGGGCGATCACTGCAGTGGGAGCATACGAGCACGGTGATATCGATCGGCCGCTTGTATCGACCCTGGTGGCTACCGAGTGTTCAGAGAACCAGATAATGTCAAATGCACGCGGCTTGTTAACTGTCATCTCCCGAAGGGTTTTGGTAGGTTTTGATAAGTTTCTATGGTGACAATATGTGACAATTATCCCTCATTATTAGGAAACTTATGTTTAGGGTAACCTCTCATCTTCGTACGTGTAGGGGGAGGGGGCGAATCTACCACAGTAGAAATATATTGGTGCGTTGATGACAGCGTTAAACTACACTCACTCACTGCAATATATTGACATGCATACCGACCGCCTCCGTGGTCTAGTGGTAGAGCGTCCGCCCGGAGAGCGGAAGGTCGGGGGTTCGATCCCCGACCGCGTCATACCAAAAGACGTTAAAAGATGGTACTTGTTGTTACCCTGTCTGGCGCTCGGCATTAAGGGGCTAAAACAAGGACTGGTCGGCTCGGAGTCAGTATACTGTGTCTGAGTGGGATATTCATGTTAAACTGCGGCATGGTATCTCAGTGTGCTAGCACTATAAATCGGCATCAGTCCGGACTAGTACAAGCAGCCACACAAACACACACACGTACATGCACGTCGCTATATAAGTGCAATAATCTTGAACGCGACGTTAAACCCCATTTCACCTCACCTCACATGCATACCGCACCTTGTTTATAATACAGCTACATAATCAGGAGAAGTTGTCTAAAGCGCAATAATTCGGTCTGCATAGTTGCGTCCCTTGGACGTACCAGGAAACTAGGACCGTGGGTCCGAATACCAGATTCACCCTAAAAGTTCTTTGTTTGACAGCACGATACCCAAATTTGCTGGTTTCATAAAAGTGGTAAGATTTAGAAAGGATTACCATCATTTCAGAACTTCTTGCTCTCTCATCATTGATATTGCAATTAATATTCTGTACTAAATTATAAGCATTTGCTTCTTATATGCAAATGTTGACAAAATGCAGCTGACAATATGTCATTGCAGCGCATGCTTCGTGCGTTGATGTTTGGTCGAAAAATAGCGATTGCCAATCAATATTAAATATATTCAAATTCAAAATTCAAAATTTATGTTTGCTTACGGTAATAATCAAATATAATATATTAATGCTTATAAATATCTTGACCTTTGGCTGTATCACAATTTAGACTTGAATTTACTGCTAAAGAAATATATAATTTGTGTGTTGAGCACTTCGTACAATAGTAAGTTCAGGAAAGTGTTGGGAATGTCCTAGGATATACTTAACACGTCTTATGAGAACCTACATTGTAGTTACATCCATTTTGTCTTATGAGAACCTAGTTCAACACATTTTGTCTTACTGCTCTGCAATATGGGGAGGCAGAGAATTTAGTTGTATTAAGATTCAAAATAAAGCCTGTCACTTCTTTCTCGGGGTAGGCAACAAGACCAGACAATTTGGCAATCCGCGGAGATGTACGCTGGCTCTCTTGTGTACTAAACAACAGATGGAAACTATCCGCCTAACTCTGCTGTCCCTGATCGTACTGGAAGTAAAACAAAATGTGGGTCTCTGAGATACCGTAAATATTTCATCTGCATATTTTAACGCTGTGGAGGATTAATTAACTTGCATAATGGATTATGGATAGAGGGGTTGTGAATTGAAATAAACTGAGAACGTATAAGAAATTGGAATTGGTTTAAAATGTCGAACAGTACTTTCGTATGATTTTACATGAAAATCAAAGAAATATTTCAGCTAAGCTAAGGTCAGGAAATCTCCCCCCAGAAATTGTTATTTGTAGATATTCTAAACCAGTTACACCCTTACATTTGCATGTTTGTATTATAGAATGCAAAGAGTTCTTTACTTATAAATTGTGACTATTTTTCAAGTTTAGAATGTTGTCGTTAGAAATCGGCCTCAGATTTTAGAGACGCTTATTTACAATTAACACCCAGTGACCAGATCTGGAAAATTAGAACCCCTAGATTCATCGGTTTTAATAATGTATACATGTAAAAGAAAACAAAATGTGCATCTCGTATCTTAATCACGTTCTGTTATAGACGTTTTAACAGTCAGGCTGGTTGGGCACTTCATTAGCTCATGGCCTTTGCCCCTCCACACGCAGCCCAGACAGGGATTTCGGACAATGTGGACACCTAAACACTGCAACCCTCTGCATTATCAAGCTTGTCAGAAGGCTGTGTTTCCGGTAGCTAACCCGAGTAGTCTCCCAATGTCAGTCAACAGATTGGGAGACTCGGGTATTATACCTAAGGCACCGAAAACGATGGAGAGTCGGACAACTTGGTACTTGAATTGCGATGCAAGCGTGACATTTCGAGGTCAGCATAATGCCATGTTTTTTCTGAATCTTGTCAATGACATAGTGTCAAAAGGAACAGAGAATTTATTTATATAAATGATTTCATTGGATTTATAAGAAAAGACAAGCTCAGGTTTGTTGACCTGGATTTGTCTGAGGCTGCATACAGGCCTATTCTGAAGAATTATATAATTGTAATTTTCCCTGACGTACCATGGATGGATCAAAACCACTCGGATTGCAAAGACGGTAATAAAAGGATCGATGTTCTAATGATACCAGACTGGACTTGCACTGTGTTGAAAGTGTGTGATGCTGGTAAGACTATATACGTGGAGTGGGCTGTCTGATCTGACATTTCCTCTTACATAACATCAAGACCAGCTTTCGTGCAATAAGCCTTGGCCTATCTCTGAAACTTGACCAATGTTGTGGCGAGGTGATTATTATTCTTGTCAGTGCTCTCACATTTTAAATTACCCTTGAATATTTCGACTCTACTGTATACAGCCATTGTAATTGCTGTGGAGTAATTTGTATTGTTTTGTAAACCTAGTTAATTTTGTAACACATTGTTGATTGTATACCATTTGTTGTTTGTTGGTTTCACACTAAATTCTTTTACGTTCAGATTTCCGGGACACTGGCCCTGAGCAGTAAACAGAAAGCCTCCTTGTCAGGAGAGCCGACTTTGTTACATCCAAAGGAAGGACTCTGCAGGGGTGTTTCCTCAACACACTGCACATGAACTCGATGTCGTGGTCGTTCAGAGCGACATCTCTTGGACATCCCTATGTTGTCTGACATGATTCTTCGTGTGAGGGTGTTGGCACACTGAATTTATTGTTTCGTCCAATCAAAAATAACCAAAGTATATGAAATGAGGGGTACATCTTAAGTATGTGTGACACAGACCTCATGTGAACTCCAGATCTTCTGTCTACATTTGCATTCTGCCTGACGTTTTTCCTCTATATGGGCATCCTAGAATTTGTCTGCATCCCTAGGTACGTACAGGCCTGACCTTGTCACGTTTCAGAAAAAGAATGTTGCCCAATAGACATATCAATATCATTACAAAAAAACTCGACAAGTTCAAGGTCATCCATGTGTAAAAAATCTTAAAGCATTGAATAACAAACAGAAAAGCAAAGGACTAAAATACCTAGATGGTGTACAGTGTGGAACATGTACTCAACATACTTTGTGGTATTTTGTCCTGAATACTCTTTGTAACATTCAGAACTTAACACCTCATTGTTTGGCAGATATAGATACATCTCTTGGGATCATATTAGTTGTAGATACCTGGATAAGATCACATCTGTCCCAATTCATTGGGTTGAAAGAATTGAGTGTGTCAATATTTTACATCATCGTCACCCCAGTTCAATCTAGCATGGGATTTTTTTCCAAATTTCGTGTAAACAACCAACAAGTATGCATCTTCTGGGAGCAGTGTTCGACCACAGCTTGTCAACATCAATCTGTCGGGTGTTGTTTTGGGTAATCCGTACAAAACCACCATCTGACTTCCACATGTGTTCTTAAGACATGTCAGTTGAAACCTGATTGCAGGTTAATTTACTACAAAATTGACAGCTTTAAACACCTCTGGTATATAATGTTCAAGCTGCAGAATGTGTATTGTACCCTAGCGGGTGTAGTTGATGTGGCAATACAGCACCATGAGAGGCAGCATCTCTTGAAGGGAAGCTTAATGCACTCCCCAAATACCTTCTCCTTCAACTTTGATCATCTTATCATTCACGGAGTACTCCAGGTCCATACATCAGTCATACCCGAATCGGCTCAAAGATAGTTCATGGCGACATGACCAACCAAATTACAGGACAGGCTGACAATCTACCACCAAAACAGTATTGGTGGAAATCTAATGAGGATGTCATGAAACCCATCATAATGTCTCGGGAACGAATGACAGCACTGTGTGTAGGAGTGCTCACCTGAAAATGTACAATCAGCATATGCCCCTCATCCAGGTGTAGCTGCGCCATGAACAACATTGGATGTTCCCTTGGATGTAATTGTGTCAAGCCAGGAAACTCTCAACTGTCAAGTTGTGGGACACGGCAATACATCCATCCACAACTCTCCGCAACCATTCAACGTTGCTTCTCGTCATCTGGGGCGGAGGGGATGCCTCGTGGTTAAAGCGTTCGCTCGTCACGCCGAAGACCCAGGTTTGATTCCCCGAAACAGGTGCAATGTTTGAAGCGAATTTCAATCAGCCGTGATAATGCTGGAATATTGCTTAAGGCGTAAAACCATACTCACTCACTCAATCACTCACTCACTCACTCACTCGCTCACACTTCTCTTCATCTTCATTTGCCGAACGAGAATGAATAGTGTAAGGTTCGAGCCTTGTGCGATTGTTTACATATTGATTTGTGATAGATGAATTGAATTAAAAAACGGAGATTACCCTATGATTTGTGGGATTTACTTTTATCTGACTGGCAATCGAATTAAAATCAGATCTTAGTTCTCGCTACCGCTAAACAAAGCTCTGAGGACATCCCATTAGGGCTCACGTCAGAACGACATTTCATCCGACCAATCAGAGCGTAGCTTACCTAATCATGAAAGTGACAGTCGGAATGTGATTTCTAATCATGCAACCTCGAAAGCTTTCGGGGATTTCCGAACTATAGTTACGGGCTTAACGACTGAATCCATACAATCTAGACCATCTATTTAAATTCCATTCCAGAATTTTCTTTTCTTCAGGTCTCAAATTTTTTATCGAGAATTTGTCAAAATATGTTTTGAAGCGTAGTCGCTAATTTGAAATTAGGGCCGTATTAGTGCTGCACGAGAAAACTGCCTTCTGATCCACCAATGTCGACTTCTTGTCGGTCATTTCATTGGTCGGTCAAAGATCGCGCAAGGTCGGTCTGACGTGACCCGTAATGCTGTGTGCTCAGATCTTTGCGAGAACTAAGATCTGATTTTGATGAGATTGATTCTCATTCGTGATGGATAGTTTCCGAAACTGATATAACACGTGTAGATTTGCAAAATGTGAGTATTAAGAATATTATCAATACAATGTATGGAGAAAAACACAATGAAAGAAGATGAAGTCTTCAAATGTGCTTTAAAATGTCCTTGACAAAGGCGACATATCTTTAACTCTTGGAAGTTTCACTTCGTATTCAGTTGGGGTTTCCACTTTGATACAAATTAGGTTTCCTTGCATTCAGAGTAATTATGTAGACGAAAAGACATTGTTTAAGATCCACAAAAAAACATAGTTTGCATAGCAAAAGAAAGTATACATATAAAAAGTATATTTAACTCCAAAATTACAAACGTTATCAAAAAGTTACTTGGCTGAAAACAGTCGATGAAAAATTGCAAACTTAAGGTCCAAAACAACTATGATAACCGTATCAAATACATCACTACCGAATAAACGTTTCTTGTTTGTTTCATATTTAGGCACCATCAAACAAGTGTAAACTTTGTTTTGCCCATGTTACGTGTCAATTCCCAAATTGAAACAATATGTTAACCCACAAATCTGTGCGTAAAAGAAGTTAATGTAAAACTATCAACCAACAAATTGAATGCAATTAACAATTTTATTACAACAGTAACCAGTTGAACATCTACACAAATTACTGCACAGCAATTACAATGGCAGTGCACAATAAAGTGGTAGTAAGCAATTCAATTCAAGTATATAATATGATGGCAGAGGTCATAATCAAATCCAAAAATACAGTGATGATAGCAAAAGTCAGTGATAATGGTATATTCACCCAAGCTTCCAAGTGGACCTAGGCAGGCAATCTGGGGTGTTCTTCACACGAAAGTTGATCTTGGTGTATCCTCAGATGAAAATGTGTGACAAATGTGTGAGAGATGCGAGAAGTCATGCTCTTGTCCCCTAATGTACAGTCTAACTAGCTACTGGAACTTTCTACACAGTGCCCTCACAATGAAGAATATTACACGCGTCTCTGTTACACTTTATCTCAATCCATGGTATTCCGAGGTTTACACATGAGGCTAGCATCTAAATATAGTTACTTCCTCCAAACTGTTTACATTAAATAGTACTACATTCCTGACAACTAATCACTGCCAAAATACAATGTAATGAGTGTCTTCCGAATCTCTACAGAAACAATGTATTACAGTTCCAACCATCGTTCAACAATAAAATACACTGCCACATAACACCCAGCGGTCTAATCTGTCTAGACGTATCGATGAATCCTTAAGTACTTCGAATCGGCAACATAGTCATCACATTCGACTCACCGATACCACACCGATCATAACATCATCCTCGCTGACACCTTATCCTGTCAAATGGAGGTAAGCCATCTGTGATTTGATTTATCCAGATAGAACCTCACACTGAATATCAGTCAAATCAACGACCGGGTCAGACACTTCAGGTCTTCATGCCAAAGGCTCGTGTTCCATTCTCCACATGGATACAATGTGTGAAGTCCATTTCTGGTGCCCTTCCCAGTTGTCTTCCTAAATTGAATACAGTAAACCCTGTTTATACGGACACTCTGCATGTGTTAAGAAAGGAGTTATAATAATAATTCGTTTCTCCAGATCACATGCTAAGATTACCTGAATCTCATAAAACTCAGATACAAGTTCTCACTACCGCTGAAGACATCCCATTAAAGGTCACGTCAAAACGACCTTTCGCGAACTTTGACCGACCAATGAAATGACGAACAGGAAGTCTGCATTAGCCACTGAGAAAGCTGCTTTCTTGAACTTTGCGGCACTAGTTTCAAACAGGCGACTTCCATTCCGGACTATGTTTTCAAAAGTATTTTGAATCAGTAGTTTTGAGTTAAGCTTTAAAGGTTGCGTGATTAGAAATCAGATAGATAGATCTTCTTTATTTCCTCCATTTCATGAAGAGTACAAGGTATACAGTGAAAAGACAACATCTATTGTATAAGTGTGCACACACACATATGTATATAACATATATGTCAGAAGAGGTTCACATGTATCATATTGATTATTGGTGTTATTAGATGGACAATTACCATACGATATTTACAAATGTACACTTGCTTACAATACATACATTGTTTAGTATAAGCAGCTTCGGATGACTTCATCCCACTTTTTAACTGCACCACTAATATTTATCATGCTGTCTGCCCTTACATTGTAGTCGAATTCATCTTCAAGCTGTTTAGGTAAACCGCAAAGCAGAAAAGTCAGAAAGGTATCGTCTGTCCAGATTTTCACAAATATTTTAACATCAAGCAAATCAATGATTTTATCAAATATGATATATCTTTCTTCTGAAGTCTTTTGACATGACATGAAAACGTGTTTCATTATAGCATTCGCAACTGTTCCGCAAATACATTCCTTTGATTCCATTGGCATTGAACCTAAGCGAACTAGCTGAGGAAGTGAAATATTCTGGTCTATCAAGAGCAAGTTTCCATAACCTATGTTCTCGTCCAGATCGAATTGTTAGATATCTAGACAGATAATCTGCTCAGGAGCGCATTGTTTAGTAATTATTTTTCGTGTAGGGGAATCTTTTCTTTCACCAGTTTTGACCATAATCGTTTATTGATGAAATTTGAACACATTATATAATCATTAACCTCGTCAGACAAATTATATTTGGAGACAAGACGTAGCATGATAAAGATAGGTGATTTCGTTTCCCACTTGTTCTTATTAACTAGTGTGTGCTTTATATCTAAACTGTCCAAGTCGGACGAGAAACATTTGTTTGAGTGATTTCCTTTAAGGATAGTTTTCCCCACACATTACATCCATATAAGCCACAGGGTAATATCACTCGTTGCCAGATGCGCACGGCGGCTTTTGGATTAAGTCCACCAAAGTACAGGCCAGAAACATGGTTTACATTTATCAATTTTCTCAGTTTTTCACATACTAACCTCGTTCTTCTTACAGAAGTTTTAACAGTACTAATGTACACTCCCGCATAGACAACTGCCTTTTGAACAGGTAATTTTATCTTTCCAATGTAAAGATGTTAAGACGACACTGTTTTTTAACTACATCCAAACAGCACTTTTGAACACATTGCATTCTAACTGCCACTTGTTACCATTTTCTGCAACATTTAGGAGCATTTGAAAACCTGTTGTGTCACAGCTGATCAAGGTCGTGTCGTCTGCTAACAGTATTCCTGGGCATCGTTCCCATGGGAAACATAGTCCACAACGGGAATTGATTAGTTCATGAAGTAAATCGTTTATATAAAGAGTAAAGAGCCATGCTGATATGACACGACCCTGACCTATACCCTGTTTAACAGGGAAAACATCAGATCTGAAGCCAGCTGGGCTAACACATGAGTACATAGAACTGTAAGATAGGCGTAGAATTATCCATAATTCATCACTGATACCAAATTTATGTAATTTGTAGAAGAGACCGTCAAGGCACAGTAAACTGGTGAGTTTCTTTCGTTAAAGTATGAAATACTTTCTAGAAGACTGAGAGTCGCCGTTTCAGCACCAGCATTTTTCCTAAATCCAAACTGTAGGGGGTGAGGAAAGGCTACATCGTCGCTTGTCCATTTTTCGATTCTTTTGAGAAGCATTCTTTCGAAAAGCTTACTTAGGACTGAAGTTAGTGTTATGCCCCTGTAGTTAGATGGATCCCTTTTACTTTTTCCTCGTCCCTTATGTACTGGTAAGATTTCGCCAATATAATACATTTTGGGTATATATTCATGTTTAATAATAGCATTGAGTAAAACCATAATTTGCTTTAATAAAGATCTTCCCGCAAACTTAATATGTTCATTTGTGAGCCCATCGGGTCCTGGAGATTTATTGTTTTTTATACTCCTGTAACTGTACTTAATATCTCTGTAATGGTGAATGTTCGCTTCAATGGATGGTTAGCCGTTACATCGTTATCAGCATAAGATGTTTCGTTGTTTACAATATTTGTGACTGAGCATATTACTTCATCAGCAAAAGAGCTGTCAAAATGACTTCCCATGGTTGGGGTTGACAAGTCTCTGAAGTATTTACCTAAGATTCCACAAATACCTTCCGCGTTACTACTTTGATTACATTTATAAAGAAGTTTGTGTACTTGGCCCATAGTTTTGTTAAATCGTTTTGCAGTTTTGAAATATTCATGTACATCTATTTCAGCTGCCTCAGGGCGTTCTTTCAGTCTGCTATCTATGAGCGATTGTTTGAATCTACGATGCTTTCTTCTTAAACTACGCTTTGCTTCTTTATATTTATAAAGGTCTCATCGTTCGTAGCATGTGATCTGCCATTCTCTTGCCAATGTCGTCTTTTACTGCAAATGTAATAACTTCAGATTGTTGTTTATTCCAGTAGGGTTTGAGGTAGGGTTTAAACCTCGTTGAGGGGATACTTACTGCAGTAGATGAATGGAGGGCTTCTGTAATGTACTTATCATACGTTTCAATATATTCATTATGAGATGGGAATTGGGACAAATTACATATGTCTTTACGAAAGTAATTTTCAGTTTCATAACGATACAACATAAGATCAGTATCACACACTTTCTTCCAATAAAGCTTATATCCACCATATGTTTTTTTAGGACAATCATTTGTTATACATAGAAGGATAGGCAGATGGTCTGAGACAGTACATGGTATATCAGTATCAAAGGTATAACCAATAACGTTATTCAGATAATCAACACTCACAAACATATAGTATATCATTGTTCTCACATCTTTACATTGGCTTGAGAACGTATACTTGGTTATAATATCTAATGGTACAACTGAATATAGGGTTCGTTCATTTAGTACCCTTTGAAGACAACGAGATCTCATTCTTTGGACAGTAGATTGTCGTTTATCTGCATTAAAATCTCCAGTAGGAATAGTAAGACCATGTTGTGAGTATATGTCATACAATGCCATCACATAGTCCAGCTGTTCGAAGTATACACTGTATAAGATGTTAATGGAAGGTAATCTCTTTCCTATCACATATAATGTGTTACAACCTATTTGTAGACTTACAGTTTGGCTTTGTGATGTGTTGATATCGGATACCCTACACGAATCGCCTTTACGTATGAAGGTTGCTATACCACCTGACCCACGCTGAGAAGTACTGGTACAGCTGCATTTATATTAAACATCAAAATCATCATGTATAGTGTTCATAAGGGAGGCATTTTGTTCACTTAACCAATGTTCACTCACAAAGAATAGATCTGTGCTGTCTAGTCTGGTACATAACTGATGTGTACTGTGCATATTGCCTCGTATGTTCCAGGTTGCTATTCGAAGCATAACGAGTAGTAGCAATGCACTATGCATAATGTTTATTATTAGTATGGCTTTTCATTCTCGGCTCCTGAGTTGTCATATGTATACCAAGAAGTTTTTGGTACCGATTCTCAGCAGTTTACATTTTCAGGCCAGAACGTTTCATCGGCCAATATTGCCTTTGCACATTGTGTTGGCATATTTACACGTTTTGTGAAAGTTGGATTTCGGCCCTCCCAAAGCTTAAGGAGCTTCATATAACTAATTGTAACACCAAGTTGTGTTGCATAGTCCTTGGTCGCGTCTTGTAAATTTCAAAGGGCATGTCAGCTTTTACATAGGACAGAACAAGCCTCTTTTGTCTATAGCGAGAGGCCCCAGAGAAGGCTGTTTTTCCACTGATCGTTCAGTTGGGCTGTCCTTGATTGGCTTGCATGATTTTCTTCACCGGGGCATTCGCATGTAATAGTAAGGGACGGTTCATTGTTCGTCTGGTTACGAGATATTTCTTGTCGTGAGTGTCTCACATTGTGTGGCTTTTGTCTGTGGTCTCGGATTGTTGAGTTTGTTGATCTCGAAGGGTCACCATCACTAATTGCTGGACAATGAGCTGCCGCTTGGGTTGTCGCTGTATGTTCAAATGTCATCCACAGGTCTTCAGGATCCGCACTTTTTACGGCTTCTGGGTACAATAGCTTACTTCTGGTGCTCATACAATCTACTGTCCCATCTATAGCAGACGTTCGTTTATCAGTTGTTGATATTCTTGTATGCAGAGTTTCTTGGAGCTCTTTAATATCTACTTTCTTATGTTGTAGGTCGTCCTTCAGTGATGACACATCATGCTTAAACTTTTCCTCGTGTGAATGCCTCTCTTGAACATTAGTTTTAAGGAAACCAAGATCTTTTTTCTGTTCTTCTAATGCAGTAATTATGTGAAACATGTCCTCTTCATATTAAGACTGGAAATCGTTCACTTTATCATAGATGACTGTAAAGCGTTCATTCATCTCTTCATGCATACACATTAGTTTTGAGAGGAACCATCCAAGCACATCTTTGTTTTTATATTCCACATGTTCAGTGTTTTCGTCAGATACTTCGTTTCCGTGAGCACGTGATTTCTGTCGACTCATGACTTCCGATTGGATAACATGAGCAGGCACAGACCCAGTAATATAGCTATAGAGCAGGTACACATCTGATGCATATTTCATAAGCACACTTTTAGACTGGCCGGCTCTTTTCAACCTCTTTATAAGGGTGCCATCTGGAAAGTTAGGTTTATCACTCTTTGCAATGTCATACAATGAGAAACGAAAAACATATCCCGCTGACAATGTAACATAACAAAATGAATATTTTCTTTTGTTTGTATTATTACAACGTGTTTGTATCGTTATCTATCGTGTAGCCAGATTTTCGATCACGAACGTTGATACAACTTACTTCCGTTTATCCGACAAAGTCGTTAATCCGACATAATCATGTGCAACCAACCATGTCAGATAAACGGACTTGACTATATTTTTAATTCGGGCAATTTTACAAGGATCAGCAGGATCTCATTGTATATTTAAGCTGTCATGTGCAGTGACGTTGCATCTGCCTTTTAAAGGGCAATGTAGCCTAACCTGGGATAACTGGCTTTGATTAACAAAAAAAGCTTTTTAGGTTGATTATTGATAGAGCCCTTGTGCGTCCAACATTGAGCTAAATAATTATAATCAGTGCCTCAATGAATATTTCAACGTTGAGCGGAGAATAATGTAATTTGCTTCTTGAATTAATCAATTTTTCCACCGTTCGTATAATGTGCTTTCTTTAACCTTCAACTCAGTCAGGAGCAAAATATTTAGAATTTGATTTAACGAGGCAAATAAAAGCATGCATATTTCGCTTTTCTGACCTGTGAAGAAGACAGGCACTTGGGAACATGCAGTGGATCATGTGCTTCAATGTCTGTCGTGTTTAAAGGTCAACAACTCACATATAATGTTAACATCAAAGATTTGATAATTATGTTAAAGCCTGACCCTTCCGTTTGCAGGTTGGTAATTACATTAAATGAAGCATTCCAGACATCCAATGTATTGTATGGACTGAGTGAACACAGGGCCTATACATAACCGAGCCTTGTCCAAACATGGCTCCAGATTCTATCAGGTAGGTTCTTACGTCGTCAAGGAAACTGTACTGTACCAGGACCTGTGAGTGTATGCGACCTCGTCAATACAAATCAGGGGCGGATCCGGGTTGTTTGGGGGGGGGGGGGGGGGGGGGGGGGTAAAAAAAGGATAGGAGGGGGAGTCCACTTGAGCCATTTATTACTGATAACTGCAATTGAGAAGTGCGATCCGGCGTGATCAGAAACTATTTTCTGAAAATATTTCGTTTGACCTCGCGTCAGTGCATCAACTTAAACATTCTCTACACGATTTTATAAAGTCTGTGACTGTTATCCTAATAAATGAAAACCAACCCTTAATTGCCACCTTAACATATGTTAGTTCTATACTCTCAGGGCTTCTGTGATAGCAACTGTCGAAAATGTTTAACTAAATCCATCAACGCTCATCGTCGTACTAAGTGCACAGGTTTACAATAGACCAATCTATAATACGACTGAATCCTTCCACTTTGTTGCAGTGTGTAGTGAGTGCGGTAGAACTCTCGATAACTGAGGCGTTCATGGTATTAATTACTGTAGGGGAAACCATATAGACTACTATAAATAACGATTATTCAAAATGTATAAAGCTTTGTTCGTGGATCTTATCGCATTCGCTTGTCGATATCAATTTGGCTGCATAATCGCCTTCGTTATACGGAGATTTTATGCACGCTTCGGGTACTGTACGTGCGTCATGACTGGCGCCATCTGGTGTCAAGGTCGTTTCATGTGTTATGTTTGTTTGTTGTTTAACACTGCACTCAGCAATATTCCAGCTATATGACGACGGTCTGTAAATAATCGAGTCTGGACCAGACCATCCAGTGATTGACATCATGAGCATCGATCCACACAACTGGGATACGATGACATGCATCAACCAACGAGCCTGACCACCCGATCCCGTTAGTCGCCTCTTACGAGAAGCATATTCGCCTTTTCATGTGTTATTGTTATACTGATCAACAATGTAGAAATACAGTAAGTCTAGGTTTATATTCCCGTGGAGTAATAATGTTTCCCTGAATGACCAAGAGAAGAGACCCATTAATATTTGTTCAAAGCACGAGATATAGTCATGACTGATACCGGTCACTGCTTTATCAGCTGAATGTGGCATTGTGCCAATGGAAACGTTTTACAAAATGAAAAATACAGAAGAGACAAATGAAAAATAAATAATCAGAAATAATTCATTATTATATTGTTTTCACGCGAGCGGCCCTTTAGCATTACAATTAAATGGAAGGTAGATTGCATTTATTTTTTCTTCGTACACCGAGTATTACGAGGGGAAAATATACGTTAAGCAACAAGTAGCACTGAAAGGTAGAAATAAATATATGCAAAAGGGAAAATAATTCCCAAACGAGCACAACGTTCTGAATTTGATAATCCACCGAGTTGTTTCTGTGAGGATGGTGTAACGCCATTGAAACAGTTTTCAGTCTTTTTGATGCAGGGAGCATCCCCTAAGTGATGCGGGTCCTTAACGTTTACCCGTGTGGTGAACCCCACGAGCACTGGTATCGGGCTAACAAATATAGAAACATAATCAGGGCGAATCTAAGATTCGAACCACACTCATTGGTTTCTGGCATGAGGAAGGCAAATCGTTCATTCAAACTGATTCACTAACTGAACTAGGTTCCAGCAAGAAGTGGATACAATACTGCGCGATAAACATTTATGAATGAAGCATACACATGTCAACAACGAAGTTCGACAACCAGTAACGGGCTGCACCTTCAAACCCATTACAGGTCCCGATGTCTATAACTTTTAGTCAAATCTGAAAAGTGAAGCTCATACTGTGGCAGTGTTGTATATATGCATATTTTCTGTATTTTATATATTTGTATACATGGTATACATATAATGTTTTGTAATGAAATGGTGTTTTAACCTTTAATTATGTTGAATTAAATAAACCTGTATGGCTGCTGTATTCTACAGCTCTGTATAACGACTTGTTCTCTGCGTGGAGTTTTCTTTTATTTTAACTTCTACTGGTTGTTGGGTAGAGTAGGTAGCTTGGGTCGGTCCTTTGTTTAGTATAGCTTGCGCCTGATTGGCCTTGTTTCAAATACTAACACCCATCATTTAACCAGCACACCAGCCACTACACCTTGCCATGCGGACAACAAATTTCTGCTCTGTGTAGTATTTTCATCTGAGACCGTCCAAATTGATGCAGGCACCATAAGTCCTGTCACATTGCGTTGGTGAACACAGTTCCGCCCCAGTTTCACCTACAGGGGCGATTGTGTGTTCTGATAATAAATCCTCACGACAATTAACGACCTGTGTTATTCATAAACACCCCCGGTTACAAATGGAGCCCCCAGTGAGGATTTATCAGTGACGTACCACCAACGTTGGATAGAGGACGCACCTCAGATGTGATACTACGGACCTGGTCTACATTGTACAGTACACAGCCAAGACCACATGAACTGTTGTTTGGTGTATAGACTTTGACTTCCTCTGCTGTCACAAGTGATTGACAAATCTGTAAATATTGATTTACGTGAAGGCCTATAGAGTGGAGAAATGCATATGCCGGCTTGTTTTTTGTCATGTTAGGTTAGTTTAGTTTAGTTCAGCTGAGCTCAGCTTTGTTAAGTTTAGTTTAGTTTAGTTTAGTCCAGTCCAGATTAGTTTGGTTTAGTTAAGTTTAGCTTAGCTCAACTCAGTTAAGTTTAGTTTAGCTCAGTTTAGTTTAGTTTAGCTCAGTTTAGTTTAGTTTAGCTAAGTTTATATTTTGCGGGTACCCGTTCAAGGATAACATCAGCGCTCATCCCAATAAACATGCATTAAGTTAATGTTTATATATTTCAACGTGTTGGTGTGAATATGTGATTACCCTTTGTACCTTTGCTTAGATTATTTAATAAATAAATAGGTTGTTTATATATTTTTTAGTTTGAAAGTTGTGTGTGAATCATTGACGTATGTGAATCCTTCCCCACTTGCTTATAGCACCCCTTACCTAAAACAAACTAAAACCTTAAATTGTTAAGGCATTAAATCAATTTAGCTGACAGTTAATTTAACATATTTAACCATTAAACACACTTGGTTACCCCATTGAACCAAGTATTCTTCCAGGTCCTATTTGGTTATACCATTACCAAATACAGTTGTTACTTGTCATATAGGTAAAGTAGGATACATTTGCGTGTACTTGTAAGTTTATGACGAACTAGACGAGCACTTCACTTTGGCACCTACCATTGCATAACCCCCCTCATACTAACCAGATAAACATTTACCATTGACCCATTGCAGCGTAGCGTACCTAAGATACTTAGTCATTGTTGGGGAATAGTACAATTATTAGGTTGCTCATGTTTGTTTGTTTTTTTCTTCGTGTCCGCATTCACGCGTCCGTTACACGTGTACACCGACATCCATGGCCGAAGGACAACGAGTAGTTGTCAGTATTTCTGTTGCATAACGTGCAAAGTCATTTGTGTATAGCCTCCATTTTTCCACGCTATTTTCTTCTGAATCGACATTTCTACCTTTCCCACTCAAGACAATTCGTCTTCGTGGGTTTACCCATCTGCTTATTTTTTTTGTATTTTATTTACTTTGCTACTCGTGGTTCCTGTTCCCTGTGACCATGGAATTTAAGGAGGATGAATTGGAGCCTGTGGCTAATCTGTTCAGGAAACTTGGTATGGAGCCCAAGGACCACTCACCACAGGATCTGAAGGCATGGATCCAAGGAATGGCACAGCAAGCGGGGCCCTTGATAAAGGAAGAGCCAAGTCTACATGGACAGTCAGTGCCACCTCCAGGAGTGGAAGGCAAAGCCCAAGCTGTGGCTTATCACCAGTTCCCAAAGTTACCTCTATTTAGTGGAGATGACACAGGAAAGGATGCTCCTTTCGACCTCTGGACCTATGAAGTTGATTGTTTATTTCAGTCCAAGTGCTATACCTCAGATGTTATAGATCAGGCTGTCCGCAGATCTCTCAAGGGGGAGGCTGCTAGAGTTGCGATGAGACTTGGATCTACAGCTTCTACTAAGGATTTACACTGCAAAAAAAATCCATATATACAAGCTTGTATATCCTTTGGAAAGATGATATTTCCCAAGGATATACAAGATTGGAAAGATGATATATACAAAATATACAAGTTTGTATATATGACATATACAAAATATACAAATTTGTATGTATGGTGCATCCAAATTTGTTTTGTTTGTATATATTGGTAAAGGGAGATAATTATTATGTATTTGTGTATAATTATGATATATGTGCAAATTGAAGTGTTTTAAGTTGAGCACTGTGTTTCTTTGTATATGTTGGTAAAGGAGGATAATTGCTATGTATTGCTCTATAAATGTTTTGTATGTGCAAAATAGTATCAGCAAGTTACAAAAAACTGATTTAGTGGCGGGTAACATTACTGGAAGGTTTAATTAGTACTCCACACTGTTAGCGGGAGTACATACTGTCCTTGCAATGATATTGACGGGTGGGCGGTTGAGGCGTCTGGTACTTTTCCTGGCGCGGTGCTTGGTATGTGAGTAGACTTTATGGTCAAATGCACAGAGGGGATTAGCTGTCGGGGGCGATTGCTTTGGCGGTAACTTCTGTGTTGATAGTGTTTGAGCTTGGATTTGTTTTACGGGGAGGCCGCGATGTGTTTTGTAACATGCTCTCGTGCACATATGCTAACAGAGTGGATTGCACAGAGGATGAAAACTATTTTATCACTACTTAAAAGTGTTGAATTTGGTTTGTTCTGAGCTGTCGGTTTCATTGTAGATATACATTGTTATAATGTGAAATCTCGGCGGAAACGCGGAAAATCGCGTTTTGTAAAACGGTAGTCCTTGGGGAAAATTGTATTATGAGCAACCGGATGCGTAAATAACGTGTGTAATATATTCCCGTATTATATTTTATAATACTTGTTCTTTAAATATTGTTATCAATGCGAGAACGAAGATTACCTTGAAAAAACACAACAGCATGCATATGTTCTAGCAAAAGGAAACTTGATATATATTCATTTGGCTTAATTTATACTTTGGAAAACTTAGTTGGCGCTCTAAAAGCTTGACGCTGTATAATTTGGCACGCGCATGGTTGGGTGCAAACCATATGCACATCAATAATAATAGTAAAAATAATAATAATAATAATAATAATACATCATGATGGCAGTTTCAATGTAAAGATTAAGTATTTTTAAAGATATGGAAAATAAATCTTGATAACTGCTTTAATCTTTGATCTTTGGGAAAATAATAATGGAATTGGTTGAGTGACTAACGTATTCTACTTTAAAAGTGACAGGAACGTGATTTACATAATTAAAATATAGAATAATATACAAATTATAAGAGAGGGTTTGTGATTTATTTTGGGATGAAGTCAGTATTTAACTTGCGCTTTCCGACATTATGCGTATTTCGCACACGGTTAAGAAAAAAAATGCAATTCATTTATTTATAAAAAGTACGAATGCATCAATCCTACATCACAGGACCATGTACATAATTTTTGTTGAATGTTATTTCGTGAATACACAAATTGCATAACACATTCCCTGAGGACAAACCCAAATTGCCCGTCCCTTTGTGACAGGTGTTAATTAGAGAATGTATTGCCACCATATTATGTCCCGGCACTTTTATGACATGTAATGAACCTAGTCAATCCCTGGGTCTGTAACAACAACATGGGTCTAATAAAATCAAAGTAACATAAATGTTACGTCATTCGAATTAAAAAAGAGACTGAAAAAATGTAACATGAATATAATTGCCCTTTTGAGGGTAATATAATTTTGGGAAAATATACGTTTTCTTGTATTTATGGACGACTTCACACAAGCTGAAAAATTAAACATATGTTTATATAGCTATATTTACATACATGGCATTAACATGTAATAATAATATTGATCATGTTTGTTAATTTGTACATTTCGTTGTTATTGGTATCCTGAGTATGTTGTAATAATGCATGTGTTCTGATCTTATTTGACGTAGATTACATGAACTAGTAGAGTGACTTTCTTTCATCAGCGTGGAAGGATTACCCACACATATACCCTTAATCCTTTGTCAAACAGAAAGAAGTCATATAGATATCATATCTAACTGGTACTAAAAGTTCACTATCAATCTCCTCTGATAACAAACTTACATTTAATATCCCCAAGCTACAATACCAAGCATGCTCATGGAGTAATTATGAGAAACCCGAATGATATCCTGTCTACGTGGTCACACCCGGTGATTGTTAAGACATTCAGACAATATGGCAGTCTGTATTCATTTCTTATATCCCAAAAGTCCCCACCAAGCTTCCTTTTATTAACATTGGGATGAGGGGAGATATACATATTGTATCAAATAATACATCAATACATCAAAACAGAACAAAAAAGATAGGTCAACAGTGCGGTTGATGGAAAGGGGTTTCCTAAGAAAAGTTATTTAACTCTTTAATACTTAATACGTGTCTCAAAGTATGTATTAAGTCTTACTACTAGTTATTATATATGTGCAAATCCACCCGAACGTCGGATGTACATGGCCGATTTCAAAATAGCTAAATTAGGCACTGTTCAAATTGTTTCCAATAAACCACTGATTAGAAACTCACTTAACCTTTAGAATAGAATCGTTTCTAAATATATTGTAGTTGGGGCATGTGTAAAAATTAATGCAGTGTACCATTGTGACAGCCACAAGAGCATGCATGATGTGTTATCTGAGATGTATTTTTTAAGCCGATGGAAGTTTAAAGTGACAAAATCTGGTATCATGGCTTAACTGAATATAACATTGTCTAAGTTTAATAATCCTCTTTTTCCGGTGACTATTCCAATTATTAATGGTATCAGGTAGGAATGACTTGCATTCAGTTCTACAACGTATAGCCTGTGAATTGGTTAGATTTCTTTATATGTAATCACTAACAGCAAAGATGTTTTCCATCTTGTAAAAAGGTGTAATGGCTACGTTGGTCTCACTCTACATTTTCACGTGGCTTGTACCTCTTATTGGCCCACAAATAGTCCGTAATCAGTGAGTGGGCGAGGTAAAAATTAACGTCTCATCGGCATTATTTCAGCGTCCGTAATGAATTAATGTGTAGACATTCTAGGATTAATTCTTTTTCTTTGGTACAATTATCCAAAACATGGGAGCAAAATATTGGCAATATATATATGCTTGTTCATGACTTATGTAAAAGGGGTTATTTATCTGAGTGATTGAGTATGGTTCACGGCGGTGGACACCAGAAAGGTATTTAAGACAATTAATCATAGGGCTTACCTCGTTAACTCGCCAATATCATAATCTGACTGAAATATTAATACCAAAGTCATCTTGATCATCAGAACCATCAAAGGCGGCAAAATACAGTAAGCAACTTTTCTCCCACTTTTCAATTCAGATGTAGACAAGTACAACACGTTTAGTAATGATTTAAAAAATTGTACGAGTTTCTTAGTGTCAATAATTAGTAGAACAGACGTAAAACAGACATACGAATGGACACGTTATAGACAACAATCCTATATATTTTAGTAACAATGATTAGTTGGAGTGACCAGTATATATTTGCAAAAAATAGATTTATAAAAGTTCAGCTTAATAAGTACAATACACCCATCAAATAGAGCTGCATGTGTCAGGGACCCAATCTAGATAGCGCCAACATCTAGAACCGCTGCGCCGGAAGTAGGTAACGTTTCTAGCTCTTACGTCGAGTAAAATCAGAAATGATTCGCGTGATACATATATGATGTACATATATGTGAACAGCGTCTCGTTATTAATGCCCTTTAATTGTAGTCATCTTACTATTTGATCGTTTGTGCCACACAAAGCTATAAGTTCCGTAATAAAAATACGGAAAAATGAACAGATTAATCTCATGGACATATATTCAAAAATGGTAGCATAACGAATGAAATAATTTCCGTTCCCATAATACTGTTTAGATGAAACACCGTTAGCAACTTGAATGGGAATAAACAGTGGTAGCTGTCACTAGCCAAAGGATACTAGACTATACAAGAACAGTTTTAGCATCTCACACCGTCCCGACAGGCGCCAACCTCTCAAATATTGCACAACATATATTGATGGCGTAGTATGATATTAATATTACATTGTTTCTTGAATACTGTGCGAAGAATATTTTGTACGATGGCAAGATTCAAAACAAGTATCATTATCTTCTTTGCGAGGAATTTAGAAGTTGGAGTATTGAGGGAGGATAAGATCTGTGGATGAACAACATCACTTCCTTGATAATGGTGTTACAACATACACCTAAGCGTCGCTCCTAACTGTAATAAAGACGTTGTTCATCAATATATCTTATCTCTACTCAGTTTTCATTATCGCTAAAATTAGACAAAACTGTAAAAATGGATGTGTGGTAGCACAGCTAGTCCCTGTAAAATTTTCATTTAAAAAAAATAAATAAAAAATCACAGCGCACAGGGAAATTGAGCGAGGCTCAATTCGAACGGTATTCCCATGTTATGTTATGTTTTTCTGAAAATGTACATGAAGCGGATTGGTCAAGAAGTTTATATGAAGACCACTCCGGAATACAATGATTCAAAAATGCATACATGATATTGTAAATATATCTAGATTTTTAGACAGGATAATGCATAGATAATATTCCAACAGTCAGATTAACCAGATTAAACAGATTCCTCTACGCTGGGCAAACACTGGTCTATGTAGAATCATATCGTTATCTGGGACTACGGGTTGACGAGCATCTAGATATGTGAAACTGTGAAAGAGTTGTATAATTCTGCCAGCCATGCTTTGTCTTATTCTGTTGGGTGTATGTCTTATGATGTTTTTTATGAAACTGTATGAAAGTCTTGTTGAGCCGGTAATGATCTATGGCTCTGGTATATGAGGATAAAACATTAATCTAATCCACAATAGAGCCCGTAATTATTTCTTGGTGTTAGTAACGGTACCTCCAGTATAGCCACTAATGGAGACATGGGTCTCTCCTCCCCGTTTGTTACATTACATGCTAATGTTTTTAGACTACCCCAAGATTTAATAACAGTACTTGTAACGCTTTGATGAAGAAAATGGTTACTATGTAAAAGTTCATTGAGTTGTTAAAGTTGCCTGTAATCTTAATAGTTATGATGTTATGAATATTATTACTGCTCCAATGTCCCGAAAGAAGAAAATTGCCCATATTAAAAACGTTCTCGTAAACAAAGATGAACTGAGCTGGAGAACAGAGCTTTGGAACGATAAACATAACGTTAAGGGCAATACATTAAGAACTTTCATGATCGTAACGTTGTTGCTCCTTATGTTTTAAATACAGGGACCACCGTCGCATTTTAGCTAGTTTTAGATCTGGATCGAAACAGGACGATTTACAACCCCCCAAACCTTTTAGAAAATAGAATTTGCCCGCACTGTTTTAAAATTGTTCATAAAAGTTTGTCGAAAATGAATTTCACTTTATTAAATGTTATGTCCTTTATGATCTTAGAAGTATTTTACTTAGATAATGGTCATCTCTTTTGAAACACGTGACGCATTCATAAAATAACTTCCTCTGTAAGGTTCACACCCAATTGTCAGACATCCCATTTGGCAGGTGACCGAATCATCAGACAGACCAGTCAAGTGTGACCAGTGTATTCGCCTGGTCTAAACTACTAATTACTGTGCTGCTCTCGACTGTGGGCAGAGTAAGCTATTCACCACTCGTTAAGTGATCAGATTAACCAGATTCCTCTTCGCTGGGCAAACACTGGTCTATGTAGAATCATATCGTTATCTGGGACCACGGGTTGACGAGCATCTAGATATGTGAAACTGTGAAAGAGTTGTATAATTCTGCCAGCCATGCTTTGTCTTATTCTGTTGGGTGTATGTCTTATGATGATGTTTTTTATGAAACTGTATGAAAGTCTTGTTGAGCCGGTAATGATCTATGGCTCTGGTATATGAGGATAAAACGTTAATCTAATCCAAAATAGAGCCGGTAAATTATTTCTTGGTGTTAGTAACGGTACCTCCATGTATAGCCACTAATGGAGACATGGGTCTCTCCTCCCCGTTTGTTACATTACATGCTAATGTTTTTAGACTACCCCAAGATTTAATAACAGTACTTGTAACGCTTTGATGAAGAAAATGGTTACTATGTAAAAGTTCATGGAGTACTAAAGTTGTTAAAATTGCCTGTAATCTTAATATTTATGATGTTATGAATATTATTACTGCTCCAATGTCCCGAAAGAAGAAAATTGCCCATATTAAAAACGTTCTCGTAAACAAAGATGAACTGAGCTGGAGAACAGAGCTTTGGAACGATAAACATCAATGTTTAAAACTACTTTCAACTACTTGTTGCTGGCATACGCATTTTATATTGATCAAACTGTTATTAAGATCTGTAAAACATAACGAAATACAAATTATTTCATAACATCATATAGTTGTCATAATGAAAATAGTATTAAAGCATTATTGTCACATGCAATAATTATACTGTTCGGTATCATTAGTAAACTTTGCAACCACATATTATGTGAAACATTCTATAAGAGGTGAGGAAATTGAATGAAGCAGTGGTAAAATCTAACCATATATACAAAATTGTATATTTTGGAAATACCAACTATACAAAATTGTATATTTTGGAAATATCAAATATACAAAATTGTATATTTTGTATATATGGGTATTTTTTCTTGTGTTACTTTCGAAGCTCCAAAGTATTTATGGCACAGTTAGGCGCAGGGAAACCCTCATGGCACAGTTCTATAGTGCAACCCAGACGGAGGATGAAGATGTTGCTAGTTGGGGCTGCCGCCTGGAACACCTCCTGTCACAGATCACTGAGCACCATACAATTCCCATGAAGGAACAGGATGAGATGCTGAGAAACATGTTCTGGAGTGGTCTGAAACCAACAATGAAGGCTATATCTGGACACAAGTTTGACTCACTAGCTAGTTTTGATGAGCTACGAATCTCCTTACGGGAATTAGAGTACGACATGAAGCGGGGACTATCCAAGTCGGAAACAAAGAAGTGCAATGTTTCAGCTAAAATGGCTATCCCAGTTGAACCAGTTTCAAAGAATGACCTTGAGACCCTGACTTCCGCCATAGATCAATTACGAGTGGAAGTGTCTGACATCAGGAAACGACAGGACACAGCCCAGTTATATCAACACCAGACATTCCAAGCAAGGCAAGATATGTCTTTTGGGAGCAACAGAAGAGGGAAGGGCCATGCCCTGGAGTACCCACCTCACCCAGCTCCATCTGGAAACAACGTCCATACAGGAAACACTTATGCAGGAAATGAACAACGGGATGAGTCCACGAGTGCTGCTTACCATTCTGGTAGCTATGGAGACAGAAGGTTTCAAACAAGGAATGAGGATAGAAGAAGTTCATCCAGAGATTACCCAAGCTATGCCAAAGATACCCGCGTCGGCCAAGGAAGGACTAAGTCTACTGGAGCCTATTCCACACTACCATATTGGGATCAGGAGGACTACCAAGAACCGATATGCTATAGATGTGGGTACCCTGGCCACATAGCATCGGGATGTAGAGTCAGACTAGATCACCTTCGTCGACCTTTAAACTGGCAAGGGCCTATGGGAAGGGGTCACCATTAGGCTCATCAAAGAACCCCAGGGACACGCTGCCAGACGGACTTGTTGGACATGCAAATGAAGCATACATCACAGTTGATAATGTTCAGACCCGTGCCTTACTGGATACCGGAGCTACTGTCTCTGTGATATCAGAATCATTTTATGATGAACACTTAAAACACATTTCCTTGGAGCCACTTTGCGACATGTTGGATATTGAATGTGCTGGAGGAGAAAACCTACCTTACAAAGGCTTCATTGAAGTTGGGATTAAGTCTGTTGGAGGTGGAATAGATAATGCAGAACCAGTACCATGCCTTTTCCTAATAGTACCCGTCACCAGATATAATGCACATGTACCGGTACTGTTAGGAACAAATATACTGAATTGTCTAATGGAAAACTGTAAGCACACCCATGGAGTCAAGTACTTGCAAAAGGCAGCCTTACAAACGCCTTGGTACCTTACCTACAGGACCATGACCTTACAGGAACGGGAATTACTACGCAATGACTGGAGGTTAGGTCTGGTTAAGAGTGTGGAGGACAAGAATATATTGATACCGTCTAACAGCACAGCATCAATTAAAGGACAAGTTGCCAAAGGAGTTAGATCACCCAGACTTTGTGCTTTAATGCAGCCTACTCCAAAGTCAAGCATTAGCAAAGACATAGACATTGCTCCAACTGTCATTTCTTACGATGGTCGTCCGGATATTGTAGAAGTTCATCTCTTCAACGTGACCACACGTACTATAGTTGTTCCTCCCCATGCCCTATTGTGTGAGCTGCAACCTGTAAATCTTCAGGACCCACCTTGTGGTACATCTGTAGACTCTGCTTCCATATTGAAGAATATTGAGATGGAGCGGGAAGGACTCTCTACTGATGAAGTTAGTTTGGGACTTGAATTAATTACAAGGTTTCATGACATCTTCTCCAAAGATGATGAGGATCTAGGATGTACTTCCCTTGTTCGCCACAATATAGAACTAGATGATGAACGACCATTCAAGCAAAGACATCGCCGGATACCCCCAGCTATGTTTGATGAAGTCCGGACTCACTTGCATCAACTGTTATCTGCAGGAGTCATCCGAAAGTCGCATAGCCCTTGGGCATCTAATGTGGTATTAGCTCGCAAGAAAGATGGAAAGCTGAGGATGTGCATCGACTTCAGACAGTTGAATAATCACACAATCAAGGATTCTTATGCTCTACCGAGAATTGAGGAGATGCTGGATTGTCTAAGGGGAATGAAATACTTTACAGTCCTGGACATGAAGAGTGGGTACCATCAGGTGGAAATTGAGGAGTGCCACAAAGAACGGACAGCCTTCACAGTAGGACCTTTGGGATTCTATGAGTATAACAGAATGCCCTTTGGACTCTCCAACGCCCCGGCAACCTACCAGCGTCTTATGGAGCAGTGCTTGGATGGATTACATCTCCAAATCTGTCTCATATACTTGGATGATCTGATCATATTTTCTCGTACATACGAAGAACACCTGGAGCGCCTTGAAAGAGTTCTAAAGCGCCTCCGTGACTGTGGATTAAAGCTTGCTCCCAAAAAGTGTAAGTTCTTCAAACGAAAGGTCAAGTATGTGGGCTACATTATCAGCGCTGATGGAATCGAGGCAGACCCAGATAAAGTGGACAAAATACGAAATTGGCCAACACCTACCAATCCAGAAGATATCAGGAAGTTTCTCGGCTTCGCGGGATATTACCGGAAGTTCGTGCAAAATTTCTCTAAGGTTACAAGGCCTTTATCTATTTTGATGCCTAAGACTGCAACAAAGAAGTCCAAGAGACGGCAACATCAGCAGACCGAGTGGGAGTGGAGAGCTGCACAAGAACAGGCCTTCCAGGAAATCAAAGATCGTCTTACCATGCCGCCAGTCCTAGGATATGCCGACTTCCACCAGCCATTTGAATTGCACACAGATGCAAGCACCCAAGGTCTGGGAGCAGTTCTTTATCAACACCAGAACGATCTGCAGCGAGTCATAGCCTATGCCAGCAGAGGATTGAAGCCATCTGAAAGGAATTACTCTGCGCACAAGCTTGAGTTCCTGTGTTTGAAGTGGGCAGTATCAGAGAAATTCCATGACTACCTGTATGGCAATGACTTTGTTGTTATGACGGATAACAACCCATTAACCTAACATCAGCAAGACTTGATGCGACTGGTCATAGGTGGCTCGCATCTCTCTCTAATTACAACTTCTCCATCAAGTACCGGCCTGGGAAAGCTAATACTGATGCAGATACTCTCTCGCGACTTCCGACTCCATCAGATCCCTCACAACTGGACCAGGTCAATGTGGACTCTGTAAAAGCCATCTGCAATGCGCTCACTACACCTAACTACATTGAGAGTCTTTGTGTCTCAGTCGATGATGATGTGGATGATGATGACAATCTGATGATCACTGATGATAAGAGTGAAGCCAATGTTAGAGAATGGAGGAGAGCTCAGGGTAAGGACCAAGCCCTGGCTACTGTCATTGGACACTTAAGGGACAAGACAAGGCGCGACAGAATACCATTTACAGATGATGCCAATCTCACAGCCCTTGTCAAGATATACCAGCAGCTAAGATTGAAGAGAGGAGTTCTTTATCGAATTACTATGAAAGATGGAGAAGAGCAGGACCAGTTGGTTCTTCCAATTCAGTGCCGCATCGCAGCATTACGATCACTCCATGACAATGTTGGACATCCAGGAAGGGAAAGGACTATATCGCTGATACGTGAGAGATTTTACTGGCCTGGTATGACTCGAGATGTTGAAGCACATGTTCAGAACTGTGTATCCTGTCTACGAAGAAAGACTCCATCTGCTGGAAGATCACCATTGGTTAGCATTGTAACATCGCAACCTTTGGAGCTTGTATGCATGGACTTCCTGACCCTGGAACCATCGAAAGGAGGCCAACAACATATTCTCGTGGTGACAGATCATTTTACCCGATATGCTCAGGCTTATCCTACAAAGAACATGACTGCAAGAACAACAGCAGAAGTCTTTTTCAACAACTTTATTGTTCACTACGGAATACCAAAACGCATACACTCAGACCAGGGAGCAAATTTCACGGGGAAGCTCATGCAGGAACTATGTCAGTTGCTCAAGATAGACAAGTCAAAGACCACGCCTTACCATCCGATGGGAAATGGAATGTGTGAGCGCTTCAACCGTACTTTATGCAACATGCTCGGCACACTTGATCCTGACAGCAAAAGGAATTGGAAAGCCCATGTTGGACCACTGGTCCACGCTTATAATTGTACCCGACATGAGTCTACAGAGTTGTCTCCCTTCTTTCTGATGTATGGGCGGCACCCTCGGTTGCCTGTTGATGTAGCATTTGGGTTAGACATGGAGCCAAGCAAGTCCAAGTCCATCAATAAGTACACCAAGGAACTTCGGGAAAGACTCAGTCAAGCTTACGACATTGCTTCCAGTGCGGCTACGAAGTCACGCAGTAAGCAGAAGAAGTACTATGACCAGAAGGCTAGAGCTGCTGTTCTAGCATTAGGCGACCGAGTACTTGTCAAGGTAGTGGCTTTTGATGGTAGACACAAGTTGGCCAACAGATGGGAAACCGATGTGTACATTGTGCTTGCCCAGCCGAATCCATCCATACCAGTGTATACAGTTGGTAAGGAGTGTGGAGAAGGACGGAAGCGGACATTACACAGGAACTTGTTACTTCCAATTGGATCCATCCCACAGACTGAGAACCAAGAGCCACCCATACCTCGGCCAAGGAAAGTACATCCAGCAACTCCAACGCCAACAACAAGACCACGACAGAGGACTTTAGCACCGACTGTGACCATCCCAGTTGACGAGGCTGATGCAGACAGACCAGGATTTGATTGTGAAACAGAAAGTGAGGATGATTATATCGCATATCTCTCCCATGAATCCTCAGAATCTTCAGAGTCAGCTGTTTCTACAGCTGATAGGCCACCTGAAGCAGCAGCAGTAGAAGAGAATCAGAATGATGAGATGACTGCAGTCACTGAGGGAGATCAAGAGGAGGACACAGGGGATGCTCAGGAGGAACTACCCTCTGGTGAATCACTCACTCATCCTGAAGATCCTAACTCTCATTCTGGTGTAAGGTCTACGCCACCTGTCCCCCAACCTCGGCGGTCTAATCGACAGCGGACACAACCACAGTGGATGACAAGTGGAGACTATGTTCTGTCAGCCATTGCACAGCCGGACTGGCTAACGAGAGCCAATTATCTCAACACCCTCCTTGATACAGCAAGTTTTTCTGATCAGTCACATCGAGTATCTGATGCAATCCTGGATATTGTGACTGGTAGGATTAAATGATGAGGACATCATTTCGTAGTGGAGGGAAGTGTGTGGCAGTGTTGTATATATGCATATTTTCTGTATTTTATATATTTGTATACATGGTATACATATAATGTTTTGTAATGAAATGGTGTTTTAACCTTTAATTATGTTGAATTAAATAAACCTGTATGGCTGCTGTATTCTACAGCTCTGTATAACGACTTGTTCTCTGCGTGGAGTTTTCTTTTATTTTAACTTCTACTGGTTGTGGGGTAGAGTAGGTAGCTTGGGTCGGTCCTTTGTTTAGTATAGCTTGCGCCTGATTGGCCTTGTTTCAAATACTAACACCCATCATTTAACCAGCACACCAGCCACTACACCTTGCCATGCGGACAACAAATTTCTGCTCTGTGTACTATTTTCATCTGAGACCGTCCAAATAGGTTAGTAATGTTTCTATACGTATTATAATAATGTACTTGCATCTATTTGTGTAATCAGCTGTAGTGTTACTCAGTCTTAATACATATGTAGGTAGGTCATTACATGTAGTCATATTATTGCAGCCATGTAAATGTTTTAACTAGGTTAGCACTGTATATCTTCACCTTTCCTAAATGTTTCATTTGAGAATGAATGAGCGAGTGGGTATGTATTTATGATGTATGTGTTTGCTTATGACAATGTTATTTATGTATAATGTAAAGCATTCATTGGTATGTTATGTGTAACACATAATTCATGTTTTCTACGGTAACCCGTTTTACCTAAGTAAGTATATTTGTCTTTGTATTTGTATTTAGATGCAGGCACCATAAGTCCTGTCACCTTGCGTTGGTGGACACAGTTCCCGCCCCAGTTTCACCTACAGGGTATGCTTGTGTTTTCTTGTGTATTAATGAAATTAATTAATTGTATTTATCATATTATTACACATGTATAGGGATACAAATGTATATATAGTTATTGTAAGTTATAATACATCCTTCAATGTATTTGTTGAAAGCAAGAGTTCTATCTATTTCTATGATGTCGTCGGTGTGACGATGTGAATGAATATAATGTGATGTGCTCTTATATATCTGTGTTTGTGTATATTAACATACATATATATTTACGTGTATATATATCTTTACATTTAATATGTTTCAGGGCGATTGTGTGTTCTGATAATAAATCCTCACGACAATTAACGACCTGTGTTATTCATAAACACCCCCGGTTACAATACCCCTCTATTACATGTTATTCGGAAATAGGGAACTCCTTGTCGTGATATATTCCTACGAGCGGAAGTATAACAGGGAACTGGAGAAAACGTCCGCCCGCGAAAACGGCCGCTGGTCAATTGGAGAGAACGGCCGCCGCGTTAGAGAAAACATCCTTTGTACGTAGAGAAAACGTCCTTTGTACATAGAGAAAACATCCCTTGTACATAGAGAAAACGTTCCCTTTGAAGATGATGAAGACGTAGTTGAGGTAAATGAATTGATCCATTGTCCATGTGTAAGCATAAATGATGTTTGAATAAATTAAAGATTGATATATCTTAACGTTATACTAATAATTGCTAGACCTATATTAGCTTTAAATCTTATATTACAGGAAACAAAGAAATCCTCAGTTTATTGGCGGTGCATCGTCGGAAGCAAGAATTGCACCTGTCCTGCTACCATTAAAGAACAAGATGAGAAGTTTACACCTGGTAAACACGGCCACAATCACTCCTCAACCCCGGGCGTGTTGATTGATGTTCAGGTTAAAACTCAATTGTTTATTACATTAACCACGTACTTAAATGAACTCACTTTACATTGTATAATGTTAAGGCTAGTTAAGGCCACAATGCTGCAGGAAAGAAAGTTGACAAGCCACGCGACAAAGACCGCCACTCACAAACAAGAAGAAATATTGGCTGCGTGGCGACTCTACAAGAACAATGATATCACAGCTGGTGCACTACTGTCGAAGTGCAAACTTTTATTAAGACAAAGTGCAAAATGTTATTAAGAAAATTGCGAAGTGTTATGATTATGTTGTTATATAATTAATTGTTAAAGACTCAAAGTATTTTTTCATTTTATGACCAGAGGACGTTTTCTCTAAGTTCAAAGGACGTTTCCTCTTACGCGGCGGCCACTTTCGCGGGCGGACGTTTTCTCTATAACCCTAACAGGGTGAACCTGCTGCAAAACTTAATATTTGTTGCTAAATAATTGATAAAATTTCATATTGAACGAACATACCTTTTCTTTTGTTATATTCTTGATTCGAAAATAAATTGCTTTTTTGTTATCATTAAAACAGATTGATCAAGCCAAAGTCAAAATAGTCCGTGACGCA
This sequence comes from Haliotis rufescens, assembly GCF_023055435.1. NCBI lineage: Eukaryota > Metazoa > Mollusca > Gastropoda > Lepetellida > Haliotidae > Haliotis > Haliotis rufescens. The sequence continues at coordinate 76,232,897 of NW_025963890.1, read as the reverse complement.
TTCGGAATAAATTCATGCGCGCCTACACAGAGTGTACCGTCAACAAAGAAATCCATAAATTATTGAACAAATTAATTATTGTTGCTTATTCAATTCTCGAAATAAAGGAAGATATTCTTTTTTTGAATTTACACTTCATCTGCAAAAATATGTTCATAAAACCGATTGATAGGGTCATTGCTGAAATTGTCCTGTTGCGTATGTAAAGTACGTACAGGAACTTTACCTCTTGAAATAGAGACCGGGAGATGTTCACGACCGACTGTCCCCTTGGAAGAAAGGATCTGTAAAATGTGTGACTCTTAAGCAATCGAAGATGAAATCCACTTTTTAACTGAATGTAACTTTTATTCTGATTTAAGATATGATTTATGGAATTATATTGCCTCCTTCCCGACCTTTTCCCTACTGCAACAGACCTGCTATTTAATGAATACTCCATGTATAAGTAAATCCCTAGCCACCCTTGTCTACAGAATGTACAGGCGCCGTAAACTTTATATAAACTGTTAGCTTTTATTTAATTTTTATCCCATTCATAATGTTATGCATTGTCTAATATATGTACGTAGGTGTGTGTGTGGGTGTGTTTATGTACGTTAGTATACAGTGCCACTCATTTATATTATTTGTTGTATTTAATGTATGTTCATATTGTATTCAGTACGACTCTTGTATGGTTGTATGTGTGTATGTATATATGGATTGATGTGTGTATGGATGGATATAGGTATGGTTGTATGTGTGTATGTATTTATGGATTGATGTGTGTATGGATGGATATAGGTATGGTTGTATGTGTGTATGTATTTATGGACTGATGTGTGAATGGATGGATATAGGTATGGTTGTATGTGTGTATGTATATATGGATCGATATGTGTATGGATGGATATAGGTATGGATGTATGGTTGTATGTGTGTTAGTATATTTAGATTGAGGTGTGTTTGAACGGATATAGGTATGGATGTATGGTTGTATGTGTGTTAGTATATTTGGATTGAGGTGTGTTTGAACGGACATAGGTATGGATGGACCTGTGTATGTATAATACGGATTGATTTATGTTTGATGGATATAGGTATGTATGTAGGTTGGTATGTTAGTATATATGCTGGTTATACATTGTAGGTTAGTATACACGATTGATGAATTAAGTTATGTGTGTATGTGGACGCATATGTGTATAGATGTATGACATGCATATGTATGAGATTGTTGTGAGTGTTCTGTATGAGATTGCTGTGAGTGTTCTGTATGAGACTGCTGTGAGTGTTTTGTATGAGATTGCTGTGAGTGTTTTGTATGAGATTGCTGAGAGTGTTTTGTATGAGACTGCTGTGAATGTTCTGCATGAGATTGCTGTGAGTATTTTGTATGAGATTGCTGTGAGCGTCCTGTATGCTTACCTGTTTGTATGCTTAGAATATGTTTTGGAGCGGGATTTTAATGCGGATGTGGGTGTGGGTGTATGGGTGTGGGTGTGGGTGTGGGTGTGGGTGTGGGTGTGGTAATATACAAAGTTATAACTAATTTTTCTTTTCTTTTTTCTTTTTCTGTTTTTTTTTCTTTTCTTTTTTTTTCTCTTTTATATTTTAAATGTACCATTATGTAATTAGTGTCTCGTAGGCCAACTGGCCGGGTGCTGTTTTTTTATGAAATATTTATATGTCTATATATTTTGTACTGCAGCATGTGACACTCTAATAAAACAATTTTCTTCTTTCTTCTTCTTCTGCTTCTTCTTCGTATGCGTGTCAAGGCGTTGTATTTGATGAAATGAGCCATGACAGGCATAGAAAAAACGCCCTCTTGTGGCGGAAAGTAGTGTCTAATCCTATTCAGTCAGGACAGCTTTTATTCCTTGTGAATAATCAACACTGATTATTTACAGATTAGAACTGTTCTTTTCTGATTATTTAAATACCAGCTGTCACTTTCGATAACCAAAGTCACTTTTCATAACTTCTGATTAGACGTATCCTTATTTGTAAAACAAAAAGTAGGATCCTTGTACGGATTTTGCAAAATCCGCAGAGACATATTCTTAATCTGCTATCAGTCCTCAGATGTCTCGAGTAAATGTTACAGATGTTGTAAAGAATCGATAACAAATCAAATATATATATATATATATGAAGCGTAGGCGTAGGCGTCTTCTGCATCTGTTAGTACAGTCATGGTGGTTGTAACGGCAGTATTGCTCACTACATCTGTTAATTTGTAATGGTTAGAATCAACGCCGTACGTCAGTAGACCCCCCCCCCCCCCCCCCCCTCTCTCTCTCTCTCTCTCTCTCTCTCCCTATCTCCCTCTCTCTCTGTTTTGTTGAGAATACAAACAAAATATTTTCTCAGGCCCCTGCTTCAGTACATACAAGTTGATTGATTATGATTGTGTACTTATATCTTATTGTATCACATGTATGTACATCATTTATGTATGGAATAATGTATGTAAATATGTACTTATATCACAATGCGTCACTGTTCATATAAAATACATATACTTTTGTGTATGTATATGTATGTATATAAATATATGTATATTTTAATTGAACAATGTTTGAAGGAGAAAGGCATGGAAGTGAGCCATTCTTTCCCGACCCTTTCCCGATAATACGTTTGTGGCAATCAAATATGTTTCAACCAAACGGGATAAGTAGACACATTTGTCTCAGTCTCAACTCAACGAGAATCGACTCCATAAGCAGGGGAGAATACTCCAAATGACAACTCCTTGTTGACGGCCAATGGCGTTACATCAATTTTGCGGTCGCCGGCAAGCGATAACATGTGTCATTCTGTTCAGTCGAGGTGATCTCGGTTGACCGCGAACATGCGAAATTCCCAAGCAACAGTGTTTAATAAAGATGATTATATTTCGATTTGAAGAGACAGAGCCACGATTAGATGCCGCCACATATTGGTGCGCCCTCGCACTGCTAGACAACGTTCCTTTCGCTATCAGTACTGCATCACACAGGTTTCATTGATTTCGTTGCGACAAACACAACCTTCCCTCGATGAGAGAAAAGCATGCCATTGACAAACTGCCTCTTTACAATTTACCGCATGTGCAAATTCAAGGATGATCAGACCTGACATTATTACCAGCTACACGTACCTTGGACTGCGAGTGGCGATCATTAGCATGTACCCACACAGACAATTCGAAATATTTTGATACACGATTAACTATCCTCGCTTATGTTTATGCTGTATTTAACAGCGGAATTGTATTTGTTTCTTTGAAATAAGATAGAAGGTATAAGTTTTAGCTGACTATGAACTAGTAAAAAGCATTTGAAGTAAACGCTCAGAACGTTTTCAGTACTTACAAAAAAGTTACAAAAAAACAATAGTAATTTTTTTCGGAAGAATAATGGGTGGTGATGAACCCAATTGGTTAATAATCCCATTCCAGTTATCTATTAAAAGAATATCTTACTGCACACTATATTTAACAACTTAAAGGTTATGTCGAGGTATTGTTGCTTAGTATAGGTGTCTCAGATCCTACAGTGAACATTGTTTTACCCTCTCGAAAAGAACTGGTCCATTGCTTTAAGGGGATTTTTGTAATTAGATATCTGCCTGTATAAAAACACTTGTCAATCAAATATTACAACTGAACAACCGATTAGGCTTCCAAATGATCAGTGATAATTAACTGCAAGTGACCCTTCACCTATCAAACTGATTGAAACACAAATGCGACCAGAGCGTCGATATTGTTATGTCTGATGGAAAAGTTCAGGACCACGTTCCCTTGTTAAACTTAAGCACTGGTCAGCACTTACCTTGATGAACTACACAACAATATATACTTCCAGCTTACCGCAGTTAAGCACTGGTCAGTACTTACCTTGATGAACTACACAACAGTATAGACTTCCAGCTTACCGTAGTTAAGGACAAATGGAAGACAATTTCACAAATAAACACAGTTCAGGTAGACAGAGTGTATATTGTAACATAACCGTTTCAAAATGAATAACTCACTGGAAACAGAAAGTTGACACATGAAAATACGAAGAACGCAGTCTCCCTAACACTGGCAACACAACTATGATACCCGTATACATCACCAACGAATAACCATGTCATATTTAAGGAAGAGAATTTATAGATGTCAACATCCCTTTTATGACACATAATAAATTCTCTTCCTTATTTGTTTCACTTCTAATGCCTTTCAAAGTTTTCATGTCATATTTGTTTCACTGATAGCCACCATCAAACATGGCTGTATACTTTCTTTTGCCTAGCAGTTAACCACAGAGGTAACGCCATTTTTAACCCGACACTACGCTGCAGAAAGTTATTCAAACAGTGGGAAATCATGTATTATACCATGTTGCACACCTTCTTACAGTTACACTTTGTTACACAACCCTTACATTGATGTTATCTACAGGGTGACGTATACACCTATTGTAGTGAACATAGCAATGTAATGCGATCGGAGGGACTATGTTGGTGTGCAGACTTATTCTCCTGGTTAACCAGCTGTCACCAACACATACCACGTGACCCGTGATTGTTTGTCTCCTAGTTGAGTGAATGGTTATACTAGGATCTATTGCCTGATCAGTGGGTGTGTGTGTGTGTGGCGCTGATATAAACCTCGTAAGACCTCCATAAGCTCAGCGTAATCGGTTTTGAATATGACTAATGCTTGCATGATGCATTACGTGAAGGAACACGCACTGGGGAGGCATATTTCCTTCATTTGGAGTAAATTGTGTTTCATGGGCTGTGCATGTGTAACATCGAGTATATGAATGAAGAAGACTTGGAATCAAATATGACTGTACACAACACAACGGGAACATCACGGAATATGAGTGTCTCGGTGACAGGGAGTCAATCACAGACAACGACAGGGTACACATGCCCTGAGCCAACCACAGCAGTGTATGATTATCAGGGCGCCATGAAGTTCACTGTCGCCGTGGTGTTGGTGTATGGCATCGGGGTTATTGGCGTCCTCGGTATCTACGTGAGACGCCGGCGTAATTATTCGATTGAAAGAGATACTGATATGTTTGTGAAAGGATTACAAGAACATCGGGATCTGCTGGAAAAGAAGCGGCAACTCTCGGCGGTTCACAACCTTATCAACTCCATCCACGGCACAGCTTGGAAATATACTCCATCTTCTACGGCGGCGTCAACGCCGGTGAGAACCCCAGACATTAACCCGTTAACGTTGTCCCTGAAACGCTGCGGTGATGACGCTCGTTCTTTGGGGTCGCCGATCGTTCCGGAAGGTACGCCCTTGCTCTTCACTCACAGGAGACCTGAGTTTGTGAGGTGTATCTCCGCCTTCACCATAGAGAGGCAGGAGTCTATACCGGAAACTGAAGAAGAGGATGAAGAGTCAGTGACCTTCACCCCTGGACAGACACCCAGAAGTTTAAGGTCATTTGGGTCAATATTAAATGATGGAGTTGACGAGGAGAATTTATCAGCGGCTTCAAAGCCAGCTGCCCATGATTCCTCTATTGACATGAAATTCAATTCTGTGAGATATTACAAGGGTAATTCTAGTAGTGAAGTGTCGCCCTTGTCAGAGAGTACAAACATAGACCAACATGAATGTTTTACGCCCGATAGTGACGCACCTGCGTCTGAGGAAGGGGTTGTATCGAAAACGATACCCAGGATCAATACACACGGGAGTATTCCAGCGATACCTTTACAGGAAGTGTGAGAGTTTATGCTGTACATATAATCCATCCAGTGACTTTTGTGCAGGTTTTATATTTTGTCTTGAGTGGTATTGTGTAATCCGCTTTGGCAGCATCAAGTCGTATTTGTTAAAGGAATGTTATTTCATATCAAGAAAATACAGTCTTTAAAGAATTGTACTTTGTTGTAATTCTGTTGATTATCACCTCTAAACGTTACTACCGCAGGTGATGTTGGAGAAAGTACATTGTGTTTGTCTACAAACATCTCTTTCTACGACTAATACAACTACTACTACTTCTACTACTACTACTATTACTGTTGTTGCTGCTACTGATACAACTGCTACTATTAGTATTTCTCCTACTACAACTGCTTCCACGCCGACTGCTACCACCAATACCACCACTGCTACTACAACTACTACTACTCATACAAATAGTCCTACCACTACTGCTACTACTACTTCTACTACCGCTACTACTACTTCTTCTACCGCTACTACTACTAATACTCCTACCACTACTGCTACTACTACTACGGCTACTACTACGACTACTACTTCTACTACTACTACTACATCACTACAACCACTACTACAACTACTACGACTACTACATGTACTGCTACCATTACCTCTACCATTACTACCACCTGGTCCTGTGCACAGCACACAGATTACAGGTTAGTTAAGCAACGTCGGTCTCGGAGAGTAGTTGGATTGGTGAGCACGTCAAGCAGCTTGACTCCTGAGAGTTTCTAGGGCTTCGGTCCTGCCCACACTGAAGCACATGTGCCACATGCGGTGTCTCCTTAGGTAAGTGACTTTTTTCGAAATGTGCTTCTGTTCACCCAGCAGTGAGTGTGTACCCGGTAGGATGAGATGGTAATGTGGCTATTAATCATCTAGCGCCACACAGGCAGCTTGGGTTGTATACTCCCCATGGAGCTGAGAATGAAAATCGAGTGCTCACTGATCCATTGACCGGGAAATAATAGTGTAGCGCTATGAGCATCCATTAGTACTATTTCTACTACTACTTTTACACCTATACTACTACAACAACCACTACTTTTACTACTAAAACTGCTACTACGATTACTACATGTACCACTACCACAACAACTACCATTACTGCTATTACTCCTGCTGTTGCTTCTAAAGTATACTGCTACTTCAAGGTCGTGGCACTATATACACTACTGCTTCACACAACAAACCTGCTTGTCAGGGCACTATATACACTACTGCTTCACACAACAAACCTGCCTGTCATGGCACTATATACACTACTGCTTCACACAACAAACCTGCCTGTCATGGCACTATATACACTACTGCTTCACACAACAAACCTGCCTGTCATGGCACTATATACACTACTGCTTCACACAACAATCCTGCCTGTCATGGCACTATATACACTACTGCTTCACACAACAAACCTGCCTGTCATGGCACTATATACACTACTGCTTCACACAACAATCCTGCCTGTCAGGGCACTATATACACTACTGCTTCCCACAACAATCCTACCTGTCAGGGCATTATATACACTATTGCTTCACACAACAATCCTACCTGTCAGGGCACTATATACACTACTGCTTCACACAACAATCCTACCTGTCATGGCACTATATACACTACTGCTTCACACAACAATCCTACCTGTCATGGCACTATATCCACTACTGCTTCACACAACAATCCTACCTGTCAGTGCACTATATACACTACTGCTTCACACAACAATCCTACCTGTCATGGCACTATATACACTACTGCTTCACACAACAATCCTACCTGTCATGGCACTATATACACTACTGCTTCACACAACAATCCTACCTGTCATGGCACTATATACACTACTGCTTCACACAACAATCCTACCTGTCATGGCACTATATACACTACTGCTTCACACAACAATCCTACCTGTCATGGCACTATATACACTACTGCTTCACACAACAATCCTACCTGTCAGGGCACTATATACACTATTGCTTCCCACAACAATAATACCTGTCAGGGCACTATATACACTACTGCTTCACACAACAATCCTACCTGTCATGGCACTATATACACTACTGCTTCACACAACAATCCTACCTGTCATGGCACTATATACACTACTGCTTCCCACAACAATCCTACCTGTCATGGCACTATATACACTACTGCTTCCCACAACAATCCTACCTGTCATGGCACTATATACACTACTGCTTCACACAACAATCCTACCTGTCATGGCACTATATACACTACTGCTTCACACAACAATCCTACCTGTCATGGCACTATATACACTACTGCTTCATACAACAAACCTGCCTGTCAGGGCACTATATACACTACTGCTTCACACAACAAACCTGCCTGTCATGGCATTATATACACTACTGCTTCACACAACAATCCTACCTGTCATGGCACTCTATACACTACTGCTTCACACAACAAACCTGCTTGTCAGGGCACTATATACACTACTGCTTCACACAACAATCCTGTTTTTCAGGGCACTATATACACTACTGCTTCACACAACAAACCTGCTTGTCAGGGCACTATATACACTACTGCTTCACACAACAAACCTGTTTGTCAGGGCACTATATACACTACTGCTTCACACAACAAACCTGCTTGTCAGGGCACTATATACACTACTGCTTCACACAACAAACCTGTTTGTCAGGGCACTATATACACTACTGCTTCACACAACAAACCTGCTTGTCAGGGCACTATATACACTATTGCTTCACACAACAAACCTGATTGTCAGGGCACTATATACACTATTGCTTCATACAACAAACCTGATTGTCAGGGCACTATATACACTACTGCTTCACACAACAAACCTGCTTGTCAGGGCACTATATACACTACTGCTTCACACAACAAACTTGTTCGTCATGGTATTATACGTAGTGTAATAAAAAGATTTCTATTACAGTGACAAACTATACCTTGTCTTGTTATGCGCAAAGATGCTTTACATGTTAATTCCCGTTTGTAATGTAGGTATAATTGATTCACATCTTGATATTTCTGTGTTGTAATGAAGGGATTATTGCTCTACATGTCAAGATTTCTGTGTTGTTCTGGGTGTATCATTGTTTAATATGGTGATTAGTCTCTGTTGCAATGTGGGTATTATTACTTCATATAGCTAGATTTCTCTGTTTATCTGTTGTAACGTGGGTATAATTGCTTCACATGACGCGATTTCTCTTTTGTAATGTAGATATAATTGATTCACATCTTGATATTTCTCTTTTGTAACGTAGGTATAATTGCTTTAAAGGACGAGAATTCTCTCTGGTGATGAATATATATTATTTTTTCACTTGACAAGTTTCCTTGAAGTAAAACAGGTTTTAATGCTTCACATGTAAAGATGTTACAAAACGGGTGAATTAATGGACGCGTATCAGTGCTTAGCATGACGGGATATAATTGTATACTGCCATCAGGTGTGGGGACTTGTGCCTGGTACTATATGACCTCAGCCTGCCTTGGATAGATGCCAGGGAAACAATGCGTCCCGCTGTAACAAGATCCACGTCAAATAACACGCGACGTTTCAGTGGCCTGCTTCACAAAGGCCAAGAACAGTGTGAAAATAATAGCAACAAGGGCTTGGGAACGTGGTGTAGCTCTGATTGGAGTAGTATTACAGCTACATGACGCAGGTGTTATACCTTCACCACTTTGTGAATTCATGAGCACGGAGTATGGTGCAGACATATCTAAATTAAACATAAATAGGGAGAATCACGATTAGGGATTTAAACCCAAAGACACAAAACGAATTGTTTCGCCTAAGAAGGCTGGGTACCATTGAGTGCTGTCTAACAAGTTTTCGGGTCCTGTCCCCACTGTGAAAACAGATAAGACAACATGCTGTGTCTCCTAGTGACATCATTCGCAAGTGTTATTGCGTAACGTTATTGGAAAGTATTAACTTGTTTTACTCACGTCCTTACTGTATTGCCGTTAAACGCAACTTGAGATGTATTCGCAGGGTCAGTTGATGGCTTCGGGACCCATTTTTATTAAAAGAGGAATATGTCACTAAATTCTTTTAGCTTTTTGTTTAGCAAAGCGGAAGGTTATCATTCAGGAACCCCCTCAGCACAGATCCCCATCACCCCTTAGTCATCTCCTGTGCATGGATGACCTTGAACTTATTGCCAAAGGAGAATTCATACTGTAAAAACTCATTCTCCTTGTCTAGTCATTTTCTAATGACATCTGCATGTCCTTTCGGCTTGACAAATGCAACATTCTTCATTTGAAACGTGGCAAGGAAGAAGTAAGAGGATCAGCCACTTTACTTTAGGGGGGGGGGGGGGGGGGGGGGGGGGGGGGTTATTGGCCATCTCGTGGCAGGTCAGGCGTATTCGTACTTGGGGATGCAGGTTAGAGACCACCTCCAGAATGCCCATGTCAAAGACAAACTTCGAACGGAATACAAAAGTAGACTTAAGACAATCTGGAGTTCAGAGCTGAACGCTCGCAATATAGTCAAAGACTCAAATACTCATGCTGTACCCGTCCTTTCATAATAGTTTGATTGGACGAAACAAATACTTCAGGGAGAGGCTTTCTGAACGACCACTACATCGAGTTGATGTGCAATGTGTTGAGAGGAACAGCAGAGTCCTTCGCTTGGATGAAGTCGGCTGGCCTGAAAGAGCAACCAGTCGCTTCCCACGCGAAACCGTCAATGTATGAGCTGATGAAGGGGCAAGGGCCATGAGCTGATGCCACAATCACCCAAACGCCCTTTGCTGCATTTTTTAAATTTTAATCTGTATATAGTAGTATGAATATTAACAAACACTGTCTCTCTGAGGATCGGTTATATCTTACCACTTCAAAGCAAGTTGCAAATGAATATGGGAATGCATATCTGGGGGACATATGACGCAGGTGGGACACAATTACTGCTGCAACCACGGAAAACATCTATGGCGGCTTGCAGCTGTCGTGGAGGCCTGCATGATAGTGCGAGGATCTGCATCGTCAACCAGAAGGCAGATCGATACAGTAAGCCGATGAGGCAGCTAATTCCCATAACGGGAAATATTAATGCCACAGTGTTTATGACATGGGCGGACATTGAGCACACCAATTTATCGAATGCGCTTTAAGACCAACGTATCGGGCTCTTTGGGTACATGAAGGTACTCGTCTTAAGCGACATGGCTGTGCTCGACTTAACGAGGGTTGTGTATTCGTTTTGTCGAGGATGTGAACATAGTCAAGTGTGAGTAAGGCGGCTTGTGGTTTTGTGTCGGATGATATTCATTGGAAATATAATAAATGTAATTGCTCATAAACAAGGTGATAAACCGCGCGGCTGCAAATCAATGCCATAGCAGGCAACAGGTGTTTCGACATGAATAAGTAGCTTGCATTCTACAATGACATTACAGAACCCTGTATATTTTACCTGATGTTACAGCTGTTGCGAATTTGCACTACACGAAGATTTCTGAGTGATTGTTGATTTTATGATAACAGCAATGCCTCAATTTATTTCCGCGATCAAAATAATGAAATGGGCCAGGTTCACCAGTGTTTGATAGAATGACTGCGCCGTAGAGTTACACTGTCACCCAATCAGGTTAGACATTGATTATCATCTCAGTCCAGGATTACCGCCGGGGCGGTCGGGTAGCCTAGTGGTTAAAGCGTTCGCTCGTCACGCCGAAGACCCGGGTTCGATTCCCGACATGGGTACAATGTGTGAAGCCCATTTCTGGTGTCCCCCGCCGTGATATTGCTGGAATATGTCTCAAAGCGGCGTAAAACAATACTCACTCACCCATGATCACCGCCAGGATGGTGAACTAGGCTCCTTCTTTACCGTCGACTCTATAGATAGCTACACACAGTGGACATGATTAAGTTTGATTTGCAAATTAAAGGATTGATAACGTCTTCTGTCTCTGGTTACAATTACGTGCTTATGGCGGTTTGTTTCAGGAGACGGGGTGGGCCCGGGTATTTTAACATCTATAACATATACTGCTTGTCTTGATAATGTACGGTGATAAACAGGAAGGAGCAGGAAACCACTTGGTCCGCACAACCCCTGTTCAGAAACTGTTCGAAAGACATCGCGCTTGCCATTCACCGAGATTTCATGTACTAATATAATGTATACTATTCATGTATGGCCGTGTCGGGCAGTGGGCTGGCCCAGTGATTAAAGCGATCGCTCGTCGCACCGAAGGCCCAGGTTCGATTCCCAACATGGTTACAATGTGTGAAGCCCGGACGAAGACAACAATTCTTTTTTTAATCTTGTTGATGGAGACATTTTGTATCCAGAGTGCATGCGACAGATTTATCATGACGACTATCAATATAAGGTGTAACGGTATTCAAATTATAGTTGGAGATGCAAATATTTAATATTTGTAAGATATCGCAGAGACGTTGTCCATTGTATGCCGACGATACTATAAGTATTAATTCAAATATACATTCGTTAAACAATTGATGAGTACATTCGGATCTAAGTCGAACAGTAATGCTGTCGTTTGTAAGAAATTCAATAAAAATAAATATGACCCAAATAGTAACGAGATTGGGGTGAATTCACTTTTCGAAAATTTCACAGTAAGAAAATATCACTTTCCAGCAATGATCTTATCTATGTATTACGTAATTAGATTGGTGAAAGGACAGATTGTATAGTTAAAAGTTTACATGACGTTCTTGAGGTAGTGTCGACGATTCTATCGTTTTATAGTGTTTTAGTCTCAGCGGTACAGCAACAGTTTAATGGTGATGTAGGGTGTTATAGATCCTCCTCAAGTGTTTGGATACTGTAGAGTGAAACACTGATAAAAAGAGAATGACGGGACCTGGACAATTATCTACTGAACAGATTTTCTAGTGAACCAACTACGACTCGCCATTTTTAAATAATCTACTTCACGTGCAATGCTACACAATCTGCTACACGCACGCACATTGATAGGAGACATAATTAGTATCTAAAATAATAGGCATGAGGGTAACAATCTGCAATTTCTTTCAATTTTATGTTTGAATTTAATCTGAATTTTCAAATAGCATTGTCCAGCACACGTTGCCCTCAGTTTGGTAGCTCACTGGGACGTTGGAAGACAAAACTGAGGGTTGACGTGTTAGATGACGGCAGCCATGTTTTGTTTTTATGGAGAATAACGGTCGAAAATGTACAGTTTGATAATCCCGTTACGGACCGCACACCAGGACCGGGTGGTCAATGATCCCGGCGCGGAGACCCCCGCTTCACTTATACCCAGGCAGGAAAACGGACTGCCATTCTTCATCGTCGACGTTGTCATTAGTGAGACGGCGGCAGTAAATGACGTCGCAACAAGCCGTACAATATGTCCGCTCGTGTGAATTGACCTTATCCTGGGCCCGTCTCCCCGACTGACCCTGTCGGTGAGGTCTTGTCGGTCAAGGTCAGTGATCCACGTGCATGTACACACGTAAGATCCGGCGATGTAAGAAGCTGTTAATTGACATTTATAAATGGCGCTTGGGGTTACGGGTACCGCCTGGGGGGGGGGGGGGGGGGGGGGGGGGGGGGCTTATGATTATAGGGGATACGCCGAATGTATATATTAAACAGACAAACATGTTGAAACATTTAATATAAGTATTTTAGACAAATGAAGTTTCAAGGAAACCCATTGAAACGTAAGTAAGAAGGCGTGTTGTGCATAAGACATGACTATTTACATGCGGAAGGATACATAATGGTACACAGTCGCCTCTCTGACGGTTGGCTAAAACACTTAGGTAATGATACATATAACCCACTCGGATCAAAGCTGGGGTTGTAAACGTTTATTTCACATGGGAGATAAAACCCGTAATTACTCGTAATTAACAAATCATTGATGTCATTAATGAAATCTCTCACACAACGGTTAAGCGTCTATAAACGAAGTGTCCCTATTTTATAATTAACGGAAGGGCTATGAACAACGAACGTGTATATTAAGTCATATCTTTGTAATTCACTGAAAAGTATGTTTGTATAAGAAAATTTGTAAAAGACCTTCCTTTGAGGCGATAAAAACGTTTTTGTTTGTAACATTACGCTGCGAAACATTACAAACATCAATCAACCTTATGAGAAGAGTGGCAAAAGCGTGACTGTCTGTAGTTTGTTTGTTGTTGTTTATTGTTTACTCCGCCAAGCCGATATTCCAGGGATTACCATCCGGCTCTGCATATGCTTGCAGTCCGGTCTTTCTACAATACTAAGCTCCTCAAACAATGTTTGTCGATAATCCGGTCCGATATCTTAAATCACATGATAAGGTAAGCTGCAACCTTTGAATTACCTAAGCACTATGATGAGGAAACGACCAAAGTAACAAAGATATCAAGCTGGATGCAATTATTCTGGAATTTTTAATTAGAATTAACCGGTTCCATGACTACGATAGGAATCCTGTGAATACTCCATAATCAAAACCTCATCGCGAAAGTCAGCCGTTGAAAACCTTGTCAACCCCCAAACCATAGATGATCGTCCAATTTTACTACCGCTTCTTGAACTATCTAGAAATGCGAAAGTATTTAAAGCGCTCGTAAAATATTCCTTATCCCATTTCAACCGCAGAAAGCTTTGGGTTCAAACAAGGGAGGCTGCGTTGGTATCGAGTGGTATCGTGGGCAAATCGATTGATCGTCAACTAACTAGGAGTCCAATGTGTACATAGCGGGCCTCACGGGATTTTACGAGCCAAATGGGCCTGTAAATCAAAAGAGGCCAACGATTATAACATACATCCGTACACCACGTCACAAGTAAGGAATTTGTCACAAATTTCAAGATTTTATTTCAGTGAAATATATAAGTAATGAAATAGATCTCTATGGAGTTATTTATAAATCTTTTTGTTTTAGTTTATAGCCTCATTTACGGAAATAATATTGAAGTCAATTCTTACACATAAGAAGTCACCAATAATAGCTTCACAGGCTACTTATTAATAATAATCATGAACACAAAAAACTGTAGACAACGATTAGAGACTTCGATCAGTGAGTGAGTAAATGAGTATGGTTTTACGACGCTTTTAGCAATCATTCCAGCAATATCACGGCGGGGGACACCAGAAATGGGCTTCACACATTGTGCCCATGTCGGGAATCGAACCCGGGTCTTCGGCGTGATGAACTAACGCTTTAACCACTAGGCTACCCGACCGTCCCTTCGATCAGTGACATCGATAAGTGCAATAATATTTTCAGCCAATCAGAAAACAAAAGTCCGCTTGTGGGATTGGGCCTAATTTCCTTTTAGGTTTTTTGGAAACATTAACGCAAAAACAATACCTTGGCTTGCTTAGACAACCAAATTCCCTCTGAGTCAATGAAAAATTATGTATTTGCGTGTGACATCGGATGCATGTAATAGGCATTTGACGTTACATCAAACATTCTTTCGGCCAAGCCCCTTTCCGTAACCGCAATGGCTGCGAGTCACATTCGAGGCCTATTAACACCGGAAATAGTCGACTGTGTTCTATTTTCACCGGAAATAGCGGACCGTGATCAAACATCATCTCGTCGTCATACCAGTACGGTATAAGTTTTAACATTACAGAGATTGTCCAATCTGATAGCTCGATTCCGTAACGAGTAACGATAATGTTAACGGTTATTGAGGAGCAAAACGATTTTATTAATTAAATTAAGAATTTGTTTTGCCCATTTTTCATTTAACAATTGCTCAAATGCGCTCAGACCATGGATGATCTAGTCAAAGCCTCCCTTGAAGAGACAGGTATAAATATTTTTTTTAATTTGTCAGATTTTCTGTTTCTCGAATTTCTTGTCGTAGATTGTTCCACAGCAATGGGCAAACATTTTACAATTGACCTATCGCCATATGTCTAGGTACGTGACTTTGACAACACTAGAAGATGTTGATTTATTGATCGGAGATAACGTGCAAGCTTGTGTGGTGCTACCAGTTCCTGTAAGTATGCAGGAGCTAAACTATGCATTGCCTTGTAAACCAGTGTGAGTCGTTTAAATTGCAGTCTGTGTTGGATTGGCAGCTAGTGCAGTTCAGTCATTATTGGAGTAATGAGTTCTTGTCAGAATTCTTGTAGATGTATTCTGAACACGATGTAGTTAGTCTGCATCTTCCCCTGGGATGCCACACAGGAGGGAATTACAAAGATCTAACTAGATGACAAGGTTTATTCGTATTTTTCGACCATAAAATGTCCGAGTCCTGTCATGGGATTCGAACCACGTACCTCCTGAGCCGAGGTTAGACACCTTGTTCACATGACCACACAGGTTTTCCCTGTCTGCAAGCTGACAAAGTAAGACTGTCATTTATGGGATGACTCCACCCTCTACTATATGTAATCACTACCCTTTCACCCTTTCACCATAATTGGCCGCTCAGTAGGCTACTGGGGTTTATATTTGCTCAGAAGTAATATAAACGCCCCACGTTTTAAGCCAATTTAGCGGTCATAACATTTCCGAGTCCCGTTATGGGATTCCAATCTAATTCTAATCCGAGGTCGGACGCCTTGTCCACATGACCAAAGAGATTAACCCCGCCAACATGCTTACAAGGTAATGACGACATCTAGGATTACTCAGCGACCTGCTTCATGTATGAAGTGCCTCACATGGCTGGTGCCAATAACAGGTGAGGAGAGTCTAGGCTATATTGCATGTTATTGTGGAAAGGACAACTATACAATGGTAAAACAACACTTTTCTACAAGGCAGGGCTTTATCTACATCTTGCAGTGGATCACATGTGATCCTAAGTAAAAGAACCCCTTTGTTCACATCCATTGACAAAATAACAACATAAACGTATACATATTAGGAATAGCAGGAGTGATGAGATATCGGCCACATCAAATATTTTCAGTGTTGGTTGAATGGTCGAATTTTGGGGTTAATCACGATATACTCATGTATACGCAAACCACAATTTGCATCACACTACGTTCATTACTCACAATAAAACTGCTCAGACGAGCAACAGAAACGATACCAAAATATATACCAGGCTTGAAACAAAAGCCAAGAGGAACATATTTCAAATCTGATGTAAATGACAAAGAGATATGAAGCACTGACAGCGGCAATATTGGACCCAGGAAGACAACAATGGCATATTGGATAAGTGTCATGATGGAAATCACTATAAACATAATACGGTTGAGATTAAAGTTATTCAGCAAGGATTAATTGAAATTTTCAGTAACAGTCGGTTGCTTCCCCCTTTGGCTTTTTGACACGCCCGTACTGTGTTCGTTACGTCCATCGGTATTCAGATGTATTTGCTGGTTATTGCATATTCTTATCTGACGACCATGGTGGCCCAAAGGGTGTTTAGTTGGCGATATGTCAGGAGGGACATTGACGTTATTAACGGGCGATGTCAAATGGCAGACAATGTGTGCTGCATGTGGTCTTGCCTTGTCATGTTCAAAGTTCAGCGAGTTACGTTGTTGGCAGGTGAGAACATTCACGCTAAATCTCTTCGACATTAACGTTATGTTCTCAGACCAGCGTTCAACAAAACATATTCTGTGTTTTCCTGACCACAAATCCCGTCTTAAATCATGACACTTCCACCTCAAAGCCGTTACTTCGTCCGTAGACGATACTCTACCATCTGTTCTGTCAGTTTCTCTTCTGCCATCGCCTTTGACGTCGAAATTGACGTGACAACGTGACCCCACCCGCCAGAAATGGCAATTGACTGGAATACCACGGGGCCGCTGTCGTCTGGATACAGTGAAGCTGCTGGGAACAGGTCCTTGGGAAGTTGATGCTGATGGTGTCACAGCCAAGAAGCAGTTTCTCAAATGAAGTTACGGAAATAACGATCTTGTCAGGAGTGGTGACACATGGCCTGCCTCGTCTGTCCACCACCTGCCGGTGTAATGACAGCAATGTTTATAACGTCAGTCTTTATCTTCAGTTATTCGTGAACAGGTCTCGTTTTCACATACATTTTAGAAACGTGCACTCATGTAGCAGGTGTCCCTACACCAAAACAAAGTAACATCACTGCACTTATATTGAGGGGTTTTTTTTACAAATGACCATAGATGTTTCATATCGTATGATTGTTCACAATCTCACTTTACAGTACTTATCATGTTCACGGTACATCTTCCAACTTTGAGGATAGTTGCTCTAACAAGCACAACATTGTATTAATGTTTTTTTATTCTCATCAATGAAACCCAATTTTACCTCCCTACCTGTGTCATACTGGGGCGGTCGGGTAGCCTGGTGGTTAAAGCGTTCGCTCGTCACGCCGAAGACCTGGGTTCGATTCCCGACATGGGTACAATGTCTGAAGCCCATTTCTGGTTTTCCCCGCCGTGATATTGCTGGAATATTGCTAAAAGTGGCGTAAAATCAAACTCACCCACTCACTGTGTCATACTAAACATTAAAAAATATATATATTGTATGTAGCATTATGCCATCTAGATTCAACCCATGAAGACTCCGGGGTAGAGTAGGTCTTCAGCAACCCATGCTTGTCGTAAAAGGCGACTAACGGGATCGGGTGGTCAGGCTCGCTGACTTGGTTGATGCATGTCATCGATTCCAATTGCGTGGATCGATGCTCATGATATTAATCACTGGATTGTCTGGTCCAGACTCGATTATTTACAGACCGCCGTCATATAGCTGGAATATTGCTGAGTGCGGCGTTAAACAACAAACCAACCAACCAACCATCTAGATCCTGGTACAGGTAAGATAATCGCAAAGGCGACATCCTCACAGCATGAAGACTGAATTTGTGTACAGTCAATCAGGTAATGCAGTGCTGTGTGGTCACAGCTATTCTGTGGTAATTGAGGGCTGTTGTCTTCTAAAGTATACCCTCTACACGACAAACTGGGTGCAAACGTTCTTCCCGACCATATTGCGTTTAAGGGATGGTCACGTGACCCCTTTGAGAAACCAAACCATATGTCTCATAGATATATTGAAAGCCATTCTAAATGTACATTTTACAATATCACTCAAATAAATCAAAACCACCAAAACAATGACATGATAGCCATTCGTGGTGATTTTAACTATCTATCAGTAACCACTTATAATTCCAGGCCAATGTAGAAACCCTAACAGTATGGTACCTGCGGAAACAGCATACCCTGGGCAGTAATGTGGGCAGAGTGAGTGAGTATGGTTTTACGCCGCTTTTAGCAATATTCCAGAAATCTCACGTCGGGGAACACCAGAAATGGGCTTCACATATTGTACCCATGTGGGGATTCGAATCCGGGTCTTCGGCGAGACGAGCGAACGCTTTAACCACTTGGCTACTCCACCGCCCCAGAAAAGCCAGAGGGGGACATGGGACAAACAGTCCCTGGACATACATTTAATCTTGCCGACGTGTGCGAGGAACGTTTCCCCAGGTTCCAAATACATAGTTAAGATCTTCAGATATAACCTCTGACTGCATACTAGAAACAAGTAATTTGATCTATTTCATGGGACTCACCTAGACCGTAATTCCAAACATATTTGTTGTAACCCCCGGCTGGATAAAACAAACATTTGCACAAAACCTTAGTACACCGTTTACGTAGGATTAAATGTATAGTTGTAGCTGACCTGATGAAGAAAGTCGTCATCGTGACGCCAGAACAATACGCCAAGAACCTGTTGTGCTGCAAACCACGAGGTCGGACAATTAGCAGGTGATACAACCCGTGAAGTAAGTCGCTAATTGCTTCCAACTTTAATCTTGTTTTTCAGTGACACAGAACCAGACTGACCATCCAGTCGACGGTAATGACAAAGAAAGCCTACTGTTTGTTTACAAAGCGTCACTTCTACCACATCGGAAAGGCCATTCGTAATTAAAAAAGTATTTCTGTACTATATTCATGTTAAACTGGGGCATGGTATCTCAGTAGGCTGGCACTATAAAATCGGCATCAGTCCGGGATAGTACAAGCAGCCACACACACATGCATGCATGTCGCTATATAAGTGCCGTGATCTTGGACGCGATGTTAAACCTCATTTCACCTCATCCCAAAATAGAATATACCGTTAATATTGGTAAATGGTTAAGCGCTAGTGTGTTGAAGCAGCATCTAGTTATAATTTATCAGGGATTAACACTCACGCGAAAGCGGCAACGTGAAAGCTGTGTGGGATGAATTGCCTGTTGTGGGATCACTTTTGGGATTGGGATTTGCCGTGATGAAGAACTACACTCTGACAGTTAATACTAAACTCACTGTCGTGTATTACTTGACTGTTTAAAAGTCAGTTATTACCAAGCATTTACACATGTCAACCAATCAACTGACATATTTTTTTTTTATAATCGTCAACAATTTCAGCAAATACATCATATAGGATAATTAATATCCTGAGCATAAGTCTTTGAGCAACTTTATCAAAATAAATTAATAGGTAGTTAATGGTCAATTCATCCCTCTCTGAATACGGGTGCAAGTCCGAAGAGGAAAATCTGTTGAGGCCGAGACATTAAAACTGCCCCTCATTGTGTTGCAAAAGGTATATATTTGTTACGATTTTCTTTACTTATAAGTATCAGAATCTCTGCACATCATATGATATTCAAAACTAACATATCGTATTTGGTTTAACGAAAACAGTAAATGCGCTGGATTTCTGGTTCATCAGTTGATTGTCTGGTTTGTTTACAAGTCGCCGTCGTGTGGCAGGTGTGTTGCTGTGCGGCGTCAGGCAACAAGTGAACACTTCTATTTGTATGTAAATTGTGAGAGTGGCGGGTGCTACCGCAGGACATGCTTACCCTTTTTCTGAACACCTGGTGCCATCCTTTCATATCATTTACACTGCTAGTTTGCCTGTTACACACAGTGGAGTCTATGGAAACATGGTTCTATGCCTTTGACTTTTTTGTTTTAATTCTTTAAAACGGCCTTTCCTCATACTATAGACATCCGGAAGAAGGTTAAAAACCACTCTTCTAGTTTTCTACATATCACGATGTACCATGTATTTATCTAATTTTAATATACATCTGACATACCACGACAACGACACGATTTAAAAATGCCTCTTTTGTGGTAAGTGGTGCTTACCATTTAATCAGGTGTATATATTGACCAGGGCTATATCGTATCGACGTGTTTTCATCGGATTGCTTCTCTTATAATTGCTCTTAGCAACTTACAGCTGTCCTCGACTGATTTCTGGTGTCCGAATGGTCTTTACTTCTGGGGGAATAAGCCCCTCTAAGAGCTGGTAATATTCCAGACATTCGTACAAGGATAGAGAACCGCTCTGGGAGGAATGAAAATGTCATTGCAGGATGCTCAGACGGAGGTAAACAGACTTCAAGCGGCTTACCAGCAGGATCCTGTATTAACACAATTGTTGAGAAACACGGCCGATTAGAGGGGCCATTCTGTTATACGTTACTATAGAGCCTGGTTGTTAATGTGTGTCTTGTTGATTAAAGGCACGTTGATGTTGAAGTGATCATTATGACGAACAGTCATGGAAGTGAACTTACCGCTTCCTGTGTCATGGATGTACATGTATTGCAGCTTTGGCGACTAGACTCGCAGTTGCAACTTCATACTGGAAAGATATCCTTCGCGTAAAAGACTTGTTTGTTTGTTGTTTAACGCCGCACTCAGCAATATTCCAGCTGTATGACGGCGGTCTGTAAATAATCGAGTCTGGACCAGACAATCCAGTGATTGACATCATGAGCATCGGTCCACGCAATTGGGATACGATGTATCAAATGACTGACCACAATACAATGATATCCCTTTCAGATGTACTGAAGATGCAATAAAACTTAAAATTCAAGCAAGAGAATAATCCGTTTCGAGTTTCGACTGAAATAGATTCTACTTGTCGTAAAAGGCAACAAAAGCAGTCTAAATTATAGAAATGGTTCACTGCAAATCAGTGATGACACCAGGTGTTCACTATAAGGGTAAGCATGTCTTGCCTTCCCGTGAAAATCATATGAATGGATAAGGGAAAATCAGACTTTCATGGTTACGATACATGAATGTCATCATTTCCTTCCAACCAACACTGTTTAGGAATAAATACGCTACATAGACATCCGTAGTTGTAGTTTCTGTGTCACAGGCACCGAAACACGTATCCGTATACACTGGACTTGCAGCCAAGTAAACCAGATCTGGAACACTGGCTGTATGGTAAAGGTCAAATCACAATCCACATCAACATTGTGTATTCCAATCAAAAACAACGATCCTGAAAGCAATATCATTATCCTTTTCAAAGACTTGATTTTTCAGAAGTAAGCTTACAAACTGTACCCGGTTTTCCAGAATGAAGTGAAACAATATAATTACAGTATGTTCTTCCTAACTGAACAGTAATCCGGATACATTTTATACATTCTGGTCTTCTATTCCAGTGAAAGCTCTGAACACCATTATTATAGATTTTGTAATCATTCAAATATGTGACAGAGATGTTTTGTTTGTTTGTTGTTTAACGCCGCGCTCAGCAATATTCCAGCTATATGACTACGACGGAATGCAATTAAGTTTTTTTATGTTAAAGTAATATTGCTTCATGAGTGAATGAGTGAGTGACGAGTACGGTTAATTGCCCCGTATACAGTACTTATGTTTTAACGTGATGAAGTAAAATTGCCCATCGTGTACCCTTCTTCTGTGTACGTGCATTCATTAAATTTTCACCATTTTTTTTTTCTTTTACGCATAACGGAATTTGTTTCGGTAAATAATTATTTTTTGGTGCTTACGTTTCATGTACCTGACGGTCAAGATAAAGTACCGGTGTGCCACATATGAAAGTATGATAATTACGTGGCTTTGTCAGCACTGATTTATGTTTTTCTTCGAAAATGGTTTTAGGACACAGTGATTAGATATCGTAAATAGGGTGCCAAGCTTACTCATAGGATTTCGCTAGTTTATTAGCTTGTCATTTAATTACATCCTGCTCGCACGTTCTAATGCCAGGTGATTATCTGTCATTTAGTCATCGACAGTTGTCTCACGTACATCGCCTGGCCTTGACACTCCCCGGTCTAACAAACCTAGACTTATTGCTCTCTATTTAATTAGGGACCGTCTATTCAATACTCTCTCTCTTTCTCTCTTTCTCTCTCTCTCTAGCAAACAGCTGGACAAGGGCTGATTATCAAAACACGAAGTCTTCATGCAGACAATGGTGTTCATATATACCTGTATCCACGATAAGGTAGAGCAAACACAAATGAGAAACAAATGTCACGACACAATGCTTATCGTCTTCATGTGGTAGACTACTACCGTTTTCAGAAGAACATGTCGTTTATTGTTTGCTTATTGTATAACGCAGCAATATTCAAGCCCTATGATGGCGTCCAGTAAAACATCCAGTCTTGACAACACAAACCAGTGATTGACTTAATGTGATACCAATCATGCAGAATATGTACAAAAAAACGAGATCATTCCTGTATCCCCATCCGTACGTACGGTCATAGATAATCCTTATGCTCCCTCCACTACGTCTTTTACACAAACAGGAGCCATGAAGTGGTCCTTCAGAAACGTTCAATACTCTCTCGTAGCCAGGGGACATGTCTTCTCGTGATAATTCGCGTTTGATCTATTTTGGACAGACAAATTTAATTACTTGTCATCTGGAAAAGGATATCTAGATTGTGATGAGTTTCTAAGCATGTGTAGGAAATTGTACCTATCTTACCAAAACAATATCAAACGCATTTATTTAAGACGATCTTTAACATACAAAAGGAAAGCGTATGACATCTTTGATCCACTGAAGTATTCGATGAGATTATGTTACAAGCAGACAAAATGCAAATTCGTTGAGCCTTCGAAAAGAATATACTTTTAGAAAAAAATGAAGAACATTTATTCCTTCTGTTTTGTTGGTTCCAGTGCAGATGGGAAGATCTCTGCCACATTAAGAAAGGATATTTCCAGGGCGTCATATGACACAGATGACCATGCGATCTTTGTTATTTTGGTAACGTTATCTGTCGTCATTTATCAGTCTAGATGCTGTCTTGTATTAGCATATTCATGACTTCTAACGCGTACCTGTCAAGACGTGAGATTGTCGATTAGGCTAAATAGATGGTTAATACATGTATACTACGAGACATACCGGAATAGGGAACATGAATTATTGATAGTCCGCCTCTTAACCGGAAAGCAGACCGTGCAAAACCTCCGTGAAAAAATGTAATGATGGTAATGAAGCTCACTTTGACACGTGGTCAACACTTTAAAATGTCAACGTAGACAGCCATTTAACACAGCCTGTTTTACGTTAAATATCAAGAATTAAAGACTATAAGTTCTGTAGACACGTATGTATGGCGTCACAAAAACAGTTAAAATGCAAATTTTGCTTCCTCATTCTCTAAAATAAAAGTCTTAAAAACAGAAGAAAAACATTCAGAGGAGATACTTACAGTAAGAAATGCATTTTCAGTAAAATTACAGATCATGATCACACACAAAATATCAAAACAATTTCATAATTTAAAATATCGAGAAACAGTCACGTGAACATTGAGTATGGTGAACATTGAAGATCAGATTCTGACCTCTAAACTTGTAATAATTATTGGTGGTAACAAGCATGTGACTATTAGTACAGTGGCTTCCTGATGATGGTTACAGAGCGAGAACATTTTGACAAAAGTAAAGAACATGGTCACGTCAACTCAAGGTCAAAGTTTATAATATCGTATAATATCGTATAATATCGGAAAACGCTAAATAGCAAAATGATTGCCACGCATAGGACGCGAATCTATTGAACACACACAGACATCATCCTTGGTGGGAGGGGGCATGGGCACCAGTCTAAGGTGCCGCGATTCGTTGTGCAGAGTTGCGTCCCCTGGGCACGCCAGAAACCTATGATTGTGGGTACGAATCCCGGTTCGCCCCGATTATGTTTCTAGGTTTGTCAGCACCATACCCGTACTCGTGGGTTTCTGCACTTCGGGCTTTCCTCCCACATTAAGCTGACACGCCGCGAAATAACTGGAATACTGTAAAAGCGGCGTTAAACCCAACTCACTCACTCCCTCACTCCTTGGTGGGAACAAGCACGTGAAGGGCAACATATTTGTTTCAGTGGTATCTGGTGAGATGTTATTTACACAACCTGCACACAAATGTCAACTCCAAAAGGTGAGCGAGCTAATTACAGTCGGCTTGAACGAAAATGGATAAACGAACTGGTGGATCCGTTATTCCCTGGTTTGACTGTAATCAAGCTCAAGTGAAAGGATCTGACTGCTACGGCTTGTATTGTTAAGTATCTCTCCTGCTCCGCGAGGGTTTCATCAAATCAACAGATCCTCATTACCCGAGCTCGCCAGTGTGAAACGTGCAGTCAAATGACGTCACGATGTGGTGGTAAGTAGAGAAAAACAGCATTAAACACCTCGTTTGTTTTGCAAGAGGTGGTTTTTATTCAGAATATGTTACTCTTCCGAGTGCTTCCGCCTGACTTCAACTCTCTTGCATCCATTTGTTGGACTTTGAAGGATTTTTTGTTAGGTTGTGATGATGAAGCAGTGCAAACAATAGTCCATCTGCACTACATCACGGCAACCGTGATGATCCGGGGTAGAATAGGTCTTCAGCAACCCATGCTTGCCGTGCTTACCGTAACGGGATCAGGCTCGCTGACCTTTTGAAGCATGTCATCGATCCCATTTGCGTGGATCGATGCTCACGATGTCAATCATTGGAGGTTCTGGTCAAGATTCGATTATTTACAGACCGCCGTCATATAACTGAAATATTGCTGAGTGTGGCGTAAAACAGACCAACAACAACCAACATCACGGCGACTCCGGACCAGACAAACCAGTGACTGTGAGCATGACTATTGACCCTTGCAATCGGTTTACGATGACCAGCAGTCACTCAAGCCAGAGAGTCTGAACATCCGATGCATTAAAAAATTAAACAAAAAAACATTTCACAAACTCACTGAGTATAATCATCTAGTTCTAATTAATTCAAAACGTCAACGAAAACTTGCAAAATAGTGATGCACGTTATATGCGTGGATCCCTGAACATGAATGGAAAGGTACAAGATTATGTTTTTATTTGCTTACAGGGTCCTGTCCTGACGTGACATTCCTGGCATCCAGCTCCCAGTTATGTGTTTGTGAAAATTAATTACAATTCTACTCGAAGCGTGTATGTATGTCCTTCCAGGACACGCAACAAAACACGACAAAAATTACGACAGACCTGGCAAACCTATTTCCGTCGGAAAACGGATAACAATTATGTCCCAAGTTATTATCATATATGTTTGTTTGTTGGTTGGTTAACGCCGCCCTCAGCAATATTCCAGCTATCTGACGGCGGTGTGTATCTCATCGAGACTGGACCAGACAATCCAGTGATTGACATCATGAACATGGACTTGGGATACGATGACATGTATCAGTCAAGACTCCCCGATCTTGTTAGTCGCCTCTTACGACAAGCAAAGTCGCCTTTTATGACAAGGATGAGTTGCTTTTGTACCCCGAATTTTCACGGGTTATCACGTATGTATTACCTTCAGGGGATACCCCTGTGACAGTTCAAAGTAACATCCTCTACACTGTGAACACAGCACGGAATTCAGTGTTAACAGAGGGCGTCAACAGTTCATGATGGGGTAATATTCACCTAATGACGTCCCTTTGTCCACTGGCTATTAACGACATATGACAGCTGAACGCCGATCAGTGTAGCCTTTAATCAATTCTGGTCGATATATCCCGATCTATGTAAAAGCAAGCGATATTATTATCACTTTTGGATCCTGAAATTCCGAATATACCCTATCAAGAATGACAAATAATTATGAGTGCATTTTGTTCATTTAAGTGTGAAACACATACGAAAGCAATACGGTTTGTATATCGAGTGAGTGAATGAGTGATTAACCTTGTCAATTCTAGTCGATATATCCAGATCTATGTAAAAACAATAGATATTATTATCACTTTTGGATTCTGAAATTCAGGATACCCTACTAAAAGTCAGGCATACGCGTTAAGCGTGAACAAAAATCACATCTTGGGGTGGATCGGGGAATGTTTGATCTATGTGAGTAAGAGGTCAGGTGAAAAGGGGTTTAACGTAGCGTTTAAGATTATTATGACGTGCATGTATATATGTGTGACTGTGTTACTTGCTTGTACTGGTCCGGACGTATGCGACCCGTGAAGATTCCGGGGTAGAATAGATCTTCAGCAACCCATGCTTGCCGTAAAAGGTGACTTTGCTTGTCGTAAAAGGCGACTAACGGGATCGGGTGGTCAGACTCGCTGACATGGTTTATGCATATCATCGATCCCAATTGCGTGGATCGATGCTCATGATATCAATCACTGGATTGTCTGGTACAGACCGCCGTCATATAGCTGGAATATTGCTGAGTGCGGCGATAAACAATAAACTAACCAACCGGACGTATGCAGATCTTACAGAGCTAGCCCTCTGAGATACCATGCCGCAGTATAACACGGATACCCCACAGACATACATGTGTCTGACGGTGACCTTCCATCCTTGTGATGGTGACCTCAATCTGTACCAATACTTCATCAAAAATGTGAGTTTCATTGCCTTCGAGTAATGAAGTTTGTTTGACAATGTGTAGATCCAAGTACAGTCTGTCGGCCAAAGAATGGTAATATTGTATGATGTCTTGATTGGAACGCCGGAAACATCTGCCCTAAGTCCGTGGACACAAATGGTGCCACGTAATTATGTCTCTCAGAAGGAAATGTCAGGCAACACTTTATGCATATAAGGGAAGTATAACCGAGGCGTGTCCTTATCCATTGTTTAGATCTGATATATTAAGTTGGATAGTCAGTCTTACGATTTCATTTTTCGGAGCGTATTCTGTGTACACAATTTAACGTTTTATTTCAAGAAATATGTAACAAATACTGTTGAAGCGATAGAGTTATTGGCCTGGATATTCCAAGACGCGACAAATCTCAAAGAGTCTTTCCTACGTCCCAACGTCCTTGTGTCCCGTGAGGACTCCGGGCTAGGGACTCTCGGCAACCTGTGCTCCAGCTATATTATGTCCGTAAATAATCGAGTCGGGACCAGACAATCCAATGATTTACATCATGAGCATCGATCTACGCAATTGGGATACGACCTATGCTGGTAGTATGATTCGACTCAATAGATCTGACGATCAGACTTATTGACTTGGTTGACTGCGTGGAACAAAAAAACAAAAGCAAACAAACAAACGTTGAAAATGGATAGTCGCCTCGTGAAGATCCCCACACACTGCCAATGTCACATGTTTTGATGCTGCGAATCTTGAAAGGTTTCGGACCCTCCCTGGGAAGGGCTTTGTCGCCTTTAGTCACAGACCCGCATTGGTCACCAAATAAACACATGTGACTAAATCTACTTAAGAAAGGAGTTTCAATGTTTCTCCAAAATGAAACGAAATTAGCCCGTCGAGTTGGAACGGAGTAGATGAGGTGAGGTGAAATGGGGTTTAACGTCGCGTCCAAGATTATTGCACTTATATAGCGACGTGCATGTACGTGTGTGTGTTTGTGTGGCTGCTTGTACTAGTCCGGACTGATGCCGATTTATAGTGCTAGCTCACTGAGATACCATGCCGCAGTTTAACATGAATACCCCACTCGGACACAGTATACTGACTCCGAGCCGACCAGTCCTTGTTTTAGCCCCTTAATGCCGAGCGCCAGACAGGGTAACAACAAGTACCATCTTTTAACGTCTTTTGGTATGACGCGGCCGGGGATCGAACCCCGGACCTTCCGCTCTCCGGGCGGACGCTCTACCACAAGATCACGGAGGCGGTCTGGAACGGAGTACCACCCATCCGTTCTTGTCAAGATCAAAGTCTTTGAACATACAGACGTTTGATCACATGTTTATGTTAATTTGAAACTGACCTTATCACGGTCTTCTAGCCTGGGTGTACTTCCATGCCGAACACCGAGAAAGGATTTTCATTTCGTCTCCGAGTAATTATAAACTATTAGTAGCCATCCCTTGTCACATGCCTGTGACACACTGAACATTCACAAGCTGAGCAGCAATATAAACTGCCAGGCTGAAACAAGTACACACTTGCAAGGCTGAAAGCAGTTGCCGAATAAAAATCGTAGAGAAAATACATCACCATCGAATAATATATATATAAGTATTTCCTGTTCGTTTCGTTTTTAGTCATCATCGCATGAATCTATACTTTCTTTTGCCCGACAATTTCTTTACCAAATAGGTAATGCCCCCTTATCAACAGGAAAAAATAGTTTCTGAAAGTTGAAATTCATTGATAAATAAGAGCGACAAAACCCCTTCCATATTGAATAACTTGTTTAAATTATGGTGTTAATAATAACGCAATAACACTAAATGAACTTTATTGGTGCCAAGGATACTGGTTATCTGTCACAAAACCACATAGCTAAAAAAGACAGATAGGACATAGATTGGAGAAATGATATAGAAAGTTAAATCTCTAATTCCTCACGGGGTTTCTGGAGCAGAATACTTTCCGAGTACACCATGATGGGCGAGTGAGTGATCTTACTGACGCGAAGTGGCTCGTTGCTCAGTTAGACATCAGTTTGTTTTGTTTGTTTGTTGTTCAACGTAAAGCTATATGGCGGCAACCTGTAGAGTCAGGACCAGACAAGCCAATGATTTTCATCATAGGCATCGACCTACGCACCTAGGATACGATGACACGCATCAAGCAAGCCACCCGATCCCGTCCGTCACCTCTTACGACAAGCACGGGCTGCTGAAGATCCGTTCTAACCAGGAATCTTTACGGACTTGGCATCATTACCGATATTTACAGATGTCGTGATAATGCTGGGACACAGCTGAGTGAGGCATTTAACAATTACACTCCTTTCGCCAAGATGATTTAAACTTTCAAAATGGCGGACAATATATGGCGTGAATATGTGTTATGATCGGTCATCATTCCATATTTGATGCCATTTGAATTTGGCTGCTACCTATGCTATTTAACAAGAGGACGATCAGTCCTTCATTAACCTTGAGCTTACTTTGCAGGATCAGAAACTCTATAGTTTAATTCAGTTGTTCGATGACGTCATTGAAGTCCACAGTGCTGTCAGTTTGGTTCACTGCAGTACACGTAAGAAGACAACGCTACCGATGTGTACCGATAACGCCAAACTAAAGGCATGAAGTGCTCGAAAATAATACATATTTTGTCTAATGTATAATTAATTAGAATTTAACCTTGTCATGACGGACTAATGCTAGTACATATGTAGTATTACCAGCATTAAAACCTCACATCCAGAACAGGTATTGACGACAAACTGTCCGTCCAATAACATTCCAAATTTGCTATCTGACAGAGTATCACTCAAAGGGTTTCTTTCCCACGACGAAGAGTCTGGTACGACTGATGAGTACCATAGATAACACCTGATGGTAATACTGCAGGTCGGTTTATATCAGTGTCTGGTGTTATGGAAACCTTCAAATGTCCAGTGTGGAAGATATGCAGTGAAACATTTCGTGCACGTGGTTCCAGACTAACTAAAGGCGATTATTATCGCTACGTACAGCCAGAGTGGAGACGCCATTGACATTCGAACTATTGGAAACATACGTGAGTAACTGGAGTCAACAAACAAACAAACAAACAAACTCTGCATTCGTTTAACGCCCGGTCCACAAATAAAACAACGAGCTAATTTACACGGTTCGATGGATCCTTCCACATATTGCCTTAACTCGGTATTTTGGGTTGACGGTCTGGATACTATTATGGTGTTTTTGCGTAATGACACATATAAAGAATATCGAATTGAATTCAGATAAAAATCAACATTCTTTATAGCGTAATTACGATGTGTTCACATGGATGAATAAAGTTCTGTTGCATCAGTGAGTATACTCTTTGGAGCATTAAGATAAGGTCGCAGAATTGTCTTTGAAGCTGTGACTTAACCGTGTTTTAAGGCTGTGCGGCAGTCCGATGTTCGACCAGGGACACATATTTGTTATCCCATCCAGCTGCTGATGGATCGATAAGGACGGAGGGTAAAGAAAAACTTAAAACCAATCTCAAATAGAAGCTGTCGATGTTCGGCTGTACCAGTTCTTGGATGATGAAGCTAGTTGGATGGTAAACGGAGATTGCATTTTCAGATATTTGCTATAAAAATTATAATGACTTGATTTATTTCTTCAATAAATTATCATTCACCATTTTGATCATTAATGAATGCAAAATAAGTCTTAATAAAAACGCAATATAATGGGCGTCACCCTTTGTACCCACGTCACTAACGAATTTAGGCCTGGTCTTCCGGAAATAATTAACCATTAGCCATGATGATAAAATAACAGTCAACTCCAGAGAATAATCAGTCACGATTATCTGCCGAAACAGATCTCATTTGGCGTAAAAGGCAAACGTCCGGTGAACATTATATGAATGTGTCACTGGACATCAGTGATGACAAGGGTAAGGATGCCCTGCCCTGCCCTGCCCTGCCCTGCCCTGCCCTGCCCTTCCCTTCCCTGCCCTGCAGTCTTCGGCATCAGTCCGGACTAGTACAAGCAGACACACACACGCACGCACGCACGCACGCACGCACGCAGGTACGCACGCACGCGCGCGTCGCTATATAAGTGCAATAATCTTGGACACAACGTTAAACCCCTTTGCACGGAAGTTTATTTCCAAAACTACATATTATGTGTGTGACAACCATGGCGGACAATTGTTCATGTCAATGTTATATTTCACATGATAAACTAAACGAACAAACATCAGCTAGCACGAGTTTGTTGTTTCTGTGACACGTGCATATTCCCGCCGATGGTCATATGCCATGTGATAACTTATTCCAATCATTTACAAAATGGCATGACGTGTAACATGTCTGCAGGCCAGGGGCGCCATTCATATGTCGGTAACCAGTTCCAAGATGACAGCTTTCTAAGAAGATAAGAACACTATGCTTCTGAATCAATACGCAGGGAGTAGATTGTATTGTATAGCTCATTATTCACTGAAATAAGATATGGAAGATTTATCGTGACCGTCGGTGCTAAATAACATAGGTGTGTGTCTGTGTGAGCCGCGCTTACCTTTAATGACCATTCCTCATCCCTTCAGCAGTTTGTGCCGAGGTATGTCGCAAATCAGGACAACTTTGCGCTTTCACGACACAAAAACATTGACTTTCGGCCTTAAAGGCCTTAAAGGAGGACTAGCCTTAAAGTGGCACGCCTGGCAAGTTTCCTTCAAGTCGTTCTACGGCACATTTTATGCATTTCACTATAGCAATTGATAATTACTCAAGGTCATTAGCAAATGTAATTTGTCAAACGAATGGTTATTTCTGCTTCACACGGAAATGGTGGATCAATATTTATGTGACGGCAAAACATTTCACTCCACAAAACAGTTACTCCTCTCTTGGCAGTCAACGCGTGTGCATGTCAGTAACAACTGAGGACCTAGAGGAATCATACATCAACGCGTTTCCCTTGTCAAGAACTGCCTTCAGTCCACACCAGCGATTGATTAACAGGACACTTGTATTGATCGAGTGCTAACATAAAACCCAGTTACCTGCTTTGGGGTACACAGCATCATCCCTGATGGTAGAGAGGGTCTGACTGGTCTTGTATAGCGTCATCGGACTATCGGCTCATGTCTGAGTGACACATCAACAACACCTCATCATGGCATCAGTAGCTGACACCCTCAAGAAGTTGCAGTCCGTCAGAATCATGCCGCGCTCATATGAAGATTTGATGCTTACAGAAATTCTCAATAGGTTCTTCCATATTGGTAAAGCGAACACTTCTACTGGACTGTCAAATTTAGTTAATACTACTGACAACAGAAGTCTGATTTCAATATTGGACGATTTTAAGGACCAGCTTAACGCCCACGATGAGACGTCGAATATAGTCCTCACGACGGTGTATGTGCCGGTGTTTGTGATGGCGCTTATAGGGAACGCTCTCATCCTTACCATAGTCCTGTCCAATGCTTCCATGAAGACCATGACGAACTTGCTGCTACTTAATCTTGCCGTGGCCGACCTATCAGGTAGGAAATTAAATGTGTTCTTTGTGGACATCTTTGGGCAGTAAGTTCCAACAGTTTTAAGTAAGATAAAATCTGCACGATGTTCCACATGGGTGTTATTTGGATATTTGATGACCAATTTTTGGAGGACATAGTGAGTGCGGTGTCAAACTTTTAGTACTCACGAGATCAGAGGCCTATAACTTGTTCTATTAGGTGGTGACTCATTACTTTTTAGATATGGTTATGGGGCAGGGAAAGTACGTAGATCCTTGCTCTGTGGAAACGATATGCGTCATTAAGATGACTGTCATAACAGCGTGCTGTTGCTTTTCATGACGTGTGCTGTATGTTTTTTATAACCTGCATGCTGTTGACTGTCATCACACGCATGAAGTTGGCTGTCCTTAGTCTAATACGCGTGCCGTTGATTACCATGGCAAGCAGTCCGCGGACTGTACGGGCTGACGTGACGTTGGTTGTCAAGACACGCGTGCCATCGGCTGTCATCACACACATATTGACTGACTCATTATTGCCCTTTCCTATAACTGTAACCTACCAAATGTCTGTAATGAGAAGAATCATAAAGGCTGCTCTTTCAAACACTGATTCATATTCAAATTACGTAAAACCAACACCGTGCTAGTTTTCAGTATCATAGATAAATATTTAGAACAGGCTATTTCAGTATTTTATTTTAATACCAGGAATTAAAGTACATATATCTTGTAGGATGCTACGTTCTTACATTCTATGTCCTTTACTCCGGTAGGCCGTGTGTCCATCATGATGTTGACGAAGGTGTCTGTAAGAATTTGAAATGAAAATGTGCCTTATTAGTGAACAGAGGACATCACAAATGAGTGCTGAACTACTTTGCTTAAAGGAGACACATTCTCAATGGACATAAACCTGGCTTAGTTTCAGCAACCAGATGTTTTCAACGTCTACACCTTGATGCTGGATATTGATATAACTACAGACAAGATGGCCATTGCTCACTAATCGATTGTCATCCATTTCCAGGTGTGATGTCTTCATGGAAATACAACAAGTATTGCTAATGTTATTACGGCAGCTGGCTGGTGCTTTGAGAAGTGTAGTTTTAGCTGAGTGTGTTTTTTGTATAGTGAATATCATATATTATTCCTGATATTTACAACACGCGTGAGTGAGTGAGTATGATTTTACGCCGATTTTAGCAATTTTCCAGCACTATCACAGCAGAGGATATCGGAAAATGAGCTTCACACATTGTACCCATGCAGGGAATCGAACCCTGACCTTCGACGTGACGAGCCAACGCTTCAACCACAAGGCTACCCCACCGTCGATTTACAACACGAAAACACAGAAGCGTGTTAATCGCTTTATCAAGGGTGGTGGGGTAGCCTAATGATTAAAGCGTTGGCCCGTCAGGCCGAACACCCTGGTTCGAGTCCCAATTGCGTACAATGTTTGAAGCTCGTTCCTGGTGTTCCCCTCCTTGATGTTGCTGGAATATGGTTAAAACCGTTACTCACTCAATCGCTTCATCCAACATTCTTAGAATGACCGATGTTTACAGAGTAATTTCACTCACTAGTTGTAGCTTTAGAAAATGCAAAACAATCAATACAAACATAAAGTATATGCCAATCTATCACTTTCTACAAATGGTTTGAAGCCATGTTTGTCGGATTGGTTAATAGCATCGAGAACACGATCCATTATATATGATAAATATATAATATCGTCAAATGTAACAGGTTTATTTCAAATCATCAACAGGTTTTCCTTGTCCAACATCCTTTAACATGTATTTCAAAGGTCATATATATGTCTCGTGTAACTATAGAGATTGCTGCTTGATAAACAACAGCTGACTGTCTGAGACTAAGACTTACGATGCGCAAATATAACAAGAGACGCAAATCTAGTTTGTCCTGGACCATTAAAGTTAATCTTTCTGAAATGTCTCCTGAATAGAACTCGCATCCCCCTGGTAGGGTAATGAGGTAAACATGTTAACGTGACCCCCGCGCTCCACGACACTTTGGCCGCAGGGACGGAAGACCATAACCAATAAGGTCAGGTGAGGTTTGAAGTTGCGATCACGATTGTTGCACTAATATACCGGCATCACGATGATCCAGTCTGACGGAGTACCCAGATTAACGGTATCCAGATTGCCGGCTTTACAGTTTCCAGATTGATGGGGTTGCCGGAATAACGGTGT
This sequence comes from Haliotis rufescens, assembly GCF_023055435.1. NCBI lineage: Eukaryota > Metazoa > Mollusca > Gastropoda > Lepetellida > Haliotidae > Haliotis > Haliotis rufescens. The sequence goes on along the minus strand of NW_025963890.1, from coordinate 76,197,784 downwards.
CCAGATTGGTGGGATTGTCGATAAACGGCGTAAAGTCTGACGGTGTTACCCCAGGGTCCAGATTTGTGGGGTTGCCGGATTAACGGTGTCAAGTCTGACGGTGTTACCGCGGGGTCCAGATTGGTGGGGTTGCCGGATTAACGGTGTCAAGTCTGACGTCGTTACCCAAGGGTCCAGATTTGTGGTGTTGCCGGATTAACGGTGTCCAGTCTGACGGTGTTACCCAAGGGTCCAGATTGGTGGGGTTGTCGGATTAACGGTGTCCAGTCTGACGGTGTTACCCCAGGGTCCAGATTGGTTGGGTTGTCGGATTAACGGTGTCCAGTCTGACGGTGTTACCCCAGGGTCCAGATTGGTGGGGTTGTCGGATTAACGGTGTCCAGTCTGACGGTGTTACCCCAGGGTCCAGATTTGTGGTGTTGCCGGATTAACGGTGTCCAGTCTGACGGTGTTACCCCAGGGTCCAGATTGGTGGGGTTGTCGGATTAACGGTGTCCAGTCTGACGGTGTTACCCCAGGGTCCAGATTGGTGGGGTTGTCAACATACGGTGTCAAGTCTGACGGTGTTACCCCGGGGCCCAGATTTGTGTGGATGCCGGATTAACGGGGTCCCTATAGGCGGTGGTCGTGTGTTTGACAATGATGTATTTTTGTTTGTGTCCTTCGTTGATACGCTAGTCTGACCCCGTGATTCGCGATGTTACAATGAAGTTTTACTTTTATATATTACTTTATATTTTTAGAAAAAAAACATATTGTACTATGTGCTATCTGTTTGTATGAACCAATAACGAATTAGTTGTATTCAGATTTTCCAACAGTTAGCGTTCGAACCGCCAGTTAGGCTCGCTGCACCCTGTGACAACGTTATCTCATGACCATACCCCGCGAAAATTATGTAAAAACATCCTAAAAACATTCCGGAACTGTTTATATGTTTTGGCCACGTCAATGTGCATCGTTCGAGATACGCTTTACCAATGTTTTGCATCTTCCCGCGGCAAATGTGTTAACTGACTTTATAAGAAAGTCCATTATTTTGCTTATCAAGTCAGTTAACAACTTAGCCGCGGGAAGGTGATGTTTTGAAACCAGGGCGTCGAATAGCACAGTTAACAGTTAAATGTAATCCCAATTTTTCCTGATACGCCCAAGAAAATGTTTGACAGATATTTGCTTATTATTAAGTTATATATGACTATTCTCTGGCGTTGACACAAACTGACCCGTGATTAGCTGAAGACCGGTGCTCTCTACGCTCAGCAATAAGTTCTTAGTCAATTCCATTCTTATACAAATGTGTTCCCGTAGTTTCCCTTAGTGAGTGGTTAGTAAAGTAGTCATGAACTTCCGCAGTCTCACATCGTCCTGTAGGCGACGCACAGTGCCACACGTTGGACTTGGGTATCGGAGAGGTCGAAAGCGTCGTCCTCAGACATGACTTTTCTTCATTCAGATGGATCGAAGATAAATGTGAATCTAACAGACACACCAGTTTTGGAACGTCATCCAAATGTGCAAACCGGATCCGGGGTAGAATAGGTCTTCAGTTACCCATGCTTGTCGTAACGGGACTAACGGGATCGGGTGGTCAGGCTCGCTGACTCGGTTGATGCATGTCATCGTGTCACAGTTGCGTGGATCGATGTTAATGTCAGACACTCGATTTTTTACAGACCGCCGTCATGTAGCTGTATTATTGCTGAGTGTGGCGTTAAACAACAAACAAACAAAACTGTAAACCGACCTGCAAACGAAAGAGGCTGGAATGATGGTGGAATGATGCGTCTATTTACGCCATTTGGCACAAACACGTCAAGAGATCAGCACCTGCACCTGCACTAACACTTAGTCTATGAAAACAATTCTTTAAAATAATTGTAATTTGTTTTTTCAAAAGAACCTTTCCTTCTCTGGTGGTTTGTGGAATCCAGAAAAAACTAGTCTTGGTTTAGTTTGGTCTCGAAATGCCTAGACTCTCAGTAAAAATGATATTCTATTGCTTGCTGTCGCATTCCGTTCATTAAGACGTTAACGTTTATAGTTGCGCACGGGTTCAAACTCTACCCGTGTTAAAATCAAGAGCGAGTTTTGATTCATGTACAACAAAGTCAGGATAATGAAGATAAGACGTGATCACAGTTATTCCACCTTTGAGGTGCTTCAAACGCAGCCTACAATCCCCCGATGGTAGGAACATGCTCGGAACAATCACAGGACAACGTTAATATCAGCAGTTAGTTAAAATAGATTCATTCCTGCTGGCGGAGCTCTTCTAACGCGTTAAATGAAGCTACTAAGATGTCAAGGGACTGCACGAAGTGCTGGGGGAGAACAGCGACCTTAGATCAATGACAACGAAAGCGTTAATGAGGTTAGCACGTGAAGGTTTCTTGTATATACCAGATGTCAGAATCGCTTCCCGGCCTGACTTATACGAAACGTTTAATATCTAAAAGTTATCAATATGTTTGGCTGTCTTAATGTCGTAATATTCGTACACAATGTGCAATGCAATATTAAAAAAATATCAGAACACAAAATGTTTTATTTATGCTAGGATGCAAAACAATGTGGTATTATGCCAACGATAATTGGGGCATGGGCTAAGCCGCCGAAATTCGCTGTGCAGAGTTGCGTCCCTTATGTTTAAGAATCGGGTTCGGGTTCGAGTCCAAAATTCGCTCTGATTATGTTTCTAGGTTCGTCAGCATCACACCCGTGCTCGTTGGTTCTAAGGCTTAAGTAGTAAGGTGTAAGACATGCGGCACAAGCTGTTCCTCTGAAGCCAAGCTGACACTCCATTGTATGACTCACTCATTCACAATTAGTTCAAGTGAGTTGCCTCAATTAAACATGCCATTGACTGGGGTGTACACTCGCTACACGCAGCTGGAAAGTTCATATAAATACTACCTTCTCACTGGTCAGTTCTCCAACCTTTGCCCACCCGTGAAGATCCGGGGTAGAACAGGTCTTCAGGAACCCAAGCTTGACGTAAAAGGCGAGTATGCTTGTCATAAGGTCGGGATCGGGTTGTCAGGCTCGCTGATTTGATTGAGGCATGTCATCGATCCCAATTGCGTGATGTCAATCACTGGATTGTCTGGTCCAGACTCAAATATTTACAGACCGCCGTCATATAGCTGGAATATTGCTGAGTGCGGAGTTAAACAACAAACCAAACCAAAATCCTACCTTTGCCTGATAATTTGTTTAATATGTTTACAACACATGGACTTTAAATATGAAACGTCATCGTCAGAGAATAACTGATTGTCCGCCAAAACAGATTTCGATGGGCGAAGTATATCATAATACCGGCCCAGGTCAAGCCGACCGTGTGTTTGATTATGATTTACATTTCGTGAAGAGATACACTAGTCTTCAATTATGACAATCATCAGACTTAGAGCTTACGTACACGTTTTTACGGTAAGAGCGTTCGAGACAAAATTTACGCTTATCATCAATAGTAAATAAGAATCTATAATTTCAATGCTACCTGTAAATTTTAATTGTTACAATTTATTTTGATTCATTTCCTTTTGGTGTGTTTGTGTGTTTGTGTGGGGGGAGGATTTGGGACTGAAGAAAAAGAATAACCCTGCTCCTTTAATATCAAATTGTCGGTCCCAGAATGTCACCATCTGTGTGCACGTATTGGCACTGCCCTTAAACATCGTGTCCTACGCTAACCCAACATGTAGGTTAACTGTCCTTCTACCACCCTAATTGGAGTCTTATACTGCCACACGTTGTTTTAAAAGGTCTGTAGAACACGGTGGAAATAAACACGTGACCCACTCCCTAGATGTCTCACCCATCGTCTTTGACACATGGATCTGTAAGTTCTCTCCCCATCAAGCCTGTTATATCATGATTCTAAATATACATCTTGAAATTGAGCCTGCAGATCATGAAGAACATGAATCTAAGCCATGTCTAAAATACCCATGCGCAGAATACTCTGCACGGTGGCTATCGGTAATGGGAGCGGTGGGGAAGCACAGTGGTTAAAGCTTTCGCTCGTCACGCCGAAGGCCCGGGTTCGTTTTCCACGTTGGTACAAAGTAATTTCTGGAGTCCATTGTCATAGTCACTCAGTCGATAATGTGTGGATTTCGGTAACGGTAAGGTAAGACACACAAGCCACAGCCACAGAGCCAAACAACCCCAATCATCGTTAGGTTGCTCATACCGCCAGTATGGCATAAGGGGGTATGCCATACTGGCGGTATGAGCAACCTAACGAGGATTGGGGTTGTTTGGCTCTGTGGGTGTGGCTTGTGTGTCTTCAAACCCCGACGTTGGCGGCGTATTTGTAAGTCTACTATTGGAGGATGTTGGTTCGAATCTTGTATTCTTGTGTTCGATATATAGTTCATAATTTTCAAAATCGGTGTATGACCTTTTCACACCGGCACACTAGAACCATATTATCCTTTAAAATGAAGACAAGCAAGTTGGTAATATTCCACGGCAAGTACACGTGGAATAATAACTTCACAAGCTTTCAATTTGTTGAGTAACGTATGCAACACTGTAGGCGTAAACTTTGCAGTCTCAGAACAGTCTACAGTCAAAGTTTCTTTGTGTCAAAACATTTTTCTGGCGAGAAGAAGATGCTGCCGGGTGAAGACCGTATGTGAGGGCCCTTGCGAATTTTCCGAAAACAAGACATACTTCGTTTACTGAGAGCTGTGTTGCACCAAAAAACTCATAATAGTTCTTGAAGAGTCTGGGGGTCGACATTAATATCTGGGTGATTACGCATTGGAGTGTTCAAACAGCTATGTGGTATGAGGCTGGACAGGTACGACACAATGTTAACATGACACCGACGAACATGATGTTCAGATGAGTAGTCATGGGTATTGTCTTCCTTTTCTTTGAACGAGCGTTTGTGTGATGACTAAGCTATGTTTACTGTGCTGGAGATGTTGAGCAAAACACAGGACCCTTTGATTCTGGTATTGAAGAGTTTTTTAGCGTATGAGGGTAGACAAGGCTGCAGTCTTGAGATTAGTCAAATCCGAGATGTAATCCAGAATATTCAGGTTACATATGACGAGTTGGACAAGAAATGTAACGAGATCGAAAAGAACATTACATAGTTTGTGATACGTGATGACCTTCCGATAACAAAAGAAACACAGAAGACAATACAGTGGAATATTGAGAAAGTATCAGGTCGAACCACCGTTCTTGAAGAAAAATACAGTGCATTCATGAATCGACAGAACCAACCAATGTCGTGCACGAGTATATCGAGAAACGTGAGGACACAGTTGATAGGCTGAAAGTAGCAAGTATGGGGTACAACTGGATCAAATATATGGGATACCCACGACACGTGATGAGAACTATATTGCTTGTAAACAAATCGTAGGAGACACTTTGAATTCTGGTCTATTATCTGACTCACTTGTATTACAGGATATTGTTCGAGTACATAGAGTTGGCAAACCTGTTCCCGGATAATCGAGGCGACATATCTCCAAACCAATAGATTAATGTGAAGGAAAGCTTTTAACAATATTGTGATTCAGGCAAGAAAGGTGTTTTGGGTCTTGTTCAACAGTATACGTTCCTTGAAATCATACTCGCCTCGCGTTTACTTTCAATTATTTGATGCAAAGATAACATCAATACTTATATAAAAAAAGAAATTTGCAGGTTCAGTGACAGAGAACCATTAGAGAATGTTCAATTTATATACCTGTAAGCAGACGTTATCAACTTCAAATCATAGGGTGTAAGGTGAGCGTGGTAGATATTCTATTCAGTAACGTGCTGTTTTGAAATGTGTCAAATATTGGTCGTCTCTTATCACTATGCAGGAATCTCGTTTACGCCACAAATGTTAAATATGTTACTCTTGTATACGTATGATGAACAAAGCCACGTCAATTGGGTAAGGAAACTTAAAACTGTTAGTTTTAGATTATAATTAGGATTTGGTGATGTCTGGCTCTTTCCAAAACGTGGTAATAAAACCATATTTTTAATATGTTACGTCAGCGGTTAAAGGTTTTGCAGGTTTTGCAAAGTGATTTATCAAAAATGGCTGATTATGCACAGTTTTAAACATCCATGTCATGTGAGAACTATTTGAGTAGCTGTGAATAAATTAAGAACCACATTTATACGTTTTCGACTCCGTTCTCACAATTCTGATTGAACGTGGGTGACTTTTCAATATTCCTCATGAATTAAGATAATGTAAAGGTGGTAGAATGAACCATAAAAAAAGAATGAAACTGTTTCTTTATTTGTCCAGCTTATAACCAACTTAGGTAAAGTAACATAAAATAATTATTTTTTTACATCTTTATGAAGTTTAATACACTACTGTCATCGTAAGTTATTATCTATATGAATACAGCAAAGTATTTGTTTTCTGCCAGGGCTATAACAACACAAATACTCCAACCTTTATAACATGCAATTATGTAAAAACTGCTGTTGTTTGAAAACCCAAAGAAATATGTTGTATTCGATACTGTCTTCACCTATATACTTGTATTCCGTTTGTACAGAAAGGCCCGTGCCAACAAGTACTGAATAAGGTAGAGGTGTCTCAACAAAACTATCCCACACGACAAACTTGAGTAAAAAACTTTATTCCTAAATTAATGGGGCAGTTGCCACTAAATGTGGTGATCAAAGATATGGTTACATGTCTATCTTCAAAGGCTCAGGGACTTCCTCCGTGGTGTGGTGGTACAGCGTCTGCCCCAATAGCGCAAGGTCCGTGGTTCGATCCCCTGCCACGACATACCATAATATGTTAAAATATGGTACTAGTGTTTACCCTGCCTGGCGTTCGGCATTGAGGGACTAAAACAAGGACTGATATCTGATATCGTTAACTAATGGTCAAGTAACCAAATCCCCTCAACTGATTTACTCACATGAACTGGAATAAAAGAGACCAGTGAAAGCGCCTCATCTGTTTCAAAGTCAGATCTATGCATTAATATTAAACATTATTCACAAGACTGTGTGACAAGAGGGAAGACTTCAACTTTCCAATGCCAAGCAAAGTTCCTGCCTTAAATGTACTACTTTTAAGGTATAGTCGAGGATCTTGTTTCTACAAAGATTTCAAAGAGCTCTTCCTCAAACATTGTTTGATCAGGGTTACAACATTCAAAACCTCAGTGAGGCTTTCAAAAACGCTTTATGGTACTAGACATGTGAAGCACATTTCCAAATTGGACAATTATGTCTGATTCAATTCCCTAATCCCTTTATATCTTCTTCGTCAACATCTCAAAAGTTTTCAATAAATTTCAATCTGTTAAATATACAGCAGCTGGCATTGTTCCCCGAATTGGCTATTACTCACATCTTACACCGACTTTTAAACAACTGCATTGGCGGTCACTTCAGGCGAGATTAGAGTACAAAGTCATCACTCTCACTAACAGTGCTTTAAGGATACATGGTTTGAATATCTGCATGAGCTCTTGGAGAAATAGACACCTTTAAGATCTCTCCATTCCGACAACAACATGTTTCTTAAAATCTCCGCAACCAGATTGGAATCATTTGGTCGGGGAAGCATGGAACCAACTGCCGTTAGAACTTAAGGTTTCACCTTCCATTTCAACTTTCAAGAGTGGACTGAAAACACGTCTGTTCAATAAATGCTGACATGGATTGTGTTCTTTACATCATGCCTGTTCTATTAACTGTAACGCTATGAGCATCCCCGGAACATCCACTCCACTCTCCACACGACTGTATGACAAGAAGGATGACTCTCAAATAGACCACTTTCCCTTTATGTGGAGCCATACTCCGGCAGATCCAGCCTTTCCTGTGCGTCTACAACTATTATTAGGTACAATCGAGCATGTTGTTTAAAGTTGTTTAAGGTAATCATTAACGCATCACCCAGGCTTTCAAACCCATCCCTCTCTGCTATCATTTCAATGACAAAGGTCATCAATTAGGAAAATAACTAATTCAAAGAAACCAATAAAACTCAAGAAAGTCATGCTTCTACCCCGGGATCAATAAGGGTCGCAAATGTTTATGATTAGTTCACCATGAGAGTAGAAGGGTCTTCTGCTGTGATGTCCTTAGTTCTAATCTGATTAATGGTATTCGTGCGTGCCAGTAACATTTCATCAGCACTGGTCGACTTTTCAAAATAGATAAACGACCACTAAAACCTGTTCATCAGACTAAAGCGAGATTAACAAGCGACTCATAGTTTGCAAGAAAAACGCACTCTGGATATTGTTATGGAGCTACACATATTAAACGCATTGGGTTTGTAATGTATAATGTATGATAAAATTAGTTTTGTTTAACTAGATAAGCATATATCATAAGGATTTTAAGACATCTGAAATGGAAATGCGAAACGATTAATGGAAAATAGTCAATTATTATGCAGTGAACTGCATATCAGATTTTTTCCAACATTTGTCGGAAGTCAGTAAATAAACTAGGCCAGACGATCCAGTGATAGACAGATAGATATACCCAGACGCTATTAGGACACGATGCAACAACCCAGTTACAGATCCCGACCACCCGATCAGTTTAGGCGCCTCATACGACCAGCATACGGTGCTGGTGACGACATGGTGTGTTTAACCTTCTCTGAGATCTGTATTTTAACATCAAATCTAAAATCAAAATGGAGAAAGAGCGTTCTACTGAGCTTGGAATGACCCAGTCGTCTAAATGAAAGCGTAGAATTACGCCGGAAACCTATTATCGCTGGTTCGAATCCCAGATTCTACCTGATTTGTCAGCACCATACCCATGCTCGTTCTCCCTCCATCAAGATGACACGCCGTTCCATCACTGAAATACTCGTCAAGGTGGAGTTAAACACACTCACTCACATTTTACTTTCGATCCATATTGGGAGATTAACATTGTGAGAACATATTTGATAAAATTACCTTAAACATCATGAGATACTTTAAACATAACGGTAAAACATTTTCCTTTCATTATCTTTTCAATTTCAATTTCAATTTCAGACTGTCAATAGTTTGCTTTCTTGGCAAATGTTCATTTAGGTATCTTTCTCGTTTTGTTGCGTTCTGCGGCACTTCATTGATACCGTTTATCCATTTATGGGGCAATACAATTACATAACACTGCCATACTCTCGTTCACGTGTGCCCTATATGCTGCACGACCTGTCGCAAAATTAATACACTCACGTTTTGGTTGATGACGCTGTATCTTTGTAACCATGTTTTTATTCTCGGCTGCAATGTATCATGTCAGCGCTGGATTCCCTTACAATATGTCGTTAGAATTCACCAATCCTCGGCAATTCGAGTGCAGTGATTTCAAGAGAAGACCATAGCCATGAGGGATGCCTTGGTATTGGTTTTCTTCATCCGTTTCCTTGTTATAATATAATTAGAGAAACGCACGTCAGTGATTGTGGTTCCATCCACGATATCAGGTTCCATCGCGAATGCTTGACGAATGTCTCAAAACCACATAAAACGTTTTGAAAGCTTGCAGCGGCCTTGAATGTTGGCAACCTGATCAAACAACGTTTTAACAAGAATTGTCTGACGCTCTTTGAAATTGTAATACACATAGCATGCTCGAATTGAGAAATGTGGACGGCAAAGGCTGGAGTAATGCTTGACATAAAGGGAAGGTCGGTTATTGGAGGTCATCCCTCTGGTCATACAGTCTAGTGGGGAGTTTGTGGTCACTGTGAATCGTTATGAAACAAATGAGGCGGTTTCGCGGTCTCTTTCATTTCTATTACACATGTGCCCTTAACAACTTATCAACCTTATCATGTTTTCAAACCATGTGATGCTTTAAAATTAACACAACTCTGCTTTGACAACATTGATACGGTGTACATCGGAATTCGCCGTTTGTTTTCAAAGTGATCAGAAAAAGTAAAGTTAACTCTATCTAACATATGCATCAGACCCAGAGAAGAATACTAGTATTACACAAGCAGCATTTTCAATAACAACAACAACAACAACAGTTTGATACACCAAACCATAAACATACCGAATAGACACATTGTAAGTATGAGTACACGTTCGGCGGAGCGAGCAGGGATGTGGAAGCATTGGCACTGACATCCACAGTGGATTGTCATAAGAAGGAATAAGTCGGTTGTCAACAGAGACAACAGTAAGAGTTGCCAACAGTAACGGTGAGCGATAGACCAGGGGAGGAAACTCTTACAGTACTGTTGTCACTGCCATCTGGAAAACAGGTGCGTGTTGCAGATACACTGTGTTTTCTCAGTGTTGTCTCAGCCTGGGAACTCTAAAATGTGTTGTTTAAGCTTCACCACAGTGTATTGACAAGTATGGTAAACGGCACATATTTTGTACGTGGAATGCGAGTATAATTCCAGTCCTTATGGAATCATCTCAACACGCTAGAAGACAACACTGTACAGGTTGGTACGTCACACCAGTCTAAGGAATTAAACGATTTTGAGGTTAACAATTTAATCCGTCCGTCAAGAAGTATGTCGACGAAAAATACTGATTTCAAACTTCACTTGTCGGTTATTAAACAAACGAATACAACTACCAACAGTAATAAGTCGAGTGGTGATTCCAACTCTACTATGCCAAGTCAAGTCCAGCAAGCATGCGTATCCTACTAGCGGTTGTATATGCTGGTGATGTCGGAATCCCAGACTGCCTCACAGTATAGATGTAAACATACATGGTCGTGGAATGGACCCTGATACAATGGCGTTGTCCTGGACAATACACTTCTAGACGCGATTCCCGACCCGGCCCAGGGATAATCAGTTAAGCCAATAATGTCATAAAATGAATTGCTGTGTTAGACATTGGCTCAATAGTCTAGCTATATATAGATGTCCTTAACAATATGTAAGTACAACAGTAATAGCACCACCCGCTATAGCGAGGTCGTATCTGTGATTGGAACGGCTCAGTGTTAGGCGAGTTTGTTTGTAAATATAAATTGTCAATGCAAGAGAATAACCAGCCTAGATTTTCTGCCGACACAGATTTCACTTGGCTTAAAGGTCCAATGACTGTGGAAATTATATGAATGGACCACTGAAAATTAGTGCTGGCATCAAGTGTTCGCGAGAAGGATATCGGTAGCACCCGCCATTCATACAATTTGCTTAAAAAAGTAAATATTTCGGTTCCGTAACTCAACACTATACAAAAATGAAGTCGTCAAGAAGTTATTATTCATAAACAGTATACTAGTATACCTTGTCAAAACTGAGTGCTATTAAGTCCCTCTGTGACACTTCCATCAGCGCGTGGTGATTGCTGGCTTCCAATTAGTGCTGAGACCCAGCCTGGTTGACATCATCTTGAGCAATCTCTGGGGCTACAGTTAGTTCGTACATAATTGACTTTAGCCTCAATGTTACCGGTGCTCTTGTCGGACCATAACAGTCTCCTGAACTTGCGAGGGTCTGTGCCATCAGTGTACATGCAACATGATGCGTGAATACATCTGGTCTGTCTCTTTTGGAGGTTGATGAGACAGGGACAGGATGAGAGTAACTCGTTGGCGGTGGCAACACAGACACGAGGAGATAACGACACAGGGGTCAGGTTCGTTTCCGCCAGTGAATGAGTGAGTATGGTTGTACGCCGCTTTTAGCAATATTACAGCTATATCACATCTGGGGACGCCGGAAAATGGGGTTCACAGATTGTACCCGTCTGGGGAATCGAGCCTGGCTATTCGGTGTCGCGAGCCGACGCTTTTACCACTAGGCTACCCCACCGCCCCGTTTCTGCCTTTGATGGGAATGAAAACGTAGATATTAATATGGTCTGATAGTAGATATTCATTCCGACTCTTTTGGAGGTTGATAAAGCAAATTCGATGAGGAATACATCTGTGTCACTGGCGTTACATACACGCAAGGATAAGGGCTACACCAAAGGTATATATCAATAAAAAGGCAGGAAATTAAACGACTTCATACAAAATTATCAAGGATTTTCTCGAACCACAACTGTCTTCGTTGGTGGCCGGTATTAGGAGAAAAGGCACAGATAATCGACGTGAGGATTGTGAGAATATACGGTAAATACCAAACTTAACCGAACTGTTCGTAAAATGAACTTTTCCGACATTTCCGAAGTCGGATTGTATTCAGGGAGTCATCATTATTAAAAGTGGGGTAAAATTAAAGCTTGTTATCCCAAAGTTGGGCGGGGGATATAGAAACGGGCTCCGTCCGTCCGTCCGTCCGTACTTCCGTCCGTACGTCCGTCCGTCACGTTTCGTTTCTGGAGCATAACTCATACAACGTTCAATATTTTTTCATCAAACGTTGCAGATCTGTCAGGTACATGTTGAACTGGTGCCTTTTGCTATTTAGAAATTTATTTTTTTAAATTGTTTTACGTTTCCATGGCAGCAAGATGGACTTAGGTTCCAAACTCTTCTTTTTTTACAATTTCAATGACAAGTTCCACCTCGGTTAAAAAAGGTAAGAGTTTGTTTAGATTTGATTATGTCATAAATTCTGCAACAGGGGCGGGGGATATAGCAATGTTAGTGGCAAACTCTTGTTCAGTTTATCAGCATCCTTAAAGAGGCTGTACATGATGTTGATATCTCATATAAGAAATAAACGACTCGTGGTCGTTGTTTATCGTGAAATAAAACACTGCAGTGTTTTGTTGTACGATAAACAACTCCTACTCGTCGTTAATCTCTTAAATATTGACCGTTGTAGTAGTCACATACCTACACTGTATGATGCCCGTATAACATTCAATAGTATATTTAATACTATTAAAGATATTAGTAGTTGTTGTTGCTGTAGTAGTTACTGTAGTAATAGTTACTGTAGAAGTAGTAGTAGTAGTAGTAGCAGCAGTACTGATACTAGTAGTCGTGGTAGTAGTCGTGGTAATAGTTGTAGTAGTATCAGTAAAAATGATTACAAAATTAATAATTAATTGAAGTGTGTGGTCTTGAGGGTAAAATAGGAGCACTTGAACTATTCTGATCTCTTGACATCCTCTGAAAGGTCGTTCCATAGAACTGCGCCAGCCCTTCGGACTTGTAGCACTATCATCGTCTGAAGACCTTTCAGATCTCAGTATGTCCAGACAACAATACCATTGGAACTTAATAACCATGGACATACATGCACACACGTCTACACTGTAACGATTGTTGGTGCTAATACTATCCTGTCTGTAGTCATACGAATGAAGTAGACTTCACTGAAAGCGAACATTCAAAGATAAACTGATCTTGGTGAGTGACGTTTACAGACATTAATAGAGATATCTAGCTTGCCCGTGTCCAATCTAGTTTCGATGGAACCCTTAAATCAACGTAAAATCGATTTACTGGTTGATTGGTATGACTGCCACGTCCATATGTCTCTCAGAAACATTGTTCATAGGTCACGCCCTGTCGACATTAACAACTGCAACGCTGAACCGTCCACTTAGGAGTTCCCTTGTATGCTGATGAATGCTTCTTATTTAATGTGTGGTAATGGTTGTTTGGGTAACTACGCGTTTATAATTAGATGTTGGCCAACAAATGCTTGGCAATTAAGTCCCCGGGTTGATGGATAGTCGTTGTAAGGAATGGCTGGGTTATATTTGCCATTGTGCTTGACATCTGATGCTGATGGACATGTGTTGATTGTGTCTGAGGATGATTGTGGTACACACTATTCTATCTGATTACATCTCTTTATATGGACCAACAGTTGAACACAGCCTAACGACGTTTTCTTCACAACTGAAAGTCAATCATGTCATGGTTGAACTTCTCTCGTGATCATGTTGGATCATCGTTGCGGTATCTGTTGTGACTCTGGTACTGATTAGTTAATGTTAAATGAGGAAAAGGACATGGCAATACGTAATAAACGTACTGAAAATGTGTGACATTTGGAAGTGTCTTGGTTCAAGTTAGTATGGCTTTTAAAGAAGTGCCTCACGTATACCGTCTTCCATATACGACTCTTGCTCAGAAGTTGTTTGATCATGGGTACAACATTTAAAGTCTCAGAAAAGCTTACAAAACGATTATTGTTTTCATGTAGAGATCATTGGGCAGGATTTGTTCACCTTTTCGCTAACACCTGGTATCATCACTGTTTGATAGTGATTCATGAACATATGCTTACTTTAAGTGACAAAACCCCTTCCCTGTCCTATAGAAATCTCTGCATAAAGCAGAGTCGATTTACGATTTCGACTATATCATGAGTATGTGTTTATGAATCAAATAGTAATGGTACCAGGTGAGCGTATCCTTCCCCATCGGCGGCATCCGTCACAAACACATGCAAAGGCAAGTCACTTGTTCACTTGAAAAAAAACACGGGAACATATGATACAAGTCAAAATAGGGAATTGCATCGGACATCATTTTTGTCACTGATGCGTCAAATTTGGAAATGTCCTCCACATGTCTATCATAACACATTTTGAAAGCTTTACTGAGACCTTGAATGTTGTAACCTTGATCAAACAACATCTGAGGAAGAGTCGTATGACGTTCTTTGAAATATTGGTAGAAAGAGCATGTTTGATTGTATCTCAAACGTTGTGAAATGTAAACACCAAAGCCTGGAGCTGCTGGAATATCACTCGACATGAAGGGAAAGTTGTCTAATGAATATTGGAAAGTTGAAGTCATCCCTCTTGTCAGACAGTCTTGTGGAGAGTGTTTTGTCACACTGAATTTTTATGCGCAGATCTAAATACGAAACAGATGAGGCGGTCTCACTGGTCTCCTTTATTTCTAGTTCAGGTGGGTAAATCAGTGGAAGGGAATTGGCTATTTGATTGTTATTGAACGATATCAGATCATCGATATACCTGCAGCTTGAGTTAAACTTCTTTGCAAAATTACCTTGTTTAGACTTTGCCAATCCGAACAAAAAAAAACAGATCCTCAAGAAGGAGAGCACAATTGGTGCCCATGGGGATGCCTACTTCTTTTAATTTTACGTAGATGTTATCAGTAAGGAAATTATTCTTTTTCACAAATTGCCCTGAACCTCTGAACAGAGATATGTATATGGCCGGAATCTTACAATTGACTCTGCATATAGCAGATATTTTTTTATGAATATGGAAGGGGTTTGGACGCTTTTTGTTATTTTCTGTCGTAAAAGTAAAGTAATGGTTTGAGTTCTGAAAAGTATGTGTGTACAAGGCAACATCGTGAACTCGAATTGAGTGTATATAGTTTTGTTAATCGGATATTAGTACAAATGACATGTAGGATTTCCTCCACGCCTGTTACCATGTATAAAATAACAATAAGTCAATTCTTATGCTAAAACTCTATTTTGCAACCAATTTTAAGTAAAATTTGTAAAATTATTTTGCAAAATGTTTCTTTTGTAAAAGTTGTATAGTGTAGTGAAAATATTAAAGAAAACATTTTAATGATGAATTAAAAAATTCCATTTGTTCCTATTGTGAACAACTTTGTGGTTTGGTAATGTGTTCCTAATTTGTCGGAGAGAAAGAGTGTAACAGTGTGAAACACGTGAAGTTCTTGAAACTGAGTTTTACATCCTTTGCAAGAAATATAACAAATTCGTCGAAAAATTCTTGACGAAACCATACTCACGTAATATAAACTAAACTGCCAGGTAACAGAAAGTATACACCCATGGTTGTTTGATGGTGGCTATAGATGAATCAAACAAGAAATGGTTATTCGATGGTGATGTATTTAAAACGGGTATCAGAGGCATATTACATGCATCACATCAACGAGTATCTTACAACAGGCGACTATTTTCAGCCTAGTAAATTGTGTAAACTTGTTTGGTCAAATCCAGTTTTCAAGTGAATACGTCTTTTGCCCGACAATATATAACGTTTGATCGGTTCACTCATACCTTGTCGCCATTGAATGTGCATATACACCATGCGAATAAGCTATATCAGGGCTCTCGGCACATGTTCAATAGTGAGTGTAGATGCCATTTATATATAGCACTCTTGGGCTCAGATTGCTGTCATCGCCTGCATATCTAAATAATAGACCGTCATTAGCATTTCAATTGAGTAAGAAGTCCTCGTATATTCTGGTGAGGTGCTGATAATTAACATTGCACTGGGCAAGTAGGGTTAGCTTGTATAGCTGAAGACAATCCGAATTGACTTTCTCTCTTGTTAAATACAATTTGAGCTGTCTTAAGATATACAATTGATGAGAGTACATTTGTTACCTACATTGTATGGCAATATTGACTTTGTTACGCAACATTTACATTATTCTATAAGTTTGCTTTTCTGGTAACGATCCCGCATGTGCACGTGATATCATTTGTTATTTCTCGCCTAAAAGGAAATATTTGGCTGACCCATTTTATTGACCAAGTACCATCTTTGTGGCTTTTGATCGTACATGTTCAATCCTCCTTGAATGATGTCAGTTTGAAAGTCGGGTATATGCAAATAAGAAATACGCCCATACTATCATTTGCCCTTCACAAGAACACAATGTCATTCTGGTAAAACGTTAGTTTGGTATTTTAATATGCTCTAAGTTCATATTGATAAAGACAATTATAAAAAAGTCCATATCATCGCAGCTGTTGTGTTTAGACATAGGGTATCATCATTTTGAACTCCATCATACATTATTTGCGTCAAATTTGGAAATGTCGTCCAAATGTCTTGAACGTTTTGTGAAGGCCTTAAATGTTATAAACTTGATGAAGCCACTTTTGAGAAAGAGAATGCTCGATTGTACCCCAGAAGATGTGAGATGTAGAAAAAGGGCTGGAGTTGCAGGAATGTTGCTCGACATAAAGTGAAAGTTGCCTATTTGTGGGAACGTACGTACCAAAGGTTCGTTAATTGGATTTATCTGGACTGTTTTGCTCGGCTCAGTGTCGTCACGAGTAACAGTGTATTACTGGACACGGGGCTATATATCTACAGACACTTCCTTGTATAGTATTCCACTTTATTGTATTTTGGAAAAGTAATTTTATCCGAATTTCACCAACGCACTCCCCCAAGGTAATATCAGAGTGTATAACTTGACGGTGTTATACCCGGGAGGCTACCTTCGTTTCAATTATTACTTCGACAGTTCTGATATTGACCTGACGAGCTCATCTGCATTGACCAAGTTCGGTGTCCCTGTTGACCATCATCGCTTCGAACCCACTCCCCAGTCCGACTAACTGCCCTACATGAAAAGATATTAACTGTTTGACTGTCAAATCATTTCTAAGTTGTCCTCTTCAGTGTTCAAACATCGGTTTCTTTTTTCATAATATCAGCTTAGAAAACTATGTATTGGCGATCTTCACTAAACTACAATAAGAAGTTGTTTAATCGGCTGAAAACATATTTATACCATTCTTTCTAAAATTAATTATC
The DNA here is from genome assembly GCF_023055435.1 of Haliotis rufescens. NCBI lineage: Eukaryota > Metazoa > Mollusca > Gastropoda > Lepetellida > Haliotidae > Haliotis > Haliotis rufescens. The sequence goes on along the minus strand of NW_025963890.1, from coordinate 76,180,412 downwards.
ATCATAATGATACATAATCGATATCGTTCTTCATGAATCTACTCATTATGGGAATGATTTTGAATGTTACTTTATATTAACTAGCTGTCACATTCAGGGTTAAACTATGTACTACCAACAACAATAGGGGAACTGATAAAATGATAGTGAAGGTGTTATGACGAAAAATGTCTGTATAAATAGTTTCGAGAGTGTAGAGTGTGTCCACCATGTTTGGAGATACATGCACGATTAACTGTTGATTAACTTGCCCTTGGTTTTGCCCACCATTGTGACGGAAAAGCTAGGTCTGCTGGGTCTTTGGCGTACACTCTCCGCCCGAGAACGTCCCACAGATGCCCTCATTGGGACTTATCAGGGGACGCAGTAGGGCAGTCCAACGTACTTATGCCTTCTCGGAGATAATCGGTGACGAGCCTGACACGATGTGGTCTGGCATTGTCATCTTGCAGTTCAAAATTTCTGCCGATAACTCTCGCGTATGGAACAACGAGAGAACGCAAGATTTCATCAACATATCACAATAATCAGATCAGTTCGCCTTCAGATCAGTTCGCCTGCCATGTGTGATGCCAACCCACACCATGATACTATCGCCCTCATACCGATCATGGTCAAGAATTGTTGCCCTGGCATACCGCCAACGTCTTCTGCAAAAACCATAAGTCGTCTGTAAACATGGTGTGACGCCATTGGCGTTTATCCCGTCCCTGATGTTGCATGTTTCTGTGCCGCCTATTAGCTGTTAGGGTTACACTCTTCACAGGATACCTTGCTTTCAGGCGTGCTGCTTAGAGCCGGTTTTAACGGAAGATGTTCGCTATACTGTTAAAGGTGCAGATTTGAATCAATTTCGTAGTGCAATTCATGTAATTTAACGATCTTGTCTTGTTATCTGTTTTTCAACAACATGCCAATTTGTCTGCAATAAGCGACCTATCGCATATTTTATCATGCAATTATGAAGTCCGCAGTTCGCTTTTCCACTGAAGATATCAGTTTCCAAAAAAGATGTATTGAAGCTTGAGAATGCATACAACATTTTTCGTCATTTGTTGTGTCGTTTTGAACATACAGACGATGCTGACGTAATAGATAGAGGACGAGTGCCAGTACTTTATCGTGATATAAACGTGCTGTTGTAAGAACGAAGGGCCAGGCGAAGCAGTACATTTATATCCCGATAAAGTACTGGCACATGTTCTCTGTCTTAGAGCCCCGGCAAATACTCGAGTTCCGCGAACAGTACACTGTGGATCGCACAAACTCAACCATTCACTGTCGAAACAGATTGGATATCAGGGACAATTGTTCAAGATTGGACAATAACTTTCTCAACGAGGATGATCCACGGTTTAGGAAATCTTGGATTGTACTCGATTCTGTCATGGCACATCTACATGAGGAAGGATTGGGGGTCCAGGGAAGAAGAGCGAACGCCGTGTGTTGAAGACGAGTAGCTACCGGGGGATAGAAACATTAACTTTGATACAGCTTTAGGGCTATCATATGGTTGTTGTTTTTCTATAACTGCAAGTGCTTTGGTTTTGAGAGGCAGAGATGGATGCACTTTGGATGCTTCTCAGTTTCGACTTGGACATGACGATCAAAACTTAAAACAATATTTTGGCAAGGAATTAAAAAATCACCAGAAATGGCGTGGAACAACGTGTCACACGATATGCACCAGCTGAGATGACAGAAACCCGAAAGAGGCGAAAAAAAATATAATTTATTACATAAGGACAAACATATTTACAGAAAGTCCATTAACTAATTATCTAACCATATTACTTCCAGAACTAATACTAATCTAGTACTAACCAAATACTTTCCTACTCTTAGTTTTTGTTTGTTTGTTTTTGGTGGATTTTTTTGTTTAACGCCGTACTCAGCAATATTCCAGCTACATGACGGCGGTCTGTATAATAATCGAGTCTGGACCAGACAATCCTGTGATTGACATCGTGAGCATGACTCGATTATATACAGACCGCCGTCATATAGCTGGAATATTGCTGAGTGCAACGTAAAACAACAAACAAACAAACCTGACATGTCCTGGTGGCCTGGCGTTCTCACGCTCAACTTCACAACCCACACTGACTCATACACCCCTTCATTCGCTGGGACTACCTGCCTCACAATCGCACGAGCTACACGGGTTAAGCTAAGGTACAATGTCACCGCTTGCTCTCACCTTCCATTCTCGCGTTCAAACCTGGATATACGTTTTAGACTTTGCTTCTCTCGTACGCTAGCATACGACTTATTTAAAATTAACGAAAAACACATACGTCACACAACGTAATGTTGAAAACAAAAATATCAAACAACGTTCAAACGATCTTTGTCCAGGGAAATGTATCGTGGCCATGTTTGAGATATATTTGAACCACATTCCTGTGTCTGGCCCCTTCTATCGGCGCCCATCTCCACCAGAACACATCAGATTCAGTTCTCAGTGTGTAGTAGTCCACACATTGGGAGCTACATGAACCGGATGTTTACTAACGCAGGGAAGCCGAACAAGTACACAAACCACTCTGGAAAGGTAAGCACATCCAATGCGTTGTTATTATGTATCACATTAAACGCAGTTTAACATGAATACCCATCTCAGAAACAGTATATACTGGCTCCGAGCCGACCAGCCCTTTTAACGTCTTTTGGTATGACGCGTCCGGGGATCGATACTATTTGACTACTAAATGTTACACGGATTTCGCAATGGTGGTAACAGAGCCATGACGTCCAGCCGGGTTGTAATATCAACATGGCGTAATTTCATGAATATATTCCCTAACATTCAATGTAATATATGTTCTTAGGCAATAAATGTTCCTTTAAAACTGTAAGTTAAGTAAGTAATAACCACTTTGTTCACCCTTATTGTAAATGTATGTTTTTTTCAGGCTGAGGGATCAAGACTGTCTCTCTGCCATGACCAATCAAGTCCAGGAAAAGGAACATTTTTCAAATTTAAGCAAGACGACACAGAGATCCAGATTTCTAGGGAGTAGAACCTTAGTCAGTAGAAGTTATTTAATCCATTACGTCGTTTTTGGTGTCAAATAAAAAAGGAACCCATTGTATGTTGTTTAAGGCCTGTCGTGATGATAGTACACGTTCTATAAAGCATTGGAGATTCCCGCCTATATAAACTGTAGACTTTACAGTACTTTATCAGCATTTAAATATACCCCCACCTGACCAAAATAGTGACCACCCATTGGACGAGAGTATTTGCATGTTCTAGCATAGCTTTTGGAGAGACGCAAATTAGTCAAAAATGGTGCGTCGCTGTTGACATTTGATGGCGACGTCGGTGACATTTGATTGTGACGTCGGTGACGTTCATCATGGCGGAGGTAAATGTACGGATTCCTTGATGTCATAGTGCTGCCGTGATGGACGCCCACATAACACTGTGTCGCTACAAGGCTTCATGTATCTTCGTTATATTTTGTTATAAATATCTGATCACTATTTCTTCTGGCTTCAGGGGTGTGGTCGGGTAGCCTGGTGGTTAAAGCGTTCGCTTGTCACGCCGAAGACCCGGGTTCGATTCCCGACATGGGTAAAAAGTGTGAAGCCAATTTCTGGTGTCCCCCGTCGTGATATTGCTGGAATATTGCTAAAAGCGGCGTAAAACAATATTCACTCACTCACTCTGGCCTCAGGCGTCATGAATGTATCTCATGCTTTCCTTCCTGTGGGTATATAGGTCTCCAGTACAGCATGCTTTCCTCCCTGTGGTTATATAGGTCTCCAGTACAGCATGCTTTCCTTCCTGTGGGTATATAGGTCTCCAGTACCGCATGCTTTCCTTCCTGTGGGTATCTAGGTCTCCAGTACAGCATGCTTTCCTCCCTGTGGTTATATAGGTCTCCAGTACCGCATGCTTTCCTTCCTGTGGGTATATAGGTCTCCAGTACCGCATGCTTTCCTTCCTGTGGGTATATAGGTCTCCAGTACAGCATGCTTTCCTCCCTGTGGTTATATAGGTCTCCAGTACAGCATGCTTTCCTCCATGTGGGTATATAGGTCTCCAGTACAGCATGCTTTCCTCCCTGTGGTTATATAGGTCTCCAGTACAGCATGCTTTCCTTCCTGTGGGTATATAGGTCTCCAGTACCGCATGCTTTCCTTCCTGTGGGTATCTAGGTCTCCAGTACAGCATGCTTTCCTCCCTGTGGTTATATAGGTCTCCAGTACCGCATGCTTTCCTTCCTGTGGGTATATAGGTCTCCAGTACCGCATGCTTTCCTTCCTGTGGGTATATAGGTCTCCAGTACAGCATGCTTTCCTCCCTGTGGTTATATAGGTCTCCAGTACAGCATGCTTTCCTCCATGTGGGTATATAGGTCTCCAGTACCGCATGCTTTCCTTCCTGTGGGTATATAGGTCTCCAGTACAGCATGCTTTCCTCCCTGTGGTTATATAGGTCTCCAGTACAGCATGCTTTCCTCCCTGTGGTTATATAGGTCTCCAGTACCGCATGCTTTCCTTCCTGTGAGTATATAGGTCTCCAGTACCTCATGCTTTCCTCCCTGTGGTTATATAAGTCCCCAGTACCGCATGCTTTCCTTCCTGTCAGTATATAGGTCTCCAGTACCTCAAGCTTTCCTCCCTGTGGTTATATAGGTCTCCAGTATCGCATGCTTTCCTCCCTGTGGTCATATAGGTCCCCTGTACCGCATGCTTTCCTCCCTGTGGTTATATAGGTCCCCAGTACCGCATGCATTCCTCCCTGTGGTTATATAGGTCTCCAGTACCGCATGCTTTCCTTCCTGTGGTTATATAGGTCCCCAGTACCGCATGCTTTCCTCCCTGTGGTCATATAGGTCCCCAGTACCGCATGCTTTCCTCCCTGTGGTTATATAGGTCCCCAGTACCACATGCTTTCCTCCCTGTGGTCATATAGGTCCCCTGTACCGCATGCTTTCCTCCCTGTGGTTATATAGGTCCCCAGTACCGCATGCATTCCTCCCTGTGGTTGACAAGGAAGATCGATCATGTCGTGTCACGTGAAAACAACATCACGCTGACCATGTGGAAAAAATATACAGTATTATTCGTTATCGCTTCCGCATGGTAATAAAGCCATTGCTATTATGTTCGTTTAAAAAAACCAGTAACAAGTCTTCTATTTTAAGATTCAAATTATGAGCGATATTCATCCGGCATATTAATGCAAATGCAGAATGTAAATCTTCCCTCTTCATTATTCATACTTTTGCCATGATTTCATGGTGAATAGTCATTGCGCGCGTCTGAAGCTTTACCTTACGTAGACAGATCTGACACAAAGACGCCGATGGTGGTCAATGTAGGCCACATAAATGTACTTGAGAGTTTTTCAAAATCGTTTGAAACAATTGCTGGGAATTTGAATGGTGATATTACTATGCCGTCGGCATTGACGCCATGGTATGGCATTATCACCCATTTTGAGACAGATTAGATTATCTTCTTTTGTTGTTTTTTGCCTAGTTGTTTTGCATCCATTCGAACAGTATCTTAGCTATGCCACGACAAGTAAACTTATCGACATTAATAAAGTAAGTGAGTGAGGCCGGTTTGACGACCTAAGAACTGTATTGAAGTACTTGTACCCCAGTACCGCATGCTTTCCGCCCTGTGGTTATATAGGTCTCCATCGCTTCATGTTGTCCTCCCGTTGTTTACGTAGGTCTCCAGTGCGTCATGCTTGTTTTCCTGTAGGGATACCGGGTCTGTATATAGGTCGCCAGTACCTCGTGCTTGTGTCCTTCTTGTGGGTTTCCTTGGTTGAATATGCAGGCATCCAGTGCCTCATGCTTGTCTTCCTGTTGGGATACTGTGGCGGAATATGTAGGTCTTCAGTACCGCAGCAACATTTACAGTTTCGCATCTAAGATACGATACTCAGAACACCGAGTTGGCATGACAAGGAAGATCGATCATGTCGTGTCACGTGAAAACAACATCACGCTGACCATGTGGAAAAAATATACAGTATTATTCGTTATCGCTTCCGCATGATAATAAAGCCATTGCTATTATGTTCGTTTAAAAAACCCAGTAACAAGTCTTCTATTTTAAGATTCAAATTATGAGCGATATTCATCCGGCATATTAATGCAAATGCAGAATGTAAATCTTCCCTCTTCATTATTCATACTTTTGCCATGATTTCATGGTGAATAGTCATTGCGCACCGTGGTCATGAACCGGTGTCAGCAGAGCCCCATCCATCACGTGATGACATTTAACAGCTCTGGAGATCACATTAACTTAAGACCCCTGAGTATGTTGTCTGTCACCCGGTGTTTCCCCGCGTCTGAAGCTTTACCTTACGTAGACAGATCTGACACAAAGACGCCGATGGTGGTCAATGTAGGCCACATAAATGTACTTGAGAGTTTTTCAAAATCGTTTGAAACAATTGCTGGGAATTTGAATGGTGATATTACTATGCCGTCGGCATTGACGCCATGGTATGGCATTATCACCCATTTTGAGACACATTAGATTATCTTCTTTTGTTGTTTTTTGCCTAGTTGTTTTGCATCCATTCGAACAGTATCTTAGCTATGCCACGACAAGTAAACTTATCGACATTAATAAAGTAAGTGAGTGAGGCGGGTTTGACGACCTAAGAACTGTATTGAAGTACTTGTGCGTGACAGCTAAATTTTGCAAGGAACTCAAAGTGATACCATTTTGATGAAACCCTAGAGATGGGTATGCTGTTGATAGACCAAGCTATATCGTCACATTTTACTCGCATATAAACAAGCATTGACGTGTTGCAAACTACCTTGCAATGCAACATGAGGTTAGGTGAAATGGGTTTCAACATCGCGTCCAAGATTATTGCACTTATATAGCGACGCGAATGCACGTGTGTGGGGGGCTGCTTGTACTAGTCCGGACTGATACCACTTTAACATGACTACCCGTCTCATACACAATATACCGACTCCTAGCCGATCGACCAGTCCGTGTTTTCGCCCCTCAATGCCGAGTCTGGCAAGTTTAGTTCTTCACCGCATGTCTCTATTATGACGCAGCAAAAATAACCCCATGCCACGGTCGGCTATAGAACAACGATCTCTGTTTGAAAAGCTTGAAATATACTCTCGATTAGTCCATTTCTGTCGTCTTTTCTGCCTAAAAGGATTAAAATATTAGTGTAACTGCTAAGCTGCATTTATAACCTATTATTGTAACTAAAATTATTTTACAATTTTTTTTTTAAACTGACTGAAGTTCAATTTTCAAAGCCTAACTTATCAATTGGTAACTACGACTTTATCACTATCTGGTTCTTTCTGCTACGCGGGAAGCGACTACGACGTGAACAGAGAAACATCAACTTATTTACACTCATGATATTTCAGTATTTCAAGCTCCCATTCTGGTATCGCCTATTTGTGCTGTGACGCGGTATTGAAGGTTTCAATCAAATCCTCCATTCGAGCTTATTCTCTGAGGAGGTGCCAATGAGTTTAACCGTTGCCTGACAAAACGCCATTTGCTAAGTCGTAAGGTACACATAGAAGATTAATAATGCACAAGGTCTCTGGGTTATTGGGCCGATGCTGCTTTAGGGTTGTCAACAAATGACTGTCACTCCGTGAATATTCGTCTATAGACACGAGTAAGTACGATTGATGATTCCAGGTCACAAGCTTGTCTTCTACATTCGGTTGCGATAATAGCAGCAACACAATTTCTCATCGATAAAAATTAGGTATATGAACCAACAAAAAACTGAATTTTTTTGAGAAGTCAGTTCAGTTCAAGAAGCCTGAAATGTAACATTTGTGCTTTTAAAATCTCAAATTGCAAGTCGAATCTATTTCACACAGATTCGCCATATTAATTTCTATTTTGGAAATGCACAAGCAGAGACGTCATGCTTTTGTTCATGGTAACATGTTCGATTTCAGTGGTTACGTGTTCGATTGCAGTGGTTACCCCGATCAGAAGGTCAAGGTCAACCGAGGCCATTGTTACGTTCTTGAAATCTGATGAGGTTAAGGTCACTTTTTTGCCATCTGTTGTATTGAAGGCTTCTACTAACATTTTTGGTAGTGGTCGTCCCGCACAGTAGATATCAGAACGTGAGAACACCTTGCTTTCTTAGATCATCGGTTATCGAGATTACTGTTGACATAATGGTTCCGTCATAGACTACCTAAGATGAACTATGAATACAAAGGGTAACTATTACTAGAATTAACCTCATTAACATTAATTTGTTTTTCTCTTATCTTATTTTTGTTCGCTAATGAAATGCTATTGTATCACTGTAAATAGCATGCAGCAAAAGAGGACAACGTGACGTGATTAATTATATAAGACACAAATACTATAGCACACAAATAGAACCCGTAGAGGCAATGGGTATAAACTCGTGATAAGGAGGCTTCAGAGATATGTCACAATGTGTACTATCAGATCTTCGATTTAGTAGATGTTCCCAAGCAGTTCAATCGATCTTCAGTTCTTCCATAACGAGGCCACAGGCCTATAAAACAAAGGCATTAGAGCTGTATGTTCTATGAAGGAGTTGATTGTATTAAGATCATGACATGATCATATGCCTGGCATGCACAAAGTAAATGACACTCATCCCCCACTGCATTACAATTTCAAGCAACACAAATGTTCCTTGTGAGTGACATTTGTAGTCTGGTCTACCTGTAGACATAGGAACCGATGTAAGATTCACATTCATGCGATCGATAAGTAAAAACTGGACGAAATTTGGTAAAGATTGGAGTTTAACAGTACATAACTAGCACCCACGGAAAATGCAGGAAGTCAATCTTAGAAGCATGAAGACAGTATAACGTAGGTATACATTGTATGTTTACATCAGACCACACATCAGTTCGGTGTTTGCTTGTTGAGCGCTGCACTCAGCAATGTTTCAGCTTATAGTATAATGGCGTCGGCCTGTAAATAATGGAGACTAAACCAGTGATTGACATTGTGAACATCGATCCCCGGCGTCGGGGTATGATGAGAAGTAATCAATCACGTGAGTGAGTCTAACCCTCCGCTCCATTTCGTCGCCAGCAATACCAGCTAGGATGCCTGGACGTTTTAAAACCCAGACTCACCACGCGAGCTGCCACATGGAAATACGGGTTCTAAATTCTCTTAGATACCTCGGACACTTCCGGTCGATGCAGAGCAATCATTCAGTGTGCAAAAACCAGTCACGTTGTCATTGTTTGATATTATAAAACACGTACCATAGGGTTCAGATTCTCTTTTGGAATGCGCCTGGAGGAATGCAACTGCTTGATTTTAAACCTTCCTGTCGTCACACTACAGAACGAAGAGGCAACATGTCGACGCGCTCACGGTGCTTCCTTTACAATGTTAAATAAAAGGACAAAAACGAAACAGAAACCATCGTATTGTCAAAACTTTAATTGCGTTGCCTGAACAGTAGCTTATTTTGTCATATGGAATTGTCGCTGCCCATTTGTACTGATCCGAAGATTCAGCTGTCAACTGGTGCTGCGTCCGCGGGCACTGACATCATGGGAGAAGGGGCATGGACCTCGAGGACATTTGGTTGACAGATTTCATCGGTTGGGTAAGAAGGATTAGACGTCTGTCGTATTGGGACAAGAATGCATTAGTGTGAGATTTGTTGTGCATGTCATTGTTTCCGTCCATGCGCACTGACGACAATTAACTCCGAGATAAATATGTGTCACTTTACTAATGCGAGCGTGGGACACACGCAATTTTCGCATTAATTTCATGCTTGCTCAGAACATGAACGTTTTGTTGAGTTGAAAAATAGGTTCGGCTGTGTGGGCTGTATGTATGTATACTACTCAACTCGTGTATATTTCAAGTGAATAATTGACTTGCCTTTGCAACGGGTTCTACTGGTGGTGCAGGTAACATTCCCCTAATCGCCAACACCTGGTATCACTACTTGTGACTCATAAATGCAAGCTCATCACATGGTTGGAATAGTGAAATAGATGTTTGTGTCGCTGTTTATCATAGACGTCAGCGGGAGACTGAGGTAGATTAATGTACAAATGAAATGTATCATGATCATTTTAGGTATGATATTGAAATTCTGAGTCAATCCGTGCTAAATTTCGCTCTATGATTGATGGTATTGTATCCCTTTGAATGTTTCCAATTAAATAGGATTACTGCTGATTTATTTCTTGTTTCGGCTGAAGTTTTATTTCAATGCACTGGAAATGTTGATTTATTGAGTGCTGATCAATCACTATTTCAATTGATATAATTACATTGCTAGTCCGATAGAAATAAAGGTTTGATTATATTGGCGTTATTAGTTAGATGCTAAAATAAGTAGTTTTACGAAAGAAATTCGTGCGAAAAAGGTTTTAATAATTGAGCTACATTACCTGTTCCACTAATTGAAACTGGAAGTCTTACTATCGTGCATATGCTGACTTCCGGGTTAGAATAGGCCCCAGCAACCCATGCTGGTTATATTAGGCGACTCTATGACTTGAGTGGTCAGGCTCGGTGACCTGGTTGATTGCATGTACCCCGATCGCTGCTCACAATACAGATCAATGTATTGTCTGGTCCAGACTCGATCATTTACAGGCAGCCCTAATTTAACTGGAATATTTCGACCGGAAAACAACAAACAAGCAAAGCCATAAGGATTTTCTGATTTGATGGATCTGTACCCCGACGGTTGTTTGGTCAAGGCCCGATTATGTTCAAGCCGCCGCCTAACAGCTGGAACATTGACGAGTGCGACATTGATCAACCTACACACAAAATATTTCTTCCTGACCTGAATTTAAAAATAAAGAACTCTCCCGTGGTATCAAGCAAAGACAACGTCAGATGTCGTCTTCAATATATTTAAATGTTTTACGTCACAACACATTTCTCACGTGATAAGGTTTATTGTTTAAACCACACTATTCAAAGCAGTATTCAACTACATGGCGGTTGCGTGTCAAAAACGGAATCAGACAATCCTGTGATTGATCTTATAAACTACGATCCACACCGTCGGGATTCGTTGACCAACTAAGCCTGACACACACACACACACCCCAACCCCCATCCCCACCCCCACCCCCACACCCCCACCCCCGATCCATCAAGCCGCCCTCACGACCAGCAGAGAGGACAAATCCTAACCCGGAATGCCACTGGACACATGTTGTTCATTGTACACCTATTTGAAAATATCTGTGGATATTGCTTCCAGACTATCTGTATACATTATGCATGGATCCCATTCTTGCCTCACTTGAAAATAGCATGAATTTGATATCCCAATTGCCCAGGGCACCTGAGTGTCTTCTGTTGTGGTCAGATTTGCATCTCCTCGCTACACTAATCAGCTGGTGGGTGGTTCAATGCCTAAAAATGAGATCAATCGTGTTGCCTCGTGCGACAATCATAGTTTCCTCATAATTTCACTTGGTACTTATCACATCTTTTAATAAAATATAAGTATTGATCATACAGCTATATTCGTGTTGGCTTGAATCAATAGACTGCTAGGAATGGTGATGTGGCATTCACATAAATGTCACAACTTATACTCTTATCGGGAATGCTATATTCAGGAAACTCATTTCCATCAGAGCTTTCTTAAAGGGTTTCATATAAAGTGCCTTTCATACTCTTTTCAATTACAATTTGACATTTAAATGCAGTAAATTTTATCAGTGGATGATGTATGAATCACAAAGCATTCCAAAACATATCACGTGACAATTATTGTGTACAAAAACAGTAAGACAGTTCGAGTGATACAGTTGGCCATATCGTCTGTTGACCTATGATAACTTCAAAATTGTTAACATAAATGGCAACATAAAATGTTCAGATCAATTGCTCTTTGTTTGTTTTTGTCGAGAACTTAATATGGTCAATCTTTTTTTCAAGAATTTTAGTTTAGAAAAGTAGCCAAACTTTTACAATCCCCTAATAGTGAGAGAGTGAGTGAGTATTGTTTTACGCCGCTTTTAGCAATATTCCAGCAATATCACGGCGGGGGACACCAGAAATGCGCTTCACACATGGTACCCATGTCGGGAATCGAACCCGGGTCTTCGGCGTGACGAGCGAACGCTTTAACCACTAGGCTACCCGACCGCCCCAAATCCCCTAATATATCCACGTAGCCATAAATTTCGGGGTTTTATATCGAACTGGTATTTAGCGTGTCGTGGCAAAACGAATAGAGCGGATAGAAAAGGAAAGTAATGTAGGCTGACATTTCCTTGATAATAACATACAAACAGGCGTGATAATTATACATTTAATCTCAGAACAGACCATTTTTTGTCAAAGACATTTTCGCTCTCTCTGAAGATATGTTTTTTTAATTCTACAATAGTATTCTATTTTGCCATTCAGTGAGTGAGTGAGTGTGTCTGATTTTACGCCGCTTTAGGGCTTCACACATTGTACCCATGTCGGGAATCGAACCCGGGTCTTCGGCGTGACGAGCGAACGCTTTAACCACTAGGCTACCATCTTCCCGAAGCAAGAGAGTTAACTGACTATAAAAGTCCAGTTTCCACCTTTGCCGAACTAGGCTGGTACTATGGAATTACGTTTTGGCTGGACTAACGAGTCTATGCATAGTCCAATTAAAATCGCGCAACGAAATAGAAATCCGGTTAGTAAACTGCCGTGCAGATTTCGGTCGATTGCAGGATTTGTAAAGCATGTGCACCGCCAACTCGTTGTCAACAGAAATTTTCTTAGTCTTTTCATGGTTGTGATCAAGGTGCTCATGTGATTTGATGCATTTCGCGATGTAAGACCCGTTTTATCACAATATAGATCTTGATTATCGATCAGATCGTCTTGACTGGGCGCCGCCATTTTGTTTGAAACAAATGTAATTGATACGACATTTGGAATCTGATTGGTCCATAGGAGAAGCTTAGAAGGGACATAACTCGTAATAACCAATGGTGACGCTACGATCGAGCCCAGGAATTCCAGCCTAGTTCGGCAAGGGTGGAAACTGGACTTTTAAAGTCAGTTAACTCCCTTGCCTCGGGAAGATGCTTGGCTACCCGACCGCCCTTCTTTTGCGAATCAGCGCAAATACATTCAAATGTGTTTGTACATTTACACAGATATTATACTTTTGTTATGTTTATTCAATCAGAGTTGGATTCCCAAGGATGACAGTTGATACTCGTATATGGAGTAGAATATAAAACGAGCTCATAACACTTGTCGCTAGGAGAGAAGAAGTGTTCAAGTGTTTGAATTTCTGCTTTGCAAAGTGAAAAGAATGATCATAATTTATTCCTACTTTTAATGAAAAGGGGCTGTCTTATTGTCATTTGTACATAATTGATTGATTTTGAAACACTTTGACAGATATTCTTGTAATACATGTGAACCTAATTTGACTTCACGTTTACTGCTAAGGTCATAACGAGAACACTGAATATCTTCACAGGGTTGTCTATAAATGATAAAGTTTTTGAAAATATAAGACACATCTTGTCCCTCTTCCACAGAATGAAAGTTACGTATGGTAACTACCCATCCTTTTGGAATGTGTGTTAGTAACTTTAAATAAAGTAAAAATAAACCACTAAAATTGAATTCACTTTTGACTTTGTCAAATTCGTGAATTGTTCCCATATTTGGAAAAAATGTTTCATATACTTAAGTCCGGAATTTTGCCAACTCTTGAAGTCCATCGTCTCATTAAGTGATATAAACTTACCGTGGGAAGCTGTGAAAATCTTAATGCATTAAATAACTCATTACTTTTAAAGGAATATACATTTCTCATGACATCTTTCCAAAACAAATTTTATGTTTTTACTAACTTTAAGGAGCTTTTCTTTTTCTTAAAAATATACATCTTCGAAAGGGAACAAAACTTGTACGAGTGTTGTCAAAGTCCCTGCGAGGATAGTAGTCACTTTAGCCATTTATTTTTCGTATATTTAGAAAAAGATATCAATGAGTTTTAATCATCCTTTCTCATAGTCATCAATCAACATCTTTCGCTTTCTACCCCAGATGAATTTAAAAAGTAGAGAATTCGCTTAAAAATGGATCTTAAAATTAGAAAGCAACTCATGTAATAAACCAACATAATTAGATGTGTAACCTATAAGGTACTTATTACTGACACCGCTGTGGGGAATTAGCTGAATCTTATGTAATAAGGTTTGCAAGAAGAAACATGACATGTCCCAATTCTCAATTGTCCCTGCAGCAATATACCCCGGAAATGCATAAAGGTCCAGAAATGTGCATAAAACAATAGCGATACTCGAGTGGTGAAAATAGTATTCTATCACTAGAGCTTCCAGTCCCTCAAGAAGCCTTTCAGAGCATAAAGAAAAACACACACGAAAGCATTGGCAGTTTTATGTATGGGCACCTTATGTGTACAAATTGCTTCTGCAAGCACACGCTTATTACCTTGGCATCGTGTTAACGCCCACAGGGTGAACTAATGCCATATCCAAGCACAGACACACACATACACACACACACGCTCGCACTCGTACACACAGATACACACATGCACACACACATTGGGCGGTGGGGTAGCCTACTGGTTAAAGCGTTCACTCGCCACGCTCAAGGCCCAGGCTCGATTCTGCAGAGTAATCCAACGTGGGAAGCCAATTTCTGGTATATCTCGCCATGATATTGCTGGAATGGCTTGACTGAAAATATCCGACGGGCTCTACTGTAATAAATGACTCGTGAGGCCGACTCCCCCATTCCACTCAGGAGAAATAACTTTATGTTTTCCATGATTCATGAGTTGTGTAGCATTCAAAAAACGGTTTCCGTTACTTGTCTGGACACTGTGAGCATATGTGTAAAATTTACAAAGGCAGTACGAATTGAACACACACATCACATGATATAAGAATATTAAATGCCCCTTTGTAGTTTGAGATACTCACGTAGGTTCCATATTTAACCTTCCTCCACTGGAGTACAAACATTCAACATTTGACCACACACACATCTCCACTCAAGCAAATTTTAGGTACGTCAGTCTCTGATAATACTAGTGTTCGTTTATTCAGCATATTAACATTTACTCTGATTGTGTGTGTCGTTTGAAGAAAACAAACGTCTTAAACATTATCTGCAGGTCCAAACGGAGGTCAGCGTGAATGGCTATTAGTTGTTAAAACATTGGACTACCGTGAAAAGGGTATCCTCCCAAAACGTAGACCTGCCAATACGCAGACCCGTTAAAACAACACTCGTTATGGCTGGTTGCATCAGTATTTAGTACCCTGTACCCTTAAGTAAAATGGTATCACCCATGTAACACGAAAGAAAGCTGGGTAGAGTTCACAATTTGTTATTAAAATGTTATTTCATTGTCATTTATGATTATCAGTCATTTTCACTTGTTTATCATCAGTGGACCAACTGCATCCAGGTACTGAAGTGGCCAAGATAGTAACCGTGTACGTATGTGCATGCATTGAGGGCATATATGCAATAAATTGAGAATTAAGACTTGTGATAGACATTAATGCCTGTTTCGCAACTTTAATTGAAAATACGTACCAGAAAATGACCATGCCAAAATTGAAATGATAACACAATTCAGAACAATTTTACAATCCTTTTCATGCAAATAAAACTGGAATAACGAGCATATATCAAACGCAGAAACAAACGCCTTAAATACAAATGGCCAGTGACAAAGAAGAACCAGCCTCGAATTCCCGACGAAACAGATTCCATTAGGCGTAAGGCAGACTAGCCGTGACAATTATGTGAATGAATCACTGAAAATACGGGTGGTCGCGAACAGGAAAAGCCTGCCATACCGGTAACACCCGCCATTCACACAATTTGCATAATATAGTCAAACCAGAGCAATCCAGACATTCAAGCGATGGACCAGAAATCCAGTCATTTTTTTCAGTCGCGTATTTACTAATTTTGTTGAAACTATGTTAATTTTGAATTACGTCTGCTGGGAACAAGTGCAGCGATTCTGCTGCTAATAAGTAAAGAAAAATGTTTCAAAATGTTTTGAACACTTTGGGGGCAATTTTAATGTATCTTCCCCAACATTAGGAAACCATCGAGCGACACCCAAAAGCTGGAAGGTCTAAAGTAACATGTGACATGGATGAAGGGATTTCCTCTTGACATTAATATAACTGGGCACCAATATTATCACAATCAGTTAGCACATATCAGGCCTCATTCTCAGTGCTTGGAAAAAGCGGTTGATGGCGACTTTTACAAAAGTTTTATGATGATCCTTTTATAAAAGATTTCCATTGAGAATGTCTTAAACGTTGAAAGGATTGACAGTTGCTTGCTTTATTTCTGATGAGTCGATAGTCACCTGGTCGTTCTCAGAAACTAGGTTAGGAACACAACCGTAAAACAAATCTTCGGGGACCTACTTCCTGTGCAGGGATTTGAGAAGCTATGAACAAGAAACACAAATGATCAGACAACTCGAGGCTTGAAGCTGGTCGATGCAGATGACTTCCACGTTGTCTTCATTAGTGTTCCTGCAGGACACTGCTTCAGAGATGGCGGTCGATAGACTCCTGTATTACCATCACTGATTTTCAGTCATCCATTCATCCGCCGAGATTTGTTTATAGTATTTTTCTGAAAAACATCTATGGGACTTGGAGGTAATTGGCATATGGCCTTATTGGGAATTGAATAGAAAGTACATGCATTTCTTTAAATTTCTTTTTTTTTAAACAATTATTTACAACGTGACACATGTGTCCAGTAGTTGTTACAATTCTCGACTGTTTGGTGTTAAGTTTTATATTATTTAAGCACAGAAATGCATGACTTTTGTTAGACAATTTACTCCAATGACGAGATACATTTTGTTCTGAGAAGGCTATGGGGCAGACGGGTAATTGAATATTTGAAATTACATGCATTTGTATCGTTTCAAACAAGTGTTTATAACATGTCACATTTGGTCTACTAGTTCTTAAATGTGTCGACATGTTGTTAGTTGTATATTAGTTATGTCTTTATTTAAACTCTGACATGCATGGCATTTATTTGACGGTGTACCCCCAATAAGGAGAGGGAGATGGTGCCCACGTGTCAGTCCGCTACCAGTGGAAAGCAATTTGATCTCGATTCGGTCTGATTAGGTTTCTGCTGCTCATCTACTATGAAAAGACATTGTTTATTAAATTCAAAATGTATGGGAGTAACGCATACTAGTCAGATACATGGTTTAAGATGTAAAACAGGAAACTAAATTGTTCATATTGTGTTACACTAGCCATTGCTGATTCGATATTGTGAGGGAATTATTTCATTGTAAATTTAATCTAATGAACAAACAGTTGGCAGCCGAGTTGATGCAAAGCATCAAACGTTTTCTTGCATGTTCCACTTTATTTTGCCTTTTACGCCCAATGGCGTCTGTTTAGGCAGATATTCGAGACTGTTACTTGTCATGGCGTTGACGTGACAGAGAAATGGGGTGAGTGAGTGAGTGAGTGAGTTTGGTTTTACGCCGCTTTTAGTAATATTCCAGCAATATCACGACGGGGGACACCAGAAATGGGCTTCAGACATTGTACCCATGTCGGGATAAGAACCCGGGTCTTCTGCGTGACGAGCGAACGCTTTAACCGCTAGGCTACCCGACCGCCCCACAGAGAAATGGAGAAAGGAAGTCACTACATATTTTGTAAACCAAAACCTTTTCAAATTTTCATTGATTGCTGATTGAAGAGTTTTAAAAAAGTATTGTCAAAGATTACTCACATCGTTTCTGAGTAAAACAAAGAGTATTGTTTAAAACCTGCGCGCAAGGCATACGGGTTGACGTGTGTACAAGTGGAATGCACGTTGTCCACACACGGACACAGAGAAGGGTGGGGCGGGGGTTGCAGAGTTGAGCACCTACCGTTTGCAAATATACTGAACAAAAGTGAATCCAAGGTCAGAATGGGTTAAAGGGTTGCGCGTCCCCTTTTTGAAGTATTCTAAAAACACGTGGATGATGAATGTGATTCCACGCGATTACAATTTGTGAAATTCAAAGAAAATCATCTAGTTTCAGGTATATATGTAAAATTTGAAAGTTTGATATTCATATAAAGTAATTGTCATGTAAGGTTTTGCGTATGACTTACTGGATCGGATAATCAGGGTCGGTGACTTGGTCGAATGCGTGTCATCTTACCGTGACGATTTGGGATGTTGCTTGTAATATTAATCCCTGGTTTATTTGGTCCAGACATGGTTGTTTACAGCTCGTTAAACCACAAACGTTAGACGTTGAACCACAAATAAACAAAACTATAACAAGTGTTCTGATTACCACACCATATATTGGTAAATCAAGGTTATGTGGAATTCTATTAGAAATATAAGTATATTATTAAAATGAAACACAACAGAAACTGCTTTTTGATCTCAGTGTATTGAAATTATGAGCTAACCTTGATATGGGTCAATGCCCCACCTTCATCTTCAGAATTAGTATCATAATTCATCTTCGGTTGCTTTATCCTTCAGAAACAACTCTCACAGTCGATAAGACAAATAAATAGTTTACGTTAACCTTTCTGCTCAAACAAACCTAATTCATAATTCAAATGTATGATTGCCCTATTTTCGACGAATATATCTAAGTGTTATTGTCCTTCGAGATTCCTTCTTTTTCCACGGGTCTCCAAGGACATCACCGACCACTGGGGGTCATAGACTAGCATGACCTTTGTCCTGTATTATCAGAAACACTTTCAAGCCTAATGATGTTTCCAAGCAAGGGGGTTATGGATGGGATATGGGACTGCGTTTATTTTGATTTATAGAAAGGGACGACGTTGGCTGTTTAAAGAAGGATGTTTACAGTTATTCATGTTGACCGTCAGCTTCACCCTTGCCCTCACACTTCAGTACATCACGGCTGAGGAAGTACGTCGTTGCTTCTGGCACTGTGACCTGTGACCTGGTTTATGGATATCAATGAACCCCAAGCTGAGGTTGCATTAAATGAATCGAAACTATTCAGTACAATAAAATCGAAGAAAGTATCCCCTTTCCATCAGTCGTACATGTAGTTCAAGCTGCTCCTTTATTTGGAAACAACATTTATATACGTGTGCGTTTAGTCGTAACATGCAAATGTCAAGTTACCACCAGTTGGGTCAGATATGCTCATCTTTTCGGGAACACAACGTATGATTAGCATTTGAGAGTGATTCATAATTACATGCTGATGTTATAGAAGGAATCGCACAATGGACATTGCAGGCGAAGACATGCTGTATGAACGATAGACTAAAAACAGTTATATATACATGTGAGGTTAAATAGGAATAGGAATACAAGGGAACCCTTGGTCTGTCTCACAGTCCCCTCGCCTTATTACCCCCCCCCCCCCCCCCCCCCCCCCCAGCCCTTACTGTAATGCTATAGTGTTAAATTAAGCAAGGCTAGAATTTCCACAAGTTCTGAATCTCCCATCTCACTCATGCTCCTATCAATGTAAATAGAATTGGCGGTTTCTATCAAAATCATATATTTTCAGAGACTAAGTGTTAATTTCGGGAACCCTCTATTTGTGGTGTTTTGTTTAATACATCCTCTGCGGTTTGTAGGCGAGACTATATGGACGACCACATCGATGTATAATACCCTAGCACAGTCATGATGTACTTTTTAGCTTATTTACGACTCGATAGATCCCATTAACTAATAGACCGCACCAAAAAAATCTAAACAAACGATGTGGTCACAATATATATCTATTCTTGATGAGTGCTTTGAGAGCCGGCTTTGAAATATCAATCAAAGATAACTAGCAAGGTTCAGTGATGAACTATAGACACGGCATGGGAACGCCCTCATTCATTATTCGTAAAGAAACAATGTGCGATAGTAGATCTGGTGCTGTTAGATTCCATCTGGTTTAATGACCTAGGTGCCTCGTGTACTGTGTATGTCCTGTTCAAATCAGTGCAGAGCTTACTAATGTGTCAGAAGGTGTGACATTAATGTTGATAGTCAACAGTGTATGTACCGTCACGTCCACATCAACACGCATGACCAATACACTGTCTCGTCCCATAGTGAATTCATCTGCGCAGGTTCTTGAAGATGACCAAAGACGATGTCAGGGAGGCTGTTACACTACATTTCATAAGTAACTTCCTCTATTTCCGCTAAACTTTCCTGCCACTATTGCGGCACTATCGCGGAACTATCGCGCAACTTTTGAGGCATTAATGCGAAACTATTGAGACACTTTCGAGACACTTTCGCGCCATTTTCGCCACAACATTTTGCAAGATCGCAGCACTTTCGCGATACTTTCACGGCACTATCACGCCACTATCACGTCATTATCAGGGCACTGTCATGGCACTATCGCGCCACTATGACGTCACTCTCATGTCACTATAGCGCCACTTTCGAGACACTTTTCGAGACATTTTCGAGACACAATAGTCACGTCTAATTTGCGCAACAACCTACTGTATTACTTTTTTCTGTAGATTCCGTCAAACCTTCTCTTACTGTTGTCTCGCCGGGCGTAGCCTCACCGAGGACAAGGTACGATTTATCAATATCTTTACATGTGTGAAACCAATTGTTATTATCCTGTAGTGACGAGATATCAACCTGCTTTGGTTTGAATTAGGTTCCTGTTATTTCGGAAATGTCGGAAATAATCGCTCGAATGTGTCTTCCCCTGCTTACATTTAGGAAATTACGCCGCAAGCACTATTTCAGCTATATGACGGTTGTCTGGAAATAATAGATTCTGGCCAAGACAGTCCAGCGATTGATATCATGAGCATCGATTAACGCAAGTGGGACACGATGACATGCATTAATTAAGTCCGCAAGCCTGACAACTCGAGACCGTTTTTCGCTTCCTCCGACAAGCATGAGAACAGTTCTAACCCCGACCGTCACAAACGGAAACACAATGTAGAGATTACATGACAGAATAGAACCCTGGAACCCCATGCTTGTCGTTAGAGCTGACTACAGTATTGTATTGATATGTAGTCATGGTTTTGTCGTGTGGCTCAGTGTGTGATCGTAGCTGACGACGTGGGGCATTGACTCGTGTACCAACCATTGGTTTGCCTGATCCACACCGGTCCCCAGCAACATCTGCATGTTGTATATGGATCTGGTAGTCAGGCTCATAGTCTGCAGGTCGATTGCAGGTCATCGTACCCGACGGCGTGGTATGATATAATAATCAGTGGTTTGCCTCGTTCAGAATCGTTCCTTTACAGACCGCCGTGATATAGCTTGAGTATTGCTGAGTGAGACGCGACACAATAAACAAACAAAGAATTCAAACATATAGGATTGCAAAACGAATTGTCTGTGCAGTTGTCTAACTGTTTGAAACACTTTGTAAACTTTAGACTTGAAGCTAAGGCTTATGAATGTCAGACATAATAACCATCATGTCACACGTCTTCACAAAGATGGCTTGCGGTATGACGACACCAGTAACGTGTTCATTATATGCATTCAGGCAGTGAGTAGCCAAGTGATTAAAGCATTCGCTCGTCACGCCTCAATGTGTGAAGCCAATTACTAATGTCCACCGCCGTGATATTGCTGGCATAGTGTTAAAATCGGAGTAAGATCAAACTCACTGTCTCACTGATTCATATTAATGTGAAAACCGTAACGGTTGATAAGATTAATTTTCGCAGCATTTTGCTAACCAAGCAGGTTTGGGAGTCTTTGGCATATGTGACGTCATTGATTGTATTATAAGGTAATAGGTGAGGTGAGGTGAAATCGGGTTTAACGTCGCGTCCAAGATTATTGCACTTATATAGCGACGTGCATGTACGTGAGTGTGGCTGCTTGTACTAGTTCGTACTGATGCCGATTAATAGTGCTAGCTCACTGAGATACCATGCCGCAGTTTAACATGAATACCCCACTCAGACACAGTATACTGACTCCGAGCCGACCAGTCCTTGTTTTAGCCCCTTAATGCCGAGCGCCAGACAGGGTAACAACAAGTACCATCTTTTAACATCTTTTGGTATGACGCGGCCGGGGATCGAACCCGGGCGGACGCTCTACCACTAGACCACGGAGGCGGTCTATGAGGTAATCATAGTCCATAGAAGCGTATTATATGCTGTTTTAGTACAGTTATAAGAGTGTTATATATCTATAACATTGCATATGTACATGTTGATCCATATTATGTGTTTTCAGATTGTAATAATAATAATAATAACTCGCAGACATTTCATTCGAAACCTCCGACAGAGACCCAATTAAATTATTCACAAACACCTACAAATCTGATAATTAATACATCCGTTATCCTAACTCAACACATTTGGTAAATGGGTGATTTAAGTGAGTTAAGTTTAACGCTGTATTTAACAGTTTTTCAGTCATACCAGGCGTGTCAGCTTGATTTGGGACGACATTGACACAGGTCTTAGACGTTTACCACTTTGTTGAGACCCACAAGTACGTGTATGGTGTCGAGAAACCAAGAGATAAAATCAAGGCGAACTTGGATCGAACAGCGGTCATAGCATATTGTATTGACACGCAATTACATGTAACGGAGCACAGAGAATTAAGAAATTAGACGATTGCAATTTTATGGCTGATTTGACCTATTCGATTTATCAACGTCTTGTAAAGCTCGCAATATTCATATTTATTCTAAAATATGTTGGTTCCCTACCTTTCTTTATATATTCGAACAACACGAAAAGCAAAAGTCAATGCGGGAATATGTACAACGTCATCAAACATTTGAGGATCTCTGGTTTCCATGGCAACAGATACCAGAATATACAGAAAAATTAGCTTCATCATAGAAGTTTTCCAACGATGAGGAAGCACAATGTCAACTCTTTCTGGAGAAATGTATTTATATAGCGCCGGCGAATAGCTGTTGTGTAAAGTTTGGTGGATATGAAATCAATTCATTACAAATATTTGTCGGTGTTGCTAAATGTACACTGGAGAGGACAGGAGTTCTTGAATTTATTGCCATGTCATCTGTAGTTTGAAGATTCGCTAGTTTGACACAACTGTAAATGTATACTCCAAGTGAAAGCATGACCCTATTACACTATTTATAACATTTGACTTGTCATCACCAATGTCAGAACAGCAAGGGAGGGATAAGGTAAAACTAACAGTCAGTCTTCCTCGGTTATACAAGGTATTGTACACTTCGCTTCACGTTAGTATGACATATTACCCTGCTCGCATTCGTTACAACGTCTTCTCTTTGAGCCCGATTCAAATTATAGCCTCTAAAACAAACATCAAATCATATTACAGTCATTAGTGAGAGAAATTATGTGCTAACGACGTGATAAAAGAGCTGGTGACGTCACTTCCGAAACGGAGCTTTGGAGGCATCCAGGGTTCCATCATAATGGAAAGTACGGACCAAAGCAGACCAATTTACACTTGTCAGAGGGGTACTCAAAGTACGTGATCTAGACTACCAGTTGTCGGACTTTCATTTTAATGTGGAAGCCTTGGTGGCTGAGCGAGTTAGATCGCTGACTTTGTGTGCTGGCGTTTAGGTGCCTCACTCTGGCAGTGTGGGTTCGAATCCCAGACGGGACTCAACCCCCAAAAGTACGAGAATCTGTACTTTACTAAGAAAGTGTTATCCCAATAATAACATTTGTTACATTTGACCACTTTCTAAATGGCATTGTGTATTCACAGTTTAAATCACTTTTTAATATATTAAAAAGTATTTAAGCATAGGTGACATTCTTCAACATTTTAGGAAATCCTATTGTAGATTTAGCTGTTTCAATTACAAGCTTGCTGTTGAGACTGGCAGATAATGAATGATACTCATGCAAGCTTACAGGCTATTTTGCTGTTGAAGATGATGTTCACATTTTTATGTATGTCACTCCTACTCTAAATGGAAAAACAAATTCATTGCAAAATATTCCAGTAAATCTCCGACTATTAACAATTTTATCTAGTATGCAGAGTAAGAACATTAATGTTATCAGAAAAGTCAGTCTATTCCTTTATCATGTAAACATAAAAAGAAACACCCAATTGTAAATATCATATAAAATGCGCAGGGATGAAGATGAGTTTTGTATGTACTTTGGGACGGATGCCTTATACCTAAAACAACTGTCTGTCTGACTGTCCACTTACTTTCCTGGATAATCGAGGATGATAGTCACGATACTTGACAGAACGTGCTATAAACGTGTTTAAATATTGAACGCGACATCAAACCCATTTCAACTCACCCCCAGATCTCATGCGCTGGAGGGCCCAGGCTTTTACAACAGCTGTCTTGGCATCGGGCATTACATGTAACAATTAATCATTGTCGGCATCTGTGTTTAGTCCAGCTTTCAATCGCATGCTTTATAGCTATCAAACAATGGGTATTGGTTTCATCATTTATGCAGTTCTGTCGTCAGTCAGTACGGCAACAAACGCATGCAACGAACAAACAAAATGTTACCGGGATAGACATGGGATGTAAATTGTGTTTCATATGTTAGGTGTCAGGCTCCTTGCGAAAATAGATTACCTTCTACGGCGATGTAAATCTTGTTTTTTGTAACTGGTTGAAAAAGGTTTCCCTAATGAAGATGAATGTGCTGGCGAAGATGGATTATCTGTTTTTCCTAAAAATGTTTGGTCTGCATGTAGCACTTACTAGAATAAAAAAAAGTTAAGGTATTTTTACACTATTAATACAAGTATCTCAGCTACTTTTTGTTGAATCGTGTGAACATATTCATATTTAATGATTATTGTATTGTATGTCTGGGCTGAAGTGATTGGTACGTTTGAAGTATGTAGATTATTCTTTGATACTCAATTGATGTTGCGGGCAGTCGTGCCTCCCCATTGTCGGCGACATCAACTACGCTGGTAGGGAGCGACTACTTAATGGATAGGGTGGTCATGCTTGGTGACTTGGTTGATTGCATGACGTAGGATCAAAGACAAGTCAGTATGTGAATATCGGGGTTGTCTGAGGTGAGGTGAGGTGAAATGGGGTTTAACGTCGCGTCCAAGATTATTGCACTTATATAGCGACGTGCATGTACGTGTGTGTGTTTGTGTGGCTGCTTGTACTAGTCCGGACTGATGCCGATTTATAGTGCTAGCTCACTGAGATACCATGCCGCAGTTTAACATGAATATCCCACTCAGACACAGTATACTGACTCCGAGCCGACCAGTCCTTGTTTTAGCCCCTTAATGCCGAGCGCCAGACAGGGTAACAACAAGTACCATCTTTTAACATCTTTTGGTATGACGCGGCCGGGGATCGAACTCCAGGCCTTCCGCTCTCCGGGCGGACGCTCTACCACTAGACCACGGAGACGGTCCGGGGTTGTCTGACAAGTGTTTACATATTGTGTATGGTAACACTTCAACGCTGCAGTTTTGTCAGTGTATGTGGCCAAAAGACGCCAAACATACCGTGATACCCGTGTCACCACGACCTTACAATGATATATTTTCCAGAAAACAACTGAACTTATATATTTCCCGGGTTTGGGGCTGCAGGAGCCTAACGTACATGGATGCGTACTTCACCAAGGCATATTATATTTGTATTTTAATATCTGGAATTCTGTCTCGTTTCACATGTACTTAGGTCCCCAGAAACTTGCGCCGCGTCCGCCTCCGTGGTATATACTGGGAAGAACGTGT
The DNA here is from genome assembly GCF_023055435.1 of Haliotis rufescens. NCBI lineage: Eukaryota > Metazoa > Mollusca > Gastropoda > Lepetellida > Haliotidae > Haliotis > Haliotis rufescens. Next base: position 76,154,714 of record NW_025963890.1, on the reverse strand, counting down.
GTCCGGAGTGCGGAGGATCGTTGATTCGATCCCAGAAAAGACCATACCAACAGACGTTCAAAGATGGTACTTGTTATCACCCTGCTGCCGCCCTTCATAAAGGGAATAATACAAGGACTGGTCGGCTCTGTGCCAGTTTACTTGTCTTGGTGGGGCATCCATGTTAAGCTGCGACAGGCGAGTGGGCAAGCACGATGTTACAGGTGAAGCAGCCTCATCTCATCCTAGGCCAAAATCATTCCAGAGTGATTTTAGCCAGGATTGAGTTGGGCCTCCTACAGCGACACAGTCGCGACTAGCACAAGCATCCACACGCACGCACACATGTGTCGTAATATATACTGAACAGCAAAAGAAACGTCACCCCAAGTAACATTGCATGAAAAGTTGTCATTCAAATATCTGGGTAACTCGATGCACGCGAGTTCCGTGTAAATTGAAAAAATGCTCATGCGTTCCCCCATTTCTTGCCTAATATAATCCACCCAAATCGGATAACATTCATTCGTTATTGAATTGCTACCACATGCCAAGATTGACAAGAAATCAGCGACACCAAGCCCTTGGACGATTGCAAGCTAGACAAACCGCCCGGCAAGTAGCCAATACATTTCAAGTCCACGTTAGGATCACATACAGGCTCCAGCAACGGTACCAGACCACCAACACACAGATGATCGACCACGTAGTGGGAGACCAAGGGTCACCACAGACGTCAGGATCGTCAGATTGTGTGACAGCATCTTCAAGATCGCTTTGTTACTGCTGCGCAAACTGCTGGACAGACCATGGGGACACATCAGCGACACATTTGTGCGGACATCGTGCGTCGACGTTTGACGTGCAGACACCTGCACTGTCACAGGCCGCACGGAGGACCCATTCTGACACCACGTCATCGCCGGGACCGTCTTCAGTGGGCAACACAGCACCACTAGCAGTGGTGAAGAAGAGTCCTCTTCTCAGACGGGAGTCGCTACTGTATCTCAACATCAGATTGCACAGATAGAGTCTGGCGACGCCGTGGGGAACTTAATTCGGATGCTTGTGTTGTTGAGAGAGACTCGTGGGGTGGTCCGAGCATCATGGTGTGGGGTGAAATTGGTCTTGCACAGAAGGTCGATCATGTGGTCTTCCAAACCATCGGTCCAGGGAGAGGCAGTGGTGTCACAGCAGCTCGGTACATTGATCAAGTCCACACGCCATACCTCATTTGGCACGTCGCTGCAACCACGATTTTCAGCATGATAACGCCCGTGCCCACACTGCGAGAGCAAGAAATGACTTCCTCTAGCAGAATGGCATCAGTACCATGCAGTGGTCTGCCCTCAGTCCCGATTTAAATCCTATTGAGCACCTGTGGGACGAGATTCAAAGACGGCTGAATGCCGTCCGACCAAGGCCGACAACTGCAGTTGAACTGGGTCAGGTTTGGGCTCACGTGCCTATGGCCTTCATCAACCGCTTCATCCATTCCATGTATAGACGTTGCACGGCAGTCATCAATGTACATGGCGGACACACGAGATACTGACTTATGATGCCATTTTATCAGAGACTAGTGTTGTGTTTCACTTAAAGAACATTTGACACTTTAATTTCATCCTTGATGATCAGTTTTGCCAAGTTTCATCTTTTTAATATGTCTCAAAGTATGTTTACAGTGTTTGGACAAATAAGGTTTCTCATATATCTATCCATGGTGACGTTTCTTTTGCCGTTCAGTATATGTGCACTGATCTTGAACGCGGCGTCAGCTTTCACCTTTGCATATCGTAAGAGACAATACATATAATGGATTGGGTGGTCACGATCGTTGATTTTGTTGATTACATGTCATCGTATCACAGCTGCGTAGATCGATGCTCATCATAGCAATTAGACGATTATTTACACACCACAGTCCTGTGGCTGGAATCTTGCTGAGTGTGGAGAAGTTTAACTCACACAATCACCACTCGTGTGTAATATTATCTGGTCGCGTCAGTTGGGGGATATTGCTGAGTGCATTGAGTGCTATGACGTGCGTCTATGTGATATGCCATCATGACTCACAATGATAAAACGAATGTTTAGAAATATGACAATAAAGTAGACGTCAAATGTCATAAGACACAAATAATGATGATTTATGAACTCGGTCTGATCTAAGCAAGCTGCAGAAGACATTTTATTGTCTTGACACTCGTTATTGTGTATGTAAACTACACCACCACGTACTGAGTAGGCGGAGAGATAAGTGTAAGGTTTGAAGGAAAACAATCATAGTCTGCTGACGTCAAATCTACAGCCTTATTTTAGGAAATCGTATTCATGTTTCAGACGAGTATCTTTATCTGTCCGAAAATTCAATATATTTTCTCTCCTTTCATTGACAAATCTTAAGATCGCTGACGCATTTTGGTTATTTTGGTATAAGTACGTAAAGTGGTCACGTGTGTACATTTTTCGAAAGCAAATTTATAGTTTATTTTTGTTTAATGTTCTGGCATATATTTACCGCAGGAATTTGATGAATACATCCCTTCATTCCAATTTGGAATGTTATGTTTTGTAACTAAATTGACAGAACCATTACCACAATCATAAGAGTAACAGAACCATTACCACAATCATAAGATTGAGTGAGTGAGTGAGTATGGTTTTACGTCTCTTCTCTAGCAATATTCCAGCAATATCACGGCGGGGGACACCAAAAATGAGCTTCTCACTTTGTACCCATGTCGGGAATCGAACCCGGGTCTTCGGCATGACGAGCAAACGCTTTAACCACTAGGCTTCCCGACCGCCCCCAATAATAAGAAATCCACTGCACGATTCCGAATATATAACAAGCATATGTTCATGAAGGCCTACCGAATAGTGATAACTCCAGGTCTTCACAAAAAGGTGTTTCCTGCCCCACCGGTGGACACTATGGTCCTTTACGGGTAAATGCATCTAATCAGGATTATTGTTCATCAAACGATTCTACTTGATTGGACTTTGTAATTACAAAATATGATTATACTTATTAAAGTGAGTGAGTGAGTATAGTTTTACGCCGCTTTTAGCAATATTCCAGCAATATCACGGCGGGGGACACCAGAAATGGGCTTCACACATTGTACCCATGTCGGGAATCGAACCCGGGTCTTCGGCGTGACGAGCGAACGCTTTAACCACTAGGCTACCCGACCGCCCCTATACTTATTAAAGACACAAGGAGCGAAATTTAAAATGACACACCGAATACAACTTTATTTATTTTAGTTGGAGTACTGTGTTGCATATTGTATATAACTGGATATCACTTGATTGTCTAAAATGTTTACATGTCTCCGTCGCAAAGTAGGAGTACCTGTAAGTGGTGTCCGGCAACAAACTCTCACTTTTGGGCAAGTTGTGTGAGTGGCGGGCGCTACCGGTAGGGCAGGACATGGTTACCATGTTCGCGAACACCTGTTGTCTTCACTGATTTTTAGTGATCCATTCATATACATTTCTTCACTAATGTGCCTTTTACGGCCAATGGAATCTGTTAAACGAGGCTGGATATTCTCTGTCGATGATGATTGACATTGATTGTGTTATCACCTGGGTCTTCATCGCAATTAGGAGATTAACATACTGTGTTTTCAATGTGGAACTCGGTTACCTGCAGATGTAACCGCGCTAAATTGAATTTGGAACCGAACGCGCAGCATGAGGTTTCAAACGTTACGGTTAGCCGGCTAATAACCATCATAACAGAGGTGCACACGACACCCATGTCGAAAATAAATGAATCAATGGAACAATGTCCTTATCAACTGAAACTGACCAATGTTCAAAGTAAGTGCAAAAGACAATGTCCAAAGTAAATGGAGATTTAAGATCCAATATAGACTTCAACTAGTGACACCAGGTGGGAAGGTGAACGGTGAGCTGCAAGAAGAACCGTCCTCTCTCGATCGATGTTATGCGTAATAAGAAATCGCCTATGAGAACTTTGGTCAAAGAATATCTCCTTTATTGTGTGTTTTATACGTATACTTACTTTCTAAGATTATAGCAAAGTGACAGTCACGTTTGATGGATAATGCGGAATAACATGGTTTGTATTATACTATATGATATCACCTACTTCTATTTCAAATGATCGAAAATGTCCCACCATCCCTTGGTCACGTGGGTATGTAGGGGCTACATGTGTATCGTGGATATTTATCTGCGCGCACAACCCCACCTCCCCTCAAAAGTAAAATAAAATCAATTTTATGAAAAAAAGAAAAAATAGTTTTTTTTATTGACGACGGTTCAAGATTTAGAAAATACAGCGGATGCGGAACACGTATTTATGCCTGCGATGACCGCTTGCGCGAGGACGGAATATTGGGCACGATCGAGTCGCCATTCGGCATGTCCCGAAGTGACACGACTGGTCAGGAATCTACTGGTAGTATTCGTTGTGCGGGGACGCCAAAGTCATTACAGAGATGGCTCCAGAATAACATCCAGAAAATAGTGATCTCTGAGTCTTTTGTGCGAGATGACATTTTCAAAGTGTGACAAGCACCTTAATCTACACTGACAGATGTTTCTCTGGATCGCCGCGCTGTAAATTTGCATTCAAGAACAACTAACATGTGATACCTATCAAAGGATGAAATTGGACATGCTAATCACGTTGCTAGGGGACAAATTCAAAGAACCCTTGAAAAGTCAACGTCAAAGGCACAGAGGCAATGTACAGTATGGCGCCAAACTGTCAAACACTTTTGAGTGTTCTGAATTACAGTTAAACGCCGTTGTGTCGAAGTTGAAGGAACCTACATTCACGTAAATACTGCGAGTTAAACGAAAATGTTGACTAAGGAAACAGGGCCAAGCTTTTACTTCGAGACAACCGTAATTTCGACACATCAATGTTCGACACAACGGTTCTTAACTGTATACTCAAAACGCTTTGAATGATGTATGTTATTGTGTAATTTGTTGAACTTTTTAACTTCATTACGACTTTTGACGCCTAATTACATAGGTGTATTAACTCACCTGTGAATCGTTGTTTCGTCAATGTCGAAAATAACGTAACATGAGGTAACACAAGATGGCATGGGTACTGGTGACTCGATTACTTCTGCACTATCAGTTGTCAGCGACAGCAGGAACAACAATCAAATGTGACGTCTTACCTAACTTCTAATAGTGAACCAACGTCATTCTTCGACCATAGGGACACGACCGTTACATCATTGTCCAGCACATGACGCCCACATCAGCGACTATCATGACCTTAGCATGTATTATCAGTAACCAATCCATGTAAACTAATCACCTAGCGCAGGGTGAGAATTGCTTGACATTCCACTCTGTTTACAAAATTGATGAAAACGAGCCCCTTACCCAATTGGTCGTATAAAACAACAGAGTAAGTAAATGAGATTGAGTGGGAGGGCTTGAGTGAGCGACTGAGTGGGTTTGAGTGAGTGGGGGAGTTTGATTGAGTGAGTAGGAGATTTTGAGTGAGTGAGTGGGAGGACTTGAGTGTGTTAGTGGGAGGGTTTGAGTTAGTGGGAGGGTTTGAGTGAGTGGCAGGGTTTGAGTGTGTGAGTGGGAGGGTTTGAGTGAGTGAGTAGGAGGGTTTGAGTGAGTGGGAGGGTTTGATTGAGTGAGTAGGAGGGTTTGAGTGAGTGAGTGGGAGGGTTTGAGTGAGTGAGTAGGAGGGTTTGAGTGAGTGAGTAGGAGGGTTTGAGTGAGTGATTGGGGGGGTTGAGTGAGTGAGTAGGAGGGTTTGAGTGAGTGAGTGGGAGGATTTGATTGAGTGAGAGTGAGTGGGAGAGTTTGAGTGAGTGATTGGGGGGTTGAGTGAGTGAGTAGGAGGGTTTGAGTGTGTGAGTGAGTGGGAGGGAGCGTTTGAGTGAGAGGGAGGGTTTGAGTGTGTGAGTGGGAGGGTTTGAGTGAGTGAGTAGGAGGGTTTGAGTGAGTGGGAGGGTTTGATTGAGTGAGTAGGAGGGTTTGAGTGAGTGAGTGGGAGGGTTTGAGTGAGTGAGTAGGAGGGTTTGAGTGAGTGAGTAGGAGGGTTTGAGTGAGTGATTGGGGGGGTTGAGTGAGTGAGTGGGAGGGTTTGAGTGAGTGAGTGGGAGGATTTGATTGAGTGAGAGTGAGTGGGAGAGTTTGAGTGAGTGATTGGGGGGTTGAGTGAGTGAGTAGGAGGGTTTGAGTGTGTGAGTGAGTGGGAGGGGTTGAGTGAGTGAGTGGGAGGGTTTGAGTGAGTGAGTGAGTGGGAGGGTTTGAGTGAGTGAGTGGGAGGGTTTGAGTGTGTGAGTGAGAGGGTTTGAGTGAGTGAGTAGGAGGGTTTGAGTGAGTGAGAGGGAGCGTTTGAGTGAGTGGGAGGGTTTGAGTGTGTGAGTGGGAGGGTTTGAGTGAGTGAGTGAGAGGGTTTGAGTGAGTGATTGGGAGGGTTTGAGTGAGTGAGTAGGAGGGTTTGAGTGAGTGATTGGGGGGGTTGAGTGAGTGAGTGGGAGGACTTGAGTGTGTTAGTGGGAGGGTTTGAGTTAGTGGGAGGGTTTGAGTGAGTGAGTGGGAGGGTTTGAGTGAGTGAGTGGGAGGGTTTGAGTGAGTGAGTGGGAGGATTTGATTGAGTGAGAGTGAGTGGGAGAGTTTGAGTGAGTGATTGGGGGGTTGAGTGAGTGAGTAGGAGGGTTTGAGTGTGTGAGTGAGTGGGAGGGTTTGATTGAGTGAGTAGGAGGGTTTGAGTGAGTGAGTGGGAGGGTTTGAGTGAGTGAGTAGGAGGGTTTGAGTGAGTGAGTAGGAGGGTTTGAGTGAGTGATTGGGGGGGTTGAGTGAGTGAGTGGGAGGGTTTGAGTGAGTGAGTGGGAGGATTTGATTGAGTGAGAGTGAGTGGGAGAGTTTGAGTGAGTGATTGGGGGGTTGAGTGAGGGAATAGGAGGGTTTGAGTGTGTGAGTGAGTGGGAGGGGTTGAGTGAGTGAGTGGGAGGGTTTGAGTGAGTGAGTGAGTGGGAGGGTTTGAGTGAGTGAGTGGGAGGGTTTGAGTGTGTGAGTGAGAGGGTTTGAGTGAGTGAGTAGGAGGGTTTGAGTGAGTGAGAGGGAGCGTTTGAGTGAGTGGGAGGGTTTGAGTGTGTGAGTGGGAGGGTTTGAGTGAGTGAGTAGGAGGGTTTGAGTGAGTGATTGGGGGGTTGAATGAGTGAGTGGGAGGGTTTGAGTGAGTGAGTGAGAGGGTTTGAGTGAGTGATTGGGAGGGTTTGAGTGAGTGAGTAGGAGGGTTTGAGTGAGTGATTGGGGGGGTTGAGTGAGTGAGTGGGAGGACTTGAGTGTGTTAGTGGGAGGGTTTGAGTTAGTGGGAGGGTTTGAGTGAGTGGCAGGGTTTCAGTGAGTGAGTGAGAGGGAGCGTTTGAGTGAGAGGGAGGGTTTGAGTGTGTGAGTGGGAGGGTTTGAGTGAGTGAGTAGGAGGGTTTGTGTGAGTGGGAGGGTTTGATTGAGTGAGTAGGAGGATTTGAGTGAGTGAGTGGGAGGGTTTGAGTGAGTGAGTAGGAGGGTTTGAGTGAGTGGGAGGGAGCGTTTGAGTGAGTGGGAGGGTTTGAGTGTGTGAGTAGGAGGGTTTGAGTGAGTGATTGGGGGGGTTGAGTGAGTGAGTGGGAGGGTTTGAGTGTGTGAGTGAGAGGGTTTGAGTGTGTGAGTGAGAGGGTTTGAGTGAGTGAGTGAGAGGGTTTGAGTGAGTGAGTAGGAGGGTTTGAGTGAGTGAGAGGGAGCGTTTGAGTGAGTAGGAGGATTTGCGTGTGTGAGTGGGAGCGTTTGAGTGAGTGAGTAGGAGGGTATGAGTGAGTGATTGGGGGGGTTGAGTGTGTGAGTGGGAGGGTTTGAGTGAGTGAGTGAGAGGGAGGGTTTGAGTGAGTGATTGAGAGCGTTTGAGTGAGTGGGAGGGTTTGAGTGTGTGAGTGGGAGGGTTTGAGTGAGTGAGTGGGAGGGTTTGAGTGTGTGAGTGAGAGGGTTTGAGTGAGTGAGTAGGAGGGTTTGAGTGAGTGAGAGGGAGCGTTTGAGTGAGTGAGTGGGAGGGTTTGAGTGTGTGAGTGGGAGGGTTTGAGATAGTGAGAGGGAGCGATGAGTGAGTGGGAGGGTTTGAGTGTGTGAGTGGGAGGGTTTGAGTGAGTGAGTGGGAGGGTTTGAGTGTGTGAGTGAGAGGGTTTGAGTGTGTGAGTGAGAGGGTTTGAGTGAGTGAGAGGGAGCGTTTGAGTGAGTGGGAGGGTTTGAGTGAGTGATTGGGGGGGTTGAGTGAGTGAGTGGGAGGGTTTGAGTGAGTGAGTGAGAGGGAGGGTTTGATTGTGTGAGTAGGAGGGTTTAAGTGAGTGATTGGGGGGGGGGGGGATGAGTGAGTGGGAGGGTTTGAGTGAGTGAGTAGGAGGGTTTAAGTGAGTGATGGGGGGGGGATGAGTGAGTGGGAGGGTTTGAGTGAGTGATTGGGAGGGTTTGAGTGAGTGATTGGGAGGGTTTGAGTGAGTGAGTAGGAGGGTTTAAGTGAGTGATTGGGGGGGGGGGGGGGGGGGGGGGGATGAGTGAGTGGGAGGGTTTGAGTGAGAGAGTGGGAGGGTTTGAGTGAGTGAGTAGGAGGGTTTGAGTGAGTGAGTGGGAGGGTTTGAGTGAGTGAAAGTGGGAGGGTTTGAGTGAGTGAGAGGGAGGGTTTGAGTGTGTGAGTGGGAGGGTTTGAGTGAGAGGGAGGGTTTGAGTGAGTGATTGGGAGGGTTTGAGTGAGTGAGTAGGAGGGTTTGAGTGAGTGATTGGGGGGGTTGAGTGAGAGGGAGAGTTTGAGTGAGTGATTGGGAGGGTTTGAGTGAGTGAGTAGGAGGGTTTGAGTGAGTGATTGGGAGGGTTTGAGTGAGTGAGTAGGAGGGTTTGAGTGAGTGATTGGGAGGGTTTGAGTGAGTGAGTAGGAGGGTTTGAGTGAGTGATTGGGGGGGTTGAGTGAGTGAGAGGGAGGGTTTGAGTGTGTGAGTGGGAAGGTTTGAGTGAGTGAGTAGGAGGGTTTGAGTGAGTGATTGGGGGGGTTGAGTGAGTGAGTGGGAGGGTTTGAGTGTGTGAGTGAGAGGGTTTGAGTGAGTGAGTAGGAGGGTTTGAGTGAGTGATAAGGGGGGTTGAGTGAGTGAGTGGGAGGGGTTGAGTGAGTGAGTGGGAGGGTTTGAGTGTGTGAGTGGGAGGGTTTGAGTGAGTGATTGGGGGATTGAGTGAGTGAGTGAGTGGGAGGGTTTGAGTGAGTGAGTAGGAGGGTTTGAGTGTGTGAGTGAGTGGGAGGGGTTGAGTGAGTGAGTGGGAGGGTTTGAGTGTGTGAGTGGGAGGGTTTGAGTGAGTAAGTGGGAGGGTTTGAGTGAGTGAGTAGGAGGGTTTGAGTGAGTGATTGGGGGGGTTGAGTGAGTGAGTGGGAGGGTTTGAGTGAGTGAGTGGGAGGATTTGATTGAGTGAGAGTGAGTGGGAGAGTTTGAGTGAGTGATTGGGGGGTTGAGTAAGTGAGTAGGAGGGTTTGAGTGTGTGAGTGAGTGGGAGGGGTTGAGTGAGTGAGTAGGAGGGTTTGAGTGAGTGATAAGGGGGGTTGAGTGAGTGAGTGGGAGGGGTTGAGTGAGTGAGTGGGAGGGTTTGAGTGTGTGAGTGGGAGGGTTTGAGTGAGTGATTGGGGGTTTGAGTGAGTGAGTGGGAGGGTTTGAGTGAGTGAGTAGGAGGGTTTGAGTGTGTGAGTGAGTGGGAGGGGTTGAGTGAGTGAGTGGGAGGGTTTGAGTGTGTGAGTGGGAGGGTTTGAGTGAGTGAGTGGGAGGGTTTGAGTGAGTGAGTGGGAGGATTTGATTGAGTGAGAGTGAGTGGGAGAGTTTGAGTGAGTGATTGGGGGGTTGAGTGAGTGAGTAGGAGGGTTTGAGTGTGTGAGTGAGTGGGAGGGGTTGAGTGAGTGAGTGGGAGGGTTTGAGTGTGTGAGTGGGAGGGTTTGAGTGAGTGATTGGGGGGTTGAGTGAGTGAGTGGGAGGGTTTGAGTGAGTGAGTGAGTGGGAGGGTTTGAGTGAGTGAGTAGGAGGGTTTGAGTGTGTGAGTGAGTGGGAGGGGTTGAGTGAGTGAGTGGGAGGGGTTGAGTGTGTGAGTGGGAGGGTTTGACTGAGTGAGTGGGAGGGTTTGAGTGAGTGAGTAGGAGGGTTTGAGTGAGTGATTGGGGGGGTTGAGTGAGTGAGTGGGAGGGTTTGAGTGAGTGAGTGGGAGGATTTGATTGAGTGAGAGTGAGTGGGAGAGTTTGAGTGAGTGATTGGGGGGTTGAGTGAGTAGGAGGGTTTGAGTGTGTGAGTGAGTGGGAGGGGTTGAGTGAGTGAGTGGGAGGGTTTGAGTGTGTGAGTGGGAGGGTTTTAGTGAGTGAGTGGGAGGGTTTGAGTGAGTGAGTAGGAGGGTTTGAGTGTGTGAGTGGGAGGGTTTGAGTGAGTGAGTGGGAGGGTTTGAGTGAGTGAGTAGGAGGGTTTGAGTGAGTGATTGGGGGGGTTGAGTGAGTGAGTGGGAGGGTTTGAGTGAGTGAGTGGGAGGATTTGAGTGAGTGAGAGTGAGTGGGAGAGTTTGAGTGAGTGAGTAAGAATAAGAAGGTGGGTTTGAGTGGGTGAGTGAGGTCACGACCTATTTCCTTCGGGGCCATATTACCTTTGGAATCTCTGATATGGTTTCGTTTGTAAGCGCTCTATAAAACAAAATGTTTTTTTCATTGCATGTTCTTCTCCCCCACGATCCTACTTAATCATTTTTGTATTGGAGAATATTAGCCTTTCGCTTCTGGTACATAACCAAAGAAATTAGAAAAGCTATCGTTGATGCACATAGTATCTCACACAGTGCTTATATATTGTGTAATTAATACTTGTATCGATATATAAATATACACCGCGTTGTCAACTGATGATCGCTTTGGACAAAAACATCCAGCTGCTTTTGGAAGGTAAGAAAAACGCATTTGGGACTGAAGTGTTAATACACATTTTACTGATGATTAACTATTTGTAAAGACACGGTTACATTGTTCCCGTATGTGGTAGAACTTGATGGTAGTAAAACAACAACAATGATCCCAGTTAATATATCGTGTTCATCCGATGAAACTTCAAAAGTCGATGTGAGGCATACTGATGTGCACAACATGTCTACGTGCCATTAGACCGCTAAGTGGTAGCCAATGGTGATGGTGGAATCTTAATCACGGAGTGTAAATTCCGGAACCAGAGTCTGTGAACTTCCGGCGCCATACCGTCTTGTCGGTGGAGGGCCTTCCACACAAAGGGCCATGACGCTATTCGCCATCACAAACTTGTTGACGGATATGTCTTTACGACAAAGACACATTCAGCCCCGGAATGTTAGAAATAATCAATGTTTATTCTGTCATGTCAATACAGATGTATGTGGGTCATCATTCTTTAGGTATATCATACAGATCTTGACAGAAATAGCCCACAAACCCATGCACGTCTATAGGTGGGCTAGTGTTGAGTATTGAGTATACTGAGAATTAATTTTGAGTCAGAGAATTTACTGATTCTTACTCAATAATGCAAATTGTGTAAATGGCAGGTGCTACCGGTAGGGCAGGACACCTGGTTTTCAGTTGGCCATTCATATAATTTTCACAGCTATTTACCCTTTGCACTCACATTTTAATCTGTTTCGGCGGATAATCTAGACTGGTTATTCTCTTGCATTGGCAATCTGTATTCAGTTTCTGAAAATGAAATTATTTGTGCACATTTTTTTATATATTTAAATACAATTTATTTCACTGTTTTTCTGAAAACTGACTTCATGGAGAATGCATAATTTGGTAGAGGAATATTTCGTTTTTAAGACCCGTCATTATAACTATTGAAGCACAATTTTTACATTCGTTCCATTAAAGCCAATATAATCACGTGAAGCAGATAACTATTGTACAAGTATTTATGGAGCAGGCATGTTGAAGGAAATGCTGCAGATGCTGGCTGAGTACTTAATGGTTCCATGTTTATCCTACAGTCTCTCGGTATCATCATGCTACGTGAGGCTGAGGATGAAATAAGTTGGCGGATTGAGGTACACAGATACAATGGTTTAAATCAGTACACGATGGAACATTGTAGTCGTTATTTATATTGAAATTGTTACAAGTATACTCTTCTTGTCAGGAACGTGCGTCCATTATGACGTTTAGGTCTTGTGAGTGAGTTGGGTTAACGCCGCTTTTAACAGTATTCCAGTTATATCGCGGCGTTTAGGTCTTGTGAGTGAGTTGGGTTAACGCCGCTTTTAACAGTATTCCAGTAATATCGCGGCGTTTAGGTCTTGTGGCCAATGTTAAAGCAAGGCAAGGGACGACGGGGTTTAAGCTCTCGCTTCCCCACATGGAATCCAAGCCGTTATATTGATAGGATCAAATCGGCATTACACAATCCTCAAAGTGATTTGAACATGCGCTAGGCAGCCATTTTAGTTTTGACATGACATGACATGGCAGTAAGTTTTACCATTTTTATTATTTGATTTTGTTCATATATTCGAGGCCTCTTCAGCGACATGTGTTTCTTTGTTAACAGAATCGTGTTCATATTTGTGTTTAGTGGAGCTGTAATCCAAAACAGACCATCAGCACCTGTCACAGAAAAGGGGTTATTAGACATCAGCTCATATGAATACTTTTGTTCTGTTTCACTATTCACCTATTCATCGTCATCCAATGCTTACAAAAGGATGTATTCAGCAATGTTACAATATCTTTCTTCTTGTTAGGTTCTAGTGTATTAAAATTATTATTGCAAGAAGTAGTTTACTTGAGCAATGTTAATACGAACGTGGTGGTTTAGTACTTAATGGTTCCATGTTTTCCAGTTGATCCCACAGATGCACATCACTGGGTATCGTCATTAAATTAGTTGGCTGATAAAGTTACACAGTTTGGAACGTAAGGCTAAACATTTAGTACTATTACAGTTTCAATTTCGGCAGACAATCGAGACTGATGACACTCTGGTTACGTCTTGTATTGAACGTCAATTGCTTGCTGAAACGTAAACGCAGGGGATTAGGAGAGCCTTTTCGATATTTCTCATGAAGCACGATCTTGATTACAGGCGTTTTTAATAAATATAAAATGGCAAGGCTCGAAAAGTGTTGTTTAGTTTCACAATATTGAAACAGAAAGTTTGATTAGTTTGCGGAAATGTACGGAGTACAAAAATACGCAGGGAGTTTCTATATGTGGTTTAAAATTCTGATGTTTGAACGATGTTAGCTTGACACAATGTATGCGTATATATAATACGAAAACCATACTTTATTCCATACATTCCAACAGGTTTGATAGATCAAAACAGCTAATAATTTCGATGCCGTGTCAGCGTCATGATGGAGGAACGGTTGAAAAAATGCAGGTCTAAGATATTTACCAATTTGGTGGAATACATGAGCATAGATATGCTGCTGACAATTCCTGAAAGGGGTAATCGGTTCCAAATTTATTGTCCAGGTGGTGTATTAATTAATGCGTGTGGAATTATTTATCCAGCAACTCGCAGCACAGGAAGTTACTGGTTACACAAAAAGTCCCTTCTCGCGAATAGGTGTGTTTGTCTGTTTGTTGTTTACCGCCGCATTCAGCACCATGACGGCGGTCTGTAAATAATCGAGTCTGAATCAGACAATCCAGTGATTGACATTATGAGCATCGATCTACGCAATTGGGATGCGTCGACCAAATCAGAGGGCCTGACGACCCTATCCCATTAATTGCCTTTTACGACAAGCATGTGTTGCTGAAGACCAATTCTAACCTGGATCTTGACGGGTTCTCGCGGTTTAAGAAAAAAGTAAGAGTTCATAACATGAATCAACACTAGTCTTTATTTGCATTTATTCATGTAGTTTTATAAAACCCTGCTTTCAGCTAGTGAGATTCCGGTATATGAACAAGAGGATTGGGTGTAACGCCGCTTTGAACGAGATATACATTTAACTCACGCTTATGGGAGCCGAAAGTGACTCTTTAGCGATTATTACTTTGGTGAAAAGGTTATGCTTCAGATTAAGTAAGGATCATAATGTTGGTTTTTAAACCTGTGACCAGCGGATCCTAACTGGGCTACGGGACGCAACTCGCGCCTCGGATCAGTGAACCACCCATGTCCCACAATGCATCATGTAGAGACAAATTACAGCTGAGGTGCTGAGGAGAATCATTAGACTCCAATGGACGTGGTAATTCCTTGTGAGAAATAGAAGAATTATTCAATGTGTCAGTTGCTGTGAGCAGAGCCTGCAGATTTGCTCTAGCTTTCCGGCGACAGAAGATGGCGGGATGAAATACAATAAGGAAAATCCTCTTATACATGTGTCAAGAATACTTAAGTACTAGAAGTAGATGCTTCTCGTTTAATCTGACAAGAGCTGCCACAGGAGTGCAGTCGTTTCAAGTGATGAGGCCATATTAGAGTTAGATTCAACGAAACAGGTTTATTGGTTGCAAGATACAGGACCAACAACTGGAATGCAAGTTGGCGGATGGTGTTACGTACACAGTAGGACGAATTTAACATCATCAAAGAGCAGAAAGGTGTTGCTAGTAAAAGTGAATAGCATGTTGCAGTTTTTAATTCCGTTGTTTCGGGATATATAAATAAATTCCCCAAGTTTTGAGTGTGTGCGTGTTTCAGGTTTGATTTTTTACATCCTCAAACACACACCAATTCCCCTTTTCATATGTCCTGTTTAACGCCACACTCAGCATTATTCCAGTTATACGACGGCAGTCTGTAAATAATCAAGTCTGGACCAGACAATCCAGTGACTGACATCATGAGCATCGATCAACGCAATTTGGATCGATGACATGCATCAGCCAAGTCAGCGAACCTGACCACCCGATCCCGTTAGTTGCCTCTTACTTCAAGCATAGTCGCTTTTCATATGTAAATAGCTTTCTTTAAAAGCTCTAACGGTTTTACCTCCCTTGTAATGATTGTAATTAACTTATCAGTGTTTTACTAATTACGACAAATTACCAATATTGAAATGGTCACGTGTTTTGCGTATGCCGTCGGTCAATTGGTATGTATTTTGTTGTTATGAAATGTGAACTAGACTGACCTAGATTGTACGGACACGTCACCTCCTGGACGGTTATATATACGGTAACATCTGTTATCTACTCAGTGTGTTGACAAAGACTAACGACCTACAAAGAATAACGGGCTATCTGTCCCAGTAAACGGATGATGTTCATGAGATCGCTGAGATTAATGACGCCGTGTTACTTCGCTTTGCATAGAGAACAACTCGAAATTGCATCTGATCAACTAACTCTGAGGATAAATAGAAAGCGGCTATGCAAATATGAATAAAACAATTACATTCCATTATTCTCACCGTTAGGTAACACACAGACGACTCGCCTCGAATGTTTATTTTGTGTTGGAAACATGAACCATATTTGACATGTTCGGTATTTGCTTCCCCAAGAGCTGAACCAAAGCCGATAAACAGAGCGGTTCATAATACAACTTCAAGCCAAGCATGATGTGTTTGACACAAGCGGCTGTCGAATGCCCTTAAAACGAGGACAGTGTTGTAGCCTAGTGGTTAAGGCGTCCGATAGTAACGACGAAGGCCCGGTTCGATTCCCCACATGGGTACAGTGTGTGAATATAAAACGTCAACGCCAGAGGGCACTTGTTGATTATCCGGCGGAACAGATTGCACAGTACGTTGCCTACAAACAGCGGTAAAAAGATTATGAATTGATAACACCAGATGTCAACGAAGCCAATAAAGTTGGTTCCCTTGACGTGCCATTACTCGAAAACCCTACCCAATCACTCTTAAAAACAATTGTAAGTGTAATTACACGTTTTCCTTGAACTCGAAGAAAGGTTGTCACCACTGACGTAACGTCAAGCAAGGCCGCTATCTGAATCACCATCACCTAGCACGGGTGGCCCTGTCGTTTAAGGCGCCGCAATTCACGGTGCATACCAGCAACCTTTGATTTTGGGTTCGAATCCTGTTTCGCCCAATTGTTTGTAGGTTTGTCAGCACCACATCCGTGTTTTCGGGTTTCACAAGAATGGTAAACGTTTGAGACCTGCATCACTTCAGGCTATCCTCTAAGCATGGTATATAAACCGTGATATTAATGGAATTATTGTTTAAAGCGGCGTTAAACCCAACTCACTTACTCACTTAATGACTTCCAAGAACTCAGTACGAGCAAAATGTTCACTACGGTGATATAACTTATTCCGAGTTGGGTTGTGGCTTCAGTGGGTGAAATGTCGAAACTATAAATATCACTCTTTCATGTTACGGTCTGAGATTGGTTTTTCAAAGGATAATATCCTGAACGTTATTGCAAACAATTGGAGATAATCGAAACAATCAGGCCGTATTTTGCAGTTCCGTGAAATAACGATCGGGGACGAGGAAGATGCGCTACTTCGGTATGCAAGAGAAGGAAGATTGGGTTACATGAAGCATTGCCTATTAGGACTTCACGCGTGTAGTAATTGATAAAGACTAAAAGGTATAATGAGATTTTATATCTCTTTTGATCAGAACTTTTGACAAAATTTCAAAGCAATATTCTGCCGTTGAATATTGTTTGGTTCAAATTGTCTCCATCCGGTATTTCCTTGGATGATTTCTTTACAGTTACAGACAACGTCTGTCACAGGAGTTGCGTCCGTCAGCAGTCGGACCCATGGATCTGCTTCTCTGATTGGCCCTCATTGTGATCGTGGGTTTGTCAACACCCTCGCTCCACTGGTTCAGCGTGGGAACGTTTACAACTTGCGTCTCTTTGAGCTGTATTGTAAGCAAACAGGGCGTGAAACAAACGACATGCTGTTCACAGCAGCGTTAAACTCCCTCACACATTCGTTCACCACTCTCTCATGCAGCCACGCGTAGTGTGGGATATGAATAGAGATGAGTGTGTACTTATGCCCCCTTGAGGTCAAATGCTGCATGCATTGCAGCAAACATGGAGTTCAAGAACTGCTAACGCAGGAGCTCAAAACAAATTATATTATGAACCTTTCCGTTATTATTAAGTTACTGCGCCAAGGACAAGTAAGGACGCGTGGCTATGGCTGTGGTAGTGTTTTGCGCTCTGAACCCGTGGGGTCACCACAATCCATGGTTGTTGTGAGAGGTAACTCGATGGATCAGGTGGTCAGGCTCGCTGACTTTGTTGATGCATGTCATCGTATCCCAATAGCGTAGATCGATGCTCATGATGCTCTTGGTGGCGTAACCCGATTGCATAGGGAGTTGTTCATACATCGACCAATGGTCTGCAAATTGTCTGGTTCAGTCTCGGAAATTTACTGTGCGCCATCGCTCTGCTGGAATGTTGGAGAGTGCTGTGTAAACAATGAACAAACAACCCAAGTTAAGTTGGGATATCCAGACACAAGCCTCACACTAACGTAAACAGGAAAACGACCAATGTTGCATGGTTAATCCTGATATTAGAAAACGCACTTTGTGAAATATTCATGGAGGTATTATCTCCTCGCAACGTTTCTGTTGAATGAATACTATCGTTTAGTATCCGGCTTGTCATAGTGATAATTACACCATAAACACAATAGCACACATGGAGGTAAATGCACAACATTCATTACTGTGCTTAATAGAGGACGTTCAGCAGGTAGTTAATAGATGTATCAGGTCATTCATGTATGCAATAAACATTTCTAAAGTATCTTGTGTTTCTTTATGATGCTTTATTGATTGTCTGATTCGTTAACAGGTTGTCGTCGCATGCCAGGAAATCCTCTGCGCGGCGTCCGGTAACAAACTAACTGTTACTGTGTAATGCACATTGAGTGAGCGGCGGGTGTTGTCGGGGGCAGGGCATTCTTACCCTTTGACGGAACACCTGGTGTCATCACTGATTCTATCATATTATTTCGTAATTGTGCCTTTTAGGCCTAATGGAATCTGTTTCGTTGAATAATCGAGACTGGTTATTCTCTGGCGTTGACTTGTATATATATTTACTATTATCATGTCACACTGGCCTGTTTAGGCGTGAGTGATTCTGAGGTGTAAACGAACACGGGCTTAGTCCTACTCTCACATGTATATCCCAGCTAAATCAGCAACAGGTCAGAATTGATTTTATAACATCAGAGGTTTGAAAGATCGACACAATATGTTCTTTAAGCCGTGGGCTAAAACAGAGGCAACATGTTTTATTTCCATTATTCTGAAACATATTGGGAGAAATCAGAGAGTCATCTATAGAGATCATCCGTGCGCAAATACAAACAATATAATAAACACGTAAATATATATGACATGACAAATAATAAACGCAAGAATGTTATCTATGTGTTTTTCATGCCTGCAATGTATTTGGTGGCAAAGAACGTTCAGCATAGTACATCTTAAAATCAATATATTTCATACTTAAACTAAGTATCGATATGTGCAACTGATACAGACTGATCACAGTTGCTATTAAGGCAACGGCTGTTCCCTTGTGATAAAATCAGATACAGATGATATATAGTCATGATTGTTAAGCAGAACATGCACGCGGAAACATTACGCTTCCATTGTTTCTACCATCTGTACCATTCTCCTTGCAGTGTAGCAAACCTGATTTACAGGAATCAATACTCGCGATAGTCGGAATACATTTCCCATTGAAACCGCCGGAGAAGCCAATGTTACTCTCCTTTGTGACAGTCCGTGTTAGTATAGTGCCCGACTGTCACGGCGGTTAGTGCTACAAGAGACTGACAGCGTTTACTAGATTACAAAGTGCGGTGTCAAGACCCGAAGGAACAAGCCTAGACGGACGTGATTTTTACCTACATTTATGATTATCTTTCGATTGGTCATCAAGATGAGTGACATGAATCGATCGGTAGAACTGGGACTTGGTCGTTTCACTGGTCACGTATCCGGCTTGAATCGTAAATGAACGGTCTTAACCTCCCTACACCGAGAGATGCCAAAGGGAGAAGAGTTCTCCGCTTTGCTTCTGACATTTGTGTTGATGATTCACCTGGGGATGTTACTTTGTAATTAAACAGAGGATGTGAATCCTTCGTTGACTTGACAGCTCGTCGGATTATGTATGGTTAATAAAATATATTCCCCGGGTCCAAGTCCGACCATGGCACTTGGAAACGACACGAGCGATATGTTTGACGCGTATGAGCTCCTCAACAAGACGTTGCTGTTGGGCAACTTGTTTTACACCCCTGCTACCGCCAGTACCATCGTCCTCATCGTTCTCTACGTCCCCGTCTTAATCATCGGCCTCATCGGCAACGTCTGTATGGTAATCATCGTCTTCACGTCTACGCGACTGCGGAGTATGACCAACTTGTACCTGTGCAATATGGCAGCGGCAGATATGGCAGGTGAGGGTAACTGATTCTGTAGAGAACTACCGTTATGTATCATTAATAACACCAAAAAGCATGCAGATAACTCTTTAAAACATTACTGCGTTTGTGTTTTGTGTATAGCGACCGAAAAAGTTTAATTCGCTCTAAATTTACGTATACAATTTTGTATTGTTAACTTCAGTTATTATTAACTATAGTTATTCTAATGTATGCATTTTTATATACCAGATTGAGAGAAGAGTTCGTCTAATGTGCAGTTTTAAGAATCCCAAACAATATTATCGATTATTTGAGGCAGATTATTTGTTTTTAACCCATTGATATTCGGTGAACAGGGATTGAATGGTCTACGCCTAAATATGCAATTATCGATAGTTATATTATGTTCCGACATCGAATTTCATCAAAAACACCTACTGAAATATATTAATGTGAAAAGATTCTTTGCCCAGTGTTGGGGTACATAACTACAAAGCCATGTCCAGCACTTCCAAGAAAAGCAATGCCGTTTGTTTTATACCCACGGGACAGAACGGTTCCTCTAACATGGTACAAGGGGTTTGCTACTTACCTATGCTGGCTGGTGTTTAGCAAACCAGGCCCCAGCTGCGCTTCCTAAAAATACTTTGTCAACGAACATAACACTTTAGTGGGTAATGATCGTGTTGTGCTGGAAGGCGTGTGTCGTTCAGTTTCAATCAGACTGAAGGCATGGCTTGAAGCTTAATTTACTCTGCCTTGTCAGGCGACACTACATTGACGCTCAGTGATGTATGCAAATCTGCCTGCTAAAAAGGTTGATATGTTTATAGTTAGATTTTGAAGACACTTTGTGGGTAATTCAGAATGCGATAATTTTTCTTCATAAACATTTGAAACTATCTGTTGGCAAATTGATATTCCGTTACGTTTTTGGTCATGGCCATCGAAATGGAATTGTTTTACATCTTAATGAATTATCAGTTAAGTGTGTGTGTGTGTGTGTGTGTGTGTGTGTGTGTGTGTGTGTCGCTGCTTATGCTAGTCCGGACTGATGCCGATTTATAGTGCTAGCTCACTGAGATACCATGCCGCAGTTTAACATGAATACCCCACTCAGACACAGTATACTGCCTCCGAACCGACCAGTCCTTGTTTTAGCCCCTTAATGCTGAGCGCCAGACAGCTTACGGTGGACCACAACAGGTGAATGTACCAGTACTAATGCAACGTGGAGCACGTGTTATGCAGATCAGGAAGTTGTCCTGTATAACGTTGTGTGTCATTACCAATGTATTAACTGCCGGATAAAAGAAAATGCGCACTTGAAAAATGATTTTTTGACCATGAACTTACACGTCAAGTTATAAAAACGTTAAATCGCCTAAACACTGCAAACGTAAGGTACAAACCACAGCTATCATACTCGTATGAAATATATATATCGCAATCGAATAAACATTTATTGTTTGTTTCAAACATGTATGTATGCTTTATTTTGCCTAGCAGTTTACATCAGCATTTAGAATGTCTATGAATCATTCAGTTGCAACTAGGTCAGACAACAATGTATGGTTCTGGGTAAGTTTTGGCTACGAGTGACTGACTCACCATATGGATATGGTATGAGGCAATGACAATCATATCGTTCCACCACAATGGTCGCTAGAGATACCTTTATTACTGACAAGCGCTAATGCAGTGTGGAATGTAATTTACAAAACCTTACAGTGCATCCTCTATATGGAATTGATAATCTAATGAGGGGTTGATCACAGAGAGTACGCCTCTAAAACGGGCCCTGGTGTCAGTTGTCTCCTTATATGGAATATAATGGAATCCTATAATCGTCTCCATGAAATGCAGCACTCTGTCATTGTATAATGTTCTTTCATCTCAGTGAGCAAGCAGGATTATATGCCATTTTTGGTAAATATGATTCCAAAATAACATTTAACCTTTATTTGACGGGGTTTTATATTTATATTTTTGATTTGTTAATTTTTTCATATGTGATTTGTTTTGATTTCATGAATTAATATTCATTAAGTTCATTAATATTTATATACATCTACTAACAACATTACTCATTCATTGTTCAAAGGCACGGGTGGCCCAGCAGTATAGGGCGCAGCAATTGCATGATGCTGTATGGAGTAGTGTCCTGTTAGCGTGCTTATAAACTAATAATCGGAGGCTCGAATCCCAGAACAATATCCATACTCAAATCTCTACTAAAACGGAAATAACTCAATTACTGTTCAAAGCAGCGTTACACTATACCGACTCACAAACACACATTGTTAACAGTACTCTTTGGTATAGAAACAAGAAACAAACAACATCTCCATAATCATCAGAAATTATGTGTTTCTGAATCACTATCTCGAAAAAGTAAGCGTATTCTGCCCTACACGTGGCACTCGTCACAAACACATGCTAGGCAAGTCAATCGTTCATATGAAACAATACGTTATGGTACAAATTATAATAGGGAATTGCATCAGACATCTTGTTTGTCACTGACTCGTCAAATTTGAAAATGTCTACCATAGCACAATTTTGAAAGCTGAACAAAGGCCCTAGTTGTAAACCCCAATTGTGATGTATGCTGCTCTTTGAAATCTTCATGGAAGCAGCATGCTCGATTGTACCTCGAACGGTTTTTATATGTAAACGAAAAAGGCTGGAGCCACTACCCGATATATTGTCATGCCGCTTGTCATCAGTTTTGTGGAGAATGTTTTGTCACTGTACATGTTTATGCATGGACCAAATATGAAACAACTGAGGCGGTTTCCCTGGTCTCTATTATTTCTAATTCAGGTGGATAAATAAGTGGAAATGATTTGTCTTTTTTAAACTATTGGACGATGTCAGATCATCCTTATACTGAGCTTAAGTTAAATTCCCTTGTTTTGAGTTGCCAGAGTTGAGCAGAAAATCCGTTTCCTACGACAAAGAAACAGATCGGCAAGAAGAAGAACACACTTGGTGCACATTGGAATGCCTACTTCTTGTTTAAATTTTAAATAGATGTTTTCAGTGAGTGACGTCCAGCTTTTTCACATAATGATTATTTTCCAGTAAACTTCAAATATACATAAACATAGGATTTTCACAATGTACAATCATCAGTGATCATTTTACATTTGGCACAAAGTAGGTTATTTTATAAGAATTTCGTAAATATCAGTCACATGTCAGTATATATACAAAACAAACTGTGTCAATATCACATATTGCTAAAAAAAATATTATGTTTTTAGAGAATCGAAGCAATATAGACAGACCCCATTAAAAGTTTCATCTGACCAAACATAAGGCAGATCGTTGGAAACCTTCGGCAGTGTACAGATTTAGAAAAGGCGTATAATCAATGCACAAATTACTGAAATGGGAGTTACAAAACAGCTACTGCTTCGTCTCGCTGCCGTGCATGTTAAATATATACAATCGCACATACAGTGGCCCGTAGGGTATTACTTTGATGCAAATATCCACGAGTCTTCCTTCTTGGAGAACCAACAACCGTTCCATTAATTGTGTTTATCATGTTACGATTGTGATGGGGTTGTTTGTATGCCATGGCTCTAATTCCGTTAAGTATGAATGCCTTTGAAGTAATGCAATACCTATTATTACGGTATTATTTAGAGAAATCCATTAGCAAGGGCTACTGAACCACAGGAAATGACGAGGTGATTGATATTCAAAGTTGACGGCGAGGCTTAGAAGAAACACTTTTACAATACTGCGATCATATATCAAACAAGGAGACACCAAGGAATCCGACACGTAATGTCAACCTGACCACTCAACGCTTTAACCACTTGGTTACCAATCGACATCAGTTGGCAAATAAAAGCCACAAAATCATTTTTATAAACATCAGAAAACCCATGGACTTCGTTCCACCTCCAAAGTATGATGATATCCTTTTAGTTCCTTTTTGACTGAAGTTTGGAAAATATGAAATCATGACAGGATCAAGGTATTCTGGATTCCTATAATAGAGTTGAGTGTTCTTTCAGTGCATGTGGGTTGGAAAGCCAGATTCTCACTAAAACAATTTCTAGATGGTCATCATAAAACCAGTGCTCATGAGTTTCACTACAGTAGAAAACGTTTAAGACTCGCATTAGTGCATCCTTACTTGTCCACCAATCGCCCTCGTCATATAATTGAACATAAAAGGGTCAAAACCATTTCCATAGTCATAAGACATGTCTCCTAAAAGCACGATTCCGACTACATCATATGTTTGTGTTTATCAATCACAATAAAATAGTGACTGAATTCGCGATACGAGGAATTCGCGAAAAGGTAAGCGTGTCCTGTAATACTGGTGGCACCCGCCATAGACACATGCAAAAGCAAATCAATTGTTCACCTTGACAAACACGTACAGGAACAGTTGGTACAAGACAATTAATATAGGGAAGTGCATCCACAAATTTTTGTCACTGATGCGTCACATATCCACATATCTCCATGGTACTCCATTTTCACAGTGGAAACGTCATATCAAACTAGGGACACAACGGATTCGAACCCGGGTCGTAGGTGTGATCAGTCAAATCTTTAACAACTAGGCTACCATTTGACATCCTTTTGCAATGGCACCTGTGCTCCTGGCCTAGCTATATTGCATCCAATGGACACTAAAATGTGCACCGTAAGAAGATACAGTATTTCAGCCATGTCAAAGTGTAACTTCATTATGTTTGAAGAAATCACAATGTGATGCAGATCGAAAGCGACAAGGGTATAGTGAGGACATTCTATAGATTTAAGTAGATGTGAATGTGGGATTCAAGCCGTACAGCCTGGTAATGTTCGGACCATTATGTTGCAGAACACCTTATCAGTATTAACATGTCATTCCCTATTTTGGTATCAGTAGCTAAATTGTATGAGACATCGAATTCGCTGTTCGGCGTTGTGCCTGTCATTTCTGTGGCAGGCAATTTCTTCTTTTTCAGACTATAGCATAATGTTTTGTTGTTGTTGGGAAAAATATATAATTTCCGATAAAATGCCCCATCCCACACCCCTATCAAATGGTCGATCCTTCTTGACCGCGCTATCAACACGATACTTTAGAGGATGTACATGTATTCAAGTTTCACGAGACCACACACTGATTGCTTTTTCAATCAAGGTTTCACCAATGAACGCCTGGTTAAGTCATGCCAGAAATTTTGTGTTAAACAGAGACATTTACTCAATATGACACATGGCTTGTCAACTCGATGCGCTATGTTATGATGACCTTGACATACGTTTACTCCACATTTCCTTTACTCACTGGCATTTTCTTTCTTCGTGAACATTGCTTGAGAGAGGTGCTACTGGTGGAGCGGCACACGCTTTCCCTTTTTACGAACACCTGATGTTACCGTTCAAGCCATCTGGAATCTTCTGCGGCAGATATTCGAGACTGACTGTCCTCTGATGTTTACATTTGGAAAACGTCTACAGGCTGCGTATGCCTGGACCCGTAGAGATCCGGGGTAGAATAGGTCTTCAGCAACCCATGTTTGCCGTAAAAGGCGACTAACGGGATCGGGTGATCAGGCTTGCTGACTTGGTTGATGCATGTCATCTATCCCAATTGTGTGGATCGATTTTCATTAATTAATAACTGGATTGTCTCTCTCTCTCTCTCTCTCTCTCTCTCTCTCTCTCTCTCTCTCTCTCTCTCTCTCTCTCTCTCTCTCTCTCTCTCTCTCTCTCTCTCCTCAGAGTGATGGGTGGAGTTAAGAAGTCACTTTATGAAATGAAATATCCAATGATTATAGTTGTCTATTTATATTGCTATGTAAATCGAGTTCTATGCTTTTCGATATATTTGGTCCAGGGTATCAATTACAACGATCATATGTCTCTTTAGTTCAGACAAGACATCATGATTAGCGCCAGTGGAAAAGAATATCTAAATTGTATAATAAACCCTTCGCCAGAAGGAATATTTTTGTGGAGATTTCATGAGTGTAGAAAAGGTTTTGATGCTTTCCTTTACAAGCCACCCGTCAGAGTGTGAAGCGGTAAATAGGATTTTAAAATGGCCTTGGGATAGTTGTATCATGCCGCGTTGTAGTCAGTAATAGGACGTCATTTGCATCTCAAGATGAAGGTCCTAGAGCAAAGCTGCAGTCGTGTTATTATAGGACTTCTTATTGACATGAGGTGAACTTACTGACCTGTATTGGTCGTGAAGATGTATCTGGAAGCCAGTTACAAGCTCAACTCTAAACAATCGCCAGAGGATTCGGAGATCAGTGAAATTAATGGCCCCGTTACGTGACACGAGTTGCTTAATTGTTGGCAAAGTGTCTCTTCGGGAAGGACCTTAGACTGAATAAGTCTTACTTGTCCAAGCTATGTGATGTGATGAGACCGCCTGAAATATTATGTTCACGTACGCAAGGATCTAAAAAAGTATTGTTGTCATCAATGTGTAACACATTTAGAAAGGTTCAATCAGTATTGTTGTCACCAATGTGTAACACATTTAGAAAGGTTCAATCAGTATTGTTGTCATCAATGTGTAGCACATTTAGAAAGGTTCAATCAGTATTGTTGTCATCAATGTGTAGCACATTTAGAAAGGTTCAATCAGTATTGTTGTCATCAATGTGTAACACATTTAGAAAGGATCAATCAGTATTGTTGTCATCAATGTGTAGCACATTTAGAAAGGATCTAACAGTATTGTTGTCATCAATGTGTAACACATTTAGAAAGGATCAATCAGTATTGTTGTCATCAATGTGTAACGCATTTAGAAAGGTTCACTCAGTATTGTTGTTATCGATGTCGTAAACCATCCAGAAAGGACCCGTCAGTATTGTTGTTGAGTAATGAGTATGAGTGTAAGTACCAGTGTATCCATCTCATGCTGTTGGTATTTGATCACGTTGTTTTATCATTCCTTATTTTAGAATAAATACCTAAAAAAAAAAAAAAAATTAGTCGTTATAAGGAAAATAATATTTGATTTACGTATGGTATAAGAATCAAATTTGATGACATGTCTGCAAATATGAACGAGAAACACCATATTCCTTGTAGGTTTCAAGTAAAGCATTCAGATGCCATGATTAGCCACGTTAAAGCATTACCTATGATCAGACAAACAGCGTGCTTGCACTCTCTGGTGCATGGCTTAATGAGTACACGTCCATATACAACGCTATGTTACTTCCGACCCGGGCAAAATGCTTAATTGAAAAAAATCTATACCGCATTCGAGGTCACTACCTGGTTTATAGGGGCTATTTGATCCGCACCTGTGTTTATGCTATTAACAGATTACTTTCATGTGTGAGCATTTATAAGAGAAAATGACAAGTTTTGACAGTAGAGATATCGATTGATATTCAAAATAAACAGGTTTGTCTATCCCTATTATTAATGAAGTATATATACGGTAGGTCCATTGGCGCAAGATACGAGCTGTGATTAGATTGTGAGGACAGATTAAAGGACCGGTAACCTCGGATGGATTTTGCTGTCCCTCGTGAAACTCGACGCTTCGAGGACAGCCAGTAGATAAAAGGACTTTATAGCAGACATAACGTGAGTGTAGCATCAGAGAAGTAATTAGCGATGATCAATCTGAACGCCGACACGATCAATCCAGCTTTGAAACCTAAGTGATAGTGTTGTTTAAATATCTTTTCTCACTTTCAAAGGCTGCACTATTTCCCGCTCCATTTCAAGTGGTACGTAGACTGAACGGATGGGCTTACACTTCTATCATATCAGAGTTTGTGTTATATGTTTGTTTGTTGTTTAACACCGCACTCAGCAATATGTAAGCTAAATGACAGTGACATGCAAATAATCAAGTCCAGACGAACCAGTGATTGATGTCATGAGCAACGATCCACAGCGTCGGGTACGATGCCACGCAATCAACCAAGTCATTGATCCTGGGCACAAAATCGATTCCCTCTTGCAATCAGCACATGTTGCTTGTAATCAATGCGAGCCTGGAATTCCCTTGAAAGTCACATGTGAATAATAAACTGCCTCAATAAAATTTACCTAACATTTACTGGACACTTTTGTTTCTGACGATGGCTTATTCTCCTGCATTGCCGAGTCATAGTTACTTCATCTGAGAGTGACATAACGTATGAAATTGAGACATTTCCAAAAGCCTTGTGTCATGTTGACATGATTTCTTCACAATAAATACGCAAAACCGTGAAACCAATCAGTTGTTGTGTTATATTAATGTCATGTTATTACAATTCGGTAGCAATCATTTCGTATTTTCATAAAGCTATCAGTCAAGTTGCAGGGATAATGTTATCATATTCCCTTCGATATAAAACAGATGCATCTTGCAATAAAACAAAATGTCAGATTGATATTTAGTAGACTCTGCATTGATAATCATGATACTGGCTCGACAAAGCACCTAGTGTCAAGGACAAGTACAAGTACATTTCGGAGTATAGCGTGCGTTATGATCTCATTACGTGTGGCGGAATGACTTGTGATGTTAAAAACAAACTGTATTTCTGTATAACCTCAGAAAACCAAGACAAGCTAGAAGGAGATCGATAAAAGTAGAATGGATCAGTTTTAATCAATGCCGATGGATTTGAAAAAAAATTTCAGTTGTATCATGGCTTGCCAGCTTGAGAGTTGCCGGTCCTCTCCATACACCACTTTAGTAAAATCCACGAGCACGGGTTTGCTGAAGACACACATAACATAACCAGGGCGAATCTGGATTCGAACCCACGATCATGGATTTCTGGAACGCCAAGGGACGCAGCTATGCACATTGATAATACTGGGTCTCCCGTGTCCCCAGTTGTTAAAGAAAAGTTTATTCCGCTACAATGATGTAACAATCTATCTCTTCGAGTATTTAGCACACTCGTCTCCCTCTAAAGACAGAGGAGGAATAACAGTGAGCAAGTCATTGCCAACACAGGATGAATGGGGAGATTAATGTCCAGCGAGGATAATGTCGCGATCTGAGATAAAGTTGGATCGATTGTGGCGATGTACTTGTATGACTGTTCTTGCAAGATGACCTTGTACGTTGTTCTGGGTTAATATGGATTCAAGACACACATGTTTGTATAGATGAATCAATGTAATGATTCATCAGACAAAGATGTTGTCCCGACACAGAGAATTGACAATAAGGAAGCATTGTTCATAAGAAACAAGCTCATTTGTAGGTCCCTGAAATGTTTGCAAACACCAATCACAAGTCAATAAACCTATATGAAACTTGTTAGATTGTATCTTTTTTATCATTCCATTTATTTTGAATTAGGCCCAATCAACACGCAGCATTAATTGCATCAATAACCCGTACGTGCATACATTGTCCGTTTATCTATTGCTTCATCATGAGAATCCAGTGATCGATTTTATCAGCAACTATTAGTCCTTTGGTTTGAGCAATCTCACGATAAGCAAGTGTAACTAAAGATCAGTTCTAATCCAGAATCTCTATAGCAAGGAATACAAAATAGTTATACTTGATTATTTGCATGCCATAACCAATTGCTCTAGTATATGAACAAATAAAAACACAAAACAAAGAACTCGTGACGACGATGTGAGGTTCACAACTATATACGGGTATAAAACACCTTAAATAGCATCATTTGATATCTAATGCGATTTCAGTGTCAATGATTCAGTGGCTATACTTTCACATATGAACTTGATGTGTTCTCTGCAACGGTTCCTGAATGTTGCAAGTCGTGTCTATGTGATTTCCCAACAGCGTCGTACAGCATTGATGAAAGGGTACCCAATGATCCAGAGATGGGAGGTAACGCCAAGATTATATCGGTATTCTTTGTGATTTGAGACTGTAAGATATGATTCATAGATCGGTTGACTTTAACGATCATACCGTTACATATGGGTTCAAATCAATATTTAATTATGTGTCATTCTGTCTACACTGAGTACCTAATTGTCGAAAACAATGCGTTTATCAATGATGTATGTTACCCACAATGCAATGACCTGTATGTTTATTTGTTTGTTGGTTGGTTGGTTTCTTGTTTAACGACGCACTGAGCAATATTCCAGCTATATGACGTTGGTCTGTAGATAATCGGGTCTGGATTAGACAATCCAGGGATTGATATCATGAGCATCGATCCGCGCAACTGATATACGATGAGATATATCAACCAAGGCAGCGTGCCTGGCCACCCGATCCCGTTAGTTGCCTCTTACGACAAGAATGGTCGCCTTTTACGGCAAGCATGGGTTGCTTAAGACCTGTTCTACCCCGGATGTTCACGTGTCGGCATGTGCTCAATACTTTAGATTTCTCATTGTACTGTTAGTATCACTTGTGTGAAAATCAAATCCGTAATGACGTTAGCTGTTTCAACAGCGTCCTGAACCAAAAAAACACTGGACAGGTTTTTATGGCAGGCACATTGGAAAAATGGTTTAAAATTGAATTAAGAACAGCGGATATGTTTTTCTTGCCTTGGTTATTGGTTATGAATCCATGAAAACAGCATGAAATGAGTAATGTTACTGGACGCGTTTCCAGGATTAAAGAGGGACGTGACATTAATAAATATTCCACAGACAAATAGATACAAATCTCCTTATTTCGAACGACAAGCCGTTGTTCTTCACCATCATCACCATAATGACAGGAAGTATGAATTTCACTTCTTCGGTAGGCCAGCAAACATAGTCATCATAGTATTAGTCATATTAATGTTCATAGACACACGTTGGTGCTCACATTGTGAGCTGATTCGGTTAACAAGCATCTGTACGCATGCATTTATATATGTGACTTGAATTTGTCAAATAATATTTCAGCAACATATTCACCATCGTATCACAATTGTTTGTTTTGACAATGAGACATGTTGCCTATAGAATGAGTCATCTGCCTGGTGACCTGTGTATTGCTGATGCGTATATTCCTGAATACACTGAACATAGGAACGGGTTTGTTTCTTTTATCTACTTCTGTGTTGTCATTATAAGGGTAATGTGTTTACACACGTGCTTTGGTTTTCCATGACATTATTCCACGCATTCCCTAACTCACCAGCTCGTGAACTCAACAATATTTTACAGATAATTAGTAGCAATGTTTCTCTGCTTCACGATACAGTCTGTTGTTTTGCAATATTCCCTTTTTCAAAATACTTATCCCCGATTTTCCCCTTGTATATAAAACTGTTTTTCGCCTTGCGTACCATTGTAAGTGGATGGCTATGTGTTTCAGTGTGTCTGATCTGTGTGCCCATGGCTGTGGGACAAGCTGTTTACAAAGTCTGGATATATGGAGAGTTCATGTGCAAGATAACGACATTCTTACAAGGTAAGCTTGCGTTTGTGTTAGCGAAAGAAACAACTACAGCAATCTCCTTTACGGCACGTTTAACAGTTATGTACATGATACATGTATGTCATCACATTTCACATGAGAGCGAAATATGTATATCTTTTACTTTAAAATATTTAATTTCCAAAATGAAGGGTTTCTTTAAGCGCGTTCTGGCATCGGCATAAAATATTCGGGATTTGTATGTTAGGTTTGAAACGACGTCCTTGTCACTTTTCAATAAATTTATTTATGAGGGGTAGCCGTGTGGGTAAAACGTTGGCTCACGCCGAAGACCCTGGTTCGATTCACCATATAGATACAATGTGTGAAGCCCATTTTCTGGTGTCCTCCTCCTTATGCTGGGATATTGCTAAAAGCGGCGTCTAACCATAATCACTCACTCACTAACACATACGAGTGTACACAACAACTTTCAAAGACTCAACTGAGGTTCATTAACTACCGGTAGTTTCCACAAAACGACAGGATTCAACCTAACACACACAGGAATGTCATCAACGCGTGAACAGTAATCTTTCGTTGGCCCCAGTGGGGATTTCGGGTTAGAATTGGTCCCAGCTGGCTATGCTCGCTTCAATTGGCTTGTCCCCACGGTATTTGAGACAAATGGGAAACATGGAGAAGCATATTACATGTCAGGACTGCTGATTTGATAAACGTTTTTCAGCAATAAGAAGCATGATATTTATCAATTCTTGTGATTCTGAAAATGCTGCAGGCGCGTTTGGCAATGACAGATTGACCTGAAACTGTTCATGTTTGAGGCCTATTCTTGGCATTGAGAGGAAATGTGCTGCGGCTTCTCACAGAAAAGTAATCTTAGCCTTCTGTATTTGATTGTGTAGAGGCCGGCTGTGATTCTAACACCCTTTGTCTTGATAATGACCGGAATGTCTCACTTTGATGTACTTGCGACTTCATTCATTTCCCACCATTTACTTTAATACAGCTACATTATTTGCGTGTGCAAGGGTCAGGCGGAGTAACATTAATCAATCTTGCCCTTCAAGTTGTTTATTGGCTTTTGTACTATGCGAGTTGAGCTATTGATACAGATCGTATTAAAAAGGGGAAACCATTATATTAATATAATTAAATAATATGTATTTCAAGCGTGAATTATCTAGCATTATATATTCTTATCACATTCCGGAAACACATGGACCGCTTCCGTGGTCCAGTGGTAGAGCGTCCGCCCGAAGAGCAGAGGCTCCGGGACTCGATCCCCGGCCACGTCATACCAAAAGATGTTAAACGATTCTACTTGTTGTTACCCTGCCTGGAGCTCGGCATTAAGGGGCTGAAACAAGGACAGTATACTGTGTCTGATTGGTGTATTCGTGTTAAATTGCATTAAATGGCATGGTATTTCAGTGGGCTGGCACTTTATAATCGGCAATAGTCCCGAGTAGTACAAGCAGCAACACACACACACACACACACACACACACACACACACACACACACACACACACACACACACACACACACACACACACGTGCATGTACTTCGCTATAAAAGTGCAATAATCTTGGATAATAATTTAAACCCCATTTCACCTCATCTCACAACCGGGGACACATGTCAGGTAATTAGTTTCATATTTTTTTCTAGGAACGAAATCAGTGTGGTGTGTGACACATCTGCCAAATGCAGAGTCGATTGTACGACTCCTAATAAACGATAAGCATGTGTTTATGAATCACTATCAATTGTGATGATACCAGGTGTTGGCGAAAAGATGATAGTATTCTGCCCCGTCAAAAATACATGCAAAGGCAATTCCAAAACCTCAATCTGAGATTGTTCACATCCGAAAAGGCGGGGACACGGGTGCCCTAGTCACACTAATAAATGCTGTTCTGTTTAAAGCGGCGTTAATTCCGACTCACTCACTCTCGATAACTTACGATACCTTCTCTGTGTGAGGAAGTGAACTTTCTAATAAACCAATAAGGATTATAAATTCTGAGTACGAATGCGACGCTTTTCAAACAGCAATATTTGATTTCTGTATCTCGAAATCGAGTACAGCAGCGCCATTATATTGTAGATATTTCATTCTATCCTTTCGTGTCTGAGCGCCATTGCATCTACACCTACACAGCAGTACCAGGAAGTGCCGTCGGTATTACGTTGTTCTGGGTTAATACGGATTCAATACATATATGTTTGTGTCAATAAATCAATGTAATGATTTAATAGACACTGATGTTGTCCTGACACTGACAATAGAGTCTTTAGGCACATAACATTTAAATATTGTGTTGATATTTTTGCACAAATCGAAATTTCAGAATCGAGGTAATTAGAAAAATGAATCTGAATGATTTTAGAAATCTGGTAGTTGATTGGCTCAAGTACCCACGTGCAAGCATCCTTGACGGTATGTTCCATGGTGTCCTCTAATACACAGAGAAGTATCGCATCGGAGTAAAACATCTGAAATTAATAAGATTGAAAATGTCCCTGAGGTCAGCGTCGTGTGTTTGTCATTACGTTTGCCATTGGCACTGTGTGGAATCCAGTTTGATCCTACCTTGGTAAAGATTTGCTAACCCGCGTTGTTGACATATATTGTTTTGCTTAAAAGATCCATCCAATATCTCCTTAAATTTACACTGCTAAAATATTTTTTGTTACAAGGCTGAGCCGAACTGTTTTGTGTAACAATCCAGCATGCCCAGACAGAATAACTGTTTTAAATCTGATGTTTGTGTGTATGTGTGTGCGTGTGCGTGCGTGCGTGCGTGCGTGCGTGCGTGCGTGCGTGCGGGTGTGTGTGTGTGTGTCTGTGTGTGCTTGTGTGTGCGTCCATTTAGTCGACCAGCATAGGTTGCCGGGGATTCAAAATCGCAACGAGGCTTATAGGCAATGGCGTTCCATCACAGTGTATGCATATTTTAATGTAATCTGTGATGTCTCACATATGCAGTAACACAGTCATGTAAATATGTAACAGACATATGGTAATTAAGCTATTCTCCTAAACTTTGAAGAGATGTTGGAAGGTGTTTTGTCAATGGGAAATTTACCATTCTCAGATGTAAGCATCTTGATATAATATAAAGCGTCAATGCAAGAGAATAACCAATATGATATCCACAGAAACAGACTCCATTTGGCATAAAGGGCAAAATTAGTGTGAAAATTATGTGAATGGACCACTCAATATCAGTGATGATATCAGGTGTTCGCGAAAACTATACTCGTTTCTTTGTAGGTGCAGATGGTGTGTGGTTTGGCGTCTTTCTGTCTGTTAATGTATGTGTTGTTCATTGACCAATAATTTGACGATGTAAAGCTAAGGCTTGGAAACTATTCAGCGATACATAAGTACCGAGACAACCATAAGGTTACTTAGACATTCTCATAGTGACAAACTGGATTTAAAAGTCAGTTACATTTCTGCATCTGATCCTGCTGATACTTCAGTGCATGTAGGCCTTGTCCACTTTAGTTCCTGAAGATCGACAGGAGGAGGAAATTACTTGTCGTTCGATATACACTTGTGGAAATCATGGGGAAGACTATAGATTTATATCAATAGAATACTTCCTGTAATCTGTCGATTGAAATATTACGGGTTCCTGACAGACAGGTTGTCCTGCACCCCAATGGCTGAGGAGACTGGAAGTGTCAAGCGCCGTCAGCTGACGCTCTCGGTGTTTTCACCTGATCAGACAAAGCACGGCGACTCGACTGACAGTGAAGAGGGCTAATAGTCTACCGCTTTCCGGGCTAATCCACCAGAAACATGGTTAATAGAACCAGAGTCTTTATGGCGGTATATGGTCTCTGGCAGAACCAGTGAAATTGCATAATAACAAAATTGGTATTTCAATGAAATTTTTAAATTGAGAAAATTTGAAAGGCAAATTACTTAATCGATGCCACTTTGTTTACATCAAATCTTTTTCACCTGGTACAGTGAACCTAGTGCTTAGTCGAAACAGAGAATGTACACGGCAAGAACAATATGTCAATTTGCAGATCGTCATCCTCACTTTGACATGCTGGTAACATATGTGAGATATATTTGGTTATATAGATAAGATTATGCAGGCATCAACTTGGTCGAGTCGGAACACACATCAAACGACCGATGGTGTGTCCTTCATATCATGAGCGTAGTATCTCGATTTTCGTGTTCGCGCATGATTACATGATAGGTAGGATGAGCATGGATTGCAACAATCACATGTTCATGTGATATACAAGCAACACACACATCTGTTTTCTACTAAACACAAATGACTATCTCGGACACGGATAACACAAACACACAAATCCCACAAACAATACATCCCATAAGCCATGTATCTATACGTACATGTATGTGATACCCTATATGGGTTTTGTCATCAATGAACGATAGAATTGACCTTCAGCAACTCATGCTTGTCGTGAGAGGCGATTACCGAATCGGATGGTCAGGCTCGGTGACTTGGTTGTTGCATGTCATTGTATCCACTGCATTGTCTGGTTCAGACTCGATTATTTACAGACCGTTGTCAAATAGCCGGAATATTACTAAGTACTGAGTTAAATGACAAACAAACACACACCAATGTACACGGCGAGGGATTGATTCTGTTCTCTTTAATCGTCTCACAAGATCCTGGTGATAGAGCTTATTCCTTAATGAAGCCAACGTTCCACTGTACAGGAGATGTGGCTTACAGTTACTGAGCGCCAACCCAGATGCATGATATCAATATTAATGCACTAATATCAAAATGTACAGTATGTGTTAAGTAACTTGTTATCAATACAAAAAAATAATAAGTTCTTTTCTTGAAGGCTTCAGCTGACCTCTTAATAAGATCTTCGTTTGAATTCACAAACAGCAATCTTTTTTGGTGGATGTTCAAAATAAAACTTTGCTGAATTATTTTAGATTGGCCAAGAAAGGACCAGAAACATTACATTGCCATTTGTTCACGATGTCGGCCATACCGTTACAGGTTTGAATGCTAAATTTATATGTACCGCTGACGAATATTGTTCCCAATATATGAAATGCGATTTATATAGAAATGTGTTTCTTCTCCACATCTGTCTGAGTATAGCAAATATTGTGTCGGTTATGGCCAGGTGACCGCCAGGAAATCTGATTTCCACTTGATCTGTCGATTAGGCATATTCAGAGGAGAAGTGAGGAGACTCTTAACAACTATCGACAGCTGGATTCTCGCCCGACCATACCACTAATGGCCCGCTTCTTATGTATATGTTCCGGAGATATTAGAGAGATTTAGAGAGATTATCTGGAGAGATTACTATCCCTCGGTGAAGAGTATGCAGTCGGTAGCACATGGGTAGTGATGGCATCCTGACAAAACATGACGTATACTCGTCTTTTAGCAAATTCAAAAAGGGAACATGCATGTGTTACTTGTCTGCCATCATGCAGAAAGCACTCAACTTAAAAAAAAAACAGTCTCGATCATCCGACGTGTCAAATGCCATTGGGTGTAAGAGGCAAAATAGAGGTAAAATTTATTTAAGTGCATCACTGAAAATCAGTGATGACACAAGATCTTCGCAAAACTGGTAAGCATGTCCTGCCCTACTGGTAGCACTGCCACTTTCCCAATGTGTACGGTAATTGTGACACCGCACAGCAGTACTCCTGTCATTCTTGATCACCAACTAGGGATGAATCGGACGTAAAGTGCCTATTCGTTTTGCACGATGATCAGAAATAGAACAACAGCGGTAAAAACACATTTACGTTGATGAGGGAAGCAGTGTCACGGGAAGGGAAATCATTGCACCTTACTTAAACCTCGCTGGTTGTACACTGCTTTCATTAGTTGGTAATAGCATCACAGCAAATTAGCTTACTAGTGAACCCCTTAAAGTATGTCAAGAACCAACATCGTTGGGAAACGTTATCTATTTATAAAAAAACGATAAATATTATTATGCTTATCTTCCAAATGGATATGGCTTTCAGAAGAATTGAGGTATTCTGGATTTCACACACGTGGCCTGTCTCCAACAGACTGGCCTGTCTGACAGTCAAAGCCAGTACATGGCAGCTAAAGGAAGTGTGTTTTGACAAAGTGCACCTCAGCATGTCTCGAGAGAGAGGTGTCTCATCAAGGAATGTTTAAGTGTTGATTTAAACGGCAATACAAGACGTGATTGGTTCTATGTGACATGGGGCAGAAGCTGAAATTGTAAACTGAAACAAGAATCGTCAGATAAATGTCTTTGCTACGGGAAATCATACATCTAACATGTAACAGAAAGAGAAATTGTAAATTGAAACAAGAGTCTTTAGATAAATGTCTTTGCTAAAGGAAGTCATGCATGTAACATGTTACAGAAAAGGAAATTATAAATTGAAACAGGAATCCTAGATAAATGTCTGAAAGAAATGATGCATAACAGGGGGCACGGGGTCAAACAACGACCCGTACAAACATGTCCTGGAGAAAGACCATGGATGTAACACGTGACAGTGTATGATGAAATCAAACGAATATCAAGACACACGAATCGCAGTAAACAGATCGGAGGTATTGATTTAAACTAATGACGTATCGCAAAATTTTCTATGTAACTGTTTGAGATCGACTGATTGAACATCCAGTGGATGCATCCTAGATGTAAGGAGTTGTCACACATATTACAACAATCTATAGCATATTTATACAGGAGAAGAAAAAATGAAATTAGCAAATGACCATGACACATAAATGGTTTAATCAACGAAAAACACAATATTCCATAATACAAGTAAGAAATTAAAATAGCAAAAACTGATGGCATTGGTATGACACGAGTTGGTTAAGTTGACTTTAAATAAAGGTTACTCTCAGTAAGAAGTACTTCTCATATTTGAGTAGATACACATGCTAATAAAACAAAAGATATTTAACTATCGAAATAGTGTAGTGTATGTTGCTATTGTCCTGTTACTTGACGTTATGCACTTTAAATAATCCACTTTCCTTTTATGTCGAACACTATTCTGGCAGCTCAGGCCTCTGGTGTTTACTTTTCACTGATTTAGGTACACGCTCTTTCTGCAAAGAATTCAAAGAACGTCAAACGACTCTTACTCAAAGTTGTTTGATCAAGGTTACAACATTCAAGGCCTCAGTAAAGCTTTCAAAATGTGTTTTGGTAGACATGAGGAGGACATTAAAGATGTAATACCCAGTTGAAGTTTATTGACTTATCTTTGCATGTATTTGTGATTGGTACCACCGGTGGGGCAGGATACGCTCACCTTTTCGCAAACACCACTTTATTATAGTGATGCATGACAACATACACACGATACAGTCTGAACCGTACTTTCGACTCTATGTGGCTATGGAAAGGGTTTTGTCGCTTTTATTTTCAATTATTTCACGGGGGAGCGTGATGGACGAATAATGATGCGTTGATGCACGGCTTTGACTGCCAGGCTTGGTTATCCATGTGCTGCCCATGATGCGTCTAATTTAGAAATACCCTCAAAATGTCTACCAAACAGCTTTTTGAAAACACTGTTCAAAGCTGCGTAACTCAATCACTTTTATCCAAATCATGTTAAGAGATCTAAAGTAGACAATATTGTTTACGTATGTATCTTTACACACATACATATTATAATAGTCACAACGAATGGAACATGACAAATTTGAGAAGAAGAACCCTGCACATTCGTCCCCTACAATGTTATAGAGGTCGTTTTAGACGTTGTGAGATCTACGTGTATAAATGTATGTAGCCCTTTCCCCGTGATTTAATGGTTGGTATGACGCCACTTGTTGCCATGAACAATATCTGGTGTCTTTCCCGGTGACACTTAACGACATTAAGTTACAAGAACAGAAGATCACTGACTGTGACACACGGGATTGCCATATGCATTATCTTATGTAAATACAATCGTCCCCCGAGTTAAATAAATGAGATTGGCTTTCTCTGGACATTGTCATATAAATCACACCGTCTGATGACCTTCCAATCTCTCTGTTCTTCTGTCTCTCTGTGAGATGCCATTTCCTATTATGTATGCCCTGACTAATGTGTACACGTTGTATTAATAAAATATCAAACAACGGCCACGGTAATACCATTGGGAAATGAGCAGGGTATGTTGACGTGGTATCAGTAAAATCTAATTCGTTCCAAAAAAAAACAGATATAAGCTGAGAAGATAATTGTTGATGGATCCCTAAAGGCAACACAGTTTCGCTTATGAAACTGCTTAAAGGGGCAGTTTATATGCAAACGAGTAAACTTTGGCACCGTCGTCGCATTTGTAGATGAGTTAATAATCTAATTATTTTGGGTACATTAAAC
The DNA here is from genome assembly GCF_023055435.1 of Haliotis rufescens. NCBI lineage: Eukaryota > Metazoa > Mollusca > Gastropoda > Lepetellida > Haliotidae > Haliotis > Haliotis rufescens. Next base: position 76,115,668 of record NW_025963890.1, on the reverse strand, counting down.
TTCTTTATGAAATTTAAATAAACGTGTTAACATCTGTCCTTTCGGAAAATGTCTGTTTGGAATATCATGTTGCGAAAATGATTGCGAGATTGCCAATGGGTGAATGTATCTGCTATGAATCCCTTGCTTGTACTAATCTGTTTTAATATAACCACCAGTCGGAGAATTACATCTCATTGTGACAGTAGTACATTGCTTTAATGTGCAGATTGATCGGGATTTTCCTTGCAAACGTGAATATTTAATTACATTTTTGAGAACCGTGAATGATACGTTCACTATTTGTAGCATTAGAAAATGGAAGGCTTATTGAGGCACTTCATGATCATTTTCCAAAACTTTAAATAAATTACTAATTCTTTTCAGCTATATATTTTTAAAAACTTTAATGATATGTATTGTCAGTTTTTTATAATTCGTCAAAGTAAAATACTATAGGAGGTAATTAGAAGTACCGAAGTATTGACGCTTGATAAAAGTACTTAAAGAAATAAATGAGAGATTAATGTCATTGGCATGCACAGATTTGTGACGTTCAGATGAATTGGGTAATCAAACTGCCCCCGACTTTTCAATACTTTTCAAGTCGCAAATTTGTACAATTCTAAATGTGCCAGCTAGGATAAAAGTTGTATGATATTAACCCATACCATGATACATTACGTGAAGACTTTAGTTTAAGGCTTTTATATTCGTGCCCTATAAGTAGGAAGCCATCAGCTCCAGCACATACACATACACTTGTGAGACTTACAGAGATAGTTGATGGAAAAGAAACTAAAGGAAATACTGTCGGTTTCTGAGTAAGAATAGCCAACTTTCCTGACACGTCGATATTTTCTCAAACGTGAATTATATCCATCCAGTCCAGTCTTTGACAAAACATTCTTTTATGGAAAATATTTGAAAAAGATACCAGAAATAATTTTAGTCTGCATTAATGATGTGTCAGTCGTGTTTGCGTGATGCAATTGAAATATCCAATATAAAGTCCCAGCAGGTGTTTCATCGTTTTAAAAATATGCAGACCATTATTTCATGGAATGTATAGCCCTGAACAACGACATAGACTGTTTATGTCTATCTGTTTCTTTCTTTTACTGAGCTTTATGTAATTACTTAACTATGTGTGGCCGTAGCCACATTACACGTCCGCAAGTCATATGATACCGGTTGATAGTCAAAATGTTTAAAAATAGTTACGTCAATTCCAAACGTACAATAATTTAATTGTGGCCTCAAATTACTGAATAACTGATCTAACTTGTCCATTCGTAAAATATAATGGATCGTTCCGGGTTTTTTATCTCCCGCACATGCGTGACAACTTTATTTCACATCGTGCAAGATGTGATTGCGTATGAATCTATTTATAACAGGCATTGCTGAGGTAATGTTGTTCACGGACGGATGCCACATGTTCAACATTCTTTGCAACGATGATACAAAATAAGCCTAGCTGTTTAAGGGAACTGATGTTTTGTTACCATCGATGTATGGAACTTCAGAACAGTTGCGGCTACATATTGTATAGTATTTCTTACTAACTCATGTTTCATGCAAGTTGTCTCTGCCAAAAGATATATGTACAAGCATTAACACTGACATGTATTTTACAGGTGTGACAGTATGTGCAAGCGTCTTCACAATTACTGTGTTGAGTCTTGATCGTCTTCTGGCTATACGGCATCCGATGATATTCAAGAGGATAAGTAATTGCAAGATGGCAGCCAAGATGATCTCCATCATCTGGGTCATTTCCTTCGGTGTCATGTCCCCCTTACTGGTGTACCGGAAAACCGACAGGGAAGATATATTTCCTGGTCAGACGTTTCACTTCTGCCACGAAGACTGGCCAGATGACCTACATCGTCAAGTGTACGACGCCAGTCTGTTTTTCATTGTCTATATCATTCCTGGTACAGGAATCTGCATTAGTTATGGTCTTATAGGGAAGCAACTATGGACAGAGGACGAGAATCTGAAACGCTGTGAGTCAGAGATAAGCAGGGGTATGTCTCAAAGGATAATGGCTGGGAGGAAGAGAGTTGCTAAAATGTTGATAGCCCTTGCTGTAGTGTTTGCCATCTGCTGGCTTCCTTATTACATTGTCAGTCTCTACCTGGATTTTCAGACGGAAGAGGAACCTACAGATTTTCTTGTCATTTTGCCTTTCTCAATTTTCCTTGGACACACAAACAGTGCCTTAAATCCCATTCTATATTTCTACACCAGTAAAAGCTTCCGAAAGTACTTATGGAAATTTATTCATTGCAAGCGGTATGGAATTCGTCATGATAAGCCGGTAAGTATTCGAGTTATCCATACATCTTCAAACTCAGCTATAAGTGGTCCTTGTGTCATTTGTCAAGTGTGTCATTGAATGAAACGAAGAAATATTCGGTGTATCTACATATATATGCAATTCTGTACACGATTCATGTATTACTAAGGCGTACGTAGTGTAAACATCATGCGGATTTATAATTGTTCTTAGAAATCTTTTCCTGATTTATTACTTCAAACACCACTTTTCGGAAAATAAAAGCAATAATACAATTTCCATAATTATAGGAAATCACTGTGACGACTATATCTCAATCTCAATTCTTATTCATTTCGTACTGTGGGCCATCAGTCAATAGTACATTTAGATAGTTAGGTCCACAATTAAAGAGCTTCTAACATTCGTGGCATGGAATATATATTATGAAAGTTATTCATGGATTCAGCATGACATTTTTTATAAGACCGATGTTACAGAGGTTACAAATCCTCGGGTCTCTTTGGACATCGTGATATCATAAGCATGTGTTTGGGAATCACTGCCAAATGGTGATGATACCGGGTGTTCGCAAAAAGGTGAGCGCATCCTGCCCCACCATTGACACCCGCCATAAGGAAATGCACAGTCTAGTGTTCACCTGAAAAGAAAACACGGGACCATAGGGGCCAAGTCAAAATAAGGATTTGATTCGGACATTCCATTTATCACTGAAACATTACATTTGGAACCGTCCTCCACTTTTTGGAAGTTGAACTTGGGGCCTTGAATGTTGTGACCCTGATCAAACAAATGTTGGGCAAGAGCCGTAGACATGTTCGTAGAAAGGGCATGTCTGACTATGCCTCAAACGTTGGTAAATGTAGACACCAAAGACTGGACCTGCTGGACTATTGCTCGCAATAAAGATCAACGTTGAATCTATGGAATTTGAGGTCATGCCTCTTCATATAGTATAGTGGGGAGATTTTGATCACTTTGAATCTTCATGCATTGATATAAATATGAAACAGATGAAATGCTAGTTCATGGTCAGGTGGGTAAATCAGTGGAAGGCAACAGGCTGCGCGTTCGGTTCCAAATTCAAGTTAGCGCGGTTAAATCTACAGGTAACCTAGCTCTACATTGAAAACACAGTATGTTTATCTCCATTCTACCATGACTAAATAAAACGCGAACTCTTTGGTGCTAGCAAATATATTGAGTGAAGCGACATGGGTTTCTTTCTACACCCAACGTCACCATTATGACGTCATATCGGTCATTGTGACGTAAAGGATATGACGTCACAGTCATCTATATAAAAACGCCAAAGTCCAAGCTCTCTGCTGTTCCCAAAACTTGAAATACTTTCTTTTTGTTGATTTCTATCGTGTTTTCTGCACGAAATGTATTGCCAAACATCATTTGAATAATGTGCTAACTGAAACTTTGCATTTTGTAACCTTTAAATTGTAGAGATAATTATTTTAAAATGCCCACCGACTGAAAAAAATACTATTCTATGAATAGTAGCTTCCGCGGTGATGCGGCCGTCAAACCAGCTGGCGGAGAGGGTTTATTGTGATTTAATAGCCTCTGATTTACCGAATTATTCAGAATCGAGTAATTTTTCAAATTCATAGTAGAATGAACGTTATAAGAACATCTATATACCTGATCCCTAACTTCTTCACTAAATTCCCTTTTTTTATTTTGCCAATCCGTGCATACATCCCGTTACCTACTTCTTGCCAAATTTCACATGGACTTTGACTTTTCCCCTTTGACACCCGATGGAATTTGTTTCAGCGGATAATCGAGACTGGTTACTCTCCGACCTTGACGTTTTGTTTTTGCTTCAGAGTATTTATATTTATTTATTTATATCTATAGGCTGTTATTAGATTTTCCAAGGTAGATTCCCCCTGGAAAGCCGGATTAGAATAGGTTTCAAGAACCAAATTGTTACTTGCCGCCGTAAGACTTCATGTGATGGTGTAGTCAGGCTCTCTGAACAATTTGACTGCATGTCATCTTGGATCGTTGTATATGGTTGTCATGTCAAGATCCGAAAAGGTTGCCATGTTCAAGATAGCACTTATAAAGCGACACAAGCACGTACATGCACTTGTGTCCCCTTGTTGCACTTGTGTCATTTGTAACCGTTCGGTCTGAGACGTACCTCAATTCTTTGCCAGATCTACTGGTCGCGGTTTTGTTCCGATTGTGACCATTGGTTTGTCAGTACCAAACACTGTTAAACGTGCACGACCCACTACGATACAACTGATGTAAACAACTTTTCAAAACAGTTAAAGCAAGATTCACATATTTACTTTGGACAAACATGTCTTCCCTTCATATCATATATTGTCATTCATATCAGACTAGATCAGTTAATCAGAGCTCCTAGAACCGTGAGATTCCATCTCCTTTCCTTCCTGCACTAGTGTTAAACACGCTTATTTCTGTAGCTCATGCCAATGGGCCAGTCTCCCAGACACATAATAGCAAGACACCAAAACAACCCACAGCCATTTATGTTAAATCGTCCATGATGTACAGGTCTGTTAATGACATTACCCGGCCATTAACAACTCGTACAAGCTGCGTCACGAATGTCCTACAACACGTATGGAAGCAGAGTCGTTTGGTGAAATACATTGCGTGTTGACAGGCCATATACATTGCTAGTGGCAGTGTTTCTAACGCTCTGTGTGTTAAGTGAAAACAATTTCCATTGTCACCTCAGAGGGTAACAACAACCTTTGCCCAAGGCCAAATATAGTACTACAGTTTATACATGAGCATTTATGCTATTGCTATTTATGAATTCATAAATGACATGAAATTGTCAAAGATAAATGACGTTATTATGTTGTGTAACCAATATACTGGTATTTATTTACATAAATCCTTTATGTTGTGTTAATATTAACGTTTCCAAACGGAATGTTATTTATTTCAAACACCTAATAGGGTTTATAAGTATGTTAATTTCTGTGAAAGGTCTTAGAATTCCTATTAAACATTGAGTACGCTGGTTAATATTGCTATTAACATTAACACAACCTCAAGGCTTTTCCACGTTTACATCCTTACTCATTAGAACGTAACATTATTAATTTACTTTTTTAGTCTTTGAAAATTGTTAGAGAGATATGTTATAAGACTGACATACCTATTGACACGTTATCGGGTATCAATTGGATCAGAGCTAGTGTGTACTCTAACTTCAGTGGTACTGTCATCGTAACTACGTAGCCGAATTCTAAAATCCATCTCATGCGATGGAATGATAATAAACTTGTTCTCAGCAGATATATGCACGTTAAACCGTAGATGATGCGACAACGCGTTATGCGAATATGTAAACAAAAGCGACATAACCTTTCTGTTAACAATCTGCCAACACACAGAGTCGATTGTACTATTTCGACCATATGATGAGCATATGTTTATGAATCACTGTTAAATAGTGATGATAACAGGTGTTCCCGAAAAGATGAGCGTACCCGACGGTACCCGTTAGACACACATTCACAGGCAAGTGTATTGCCAGCCTTAAAAACATATAATACGTCAAATGTCAACCATTAATGCTTTTAAAAGCTTTATTGAGGCCTTGATCAAACAAGTGGGTTCGATACCGCTGGTTGGCCAAACGGACACTGAAATTGTATGGTACAATACCACACCACCTGGTGTCACCACTGATTTTCAGCTATCCATGCATATAGTTTTCAATGCTATTTTTCCCTTTTCGTCGGGTTACGGAGACTGGTTATTCTGGTTGACGTTATATATAAACAAATCAGGCAGAATTAAAGGACACAATGTATATCTCGTCGCAATTCAATAGGTCGCTAGTTGTGCAATCAGTGGATCTTTCATTCGAAATACTGAGACAAATTTAGCACCGATCGAAAAGAAATCGAAGAACGTATATTAGAGCACGGACTGACAATCTAATCTGGTTTGATTCAGTGAGTTTCACTTCATTATAAACGGCAATACAGATGAGACCAAGAACATAGATGTGTGTGGCGCTTCCCCCTGGGGACTTAGTGTTAGTATAGATCGGCAGCAACCTAGTCTGGTGGAAATAGACGAATAAATGGATCCAGCAACTCATTCTTGGCGTAAAGGGCGACTATGCCTGTCGTATGAGGTGACTAACGGGATCGGGTTGTCAGACTTGGTTGATGCATGTCATCGTATTCCAGTTGCGTGGATCGATGCTCATGATGTCAATTACGGGATTGTCTGGTCCAGATTCGATATAGACTCATATAGCTGTAATATTGCTAAGTGCGGCGTTAAACAACAATAACCAACGAACAATATGAATCACGGGATTGTCTGGTCCAGATTCGATTATTCACAGCCCAGCGTTAAAAAGCGGGAAATTTGCTTAGTCCGGCGTTAAACAACAAACAAAGGAAATATGGTTGTTGTTGAAGTTCAACCATGTCATATTCTCAAAGATATATCTTGGCTTAAGTCAGAGTAATTCTCTTATTACATTTTTAAACATGAATTATTTCTTATAAATTGAAAGTCAGATAGTCAAATCTATCAGTAAAATAAATCTCCTCACAATGTCAATAAACTGTCACTCTCACATATCGCCACCGGTTATAGTTCAAGCCTACTTGTCATGGCTCAAGGTCAGGAGAGCATTATCATGGGTTGAACACCACTCAAAATGTTGGTTATAGAGAATTAACAATGGGCAGGTATCTGGTCTGTTTGTGAGTTCTTAATTTAAAATTCATCCAATTTTAGTGTATACTTTGTCTTTTTCTATAATTGTGTTAACTGTTAGATTGGCATTCTCGAAGTAAGTGAGTAACTTCACCAACAGAAAACTCTCAGAAGCTATAGAAATCAGCCGTCACAACTAATTGGTCAACACAGATCAAGGGTATTTCATCTCGTCTGCCTGTGAAGATCTATCAAGCAAAAGACTGATCCAATTAGCTTGTCACAACTGTTTCATCCTTTAAATCCTTATCCTAACTGTACATCTGGCTTCCATACCCGTGTGCTTCATAACCTGTGTGCTAGTTGTGATTCCAACTGTACATGTGTCTTTATTCAATTATCTGTGAGCTACTATCTATTACCTGTTGTTGTCAATGTTCATCTGCTGCCGGGGCGGTCGGGTAGCCTAGTGGTTAAAGCGTTCGCTTGTCACGCCGAAGACCCGGGTTCGATTCCCGACATGGGTACAATGTGTGAAGCCCATTTCTGGTGTCCCCCGCCGTGATATTGCTGGAATATTGCTAAAAGCGGCGTAAAACCATACTCACTCACTCACTCATCTGCTGCCTATCACAGCATGTTATGCATACATGCCTCTCATCAATTGGTTAATGTCACTCCAGCTCGATGACGGTGTAGGAATCCACATCGAATCGTCGCTGTATGCACTGAACCAGAAGTTGGTGTCCATAAAGTTGTGCGTCTTCTTATCATTGTGTTACCGGACCATCAGTGTTGTTTACAAGAGGCGAAAGTTTACCTGTGCTCTAACAACTGCCGTACAATCAGATTTTTGTATTCATCACACACCATACAAACACATGAGGAACATATTTGGCATCAGTTTTGTTGTACCAGGTTATCTTTCTTTAATATCCGTACGTCCGTGATCCTCTCTAGGGTTGGAACTATTTTCCTTCTCGTATTTCTCGAAGGGGCTACGGTTCGGGCATTTCGTTTGAGAATCAAAATCCTACAAACTCACGCTTGAATTCTGTAATAAATAGCATATGTTACGACAGTTGTCTAAAACGCTGTATATATCATCTAGTGACGTGGTTACTATTGATATATTCAATCGTGGCTTATTGCATACAAATCTCGTTTGTCGTGATGTATTGACTTTTAAAGCGGCGTTAGACCAAACTCACTAACAAATCATATCAAAATTCAGACGATGGCATTGTAACACTGTTTCTTTCTAAGGGAGAGAAAATTAAAACTATTCGCCTACTCCTTTCTGAGAAAAATAATTAAAACTGTTTGACCACTCCATTCTGAGAAATAGAAATAAAAAGTGTTTGACCACTTCTTTCTGAGGAATAGAAACTAAGACTGTTTGACAACTTCTGTCTGAGTAATAGAAATGAAACCTATTCCCCTACTCCTTTCTGAGAAACAAACTTGTATATCTTGAAGCAACGGCCGAAAACATGTTATTTTTGCCCCAAAAACGTCAAGTAAATAATGTTGACTTTCCAGTCATCGCATCTCATCATCTTATCTGTTTCGTTGCCAGGTGGAGTTAATGGTGGATTACAACCCCGCGGATGGTCAGGTCCAGACCAGGGCGTCTGGCAACCCTCTGATCCGCATCATGAGAGGCAGTAACAGTTCCTCCAGGTCTGGCAGTCTGAAGTTCTCCAGGTCCAGCAACACCAGTCTCAGGTCCCTGTACACAGACTCTAACTCGTCAGGCAAGAGACGAGACCCGAAATGCCGAGAACATCTCCGCCTTCACAAACTGCCGTCGATCAAGACGCAGGGAGTGGAGGAGCATCTGAAGACAGAGCTTAATGGTCAGTGCGTGGTGGAACCAGATAAACACATGAAAGAGATCATGGACTATACGTTGAACATCCCAACAACGATACAGGAAGAGAGTTCAAAGTCGCGATGTTCTTCCACTGCAGTCTCACCGGTTGTGTCCAAGATAATTGAAAACATATGCGCAAAAATAGACACAAATCCTGTTACCTCTGTGGATGACATTAACACAAGCCTTGATCACTAACTTCAGGCCGACTGCTGAACTTGTATATTATACTTTTGTTATTGTCATGCATCTTGAATGGATACGTGTTGTAATGCAGGTCAAATATGGTACATGCTTATATTTTTATCCGACAGTACACTGTGTATGCATGTGTACGCATCATGTTTTGTTTTGTGTTGAAGGACGGTAGGCACAACCATAATGCTCGTTTCGTTTCGGATGGGGTAAGTGGGTTGGGCAGATATGAGGTGAAGACAGATACATGTCATTTGTTATGAACTCGACGCATTGGCTATTGCAAAGATCTTGCGGTATGTGGTTGTTGTTTATTGCTGAGGTTTTGTTTTGTTTCTTTGGGTGTGTTTTAAGGGCACACTCAAGAATATTCCAGCTGTATTACGTCCGGCTGTAAATATTCGAATCTGTCCCAGACAATCCAGTGATTGATACGATGAACATAGTGGATAGGTATTGTAGTATGACGGTTGCGGGTGCGAAGGTGTGCGATTGTGCGGATGTCAGTTGTTCTCCCTACTCACATTAAATTTACGATCAGGATCTCATCTGGCATGTATTATAAATTTTAACGTCTCTTAAGATATACTGTTAATTTAAATAAACCAACAGCAAAATAAGGTGTAATTCATTCTAGACTATTATTAAGTATCACGCCAAGTTGACTAACGACAGAAGGATAGCATAAAGACAATCACACACTGTCAACGCTTTTGAATAAAAGTATAATCCAGTTTTATTCCAGCATATATATGTTTGTGTGCAATTGTTTTTATCATATGAATGGAAATGTGCACGTTTAGATACTTCCTCAATTTCCAAAGTGCAGAACCTTCGATTGATAGCAATGCTACGAGTGCTGTGCAGTCACGCAAGAAGGTTAAATGCAGTGCCATCAATATGCCATACTCTACTTAACGATTACTTGCTGTTTGACAAAACATAATGATCATCATAAACATGACTATCGGCATCATTGTTTCGTTGCCATAGAAACTGCAATGAAGTTGAGTTGCGCAGAGATTATACATTAAAGTTTACAAGCTGGCATCGTTAAGGCTTAATACTCTAAATATACTCTCAGTGTAAACGTGTAAATATCGTTTTCCGATGCAATCAGCAATATTGTAGCTGTATCTTTGCATGCTACACATAATTGAGTCAGAATCATGGAAACCAGAACATGAATACAACGACTACCAGTCAACCAAGTCTCGAGGTTGACCATGCCAAACCTATTTAACTCGAACCATATGACAAGCCTAATAAACACATCATCTTCAAAAAATACTGGAAGAAAGTAATTTTGTCTGCGCACAATCTCATTCACTCCCCAACACTGCGGGCGTGTCCAGTGTTTCTCCTGCAATCTGCTGCCCCGGTGCTACTCACTGACCAGGGGCCATGGGTGTATAGTGATTGGAGGCTCAACTAGGGTGTAGTCGGTTCCTGTCCTTTGCAGGATTTGGGTATATGTGTCTGGTCATTAGCTTCTTTCACTTTTTTCCTTTTTAAAACGTGACGTTAGGTCCTAAATTTCTAACTCAAGTGTCAAGTTAGCTCCATAAAGGTTTAAATGTTCAAACGTGAGGCGATATCAGTATTCTACTTCTCTTGCCTGCTGGCGCTGCCACAGCTGGATAGGGGAGTAAGTAATTTGGGATTAAACGCCGCTTTTAACAGTATTCTAGTTATATCACGGCGTGTCAGCTTAATGTGGGAGGAAAGCCCGAGGTGATGCAGGTCTCAGACGTTTACCACTTCGGTAAACCCCACGAGCACGGGTATGGTGCTGACAAACCTAGAAACATAATGGGGCAGACCGGGAATCGAACCCAAGGTTTCAGGGTCCCCAAGGGACGCAACTCTGCACAGCGAATCGCGGCGCCTTAGACGACTGGGCCACCCGTGCCCCCTCACAGCTGGATGAAGTTGTCTTTGTCGTCTCGTCGTCCGACAGACATATCTGTTTCCACCAACACCAAGACATCTCATGATCTGCATCTCGCCGTCGGAATACCAACTTCGTGGGGGTCGTTGTCGCATACGTTATCTCCTGCTCGCTTTTGTCCATGACGTGTCTCAGAATTGTTACTGCTTAAAGAAGTGTCAGGTACGGCTCTATATAGTGTACATTTAAGATCATATACTGCTGTGTTCGAAGTGGATCAGTTCGTCGGTACGTAGAAAATAAAGGCAATTTGATTTCTCTTGAAATATGTTCACAAGAACCTATTTCTTTCAATTGCAAACCTTCATTTACTTCATTTACTTTTATCATGTCAATGTTTCTGGTTATTGAACACACGAAATCCATTTCCAATATTAACAAGGACATAATAAACATAAAAGGTCATTCGTATACTACCAATTGATCACTAGTCTCCTGACAATGGGCAGCAGTGTTGTCAAGCTACTGGATGTTATCGTGATGTGTAACCATTATAACGACTGAACGCTTCGCCGTCTCCCCGTGTTTATGTTGCACAAGTTATGTTTGTATCATGGTCAAGTGTCCGATCGTTGAAAGTTTATATATACATATATTTATTATATTTTGCTAATAAAGTATCTATATCCGTTTTTGAGTTGATGCTATACAACGACGTTGACGATGTTGTCGACTCACTATGACCTGTCGAGCAGGACGTCTTGCTTGCGGACCTGATGCTCTTAAAATGGTCGGAGATTCTGTACAGTCCGTGTGTTTGGGATGCGGTTGAGGTGGCAGTGGTCGTCCTTTCACGTAGGTGGCGCAGTCGGATTCAGCGATCGTGGGCGGGGATGGTTACTCTGATCACGAGCTGGCCCATGCTGTTGAAACCGATCCCATAGCCTTGTAATGGTGCTGGGCGCTACATTAAAAACCCTGGCTACAGCTGATCGGGATTCCCCTGCCTGCAAGCGGCCTATGACGTTGTTTCTTTGCACTTCTGTTAATCTTGGCATGTTTTTGAACTGTCACTGTTCGATTGACGCAGATGCCAGGCAATCAAAATCTTGCAAGAAATACCGTTCAAAGTGCTGCTGCATGTAAAGTACGTGCAGCTCCATGGCCCTTTTGTTTATGCACTGGGTGCGTTTTCCGAATTGTACGTGTTTCCCGACTAATGGTTTGCATGTCCTTTTTGTGATCATTTTGATCCGAGAAATTTGTCACTGACACTATGACACATTAAACCTCTTCATTTTGCACCGCTTGAACCGCTAATTATGCTTTTATGGAAAGGATCCGCATTGCGTTTCTATTTTTTGCAGAGTATATTTTCATTTCTTAGAGTTGTATGATGTAAGTCTTGTTCTCAATTCTTTCTGTCTGTCTCAGAGCTATTTTACTCCTGATGCGGAATGAAGGAACGTTCTAGCCCTACGAAGAAGGTGGATGTTTTGGACATGCTACAGGGTCATTAGATATAATGACCATCCGAGGAAGCAACGCCAGCCTTGCATAAGACGCGACCCGCTTTACTAATCTGGTGAATAGTTCCCTTGTTAATTTCGCGTGACTCCGATGGAGCGATACGCACGTGGGGTTAGAAGCATTCGGGAGATCTATCAAATACCACTTGTTTTTGACATCCTTAATTGGACCAGAAAAGGAACCTGTCCTTGAGTTCTGCTAGGTTAGTGATGGGTAAAGCTGTCACAGAAACCATATGTGTCACGAGAGCAATTAATGTCACATTGCCAGGCACAGAGGCACAAGACACGAAATCATTCTTCAACTGATTATCTCTGAGTCTTTATGTGACTGCATCGTACAGCTTGGGAACAAATAAAAGCGACAAAATAATTTCCATAATCATAAGAAATCTCTCCCCTTAAGCAGAGTTCACTGTACAAGTCCGACTGAATTATAAGCACGTGTTTATAAAACACGACAGAGTGATGAGATCAGGTGTTCGCCAAACGGTGGCACCCGTCACAAGACAAAGACCTAGCCTCAGCCTTTGACGTGTTCGACGTGAAGACGTTTTGCGTATAAGAGATGTTGCTGTTGGAGGATATGTCTGGGTGAGGACATATTTGTGACGCTACTCCGTTAGATACTGTAGTGATGATTTAGTGAAACAAAGCTCGAGGATGCGGTTTGCAGTTATAACTATTTGTGGCATTACTTGGCCATTGGAATGGGAGCGTCGGTAGATCTATACAACTGTACTTTTCAACGTGTTCTCTATTGTTGGTGGCTACTCTATTCCCGATAGACATTACTATATTCGCACTATAGACACACCGCATGAATAGCCTGAATATGTCAAATCCGTGAGTGTTTGCATTTGCAAATGATCTATCGTAGGACACGCGAAGAAATACGTTAGCATGGTAGTAGAGGGGTGAGGTGTGGTGAGGTGAGGTGAACTTGGGTTAGTCCGGACTAATGCCTATTTTACAGTGCTAGCCCACTGAGATACCACGCCACATTTTAACATGAATACCCAGCTCATATACAGTGTACTGACTCCGAGCGGACCAGTCCTTGTTTTAGCCCCTTGTCGAGCGTCAGGCAGGGTAACAACATGTACCATTTCTAACGTTTTTGGGGGGACCTTCCGTCCGGGCGGACGCTCTACCACTAGACCACGGAGGCGGTCACATTTACATGCTTTTCACAAAGTATTTACAGCCAGAGATTATTTAATAATGCTTCTCCACACTACCAAACTACCAAAAACTGTCGGTATGGCATTACGCTGCGGTATCTCAAGCAAGTGTCCACTCTGAGGAAATGTCAAAACCTTCAGCTCCGGTACCAGAGACAACAGCCACACTTTCCAAGACACAGCTTCAGTTAGCAAATGTAAGGTAAGAATAGATACTTCCAGTACAAACAATCGTGTAATCTGTCAAGACATTTGAAAGGCCAAGAGTCTCAGCTTTCGTCATTATAACGTCTTGGTGATGTTTGAACATTACGCTCTGACGGCAATATTCATTTCGAATCGTAAACTTAGACGAAACTCAAATATAATCAAACTATACATATACATGTATATTGTATAGTCTAATAATAGAGCTTGTAACATACACACAGATAGAGAGGGGAGTAGTTTATTTGCGTGTCACGCGTTACAATGTTACAGATTAATTATATACAAACTCAATACAAAAGTAAAATATGTATCACACAACCATAGTGCTTATGAGACACGATGAAAACATATAATTCATAAAATGTATGAAGCTATAACAATTTCAGCACAACATAAGTATTGTTAAAGACAATTCATATTGTACCCATGTTGGGAATCGAACCCGGGTCTTCGGTGTGACGAGCGAACGCTTTAACCACTAGGCTACCCGACCGCCCACAATTCATATGAAAGATAATAATCGTTTATATATTACCAAAAAGGGTCTAAGATAAACAATATAAATCATAACTTATGCATATCATCAAGAGTATAAACGGGGCGGTCGGGTAGCTTAGTGGTTAAAGCGTTCGCTCGTCACGCCGAAGACCGAGGTTCGTTTCCCGACATTGGTGCAAGATGTGAAGCCAATTTCTGGTGTCCCTCGACGTAATATAGCTGGAATATTGCTAAAAGCCATTCTTGCTTAAATGGTAAAACCATTCTCACTCACTCACTCAAGGGTAAAAAAAGCTTCATAAAATAATTCATATCTTAAACCTTCATAAAAAGAACAACATATAAGAAAGTGCTTCCAAAGTATAGATATTTAAAGTATTAAGAACAGTATTTACAAATTCATCACATAGTAAGGTTGGTGGTTTAGAAAAGTGTGCAGTTTCTTTAGCAAGGGGTAAACTTCCACATTACGTGGGCGTGTGCTGTTCGGTTCTCAAGCTATGTGTGGTTCAGCCAGCTATTCAAGGGATGACTCTACTGTCTCAATATAGCTAGTTGTCAAAAACTGCATGTAATTGGACCTTCACAGACGCTGTAATTGTCTCATGATCAGAGCTATAACATTCTTGGCATTTTTTAAATGAAAAAGATAAAAACAAAAATGTGATTTTCTGAATTCATAATCAGATTGACAAGAAGCTAGAACTGATTACTTGAAAATGAACGGGTTTGGTTTTCATCGTCGCTTTTAACACTCCAGCAACATCAGAATTTGAAAGACCAAAAAGGAACTTAGGGCGACATAGGGAATTAAACCAGGACGTGTATCGTCACGAGCGAACGGTTTAACAAGGCTAACTAATGTTTGACATCGTATGATGTTGGCTCTACCATGTTCCTCTTTTGTTTATCGCTGTCGTTGGGGAGATACTTCCGGAAGTGGATTAATACATTGCACCGTTATCTGTTTGGAGCCTGACACGTGACGTCTACTACAGGAAAACCATCTGTGGATCTGACCAGAAGCGAGTGAGTCTCTGTACGCCAGAGCCACGCGGCAGTCTGTACATGGTGGTGTGGAAAACCCGTCATTGATATGATTGGCATCAATCAACACCATTGGGGTATAATGATGTACAATCTTCCACAGCGCACATAGTGTCCTCCCGGTCCACTTTCCAGCCGCCCTTGGGAAACGACCAGAATACCTGGAGCATACTTTGTTCAAAAAATGTATATCAACACAAGAGACTACTGGTAACCCGGGATACGTTTAACCAACTCACAAAACGCGTAACAAGTTGGCGGTGCACAGACTTTGGGCAAATATATTTGGTTTGTTACCGGTAGAGAGGGTGTACGCATGTCATGACGATCGACGAAAGCGTCTACGCTCACGTGGACACAAGTCGATTCAAGAATTCGCTAAAAGTCGTTTGATCGAAGTTAATTACAAACAACTACACATGTCAAAGTAAGCATGGTCGAATCTTGTCTTCTCAGACTCGAAAAGTTACCTATAATGTCATACATTACTTGGAGAAAGAAAGGGATTAATTAAGTAGTATGCCAACCATCACTACGGTGTCAACTATCACTACCTTAAGGTCTCAACCTTCACAATCATTTGATGAATGATATGAAACTATTCATTATTCCATTTTACAGCACATGGATTCCCAAATTGACCCGACACTACCGTTTTCACAGTCATCGGGTACGTCATATCAGCACGTACTATTGTACTATTGTACTATTGTACTCGCCACTAGAACTCGTTAGCTGGACAGGACACATATCCATCGTACTAGTTGTCCCAGACCACCCGCTACCCCTTTCTTCATTGTGGCTTACCAGAGAAAGAGTGTATTTTAGATTTCAGGGACAACAGAGAGCTTAAAGTTTAGCACTTTCTGTATCTGTGACGTCATATATCTTTTCGTCACAATGAGCGGCGAGATGTGCCAACTCTGTGTTAGCTGACGAGGTATCTGTGGTACACACTTCCAACTGACTGTCATACATGCGAGTACATTGTAGTAAAAAGACTTATTATCAAACATATGAGACTATCATCGTTGTCTCCTTAAATCAGTTGGCCAAGCCACTCATACCCTTGGATTCAATTCATGTAGCTTCTTCTCAATAGCTTCTGACAACAAATAACTCACGTTGAGTTGTGCCATGGTAGAATGTCGCCATAGATACCGTGTTTCCAATTTTTATGATGTTTCGCCTAAAGATCAAAGGTGCCAACTGTACTGTACACTTTAAGTTTCTTCATGGTGGGATGACGTCATGATGCTGTTCAAATACTAACCCCTCGCCCTCCGTGATCTAATGTTCCCTCTGTAAAGTTGTTCTATCAATAACGTTGTTCTATCAATAACGTTGTTCTATCAATAACGTTGTTAAAAAAAAAAGTCGCATCAAATATCATCGATCGGTGAAATAGTATAATTCTTTAAATATGAATAGACAAGGTACGTCACTCGCCTTCTTGGCCGAAGTTGAAATCAGCTGTACCATTTAAATTAAATGTAAAATAAACGCATGTCATGTTCACAATACCTTCTCACCTAACTCCTCCGCATACGCCCTGGATGCCACAAACCTTCATTTTTATGCAATATATTACCTACATTGGGTGAATATTGGCTCAATCGCGGCAATGGGTAACGAAAGTAAACACCAATCTCCATGCTCAATGGTGTTGAGTGCTCTGATTGGTATATATAACCATGTGACCAGCGACACTGAACTTCGACTAGGTTTACAAGTGACAACTTGGCCTCAGAATTCACTTATGGAAAGTTTAGAATCACGTGATGAAGTTTAAGCAAATTAATAAGAAAAAAGACTATTGAAAATAAGACATGTTTATGACAGTCGGAATCGTACCATCGACTCTGCTTTTGGTAGCTGTTTCTTAGGAATAAGGAGAGGGCGTTCTCGTGTTTGTGTAACTAAAATTATACTAGTTCCGGACAAATCTATTCTGTATTACGGGGGCACAGGTGGCCCAGTCGTCCAAGGCGCCACGATTCGCTGTGCAGAGTTGCGTCCCTTGGGCACGCCAGAAACCTATGATTGTGTGTTAAACGTCTGAAAGCTGTATCACTTCGGGCTTTCCTCTCACATTAAGCTGACACGCCGCGATGTTACTGGAATACTGTTAAAAGCGGCGTTAAACCCAACTGACTCACTCACTATTCTGTATTACACAACACATGGGGGTAGATCATTCTTTATCATCTGTTAGGCTACCAGTAGATCTGCGTAACGTAGGAAACTACATGTTTTTTATACTTTGAAAACACTAACACCGATCTCCCGAAACCGGCGGCATGCTGGAGCATTAAAACATTACAATCCATACATAAAAATACAACGCGTGAATGTTGAGCTCACATATCCATTCAGGCTATGGCCGTGGTCGAAATGTCACGGCGGTCGTTAAAACGATGCTTCATCACAAAATCGTGACGTATATTGGATGATTTGATTTCATTAGTCTTATTTTGCAAAGTCTCTTTATCTCGATGATCTTTTTATTAATGTTTATAATCTCATTCCATTCTTAGCGTCCGTTTCTCGATACCATTCGCATCGATTTTCTAATTACACATGATCTGTTTGGTCAGATAACTGTTTATTATACATTAAACTGGAACTTAAGCCATGTGCCAGGCCAAATGCATGTTTCCCACAAGGGAAGCTGTTACTGCTAATTAGTCGTAATGTGTTCTGTCTATTAACTATTTCCATATCTTAATGCAACTATTAGCTATTTATTTCGAAAGAATATGGACATGCCTCCACAAAATGGACAACGGGGACTCTAGTTTCACCTTCATGTGAACCCACTTATCCCAATGCTATTGATTGATACGTACGTGAGTTCCGATTATCATATTGGGATCTCTTAATGCCTAATCTAAGACCAACACAAGACTCGACCAAATTACTGCCTGGAATATATCCTTCGGAAATCGAAACTATGTCCTTGTTTTCTTGGGATTTTCAGGATTGATTAAAGGTATGGTAGTCTATTCTACTTACTTGCGTTTGTTTGTTTGACGCCGATCTGTAAATAATCGAATTTGAACCAGACACACCTGTCGATCCACGTCAATGTGGTCACCTCTTAAAAGCACAAGTGGATTTGTTAGGGTACCCTCTTTAGAAAGTGGTGACGCAGCGACCAATCATACATTTCAATGTGATAACTGCGTTACAAGCAAATAAGGAATTCAACGGTAATACATAATCAGCGCGTGTTATTCAATGAGTGGGTTTCTTAGTTTCTTAGTATTCTTAGCTAGTACTGCGTGGCTGTCCCGGGTCAGAACAGCTTTAAGCAAAATATGCTTGTCGTATGAACCCCCCTCATGGCTGGGGTGATCAGTTTAGGTTGATGACGTGTCACCGTAACCTGACTGTCTGGGGCGTTGTTCATGATAGCAATCACTCGTTTGAATGGTCATGAAACGATTACTTGTATACACATATTGCTGGACGATTCCCGAGTATGGCGTTGAATACAAAAACAAAGACACACATTTTAGTTTCATTTATTTTTTCTTTGAATTATCCTCCGTACACAGCGCATAAGATGAACCAAGCATTATGCTACTTTTATATCCAATTCTATGAAGAAGTATGTGTTATTGTAAGTTTTTTGCCTGAAATTGTTGCAGCAAATGAGTGATTCGCTCGTAAAATATCCACTTGTGGTAGTGACGTTTACAGCTAGTCAATTGCAGGTTCCTTCCCTTACAGTTGTCGTTGAAACGGAGAAAGTGAGTAAGTGAATTTGATTTAACGCCGCTTTTAACAGTATTCCAGTTATATCACGGCGTGTCAGCTTAATGTGGGAGGAAAGCCCGAAGTGATGCGGGTCTCAGACGTTTACCACTTTGGTGAAACCCACGAGCACGGGTATAGTGCTGACAAACCAAGAAACATAATCGGGGCGAACCTGGATTCGAACCCACAATCATAGGTTTCTGGCGTGCCCAAGGGACGCAACTCTGCCAAGCGAATCGCGCCGTCTTAGAGGACTGGGCCACCCGTACCCCCGCGTTGCGAACAGCATCCTCATTCCAGACATGGCATTGTTTCAGGTAAGAAATGTCACCCTTGACCTTCTTATATCACACGACAACAGCTATACTATAGACTTGTACAGTTTGAGCATGCATGCATGTTTACATGGGTATGTGAATGATTATGGTAGGCTTTTGTCTTTGTGTGCAAGGTGATGCGTAAGAATTCGAGTAAGTTTGTATATAGGTGTGTGTAAGATTTTAAAAGGGATCGTGCAATAACATTTTATACACACGCCCTTGCACCAAATCTTACATACATCCTTACACCCTATCTCACAAACACCCTTACACCAAATGTAACAAGCACCCTCATACCAAATCTTACACAAACCCTTTCACCAAATTTTGTATACACCCTTATACCAAACTTTATATACACCCTTACACCAAATCTTAAACACACCCTTACACCACATCTTACACACATCCTTACACCACATCTTACACACACCGGTACACCACACCTTACACACAGCCTCACACCAAATCTTACACACACCCTCACATCACCACTTACACACATCTTTACACCAAACCTTACACAAACCCTTACACACCCTCACACCACATCTTACACACACCCTTACACCGAATGTTACAAGAACCCTTATACCGAATCTTACACACACCCTCACGCCACATCTTACACACAAGCTTACACCACATCTTACACACATCCTCACACCACATCTTACACACATCCTTACACCACATCTTACACACACCCTCAAGCCACATCTTACACACATGCTTACACCACATCTTACACACATCCTCACACCACATCTTACACACATGCTTACACCACATCTTACACACATCCTTACACCAAATCTTACACACATCCTTACACCAAATCGTACAAACACCCTTACACCATACCGTTCACACACCCTTACACCACATCTTACACACACCCAAACATCAAATCATATACACATCCTTACCCCAAATCGTACAAACACCCTTACACCAAACCGTACACACACCCTTACACAACATCTTACACTCATCCTTACACCACATCTTACACACACCGTTACACCATACCTTACACACACCCTCAAACCAAATCTTACACGCACCATCACACCACATCTTACACACATCCTTACACCAAATATTACACACACCCTAACACCACATCTTACATACATCCTTACACCTAATCTCACAAACACCCTTTCACCAAATCTTACAAGCACCCGTATACCAAATCTTACACAAACCCCTACACCACATCTTACACACACCCTCACGCCACATATTACACACATCCTTACGCCACATCTTACACACATCCTCACACCACATCTTACACACATCCTCACACCACATCTTACACACATCCTTACACAACATCTTACACACATCCTCACACCACATCTTACACACACCCTCACACCACATCTTACACACATCCTCACACCACATCTTACACACATCCTTACACCAAACTGTACACA
The DNA here is from genome assembly GCF_023055435.1 of Haliotis rufescens. Classification (NCBI taxonomy): domain Eukaryota; kingdom Metazoa; phylum Mollusca; class Gastropoda; order Lepetellida; family Haliotidae; genus Haliotis; species Haliotis rufescens. The sequence continues at coordinate 76,094,735 of NW_025963890.1, read as the reverse complement.
CACCTTAACACCACATCTGACACACACCCTAACACCCTCACATCACATCTTACACACACCCTTACACAAAATAGTACACACACTCTCACACCAAACCTTACGCACACCCTCACACCACATCTTACAAACAACTTCGAACCACATATTACACACACCCTCTCATCATATCTTACATACACCCTTACACCACATCTTACACACACCCTCACATCACATCTTACACACACCTTTACAACACATCTTACACACACCCTCACACCACACCTTACACGCACCCTTACACCGCATCTTACACACACCCTCACACCAAATCTTACGAACACCCTTACACCAAATCGTACACACACCATTACACCGCATCTTACACACACCCTCACACCACATCTTACGAACACCCTTACACCAAATCGTACACACATCATTACACCAAATCTTACACACACCCTTACACCACATCTTACACACACACTCACACCACATCTCACACACACCCTTACACCAAATCATAAACACACCCTTACACCAAATCGTTCACACACCCTTATACCACATCTTACACACACCCTTACACCAAATCCTACACACACCCTCACACCACATCTTACACACATCCTTACACCAAATCGTACACACATCCTTACACCACATCTTACACACACCCTCACACCACATCTTACACACATCCTTACACCAAATCGTACACACATCCTTACACCACATATTACACACATCCTCTCATCACATCTTACATACACCCTTACACCACATCTTACACACACCCTCTCATCACATCTTACACACGCCCTTACACCACATCTTACACACACCCTTACACACCATCTTACACACAACCTCACACCACATCTTACACACACCTTTACAACACATCTTACACACACCCACACACCACAACTTACACACACCCTTTCACCGCATCTTACACACACCCTCACACAACATCTTACGAACAACCTTACACCTACTCGTACACATACCATTACACCAAATCTTACACACACCCTAACACCACATCTTACACACACCCTCACACCACATCTTACACACACCCTTACACCGAATCATAAACACACCCTTACACCAAATCTTACACACTCACTTACACCACATCTTACACACACCCTAACACTGCCGTGATATTGCTGGAATATTGTTAAAAGCAGCGTAGAACCAAACTGACTCACTCACTCACACCCTAACATCACATGTTACCTACACCATTACACCAAATCTTACACACACCCTCACACCACATCTCACACACACCCTTACACCACATCTCACACACACCCTCACACCCTACTCACACACACCCTTACACCAAATCTTACACACTCACTTACACCACATCTTACACACACCCTCACACCACATGTTACCTACACCATTACACCACATCTTACACACACCCTCACACCACATCTCACACACACCCTTACACCAAATCTTACACACTCACTTACACCACATCTTACACACAGCCTCACACCACATGTTACCTACATCCTTACACAACATCTTACACACACCCTCACACCACATCTTACTCACATCCGTACACCACATCTTACACACATCCTTATACCAAATCTTATACACACCCTTACCCCAAATCTTACACACACACTTACAAAAAGTCATACCCACACACTTACACCAAATCTTACAAATACACTTACGGCAACTCTTACCCATACACTTACGCCAAATCTTACCCACACGCTTATACCAAATCTTAAAAATAAACTTACACCAAATCTTACACTCACCCTCACACCACAGCTTACCCACACACTTACACCAAATCTTACACCCATCCTTATATAACATCTTACACACACCCTTACACCAACTCTTGAACAAACACTTATGCCAACTCTTACACACACCTTTACACCACATCTTATACTTACCCTTATATGACATCTTACACACATCCTTACACCAACTCTTGAACAAACACTTATGCCAACTCTTACACACACCTTTACACCATATCTTATACTCACCCCTATATAACATCTTACACACACCCTTACACCAACTCTTGAACAAACACTTACACCAAATCTTACACTCACCCTCACACCACAGCTTACACACACCCTTTCACCAAATCTTACACAGGTGGTGTTTTGCCTCGCCAGGTCTTCAAAGTGAATCAACGACTGTTCAACTAGCCATTGAAGATTTGGAGAATTCGTTCGCGGTGGTTAAAGGTAAACCAAAATTCAATGTTCTGGGTAGGGTTTTGATTTTTAACAAAACAATATTTGTGTGAATAAAGAAGTCACTTTCAAAAGACTTGTTATACTCAGCCTTCAACCGATATTATTGAATGGTAAATGTATACATTAACAGCGAAATATAAACACAATACTGAGCATCCTGTACTATAAATGTATGCTTATACAGACTTTACAAGTTTGTCCTACTCGAAAGTTTGGACAGTTTAAACCATAGGTCAGGTTCGACTTTCCCATGAACGATCAATGCTACACATTGTGACATGACCATAAACTTAATTATCCCTGTCGAGTTTCCAAAGAACACGTGGGAAGATATGTGATGTGATTCAGTTTATGACACTTTTTGTGGATACAAAACGTTGCGTTTGAACGTTCCATGTAATGGGTACTTTTCAGACACAGTGCTCTACCAGCAGACGGCTCCATGCAGCGTCGATGGAGATTGTGGTTACTCAGACTCCAGGTGTGTCGACGGCACCTACCGGTGTTTCCTTGGGGTCCCATACAATCCCAGGGAAAATAGATGTGTCGTATGTAAGTATGTTTGTTTGTTTTGTTCTCTGTTTTGTAAACATTACGTACAAGGGGGCAATGACTCCAGGAATGAACAACGATCCCACTGCCAGGGTACAATGAAACAAAATGAGTTAACGAGCCTGATCATGCGATACAACTTTGCTTCTAACAATGTGCGGGTTATATGCTAGTATAAGAAAACTATAAACACATTTGATATATTTGATTCACTGACCGAGTCATTAAATACTGACCAAAATTATCACATTTCTCATCGTATTTCTTTACTTATAGTGTGTTGCATTTATTTACTTTTAAGCAGAAGAATCTCTGCACTTTATACACAACAGATGTAATTTAAAATTAACGTATTGATTTTAGTTTCAACACAATCAGTAAATGCGCTATAGTGTCACTGGAACGTCAGGTCCCTCTCCTGATCGTCTGGTTTTTTAACATGCTGTCGGCGCAAGCCAGGAGCAGTTCTGTGTGGCGTCAGACAACAAGCACTCACTTTTTATGCAAATTGTGTGAATGGCGGTTGCTACCGGTAGTGCAGGCCATGCTTATCCTTTTCGCGAACACCTGGTGTCACCACTGACTTTCAGTGATCCATTCTTATCACTTGCACCGCTATTTGGCCTATTATGCCCAATGGAATGTATTTCGTCGGATAATTGAGCCTGGATATTGTCTTGCGTTGACGTTTCATATCATAATGTGCATACAGTTACTGTATACATTGTAGTGTCAATGACCCGTAAGGTTCATGGGATTACGGACAACATTAAGGCATTCACAATTCTGTACAACAAGAACCTCATTGACCATTATATCGTAAGTATGTCTGTAATTAATCAGGGAATTGTTTGTTAATGAGTAAACACATCATGTAATGAGGGTAATATTATTTATCCGTAGTCCTGCAGTCTCTGAAACTTGGCGTATATCAAAACCTCTATCCAATCAAAATATAAAAGTACGAAATTGAAACAGACAATTAAGATAAAATTTCAACATCTAGAGCGACAAAGCCCTTACTTTAACAAAAAGAATTCCCTGCATTCAGCATTTTACGACTCCGACTTTATCATGAGCATTTGTTTATGAATCAATGCCTAATATTAATGATACCAGGTTTCGCAAAAAGGTGAACGTATTCTGCCCCTCCGGTGTCACAAACACATGCAAATGCAAATCCAGTGTTCCCCTGACAAAACACGGGGAAATGTGGTACAAGAACAGAATCTGGCGTATGTAATCTGGTGCTTAGAATCAGGGGAATGGAATCTGGTGAATAAAATCTGGGGCATGGAATCTGGGGAATAAAGTCCGGGGAAAAATATCTGGTGAATAGAATCTGGGGTATGGAATCTGGGGAATAGAATCTGGGGTATGGAATCTGGGGAATAGAATCTGGGGTATGGAATCTGGGGAATAGAATCTGGGACATGAAATCTGGTGAATAAAATCTGGGGAATAGAATCTGGGACATGAAATCTGAGGAATAAAATCTGGGTAGTGGAATCTGGTGAATAAAATCTGGGGAATAGAATTTGGGACATGAAATGTGGTGAATAAAATCTAGGACATGGAATCTGGGGAATAGAATCTGGGACATGAAATCTGGGAATAAAATCTGGGGCATGGAATCTGGGGAATAGAATCTGGGGTATGGAATCTGGGGAATAGAATCTGGGGTATGGAATCTGGTGAATAAAATCTGGGGCATGGAATCTGGGGAATAGAATCTGGGACATGGAATCTGGGGAATAAAGTCTGGGGAATAGAATCTGTGACATGAAATCTGGTGAATAAAATCTGGGGTATGGAATCTGAGGAATAGAATCTGGGACATGGAATCTGGGGAATAAAGTCTTGGGAATAGAATCTGGTGAATAGAATATGGTAAATAGAATCTGGGGTATGGATTCTGGTGAATAGAATCTGGTGAGTAGAATCTAGAGCCTGGTGAACATATATGTAATTGATTTTGAAAATCTGATTCACTCTTGAATATGGTATTGAGTTCATGAAAACTCCAAAAGTGCTTCTTACAGTAGGACGCAACATGATACATACGTCACACTCACAGTTGGGCTTAAGTGGTAGGTTTTCAAGATCTTCATTGAAGGTCAGGAATGGAGGCTATCATAATGGGGTGGGGTGACAGTGTATGATTGTTAGACCCGGCATCAATGTTTCCAACAAGACGTAATTAAGTACATGGGACATGAACCTTTCTATTATAAACTTTGTGTTGCATATGGGATGTGTATATTCCCAATGATTTGGACACGATTTCATAAAACAGGAATTGAAGTCATTGGACCGAAAAAGCACGTTACTTTGTACCTTGAGGTTTGGGTCTTTAGCTATAGGCTTTAGCTCGTGTGGTTCAACAACTAATTAATGCCAGCAGTCCAGAATTGAAATAGGCTCCTAATGGTACCAGTGGTACTTTTCATCTGGTTTGAGAATGCACTTCCCTTAACTGTATTGGAAATATAGGGTGTAATGTAATGATGTTGGTTGTATATTGGACATGGTGATGAAGTGGTAGCTTTTGTTTTCAGTATATTATTTTTTGTCTTCTTTGACGGTGCCTGAAAAAGCCTTTAACAAAACTTAGAGTCATTTTAAATAATGCGTTGCAGTTCAGTGACCTGTAGTCAATAAATAAGGTAAATTATACTTGACAAAAGTTATACTGGTTTGGAGAGAACATTTAAACTGCTCCAGCTGTCAATCCATCAGACTGCACCCTTCTCACATAGAGAGCTTACAAACGACCAAAAATATTCGAACGAAATGCATAAAAATAAAGTTTCTTTTGTGTATCATTTACAGTCTGTGACGAATACGGCAGCGAGTTCGACGTGATGCTGGGCCATTACGTGTCCGGGCACAACCACCGCTGGTTCTACAACCTGACGCCAGAACAATGCCGAGATAAATGCACCATGGAGACCGGCTTCACCTGCCGGTCAGCTGACTACAGACCTAGTGACGGGAAGTGTAACCTGAGCTACAGCACTCTCTTTTCAGTTGATAAAAATGAGTATGTCGAGATCACTGATCCCAACGCTACGTACCTAGATCACTTCGCCAGACTGTGTAAGCCTTTATCTTCCGGCTCAACACCCACCTTAAAGAATCTACTTGGACTTGATCTACGCCCAGTATATGTCTAACGGAAACTCTCAAGTTTAACATTCAGCCTTATTGTCTATGCTTAACTTCTTGTCTACAATGATTGATTTATTCCAAATTATTTAAAAACTCTTCCATAAGATTAAAGTTTTACCTTGGTTATGAATCAATTAAAACACCCCTGCCTATTGAACGTGTGGTTCTGTGATCTGTGATGTCTCTTTGAATATACATTCATTGCAACTTGAATGGTCGTTATATTAAGTTCGTAAATATGTAAACCAAGAAACTGGTAACGTCTGAAGCTATTTGGTCTAGATTCCAAGGATTACATATCAGGTAAAGCTGGTGAGATGGCATGATGTCACTGTCAGAGATGTAGCAGTTAAAGCGTTTAGTCGTCATGGAGACGGCGTAGGCTGTATTCAAACAAAGGTATAAGGTGGCGACATATAGGGAAGTTGACTATTGCAAGGTTGATGTCTTCACTCCTGTTTACGGCCTTGTGGAAAGTTGTTGTCACTCTGAATCTATGCACAGAACTGAATGTGAAGCAGATGAGGCGATCACTGGAATCTTTTGTTTCCAGCTGAAGTGGGTAGTGTAGTGGGTCAGTGGAAGTGAATTGGCTGTTTGATTGTTATTGAACGATATCAGAGTATCGATATAAATGTAGCTTAAAGGGTAAGTAATCCGATTCTCTCAATGTCCATATTTACATTTCATAACATGACGTGCAGAATACACATAACATATTTACACAAAAGAGTTGACAAGATAGAGTTTTTACGACATTATATCCTCAGGGTTATTTCACGTAGGATCATAGCAGGTTAGGGGACATTGCTTGATTTTGAATACACCTACCGCTTCTTGTGGCAATTCAAAGATAACATATATTCTCATAAAGATGAAAGCTATAAGTTGCTTGTATGTGTTTGTCCGTAACGGTTTGTGTACAAAGCAAACTAGTAGGAAGTGATATGCATCCTCAATATATCCAAATTTACAACATTTTGATAATCGACCACTTTGCCGTATATTAACATATCTACTTTAAACGGGATCCAGGTGTTTGATGCGCTGCACAATTTCAACAATCGGACCGGCGCCCAGTCTGAGTTGTGGTTTAGGGAGGATTTTCCAGCACCTATTGTTATTGTTGCAAATTCACCCAAGCGTGGTGATTTGTAAGACAGTGGAGCATCTCACATATGACAAGGAATGGGTGATATATATCCATATGCAAGTAAAGACAAGATATTTTATGGATGACAACTTCTTTATTCTATATTGAAATACGCCACGACACATCTATGATATTCCCGACTGTAGAATAAAACAACATTCACTCACTTGCCACTTTGGCGTCCTGACCTCAGAAACTGTGGTTCATTCAGCTATCTAGCTCAGTGTGACGCCTTGATAGCAGTTGTGTCATTATTCGGTTACTCACATTTAGAAATAGCAACGTCAATGTAGCTTAACTAATTATATAGAAAACATGTCAACAGAGATAAAGACATATGTCAGCATTTCTTTCAACATTGTTTCTAATCAATTCAACTTCATGGACTTAGTGTAAAACAAGTAACCAGAGACTGACTCAAATATCTTACCATGTAACAGTAAGTGGAAATTGTACAACAGTATTGCAATACCAAGGAAATAAGACTTGGGGGAAAAAGTAGCGCTGCTATTAGAAACCTGACCTTAGGTAACACAGAAATAGCTTGTGATGACAATGTTGTCCTGCTTGGTGTGACTATCGTCACCATGCTAACGTATAAAAGACACATTGCTGAAATATGCAGAAAGGCCGCAAAACAACTATCAGTATTGAGACGCATGGGCCATTACCTCACCAGGCAAGGGAAGATTGTTATTTGCAAAACTTTACAATATCTAAGTTTAATTACAGTCCCTTTATGGAACTTCTGAAAAAATGCCAACACAGCAACATTGGAACCAATCCAGGAGAGAGCAGTTAGATGTGTTTACGATGGCTACAACGGCTCACTTCCCAGTGTAGTAACTGTGGCTGGCACTAACTTTCTTTATGTTTTCAACATTGTCAACAAAATGTCTACACATTGCATTCAAACCTTCATAACCTTAAAACAAACGCCCTTTTACCTCATGCAGGAAATAACGCTGGAGATCCCTCGGGTTAAAACATCAACGTTGGGGCTAAAGTCGTTTGCATATGAGGCTTTTCGGGGCTAGAATAGTCTGCCGAAGGAGTTTCGAAAATCAGAATCATCAGATTTCTGCAGATTGCTCCAGAACTGAAGGGGCTCCATATGCAACTGCTTAATTTGCCAACACAGTAAATGGACTCTCCTGTTAGCTTCACTGCTATATTACTTAGTTCTTATTCACATAAGAATTTCCTTCACATACGCTTCCAATGTTAGTGTTTTCCCACCCTTATGTGGGTGGAAAATAGCTCTTAAGTGCTAATGTTGCCCCCCCCCCCCTCACTGACGTTAAATTAATATTTTTGAATCTTGTATGTTGTAATACCCAAACAGTTGAATAATCACATTTTCAACTTTAAGAATCTTATGCATGAGTGTCGATCAGCTTTATCTGCAATTTGTTAAGAAACAAGTGTTAGACATATAGGTATTGGTACCTCAGAAACTGACAGCCATTCATAATCATACGAAATATGACCTTCACATTTGATGTCCTTCACCTTCACATAGATGTCCAAAAGCATGAAAGGTGTTATGTTTTTAATGGAGATATTTCATAAATTTGGAGATGACATAAAACACTGCATTCATTATGGGTTTTTTCTTGATCTTTGATAAGATGGGAAACTACTTTCTGTTTTATAGTTAATTAAAGAACGAGGTAGTCGACTCCCATTATACTTGTCAAAGATCTGTGCGATCTGCCCACAGTCCTGGGTTGATAGCCAAACAGGAGTCGGATTTCGCAGTTTGATGTAGTGACGTATGGTTAAGTGGCAAATCAAGGGATTGTTGAGCAAAGAGTATCTGCTTAGCGTGTTTGATTCGCATTCAAAGAGGGTGTTTCTTATATAGTATTTCTTACGTTAAGGTAAGTAGCTGGACATTCCCGTGCCGTGTACGTTATCTGACTTACAGTACAGCATCACAGTAACAAACTACTGCGTCATCAACATGAACGTTAAAAACATCATAAATCAATGAAACTGAATACAACACAAAGTATGCTGCACGAAAATATGCACTAGTCCGTGTTTTCGTACTGCTCGTGCATTTTGTGTGATTTAATCGTGGATCCAGTGCATTCGTAATGCACGTGCTCAAAATTAATGCACGAGCTTCAAATTTGCATTGCTAAATCAGTCATAGGTCAGTCAACTATCAAATCGTTACAATCTGCAGTTGAAACAATAGAGTGACGTCATAGTTGTAATTATAATCAACACTGTTGACGATCTTATCAGTGGTTTGTTTGAGTAAAGAGGACAAACATGGGGAAGGTGCAGTGGATGGTGTGCTGGTTAAATGCTTGGTGTTAGTATGTTAAACAAGATCAATCAGGCGTGAGCTGAATTAAACAAAGGACCGACCCAAGCTACCGACCCGACCCCACAGCCAGTAGAAGTTGAATAAAAGAAAACTCCACACAGAGATGTAGAGTACAGCAGCTATACAGGTTTATTTAATTTAATGCAATACAGTAAAAGGTAAAAACATCATTTCATAACAAATGTATGTATACACATATATAAAATACACTAAATATACATATATATAACACTGCCACAACAATAGTGTGTCATCATATTTGTAATTATAATTAAAACTGTTGACGACTTATCAGTGGCCTGTTTGAGTAAGGGGCGGTCGGGTAGCCTAGTGGTTAAAGCGTTCGCTCGTCACGCCGAAGACCCGGGTTCGATTCCCGACATGGGCACAATGTGTGAAGCCCATTTCTGGTGTCCCCCGCCGTGATATTGCTGGAATATTGCTAAAAGCGGCGTAAAACTATACTCACCCTGTTTGAGTAAAGAGGACAAACACCAATCAGTGTGAGTGAGGAACATGTCTCTGTCATCTTGATAATCTGGTCTGTTGCTTTGAGCTGGCATCCTCCACCCAAATGTTTGCAAACACGTTTCTTTTCAATAGGTCCACCCGTGACCCAGGAACCAAACAAATGTTCTGTGACATCCAACAGCAACTAACGATGACATACATATTGAAGAAGTGAATAACACGCATGTCCTCGTGGCGACCTTGTCATGTCCAGACGCCCAGGTTCACGCCGGCATCCTGAATGTCACAAAACTTACCCTCTCACCGTTAACCCATAGGCCATTGTCAATATGTCTTTCTACGCTAGTGAACTCTGGTGTCTTCTTAAACTTCTCTTTGTCGTTTTGCAGCATTTTTCTGGTCAGGTAAGTCTTTCCACTACATGAACCGCCTATGACATACATTGTGTTTGGAGAAGAGGAAGGTAGTAAACAATTTGATCCCATGTTGACGTATGTACAGTTGAAATTTGAATCATTGACTCGTATGAAAGCCGCTCGTGGCACAAGAGGACCTCTCATTTGTCTAGCTTGACGAAGAACGTTTCATTGACATATTAGGTATGTTTTCTAGTGTTTGTTCATAATCGTTTTGTAGAATGAGATGTCTCAAAAAGTTGTAATGGGTGTGAACATGTCAAGCCATGGTCTGTGCTGCATGTCTTACTTTAGGCTGAACACATGGTCACAAACTGGGAGATTAAATACTTGTATTAAGGTTATGTGTTAATCAGTGTTTGAAATAATGGCAAATGTAGTTTGATACACACATATCATTGTGTAGCTTATCATCTGTAGAGGTTGACACTATGTGGCGAAGTGATGTATGAGTTTTACATTTCTGAATCAAATAATACAAACATTAAAATCCACGAACACTCGAGATAGACTGCTGAAGAACTTCTGGTGTTGTGTCTATGTTGATGAGTGCTTTTTCATGAAATGTACAAAGTCTATATCATAAAACGCAGGTGTATGTCCGTAACTATAATAAACAAATTGACCCTGGTTATTTTTAAAATAGAAAGCTACCCAGTATTGACCCAGGAAATGCCTCCTAATCCAAGATGATACTGTGTTGGAGGTTTAACTTACCAAAGAGTGACCCTAGCATACACCCCCACGACACATTGTCGAAGTGCTGGGTCGTTGTTAATAGCACATTGTTGCTGAATACTATTCAGGGTGCATTCTTCACTTTATCCACTTCGAACATCGCAGAGCTGATCGAGAGAGAGCTACAAGGTCTAGTGGACTGCTCCCTGCTACCTTGACTGAACTTGGAGTCTGAGGCTGCCTGATTTGACCAAGTTCAGGTAGCTGTCGTCGATAGAAAGCAGCTCTAAATTAAAGACACATAATGCGTTGCCACACTTGTTGCCCTTGTCCTCTCTCCATGTGCATGTATTGGTCCCCTCAAACAAGTTGACATGCATGTAGGCTTCAATGGCGTATGCCTCCACGGGAAGTCCTGGGACACTGACCCCATCCATACACAACCCCACTGTTTTAATGTTGAATGGGATTATAGTATATGACCCATTCACACTTTCAACGCTGCCAAATCCAATAATAAGTCGGGGCAGTGCATTTGTCCAGAAACAAGTTGTCAAAGGCGTAAGTCATTTGTGATGCACTGATACTGGCTTGACGGATGTAAATTTTTAATATCAGGGTGCAGAGCACTGGCGTTTTCAAATTGTTTTGCATGAGCAAGAACTACAAAGTAGCGATAGTTAATAGCGAAACGTCTCCTTTACAGTAAATGTAGAAACTTTATCCCTACTTCCACCATTGTTGGAACTGAACAATTGTCCTTGCAGATACACAGCCATTCGAGACCAGAGATTGCATGAACAGATTTACTGGATCTACGTGTACTTTATCAGTCAGCATGCTTCCATCTTCATGAGTGACTTTCAGTTTGACATGTAAACGAGTAAGTCTCAGATCTATGTAATCACTCCCGCCATTAGAGATAAGATATTCAACAGGCCCTCAGTGATTGTGGTAAGGGGTCGTTATAATTTTAAGTGATGCTTGTTTGATAAGATTGCATTTCGAATAGGTCTAAACTAAGACTTGATGGCAACGCCTCTGTAAAGTCCTTTTCTGTCAACACTGACATGGTTAGTCAATGAATACGTTTTTCTTTCCAACAGTGGGGGTGTTCTTGAACTTGAGAGTTGCAATGTTCGTCTTGTCGCCACGACGTACGTTCTTAGATGTGACAATTTCGTATCCCGCTTATCTTTTAATAGCTTTGCTTCTTTTTTGTGCTTTAGCCCTATCAACTTCCATCTTGAGTTTGTGACGTCACCTCTAACGTTGATGTGGACGTTTTTGCTACTATATGTATCATGCAAGATCCAAGACGGCCTTTCTTGAGTGCTGGTTGGAATGTCTTTCTTGTTCGATATTCAAAATACTGTATTAACTGTTTAGGGTAGGGAATGCATAACTTTCGTTCCTAAGAAAGGATAGTGGCGTAAGAGCAGTGTCCCTCATGAGAAATGAGTGAACAGTACGTTCACCACACTGAATATAGATTTCGAAATTACTAACGTCTCTCAGAATTACGGGATGTACCACAATGGATTGAATTGGAAGTTAGGCCCATCTCGTAAGTCAACACGTCTTTGTAGTGGCATTAAACTACCCCCAACTATCACACAGATTGCACAATCAATAGTGGTATCATTAATATATGTAAGGTTAACTTTACCAAACCTCAGCTCGACGAGGGCGACTAGAATCAACGAAACTCCCCTCGTAAAAAAACACGCACAGTTGTCAGTGAACACGCCATTTTGTAAAAGTCGGTCACCGGTAGTGATGTCATACGTCAACAATGTTGAACATATTTGGTTATTTCTTTGAGGTGAAGGTCCTTAAATGAAAGTAAACACGATCCTTGTGTCCTGCTGATTACAGTTTCAATTATGATGTAGATTTTGCATATCTTTTATACATTTTTTCACACAATAAACTTCACTATGGATATTTAACAGTGTTCAGGAATGGGCTTCACACATTGTAAAAGTAAAATAAATGATACCTGTTATACAGAACACGAATAATCACAGAGGTTAATGAGTGCGTTTTATTCCGTTTTGCGTACATAACAAGTACCGCGATACCCCGAGGTTGCAGGCTAAAAATACCGTGTATAGTCTCACTGATATCTATTTTCGACATATTTGGGTAGGAATATCCTGCCCGACCACTACATACAATACTGTAGCGAAACTTGGACTCATTGTTGTTCCTTCACCATATGTCTGGCATCGAGGAGGATTCCATGACACACCTAACTTAAAATTTGGACATTTTGTCCCTTCTCATAAAAATCATGTCAAGCGTATATTTGAAGCAACGAATGTACGAAGATGGGAACCTCCGTCTCAACCAACCTGTAGACAGCCAAAAGACATTAGATGAATATATATAATATGATTCCAGATCATACTCACCCGTTGTCAGCTGTATGAAACCCGAGCGCCGCCACACCACGGATCCGCCCGCCGTGTTAAGCTCACAGGAACAAACTGATCATAATACTCCCTACGTTATGCACAATAAACTTCTACAGATAAAATATGCCTCTCCTGTGTATTCAGCTTTTTAACAACCAAGACGTTAAAGATCATATTTTACCTTTCGTTACAACAGCTGAATACATTCTGAGTGGGAGCTACATCTGTATTATGAAGTGATCGAGTGACGATTTGAAACGGTATTGTAGAACAGATTAAAGACATATGAAATCAAATCAAAACGCCACATAATGTCATATGGATGTCAACGAAATATATGGAACAAGTTCACCATCCTATTGCTTGGTAAATTCATTACGTCACCCCTCAACAATCACTAGTCTTGAATATCCGCTGGAAGGGATCCCATAGTGCGAAAAAGACAAATTCAAGATGAAAATTATATAAATGAATCGCTGAAAGATTAGTGATGACACCGGTAGCTATATACAAAATATAATTTAAGCATGTCCTGTTCTACCTGCCACTAACACAGTTTGCATTAGCAAGGTAACACAGCATGAGTTTTGCAATCTAAGCGTGGCTTTAAAATAAATATGTTTTAAAGTACATTATAATGGTGTAAATCATATTGCTTGTGTTAAGAGATTGTACAATGGGTATGACTCATCAAATAACACAATGAGACCTGTATAATGCATACGACAGTACATAACTGTACATTGAAGCTCCTGAGCCATGTCACGCGACACTCTTTATGTGCCTTTTTATCATGAAGTTTCCTGTGTAAACGACAATAAATCATTTTTACATGGTATTTTCCCCGAAAAGCAACTTCCTTGTTAACTCAATGATTGGCGTGATTACAATGGCGTAATATGTTTAGCGATTTTTACGAGATGAACAGCGATCTGGTTCTGTATTATACGACCTAATGTCCAATTTTTTATTCAAGCTCTCATACCGCTGACATTGTTCATTGTTTCAACCAGGAAACTTTCATCACAAGGCGTGTCCAAGCACCCACATATCACCTGCGTATTTGATTGTCACATCACGTTTGTTGTTGTAATCTCACTAAACTCAATACAGATACCACCACATGGCGCGGAACTCGCTTCCGTGTCACCTTAGTGTATCGTTACATATGGTGTTGCTCCTGTGTCAAGATGAGCGAAACATATCCCACGGTTTGTTTGTTATACTACGATGCACAAATAGAAGTAAACTCTCTGTGTTATATATATCCCCAACATCTTTTCAAAGACAAAAGAAACTGTGAGCGTATTCCTCGCAGTCAGATTGAAGTTGCCCATAACAGTACATTCGAATATTATTATACAGAGATTTAAATATTCTGATAATAAATGAGACTGGGCGATATGGGCTTCCTTAAAATATAAAATAAGAGTTCAAAAGGTAAAATCAAAATTTCAAATTTACAAATGTTTTGCTCTTGTCCCTTATTATTGTGAAATTCACCCACTTAGGAAATACAGCAGGTAAGGAAATAGTTTAATATACTATTTGTTACTCCAATACTGACATGACATCAGGCCTGGGTCTGCCTTGATAGATGGGTTGTTGTGTTAACTCTTAGATGACATATCAGTGTTGAAACTTAAATATTCTATATCATGATCCCAGTTATACTTTGTTTTGTTAAAGCACTGGTAAGTATGATGTGACTACATTACCTGCTCTCAAAATATTCCCTGCATACAGCGATCTCAATCCGTGTAATATATTCATCGCTGATGTTGGTCAACTTTCATTTTCAATTTTCAATCAAATATGAAATGTCAATGCAAGAGTATTGATTATCTGCTGGAACAAATCCATTTGGCGTATCTGGCAAAATAGCTATGAAAAGTATATGAATGGACCAGATATGAAAGATGTATCATTGCTAGACTTTAGATCATCTTTAAGCAGGCTATATATTGCAAAATACCTAATCTACTAGTCGTTGAACAAATTGATATATTGCAGTGTAATTTATTGCTAAACAATGATTGTAACTGTATTACATTGTTATTGTTGAGAATCAGTAGAAGTTTATTGCATTGTATTTGGACAAGGATCAGTTGTCAGGAATTTAGTACTTTGTAATGTAAGCAGCTGTGAGAAAGTTTTATATTTACATGTCCGAATTATCTGTCAACATCCTGAATAGCATGGATGGATGTCAAGCGTTAGAGAATCATGTGGTGTATTCTGGGATGTTATAGTGACACTGGACTGGTCTGGCACTGTGTGGAAAGTGCTATAAGCTTATGAGACTATATGAGGTGAGGGCATGTGCCTGTCTCATCTCCCATTTCATCTCCAATTTCATCTGAAATTACATCAAGACCAGCTTTTATGTAAAGATCATCGTACACTAAACGACTAAAGATTTTAGTATTTGAATAGCGTCTGTGTAAGTGTTTAAATAGGTTTTGAATGAGACAATCATACACTTCTTTTGTAAATGACGTTGCATCTTGTTTCATTGGCATATTTTCATGTCGACACTTGCCAATTTTAATGTTCATTCGGGACAGACTCAAGTTTTCTTGGAACCTTTTTCTTATTAACACCAAGTAAACAGATCTTGTAAGACAGAATAAATAAAAGCAGTGAAGCAGATATTTCTGCAAAATATTTTCCGTTTTCCTTACATCTCTAAGATATATCGATTAGATACCTTGTGGAATCTACTTCTGAGGAAAATGGTAGCTGTCCGCATAGCAATGCCATCATCCCTTGCACATTGTGTTTCATTTTTGTCACTTAATACAGCATTGGCAACTACATTGTCAAAGTAAATTTAAACATTTAAACCTTCACTCTGTATCATTATCAAAACTGTATTTGATGATTGTGTAGGCTCTCTGTGTCGCTATAGGTTCCCCCTTTTGTATATGTTAGGTTGGTAGCCTTGTGGTCAAAGCGTACGGCCGTCACACAGAATACCCGGGTTGGATTCCCCACTTATGTACATATGTCAAGCCCATTTCTGGTGGCCACTGTCGTGATATTGTGTGAATATTGCCAATATCTGCGTCGAACTATACTCCCTCATTTTCCATTTTTGTTCATGTGAAGTTTCATTCTTTAAGTGTTCTTATGTGTCTTAGGTATGTTGAACGTACGTAAATGTTAAGTATCTATGCATACATAAATGTAGAAGCAGTGTGTCTCTTTAGGTTGTATATGAACATGTGTGTACGTAGGCCCTTCTGATCATTTGTATGCATGAAAACATACCTTGTCCATGTGCCTCGTTTAGGTATTTGTAGGTGTCTACATGTGTGTGCATCAAGGCTATCTATGTGTTCTTAATAGATCTCTAAATTTGTGTGCATGTGGCTCTCCTATGTGTTTCCATATAAAAGCACATTCTACATGTCACTTTGTATAAGCAGGTTCTTACTGTGGCTATCTGTATACAATATATTATACTTTGTCTATGTTTATGTAATTGTTTACAGTGCAATTGTCATTTCACGTTGATGTCTTAACAAATAATAGTATAATGATGATTAATTTTTTTACGCTTTGGCAACATTTTAGTGCCGTGCAATCAATCATTAATTGGCAAATTCAAATGATAACAAACATAATAGTCACAACTTTAGAACTTTATATTGGTGATAGCAAAGAAAGGCATTGATAACAACTTCGTTATCTACAGTCACTGAGGCGACTTACCAGTAATGCTTTGTATTTTGCATGCATTTAATCACTCGATTGTCCGAGTAAGTCCCAACATTTCCTCATCATCCCGAGGCAATGGAGTTAACCGGGTCCGGTTTCCACCCTTGCCGAACTTCTCACGTTCTCACTTCCTGCCGAACAACACACGTGCCCATTGGACAATTGCAGATTTCATTTTCAGGAAATGTAAAGGATCTGGGAGTGTACACTCTCACCTCAGTATGGAGGCACAGGTAGACAATCTGTGTAGGTAAGGTTACTATCATCTCCGATGGTAATTCGTGCAGGTCGGCATTAAAACTCAAAAGCGTGATTGAAAGTTTAAAACCTTTTTTGAAAAAGTGGAATGTTTTGATGTTATAGTGTTCACGCTATACTACTCTTCTTTTTTATCTTTTTCTTGATCTGATATGTGTACAGTACTTGAACCCTCTGAAACCCAGGCTGAAAGTGTGCACTGTCAAGTCGTCAACCTTGATGACATCACACCTCTCGTGACAACGCGGCAAATCACTATCAATATAGCTGTCGTTGGAAAACAGTCTACTCGGCGACATATTTCATTATTTGACGATAGAGAAACAGAAACGGACTGTTCAATGCACCCTTTTGTCTTAATAATTTATAATATCTAGTATAGAAATAAGGTCTCAATGAAAACATAAATGTGTTACTAGTTTGTAGTTAAAAGTTCACTTTAAAGTATCAAAATTTTTATCATATTCTGCTTGAAAGAATTATGTCTTTATTTTGGGGTATATTTGGGGTATATTTATTCTGATTATTGCTTAGGCCATACACATTCAGGAAAATATTATTACTATATTATTTGTTTCAAGCTACAATGTTTCTTTACTCTCAAAGGCTGCATCTTTGCACTCTTCATTTGGCTACACCTGTGATTGTCCACAGGATATGTACATACAAATCAGAATGATATTGCTCTACTCCAATCCACAAAAAACATTTACATGTTCGCATAAAGTCCAAGTGATTCCAGTCGCCGCTGAGAGATGTCCAGACCCAGGCGAACATCCTCCTGGAAATGACGCCAACACGTTAGAACTATACACTCTAAATATATAATACATCTCCATCATTCAAACATCCAGATTCATCAAATGTAGTCCACCAGTACAAACCATTGATGATGTTTGTTGCCAAGCCCCTACACCCAATCCAAGATGAGCACTTCAGAGTATTCTGAATATGAGAATCTTTTTAAGTCTAGCCCGAGAGAAAGCTGGTCCTCGGAGACTTGACTGAAGACGTCGCATGTTGCTGATGACGTCCACCCTGTCGTCGTCCCGCAGTCTGCTGGCAATGTTCACCAGGAGGACCAGAAGCCGGAACTCGCTCACAGACCTGCAGTAAAGTGTCAGTGCTCATTTATTTGTACCCTAGAAAGTGTCATGGGTAGAGACCCGATCATAGAGCTTGCCGAAAGAGGAGTGAAATGTCAGTATTCACTCACATGTACAAGAAGACGGAGCCTTGCACATGATACTGTATGGTATGCCTCTTTAATTATCCCTAAATTCTTCTTCTGCCCTTTCTGGCACCCTTGCCTGTAACTTTGACACATGACCACGCCTGGCATCTTCCAGGTTATAGGAGTTTCTAATAGTGACATCTGGTGTGTCTTCAACTTGTACAGGCTGGGAAGAGACGTTTAGGTTTAGATGGATTAGGTTTACCATCAATAATGTTATTTTGAGCTAATGTCTGCTTTGATATTCCGTTTTCTGCTTTATCCAATCCATAATTGAGGTACATACTGTTGTCTCCAACTGCAGGAAACACACGAAACATTGTTGTAAAGTTAAACATAACACCCTTGTGACTGACAACATATACTTTGTTTCGGAAAAATGAACAAAGATGAAACTACCTTCATCAGTGATAGCATGCCGGTCTGTAGATCGTCACTGTCTCTCTTGCCGCCTTCGTCTGAGGGCACAAATGGGCATATACTCATGAATAAAACAAAACACGAGGAAATCAGACCATGTAAGTGCACTCCTTTCGGTCTATAGTTGGTTTAAACAATGCTGTCACTTTTTGTCGAGGGTTTTACCAAATCTGACCTGAACTGACCTGACCAGGATAACTGAAGGACCACCATGATGGCCACCACCCAACCGACCAAACCGCCTGCTACAGCTGCGATGGGGACCGATGTGCCTTCTGACCAGGGTTATGCAGTGGTAGTTCCTCTTAATGTAGCGTCGTGACATAATACAGTCAGGGTATACAGCATTGTGTGCATTTCTTTCATGACATTAATGTAAGGTGCCATTTTACCACTTCCATTCGCTTATCTACATCAATACAGAACATGTAAACTGTATAACACATTCTAATGACACTCGCCCAGCAGTTGGTTACTGCATCCTTGCTCTGCAATGCATGCAGAAATTATTCATATCTCCAATTATTTCAACACTAGCTGTTGTCTGACTAGTGAAGAGGGAATGAAACCCTGTTGTGTCATATTTTAGCAGCTGATATGTCCACATGTTATGACTAATACAAGAGACATAGAAGAACATCAATACATGTCTATGACACTTGCATTTTTCTTTAATTCAGTTCCGGTCTCCGACATCTCTTCAAATCGATGATGTGTCAAGGGCGTAATACTATCAAAATTGTGAATTATGTAAACCCTAAGGTCAATATATTTTAGTCTATTTCAGGGATTAAAACAATTTCAAATACAGCCAATCAAATGACAGTTGACCGAATTTCTACGTAAAGTATTATGCAAATATACAAATATATGCAAATTTAGTCAAATTAGAAACTTCACATTTTTAAAAGTAAACCCATATATGATATACAACGGACAAATGTATCAGAGAAGGTAATTTTTAATCATTAATGTCCAAAGAAGGATTTTAATTCACGGTGGTAAACATAATTTGTTCCAAACACCTACGGTAATCGGTAATAATATCAACAGTTTAAATCATGAGTCCCAAGCACGAGAATCTGATGACATACAAGTTCAGTAGCGTGTATGGCCACCATGTGCGTTGACAACTGCCACACAACGCCTCCGCATGTACCTTGTGATGCTTGTTAACACATGATTGGGAAGACGACGCCATTGTTGCTGCAAAATGGTGCCAAGATCTTGCAAATTCTGTGGTTGGTTCTGGAGAGTGCGCAGACTTCTGCCAAGAGCATCCCAGACGTGTTCGATGGGATTGAGGTCTGGCGACCTTGACGGCCAGTCCATGACGTTGACTCCCGCATTCTGAAGGAAATTCCTTGTCAAAATTGCTGTGTGGGGTCTGGCATTGTCGTGTTGGAAGATCAAACCGGGTCCATGTGCTGCCATAAAAGGCAGAAGTTCTGGTGCCAGTACCTGGTCGCGGTAAGCAGCAGCGTTGAGGTTGCCACGGATGACAAGAAGCCTGGAACATGCATTGTCACAGAAAGAACCCCACACCATGACACTTCCGCCTCGAAATCTGTCAACTTCCTGTACACAACACTTGGCGTAACGTTCATGACGGCGCCTCCACACCCTCGCCCTACCATCAGCAAATCGAAGATTTAATCGGGATTCATCACTGAAGACGACTTGATTCCAATTCCTCTGAGTCCATCGTATGTGTCGCTGTGCCCACAATTGACGTTGACGTCTGTGTAATTGAGTCAGAATCGGCCTGCAGTATTGCCGTCGTGTTTGAAGGTGAGCAGTTCTTAGACGGTTTCGAACAGTTTGCGCACTCATTCTACCCCTAAACAGTCCATTTCTGGTTGATGTAGCCGTCAAAAATCGGTTACGGAGGTGACGTAAGACAATCTGACGATCCTCTGCATGTGACGTCACACGTGGTCGACCTGGCCGAGGGCGATCAGCGGTGGTACCCGTTTCCTGTAGACGCGTCTGTAAATCATAAACAGTCCGTCGACTACAACGCATCGCCCTTGCGACTTCAGCTACGGACGTTCCCGACTACAACATGGCGATGGCACGTTCACGTTGCACATTTGAAAGGCGTGGCATGACAAATGGCCGTAAAGACTTTTGTTTTCTTGTGTTTTTCTTTTTTTGTTAATGACTGCTAACAAGTATGGCTGAAAACACGTGCGGTATTATGACCACGTGACCAGTTGCACGTGAAAAACCACGTTTGCCACTATAGTGCTGTGCACATGATTTTGATCGATTCACCTGCACAAAAACGGGTGTTAACTGAATACAATACGTCGCCATTACTGTTTAAATACACAATACGGGCCCACAATGATAACTGGTCAAAATGTTAAGATTTTGAAGATTGTGAAGCTACAGGAGCTACAAGAGTCACAAGACTGTCCGGCTGGGCAGAAGCTTGTGAAGAGATACAGGGAGGGGAGATTCAACAGTGACAGGAGCTACAGGAGTTACAGGTGCTACAGGAGCTACAGGAGCTACAAGAGTCACCAAACTGTCCTGGTAGGCAGAAGCTTGTGAAGAGATACAGGGGGGAGAGATTCAACAGTGACAGGAGCTACAGGAGCTACAAGAGTCACCAAAGTGTCCTGGTGGGTAGGAACCTGTGAAGAGATACAGGGAGGGGAGATTCAACACTGACAGGAGCTACAGGAGCTACAAGAGTCACCAAAGTGTCCTGGTGGGTAGGAACCTGTGAAGAGATACAGGGAGGGGAGATTCAACAGTGACAGGAGCTACGGGAGCTATAAGAGTCACCAAACTGTCCTGGTGGGCAGGAACCTGTGAAGAGATACAGGGAGGTGAGATTCAACAGTGACAGGAGCTACAGGAGCTACAAGAGTCACCAAAGTGTCCTGGTGGGCAGGGACCTGTGAAGAGATACAGGGAGGGGAGATTCAACACTAGCAGGAGCTACAGGAGCTACAAGAGTCACCAAAGTGTCCTGGTGGGCAGGGACCTGTGAAGAGATACAGGGAGGGGAGATTCAACACTAGCAGGAGCTACGGGAGCTACAAGAGTCACCAAACTGTCCAGGTGGGAAGGGACCTGTGAAGAGATACAGGGAGGGGAGATTCAACGCTAGCAGGAGCTACGGGAGCTACAAGAGTCACCAAAGTGTCCTGGTGGGTAGGAACCTGTGAAGAGATACAGGGAGGGGAGATTCAACACTGACAGGAGCTACAGGAGCTACAGAAGCTACAAGAGTCACCAAACTGTCCAGGTGGGTAGGGACCTGTGCAGAGATACAGGGAGGGGAGATTCAACACTAGCAGGAGCTACAGGAGCTACGGGAGCTACAAGAGTCACCAAACTGTCCAGGTGGGTAGGGACCTGTGCAGAGATACAGGGAGGGGAGATTCAACACTAGCAGGAGCTACAGGAGCTACGGGAGCTACAAGATTCACCAAAGTGTCCTGGTTGGCAGGGACCTTGGGTGAGATGCAGAGGTGTGAAATTCAGTGAGAGGAGTAGCTACAATGGAAAAGGCGAAATTTGTAGCAATTACAGTATCAATATAAATTGTAAATGAGCTTCGAAGAGAAACACATACAAGTGCAACTTACAACACGTCATTTAATTAACGTGGATACATTGTCTGACTGGCGGTTTTTGTTCCATTTTCTGTTGACCACCCATTTCATCTTAGTTTAAACTGAGGCTTTGTGTAACTGTACATTGAGAGTAGTGTCTTATATACAAGGTAATGTTTTAAACGTCAGTCAAACCAGTTGAAGACCTACAGAATATGAAGGCACTATATTATTTCATTGCATTAATCACTCTTATATCATATATGTCTTTGTGCGTTTAATGTTTTAGTGTCCTAAGGAGACACAAAGTTATGGGCAGAGCTGCATCCATTACGGACCGACCATGTAATGCTCGTAGGTGTCAGACAACCATGCCTTTGCTCGTGGGTTTCACCAAAGTGGCACGTGACAACCACACTCCAGGTTTGTGCTCATGAGGTTCATCAAATTATTAGATGGTAACAGTCAAAGATTTTCATCGCTTTGGGCTTTCCTCCCACTCTCTCACATTCATCGAACGTAGATACAATTTTGAAAACAAAAACAAATAACTCAAAAAAATCTATGCACGTGAATGTAATGTTTCTGTTACTCAGACCGCATATGTGTTAATCATGAATAACATAACTACTAAAATAGTTGAGAGTCCTGTGATAAATATGATATATACATGCTGCCCCTGACTATAGGAAATGCATGCAGGCAAACAACTGATTCACCTGTCAGTGGTTTGTTTGATGTTCACACGATGACCGACCGCCTCCGTGGTCTAATGGTAGAGCGTCCGCCCGCAGAGCGGAAGGTCAGGGGTTCGATCCCCGGCCGCGTCATACCAAAAGACGTTAAAAGATGGTACTTCTTGTTACCCTGTCTGGCGCTCGGCATTAAGGGGCTAAAACAAGGACTGGTCGGCTCGGAGTCAGTATACTGTGTCTGAGTGGGGTATTCATGTTAAACTGCGGCATGGTATGTCAGTGTGCTAGCACTATAAATCGGCATCAGTCCGGACTAGTACAAGCAGCCACACACACACACATACACGTGCATGCACGTCGCTATAAAAGTACAATAATCTTGGACGCGACGTTAAACCCCATTTCACCTCACCTCACCTCACCTCACCTCACCTCACCTCACCTCACCTCACACGATGACCACGTGGTTACCATCCGCGCTATCTCTCACAAACTTGCTTTAAGTGTGATACGATCGGTAAACACTTGAGCCGCTTGATAAACGTATTTTCCACCGATGTATAATGAGAGATAGAAACATTTGGAAAATACTTGACAGTATTTAAACGCACACTATACAATACTCACCCGATATCGACTGTGTCCACCCAGCCAACACGAACATCCCAAATATACCAACACCCGCCAGGTTCACTTTGCAGGAAGTGAAATACCCCAGTCATACTAATCCTAACGTTTCGCACACAGGACAATGTGTGGACTGCACAAGGATACAATGACATATAATGTCCAATCACAGTGTTTTAATTGTTTGTTTGTTGTTTAACGCCGCACTCAGCAATACTCCGAGTGTCGAAAGGAAAATACGTGAATTTAACAAGAGAAGAAGAGGACACGCTCCGACGTTCATACAGCTTGGTCCTCATTCGAGGAGTTCGATTCCCGACGTGGGTACAATGTGTGAAGCCCATGTCTGGTGTTCCCCGCCGTGTTATTGCTGGAATATTGCTAAAAGCTGCGTAAAACCATACCCACTCACTCACTCACACATGGAAGTTTCATAAAAATAAAAAGTGAATTGAACACGAGGAGAGGTGGAGAAGCTCCGACGTTCACACATTCATTCGAGGAAGTTTCATACTCCAATGTGTCTAATTATTACACAATTTCAGTTAATATGTGTGACTATGTTACATTGACAGCCACAAAAGAACCAAATGCAACGCGGAATTAAATAGTTTGTCAAAAAGAGAGGTTACTCAAATTGATCCACAGGAACATCTGTCGAAGTTTGGTTGCAACAAATAGTTTCAAATATCAACAGCACCTCGTAAGAACTATAAATAATTTCTGTAGGTTCTCGATGGTTATACATGTGCAGAGATGGTCTTTTCAGTGATCCATTCCTGTAGTTTTAACCACTATATAATCTGTTTCTGTGGATTATCGAGACTGATTATTCCCCGGCGTTGGCGTTTTATGTTTATATTTATCATTGAACTAAAGCATTTATCCATGACATAAGCTTATGACATAAAAACATGTATGTCATACCCCAATGACATAAGTATGCAAATTAGATAACCGGAAGTGGGACTTTTTTCGCCGGTGCACGTGAGTAGGTGTTTACAAACAACATGGATACCTTTGATGTTGGAGACATTATTTCAATTATTCTGCAAAAGTCTGTTCAAGTATTTTGTTTAAATTAATCCGAGGCACTTTTTTTCTCAGCGAAGGAATATGTCATAAAGGAGTTAAGAGGTTGTTTATTTTGGTTTACACGGCTATGGAAAACATGTATCACTACGCACGATCTATACATAAGATTTCGACAAGTTGCTGATGTTAATGTTTAATGCAATTATTCCTTAATTGGGAAGCAAAAATGTGAAAATGATAAATAGAATTCATCACTCGTGTTTTTTAATATGGGAAATATCAACCTCGTCCCGTTAATCGTTATTTGCCTCGCCAAAGGCTCGCCAAATACCGATTAACTAAGACTCGGTTGATATTTCCCATATTAAAAAAACACTCGTGATGAATCCTCTATATATTCTTCATGCACATCCATGTAAATAATAGTTTGTTTGTGTTCAATGTTATATGTGTCCCTACCGGTTCTCTATGGTTGGATATGTGCAAATAGGTTCTTCATATGTATTCATGTAAGTATAGATTCGCGATGTCCTAACATGTGTATGCAGGTTCTCATCGTATCCATATTTATACATTGGATCTGCTTTATGCTTCAAAATATATTTCATCACCTGGTGACATACACTTTGATAGGAAAGGAGGTGAGGTGAAATGGGTTTTAACGTCGCGTCAAAAATTATTGTACTTATATAGCGACGTGCATGCACGTGTATGTGTGTGTGTGTGGCTGCTTGTACTAGTCCGGACCGATGCCGATTTATAGTGCCAGCACACTGAGATACCATGCCGCAATTTAACATGAATACCCCACTCAGACACAGTATACTGACTCCGAGCCGACCAGTCCTTGTTTTAGCCCCTTAATGCCGAGCGCCAGACAGGGTAACAACAAGTACCATCTTTTAACGTCTTTTGGTATGACGCCGCCGGGGATCCAACCCCGGACCTTCCGCTCTGCGGGCGGACGCTCTACCATTAGACCACGGAGGCGGTCTGATAGGAAAGGAAATATGTCTTCCGAAACGCTTGTATCAAAGTGGGCACTTGATGGATTGGATCTGGTTTGGAGATATATTATTTGTGTGATAATAACTTTCTTTGCAGCCTTCACGTATTATAATATAAGACCCAGTTTTCTGGTGATATCTCTCTCCTCAATGAAAAAACGGAATCAATACCTCTTGGACTGGCTATTCAATTTGGAGTCATAATAAACAACAGAAAACTGTCTTTTTTTTCTTTATTTACACTTTGTCGGCGTTACAGTTTAGGATTCCTCAGCACAACTTCGATAATAAAAAGAAAAGCAAAACAAATAGTCTAGCACTGTATGCAATACTAGTGTTGCGAAAGATTTCATTAGATTCACTCTTGCAATGTTTTAGTATATTACAATCAGATGTCAGTATACTATGAGAAACTGAACTGCAGCATTTACAGGAAGGCATATAAACTGCGTGACTAAACATGAAAATATATTATTTCAACATTTGATAACACAACATGATCACATCATCAGTAATACATATTTTGACACAATGCTGGTGACTGTTTTTACATGCATCTAGGCTATATTTATTGCTGTTTTTTATGTAACAGATGAAGATAATTGTATGTGCATAAACATAGTAATGCGTGTAACGTCGATATATTACTACAAAGGAGCACCTTGTTAATTTATTCACCTAAAAGAAGTGACGTGAATGTGGACTACCTAATTCGTTATATCTCTGTACTCTACTTACACCAGGTTACAAAAGGGATCATTACTACTGGATGTGATAGATAGATATTGTTGATTAACAACAACTATTCCCATGTCTCGCATTATGTGTTCAATTCCCCTTTTTTATTTATTTTCCGTCTGTAATTACAATTTTAGATTGTTGTGGCATACTTTGGTTGTATGTCATATTTATGGCTTCCTTTTTAGATCTAATGATATTAAATCCATTTCGAGACACTATAATTTGTCATTTCAACTAGCTTCGAGGTTCAATGTTTGAAAAGAAACATCAGTCACAAAAAAATGTAAAGAATTGACTTTAGAAGCCAGTCGCCTTATGAGTTAAATACACCCTACATGTAAACGTGTGTATGGATACCATTATGCCATGCTGAAGAAAAAACAGTGCACATGGTTTTAACATCATTATAATACCCAGTCTTGTAATTCAGTTGAAATACAATTAATGGAAACGAATGAAAGACAAGTTCGTAGTTGGTTAAAGTTCAATACAAAGTATTTTTTGTGAAACCAGTGCTGAAAGCTTCATAATTCATACAATTTAGAAAATGGTATATGTACAACAAAATGATCATTGAAAAGACGTTAATACATGTATTTGATATCCTGTATACTTCTTACTTTTGTCGTAAACCTTCAGGAAAACATACTTTTGTATTGTCATTTGCAGCTAATTGCAAATATATTTTAGTCTGTTAACAAACACGATGTCCACTTGCATTAGCTGTATTGCGGAAACCTCAGATACATTAATCAGAATGCTATTGCACATTCCTACTGTAAGTAAGCAAATGCTTTACATGTTGGCATAAAGTCCAAGAGATTCCAGTCGTCCTTGAGCGAACTCCAGACACAGGCGGACATCATCCTGGAAGTGAAGCCAACACGATAGAACTACAGGCTGTCACACATTAGCAAGTGGACAGATTTCTCAATATTAACCGAAAACAGTTGGTGTCGTACGAATTCATACTTCAAAATTATACGCAATAATCAAGGATGTGTTGGATCTCCATGATTTATCGTTCTAAAGTCACCTGTACTTGCATTCCAGATATCAAGGACAAATGGTTAAACTGTTGTAACTGTCCTACCTGGGAGAATGGAGGTCCACCGAGACTTGACTGTAGACGTCGCAAGTTGCTGATGACGTCCACCCTGCCGTCGTCCTTCAGTCTGCTGGCGATATTCACCAGGAGGACCAGCAGCCTAGCCTCGCTCACAGACCTGCGGTAAAGTTTCAGTACTCATTCACAAACACATACAAAACAGGTGCGAGAAGCTGAGACAAGCTCACGGAGCTGCAGTAAAAAGGCCATTCTCACTAAAATGTACACAAAAGAAAATATGGACACAAAACAGAGTATTTACAGGATTGAAATGAGACATGGTCGTTGATATCAGGACAAATGAAGTGCAACACTGAGCTAATCACTTTGTCGTTTTGATGCATGCACCTCCCTGTGGATATAGTTGAATGTTAAAGATTCTTATTGGAGCTCAATGTGATTCGCCATTTTGGTGTTTGTGACGTTACACGTTACACAACGACAATTTGTAAAGGATGACTTTATATAATGGAGAAATATATTGTTACGGTGTGTAACGACTATCAAATCAGATTTATGTCATTCAAATACATATCATGGTTATCAGAACCATCTACCTTCCTTCAGACACCGATAATGTTCACATTTAGAGCTACAGTCAGTTTAGTCAGATTTACAAGTTGGACAAATAGAACTTAAGATGATCAATAGTCTTATATAGTTACAGTAGGTGGTGTTTTAGGTGGCAAAATGGAAATATGAGAAGAAAATCTTCTTACTCTGAAACCAATGTGCATGAGCCTCGTTGTGGGTCACTCGTCCATGTCAGTAAGCTGTCAACCAACAGAGTAACACTTGGGTCACGTGCACTTCCGGTCAAATGATAGTGTTGTATGGGTGTGCTGACATCATCCTAAAATACAATTGTTTATCAAAACAATAGGTACACAGAAAGCATATTACATAAAATAGTCGGTTAACAATATTTCAGCAATATCACGGCGGCATACACAAGAAATGGGCTTCACACATTGTACCATCACATCAGTGTTATTAAAGAAAATGTATTTTACATGTTTCAAACCAGTGAGAGTTTTCAGAAGTTAACTTTCGAGCCATGCAGATGTTTGATGCTGTGTCGGTCACAGATACTTTGATACGCTCTTTTACCTAAACGTTTCCGAACATCATTTCTGCTAGGATACGTTATTACATTTGTGCAATGCAAAATGTGGCATTTGCTGCAATTCCCTGTGAACTGCTCATGTCGATGTGTACAGTGTTTTGATAAATCTATGCCATCCTCATGTTACTAACATAACACGTCAATACCTATATATTACTCTAACACAGTTGGGCATAGGATAATGATAATGAATGTCCAAAGCCTTGTGCCTTCATTACATCCTGCGAATTTAAAACTCAGCCTCGCTGCCAATCACAGATTAAACGAGAATAGTCATAACAACGCACCAGGCTGAGATTAGTGAATAGCTCACATAAAGTTGGCTCATCGTGGCATGAATATCATGTCCTTACACATAGATTAACCTTCAACAGACAAAAACGTGTCTATATAGGCATCATTTGCCATCGACCTGCTAGACCTGGCAGGCAACAGTGAAGTTATCACTCTGGAAACAACCACACTATGCTTCTTGCATAAAGTTTATGAACTGAATGTTCCCCTCAGCAGTTGATCTTTTAGTTCATCAGTATGTACATCGTCACGTCACATTTGGCAACATTGATGACTGCTTTGACTTATGTTTTCTTTTCTTTTGACTGTTTTACATTCGTTGTATTGAGATCCATAATAATCATATTTTCATTTCAATTCAGAAAAAGCACCGGCCTTACATTTACTGTAAGATCAATAGTGTTGAGGATAACATCATTTGATATAACTTCAGATGTGTGAATGCTTGCTGTCAGCCTCGATGAAGAGACAGTACTGTCAGTTGACGGGAGGTGGATCTGCAAAGAAATCGGTGTTGCATTTTCAGGATGTTCATTTGAGAATCCACTGAGATATACTGACACGTAACATAAGTAACTGCTGGCGTTTGTGAAGAAGAAAAGTCATTGGAAGCAAGTTAATGTTAGCATGGTATCTACATATGGCTTTTTTCAACATATTTCCCAAACTATTTAAGAAATATACTTACCAGTTGATCTGAAGCCCATGTTATCAAGGTGCGAGAGTCGCTAGTATACACCTGATTCCACACTTCCTCTTTGTCTGGGTGTGACGTTACTAGGAAGAATCCCTTCCTTGATGTGTACGACTGCAATAAGATGTAATATATTACACGTGTTAACTTTGTATGACATCCACTAAACCTTTACAGACAATGTGAAGAGGTATTTTATCAACAATGTTATATAAGGGTAACCTATGGTAACTTACTTCACATGATGGAAGAAAAAATGATTTATGTTTTAAATGTGAGTGTTGACACATCTGAGCTGCGAATCAGTGGGTGAAAGCTAACTATGTTTCACCATCACTTTAGGGGAATTATGTCGAGCTATTTATATATAAAGTATCACACTTACCGCTACTATGGTAATAGGATCTCCTGTAAGACCTCCTGAAAATAGTAAGTTCACTACAAAGTAGCTGCAAATATGTTGAGCCAAAGTCCTCATGTTTGTTAAAAGTAAGTGCAGTTTTAGGATGTGTGGCGTGAAAAAGAAAACAACAGTGTGAGGTAAGACTTACTTTCAGATTCATTTTCCAAAGCCTGCAATAAAAGTAAAAACATTTTCATAAAAAAATATTGAAAATGATTATTTATCACGTATACAGCCATCACGCTGATAGCTTTGGTACAAATAATTCAAAGTTTATATCATTCATGTCTCTTTAGAACCTTCATAGGGTTACATACTATGTGGTGCACCTACCTCAAGGTGTTCCTGTACAGATTTGTTACCCATGGTAACTGCAGACACATGACTGAGGTCTATCTGTAGGATGACGGCAGAGTCAAATGATGTGTCCCCCTCGGACACCGCCACAGCCACGGCCTGGTACAAGAACAGGTACTGCTCCTGGTGTGAGACAATGACAACATGATGCCAGGAGACCAGGATATATAGCACATGTGTGACACAGCCACGGCCTGGTACAGGAACAGGTACTGCTCCTGATGAGACAATGACAACATAATGCCAGGAGACCAGGATATATAGCATATGTGTGACACAGCCACGGCCTGGTACAGGGACAGGTACTGCTCCTGGTGTGAGACAATGACAACATGATGCCAGGAGACCAGGATATATAGCATATATGTGACACAGCCACGGCCTGGTACAAGAACAGGTACTGCTCCTGGTCTGAGACAATGACAACATGATGCCAGGAGACCAGTATATACAGCATATGTGTGACACAGCGTGTTGGTCGGGTACTCACTTTAGTCTGTATCATGTTCTTCCTCTGGCCTCGCATGTTAGAGACGAAACTGACGACGTCTACAGAGCACTCTACCGCTGCCTGATCCACGAGACTCTCTATAGCGATGTACGTACCAGTCCGGCCTACACCGGCGCTAGAGAAGAACAACAACTAAAAAACATGTCATGCCATACCTCACTTATACAGCAGAAGAGGAACAACTGATGTATACAACACAAAATTCCTCATTCATACTGCAAACTTTATATGCACCGATATATTCGCATCAATTCTTTGCATATACAACATATGTAATATACTGTCTTTCGGAACACATGTTTCTATGTATCAAAAAAAAGTGGCACGGTATATATAGGAAAGGTAACAGACACAGTGAATGAACATAGAAACAACATGTTTCATAAACATCAGTTGAGAATCCAGATCATATGCTGAGATCCAAACCATTGAACTCTAACCTGCAGTGAACTATGATAGGCTGTGTTTGACGTCTTGTAGTGACCTTGACCCTCGACATAAACTCCAGCAAGGCGGAAGTGTCGGGTACACCATGGTCCGGCCAACTTGTGAAGTAAAAGTGGTGAACATGGTGTATCTTGCCTTCCTGAAGAATTAAATGCATTTTATAGTAATATGGAATGAATAAGTGTAAATTATCAATGAGATTCCAGAAACCTTTTATCAAAAACAACTACAAATATGTATATCTTCGAAGAGTACCATTTTCGTAAAGACTTTTAATTATTGGGAGAAAACATACCTTTTCATTGTAAACAGACAATTCTGTGACTGTGTAGTTTGCTAGTTGTGTTTCTGTCTCCTTGGTAACTGAGATGTCACCGTAAGTGAGAGTTCCTTGTTCTGGCCAGTACTGGAGGCACTTCATCTGTGAATGTTGCAAGACTCAAACATGTCAAGTAGGATTAATATCTTAGTTCAAGTGAAACGGAATTATAAATAAAAGCAACATGAAATACTACAAGTTGAATTTTATCTTAAACAACACTGGTACAGCCTTTACAAAAGGAACCCTCTGTATACAGACTATTGTCATTGTGTGTGTGAGATCGGATTTTCTATTTGATATCACTGACCCTGTATTGATTTGAGTCCCTCGAGTTCGCCATCTGAACCTGGAACTTCATCGGTATTTTCTTTCAAGATTATTATCCAGTCACTGCTGAACATTTACATTTTGGGTGAGGAAACGTGTGGAAGATGCTTTATAAGATGAAATCATTACCTTCCCTGCCTCTACAAGTTCCGTCACCATGACAACTGTGGTACATTCCTCCTGGTAGATCATCCTCCAGAAATCCTCCACTACTTCCGGTCTGTAGGGGCCTCATAAGAATATGAATATAACATTATGTTCATGAAGAGGTATCCAGAAATAGAAATATAATGTAAAAAATGTAACTATTATTCCACAGTAGTAATCACAATACGTGGTTCTAGTTCACCAAATAATCCTGGAGTTTTATATTTGAAAGTTATATACACTCACGATCAAATAAAAGGATAAAAATAACTGTCCACACATATACCACTGTTGGTTCTCGTAAGTTCATGCCCTGTGTATGTGGACTATTTCGTTCATGCTGTCATTTTTTTCCCTGTGTGAGCCTTACCTTGTGCCGCTATGTAACGCTTTTCTGCTTTATATCCCTGGAGAGAAGTTCCAAATATCATTAGCAACATACAAACCATTGTATCAATAATGTAATATAAACGTCAATACTGGAACAAATAGAACATAAAACTGCCTTTACGTCAATTAGAGCCACACAACACAAGGAAGCTGTTTCATACAGTGATTGGTTGTTAGTTAACTGTTTGTTGTTTAACGACCCACCCGGCAGTACTCCTGCCGTATGACTGCTATCTGTAGATCATCGAGTCCAGATAATCTAGTGATTGATATAATGAGCATCAATAGACGAAATTAAGTAACCGAAGGTTAACCACTCGATCCATGTCGTCGCTTTTTACGACAAGCATATGTCTCAAGGGGTCAACTACAAGGCTGTCCCCATAAACTCAGTGTGTCAAGGAGTACGCACATGCTTCCAATTTTAAACCTGAACGTTTCACAAGTACATGTTATCTGTCGTAGCAAGAATAAATGAAATACTGCTCAGATTGCATTCCGTGTTTGATTGACAGCTGTTGCTCAACTCACACTGACGTAGCTGGCGTTGATGTAGTCGTTGTCTCTGTCGTCACTGACGTCGCACAGCACCACGCGGTTGTAGTTATCTGGCAACACATTGCAGTAACGAATACATGGTGGATTTAGAGTTGACATCAGATGTTGAAGCCCAGCTGACTAAAATGGACCTTAGAGTTAACATCATCACTCACTTCTACATGGTGTACTCACATGGGTAATAGCCTCTGAACCTGTTCTTTCCTTTGTTTCTGGGTTGTTGAGATTCGTCATAGGAGTGGGTGAAACCATTAGGAAGTCGCTGAAAATAGCAAACAAAGGAAACGTGCCACATACACACAAGGCTAACTATAGAGCAAATCACTAATTCTTCATAATTATCGTCGATAGCCAAGTTACATGCTCCGTTATCCAAACTTAGATCTGGAGGTCAGATCCAAACACTAAGTGTAAGTGCCTGGTGTGTGCTTAGATGTGAGTGTCGGTTGATTCGCTGATTCAGTCAACCATGGAAAATTGAGGGGTTACAGGATCTACATGTGCTTGGTGCATGCTGAATCATGTCTATAAAGATCTTGTTGACAGACGCAGTCAACCTTCAGAAAACAAGGATGAGCTGATTTGCTACAATAACGATCGTTTGTACGTGAGTAGAATTATATATTATTTGCATTTTTTTGTGAAGCTGTAAAAGAACATATGTATGCTCGTTTTGTTTTGTAAATACTCATAGTATCTAGCTGGGCAATGCAAACCAGTGTTGTTTTACAAGATGTGTCAGTATTAAGTGAACTGTGTTAGTCTTAGCTAATAGTCTAGCGCATTGGTGTTATTTGTAAACTAAAGGACCTGTTTGCAGTACAACTGACTCGATTTCATGATGACAAGCTAGTCATTTTCCAGGTTTGTCATATCATTGTTTCTACCATTTGTATAATACTACAAGTGGTAGCATGATCGCGAGGAAAACATAGGGTTTTATGCGTCCCGCGTCAGAAACGCATGAAACCCCGTGTACCCCGTACTGCTACAGTGAATTTATCTAACCGACATGTGTTAATCTGCTATTGTGAAAGAATTAAAACAACATGAAAATTGATAGAAAAGACCTGTTCGATTGCTCTGAGGCTAACTTGTGCTCTACTTCTAAGCAGGGTATAAGGGATTTGTCCTCCCGCTGAGAAATCAACGTGCAGCCTGTTTTCTTCGTGGCGGGGCATAAGGGATTTAACTGTCCCTCTCAGAAATGTATTTCCCTTGCAGGCGGGATACATAGTATTTTATCAAGATGACGTGGACCAATAAGATCTCTTCATTCTGACATGGAGGTATAATAGAAGTATTATAGCAGAACCTCTGTAAAACGGGATACTTGCTCGATGAGTGCAGCGGAGTGGGTCACTATGGTGGGAGGTTTAGTGTTATTGAGCGACAGACTGTTTCACATGCATCGAGCGACAGGTCACGAGGGACTGAACACGAGCTGCTGAACTCCCTTTAACCCTTGGCACACGATCAGAATATCCATATGCATGAGTATGTACATGTATGCCCTAATACTTGAGTCACAAAGGTATATCCTACATGTATGCAACAGTGCATGGTTGGATGCTGGTGTAGATCGGGTTCAGTGTGAAGCAGTTTGTTGTAGTCTACATAATGTCTTTGTAGTTGTATGTGCAGTTTTCTTTGAGTACGACACTTAGAGTTTACCCTAAATTCCTCTTCTGCCCTTGCTGGTGTCATTTCTTCCACTCTTGTCTGGAACTCTGAGACGGGAATCACGTGACCAAGTCCAGCATCGTCCAGGTTGTAGTAGTTTCTGTCTGGTGTGTCCTCAACCTGTACAGCATGGGCAGAGACGTCATAGTCTTCCTCCTCCTCTACTCTCTCGAGGTCATGATGATCTATTTCATTTTTACCTGTATCCTTGATCACCATCGTATACACATCGTCCACAGCAAAATCACCTTGTGGTTTATCCTGGCTACGAACAGTTGTTTGTTTAGCTGATGTATTCTTTGAAGACAACGCTGGTTTCTCGTCTTCATCAAATCCGACATTCATGTACATCCCGATGTCTTCCACTGAAGGAAAAAAAAACAACATTACTGTATAAGAGAATGACGACATGTAAAGTTAGTCCTTGTCATGTATGGCAGAAGGCAAGAAGTGTACAGCTTGGTCATAAGGAATCATGGTTGCATGTATTTAACCCCAAAGGAAGAAATATATATTTCACTGTCCAGGTCTATCACGCATCATATTAAATTCAATTGCTATACAAGGGTGTTGAAGTTGCATACATCTGTTCTTCCTCTTTGCATGGCATCAGATAGATTTTTCTATAACGTGAGCAAAGCAGCGAGATAAAACTACCTTGTGTGGGTTTCGACTTGTCAGCAATGACTTGCTGGTGTGTGAGGCGTCCTTTACGTGTCCCACGTCTTCTTCTAAACAGAAGGACATAAAGTGGAAGACATTATGAATAGGACCTGGACCTATTGTAATAAATGTGTACGCATGTATGATCTTCTAAGACATTACTGGGGTTTGACACTGGTATCACAAGGTGTCAAGGGCTGACCAGTTCTGCACAAAACTGACCTGATCAGGATGACTGCAAGGACAACAACCAGGATCACCACCATGCTGACAACAGCTCCTACTACAGCGGGGTAGGGAAAGGAGGTGGCTTCAAACTGCTGACTAGGGACTTGTGTGAGATCTTGTTCTAAATGTAGAATGGAAGATGAATACAGTTGATGTATACATACATGTGGGCTTCATTGATCACATAAACATCTGTTCATTTACACAGGCCTGTTTGTGTATACATTAAATCTATCTGTGTCATTGTATCAGCACCATGCAATACTGTCATCAAGTCTATCATTAACTGAAAGATGTTATCACTCTTGTAAATATTACTTTGACACAGTCACATGGCCAAGTCCCCGAGTTGTCTGCTTCACAGTCGAAACCATATAACCATGAACTCTTCTTAAACATGATGTTGCCCGCACATTGTCTACACTGGCTGTTACAGTCAAACCTTTACTCAGATACACACGGTGATACTCTAGGGTTAGGCAGTCGTGACATTCCGAAGAACGTGCAGATTGCTTTATTTCGTTTTCATAATTATTGCTTGACATAAGTAAATCTGCTGGTATGAGTTAGTATAGAGAGTTAGACGTGTCCTACATCAGTAAACGCCTACCCACATGTCTGACAGGAAGTGAATGTACCATCCTATGTTCCATACGCTTCGTCCGTTTATATTGGCCCTACATGGACAAGATGCTGAGTCAGTTATGTCGTACACACAGTCACAAATCCTCTCTCGGGTGATATGAAACCA
Source organism: Haliotis rufescens (assembly GCF_023055435.1). Classification (NCBI taxonomy): domain Eukaryota; kingdom Metazoa; phylum Mollusca; class Gastropoda; order Lepetellida; family Haliotidae; genus Haliotis; species Haliotis rufescens. Next base: position 76,057,963 of record NW_025963890.1, on the reverse strand, counting down.
TCTTCTGTACAGTCAGGTTATGTCTCCCCTTTCTCCTATCCATTGTTACCTGCCTACTGTCTGTCACCCCACCTTAGTGATATCTTAGTATTACATGTACAGTCATCTCGTGTCCATCCTGCTTCACACCCACTGTCACAGTTCCCTGTTTGGTAACAGAAAAAAGAAGACAAAACAAACTTTATTCCAATTCTTCGGAATGGTCCAAGATGCAAATGTTTGCAAGAATACGCTTGATATGTTATAATGTTCCACCTCTGTGTAATACGCATAGCGTCTCTGCAGGCACCTCTGTTACTTGCATTTGGCATGCTTGCATTACCGATTCCTAAAGCTATACTGTCAGTGTTTACTGAATTGTTCCCACCCTGTTCCACAATATCTGTTACATCCCTTTCTTACAGACGCCCCTACCTAATGAACTAATATTGATAAATGTGTGGGAAGACAGCGTCCATGCTCCCTTGCATCGGCTAGTGCATGTCATGAACATTGTCACCCCACGTTAGTGACGCCCATGAGTGTGACATAGTGTTACTACCTGTACAGTCAGCTTGTGTCCATCCAATCTCACATCCACTGTCACAGGCCCCTGTTGAGTTACAGGAAGAATTCCCTTCAGTGTCTGGAGGAGCATGCGAGACAATTTGATCCATAATGTTTGTCATCACATTCTGGAATAATACGATTCATGTCATTGTCTCACCTGTTTTGCAGTCAACACCCATCCAGCCATCTCCACACTCCAAATCGCATGACCCTGTCACGTGATTACATGATGAGTTCCCCGCACAGCGTCTGTCAGAGCAAAGACTGGTGCAATTAGCACCATATGTTCCATTGGTACATTCTGTAACAAAACAATCACAAGAGATCATCAGGCCTAAAGAGGTTATCGGGCGTTTCACAGGGAATATAAACTGATTTTCTTCATGGGAACATTTTTCTGTAGTAGGCTTCCTTCCATCGTGTAACTTATTTATCTCACGTGACTTGGTAAGTAATGTGTCCTTTCTACCAATATACGTTCAGGATTCTTTACCTTGTGTGCAGTCCTCATCTATCCAACCAGGAAGACATCCTGTGTCACATGCTCCAGTGTGATGATCACATGACACATTTGTAGCTTCACATTTCCGCTCTGTACATGATTTATTGCAGTTTGTACCATAACTGGTTTTGTTGCAAACTGTAAAATATAGACATGAGCTGAAGATTGTATGTCGCATATCAATGAGTGTTGATTCGTAAAACGTGGTGGGAAGTCGGTTCATAAAAATGTATAAAACAAGTTATAAGGTAATGTTAAGTACCAAAGACCATTGACTTTGTCACACCAAACTTGACATTAAGCCCTTCTCACCTGTATCACACTTCTGTCCCCGCCACCCAGGTCTACAGTCTCCAGGACAGAATCCAGTCAAGCGATCACAAGTTGAATCCAGGCAGTGACAGAACTTGTTACAGTTCCCCCCGTAGATTCCTGGACTGCAGACTGTTGCATTAAGACAAGAATAAAGCATGTTACTGTACTGAGCGAGGGAGAGGACCCTGAGGTGAGGTGAAAAGGGAATTACTGTCACCTTCAACATTTGTTTCACTTTTATGTACTTGTGTGTTTGGCTGATTGTACTTGTCCGGGTGAATGCCGTATTTATTTTAGTAGCCGACTGAGATATCATGCTGCAGTTTAGCCTGGCTTTTCCATTCAGACACTTTATACTGACCCCAAGCCAGCCAGTCCTTGCTCCTTAATGCCGTTCCCGAGGCAGGGGAACAACGAGTATATTGATTTAGCTTCTTTTGATATGATGCAACCAGAAGATCGATACACCTACCTACCGCTCCCTGGCCAGATGCTCTATCCACTACACCATGGAGGCGGTGGGGAGAGGAAAGGACACAGGTGGGAAGAGTAAGGAAATGACACACGACCGATAGAAATGTTGTCTTCTTGTCCTGCATTCATTTATGAGGACTCATTTACGTGTACCTATTTATATTTTTGCTCCAGAATATCTTTGTTTCCATCTGAAACGTCATATCAGTGTTAAATTTATGGTTGAACCATTAAACCTAATTTGATCCGCTACTAGGATATTGCCAATATATATCTTACCTCCTGTACATCCTAACAGATCAACATATTCTTTTCAGTTTTTCTTCCTCGAATCAGTTTCAACACAAGATAACTGTGTATCATCAAAGTTAGTATTTACACTAATGAATTAAGCATAATGTAATCAATGAAGTTATCACACAATCAGTTTCAATCTAGCACTGTTTCAAAATAGCATTACGCACACCAAAGATTCCCCACAAGGGTACAATGTGTGAAGCCCATTTCTGGTGTCCCCTCGTGATAATGCTGGAACATTGCTAAAAGCGGCGTGAAACTAAACTCACTCACTCACTCAATACTAACCAACACAACTGGCTGAAATCGGCCCTTTCATGCAATTTCAGTTGTAAGGCGTTTTGTATGGACAACGGAGTGTGCTTCATAGGACAAGGGGAATTTGAAAACAAAATGTTGTTCAAATTGTTTCATTGTTCGTGTCACAAATGACACAAATTACAAAAATCAAGTACAGTTTCCACTAATATACACTTTCAAGCCTACTGCTATGACATGTATACATATTAAAATAGATTTTGATAAAGGATTATTTAAAAAGGTTTTTGCTACCTAACCTTTGGCTTGTGTTATTGATTTTACAAGTGGTTACCTGGGGAAAAGTACTTGTAGCCATATGGCTACTAGTTAAAGAATCAAACTTTGAGGCCTGTTGTTCGCAATAATGATGAATCTCCATTTTTAGCTTTTTTATAGATAATGTCTATATCTTATACTAAAGGACATCAACAAATGATGTGTTTTCACCATTGCAGCCCCAGAACCAGATTGTAAGTTCCATAAAGAATAAACAACTGTCAATGTAGTATCCAAATAAGTGTGAGGGAGAATGAAATTAAGTTCATTAATAGGGAGTGCCAATTTTGATCATGTGTGGACAACATCGCAGTTTGAAGTTCAATTCGGCTGAATATACCTGAAATGAGTGCATTTAGACACACGAGTGAGTGAGTATGGTATTAGCAATATTCCAGCAATATCATGGCGGGGGACACACGAAATGGGCTTCACACATTGTACCCATGTCGGGAATCGAACCCAGGTCTTTGGCGTGACGAGCGAACGCTTTAACCACTAGGCTTCACGACCGCCCTTTTGACACAAGAATAGACATGTAGTTATTAATGCAACAAACGTTTTACCATAGATTTCCACCTCACAGATGTTGAGTGCATCATCGTGTCCAGGTCCTTTCCCCGGGTTCCTGATGGTGACGTTTCTGCCGGCACCGTTACAGGTTACGTTAGTTGGGTTGGGGGTGGTGGATGGACTAGGGAGGGTGGAGCAGATAGCTGACGAGTTGTTGTTCAGGTAGATGTTAGAGTTCGCGTTTCTCAAGTAATCTGGTGTAAAACAAACAAGCTATGTATCAAACTACATCAGGCTATTACATTGTGTTAATAAAGTTGCTGATAGCTAATACATGAGATCACAAAATAATGTTCATTTAGCCTTTGTGTGTAAGAAAAACGTAACTAATAGCAGACACATTTAATTCCGAATGCACGTATCAGAGCAGGTGGGATTTAGAATTACATAAATACTCCCGATCGCTAACAAAGATTACACTTTACAACAGCACATTAATTGTAATTAATTGTATGCATGATCATGAAATGAACGATTTCTTGTGCAAATTTGTGTTTCTTAAATTGAAAAATTGTATATTCAGTCATCCTAATTTACCTTATCCTTGAAACTGCTTCAGAGGTCGTATTCATTTACGAGTTCCGTCTATGTATATACACAATAACTCACGAATGTACTATGATTCAACAAAAACACAACATTCAAACAAAAACTATGTCATTGTAAATATGTTGGTTGTGTAATGTAATCAAACGAAATGACATGAAGGGCTACATTTTCTTATATTTTGTTTCTATAGTTCTATATGTTTCTATACATTTCACATTCTATCAGTCTATCATGGCAGATCAAATATGCAGACAATCATTTTTATCCACCACAGATAGAGATATACGCTGTCCCGTAAAGCACCCAGTCAGTAAGAGCACCCTCGGCCACACAGATATTATTGGAACACAAGTCACTGTTTCACTAGATTTTCGAAACGATCCTAGCTAAGATAAATCTAAACAACTTACGTTCAAAGATAAGATATCTTGAGTGTAAGATAAAATAAATTTTCGAAACTATCTTAAACCTGTTGCAGTTCGTATAGTGCTACAATACCTATCGTGACTCTGACAGAGAACTCATTCATGTTAGAGATTAAAAAACAGGGTGTTTTCCCAATGACGTCACGGGGTTTTACCAGCCGCTGAAAATAACAACAACATGGAGAAGTGACACGGAATTCATGATGACTTAGACGAGTCACACTGTTCAACACGCAACTATTTGAGTGAAATTCCGTGATAAAAAATTGTCTGTTAAACAATTGCATTAAAAAAAACAGGTGATTTACGGCATATTGATGTTTTTCATTAAATACAACTGTAGATGACAGAAAGGCACTGTTCTTTATTTAGCGGTATGCGGTTGAATGGCTTGGCTTGGACAGGGGTGGTAACTGCGGGTGGATGGTTTAAGAGAAAAAGCATGCGGGGTGGCGTGAAATTTGAAAGTGTGCATCGCTGTGAGTGATAACCTGATGTACGGCTGTTGTCAACGCTATGATTCTGCCACGAAATTTGTAAGTAATACATTGCATATGCATGCATGATATATTTATTTATGAAAGGGGTGTAATTTAATATATTGTTCGTTTAAAGCCAGAATTATTTGAGAGTTACCACCGTGTTGTGACGTGTGCATGTTATTACCGTATTTTTTGGATTATTACTGAGTAAGTTTGTATTGTGACAAGCTAGCTGTGTTTCGGACATGAGAATATGCAAGTAAGTTAGTTGTTTTGTATGGTTTCAGCTTGAACCTGCTTCGTATGGTATACGTTGAACATTGACTGTTTGGATCACAGAATAAAGCAGTGTGTAAAAAAATGCAGAATCTGATGTTTATTGACTTTAAAACCTACATTTAGTTCAAGAAATTTCCACGATTGTGATTAAAGGGAAAAAGCTGTGGAATCTGTGAATAATGGCATTTAAAGGCGATGATGGAGATGGTGCTATTGCTGAAGCAATAAGGCATTATCGACAGGAAAGAGGTGGTATTAAGGCTGCTCTTACAAACAAAATGAAAAAGATTAGAGACTTGATGAACTCTGAGAATGTTGGTGAAGTTGAATCTACATTCAGGATCATAGAGCACACTTTTAAAAAAATTATGGATTAAGAACACTGAATTGCTTGAATCTGTGGTAAATAATCCAGATGAGATTGTTGATGCTAAAATATATATGGCTGAAGTTCAGGCTAATTATGATGAGCTAAAAAATGATCCGAAAATTTGGTTGGATACACAAGTAGGAAAGCTAGATGACATCAACCAGGTGATTCGGTAAGCCAAAAAAGGTAAGAGTAAAAGGTAAAAGTTCTGTGTTAACTTCAAGTTCCAAAATGAAACTGAAAGCCAAGAAGGCTGCTTTAGTAGCGAAAGCTGATATGTTAGAGAGACAACAATCACTCAAGAGACAGCAAGCTGAGATACAGCTAGCACAAGAGAAACTAGAACTAGAGTGTGAAATACATGCAACAGAGGCTGAAGAAAAGGTATATGAAGATTTTGAAGCTGAACTGACTCAAGGGTCACATATTCACAAGCGAGAAGGGCCTCTAAAGGGATTTCAGAATAAGACTTTTGACCAAAGACATACATCTCTTAATCCATTAGCTGGAACATGGATTAACAAAGCTCCAGCAGATAATATGCATCATAGCTCGGGTATATCAGGACATGTGCACACCAATGATGAAAACTTTCAGTCACATCAGTCCGACTCAAATGTCTGGCTTATGCAACAGAAGATGCTAGAGGTAGTGCAAATACCAAAAAGTGAGTTGATCAAATTCGATAGTGACCCATTGAGATACTGGATGTTCATAAGGTCATTTGAAACCAATGTTGCTCAAACATCAGTTAGTAGTGGTGCAAAGCTGAATCGATTGCTGAACTATTGTACAGGCAAGGCTTTGTCAGTGATTGAATGATGTTCAGTCATGGATCCTGATGAAGGATATATTGAAGCCCTGAGCCTTCTGAAGACACGATTCGGAAGTCAGCATGTGATAGCAAATGCGTGGGTGAAGAAGATTAGCGAAGGTCCATGGTTGCGACCTACTGACGTTGAAGGCTTGCGTAACTATGTAGATGGTCTCATGAGTGGTATGCTGACACTAAAGGCAATGGGCAAAGTGAATGAAGTGGACAATCAGATACGCATGGTGAAGATTGTGTCAAGGTTACCAACCTATCTCCAAGGAAGATGGAGGAGGAAGGCAGTTGAACACCTGGAAGCAACAGGTGACTATCCTGGTATAGGACAGCTAGTCGACTTTGTACTGCGAGCTGCCGAAGAAGCAAATGATCCCATATTTGGAGTAGTATCTGGAAACAGACTAAAGGATGATACAACACAGAATAGACCAAGATCCTTTGAGAAGAAAGCTGTCAACTACAGTGTGCAAACAAGTGTGTACAATAAACACTCTTCAGAATTATTTTCAGGTTTTCCAATACCAAATTGTCCATTGTGCAGTGGATAACATGCACTCTTCATGTGTGGGATGTTCAGGGACCTGAAACCTGAGAAGAGACATGAGTTTGTTGTTGAAAAGAGACTATGCTTCAACTGTTTTTCGAATAACCACATGTCAAGAGACTGTCATAAGCCCAACAAGTGTCAGGTGCAGGGTTGTATGAGACAGCATTCAAGATTGGTACATCTCCTGGCGAAGCCAGAAACTGATGTTCATTAAACATATCTAAAGGAGAGAAACCTGAGCTCAACAGTGCCTAAACAAGATAAACCATTAGGGGTTGAAAGTTCTGCGTGCAATGTTGTAACTCAAGGACCAAGGGTAGCTCTTCCTGTGGTAAGACTCCAAGTCTCGGTGAAGACTGGTAACAGAAAGATATGGACATATGCTCTGCTTGACAGTGGAAGCACAAACTCATTCTGCTCCAATGAACTATTTGATGAACTTGGAGTAGATGTTTCTGAAACATCACTATTGTTGACTACACTGGAGAAAGTGATCAGCACAACGAGTACAAGGGTAGGATCACTATTGATAACGGATGCAGGGAACAGGACAACCATAGAACTTTCACACGTATTTGGGACCTCAAATCTGTCCATTTGTGCATGTGATTCTGTCAAACAGCAGAACGTTGATGAGTGGCAGCATTTGAAGGGTATGGACTTTCCTAAAGTGGACAGAGTGCATGTGGGTCTCATCATTGGTCAAGATGTTCCAGTGGCGCTGACACCTATTGATGTGCGAAAGGGAAATGACAATGAACCTTATGCCGTGAAAACAGTGCTGGGTTGGGTTCTGAATGGACCATTGAGAGTTGTCAGAAATGGTGAAGTCATCTCACATTTTGTCGATATTGATCAAAAGACTTGATGCGCAAGTTGAAAGATTCTGGAAAATAGAAAGATGTGAATCATTGTCAAACAGCACATGTGAAATGTCGCAGGATGACAAAAGGACAATTGAGATATGGGATGAGTCTGCAGAAGTTGTGGATGGTCACTATGAAATAAAAATTCCATTCAGGAGCAGGCCTCCGAATGTAGAGAATGACTACATTGTTGCCGAGAGTCGTCTTAAATCACTTGGCAAACGCTTGTCAAAGGATGACAAGTTATTTGAAAAGTATCAGTCGGGAATCAAGGAATTGATCGACAAAGGCTATGCTGAAAAGGTAAAGGAACAGGATATCAACAAGCCAGGTAAAGGTGTATGGTATATTCCTCATCACGCAGTTATCAACGAACATAAACCAGACAAGTTACGAATTGTTTTTGATTGTGCTGCAAAGTATTGTGGAACTAGTCTGAATGATCAAGTCTACCAGGGTCCAGACCTTACGAACAAGTTGATAGGAGTGTTGTTGCGATTCCGTGAAGGTCCGATAAGTATTATGGGGGACATAGAAGGAATGTTCCATCAGGTGAAGGTACCAGAATGTGATCGAGACTATCTAAGATTTCTGTGGTTCTCAGAAGGGGAAAACAATCAACCAGAAGTCTACCGCATGACTGTGCACTTATTTGGAGGGGTGTGGAGCCCAAGTTGTGCAAGTTATGCACTTAGACGCACTGCAGAGGATAATAGTGCAACTTATGAACCTGAGGTTGTGCAGACTGTTCTTGAAAACTTCTTCGTAGATGACTGTCTCATGTCATTAATGTATGAAATTGAAACAATTGAACACGTTCAAAATTTGTGTTCACTTGTATCACATGGCGGATTCAAGTTGAACAAGTGGATCAGCAACAGCAGAGAAGTGCTTCGATCCATTCCTGAAGAACAGACAGCAAAGGGGGTTAAAGGAGTTGACCTTATTGAAGGTACATCACCTAAAGAAAGAGCTCTAGGGGTTCTTTGGGACACCGAGAACGACGTCTTTGGTTTCAGAATTACAATAAAGAATAAACCAGACACGAGAAGAGGATTAATGAGTGTGATTGCGTCGGTGTATGACCAATTGGGATTTGTTAGTCCATACATTCTTCAAGCAAAGAAGGTATTCCAAAGTGAAACAAGACTGCACAAAGGCTGGGATGAACTGTTGAATCAAACAAACAGTGTGAAATGGACAAAGTGGGTAGAAGACTTGCCCAAACTGGATAACTTTAAGTTGTCCCAATGCGTGATCACTCAAGCATCAGAAGATGGAAGCTATGAACTTCATCACTTCTCAGATGCTTCGTGTGAGGGATATGGTGCAGTATCCTACCTTAGAGTGGTAAATACGATGGGCCAGTTCAATGTTTTTTTACTCATTAGCAAGTCCAGGCTGGCACCATTGAAGCAAATGACCATACAACGTTTGGAACTATCAGCTGCAGTCATTTCAGTAAAGCTGGACGTGATGCTTCGTCAGGAGCTGAAAACGGAAATTAGTAGATCAGTATTCTTGACAGACAGTACAATTGTGATACAGTATATCAGGAATGAAAACAAACGCTTTCATGTGTTCATAGCAAACAGGATAGTTCTTATCCGTGAGAGTTCAGAGCCAAACCAATGGAGACATGTGGGCAGTACAGAGAACCCTGCTGATGACGTGTCGTGGGGACTGGATGCACACAAAATGGTGTCCTCTGACAGATGGAAACATGGTCCTGAGTTTCTGTTTCAAGCAGAGTCTGAATGGCCCACAAGTACCAATCTCAGTCTAGAAATTCCTGATGGTGACAAGGAAGTGAAGAAAGCTACAACAACTTACACAACTGTGACGAATGGCTGCAGAGATCTGTTGTTTGACAAGTTTGAAAAATACTCCATGTGGCACAGCCTAAAACGAGCTGTAGCATGGATCCTGAGATTAAAAGGAATTCTCTATAATAGGACTCACAAGAAAACTCAATCTAAAATGCTGGATAGTGTGCTCAGTGTATTGCAGCTGAAGAATGCTGAGACTGCGATAGTTCAAGTGTTGCAGAGGAAAACATATGAACAGGAGTTCAAGGCACTTGAAGCTGGGAAGCCAATTGCAAGAAGTAGTACCATTTATCGACTGGAACCAATGTTTAGTCCAATGGGTGTCTTGTGTGTTGGTGGCAGGCTGCGAGCAGCACCTGTACCTGTTGAGAGCAAGCACAATATGATACTGCCAAGGGATAGTCATGTTACTACCCTAATTGTCAGACATTACCATGAAGTCTGTGGACATTCAGGCAAAGAGAATGTGTTGTCCCTTATCAGACAAAGATTCTGGATACCTAAAGGAAGGAAGTTAGTGAGCAAACTTCTGAACAGTTGTGTTGATTGCAAAAGACGTCAGAAGTCGCCGAATAACCAAAGGATGGCGGACCTGCCTAGAGACAGAGTGAGTCCAGGAGATCCAGCATTCACCAGTGTCTGATTGGACTGCTTTGGGCCATTTATTGTGAAACGGGCTTATCTGAGGTCAAACGTTATGTATGCATCTTTACATGTTTGACAACAAGGGCAATACATCTAGAAAAGTTGGATGGATTGGATACAGATTCTCTCTTGAATGGATTTGTAAGATTCATATCACGTCAAGGATGTCCGAAGACAGTTCGATCAGACAATGGAACAAATTTCCGTGGTGCAGAAATTGAATTGACACGAGCTATTGATGCCTGGAATTTGAAGAGAATTGGAGAGTTCATGAGCAAAAAGGAAATCTGTTGGATGTTTAACCCTCCTGCAGCTTCTCACATGGAAGGTGCTTGGGAGAGACTCATAAGGACAGTTCGTAAAGTCATGAATGCTTTGTTGAGGACGAACCGTCCACTGGATGATGATGGACTTCATACTCTTTTTTGCGAGATTGAGTCGATTGTGAATGGCCGACCAATCACAGTGGTATCAGATGATCACTAAGATGCTGAACCTCTGACTCCTAACCATCTTCTGTTACTTAGAGCAGGTCCTGATTTACCTTTGGGAAGTTTCCAAGCAGCAGATGCATATAGAAGACGCTGGAAACATGCTCAGTTCCATGCGGATATATTTTGGAAACGCTGGACGAAGGAATATATGCCTTCACTACAATTACGTCAGAAATGGTTACTGCCAAAGAGAAACATTATGGTGGGTGATATTGTGCTAATTCTGAATGAGAATTGTCCCCGGAGAAGTTGGCCTTTGGCAAGAGTCGTGGAAACCTATCCAGGAAAAGATGGACTAGTACGCAGCGTTATGGTTCGTACAGGAGGTTCTACGCTTACCAGACCTGTTGACAAGTTATGTCTGTTGGAAGGAGTCCATGAGTGACTTACCTTTTTCATCCTTTTGTGAAGTAGACATTGATGACCAAGGGTGACCAGTATTTGTGTTCAGAAACTGTTTTGTGAAAGATTAATTGTGTTCTAATTTATTAAATGCGCGATTAACATGTCGTTTCTCTGCGCATTTAAGGGGCCGGAATGTAGATGACAGAAAGGCACTGTTCTTTATTTAGCGGTATGCGGTTGAATGGCTTGGCTTGGACAGGGGTGGTAACTGCGGGTGGATGGTATAAGTGAAAAAGCATGCGGGGTGGCGTGAAATTTGAAAGTGTGCATCGCTGTGAGTGATAACCTGATGTACGGCTGTTGTCAACGCTATGATTCTGCCACGAAATTTGTAAGTAATACATTGCATATGCATGCATGATATATTTATTTATGAAAGGGGTGTAATTTAATATATTGTTCGTTTAAAGCCAGAATTATTTGAGAGTTACCACCGTGTTGTGACGTGTGCATGTTATTACCGTATTTACCGTATTTTTTGGATTATTACTGAGTAAGTTTGTATTGTGACAAGCTAGCTGTGTTTCGGACATGAGAATATGCAAGTAAGTTTGTTGTTTTGTATGGTTTCAGCTTGAACCTGCTTCGTATGGTATACGTTGAACATTGACTGTTTGGATCACAGAATAAAGCAGTGTGTAAAAAAATGCAGAATCTGATGTTTATTGACTTTAAAACCTACAACAACAATTTATTGAACTTTTGACAGCAAAAGTTAAGCACAGATTTTTGTATCGAAAAATCAAATAAGAAATAGGTTCCCATGATCGTTCGGGTTTTAAATGTTGTCAAAAAGTAGCATAGTAGCATTGTCCAACACTCACTTTCCAATATATGTTCGCAGAAAACGTTTGTTGTGCCCCTAAACCTACAATGGTCTTTAGTCTACAATATTCATGAGTGGGGGTGGCTTATGTATGCACGTGACACGATCTTCCGCAAAGCTAGTTGACGTCTAGCAAAAGCATCGCTGTCTCGGCTGTCATTGCGTGATACAATGTTTTACTCACACTCTGCACATCAGGTATAAAACATGAAGTATACGTGTCTTTGAAGATTGTGCTGTACTGTATTTGCGAGCCTCGACTTCGGACAGATCGAAAGTTACGCGAATTACAGAGTCAACACAACTCGCCTATATCCGGAACATTTAGTGATGCACACAGTAGCCCTGATAGAAACATTGACATGTCTTTGCTATTACTTTTATACCCAACACAGTAAAAACCTCTTGTCATCAAGCTCCATACTTACATCTTTCTCTTCTTGTTATATGCAAGAGCAAAGCAAAAAAATGTGGCAAAAAATGGTCAACTACAAGATGCAACAATATCTTTTTTCTTAGAAACCCTGATACGATTCCAGGGAGTAAATTAACATGTTGTCCCAGAAAAAGAAAAACCAAATGGCGCCTAGAACAATGTTTATTAATCAGGCCCAGGGATTAAGCAATTAGGACTTGTCAAATCATATGCATTCTAGACATTCTAGCTGGCTTCCTTAACTGTTCACATTGCTATTGGTTCTGAAGAATAACAAGGATCTGTGGAACTTTGTTTCGTAGTGAAATGCAGCGCCAGGACATTTGTGTCATCTAGACTATTTATGGGTATATGGGTTTTATCGTCATGAGGAGACATTACCTGGTTGTTGATTATATTATGGAAGTTTCATGACAACCGACTTGTCACACTTAGTATATTGTGTATTAGAAAGTGTAACGTTCGTGAGCCCTTGTGACCTGGCAGTTATGCCTTTCACATGCGATTGCAGAGTAGCCTATCAATTTTAGTATATGAAATACAAATGTCATCATTTGTTTACTGCTTTTTGCATTTAATTTCTTAAGCTGAAATCCTATCTTAAGTGAGATGTCATTTAAACCGATTACTTACTTTGATATTTTTGCACTATTGTTGTGGTTGTATTTTTTGTCAACCTCCTCAAATGAGAACTATGTTTGCACTGTCTCTGTCCATATATTTGTAATTTGACGCATATGAATATCAATGTCATTCCAATTTGCTTGCCTTTTCAGCCATATTGTCATACCATTTTGGCACATGATATACAATGAGTTATCTATGTGTGTTAAGATGGTATATATTTGTTCATGTGGATATGTTAAGATATTATGACCATTGAGTGTATATAACAACGCCTCATTGTCTTACCTTTTCGCTATTTCATTAACCGCATGTATTTTGTGTTTGTGTTCACAGTAAGTGAATCATTATCGCTGCACAGAAATGCACACCAAATCTGTTGGTGCTGTTGCTTTATCTCACTACTCTGAACCTTCTTTTTGTGTAATTTATTATGCAATGAGTATGTCTTGTGTGTCCTGTGGTAGATTCTACAAAACCTTGTTACCCTTTTTATCCCCTCAGTATATAATGCGGGAGGGTGTAGTTGACTCCTTGTCTGTCTGTCCGTCCGTAATCATTTTGTTTCTGGAGCCTTACTCGAAATCTTTAAATTTGGTAGATATATCAAACAGATCTTGAAGTTGTGCCTTTTGCTATTTGCTATTTTTTGGCATTTTTACTTTTATCGATTTCCATGGAAACACTTTGTACTTAGTCTCATAAGGGGGTGGATTTCTTTTTCAGAGCACAACTGAAAAAAAACCGTCCATATCTTTCAACAAAACTTTTTGCAGATATAACAAACAGACCCTGAACTGGTACCTATTGCCACTTGCAGATTTCTGGCAATTTTCATTTTCTCAATAGGTGTGGCCAGAGTCATTTCCAGGGCACAGCGTGAAATCTGTGAAAGACTTTTCATCCAAACCTGGTACATCTATTAACCAAAGACTGAAATGGTGCCTTTCTCCACCAAGGAAGTTTTAAAAATTTAACAAACAAGTTAGACTTGGAGGTAGGTGTCATTTCCGGAATAAAACTAAAAAACTATTCAACATTTTTCAAGGGCTGAAGCCTTTTGCTATTTAGAATTAGAATTTGTCTTCATGTTTCCATGGCAACAAGTTTGTCTTCGACTTGGTTCATAATGGTGTGGTTTTTTACCGGACCATATCTCTAAAACTATAGCTACTCTTTCTTGAAACTATGCTGGCAGATCAGGTTGTCAACTGCTGGCTATTTGTGGACGTTTTGAATTTATATTTTTTTCTGTTTCCATGTCAAAAGTTTTCTGCAGAAATAAATGGATTGTGTTTACCAAACTTCTGGCACTAATACTGAATATTGTTGTATGTTACCTGGTTTAGAATAGGTCCACAGGAACCAATGCATGGTGTAAGAGATGATTTTATTGATCCGGTGGATTAGATTCATTGACTTGTTTTATTACATGTCTTTGTACCTTGACCTGTAGGACTAAAATATTTCATAATATATAATTGTTTTTTCTGGTCGAGACCTGATTATTGACAGCCTTATGATAATTTCGTATGTAAAATATATAAAAGGTTTCTTTGTGTTTAAGGAATAAAATGTCCTCACTGAAAACAATTTCTTTTGTCATTTTATACTCAAATATCTCCATGTTGTATGGTGCCATTTACTGCTCTACAACATCTGAATACAGGAACAACTTACACCTTGAGTCAGTGGATGTCTACAATCTGGCTTCACAGACAGTTTTCACCTTGACATAATTACCATGATCATGTATAAGCATAGGAAGATACATAAACACTGTATGAATGTCCAATAGATCATATTTGGGCTTGGAAACTCTAAGTGAGTGTTAAGTTTTTCATCATCAATAATTTCATAAAAGTATTTAGTTCCTCCATACGAATAAGAGCAGAACATGTTTTTCTTTCTTCACATTTGAACATGCATAATTTAGTGCAAGCACCATGGATGTATATTCTAGTGTTAATAACATTTTCATTTGATGTCACAGCCAATTTTGATAGTTGCCCCTTTGACTGTCCTGTACTAATTTACACAGATGCTGTAGTGTTGGGCATCTATAGTTGAAAGTCAAGCCACGGACTCGAGTTAAATTCCTACGTGTATATGGAAACAATGTGTGCAGTCCATTCTTGCAGTGATTTGACTGGTATAAAATTAATATTATATTATTTAGTATTAAAAACCTGAGAGAGAGTGGGAGAGAAAGAGGGAGATTGAGAGAGAGTTAAGAGTGAGTTAATGAGAGTGAGAGAGTGAGAGTGATAGAGAGCGAGGGAGAGAGTGAGTGAGAGTGAGTGAGCGTGAGAAGGAGAGTGAGAGAGCGCGAGAGTGAGAGCGAGGGAGTGGGTGTGAGCGTGAGAGTGAGTGTGAGAGAGATTGGTAGGTGGGGAAGGATGACTCGCACATTTTTCACTCATTTACACACCATCATCCCAATAAAGCATGACTAGTATTTATAATGCCTGTGGGGTCAATCTTCATCCCAAGAAAACATTACTAGTATGTATAATGTCAGTGGGGGTACATCTTCATCCCCAATAAAACCTTGCAGTTATTTATGCTTGTGGGGATCTATATTCATCCCGATAAAACATCACTATTATTAATTATGCCTATGGAGTCTATATTCATCACCAATAACACATCACTACTATTTTTAATGCCTGTGGGGTCTATCTTCATCCCCAATAAAACATCCTTGCTATTTATAATGGCTTTTGGGTCTTTCGTTATCACCAATAACACATTACTACTATTTATAATGCTTATCGGGTCTATCTTGTTCCCGAATAAAAAATCAGTGATATTTATGATGCCTATGGGGTCTATCTGCATCCCGATGAAACATCACTATTATCAATAATGGCTATGGTGTCTATCTTCATCACCAAGAACACATCACTACTATTTATAATGCCTGTGATGTCTATCTTCATCCCCAATTAAACATCACTATTTTATATAATGACTGTGAGGTCTATCTGCATCCCCAATAAAACATCACTATTTTATATAATGAATGTGATGTCTATCTTCATCTCGAATAAAACATCAGTGCTACTTATAATGCCTATGGGATCTATCTTCATCTCTAACAAAACATCACTGGTATGTATATTGCCTGTGGTGTTCGTTTTCATTCAAAATATAACATTAGTGCTATTTCTAATTCCCATTTGGTCTATCTTCATCCCAACGAAACATCACTACTATTTACGTTGCCTATAGGGTCTCCCTTCATCCCTATTAAAACATCACTGTTATCTATAATGTCTATGGGGTCCATCTTCATCCCGAATAAAACATTACTACTATTTGTATTGCCTGTGGGATATCCCTTCATCCCAATAAAACATCACTACTATATGTATAGCCTGTGGGTTAAATCGTCATCCCTGAAAAACATAATTACTATTTATAAAACCTTTTGGGTCTATCGTCACCCCAAATAAAACATCATTGCTATTCATAATGTCTATGGGGTCTATCTTTATCACCAAGGAAACATCAGGACTATTTATAATGCCTATGGGGTATAGCTATATACAAGTAAAACATAAGTACTATTTATAATGCCTATTCCGTCTAACTTTGTCCCCAATACAACATCACTATTACCTATAATGACTGTGGGGTCAATCTTCATCCCGAATTAAACTTATAATGCCTGTGGGATATATCTTTATCCCTAACAAAACATCACTAGTATGTATAGTTCCCATTGGGTTCGTTTTCATTGGAAATAAAACATAAGTGCTTTTCTAATGCCTGTGTCACACAAATTTGGCTGCCTACGATGTTTGTCTTCATACCTAATAAAACATTACTTATAATTGTAATGCCTGTTGGGTCTATCTTCATCCTCAATAAAATATCAGTACTATTTATAATGCCTACTGGGTCTATCTTCAGCCCATTAAACCATCACTACTAACTATACGCAACAACAAAAGTTCCTGTGACACCAATATTTTAGTGTATTTTTCTAACAAGTAAAGTTTGGTTTTCAATATTGTGATACATGTATGGAATCAAGTCACAGAAACGCAACTGCTACAGAAAAGCATGCATTCCATGCAAAAGTTGACTTTTATGGAAGCCCCATGCATTTCACAACCCAAGAATGGGTATAATAACATGTGCGTTAACTCGATTCCATATGCATTTTTAGCATCGTGCTGACAACCACTCAGAAAAACAACCAAATTACGCAAATAATTAAACATTACGAAATGCCACGCCTGTCCGAAAATGAGGCCTGCGAGCCATTGGTATAGATGAAGCAGAATCGAGTCAACGTGATGTTGCTAGACAATTTAACGTCCACAGAAACGGCAACGTTTATTGCAACGTTGGCAACAGTCAAATGCAGTCAGAGACCATCCTCGGAGTTGCAGGTCACGCCTTACCAATAATCGACTAGACAACTGGATTCGAACAACACACCTACGAAATCGAATCCAGCAAGCAACAGTGACTGCAAGAAGCATCCCTGGCCTTCGACGAATGTCTTCGAAAACCGTACGTCGTCGCCTCAAATGTGCAGGGATTGCCGCCAGAACACCCACCAGGCGTCCCATTTTGATAGGAAACCACCGTCAAGCACGTCTTCAGTGGTGCAGACAGCGTCTACGCTGGACGGTCATGCATTGGGGACAAGTTCTATTCACTGATGAGTCTCGTTTTCACCTCAGCCACGGCGATGGACAGATTCGAGTGTACCGACGTCAAGGTGAACGTTACGTCAATCATTGTGTCATGGAAGAAGATCGGTTCGGTGTCGGCAGTGTTATGCTATGGGGTGGGATTACAGCAGGACAGAGGACCCGTTTGATAGTGGTAGAGGGAAATCTCAATGGACAGCGCTACCGCGACGAGATCATCAGCCCTGTTGTTCTACCGTTTTTGCGTCGTTATGGCCCAGGCATTACCTTTCAACATGACAACGCCCGGCCTCATATTGCCCAACTTGTTCAGGAATCTCTTCAACAAAACAAAGTGAATGTCATCCCCTGGCCGGCTCGCTCCCCTGATCTCTCGTTAATCGAGCACATGTGGGATGAGATGGATCGGCGCCTTCGACATCAACTACGTGTTCCACAGACACTCCAAGAACTTCGAAACATGCTCCAGCAGATATGGACAGATATCCCACAGGACTTTGTGCGACGCCTGGTCCATTCCATGAGACGAAGATGTGTTGCTTGCATCGCAACCAGAGGTGGACACCCACGCTATTGATTTGTAAATTGACATTTTGGCATGTTCATGGGTTTTTTTTTAATGAAATCACGTATTTTCTGAAGTCAGTATGGCAAGTTCAAACATTTGAACACTTACAGGAGTCTTTTATCTGTTGCAAACCGAAAATATTTCAGATTTGGTAAAAAACATAACTTTGGATTAATCCTATTCAATGTCACAGGAACGTATGTTGTTCAGTATATTTATAATGCCTATGGGGTCTATCTTCATCCTCAATGAAACATCACTTTAAGTTATAATGCCTATGGGGTCTTACTTCATTACCAATAAAATATCGCTACTATATATGCCTAAAGGGGTCCCTCTTCATCCAAAATAAAACATCACTAATGTTTATAATACCTATGGGGGCCTGTCTTGGGCCTAATAGAAACATCACTGTTATTTATAATGCCTTTGGTGTCTATCTTCATCCCTAATAAAACATTAGTAATATTTATAATACCTATGGAGTCCATTTTCATTCCAAATAAAACATCACTACTCTATATAATGTCTAGATTTGGTCTATATTCATTACTATTTATATTGCCTTTAGGATTTTGTATTCAGCCCAAGAAAACATTTCTGGAGAGAATATTCAGCATCCCAAGCTTATCGTTAGAGGCCAGCGACTATATCTACTTTTGGTAAGAGACGACCAGAAGGATCGGGTTGTCATGCTCGCTTACTTGGTTGATGCTTGTCATCGTATCCAAATGGTTTAGATACATGTTCATGATGGTAATCACTGGATTGTCTGGCCCAGAGTCTATTTTTTACAGGCCGCTGTAATGCGGCTTGAATATTGCTGAGTACGCCGAAAAACAAGTAAACAAACAAAAATCATTACTATTTAGGATGCTTAAATTAAACGCTACTTCCATAAGTAGGGAGTAAGGGATTCATTAATATGATTGCTTATTTAACAAAGAAGTAAAAGGTTTGTTTAGGTTATAGTGAGTGTACCGTAAACAATGGAGTGTCGGTATATATGTTATATGCTGCTACAACTCGGCAGAATTCCGATACACTTCCATGTCAGGTGGGATGCAGTGCGTACGAAACAAGTGTGACGAGGTCACATAAGCTCCGCCCACTCATGAATAGTGTAAACTTAAGACCATTGTAGATTTAAGGGAACAACATCCGTTTATTGAATTAAATTTACTGATCAATATAAAATAGACATTTTCAAAATAATAATGTTTGAATTTTACAGTCAATAAGCCAATTATAAAAGAACAATTGATTTTTTACTTTTTAATATTTAAGTGTACATCAACCCGTTTTATGTACATTAGATTTTAAAAATAGATACTTGACACCATTCAGACAATAAAATCATTGCAAAGTTTAGGGTCAACGGACAAATGTTAGTATATAATCTTCGATAATGCTGTCAGACAAGCCAAACATCATCGAAATACGTTCTTGAATAGATTTGACAAATTTACAATGTATTACGCTCCTCTACCAGATTTAAATGTTACCAGACATATCAGTTTATTAGCTCTATTTAATAATAAATAATAGAAAAGCACTACATTATAATATAATTATATAATGAACCGCAAAAGAAACGTCACCCCAAGTTACATTAGATGAAAAGTTGTCATTTAAATACCTGGGTTATTTTTGTCAAAGATTATAAAATGTAACATTATCTTGTCAGGAAAAATGAAATTTGATGATAAAAACAAAGCAGATGACAATAAAACCGATCGCCCAAACGCATCACGGCAGTGGCCATGGCAAACCGATGCACGTGAGTTCCGTGCAAATTTAAATGCACATGCGTTCCCCCATTTCTTGCCCTATAAAAATCCACCCAGATCGGATAACATTCATTCGTTATTGAATTGCATTTCAAGTCCACGTAAGGACCATATACAGGCTCCAGCAATGGTACCAGACCACCAACACTAGAGCTGACCGACTACGTAGTGGAAGACCAAGGGTCACCACCTAACTTCAGGACCGTCAGATTGTGCGATAGCATCTTCATGTTCGCTTTGTTACTGCTGCGGAAACTGCCCGACAGACCATGGGGACACACTAGCGACACATTAGTGCAGACACCATGCGTCGACGATTGACGAGCAGACACCTCCACTGTCACAGGCCACACCGAGGACCCAATCTGACAACAAGTCATCGCCGGGACCGTTTTCAGTGGGCAACACAGCACCAGCATTGGCGCCACCAGCAGTGGAGAAGAGTACTGTTCTCAGACGAGAGCCGTTACTGTATCTCAACAGCAGATGGCAGAGAGAGAGAGTCTGGCGACGCCGTGGGTAACGTTATTCGGATGCTTGTGTTGTTGAGAGAGACTCGTGGGGTGGTCCGAGCATCATGGTGTAGGGTGGAATTGGTCTTGCACAGAGCGTCGGCCCTGTGGTCTTCCAGAACATCTGTACAGGAAGAGACAATGGTGTCACAGCAGCTCGGTACATTGATCAAGTCTTGAGACCACACACCATACCTCATTTGGCATGTCGCCGCAACAACGAGTTTCAGCATAATAACGCCCGTGCCCACACTGCGAGATCAACAAGAGACTTCCTTCAGCAGAATGGCATCAGAACGTTGCAGTGGCCTGCCCTCAGTCCCGATTTAAATCTCATTGAGCACCTGTGGGACGAGATTCAAAGACGGCTGAATGACGTCGGACCAAGGCGTCAGGCATTCCTCAGAGTGTGGGCTCACGTGCTTATGGCCTTCATCAACCGCATCATCCATCCCATGTATCGACGTTGCACGGCAGTCATCAATGCACATGGCTGTCACACGAGATGCTAACTTGTGATGCCATTTTCTTAGAAACTAGTGTTATGTTTCACTTTAAGAACATTTGACACTTTAATTTCAACCTTGATGATCAGTTTTGCCAAGTTTCATCTTTTTAATATGTCTCAAAGTATGTTTACAGTGTTTGGACAAATAAGGTTTCTCATATATATGTATCTACCCATGGTGACGTTTCTTTTGCGGTTCAGTATATGTATGTTCGCGTTAACGTGTGGCGTTTTTCATGAGATAACAAAACTTGACAATTCCTAAATTATCTCTCTTTGCGAACGAAAATTAGTGTCACTTTTAAATTTTGAACAGACTTATGGATCTAGATAGACCAAGTATACACCACATAACATCAGACTTGAACACGCATCTAAAATGCTGAACGCCTGCTGTTCGATCAAAGGTCTCATCTTGACATTGTCATTTAGAATAACGTCCCTTACATTCATCCTTGACTTTGTACGCAATGTGTCCACGTAAACTTCTGCGCGCTCGCGAGAGGATCATTTAAAGGAGAAATAGTGAAGTGTCTTTTTGCACATTATTTCAATTCTAATAGCTATAGTGTCGTAACACTACACTTATTGATTATACCATTTATTGGGTTGAAAAATGTCTTTGCATAGCACACGTGTGCGATTTGTATTCGGGTAGTCATGGCATCTTTTGTCATAAGAACCAAACATCAATGTCAACGTAGGACATATGTAGGATTGTACAGAATTTCACTCATAAAGCTGCGTGTTAAACAGTGTGAACTGACAATGTGATCGTGAATTCCGTGTCACTTATCCATGTTGTTGTTATCGTGAGCAGCTTTGATTGGTTGGTTGGTTGGTTGGTTTCTTTACGCCGCACTCAGCAATATTCAAGCTTTATGACGGCGATCTGTAAATAATCGAGTCTGGACCAGAAAATCCAGTGATTGATATCATGAGCATCGATCTACGCAATTGGGATCGATGACATGCATCAACCAAGTCAGCGAGCCTGACCACCCGATCCCGTCAGTCGCCTCTTACGACAAGCATGGGTTGCTGAAGACCTATTCTACCCCGGATCGTAACGTTTTTAGCGGCTTGGAAATCAGCTTGACGTCATTGGGATAACACCCCGCTTTTCTATTTCCAATACAAATGAGTTCTCTGTCAGAGTTACGATAGCTATCTTAAATTTGTGCAATCTGCGACAGGTTTACGATAGTTTCGAACATGTATCTTATCTTAAACTTAAGTTATCTTATCTTTGAACGTAAGTTGTTAGGATTAATCGTAGCTGAGATCGTTTCGAAACTCCAGGCCCAGCTCAATATTTCTGGCAAGTTCAAAGTTGTCCCATAAGTACTCTACATGTGCCACATAATGCTACTCTTTGGTGGTTAAAGTTATTTCATTTCCATCTCAATGATGTCTCCAGTGAGTGAGCAATGACTGTGACTATGCGTCTCAATTCGATGTCGAGCAAAGGTCACGCCATGATACTAACCTTTAATAAAATAACTTGTATGTGTATTCATCGTTAATTGCTATAGTTTGGTCACAAGTGTGAAAGTAAATTATGTCCCGTGATATGTTAATTCTGGTTAGATAGAACATTACCAGCCTATTGCACATATGTGGGTGTCTGATTGTCTTTTGTTGACTACCTAATTGTGTTCTAAAACATTTAGACGGTATATGCGGAAAAGCTCATTAATTGATGTGGAGTGTTTATTTATGTTGATAAATATGTTACTATAGGAGTTTACTATTAATGTAACATAATTATCAATATATCATTTCTTTGTGTACATTGTGATTTTGAATACATTGTGATAAAAAAAAAGACGTCTAAGGAGAGTACAATACAATCTACACATAACTATTCTGACAATCAGAATAGCATCACTCTTCCATAGATCATGGTGACTCGATACCTACAGTTACGTCTGCTGTAGATTCTGATGTCATACAGCTGGTAGTCCCGGCCCAGATCCACTGTCCAGTCTGACGGAGATCTAGCAGCGTGGAAACAGGTTGCACCCAAACCGTTTGTGTCGCTGTCTCCGTCCACAGCCTTTGATGGGGACCAGTTGCTATGTTGACCAGATGTTGTTGATGCTGCCTTGTTCAGTGCAATGTTTTCTGTTCAGTAAAACAATGATGTCACATACAAACGTTCATACAGATCGCAGTACATGCAGTTACTGAGGATGACCCTGCATTAGGCGAGTCATGTCATTGTGAAAATAACTTGTTACTTATTACATTACTTGTTTATCAATCTTGTACATGTATGTTACTTGTATATCAGTCTTGCTTGACAACGGTATGAAATCTTTGCTTGACAACGGTATGGGAATCTATACCGACACGTCGTTTTTACGGTAATTTAAGAACTTGTTATCCATAAATAGTGTCTACTTTGACATGAATATCAAGTTAACGTGGGTTTACATGCATCATGAAAGTCAACAGCTCTACTGTTGATAAGGTAAATTTATGTGGTGGTGGTGAAATGGGGTTTAACGTCGCGTCCAAGATTATTGCACTTATATAGCGACGTGCATGTACTTGTGTGTGTTTGTGTGGCTGCTTGTACTAGTCCGGACTGATGCCGATTTATAGTGCTAGCCCACTGAGATACCATGCCGCAGTTTAACATGAATACCCAAATCAGACACAGTCTACTGACTCCGAGCCGACCAGTCCTTGTTTTAGCCCCTTAATGCCGAGCGCCAGACAGGGTTACAACAAGTACCATCTTTTAACGTCTTTTGGTATGACGCGGCCGGGGATCGAACCCCGGGATCTCCGGGCGGACGCTCTACCTCTAGACCACGGAGGCGGTCGGTAAATTAATGAAAACTAAAACCCAACGCACTCACTCTTTTGTATTACAAGTGTATTATATATGGATTGTTATATAAATATACCCCCATAATAATTAGTTGTTCCAAGAGGTATTTTCCACACAGCACAGAACAGAATATTGAACCCGTCAATACAGAAATGTAAAACGTGTGTGGAACTGACGTTTCTGGCAGAGGCCCCCTGCCTTCCTCCATTCAGTGTCACAGACACCAGAACAAGCACCTGTTGTCTTGTTACATGATGTCCCACAGTTGCAGGAGTAGCTGCAGGAGTCTCCAAACTGTCCAGGTGGGCAGGTACCTGTGACGAGATACAGGAAGGTGGGATGAAACATTCACATGATGCTCTGCAGTCTGCAAATAGCCTGGTGAGCTGGAGAGGGATGAGATTCAACAGTTGCAATTTGCCCAGTGGTAGATACGCTGAGAGAAAGCTTTTATTTAAAAACACATAAGTACTATGAACTACTGATGATACATATCCCGAGAGTTATGTAATAGTTCATTATTGTCTGACTGACTGTTGTTTATATGTCTACCCGACCATTCCAACTAATTTGTAAACTGAGAGTTATCCGAGTAACTAATTATCAAAGGCATACCATGCTGTGCTGACTAGTGCTCATTTTGGCCTAGATCTGGACACTGTTATCAATAGTGTATGTTTCTCAGACAGTTTCTCTATGTTATATCATTAACGGTTAAAATTATGAACACAATTTTCAAAATAGAAGTTGAGCTAGCAGGCAAACAAAGTGAGTTGTAAGGGACTTGAATAGAAATTACTGGAAATGACAAATAGTCCGAGGTTAGTCCTCCTCTATCAAATTATACATTCTACAGAACTGCTGTGAATCACGTGTGAAGAAAAAATTACCAATACACACACATTATTATAGAACATGCATTAAAAATCAAACCCATTATTTTTCATTCACTTTGGCGACAATATTGCACGGTCAACAAGCCAACTTAAGATTGGTATTTTTACGGTATTCAAGAATCTAATCTGGTTAACTATATGGTTCATTTGACACCTGGTATTATGTTAACTGATGTTGCTTTACTGTCCAGACCACATTACACTGCAGCATAATATAATCACCCCCAGTCAAGTTAATGATAAATTGCATGATCGTGACGTTTCGTCATGCTTCTTACTCTGAAAATTACTTGACTGTATTGATTTTTCCATCACAAGGGATAATCTTTTAAAGGTTTCATCCATAAAGGATCTTTTTAATGTAAGTTCTCATTTAATTCTTGGATTTTTAAAAGAAATTGAGTTAATAGATAAATTTTGATTATTTGTATTGTAAAAAGTATGTGATTTTAATTTGGTAGAATGATTCGATAACTGTGATTGTTTGTGGCTGCACCTTCAAAGGGGGTTGAAGTATCGTAAAATAATTGTCCCCCTGAGAGGGTGCGTAAGTCCCACTTCCTTCAAAGTATGTTTTATTTTCCTTGATTTTAATCGTAGAATGCTTATTGTTGTTAAATACTTTGGCTTCAAATGTCTAACAATTACCAGTAACCAGAGGGATGGTGTAAATCCTGCTGGGGTACCATGCAGGAAACAGATGTACCGTAAGTCCCCACGGTTCCTAGTATGGTGACCCAACTTTGATTGCTGGTGATCTCTAGCCCATTTTTATGATGTATTGTTCCGAATAGTCACATTTGTATGGTAACATACTAGTTTTAAATCTATATCTGTGATAGTCTAGTGCTTTTACTGTCCTTTGTTGACAGATTTTATGTCTATGTGAATGTATTATTACTGTATAACTTGATTTAGTCACTATATGGTTGAAATATTGCCGATGTGACTTTAAATCTTAACTCACTCACTCACTCACTCACTCACTCACTCACTCACTCACTCACTCACTCTGAATATTACAGTTGACAGTTGATAGTTGGGCGGTTGATTCCACCAACTCCGATGCTATGCTGTGTTGTATACTTGCCCAGCTGTTTTCATGAGGTTATATATGTGTACGTGTAGCGTGTGCGCAACTGCATTCGTGAATCGGTGGAATAAAACTTCAGCATGTCATATACATTTAGGCAGACTCATATAAATCGAAGTATATTCATTTAACCTTACCTAAATATCTGCCATCAGTTATATTTACAAAGATGTTTTAAAACAGAGGAAAAGACACATACAAACTTCATCCTTCAAAAAGCCTTGAAATTGGCAGCGGGCGTGGTTTGTGCATTAAAACATATTATTCCAACAGAGATGAAAAAGTTAACAACCTGGATCAGCGCACTGTGTGTTCAATGAAGGAGATACTGATCTTCGTTTACTGGGTAAACAGATTGACCAATGTTCAGTTATATATCAAATTAACATAAGGATCTCGAGCTAGCCTAGATGGCCGCCCATGACTTCGAGAAAATGTCCGGACTCACTGTCCCTGAATGAGTAAAATTAAATAAGGGAAGCCCAAAGCGATAAGTAAAAGAAGCGTGAGTGAGTGAGTGAGTGAGTGAGTATGGTTTTACACCGCTTAATATTCCAGCAATATCACGGCAGGGGACACCAGAAATGGGCTTCACACATTGTTCCCATGTCAGTAATGGAAGAAAGTTGTCAAAACACTGTCTTCCTGGTCAGGAATCTCAGTATGTGATGATACTTATTCCTTTATTATACGTTTGGATCTATATGTTGGTATTGGCTCGACGTTTATAATTGAACAATCCCTATCCCATCCCATATGATAAGATATTACATGATATTTGTTGCTTCTGAGTATCAACATGTTTTTCTTTATATCTAAATGGTGTCCCGTGGGGGATCGACATTTTCGATTCAAACAACTTGATTATTAATAGACAAACAAGGTGTTAAGTTTTCAATATCCTGCTGTCGCTTATTTGACCTGTCACATATCCTCAGATACATCATATTCTTGTCTGACGAGACGTAGGGCCGTGAGACTTCATGAGATACGTGTTCTATGCAGGTATGTAAGGCGACACGGTGTTGATCAATCTAGGGGTACAATGTAAGGTTGCGTATCAACCGCTTATCATTCTATGAACAGCTAATACTTCCTACATAATCCTCAAACGTCATGCATGTGACTCATTGACTAGCTGTGAGGTTAACATCACAACAGTGGTAGCAGGATATCTTCTATCCAGGTCACGTGCGGTCAGCCATGGCGACGTATCAGTGAGGAAATATTATTTATATTCACTCTCAACACAAAACTACTATTGTCTATTTATACATTATATATAGCGTATCGGTTCACCCCGGGCGACAAAGCTATGTTTGTATAAAATTTTCCTTTATACCAAATAACACACAATTACCTTTGACAGACCAGGATATGGAGCACTACGTACGTTACATTTCAGTATTTAACAGCACGAGTCTCGAATACCAGTTGCACAATTCTTCCAGCGCTTGAGGATTGTTTTAATTTCGTGGCATCATCGCATCACAACAGAGTAATCGTGTGTGCAGCAACACTTAATAATATTGTCCTGTATACTATAGTTATAACAAATAATAAAAACTTCATTTTAGCACAGTCCATTGTACAATTCCGACCGTGTCATTAGCATGTGTTTATAAATCACAACTCAAGTAGTGATGACACCAGTTGTTCACGCAAAGATGAGCTTATCCTGCCCACCGGTGGCACCAATAAAAAACATATGCAAACCATGCTGCACTGATCACACCGCCAAGGGCTACACTAAAGAAGGTAGGTAGTGTACATAGAAAGATACTTGAAAAGGACAAATCCTATAAAATTGCTGGTTAGTATGCAATAAGTTTTTTTCTGTCTTTTACTTCCAGGTGAAATTAACTACGCCGGGCATTTTACCTGATGTGCTGCAAATATCTCTGAGAAAGAGCAGAGACACGAGAAACGAGCCTTCACACAACGCATGCTACTTCGTTACACATCTGCACTAGTGAGAAAAGCCTAAGTTTGTTTGATGTGTGTTTCATGCCGGTGATATACCAACATATACTTAATACACGGCATTTCATCATGTACCTGCGTATAGGTACAAAGTAAATCAATAGATCCTGCGATATATTTATCATTATCTAGCCCCTGTAGATATATACTTGTGTTGAGTGGATATCATGCTACATCATATGCCATTGCGTCCGTCTTGTGGTACATGTAGATTGTGTGAAACCAAAGCCCTCATGTAGATACAGACGTCCATATGTATCAAGTTACATAATATACTTCAAAGAAAACTGTACCCCCCTTCACGCGGATCTGTTTCTTTATGCATATGAATCGGTCAATATCGTTCAATAATAATCAAATAGCAAACTCCCATTTGTTTCATAATTATATCTATGCATAAAGATTCAGAGTGACTAAACACTCTCCACAAGAGCAGAGACACGAGGAACGAGCCTTCACACAACGCAAACTACTTCGTTACAGATCTCCACTGGTGCGAAAAGCCTAAGTTTGTTTGAAGTGTGTTTCATGCCGGTGATATACCAACATATGCTTAATACACGGCATTTCATCATGTACCTACACATAGGTACAAAGTAAATCATAGACACTGCGATATATTTATCATTATCTAGCCACTGTAGATTGCGCAACAGCAAATATACTTGTGTCCGTCTTGTGGTACATGTAGATTGTGTGAAACCAAAGCCCTCATGTAGATACAGACGTCCATATGTATCAAGTTACATAATATACTTCAAAGAAAACTGGTCATCACAGCACTTCCCGCCTTCTTTCACCTCAAATCTCTTACTTACCAGCATGACCTATTGACTTCTGCTGCGTGTGTTATTGAGAGTGTAGCTCTCTGTGTCCATCAACTAGTCACTGTAGAAACTTAGATGTCAATAAGTGTATATATACCTATGTTGTTTAGCACTATCCATCACTTGCTTGATAAAGATGTTAGGATCTAAACCGAAACGTCGCACTAATTGTAATAAAGAAGTTGTTCATCCTTAGAACTCGTCTTGCTTCATCACACCAACTTCTAAATGCCACTCAAAGAAGTCACTCTCCACAAGACTGTATGACAAGAGGGATGACTTCAACTTTCCAATGGTCAACTTCCCCTGCATGTCAAGCGATATTCGAGCACCCCCAGCCTTTGTTGTTTACATTTCACAACTTTCAAGATACAGTCGGGCAGGCTCTTTCAACCAAGATTGCAAAGAGCGTCAAACGACTCTTGCTCAGTAGCTGTTGAATTTGAAGTGATAAAATCGGCAGAGCTGCTATGTTGACAACACTTTCCCTTTACTTAATGTGTTTTGTTTTGATTAGACCTTGTGTATTTGATGTTTGTACCATGTCAACAGGCAACTGATGAACCAAAGTAATTGATATAACTTTGATATTGCTATGTTTGAATGTGGCGAAAGCCAGTTGTGCGTTATAATTCAATGAGAGGTGTTGTACGCTGCAGTAAGCAAACGACTAAAGACATCTGGGTAAGAAGCCAGTCAATAAAGCAAGTCAGCGAGCCTCATCCCCCTGTCTGTCTCCTCTTATGTCAAGTGATTGTCCTGGGGATCAATGGTTTCGAAACGAAATGCATAGCATATATTCGGTGTCATCGAAATTCCATGAATAAAACTTTCACGGGAGGCAGTGTGCATTGCAGTTGGAGATCAATTTCCTTATAACGGGTACGCGTGATTGGATATCCGGCTAAGAATGAGTGGACCTCGGGTATGGATGACAATGTTGTGACGACAGGATCTTCAGCGTGAGGTACATGTAACGATCACAGTCCCGTAGGCTATAAATGGTTAACCCATGAAGACTGATGATAAATTCTGTAGAATAGGTCTTCAGAAATGCATGCTTGCCGTAAAATGCGACTATGCTTGTCGTAAGAGGCGACTGGCGGGATCTGGTGGTCAGGCTCGCTAACTTGGTTGATGCATGTCATCGTATCCAATTGCTCGGATCGATGCTCATGATGTCAATCACTGGATTGTCTGGTCCAGACTCGATTATTTACAGACCGCCGTCACATAACTGGAATATTTCTTACTGCGATCTTATTAAAGCTCTGCACGCTAACGTCGAACCCATTCGACAGAGGTGTCCATCCCCGTGCATCTGATGTCGAACCCATTCGACAGGCGAATAGCATAACAACACCCCAAAATAAAACTCGCCATATCTATTTACCAAGAAGGCTTTGTGTAACATTTAAATTACGTATGACATGCATAAATGCTCAGCTTGCTCAATATCAAAACGTTCAGTCATTTATTTACCTCAAAAAGAAAATATCGCGAGTTAAAAAAGTTTCGGCCAAACTTCTCGGCACACAACTACCAGAAACGGCCATTGTTGACTTTTGGCACTTCACGTTGAGCGGCATGCAGTCCGATATTTTCTTGATAATTTCATCATTTTTCCTATTCGATCATAATTTTTTGTTTGCTGACGAAAGGAAAACACTCATGTTCCTTTATTTCTAAAAATTAGCAACTTTCGGTGTAACTAATTGTAAACAAAAACAATCTGAATCGTAACATCATCGATTGGATGAAACTTGTACGATCATGGCAACGGCGGTAAACAAACAACTCCACATGCATAGTTATCCCGTTAGACTATTACAATCATTTTGTTACATCTAACTTAATTTTCTAGAATTATTGACACGTATGTATAAATCTTTGTAGAAAGAATTTCATTTTTAAAGAGTTTGCAAATGATTTCGTTTGATAAACTTTCCGACACATTGACAAGCCGACAAACGTCAGTGGTACGTTTGGGCGTGGCCTAACTCGCGATTTGTTGAGTTGAACAAAGTCAACACACACTGCGAAAAATGACAAATATTGGATGAAACGCAAAATCTGAACTGATATACGTATACATTCTAGGTAAACCATTCAATAGCAAAATAATGCATTTTACGAGAAATAATCAAAATACTTGCAATTTTAGCTATCATTTCTGAAACCGGAAGCACGTACCGCATGTGACACATGGAAGCAAAATATGCAAAAGTTGGTAAGCTATCATAAAGAAATTCAGAAATAGATTCAAATTGAAAAGAAAATACATAATTTACTATTTTTCGTCAACTATTTACTATTTATTGATATGGAGAGCAGTCTTCACCCCTATTTGTTTCATATTTCTTCGTGATTGTCGCCATCAAATGTGTAAGTCTAAATCCGACACCGTAATGGATTTCACGCTCGATGATTTTAATTTTAAAATATTTTCTAAAAACGAACGCAACGGAGAGCGATACAACGTATTGATGTGCCATAATAATAACATAATATTGTTATTGGTCTAACATTACAAAAAGAACAATTTAAAGATGTTGTTGAAAACTTTCTGAGAACCTCCCGTCCTCTGAACGATAACATTTTGGTACACAACGAGGTAGTGTAAATATATATAGATTCTAGGCTCCTATTTATATATATATGTGATTTTGTACCCAAAACAAATTAAATTGTACCCAAAATACTTTGTGCATTTGTACCTAAGAAAATAAGACAATAATCTATAATTATATTTATGTTTTCATTTAGATGAACAGAACACATAATAAAATATTTCATCAAGTTCCAAATATGATTATGACTGTGATCCTTGAAATTGATTGTTTAGTTTTGAGAGAAAATTGACGTCTTGTCACAGAAGGAGAGGCCAGTTAAGTTGGTTAAACCTAAGTTAGAATGAATTGTTTTGATAGGAAAGTGATATTATGTTAAGTTTAAGACACCAAATTAATGTATATCTTTGAAATAATTCTAGGTAGATCTACAAAATCACATACCCATTTGGGTAACAAATTACTAGAAATTTTGGGTACAAAAGTCACCACTGTACATTTCAACTGATTTTCGTGAATCAATTTTAATGGGATAAAAAAAATTCGTCTGAATGATTCCTTTTCTCATTTTTTAAGACAAGTATTTGTTTTACATAACAAAACAGGCAGATCTACACGGATCACATTTAGTCCTAAAAAGGTGAAAAATATGGACACCTCAGAAATGAGGGCTTATAAGGTTATAATTCTACCTAACTAGTCACATGGTTTGACTTAGATCTAGGTCTATCTAAGAAAAGTCCTTATGAAAATCTTTTTTTAAATTTTTTTATGACACTGACATTTCTGGCACTTAGACAAAGAGTATTCAAAGAAAGACAGATATGTTTTTGAATGAAAATATGACTTTCCTTTATAATTCTTTTTTCATGATGACAGGGGAACTTTTATACACACCAGCTGAGGAAGTTGTGATACTGTGATTGCATACAAAGAAAAAACAGGTTGGAAGCAGTACCTGTATGTATAAAATAGACCACGTAAGGTGAACAAAAGTAATGGATTGGCTGACTGGAAAAAAAACATCTGGCAAGGGTAAACATGTACACAGGCATGTTTCCTTTCATTCCAACCAGAAGACTGAGATAGCATTTTCTAAGAAACCTATGGCAAACTTACCAGCTCATGTGCCACCATGGTTCTTGTGATTAAACAAACAAAAATGTCATGTACTGTTACACGTACTGTTACTGTAATTGAATTAAATTAATTCCTATTAAATTATATTTCAGAATTGTTTTATTTGGAAACAAACCACATAATGCACAAGATTAATGTCCATATGAGTTTAGTATGTATATGTTAAGGATCTGATTTATTCATTATTCATGGAATACTAAAATTAAAATGATGACATCAGAGTTACTTATTCACATAGTTGATTTTCAGAGAGTAAGATAATAATTGTTGAATAAATATGTTTAAACTAAAGATAATAATTGAAGTTTGATCAGTTACACTGTACTGATGCAAAGACTAATATTTACTGTCCCCACACACCATCATTGTGGGAAAAATAACTATTAAATATAACTTAACATTTTAAAACCTGTAAACAGCTGTAAATAATTAAACAATTACAAATCTATCATCAATGCGCAATCATGGTGGTCTTCATATTTTTGGAATAAATTTAGAAATCCTTCGTGAAACTGTTCTAAAATCATGCTAGAATCTATGAATGTATTCCCGAAAGGAAAACTATCCTAAATGTAATGTCGAACTAACACCGAAAATATGTACGTAGCCTTTTATTGCTTATATATACCCTATCATATTCAGCAACGCGGGGATGTTATTTTGAAACACGTTTTGTCAAGCCCATTTTCGCGCACCTGTTGCTAAGGGTGATCTTGCTGATCGACGATATCCATAGACGTATTGCGTGGGATACACTTGTTGTAGTGAAACTTATCAGCATGTACATCGCAGAAATATGAATCATGTCCCATTTATATTCACAACATTGAATGGTGATTCTTAAATATCAACAGATGTTCAAATAAAAGATACCGAGAAACTTGCATGTGGCATGTTGATTTATCGTCTACCGTTTCCGGGTCACGGGAGCATGCAAGGTCAAACGGATTAACTAATACGCGAATTATATCGTCAAAGTCACATTTTTATTTCATGTTAGTGGTGATTACTGATACTGTGTATCGACTTATATTTTTGCTGTATGTGATAGGCGAACTATTTCAAAATTTACTGTAATTGTTTTGTTTCGAAAGCTTATCAGCAGACTACCCCTGTATGTGACATCACATCCGGTGACCTTTGCACTTATTGAAATAGTGCTGTCAGAATTCACGATCTTTATTTTCATTTTCTCTCGTCATATTTATTGGAATATGACGAATAAAACATTCTTCGATTGAGAAGATCGTCAACTTTCGCCAAGTTATATTTATAAAGGCAATGTAAACTTTGTTGATATTAAAATAGCAATAAGTTATGCGGAGGTCGGGGGAAGCGCGCCATGTTTGATTTTAGGACGTCTGCTAGCATCATGACACGGGTTGTTTATTTTTGTATATCGTAAATATTCAACCAAAACGCTTGAAATTAGGATTAGTGAATATTCATAAGTCATTAATTGTTTCCTGCAAATTTTATAACATGACACGTCAGATTAACCCGAATATTCGTATTTCTGCAACCGACATGATGACCTCGAAAATTAAGTTATTTTTCTGTTAAACGTTTAGATAATAAATTCACTGAAATGGTTCATAATTTACCATCGCGCTGATATATGCCGATTATAAAACACGATTTTTTACTAAATTAAAATTAAGATATCGGAGATATGATTATTGAAATCAATTTGCAAAAATGTTACGATATTAAAAGGTTCCTAGCATGAAATGCAAACCACCTTCAATAACGCAATTCAGGTAAGTTCAAGAAAATTTACAATTTTGTGTTCGCTTTGGTCTTAACCTTGGTATGATTGAAAACACCAGGATATTTTTATATAGAATTGTGTAGTTTTCTATCAGTAATAAATGTGCAAAATATGTCTTCAATTGGCCATTGTTTAATGAGGCACCGACTGTTTGAAATCACCCACCCTCTTTAGAGCGCCTTATGCTAAAATTAATCCAGCAGGCAGGGGTAAGAAGTGTGAAAATAATTCAGCAGGCTAAAGGTTAACAAACGAGAATATATTCAATACATTATCTCTCGCTGCTATATTGCTATCAAACTTATGAACTCCAGCGACTTCATTCCTTTCTTCTCTTCGATATTTTACTGTATGCGCTGTGGATTATACAAAATTTCTGTTTAATGCTCCTTGACTACTTCCTTACATTCAGATCGTTAATGAGTGAGAAAAGCGGTTTATTCTCACTTTGCCAGCAGGCTGGGGAGATTAACTTGTACGGTCCAGTGACTTGCCAGCTATAGCCTGTTGTGATTATCTGAACTCCTTGATGACTTAGCTGTGACCCACTGTGAGCCAAACTTAACTAGTGAAATGAACTGTGTTCAGCTTAACAGATATTGCTAAATTATTTGATTTGAACATGAATCACTGATTACTATACTTTTCCAAACAGACAAATTTAGTGAGTTTAAAATAACGGGTATATACACTGTATATATATATGGAGGTGCCATTTGAGAATTTATAAGAATAATACAAAAACTTAAAAAAATAGGACTCAAAGGTCAGATAATAAACTACATCCAGGACTTCCTAAACAATCGTAAAATAACCGTGGGTATAGACCAAACTCTATCGGACCAATGTCCCCTAGAAAATGGTACTCCACAGGGCAGTATCCTCAGCCCCACCCTCTTCAATATAATGATAAACGATCTATTCGAGGGCCTATCCCCTAAAGTAAACACATCAAAATTCGCGGATGATGGAGCCATCTGGATCCGCACTAAAAGCATGAACATGGTCCAAAATTTACTCCAAAAATCTCTTAATAAAATACAACAGTGGGCTGACAAATGGGGCTTCTCCCTTAACTCAGAAAAAACAACAGGAATAGTATTCAAACATAAAAACATGAAACCTGCCTCCCCAATCCTCCAGCTAAACAATCAAACAATCAAATTTCAAAAACAAACCAAATTCTTAGGACTTATTTTCGATGAACATCTCACCTGGGATGCTCACATCCAAAACCTAACAACTAAATGCAGTAAAGACCTAAACACCCTAAGATGCCTAACTGGTTCTAACTGGGGAGCATCCAAAGATACCCTCCTCTCTCTCTACATATCACTAATTAGATCAAAACTAGACTACGGCTGCGCCATATACAACACCCTAAACAACTCTCTATCTAAAAAACTTGACTCAATACAATATCAGGCTCTCAAACTAATTACACGCACCCAACATGGCACCTCCTACACCTCACTTCAGGCCTTAACAGGAGAAATGCCACTAAGTCTACGCAGGGAACAGCTAAGCTTAAATTTCTGGGCCGCGTCCCAATCAAACCCTCTCATCCAAAACTTAATAAACCAAAACATCAGCCCCAAAAACCAAGCTCTAGCTCGTAAACACCCCTTACTTACCCCAATATCCCAAAGAATAACAAACTACCTAAATGAACACCAAATTAAAAATCTTAAACAAAACTGCAAACAATCAAATATCTTCACCCCTAAACTTAAAATACCCAAAATAGACACAACACTAGCTAGCCAAATAAATAAACAAACCGACCCAAACATAGCTAAAACTACCACACTAGCATACATACACGAAAATTGGCCAAATTGGTGTCACATTTACACGGACGGATCCTCAGATCCGACCTCCAAACACACAGGTTTCGGAGTCCATACCACACAACCAACTAAAACCACACAATCCTTCCGACTCCCAAACAACCAATCAATATTCACGGTAGAACTAATGGGCATGGCCTCAGCCCTCCATAATCAAGAATCCAAAAACCACAAAAAAATCCTAATACTTACCGACTCCCTAAGTGGACTGCAGGCCCTCCAAAACAAAAATACCAAAAACCGACCTAAATTAATAAATCAAATACTTAAAAGCTCCAACGACCTAACTAAGGCAGGCAAACAAATAACCTTCTTGTGGATACCCGCCCACGTAGGAATATACGGTAATGAAAACGCCGATAAAGCAGCTAAACTATCCCTCAAAATCCCAGAAATAAGCTTAAACTTACCCATCTCAAAATCAGAAATTAAAAGTGTAAACAAGCAAAAAATCACCAAAAAATGGCATAACCTATATCTAAACTCAAATAGCCAAATCAAAAAAGTGCTCAGCAAACCACTAACCAAACCAAAAATTCTCCATCCATCCAAAAAAATCGACAGAGTAATCACTAAACTCCAAACAGGACACACCAACCTAAATAACCACCTAAAAAAATTTAAAAAACACACTACAGGTAACTGCCCACACTGCAAACAACCAGAAACCCCAGAACACGCACTCATCCACTGCACACACTACCTAACACATCGAACCGCATTACAAACCACCCTCAATCTAAACAAGGCTCTAACTCTAGAAGCAATACTAAACCCACAAAATAAACTAGAAAACTTCAAGGCCTTAGGCGTATTCTTAATCAAAACGGAACTAATAAAACGCATCTAAAAACACAATAACTCACCAAATCAAAATCACATAAACAAACAAACATCCACCATACCCAGCTCCCTTAGTTCTCCTCCCCAATCCCATCGGCATCTATTCCAAATCTCAAAATTCCCAAATTCTATATAAGCAACCCCTAAAACCCCCCTCTTGGGTTGCACAGACCACCTTCGCCCCTTTCGGAAACACATTAAATGGCCTGGCCGGGCCCGTGTGCGAAATACGCATCAGTCGGAAAGCGCACGTTAAATCTCCAAAGTAAGTAAGTAAGTAAGTAAGAATTTATTGCAAAATGGCAAATGCACAGGTAAACGTTAAGTTCATCCCTAATTCGCGAGGTGGACAGAGTTTAGTGTATGGTGGACATAAGTTCAGATTCAAGACAAGAAGACGAGACACAGTGCACTGGCATTCCAAGATGTCGAAGTTCGCTGCCTGCCACCCAAACGTATACTAGTTCATCAACATGATCAAGAATGAACAAAACTTTACAGAAGTGCAGTTACATAACGGTAGCACACTGAGACCAAGGAAGACGAAGTACCGCCAGCTGGAAGACAAACTAGAAAGAGAGAAGAGACTGCTCGCAGCTGGTGTTAAATCTCCCATCGTGCATGGTGATGCTGTATCTC
The DNA here is from genome assembly GCF_023055435.1 of Haliotis rufescens. NCBI lineage: Eukaryota > Metazoa > Mollusca > Gastropoda > Lepetellida > Haliotidae > Haliotis > Haliotis rufescens. The sequence continues at coordinate 76,020,569 of NW_025963890.1, read as the reverse complement.
ACCTTGTCGGTCTCTAAGTGATTTTGCTGTAGCCAGACATAAATTTATGCAAGCTATATTGTATTAGATTGTCTTGTAAATTTGTACATCTGTACATAAATGTAACTTTTAATTAATAATTAATAAAAACCTATACTACTACATACATGTTTTTGTGTTATATCTACCTAGACAGGCTGTAGTCAGACGACCTCTCCTGCTTTAACTACATGGCGCTAGCAAAATCAGAATGAAAATATCTAAATTGGTTTTACCCTAAAATTACCCTGAGCGTATCGGCTATAAAGAACACCACTCTCACACAAAACACGAATTCGAATGAGTAAATGTTAATAGAAGCACAAAACGTTAATTAAAGTAAGAAAGTAGTAAAAACACGGTCACTTCCTGCCCAAGACACCACACCTCATATGCTAAGGTCAGTAGGAAACCTTCTCACATACGTATATCAAAGAAAACACACTGAATGAAGAATCTCATTCCTCCAACAGGAGTCTCGCTATTATGTAGTGACAGTTATTACTTCATTATATTGTTGGATATATTTCTTTGATTCAAGCTCACTTCCTTGGCCTGACAATCCCATCTTAATAATGGGGTATCGTAGATGTAAGATACAGGATGATTTTGAGAATCAAAAGGTTTTTTCCTGCATATTCAAGTGGTGGACCTCTTAGATTATATATATATCTTAGATTATATAATCTAAGAGGTCCACCACTTGAATATGCAAGAAAAAGCACTAACAAAATTGTTTCGTTAGGCGTGCACACGATATTCCGATGCTATTGATATTGCTGACCAATGGATTTCTGTGTAGTGAAATTAACATAAGCTAACTTTCAATGATGTATACATACTGGAGGAGTACATAAACATATCATCGTGATAAGCCAGTCTGATCTACTCACCCGATGTCAGCTGTATCCACCCCACTATCACCACCACACCGAGTACCCTGACACTCGCCATGTGGAGCAACCAGGAAGTGAAATACCCAGTCAAACTGTGTTAAACGTTGCGCTCATTGCACATTTATTGAGCGGTGCATATACATTGTCAGCTATGCAACTCCATTGTGTATTCACCTTTTGAATTTATGAAGGGGAGATTTCATATCACATCAATACTGGTTTTACATGATCTGTGCAGAGGTGTATAGAGCCACAAACCTTCGGTATTGATCAATCTAAGAATACAATGCAATGTGGAACAGTGGAGTAGAGTATGAACAGTTCATGCTTCCTGGTAGCAGAATAACTGCCGTCCAGGTCATGCCGTCCAGGTGTGTGTGTGTGCGTGTGCGTGTGCCTGTGTCTGTGTCTGTGTCTGTGTCTGTGTGTCTGTCTGTCTGTCTGTCTGTCTCTGTGTGTGTGTGCGTGTGTGTGTGTGTGTGTGTGTGTGTGTGTGTGTGTGTGTGTGTGTGTGTGTGTGTGTGTGTGTGTGTGTGTGTCATGTACGTACATATGTGCAAAAAACATCTAAATGATTCATGTTGCCTTCTGGGTTGTTGAAAGAAGTAGCTTCAAGCTCGCTGGTGAAAGTGACCAGACGCCATCAGACCTCTATATTTGATATATTAAAAAGTGCAGAGTCGAGTTATAATTAAGTTAAACAAACCTGATAAACTCATTCTCGATGTTAAAAGTTTTCAATACATCGAGACTATTATCTTTAAGAATGAATAATACAAAGTTTGCTGCTGTTGCTCTGATTACATCGCTCTGAAGCTGACACCATTCAGTTACTGCAATGACACAATGTAATGTCTCCCATACAAACCCAAACTGTAGTGGTGCTAACGTAATACCAAACAGATGGAACAGTCAGTCACCTAAACAGTCGTCAGTACTCTGCCAAAGGGTTGGGCATGAGAATACTGAGTAATTAATTCAAACGTTTATATTAAGAAAAAGTAGATACACTTTATGGATAACAACATTCTTAATACTGTAAAGGCGACGTTTCGGTTCAGATCCTTATATTATTGTCAAGCAAGGACATGGTTTGCTTGACAACAGTTTAAGAAATACGAATTTAGTCTCATATCAATGATTGTGTTTTTGAAAAATTCAAATAGTTTCTCCTAAAATTTATAAAACGATTCGATACACGGTGTTTGCGGTGCATGGTCATGCTATGGGTTAAATGTGGGGTGGTGGACCTAAACTCGGGTGGTTAAAAGCATTTGTGCGAAACAGTATGTATACATTATAATCACCATCCAAGTACAACTTACCCAATAACAGTTACATCCACCCACCCAGCACCACCACCCGGAGTAACGTTAACCTGACAACTGCCATGTTGAACTTGCAGGAGTTGGAGTACCACGCCTGTACTTTCACAGCGATTGAATATGTAAACCACACTTTCCTTGTGTGACAACAAGTTGTTTGGAACGCAATACATGAATAATGTTTTAGAATGTATCTGAGGATAACGTATGGTTTACGTACATTGTTGACAATGTGAACAAAAACGTTGAACAAGGGACGGACAGTAGGCAAAGTGATAAGTAATGGAAGAAGGTTGTCAAAACACTGTCACTTCCTGGTCAGGAATCTCAGTGTGTGATGATACTTATTCCTTTATTATACGTTTGGATCTATATGTTGATATTGGCTCGAGGTTTATAATTAAACAATCCCTATCCCATATGATGAGATATTACATGATACATGTTGCTTCTGAGTATTAGCATTGTATTTCTTTATATTTAAATGGTGGCCAGTGGGGGTCGACATTTTCGATTCAAACAACTTGATTATTAATAGACACATTTCTCCTCTCAACAAACACCGAGTTAAGTTTTCAATATCCTGCTGTCGCTTATTTGCCCTGTCACATATTCTCAGATACATCATATCCTTGTCTGACGAGACGTAGGGCCGTGAGACTTCATGAGGTACGTGTTCTATGCAGGAATGTCAGGCGACACGGTTTTGATCAATCTAGGGGTACGATGTAGAACAGTAAGGTTGCGTATCAACAGCTTATCATTCTATGAACAGATAATACTTCCTACATAATCCTCCAAAGTCATGCATGTGACTCATTGACTCGCTGTGAGGTTAACATCACAACAGTGGCAACGTGATATCTTCCGTCCAGGTCACGTGCGGTCAGCCATGGCGACGTATCAGTGAGGACATATTTACATTCACTCGTAACATAAAACTACTATTGTCAATTTACACATTATATACAGCGTATCGTTTCACCACGGGTGACAAAGCTATGCACGTTTTTTTTCCTTTATACCAAATAACACACAATTACCTTTGATAGACCAGGATATTGAGCACTACGTTACATTTCAGTAGTAAACAGCCCGAGTCTCGAATACCAGTTGCACAATTCTTCCAGCGCTTGAGGATTGTTTTAATTTCGTGGCATCATCACACCACAACAGAGTAATCGTGTGTGCAGCAACACTTAATAATATTGTCCTGTATACTATAGTTATAACAAATAATAAAAACTTCATTTTAGCACAGTCCATTGTACAATTCCGACCGTGTCATTAGCATGTGTTTATAAATCACAACTCAAGTAGTGATGACACCGGTTGTTCACGCAAAGATGAGCTTATCCTGCCCACCGGTGGCACCAATAAAAAACATATGCAAAACATGCTGCACTGATCACACCGCCAAGGGCTACACTAAAGAAGGTAGGTAGTGTACATAGAAAGATACTTGAAAAGGACAAATCCCATAAAGTTGCTGGTTAGTATGTAATAAGTTCATTCTGTCTTTTACTTCCAGGTGAAATTAACTACGCCAGGCATATTACCTGATGTGCTGCAAATATCTCTGAGAAAGAGCAGAGACACGAGAAACGAGCCTTCACACAACGCATGCTACTTCGTTACACATCTGCACTAGTGAGAAAAGCCTAAGTTTGTTTGAAGTGTGTTTCATGCCGGTGATATACCAACATATGCTTAATACACGGCATTTCATCATGGACCTACATACAGGTAAAATGTAAATCATAGATCTTGCGATATATTTATCATTATCTAGCCCCTGTAGATATATACTTGTGTTGAGCGGATATCATGCTACATCATACGCCATTGCGTCCGTCTTGTGGTACACGTAGATTGTGTGAAACCAAAGCCCTCATGTAGATACAGACGTACATACACATGTATGTATCAAGTTACATAATATACCTCAAAGAAAACTGCTCATCACAGCACTTCCGCCTTCTTTCAGCTCTTCTGCTGCGTGTGTTATTGTTGGCAGCCTGGGGCCGTACAAGCAGCCACGCACACGCACACGCACACGCACACGCACACACACACACAGGCGCGCACGCTTACACCTCAATATATAAGTGCAACCATCTTGAATGCGACGTTAAACACCATTCTATCTCATCTTACTTCACCGCTAGTTAGTGCTCACTCTTGTAAACTGTTGTGTTTTGGAGCTTGATTTCCTTAAAATAAATGTTCTTCCCACATATATCACTTACTTCCATTGCCAGACATTGGTGTATTTCCCTGTGTTCAATTTCAAAACAAACGTTCCCTTTATATATTCAATGTTATATCGAAATTCGATGAATAAAACCGCCATGGGAGGCAGTGTGCATTGCAATTGGAGATCAATGGCCTTATAAGCGGAAAGCGTGACTGGATATTGGGGTATGGATGACTGGACTTCGGGATTTTGATGACAGGATCATCAGCATGAGGTAAATTTAATGATCGCAGTCCCGTAGGCTATAGATGGTTAACCACTGACGACTGACTATGAATACCTGCTTGTCGTAATAGGCGACTTACGGGGTCGGGTGGCTCGCTGACTTGGTTGATGCATGTCATCGTATCCAATTTCCGTGGATCGATGCTCATGATGTAAATCACTGGAATATCTGGTCCAGACCCGATTATTTAAAGACTGCTGTCATATAGATAGAATATTTCTGACTGTGATTTTTTTCAACTAACGACAATATATTCAATAAATTCTCTCTTGTTGATATGTTGCAATCAACCTTCAAAATCCAGCAACTTCATTCCTTTGTTCTCTGACTCGGGATATTTCAGTTAATACATAATACTTATGCATAATTTCTGTTTACTGCTCTTTGATCACTTCCTGTAACTAGGCATGGTACATTCAGATCGTCAACGAGTGAGAAAAGCCTTTCGACTGAAAGTGTAATAGCTTTCAAACCTGAGTGTTTTGTTCAAATTGTCTAGTTTTATTAATAGTCATTGCCATATATGTGAAATGATATATGAACAGATAAACATTACCATCTATATTGTTGAAAGAAGTCGCTGCGTGCTCGCTTGTGAATCCCATTCTGTCTCATATTTGACAGGTTGGAAATTGTAAAGGCAGATTATAAGTCAAACCAGTTCGCTCTGGACTTGCAGATGTCAGTTAACAAAATATGCTTGTTTTATCTTTTTCAGGTCATGCTGGTGTTGCTTCGGGGTCCCGTGCAGAACGTTTAGCTAGGATGTGTTGTCACTGACAGTATTAAGCGACCTCTCCTGACATATCGATACACATCTATTTCTTGAGTTGAATGAGGTGGTAGTATATTTAAATGGTCGACCTCTACACTGTATCCACTCCACTAGCGCCACCACACCAAGTTTCCTGACGACCGCCATGTTGACCAATGTTGAAGTGAAACACCCGGTCATCAGGTCATGTTGGTGGTATCATCTAATGAATCAAATATGCCTGAAGTTGATTGGGCTGGATGTTCCACTTACAAAGGATTGTCCCGAAACTTCCCGAGCCTTCAAATCCTGTCGTCCTTTTGGGAAATAAAGGAGGAACCTGCTTCCGTCCGACCAATGGATTTTGTGCCAGTTTCTCAGACTTTTGCTGAACAGCATGCCAAAAAGGAACCCCTGTCGCTAAGGGGGTTCAATGACTGGACTCCATTCCTGCTGCTCCTGCTGCTCTCAAGTGGTTCTGTAATGTTCTGGTGGACACACGGGACAGGACCTGTTGTCCTGTCTCCGCGATGTGACCTCACATCAGGCCGTTATGACCGTGGCAGCTCTGTCACAGCACTGGTTAGACAATGTCTTCACACCAATTGCCTGATGACTGTATAGCTGTAGACTAGGAGACGCCCGATGGACGTCAATTGAAAGACAATGTATTGCGATCATTTCTCGTCTCTGCATCTGTGATATCCTACTTCGTGTCATGTTCACAGGGAATTATTAAACATAGCAAGTCAGCGGGATCAAATACCAAATGTTGATGCCTGTACATACTTAATTTCCGGGAGTGGCATCCTTCACGTGCATGCCATGGTGAGTTCTAACATTATCGTCAAACATGACCTTTCACCTCTTTGTGTAATTATCATTGCAATTACAGTTATTCACATGTAATAATTCATTATCTCAAGGGGTGCTCATCTGTTTCCCAGGTGCATTCTAATAATTCTGAATGGATCGTATGTTCGTGAAATAACCATTTCCTTATTTCAGTTATATCAAATCAATACAGTATGCACATTTTGACTGATCATCACACCATCCTGCTGTTTCTAAAATAAAGTCCTGGACTAGACCCTCAAACGGGTGTTTCAGTAAATGAATGAATGAATTAAATAACTTTCCTTCATGGGTATATTGAGTTCTTGTTTGTCTGATCCAAAATATCATGTATACATGTTATAATCCCCTGTTGCATCTGTAGTTTCTTCAATAATATCACTGTCAACCGAGGCAAACTTAATCAGTGTTAAATGTGTTTGTTTTTTCTCAATTAACTGAAGGAATTAATAAGTTTATCAAATCACTGATTTTGATATTGTTTGTTCCACGTTCTGATTCTGTATTGGAAATATTATACCATGGTGCTATTGAGCATTTCATATATATTTTAAATAAAAAGGAAAAGGACCCTGGTATCTTTAAGAATGAATAATGCAAAGTGTGCTGCTTTTGTCTGTAATTATATCGTTCTAAAGCTGACACCATTTCGTTACAGTAATGACACAATGCAATGCCTCCCATACATTACCCAACATGTTTCGTTGCTGAAGTCACGGAGTATAAATTAACTGACAGGTCTTACTGTTGCCTCGAACATGAAGACTCGATGGCATGAGCCAATATTGTCAAAACATGTCTATCCCACCGACCGTCAGTCAGTCACCTTATTGATAAACAGTCGTCGGTTCTCTGCCAAAGGGTTCGGCATACAAATACTGAGTACTTAATTCAAACGTTAATATTAAGAAACAAATATTAGAATCAAACCGAAAGTAAATAGAATTAAAACTCGATTTGCAAAGGATGCCTTTGCAAAGGCCTTATGTTATAAACTATTGGGTCTCAGCAAAGCAAATACAATAGCTAGCTTTCAGTTCCTAATTTATATGTCACCGGCATACACTAATCTGATACTCTTCCGAAGCCAGCTGTATCCAGCTCAGTAACACCATTAACACATACATCCTGACACCCTCATTGTTGAACAACCAGGAAGTGCAATACCCCGTCAAACTAAGCCTAGTGTTACGCCAACTGCACACGTTCTGCGTTAGTACACAATAATCTATCATTCTAGCAACACAACAATTGTACTGCTTTCAATTTATCCTTTGAAAATGAGTTATTGAGGTTTTCAAAGCCTCTCACAGGGGAAGAATGCTTCAGGTACAACCATGAATGTGTTGTATTCAAACAGAGGCGAATGGTGTAGGTCATTTGTTCGCGTGAACATTCCACCCCATTCCCTATTCAGCTCTACAGCTTCAGTTCAGATAGTTTTTTGTTTTTATCAGTCGATCTTGTAACTGTTCAGTATAATTTGCCTGCACCCTTTAAACTAGACTTCCATTCAGTCTATCAAGTGTAATTATTTCAGGGTTGTTCATTCGTTATCTTGTCTTGTTATGTGTTATACAAACTAGCCACGAGAATCCCTCAACTTCATCCTTATGGTGGGGAAAAGAAGACATACCAACTCTTATCCTTTTCCCGAACACCTGGTGTCATCACTTATTTTCAGTGACCCGCTCATGACATCCTTTATTTGCTTTTTACACTTTACATCGTTCGTTCGATGGATAGTTCAGACTGGTTATTCTCTGGCGTTGGTGTTTTAAAGATAGTATTTGCATGGGAAGTTTCAGACAGCTCGTTTCAGTTGCATTTAATATAAGACGTTACTATCTGCAGTACGTGTGACTTCATGTTTCCACAGACAGCCATACAACAACCAACTGTATCGCGGAATATAATAGTTCCTAAAACAAGAGGTGATATTCGCGTATCCATGCACAACCTACTCTTCAAAAGCATCTGACACAACACATGTATTCAAATAGTACCACCATAAGATGAGAAAGGTCTGTTAAGAACAACCTCAGTAAGTCACAATGACAGCATGTCGTAATACATTTACATCGATTACAAAATGTTGCCCACAGAACAAACGTGACAGGAGAGATTTCATTAAGTTGTTAATGAACCTGTGGTGGTTACATGTTTTAGTCATCTTTGATCCATTGGTCGATCATTGAAAGGTGATAAAAGATCAAGGTAAATATAGAGATTGCTGTATGCTGTCACTGTCAGCCTAGACACGGATCAAGTCAATACTACGACAGCTGGGATGTGCCTTTCTTCATTTTGTTCACAAGGATTGGTCGTAGCGAGGATATTCGTGAACGATCATGCAGTCAAACTATCTGACGTTTCTAAATATATACTAAGTTCGACGCTGAGTTCAAGATTAAAGAGTCTAAATGATCAGAAAGAACGCTTCTGTATGAGTGTATACGTGCTTGAGAATTCCAAGGGGTACCCCAAGAATGTGAAAGTAGTCTGTCAGTGTCTCGTGAAAAACGTATGAACGTCAAATTCAGTGCAAAAGCCGTATATCGTGTCAACTTTAAATGAACACACAGCCCAGAGCCCATTTATCTGTTATGGATCATGCTTTGTGGGAGGAAAGTCCGAAGTGCTGCATGTCCTGCATATTTTCTCATAACATGTATACAAAGGATCCGGTACACGTTGTTTGTCGTGTGTGATCATATCATGGGTTAAATGTGGACCTAAATACAGGTGGTAAAAGCGTTTGGGCGACCCCAAACATGGATACAATGTGTGACTTCAGTTTCTTGAGCCCAAAATTTGTTAAACATCACAATACGAAAATGAAACTAAGTGTATTTGAAACTCCATTTATTGTTATATCATTTATTTCTAATCTTTCACATACCACCTGTAATACAATGATTTCAGATAATATCCGTTTTACAAAATGCAACTGCAGCTTAAATATTAAACAGTATGTATACATTATAATCACCATCCAAGGACAACTTACCCAATAACAGTTGCATCCACCCAGCCAGCACCACCACCCGGAGTAACCTGACAACCGCCATGTTGAACTGGCAGGAGTTGGAGTACCACGCCTGTACTTTCACAGCGATTGAATAGGCAAACCACACTTTCCTTGTATGAGGTAAAGTTATTTTGAACGTAATGCATGAATAATGTTTCAGAATGTATCTGAGGATAACGTATTGTTTACGTGCATTGTTGACAATGTGAAGAAAAAAGTTGAACAAGGGACGGACAATAGGCTAAACTAGTGTTATATTCTTCCTGTTGCAAACCTTTGTATGTTTTTGTTGAATCCATCGCTCTGTGTGTTTGCTATCTTGCAATCGGGTTCCATATAAATCCGAGATAAATACAGCATAGTTGCAAGTAATCAGCCTTATATTTAGTTGTCTAAATAAAAGTATGGCAGTTTCATGATTGAATCGTGGAATTTCTCTTACATTTAGTGCTGGCATTAATGTTAATGTAGTATGTTATATCCATCTCTCAACATACACACCTATGTACACAAACCACCATCATACTTTTACCTTAAACACACATTCAACATTGCATATTGCTTTTCTCCCATTAAGATTGATTACTCTTGTAAAGGACTTTGCAGTACTTTCAATATTCAAGATGTCTGTGTATTGAGATAATACTACGGTTCAGTTTTAGATACGTCAGACTTACATTATGATACATATGGTATCTTATAACTTATAACCCATGCTTGCCGTAAAAGGCGACTAACAGGATCGGGTGGCCAGACTCGCTGACTTGGTTGATGCATGTCATCGATCCCAAATGCGTGGATCGATGCTCATGATATCAATCACTGGATTTTCGAGTAAGACTCGATTATTTACAGACCACCGTCATATACAATGTAGCTGGAATACTGCCGACTGGTGTGTTAAACAACAAACCAACCAACCAACCAACCAACCAACCAACTTTAGCCGTACTAACGGAGACAAGTGTATACCAGCAGGAGAGTCATTTTAACAGCCATATTTTTCCTATTCCTGTTCTTCATGCACATCCCGATAATGTCTTATACATCATGTCTGACTCCCATTACGTTCTCATAACCGCGTTGAAATGTTAAGCAGCGGTTTGCCGAAACTTCTATTGTGTTGTAAATCACTCACACAATGGTTTTTCCAAAAACATCCAATTATTTGGCATTGACCTAATTCCTAAAAACGACCATTCTATTTCACCTACACTGAATCCATGGTTTGTGTTATTGTATTAATTGTGTGTGAACACTCAGATTCAACGTGAATTGTTGTAACTTGCATGCGTGCCTGATTTGCGTCTGATGCGACTTTTGAAACTCGAATAATTGTGTAAAACTTACATATTACAATTTATATTACAAATATATATATGGGCACTGCCGTAAATAGTATGCGAGTGAGCATCAATAACTGAATGGAACTTACGTTAAAATATCCCCGGATGCAAGTGAAGTGTACATCATTAGCTCTCTCGGTATAAAGTATAAAGCAGCAAACTTCATGATGTTTATTGTCATTTAGTAGCCAGAATGACATTTTCGACAGCAGATGTGACAACTGTATCCAATCAGAAAATTGTTTTGCATTATTCATCACTTCATATTCAATGAAGAGTGGTTAGCCCAACAACGAAAAGAGGTCCTCAGAATATAGACATTATCAACCCACATTCTGGATAACATCATATACATTTAAAATACAGGAAATATAGACATGGAACGCTGTTTATTTGAAACTACTTTTGTCGTTATAGTTTATTTTGTCTTTACTGTTAATAACATATTATGTAAATAAATGTCTTTTACATTGCAGCAACTTAAAGTGGATTTCAGATATTTTAATGCATTTAAATGTCAATAACCAACATGCAATCATGTGCCATGTCCTCAGTGATAATACCACTGTGTTTGTTTGTTTGTTTATTTGTTATTTAATGCCGCACTCAGCAATATTCCATTTTGATGACAGCGACCTATAAATGATCAAGTTTTTACCAGGCAATCCAGTGATTGACATCGTTAGCATCCATCTACGCAATCGGGATACGATGACACTTATCTACCAAGTCAGGGAGCCTGACCGCCCGATCCCGTCAGTCGCCTCTTACGACAAGCTTAGTCGCCTTTGAAGGTAAGCATAGGTTGCTAACGATCTATTCTACCCCGGATCTTCACGGGTAAGATGACATCATTGTGTATTTGGGAACAGGACATATATGCACGAAATAGACATACCCATGGAGACCAGTTGGGAGCATTGGTGTTGTGGCAAGTTGTTGTTGTTGTTTTTTTTCTTTTGGAAGTGAATGGAAACTCTGTAATGGAGTGTCCTGTGTCCTCCTTTTATGTTTACAGTCCCAGCGCTTGAAAACCTTCGTCACAGGGAGCTTCGCTGTGAGGAGCTGGCTTGTTTAATGTCATCAACTTCTGGCACTACATTATGTCGCAGGCTGAATTTGACCTTAGTCTGTTCTATATTACTCATGATTTATGTCACTAACGCATACCTTTCTAGCAAGTAATGTATCAGTCTGTAATTGTAATTGTACAAGCTTTCTGTTGTCTGTCAGCTACATCCTGTGCTCTGGTACGTGCAATGCCTGCAATTGTTGTAGAGGCAGGTTACATGTCTGTCCTCCAAAAAAAAACTACATGGGTTACTGACCCAGCACACACCATGTCGAAAATCTGCCATCAAACATCCGAGTTGTTATAATTCACAGGTATGTTGAGTGAGCGTTAAATGAATGCTGAGTTAGGATATAATTGCAAGTGTTGTAATTGTTTTATCTGAACATGCAATAGTTCTATTTTCAAGTGTGAATTATCTTATAGATAATTACTATTGCATATTAATTGTTATTTTGATATTAAAAGAGACACCTTCTGTGGGAAACAAAAAATGTATTACACATCGTTACAGATTCTCAAATTGTGCGGAGAGTTTTTTTAAGAAACGCTTCAGGTATGTGTTAGTGTTACTGAATGTACTGTATGTGTTACTGAAACGTGTCAAGTAGCTCCTTGATCTCTGATGAAATTGACCAGGCCCCATTCCAGTGGAGTGGAATATATCCACGAAGCAACATGAGTCTGATGACCCACAAGTTACTGTTGCAGTGAGATCAATCTAACATTGCAGTACAGGATAGAGGGGTTGGGTACATTTAGTGACAGGAGTTACAAGGATGCTCTTGATTGTAACTGGCATGCCTTAACACAGTATATGACGATGCAGTAGGAGAGAGCTGCCTCTGGACTAATCATGACATAGGGGAATGGATCTCAAATTCAAAACTTTTGATAGTTCTCGTTGGTCCAGACAAATCATGTGCTCTGGTGGAGGCCGCCATATATAATCGTCCACCCAAGTTTTGAAATAAGCAGAAGAGGCAACAATTATCTAATATTGCGAATGGCCTGACTGAAATTGAAATTAATTTAGACTTTCTAACAAACACATTCCCACATTATCCAACTTCTACCTGCGGCTCAAGGATCAGCGATTGGGTTAACATCACATTAACAGTTTGTAGTTACTAAATATACCCACACCTAACTTAGTGTGAAATTTGTTTCATGTTGGTTAATATATATGTCTCGATATTATGTCATGTGTACACTGCAACTCCTATACAATACGCATTGTACTAAATGTTGTGTCACTAGAAGATAGCTAACGTCACCCATGTCCAATGGGTTCTTGACATTTGGGGTTTGGTTCTTGTGAACCATGAGAGTGTACTCCTGCATATACAACAGTGCCACTCGAGCTGTATGCGCCTCAAGATTGGGTCGTTGATTCGTGGTCTTTGACTCGAGAGTTATACATTCCACTCTTATGACATAATTTCCAATGTAATGAAATCGATTTTGTACAGGAATCACATGCCTGTTTAGTATTAAACAAGAAAATCATGTGTTTACAGTTGTTTTAATAAAAGAGTTATACCCACTACCGGTTACATCGTATCAATTCCGGTGCGGGGAAATAGTCACACAGATACAGTGGCTTTAGGAAAGAAAGTTCCATGGCTCCAGCAATACCGGTTTAAGGACATCCGTTTCTAAAATACACTGTCCAATTCAGAACAAACAGTTCGATGACTCTCAATCCCATTAAAATCAGATCTTAGTTCTGCATACCGCTAAACAAAGATCTGAGGACACCCAATTACGGGTATAATTGTCCTCACAAAACCTAGAAAAATGAAACATTGACTGTCTGTAAACATTCAAATATTTTCAGGACAAAACAAGCCACTGAGTCGAGAGACTCAGACGTGCGAGAAACAAAAGTTATAGCAGAGAGTAAGTTGCATATCCATGTCGTCGACTATCAAGTTTCATTATTTCATTCAATTGCTAATGGTTCTTTTGTTAACTATAAATAATTATTCACAACCCGCAGTTGATACAACTTCGTAGGTACATCTTAATATATTGAAAGAAAGAGGTGAAGGATGGGTAAGATGATGATAAAACATTGACACAAGAACATGAGTGAAGTCGATTTTTAGATAAATCTTTTTGTATTCAACGTGATTCTTATACTGCTTTGATAAGTAATTCGTCATGAAGAATTGGGCTTCAGCAACTCGTGCTTATCCTACGAGGCGTCTAACGGGATCGGGTGGTCAGACTCACTTATTTGGTTGATGCGTGTCATCATATCCCAATCGCAGATATAGATGCTCATAATATCAGCCACTTTATTTATATACCCCCGTCATAGAGCTTGCATATTGAGGCGTGATACCACAAACAAGCATTATTGCCCGGTGTAATGTATATATTGCCACACAAAAGACACCCGGCACATCTGAACTTAAGAACTTAGCATGTAACACCATCAAAGTTATTCCTTAAAAAAACTGTAAGACATACAATTGTTAGTCTGGCTAACATTGTATCGAAATTGTGTGTCCTTAGTATGTTATTGAATCTCAGGTGCAACAGAAGATACACAAATGTACATCTTACGTACTGATCTGAGAGCAGTTTACTTCATGTCAGCGTTTGTAACCTTAAGTACTGGCAGCCGACATTGCCCACTTCTGCACTATTCACCATATTCACAGTAAGTGTTGTTGATTTGCACTTTCAGCAACAGAAGTATGGTTATGCATATACTCGACTAAACTAATTTGAATATGAAACATATGTAGCTTAGATGCATAAAATATGAAAAATGGAAAATGATTCATATAGTAGTCACATAACGCATATAAATCACAATGATCGTCATATGTATATTGTGCTAAGCTCAAGGGCTGCACAACGCTACATATAAAATCTACAAACTACCAAAAAGGGGGGTAAAACTTAAACCATGGTACTTAGATCATATATGAGACGGGATCAAAGTTTTTCATGTTATAACCCCTCATATACAATGTATATATATATATATATATACACCTTGATGTGTACTTCTAGACAGAACATGATGCTTTGTGAACATGATACGTACGTCACAGCACATATAGAAGACTCTTCACTCAGATTTGATTATTTTCATATACTTTGTTCTGAATGACATCACAATGTGACTTCTCTCTCTCCCTGGTGACCTCATTCAACTCAGTATAGTCGTCCCCATTCATGCCAGGAGAGGGCACAGGAGCAGGAATCTCTCCAGTGTCGCCTGTGTTTGTCTTTTTCACCTCTGTGGGGGGTGTGCCACTTAGGGGTATCCGTTTCAGTCTGAACAGTAGAGTGAGTGAGTGAGTTTGGTTTTACGCCGCTTTTAGCAATATTCCAGCAATATCACGGCGGGGGACACCAGAAATGGGCTTCACACATTGTACCCATGTCGGGAATCGAACCCGGGTCTTCGGCGTGACGAGCGAACGCTTTAACCACTAGGCTACCCGACCGCCCCCTGAACAGTAGAAGTATTGTAGAAATATAATAGATGCTCGTGCTCAACCCACAAGGAAAGACTTCAAAACCTGTACTCTGTTATTTAATAATACAAAATGTTATGAAAAGTTACCTTCCAGATTTCCACAGAAAGATCATCAACCCAGCATTCAGACACAGCATTACAGCCATGACTACTGCTCCGCCAATGACACCACTTGTAACAGGAGACACTGGATAAGATACAAAGTCACATTAGTCTGGTGCTTAACATGTACTGTGAATAGATATATACGTATATGCCAACGTATCTAAAATCACAGTGAATAAAACGTTTGTTTCATCATATACTTAATGCATAATACATAGCAGCGTTAATGCGGATAACAAAAAACCTGATTGTAAAGGAAGAAGACCTAAATGGGATTCGAACCTCTGACATCTATATCACATCGGTCACCGGTAAAGCCATCCAGACATTCTCCTGGACAGCGTCCATCTCCAACATTACATGTGACGTCACAGTGTCCACAACGAGAACAGTCAGGCCCAAAGGTTCCAGGTTTGCATTCTGAAGATTGGCAGTTCAGGTATTAAGTGATGAAAAGGTATGACAGAGAAGTAAATTGAGACATGTTTCAGTTATGACATATCATGTCATGCTTTTTGTTGCTGTTTAATAGAACCAGCAGTATTATACAGTGATTTACAACAAATACTTGCATTTTTACATAGCTGAAAAACATCTACATAAGTTCAGCAGTATAACTGAAGACTTCATCATTATTAGTGTCACTTAAACAAACCTAAAAGCATACTGAAAAATGCTAATGTCTGGCAATATATGAAGTGTCTGTAAATGTTTTAGATTTAATATATCCATTCTTATTCCACTTTTTAAAATAGGAACGAATAAGCATATCACACTTCTATATGTGAGTCTGATGAGTGATGACAAATTGCAAACCGAACAGCAGTATGAGTTCACTATCGTAAACTCCAATGTAGTGTGTCCACCATTAGGGCGAGTACTGCCTTATGACCATGAAAGAAACGAGAGTATGGTTTTCATGAAGTGTTATTTTTCTGAATTGTTAGGTTTGTGTTATGCATTTTGGTTAATGTGTACCAAATGTATTTCATATATGTACATCAATGTCGTGTCTACGTTTCTAATAAGAGTTTTCAGAAACATACTCATGGTACAGTCTCCTCCGATCCATCCTTCCCGACATCCTGCGGCGCATGTTCCTGTCATGTGATCGCAGGAAACTGGTGAAGTTTCACATTGACGTGAATCACAAGACTTGCTGCAGTTGGCCCCGTACTGCCCACTCGGACATGCTTCACACAAAGAATGTACATTAGACATACAATTATATGTTTTCATACAACAAGGAAACAGATTAAATATTCAAGCAAAGAGGGACAATAATCATGTTATTTAACTATGAAATTTCAGTCTCAATTCAATGACCATATAACATTCAGTTGGTATGACATATTTCATGACACTGTATACAATGTAGTTTAATGCTTAAAACAAAACTAAACTTAAGTGTTTTATCCTCGTGTTGCCCTGCTAGTGCATAATAACTCAATATAATTCTTACCAGCTTCAGCATAGAAAGTCATGTCATGTAGATATACATTATATAATAGCAGCAATACGTGAACTATTGAAGCAATAAATCATCATTCTTGAATTAATTCTCACGTATCCTGCAGTCAGCGTTCTGCCAGCCTTCCCGGCATCCATCGGTGCATGACCCTGTGACGTCACACACTGGTGATGGTGTTTTACAGTTGCGGGAACTGCAGAACTGAGTACATCCTGGTCCATACCTTCCAGGGGGGCAGTTGACAGGCACTGTTGTTATATGATAGTGTAGTTTATTGTTAAACAATGATTGGAACTGTATTACATTGTTTCTGTTGCGATTCGGTAGAGGCTTATTGCAATGTATTTGGACAGTGATTAGTTGTCAGGAATGTAGTACTATTCAATGTAAGCAGTTGTGAGTGTGGAAGTTAGTGCTAGTGTGATGTCTAAACTTTTGGTATACCGTGGACTTTGATAGAGTGTTATATAGAAACATGTAGAATAGTCTAAGAATAGTGCCATGTTGTGATGGCATCGTCTTGAAATTCCAGTAGCTAGTTCGACTGTATGTAAGGGGACAAGAGCGTACCTCTTCTTTCACACATTTCATTACATCTAAAACAAGCTTTAGTGTGAAGAACACTCATCACCCAAAATTCCCTGTCAATGCCTATCCCGGAAGTTTGACTGTCGACACTGGGTGAATATACTTTTTTCACTGACTTTTTCTTTCAACACTGTATTTTTGTATTTGATTCCGACCACTGTCATCATATAATATAATGTCATTGGATATTGTACCGCCACTCTATTGTATACTGCCATTGTAATTACTGTGCAGTAATCTGTATTGATTTGCAATCCAAGTGAATTTTGTAATACATTTATTGATAGTTTACCACATGTTGGTTGTTTGTTGGTTTCACACTAATTATTTTACATACAGATTTCTGGGTTGATATTGTTTCAATTTGGGAATCGACACATAACGGAGATTTGGGGCTAAATAAACATTTTATTGTCTTATATTGTGTGAAGCCAACAATCACTATGGTGTTAAGTGTAGAGGAATTTGTTCCTCAACTTTCAACGAAAGAAGTTCCTGTGCTCAAAAATGTCTGAATCAGGTATGCTTAAGGCAGATGTCAAGATTGTTTTAATTACACACCTGGTTGACGAAGAGGTAATGGATGATGATGCTTTGGCCTTGCTTGAAGATGAAACTGATGGGTTTTTTATTTGAACAAATCAGAATTTAAAAGAAAATAATTGGCAATAGCAATTCGACTTTTAAAATGAAATGAGGCAGGGGAAGAAAAGGAATAATTGAGATTGGAAGCTGAGAAAGAAGAGCGAGAATTTTGGATTCTGCCAATGTAAGTTGATAAAGATATTAGGCTCAAAGAACTAAAAGAATTACAGAATGATCTCTCTTACCGTACTTGAACAGGTGATGGATCATTTAATCTTTCAAAGCAGATTAGATTTGTTCCGACATTCTCTGCACATGATGTTGAAAAGTATTTCCAACATTTTGAAAAGGTGGCTAACAGTTTGACCTCAAAATCAGTGGACCATGCTGTTGCAAAGTTTTTTTTATGGGGAAATCTCAGAAAGCATATTCTGCATTACCTATTGATATGAGTTCTGATTATCAGGTTGCCGTTTTGGCTGAAGTTTTGAAGTCTTATGAATTGGAAGCTTACAGGCAGTCTGGTTCTGAATTTGTTGACAAAAAGTCAAGTTCTACTGCAGATGTTGAAAAACATAGTACTCCGTCAGAGCCTCCTGCTTGTTGATATTGCCTCAAGCCAGGGAATATCTTTTCTAAGTGTAGAAAACTCGCTTCCAAGAAACAGTCATTCTTCCCCTAATTCTTTTGTGAATGTCACGTAACAGCCTTTTTGTGGTTTGGCTAATGTCTCTTTTTGTGAGAGAGGAGTACTTTCCTTTTTTCGTGAAGGTTTTGCGTCAGTTAAAGGTGACAGTTCCAATGTTAAACACATTACAGTTTTGATGGATACTGGTGCTCTTCAAACTGATTTTGGAAAGTATTTTGCGACACTGAGGTTCTTTGCGCCTCTCCATTTTGTGAATTCGGTCATAGTTTCTCAGATTTGTGAGAAAAACATTATCTGTTGTGTTTTGGTAATCTCACACGTACGGTCACTGGTATCCTCACTTTTAAGTGACACCTCCCTCCCGATCCAGTGACACATAGCTACATTTACAAGGATATAGTGATATATACACTCACGTGCAAAAGAAACGCCCCCAAAGTTAGAATTATATTATAATTGTTGAATATAGTCAAAAACATGAAAAAACAGTTCGGAACACATTGCCCAAACACACCAATATATGGTATCTCAAGGAAATTCACGTGCTGCATGTCAGAAGCGGGTAAAAATGACTTTATTCAGTGAAATTCCCTGCACGTGCAGGAAATCACGCGGATGAAGATCGGTTATAAGACCCGTTGGAAACTGTTCTTTGCAATCATCAGTGTCTGAAAACCCCGCAGAACATGCCTAGATTAACTGTGGAACAGAGACAAAGAGCGATTGGAATGTTGGAGATGGATGCAACTCACGACCATGTTGCAAGAATCATGGGCTGCGCAAAAAGAACGATTGGCAGATTAGTCACACGTTACAGACAAACTGGCAGGACAGCAGACAGGCCAAGGAGCGGTCAACCAAAAGTCACTACGCCACAAGAAGACCGTTATCTACGCACGCTTCATTTAAGGAACAGATTCCTCACTGTGACGTCATCATCAGCGCACAGCCTTGGTCATCGTGTCAGCAGGTGGACAGTCTAGAGACGACTCCGTGAGCGAGGAATCAGAGCCTACAGACCGTTCAAGGGCATGACGTTAACGCTGGAATATCGACGTCGAAGATTGGCATGAGCAACACGTGTTCGTCAGTGGCAGCAGCAAAACTGGCAAAGAGTCCTTTTCAGCGACGAGAGTAGGTTCCAGTTGAACAGAGCTGACGGCCGAAGACGTGTCTACCGCCGGCGTGGGGAACGGACGGCACGTTGTTGCGTTCAGGAAACGGAACCATGTGACGGAGGGAGTGTGATGGTTTGGGGAGGCACCAAGACCGACCTCATTATCATCGATGGCAACCTGACAGCCCGTCGGTATATTGATGAAGTTCTGCAGCCCCATGTCCTGCCTTTCCTCCAGCAAAATCCAGGAACCTTGTTTCAGCCAGGCAATGCCACATCACACACCGCAGCTATCACATCGGCCTTTCTCAACGCCAACAAGGTCCCCGTCCTGCCTTGGCCACCAAGATCCCCAGACATGTCTCCGATAGAACACTTGTGGGACCATCTTGGACGTCGGATTCGACAACTGCCACACCCTTCGTTGACGAGAAATGCACTGGCTCAGGCACTACAGATAGAATGGCGTCAGATCCCCAATCACGTGATCAGAAGACTCGGCCCGACGACGTGTTCTGGCATGTATCGACGGTAGGGGTGGACATACACGGTATTGACAGTCTGCATTCCAATTTCAACCTCTGTGTTTTTGTGATTTGCCGCTTTGGCTTGTCCTCGAATACTGGACAATCGACCCCCTTGTGATAACATTGACTCTACAGCTGTTCCATTTAACATGTTCTTTGTACTTCTGTCACACATGCTATACAAACCTTTTTGTTATTCATATAAAACGTAATTATCTATTCGTGTTTGTGTTTGTGTTGTTTGTTAATTAAAAAATGTTTAGAGACGTTTCTTTTGCACGTGAGTTTATGTCTTTATGGTCATCGCATGTCCAAACACATCCTTCCAACTTTCAATTCTTGTTCAGAAGCGGAAGTGTTTACGCGTCGGTCTAGTTCGTCGTAGAGAAGTAAAAGCCTGATTGAAAGAATTTGAGAAATGAAGCTCGCCTCTCATGGCATGTGCCTGGCAGCTGATGGCGGATGACTTACAGTTCATTACTAAAATAGGAGAAACCACCCTGAATAAAAACCAAGGGTGAGAGTTGGAGACTTTTGTTTTTGAGAGCTGAGACTGGTCCGTCTCATACTGCTGATGTATTCGGCCATGTCGGTTATTTGTGAGAGACATCTCTTTGGCTTTGCCACATGCATGTTCGTTTGCTAGATTGTATTCGCAATTGTGTATATATTGAATAATTGTAGGTTTCGGTAATAATTAAATATTCATAATAGTGAAACTGAGTTGAGTAGTTCCTTTTGTTACTTGCGACAGTTTAATTTGGTACTCATTACATTCCTTTAAATACATATCTCAAACATATCGCTTGCCTGACTTCTTCATTGAACAAACCATGCGTCATGCAGAGTCCGTTTTCTTTCTTTATACATTGGGCATTTTTGGAATCAAAATATTATTTTTTTCTCATCATCTCTCCATCCCTGATTTATACAATCCTAATTTCCAAAAGAAATCATTCACTATTGCTTTGACTTTTAGCGTCAACAATAGTATACATAATAACTGCCCTTTAAAACCTAGTTTCGAGGCCTGCTCCGCAAACGCACATTCTGTATATTTCATGTATATTAACAGGTAGTTGCCATGTTTTCCGTCTATTTACACGAACAAAACTAAAGCTATCTCTATCTGATTCAACCACATTTTGGAAAGAGTTACGGAGTATATCAGGTCGTAGGGAAACAAAGAATAACATAAGTAAAGAGTGCTGGTTTGATCATTTTACAAACGTTTTTCAGTGTACAGATGTATTACATGCTGAAGTCGAATGTCAATGTGATGAAGATTTTATACTTGATGAGATTGACCAGTGTATTTTGGAGTCGCCGATTACCGACTCAGAAATCCACAAGGCTATAAATCGTTTAAAGAATGGCAAATCCCCTGGAGTTGATGACGTGGTCATTGAAATGTTAAAATGTTGTGAACATGTAATAAATCCTTTCCTACGAAATTTGTTCAATAAGTTATTTGATTCTGGATTATTTCCTGAGAACTGGACGAAAGCTATTATCCTTCCACTACATAAGAAAGGCAACAAAAATAATCCAGATAACTTTTGAGGGATATCTCTATTGTGTACAATTAGTAAGGTTTACACAAGTGTCTTAAACTCTAGACTTACAAACTGGGATAATATAAGAAGTAAATTACCCGAGACACAAGCAGGCTTTAGACAGGGATATTCTCCTGCTGATCACATATTCACGTTGAAGCAATTGTTAACAAATGTTTATCGAAAAGAAAAGGGAAATTATACGTTGCTTTTGTGGATTTTAAGAAAGCGTTTGATTCAGTTAATCATCTTAAACTATGGGAATGTCTGCACGATTTAGGCTTGGGTGGAAAGATGATGAGAGCACTTAAGGGAATCTATGCCTCCGTGAAAGCGTGTGTGAGATGTAATGATAACATTTATACAGAATATTTTGATTGTCCTAATGGAGTTAAACAAGGCTGTATATTAAGCCCTCTATTATTTTCCTTTTTCTTCAATGAGCTGTCAAACGATGTTTCATTACATGGGAAACACGGCGTACAATTATTTCCAGACTTGTTTGAAATATTAATATTATTGTTTGCCGATGATGTTATTCTTGTCTCTGACACAGTAACTGGTTTACAGAACCAACTTAATATTCTTGAAAAGTTTGCAGATTCACATGGATTAACGGTAAAGTGTTGTTGTATTTAGACGAGGAGGGCGGTTATCTGTTCTTTAGAAATGGTTCTGT
The DNA here is from genome assembly GCF_023055435.1 of Haliotis rufescens. Lineage (NCBI taxonomy): Eukaryota > Metazoa > Mollusca > Gastropoda > Lepetellida > Haliotidae > Haliotis > Haliotis rufescens. The sequence goes on along the minus strand of NW_025963890.1, from coordinate 75,998,010 downwards.
CAAGGCAAACGTGTTTCAACCGCCAACTCCTATAGATATCTTGGGTTTGTATTCTTATATACATCAAAGATGAACCAATGTGTTTCAGATCTAGCATCAAGGGGTAAACCAGCTTTAATGGAAATATTTCGCAATCTACGGAAGATTGGTTTTGTTGACACTTCAGCTTTCTTTAAAATATTTGATACTCAGATTCAACCTATTCTTTTATATGGTGCGGAAATATGGGGTGTAGACAGATTTGAAAAAATAGAACAAGTGCATATTATGGCTTGTAAGAAGTTTCTTAACGTTGGTTTGCAAACTCCAAATGCTATTGTGTATGGGGAATGCGGTCGGTACCCACTACATGTAAATGCTATATGTCGTTCTCTAAAGTATTGGCTAAAAGTGATTGAAATGCATGAAGATAGGATACCAAGAAAATCTTATAATATGCTTGTATATAAGGACAAGTGTGGTCATCATAACTATGCTTCTTCTATTCGTTCCATATTATTTTCTCACGGATTTGGAGTAGTTTGGCTCAGTCAAGCTGTTGGCGACAAACCATCATTCATGAATAGTTTTAAAAACGTTTTGATAAATATGTTCTACCAATCATGGAATAGTACTATCAAGGCTAGTTCTAGGTACATTCTGTATAAAGAGTTTAAAAATCTCCTGGAACCAGAAAAATACCTTTCAATTATTACTGAAATAAAGTATCGAAATGTTATGATAAGGCTTAGAGCCTGGCTACTAAGACTTAAGGTAAACGAAGGTAGATGGGCTGATATTGATGCATGTTTACGGCTCTGCCCCATATGTGAAACAAGTATAGAGAATGAATATCATTTTACTTTAGAATGTGAATAATACAACGATATTAGACAACTGTATTTACCAACAAGTTTTTGCCATAATCCAAATATGCATCAACTTAAAACGCTCCTGTCATCTTCATGTAAACAATTACTTGGAAAACTGTAAATAGCTGTATTGCAGCTATGAAAGAAGACGTTATTATGAAAAGCCTGTAAATTTCCATATTTGTACCTGACATTACCTTTTTTTCATGTACCACACTACATCAAATGTATGTTTTGTATATGGGCCAGTGGCCTTAGTACAAATAAAGACTTCTTCTTCTTCTTCATTTATGTCATGTCATTTATTTCGTTTATATTTCAAAGAACGTTTGAGACATGAAAACGTATTTTGTAACAGAAATTACCCTACCTATTTTATTGAGAACGATTTAAAGATATAAAATGGCGAATGACCCTTTTTAGTAGCATGATTGACATTATGTGATGACCTGTACAGTCAGCCAGTGTCCACCCCATCTCACATCCACCGTCCCAGGCCCCTGTTGATTTACAGGAAGACCTCTCTCCACAGTGTCTGGAGGAACATACTCCGAGACAATTTGATCCATAATGTTTGTCATCACATTCTGGAATTAGATGGCCGAGATGTGATATTACTTATATTTTCTATAATGATTAATGTACCTATTCTAGAGAAAGTGAAAAGGTATTTGGACCAAATTATTTTTTTATTCACTCACTCGTATAATTATTATTCATTTCAATGACTCACCATCTTTACAGTCAGCACCCATCCATCCAGATTCACACCCAAAATCACATGACCCTGTCACGTGATTACATGATGAGTTTCCTGCACAATGTCTGTCAGGGCAAAAGCTAATGCAGTTTGCACCATATCTTCCTTTGACACAATCTGAAACAAAAAACTGAAGAGATAACCAGGCGTTTCATCGATGTTTAAATGTTCTTCATGGTGTTAAGTGTGCTTCCTTTCCATGTTATAACTGATTTATTGTGCTCTGTGTTCTTTCTCTGCATCCGACATGACTGGGTTATTAATGTCCTTAATTCCCAATAAACTCTTAACAGTCTTTACCTTGTGTGCAGTCCTCATCTATCCAACCAGGAAGACACCCTGTGTCACATGCTCCAGTGTGATGGTCACATGATGGATTTGTAGCTTCACACTTCCGCTCGGCACATGATTTATTGCAGTTTGTACCATAACTGGTATAGTTGCAAGCTGTAAAATATAGACAGGAGCTGAAGATTTATGTTGCATATCAATGAGTGTTGATTTGTAAAACGTGGTGGGAAGTCGGTTCATAAAAATGTTAAAAAAACAAGTTATTAGGAAATGTTAAGTACCCTTACTTAGTCACACCAAACCTGACAGTAAGTCCTTCTCACCTGTATCACATCTCTGTCCCTGCCACCCAGGTCTACAGTCTCCAGGACAGAATCCAGTCCAGCGATCACAGGTGGAATCCAGGCAGTGACATGACGTATTACAGTTCACCCCGTAGATTCCTGGACTGCAGACTGTTGCATTGTCAAGACAAGAATAAAGCATTTTACTGTATTGAGCGAGGGAGATGACGCTGAGGGGAGGTGAAATGGGATTTGCTGTCACCTTCAAGATTTCTTTCACTTTTATGTACTTGTGTGTTTGGCTGATTGTACTTGTCCGGGTGAATGCCGTATTGTTTATAATAGCCGACTGAGATATCATGCCGCAGTGTAACATTGCAACTCCACTTGGACACATTATACTGACACCCAGCCAGTCAGTCCTTGCTTTATCTCCTTAATGCCGAGCCAGCCCCAGGCAGGGTAACAACGAGTACATTTTCTTAGCGTCTTTTGATAAGATCGATACACCGACCTACCATTCCCTGGCCAGATGTTCTATCCACTACACCATGGAGGCGGTAGGGAGAGGAAGGGACACAGGTGGGAAGAGTAAGGAAATTTAAAAATTCATTTTTGTACTCCAGAGTATCTTTGTTTCCATCTGAAACGTCATATCAGTGGTTAAATTTATGGTTGAACCATTCAGGCTGTTTTGATCCGCTACTAAGATATTGCCAATATTTTAGACACCTCCTGTACATCCTTATACATCCGCATATCCTTTCCAGTTTTTCTTCCTCGAATCAGTTTCTGCACAGATAACTGTGTATCATCACAGGTAGTATTTATAATAATGACTTAGAGCAGAATGTAATCACCAAAGTAATCACAGGGTCAGTTTCAGTCTAGCACAGTTTTAAAATAGCATTACACATGCCTAAGATTTCCCACACGGGTACAATGTGTGAAGACTATTTCTGGTATCCTCTCCATGATATTTCTGGAAAATTGCCAAAAGCGGTCTGAAACCATACTCACTCCTTCAACACTAACAAACACAACTGGCTGAACTCGTCCCTTTAATGCAATGTCAGTTGTAAGGCGTTTTGTATGCACAACAGAGTGTGCTTCATAGGACGAGGGAAATTTGCAAAAAAATATTGTTCTCTTTAATGATGAATCTCCATTTTTAGCTTGTTTATAGATAATGTCTAAATCATATACTTAAGGGCACTCTGCAGGGTTAAGTACATCCATCTATAATGTTTTTTTCACCATTGCAGAACTAGAACCAGATTGTAAGTTCCATAAGGAATTAAAAACTGTCAATGTAGGATCCAACTAAGTATTAGGAAGAAATAAATTAAGTTTCTATGTTAGGGAATGCCAATTTTGATCATGTGTGGACTACATCGCAGTTTGATTTTCCACGTGATCAATTTGGCTATATATATCTGAAATTAGTGCATTTAGACACGAGAGTGAGTGAGTGAGTGAGTGAGTGAGTGAGTGAGTGAGTGAGAATGGTTTTTGCAATATTCCAGCAATATCATGGCGGGGGATACCAAAAATAGGGTTCACACATTGTACCCATGTTGAGAATCGAACCCGCGGGCCGAGTCTTCGGCGTGACGAGCGAACGCTTTAACCACTAGGCTTCACGACCGCCCTTTTGACACAAGAATAGACATGTGCTTCTTAATGTAACCATCGTTTTACCATAGATTTCCACCTCACAAATGTTGAGTGCATCACTGTCTCCAGGTCCTGTCCTCGGGTTCCTGATGGTGACGTTTCTGCCGGTACCGTTACAGGTTAGGTCAGTTGGGTTGGGGTTGGTGGATGGACTAGGGAGGGTGGAGCAGACAGCTGACGAGTCGTTGTTCAGGTAGATGTTAGAGTTAGCGTTTCTAAAGTAGACTAGTATAAAACAAACAAGCAATGTATCAAACTATATCAGGCTATTACATTGTGTTTATAAGGTTGCTGACAGCCAATACATGAGATCACAACACTATGTTCATGTAACATTTGGCCTTTGTATGTGATAAAAACGTAACTTATAACAAACACATTTAATCCCGAATGCACGTGTTAGAGCAGGTGGGATTTTGAATAATTACATAAATACTCCTGATCGCTCACAAAAATTACACTTAACAACAGCATATTAATGCTAATTGATTGTATGTATGATCATGAAATGCACGATATCTTGCGTAAATTTGTGATTCTTAAATTGAAAACAGGTATTTTCAGTCATCCTAATTTACCTCACCCTTGAAACTGCTTCAGGGGTAGTACTCATTTACGAGTGAAGTCGATGGTTATATACAGTAACCCAGTTTATCATTAATGTACTTCAATGAAAAACAGCATTCAAACAAAAATATGTCATTGTAAAGATGTTGTTTGTGTAATGTAATCAAATGATATGACATGAAGGGCTACATGTTCTTATATTTTGTTTCTATAGTTCGCCATATACATTTCACATTCTATCATTCGATCATGGTAGATCGTAGATGCAGACGATCATTTTTTTCCACCACAGATAGTGATGTACGCTGTCCCGTGAACCACCCTGTCGGTAAGAGCACCCTCGGCAACAGAGTTATAAATGGTACACGGGTCACTGTTTTTGACCTACCCAGGAATCTGATTGATAAATTCGCGATATCTGTCACTGGCCACACATCTACTCAAAGTAAAGAGTCATCCTACGAGGACCATGTCCTTCCAATATTTATAGAGACATACATTGATCAATGACTGTGACTATGCGTCTTAATTTGATGTCTAAGAAAGGTCACGCCATGATTCTACACTATGACAAAATAACTTGTATGTGTGTTCACAGTTAATTGTTATAGTTTGGTCACAAGTGTGAAAGTAAATTATGTCCTGTAATATTTTATTTCTGGATAGATAGAAAATTCCCAGCCTATTGCACATGTACTGAACAACAAAGGTTCCTGTGGCATTGAATAAGATTTAATGCAAAGTTATGTTTTTTCACCAAATCTAAAACAAATTTCGTTTTGAAACAGATAAAAGACTCCTGTAATTGTTCAAATGGTTTAATTTGCCATACTGACTTCAGAAAATGCGTTATTTCATTAAAAAAAACATGAACATGCCAAAATGTCAATTTACAAATCAATAGCGTGTGTGTCCACCTGCAATGGACCAGGCTTCGCACAAAGTCCTGTTGGATATCTGCCCATATCTGCTGGAGCATGTTTCGAAGTTCCTGGAGTGTCTGTGGAACACGTGGTTGACGTCGAAGGCGCTGATCCATCTCATCCCACATGTGCTCGATTGGTTAGAAATCAGGGGAGCGAGCCGGCCAGGGGATGACAATCACATTGTTTTGTTGAAGAGAATCCTGACCAAGTCGAGCAATATGAGGCCGGGCGCTGTCATGTTGAAAGGTAATGCCTGGGCCATGACGACGCAAAAAAAGGTAGAACAACAGGGCCGAGGATCTCGTCGCGGTAGCGCTGTCCATTGAAATTTCCATCTACCACTATCAAACGGGTCCTCTGTCTTCCCACCCCATCACACCCCATACCATAACGCTGCCGCCCCCGAACCGATCTTCTCCCATGACATAATGATTGACGTAACGTTCACCTCGACGTCAGTACACTCGAATCCGTCCATCGCTGGGGCTGAGGTGAAAACGAGACTCGTCAGTGAATAGAACTTGTCCCAACTGCATGGCCGTCCAGCGCAGACTCTGTCTGCACCACTGTAAACTCGCTTGACGGTGGTTTCCAGTCAAAATGGGACGTCTGTAGGGTCTTCTGGCGACAATCCCTGCGCATCTGAGGCGACGATATACATTTTGTGAAGATATTCGTCGAAGGCCAGGGATGCTTTTTGCAGTCACTGTTGCTGGATGGAATCGATTTCGTAGTTGTGTTGTTCGAATCCAGTTGTCTTGTCAACTGTTGGTCACGCGTGGCCTGTCACTGCGAGGATGGTCTCTGACTGCATTCGTCTGTTGCTAACGTTGCCATAAACACCAAATGGTGTTTCTGTGGGCGTTAAATTGTCTTGCAACATCACGTTGACTCGATCCTGCTTCAAGCATACCAAAGGCTCGCAGACGCTCATTTTCGGACAGGCGTGGCATTCCGTAATGTTGAATAATTGCGTAATTTTGTTGTGTTTCTGAGTGGTTGTTGTCGGCACGATGCTAAACAATGCATATGGAATCCCGTTAACCAACATGTTTTTATATCCATTCTTGGGTAGTGAAATGCATGGGGCTTGCATTAAAGTCAACTTTTGCATAGAATGTATGCTTTGCTGTCGCAGTTGCGTTTTTGTCTTGATTTCATACATGTACTACAATATTGAAAACCAAACCTACTTGTTTGAAAATTGCACTAAAATATTGGTGTCACAGGAACCTTTGTTGTTGAGTATCTTTGGGTGTCTGTTTGTCTTTTGTTGACCACCTAATTGTGGTTTAAAACATTAAGACAGTACATGCATAAAAGCTCATTAATTGATGTTGAGTGTTTTTATATGTTGATAAATATATTACTATCCTTGTGTACATTGTGATCTTGAATACATTGAGATAAAAGATTAGAAGTCTAAGGAGAGTACAATACAATCTACACATAACTATTCTGACAATCAGAATAGCATCACTCTCCAATAGATCATGGTGACTGGATACCTACAGTTACGTCTGCTGTAGATTCTGATGTCATACAGCTGGTAGTCCCAGCCCAGATCCACTGTCCAGTCTGACGGAGATCCAGCCGCGTGGAAACAGGTTCTGCTCTCACCAGTTATGTCACTGTCTCCGTCCACAGCCTTTGATGGGTACCAGCTACCATACGACCTAGATGTCGTTGATGCTGATTTGTTCAGTGCAATGTTTTCTACGTAGTACAATAATCATGTCACATACACACTTTCATACAGATCGCGGTTCATACAATTACTGCGGATGACCCTGCATAGGTTGTGAAAATAACATAATTACTTGTATATCTTTTCTTAGTAAAGAACAGATTTTCTGGGTTGAGTCCCGTCCGACGCTTCGACAAAATGAAAGTCCGACAACTGGTAGTCTAGATCACATACTTTGAGTACCCCTCTAACAAGTGTGAATTGGTAAATAGTGTCTACTTTAACATGTATATCAAGTTAACGTGGGTTTACATGTATAGTTACAGACGAAAGCTCTACTGTTGATAAAATCAGTGTAATGAAAACCACAAACCAACAAGTTGTCTTTTGTATTACAAGTGTATTGTACATGGACGTTATAAGAATATAACCCTATTGTAATTGGTTGCTAGAAGAGGTATTTTGCGCTCAGCAGAGAGCAGGATACTGAACACATCAATATAGAAATGTAAAACGTATGTGGAACTGACGTTTCTGGCAGAGACCCCCTGCCTTCCTCCATCCAGTGTCACAGTCATCAGAACAAGCACCTGTTGTTGCGTTACATGATGTCCCACAGTTGCAGGAGTAGCTGCAGGAGTCTCCAAACTGTCCAGCTGGGCAGGAACCTGTGACGAGATACAAGGAGGTGAGATGAAACATTCACATGACGGTCTGCAGTCTGCAAACAGCCTGGTGAACTGGTCAGATTCAACACTTGTAGTTTGCCCTGTGGTAGGTACGCCGAGGGAAAGCTTCCATTGTTGTGGTCATTTTGTCCTATATCTAGACACTGTAATCAATAATGTATGTTTCTCAGACATATTCTCTATGTTATATCATTAACGATAAAAATGATGAACACAAATATTGGTCTTAATTGAAGTTGAGCTATCAGGCAAACAAAGTTAGTTGTAAGGGACCTGAATCGAATTTACTGGAAATGACTAATAGCCCGAGGTTAGTCCTCCTTTATCAAATTATGTATACATTCTACAGAACTGCCGTGAATCACATGCGAAGAAAAGAATACCAATGCACACGCACATTATTATAGACGATGCATTAAAAATGAAACCCATTGTTTTTCATTCACTTTAGCGACATTATTGCAAGATCAACAAACCAACTGAAGATTGGTTGTTTTAAGGTATTTAATAATCTAATCTGATTAACTATATGGTTCATTTCACACCTCCTATTATGTTAACTGATGTTGCTTTACTGTCCTGACCATATTACACCCATATAATCACCCCCAGTCAAGTTAATGGTAAATTGCATGATCGTGACTTTTCGTCATACTTCTTACTCTGAATATTATAGATGACTCTGAATATTACAGTTGACAGTTGATAGTTGGGCATTTGATTCCACCAACCCCGATGCTATGCTGTGTTGTATTTTTGCCCAACGGTTTTCATGAGGTTATACCTTTGTACGTTTAGCATGTGTGCGCTACTGCATTCGTGAACAGGTGGCATAAAACTTCAGCATGTCATATACATTTAGGCAGACTCATATAAATCGAAGTATATTTATTCAACCTTACCTAAATATCTATCATCAGTTATATTTACAAAGATGTTTCATTCTTCAAAAATCCTTGAAATGGACAGCGGGCGTGGTTTGTGCATTCAAACATATTATTCCAACAGAGATGAGAAAGTTATCAACCTGGATCAGGGCACCATGTGTTCAATGGAGGAGATACTGATCTTCGTTTACTGGGTAGACAGATTGACCACTGTTCAGTTATATACAAGTATCAAATTAACACAAGGAGCTAGGCTAGATGGCCGCCCATGGCTTCGAGGAAATGTCCGGACTCTCTCTCCGTGCATGAGTAAAAGTTAATAAGGGAAACCAAAAGCGATAAGTAATGGAAGAAAGTTGTCAAATCACTGTCACTTACTGGTCAGGAATCTCAATATGCGATGATACTTATTCCTTTATTATACGTTTGGATCTATATGTTGATATTGGCTCGAGGTCTATAACTAAACAATCCCTATCCCATATGATGAGATATTACATGACACATGTTGCTTCTGAGTATTAACATTGTATTTCTATATATTTAAATGGTGGCCCGTGGGGTCGACATTTTCGATTCAAACAACTTGATTATTAATAGACACATTTCTCCTCTCAACAAACAACGTGTTAAGTTTTCAATATCCTTCTGTCGCTTATTTGCCCTGTCACATATCCTCAGATACATCATATCCTTGTCTGACGAGACGTAGGGCCGTGAGACTTCATGAGATACGTGTTCTATGCAGATATGTCAGGCGACACCGTTTTGATCAATCTAGGGGTACAATGTAAAACAGTAAGGTTGCGTATCAACAGCTTATCATTCTATGAACAGATAATACTTCCTACATAATCCTCCAACGTCATGCATGTGACTCATTGACTCGCTGTGAGGTTAACATCACAACAGTGGTAGCAGGATATCTTCCGTCCAGGTCACGTGCGGTCAGCCATGGCGACGTATCAGTTAGGAAATATTATTTACATTCACTTTAAACACAAAACTACTATTGTCTATTTATACATTGTATACAGCGTATCGCTTCACCACAGGCGACAAAGCTATGTATGTATTTCCTTTATACCAAATAACACACAATTACCTTTGACAGACCAGGATATGGAGCGCTACGTTACATTTCAGTAGTAAACAGCTCGAGTCTCGAATACCAGTTGCACAATTCTTCCAGCGCTTGGGGATTGTGCTAATTTCGTGGCATCATCGCATCACAACAGAGTAATCGTGTGTGCAGCAACACTTAATAATATTGTCCTGTATACTATGATTATAAAAAAATATGAAAACTTTTAGCACAGTCCATTGTACAATTCCGACTGTGTCATAAGCATGTGTTTATGATTCACAACTCAAGTAGTGATCACATCGGTTGTTCACGCAAAGATGAGCTTATCCTGCCAACCGGTGACACCCGTTAAAAACATATGCAAAACATGCTGCACTGATCACACCGCCAAGGGCTACAGTAAAGCAGGTAGGTAGTGTACATAGAAAGATACTTTAAAAGGACAAATCCTATAGAGTTGCTGGTTAGTATGTAATAAGTTTTTTTCTGTCTTTTACTTCCAGGTGAAATTAACTACGCCGGGCATATTACCTGATGTGCTGCACATATCTCTGAGAAAGAGCAGAGACACGAGAAACGAGCCTTCACACAACGCATGCTACTTCGTTACAGATCTGCACTCGTGAGAAAAGCCTAAGTTTGTTTGAAGTGTGTTTCATGCCGGGTGATATACCAACATATGCATAATACACGGCATTACATCATGTACCTACATATAGGTACAAAGTAAATCATAGATCCTGCGATATCTATATCATTTTCTAGCCCCTGTAGATCGTGCAACAGCGAATATACTTGTGTTGAGTGGATATCATGCTACATCATATGCCATTACGTCCGTCTTGTGGTACATGTAGATTGTGTGAAACCAAAGCCCTCATGTAGATACAGACGTACATATGTATCCAGTTACATAATATACTTCAAAGAAAATTGTTCATCACAGCACTTCCCGCCTTCGTTCACCTCAAACCTCTTACCTACCAGGGTGACCTATTGACTTCTGCTGTGTGTGTTATTGTTGGCAGCCTGGGGCCGTACAAGCAGCCACGAACACGCACACGCACACGCACACGCACACGCACACGCACAGGCGCGCACGCTTACACATCAATATATAAGTGCATCCATCTTGAATGCGACGTTTAACACCATTCTACCTCGTCTTACTTCACCTCTAGTTAGTGCTCACTCTTGCAAACATAAGTACACATAGACGCAGACTATTTAATGAATGATGTTACCACTTCAATTTTCTGAGGATGTCACGTACCAAATAACAGCAAGCAAACATAAACTCGTTTGTTACTATCATTAACAAAACATATATTGTGAGCGTATGTTCATGAGAATGAAGTTGACCTGCATGCTACATGCTATTATGGACACATCACGTGGTTTCAAAGTGAGGTCACATTCAGGCACAACTTCCTCACTTCCTTCACCTTCATCTCTCAGTTTTGGTTGTACAGAAGTATGCATACGTGAACAACCATGCTCAAAGCTGTTTACATTTATATCACTTTCACTTTCTTAATATATCATAGTACAAAGAGAGATATATTGCTGGGTCTAGCAAATGTACCACCAAATCCAAGGCACACTGAAAAACTTCATTCCGTGATCCATGGGACCTTTGTTATAAAACATGGTAACACAGATACAGTTACGTATCTATATTCAGAGTTTCAGGATAATGTGTGAAAAATGAAAAGGAAATGTCATCTGAAGTTTATCAAGAAAATAATATGTGAAATGCCTGAAGTCGTCATTGACAACATCTATGTAAAATATGGGGGTAAGACATTTAGACAAAAGTATGCATCCCCATGGGCACGGGCACCAATTGTACTCCCTTCCTTGCGGATCTGTTTCTTTATGCATATGAATCGGAATTTCTGTTCGGATTGGTAAAGTCAAAACAAGGTAATTTGGCCAAGATGCTTAACTGAGGCTTCAGGTATATTGATGATCTGATATCGTTCAATAACAATCAAATAGCCAACTCACTTCCACGGATTTACCCACCTGAACTAGAAGTAAAGGAGATCAGTGAGACCGCCTCATCTGTTTCATACTTATATCTATGCATAAAGATTCAGAGTTACCAAACACTCTCTCAATATATATAAATATTTAACTTCCCCTTCATGTCAAGCAATATTCCAGCATCCGAAGCCTTTGTTTTTTATATTTCACAACTTTTGAGATACAATCGGGCATGCTCTTCCTACAAAGATTTCAAAGAGCGTAATACGACTCATGCTCCGAAGTTGTTGAATTTGAAGTGATAAAATCGACAGAGCTGCTATGTTGACTTCACTTTTCCTTTACTTGATGTGTTTTGTTTTGATTAGACATTGTGTATTTGATGTTTGTACCATGCCAACAGGCACCTGATGAACCAAGGTAATAGATTGCACTTTGATATTGCTTTATTTGGATTTAGCAAATCTTGGAAAGCCAGTTGTATTATAATTCAATTAGAGGTATTGTAAGTCTGGGTACGAAGTCTGGGTACGAAGCCACTCATTAAAGCAAGTCAGCGAGCCTCATCCCCCTGTCCATTTGTGTCTCCTCTAATGCCAAGCGACGGTCCTGGGGATCAATGCTTTCCCGGAATCCCTGCAGCGTTTATCTTAGTGTAATGACATGTTAATCAAACAAAGTAAGACATCTACAGAGTCTCGGTATGACTTATCTAAGAAAATATTTGATGACAACATTTTTAAAGCGGTCTTGATCACCCACACGTCGAACGACACAATAGCCACAATATGATATTCTTGATGCCTCAAACTTAGGGGGGAAATGCAATGAGAATTATTGTTCCTATTATTTAAAATGTTTTTATAATCGAGTGACCTGACAAAGTTGATATGAATGGTTTCATAAATGGCACAGCTACGAGCAACCATGTCGATTTTCATTCAACAAACAAAACTAATCTGATGGATGTTGTGATATTGTCCGAGGTTGCTGATGTATTGTCTGATTTTGAGGTTGAAGGAGTCTGCTTTTTGTTTCTGATGTTGATTGAGCTGTATGTTCCACTTACAAAGGATTGCCCCGAAACTTCCCGAGCCTCCAAATCCTGTCGTCCTTTTGGGATATAGAGGAGGAACCTGCTTCCGTCCGACCAATGTATTTTGTGCCAGTTTCTCAGACTTTTGCTGAACAGCATGCCAAAAAGAAACCCCTGTCGCTAAGGGGATTTAATGACTGGACGCCATTCCTGCTGCTCCTGCTGCTCTCAAGAGGTTCTGTAATGTTCTGCTGGACACACGGGACAGGACGCGTTTTCCTGTCTCCGCGATGTGACCTCACATGACACCGTTATGACCGTGGCAGCTCTGTCACAGTACTGGTTAGACAATGTCTTCACACCAATTGCGTGATGACTGTGGAGCTGTAGCCTAGGTGACGCCCGATGGATGTCAATTGAAAGTCAACCCTATGGAATGTATTCCGATCATTTCTCGTTTCTGCATCTGTGATATCCTACTGCGTGTCATGTTCACAGGGAATTATTCAACATAGCAAGTCAGCGGGATCAAATACCAAAATTTGATGCCTGTACATACATGTACTGTATTTCCGGGAGTGGCATCCTTCACGTGCATGCCATGGTGAGTTCTAACATGACCTTTCACCTCTTTGTGTAATTATCATTGCAATTACAGTTATTCACATGTAATAATTCATTATCTCAAGGGGTGCTCATCTGTTTCCCAAGTGCATTCATATAATTCTGAATGGATCGCATGTTCCTGAAATAACCATTTCCTTATTTCAGCAATATCAAATCAATACAGAATGCACATTTTGACTGATCATCACACCATCCTGCTGTTTCTAAAATAAAGTCCTGGACTAGACCCTCAAACGGGTGTTTCAGTTTATGAATGAATCAATTAAATAACTTTCCTTCATGGGTATATTGAGTTCTTGTTTGTCAGATCCAAAATATTATGTACACGTGTTATAATCCCCTGTTGCATCTGTAGTTTCTTCAGTAATATCACTGTCAACCGAGTCAAACTTAATCAGTGTTAAATGTGTTTGTGTTTTCTCAATTAACTGAAAGAATTAATAAGTTTATCAAATCACTGATTTTGATATTGTTTGTTCCACGTACTGATTCTGTATTGGAAATACTATACCATTGTGCTATTGAGCATTTCAGATAGACTTTAAATAAAAAGGAAAAGGGCCCTGGTATCTTTAAGAATGAATAATGCAAAGTGTGCTGCTTTTGCTGTAATTATATCGTTCTAAAGCTGACACCATTTCGTTACAGTACTGACACAATGCAATGCCTCCAATACATTACCCAACATGTTCCGTTGCTGAAGTCAGCATATGTGTCACTTATTTCAAGTAATACACAATCATCACAAACGAAGTATAAATTAACTGACAGGTCTTACTGTTGCCTCGAACATGAAGACTCGATGGCATGAGCCAATATTGTCAAAACATGGCTATCCCACCGACCCAAAAAGATTGAACAGTCAGTCACCTTATTGATAAACAGTCGTCGGTACTCTGCCAAAGAGTTCGGCATACAAATACTGAGTAATTAATTCAAACGTTAATATTAAGAAACAAATATTAGAATCAAACCGAAAGTAAATATAGAATTAAAACTCGATTGTGCAAAGGATGCCTTTGCAAAGGCCTTATATTATAAACTATTGGGTCTTAGCAAAGCAAATGCAATAGCTAGCTTTCAGTGCCTAATTTATATGTCACTGGCATACACTAATCTGATACTCTCCCGAAGCCAGCTGTATCCAGCTCAGTAACACTACTAACACAAACATCCAGACACCCTCATTGTTGAACAACCAGGAAGTGCAATACCCCGACAAACTAAGCCTAGTGTAACGCCCACTGCACACATTCTGAGTTAGTACACAATAATCGATCATTCTAGCAACACAACAATTGTACTGCTTTCAATTTCTCCTTTGAAAATGAGTTATTGAGGTATTCAAAGCCTCTCACAGGGGAAGAATGCTTCAGGTACAATCATGAATGTGTTGTATTCAAACAGAGGCGAATGGTGTAGGTCATTTTTCGCGTGAACATTCCACCCCATTCCCTATTCAGCTCCACAGCTTCAGTTGAGATAGTTTTTGTTATTATCAGTCGATCTTGTAACTGTTCAGTATAATTTGCCTGTACCCTTTAAACTAGACTTCCATTCAGTCTATCAAGTGTAATTATTTCAGGGTTGTTCATTCGTTATCTTGTCTTGTAATGAGTTATACAAAGTAGCCAAGAGAATCCCTCAACTTCATCCTTATGGTGGGGAACAGAAGACATACCAACTCTTATCCTTTTCCCGAACACCTGGTGTCATCACTTATTTTCAGTGACCCGCTCATGACATCCTTTATTTGCTTTTTACACTTTACATCTTTCGTTCGGTGGATAGTTCAGACTGGTTATTCTCTGGCGTTGATGTTTTAAAGATAGTATTTGCATGGGAAGTTTCAGACAGCTCGTTTCAGTTGCATTTAATATAAGACGTTACTATCTGAAGTACGTGTGACTTCATGTTTCCCCAGACAGCCATACAACAACCAACTGTATCGCGGAATAAAATAGTTCCTAAAACAAGAGGTTATATTCGCGTATCCATGCACAACTTGCTCTTCAAAAGCATCTGACACAACACATGTATTCAAATAGTACCACCATAAGATGAGAAAGGTCTGTTAAGAACAACCTCAGTAAGTCACAATGACAGCGTGTCGTAATACATTTACATCAATTACAAAATGTTGCCCACAGAACAAACGTGACGGGAGAGATTTCATTAAGTTGTTAATGAACCTGTGGCGGTTACATGTTTTAGTCATCATTGATCCATTGGTCGATCATTGAAAGGTGATAAAAGATCAAGGTAAATATAGAGATTGCTGTATGATGTCATTGTCAGCCTAGACACGGATCAAGTCAATACTACGACAGCTGGGATGTGCCTTTCTTCATTCAGTTCACAAGGATTGGTCGTAGCGAGGATATTCGTGAACGATCATGCAGTCAAACTATCTGACGTTTCTAAATATATACTAAGTTCGACCCTGAGTTCAAGATCAAAGAGTCTAAATGATCAGAAAGAACGCTTCTGTATGAGTGTATACGTGCTTGAGAATTCCCAGGGGTACCCCAAGAATGTGAAAGTAGTCTGTCAGTGTCTCGTGAAAAAAACGTATGATCGTAAAATTCAGTGCGAAAGGGCGTATATCGTGTCAACTTTAAATGAATACACACACACACACACACACACACACACACACACACACACACACACACACACACACACACACACACACACACACACACACACACACACACACACAAATACACACATACACAAATACACACACACATACACACACAAATACACACACACACACACACAAATACACACACACACACACACACACACACACACACATATATATATATATATAATATATATATATATATATATATATATATATATATATATATATATATATATATACACGTGTTCGGTGTAATAATTAGTACAATGTTAGCAAGCTAAGATACTGAAGACAATGATTCTAACGTCAACAATCTCCCTAAAACAAGTGGTAGCATGAAGGATTACAAACAAGATGTTGCAGGTTCGTATCTAACCGAGGTTTAAACTTGTCTCTGTATATGTGTTGTATGTGTTGTTGATGTGTGACTAATAGTATTTCTATCATACATGGAACAGCTGATAATGAAATGTCAGGCTACTACGATATTTTACAATTGTTGGGACTGAGTTCGAGCCCTGGGCCCATTTATCTGTTATGGATCATGTTTTGTGGGAGGAAAGTCCGAAGTGCTGCATGTCCTGCATATTTTCTCATAAAAAGTATACAAAGGATCCGGTACACGGTGTTTGTCGTGTGTGATCATATTATCGATTAAATGTGGACCTAAATACAGGTGGCAAAAGCGTTTGGGCGACCCCAAACATGGATACAATGTGTGACTTCAATTTCTTGAGCCCAAAATTTGTTAAACATCACGATACGAAAATGAAACTAAGTGTATTTGAAACTACATTTATTGTTATATCATTTATTTCTAATGTTTCACATACCACCTATAATACAATGATTTCAGATAATATCCCTTCTACAAAATGCAACTGCAGCTTAAAGATGAAACAGTATGTAAACATTATAATCACAATCCAAGGACAACTTACCCAATAACAGTTGCATCCACCCAGCCAGCACCACCACCCGGAGTAACCTGACAACCGCCATGTTGAACTGGCAGGAGTTGGAGTACCACGCCTGTACTTTCACAGCGACTGAATATGCAAACCACACTTTCCTTGTATGAGGACAAGTTATTTTGAACGCAATGCATGAATAATGTTTCAGAATGTATCTGAGGATAACGTATTGTTTACGTGCATTGTTGACAATGTGAAGAAAAAAGTTGAACAAGGGACGGACAATAGGCTAAACTAGTGTTATCTTTTTCCTGTTGCAAACCTTTGTATGTTTTTGTTGAATCCATCGCTGTGTGTGTTTGCTATCTTGCAATCGGGTTCCATATAAATCCGAGATAAATACAGCATAGTTGCAAGTAATCAGCCTTATATTTAGTTGTCTAAATAAAAGTATGACAGTTTCATGATTGAATTGTGGAATTTCTCTTACATTTAGTGCTGGCATTAATGTTAATGTAGCATGTTATATCCATCTCTCAACATACACACCTATGTACACAAACGACCATCATACTTTTACCTTGAACACACATTCAACATTGCATATTGCTTTTCTCCCATTCAGATTGATTACTCTTGTAAAGGACTTTGCAGTACTTTCAATATTCAAGATGTCTGTGTATTGAGACAATACTACAGTTCAGTTTTAGATACGTCAGACTTACATTATGATACATATGGTATCTTATAACTTATTACCCATGCTTACCGTAAACGGCGACTAACAGGATCGGGTGGTCAGGCTCGCTGACTTGGTTGATGCATGTCATCGATCCCAAATGCGTGGATCGATGCTCATGATATCAATCACTGGATTTTCGGGTAAGACTCGATTATTTACTGACCGCCGTCATATACAATATAGCTGGAATACTGCGTTAAACAACCAACCAACCAACCAACCAACCAACCAACCAACTTTAGCCGTACTAACGGAGACAAGTATATACCAGCAGGAGAGTCATTTTAACAGCCATATTTTTCCTATTCCTGTTCTTCATGCACATCCCGATAATGTCTCATACATCATGTCTGACTCCCATTACGTTCTCATAACCGCGTTGAGTATTAAGCAGCGGTTTGCCGAAACTTCTATTGTGTTGTATTTCACTCACACAATGGTATTTCCAAAAAACATCCAATTATTTGGCACTGACCTAAATCCTAAAAACAACCATTCTATTTCACCTACACTGAATCCATGGTTTGTGTTATTGTATTAATTGTGTGTGAACACTCAGATTCAACTTGAATTGTAACTTGCATGCGTGCCTGATTTGCGTCTGATGCTTTTGAAACTCGAATAATTGTGTAAGACTTACATATTACAATTTATATTACAAATATATATATGGGCACTGCCGTAAATAATTTGCGAGTGAGCATCAATAACTGAATGGAACTGACGTTAAAATATCCCCGGATGCAAGTGAAGTGTACATCATTAGCTCTCTCGGTATAAACTATAAAGCAGCAAACTTCATGATGTTTATTGTCATTTAGTAGCCAGAATGACATTTTCGACAGAAGATGTGACAACTGTATCCAATCAGAAAATTGTATGGCATTATTCATCACTTCATATTCAATGAAGTGTGGTTAGCCTAACGACGAAAAGAGGTCCTCAGAATATAGACATTATCAACCCACATTCTGGATAACTTTATATACATTTAAAATACAGGAAATATAAACATGGAACTCTGTTTATTTGAAACTACGTTTGTCGTTAAAGTTTATATTGTCTTTACTGTTAATACCATATTATGTAAATAAATGTCTTTTACATTGCAGCTACTTAAAGTGGATTTCAGATATTTTAATGCATTTAAATGTCAATAACCAACATGCAATCTTGTGCCATGTCCTCAGTGATAATACCACTGTGTTTGTTTGTTTGTTTGTTTATTTGTTGTTTAATGCCGCACTCAGCAATATTCCATTTTGATGACAGCGACCTGTAAATGATCAAGTTTTGACCAGGCAATCCAGTGATTGACATCGTTAGCATCCATCTACGCAATTGGGATACGATGACACGTATCTACCAAGTCAGGTTGCTAACGATCTATTCTACCCCGGATCTTCACGGGTAAGATGACATCATTGTCAGGATATATATGCACGAAATAGACATACCCATGGAGACCAGTTGGGAGCATTGGTGTTGTGGCTAGTTGTTGTTGTTTTTCTTTTAGAAGCGAATGGAAACTTTGTAATGGAGTGACCTCCCTTTATGTTTACAGTCCCAGCGCTTGAAAACCTTCGTCACAAGGAGCTTCGCTGTGAGGAGCTGGCTTGTTTAATGTCATCAACTTCTGGCACTACATTATGTCGCAGGCTGAATTTGACTGTAGTCTGTTCTATATTACTCATGATTTATGTCACTAACAACATACCTTTCTAGCCAGTTATTTCACAGTCTGAAGTTGTAGTTGTACAAACTTAGTGTTGTCTGTCAGCTACATCCTGTGCTCTGGCACGCGCAATGCCTGCAATTGTTGTAGAGGCAGATTACATGTCTGTCCTCCAAAAAAAGCTACATGGGTTACTGACCCAGCACACACCATGTCGAACAATCTGTCATCAAACATCCGAATTGTTATAATTCACAGGTATGTTGAGTGAGCGTTAAATGAATGCTGAGTAAGGATATAATTGCAAGTGTTGTAATTGTTTTATCTGAACATGCAATAGGTCTATTTTCAAGTGTGAATTATCTTATAGATAATTACTATTGCATATTAATTGTTATTTTGATATTGAAAGAGACACCTTCTGTGGGAAACAAAAAATGTATTACACATCGTTACAGATTCTCAAATTGTGAGGAGAGGTTTTTGAAGAAACGCTTCAGGTATGTGTTAGTCGTTTACTGAAATGTGTCAAGTAGCTCTCTGATGAAATTGACCAGGCCCCATTCCAGACTTCCCAATAGTCGATACGTCAGGATTTTAAAGGATTTATATCCATCGAGACTACCCCCTCCGTTTAATTGATGATGTGATGTTTAATCCACATAAAAACCCTCAGACCTTCAGTGTGTGCTTTCATTCAAAGTGGCCGTTGATTTGTGATACAGACTGCACTTTATTTATTTACCTCAAAAAGCGTTATTTTCTGAAATGAAACCGCAGTTGTATTACCATTATTCATTATGTGTTGTAGAAGAGTGGAATATATCCACGAAGCAACATGTGTCTGATGACCCACAAGTTACTGTTGCAGTGAGATCAATCTAACATTGCAGTTAGAGGATAGAGGGGTTGGGTACATTTAGTGACAGGAGTTGCAGAAGTTTGTTTCATGTTGGGTAATATACATGTATCAATATAATGTCATGTGTACACTGCAATTCATCGTGTACAGAGTAAATCATATAGATCATGCAATGTTTTATCGTCAGACAGCTCCTGTCACATGTACATGTAGACCACGCATTGGCAAATATCTCTGTGTAGATTCAGTGTGTCGTGGTGAGTAGAATATACCATAGACCTTTTGTTACAATGTGAGTGAGTGAGTGTGTTTGGTTTTACGCCGCTTTTAGCAATATTCCAGCAATATCAAGGCGGGGGACACCAGAAATGGGCTTCACACATTGTACCCATGTCGGGAATCGAACCTGGGTCTTCGACGTGACGAGCGAACGCTTTGACCACAAGGCTACCCCCCCCCCCCTAATAAGCAGTGTACTAAATGCTGTGTGACCAGAATATAGCTAATGTCTCCCATGTCCAATGGGTTGTTGACATTTGGGTTTTTGGTACTTCTGAACCATAAGAGTGTACACCTGCAAATACACTTTATACAAGAGTGCCACTCGAGCTGCATGCGCATCGAGATTAGGTCGTTGGTTCGTGGGCTTTGACTCGTGAGGTATACATTCCACTTTTATGACATAATGTCGAATGTAATGAAATCTATTTGGTACAGGAATTACATGCCTGTTTAGTACTAAACAAGAAAATCATATGTTTACAGTTGGTTTAATAAGAGAGTTATACCCACTACCGGTTACATCGTACAATTTCCGGTTTGGGAAAATAGTCACACAGATACAGTGGCTTTAGGAAAGAAATTTCAATGGCTCCAGCAAATCCGGTTTAAGAACATCCGTTTCTAAAATACACTGTCCAATTCAGAACAAACAGTTCGATGAATCTCAATCCCATTAAAATCTGATCTTAGTTTTCTATACCGCTAAACAAAGATCTGAGGACACCCAATTACGAGTCACCTCAGACCGACCTTGCGCGAGCTTTGACCAACCAATGGAATGACTGACAAGAAGTCGATATTAGCCAATCAGAAGGCAGATTTCACGTGCTTTACGGCACTAATTTTAAATTGGCGACTACGTTTCGAAACATATTTTGACAAATTCTCGGGTAAAAATTTCAGACCTGAACAAAAAAACATTCTGGAATGGCTAATATATGGTCTAGACTGTATGGATTCAGTCGTTAAGCCTGTAACTATCGTTAGAATACCAAATATCGTTGGTAAAGTTTGAGGTTGCATGATTAAAAATCACATTCCGACTGTCACATTCAGGATCTGGAAAGCGACGCTCTGATTGGTCAGATGAAAGGTCGTTCTGACGTGACCCCTAATGGCATGTCCTCAGATCTTTGTTTAGCGGAAGCGAAAGATCAGTGTTAGTATGCTGTGTGTACTAGAACTAGCCACACACGCACACACACACACACATCTACACACAACACACATATACATATGCATACAGGTCGCTGTTATCATTGCACTAATCTGAAACGCGACGTTACACTCTATGTCACCTTTCCTCACGTCAATTCTAGTATAAAAAGTGGGTGCCACCTGTTACAAACGTAAACTTGTCCTACCAATACCGGGGGTGTAGAACACACATCTAGAGGACCAAAACTACTTTACGAATGGCGGTTGGATGGTAATTCGCATGAACGTAAATCAAAACCTAATCAGCCAGTATGTCCAACTCTATGTACCAAACAACACACCCGAAAAACAAATAAACAAGTTCAGCGTTATCCTTAACAGGACATATATAATGAGCGTATGGACATGATAATTTGATTATATCAAAACATGTAAAACATTGATTACTCCTCATTCATTGGAATAGTCTTCTCAATGCTTCCGTAAACAATACTTATTATTGTTCTCAAAGAAATTACAATTGAGTTACAACTTTGTCAAAGCCTGTACACTAGTCTAGGGGAGGTAACTCTTCACGTTACCCCTTTTCTCTCATTGTGCAAAGGGCGACTTGTGCCTTTTTACTATAGGGCACTGTTAATACTGACACTTCCTTTTCAGATGTGACCACCATCTGGGCAAGACATGTCTGCAGTCAGCAGTCAGCATACAGCTGCTCGGGACCCAGTGACGCCACACTGAGATGATGATGTTTCTGGTACTGCTGTATGGTGTCATACTCTTTTCCTCAAATTGTGTGAGTGGCGGGTGCTACGGGTAGGGCAGAAGATGCTTGTCCTTTTCGTGAAAAACTGGTGTCGTCACATATTTTTAGTTGTCCATTCATATTAATATCACCACTATTTAGCCCAGTGGAATTTGTTTCTTCGGATAATCGAGCATGGTTATTCTCCATATCTGCCGATGACGTTTTATAAATTATTTACAGTTGTGGGAACTGCAGGACCGTGTACATTCTGGTCCATATCTTCTATTAGGGCATTTGACAGGCGCGGAACATGAACGATTACACAATGCTACTGTTTTTACCACTTTAGAAATATAACAGAGAGTGTGCACGTTCCTTTAAAGTCGCGTATGTGAACTATTGTAAAGACTGCAATTTTCGTGACATCAATTTAATACTTTCTGCTTCCTTCTCGCCTCTCCTTTGTTTATACCACCACTTGCTTGAATACATGTTTACCTAACGTCCTTACCGTTCTCTTTATGAATGGTGTCTACCATAATCATGATGTATCTGAGTGTCCCTGCATCTTATTCAATAGCTTGCATATAAACAGTGAATGAGAAACTATAAATGTAGAAAGTATATTTGTCCTCACAAAACCTAGAAAAATGAAACATTGACTGTCTGTAAACATTCAAATATTTTAAGGACAAAACAAGCCACTGAGTCGAGAGACTCAGACGTGCGAAAAACAAAAGTTATAACATCAAGTTTCATTATTTCATTCAATTGCTAATGGTTCCTCTGAAGTTCTTTTGTTAACTAAACATATTTATTCACAACCTGCAGTTGATACAACTTCGGTGGTACAACTTAATACAGTGAAAGAAAGTATTGGTAAGATGGTGATAAAACATTGACACAAGAACATGAGTGAAGTCGATTTTTAGATAAATCTTTTTGTATTCAACGTGATTCTTATACTGCTTTGATAAGTTATTCGTCATGAAGAATTGGGCTTCAGCAACTCGTGCTTATCCTACGAGGCGTCTAACGGGATCGGGTGGTCAGACTCACAGATTTGGTTGATACATGTCATCATATCCCAATCGCTGATATAGATGCTCATAATATCAGCCACTTTATTCACATACCCCCGTCATAGAGCTTGAATATTGAGGCGTGATACCAAAACAAACATTATTGCCCTGTGTAATGCATATACTGCCACACAAAAGACACCCTGCACATCTGAACTTAAGAACTCAGCATGTAACACCATCATAGTTATTCCTTAAAAAAAACCTGTTAGACATAAAATTGTTAGCCTGGCTAACATTGTATCGGAATTGTGTGTCCTTAGTGTCTTATTGAATCTGTGGTGCAACAGAAGATACAAAAACGTACATCTTACTTACTGATCTGAGAGCTGTTTACTTCATGTCAGCGTTTTGACTGTGTAACCTTAAGTACTGGTAGCCGATATTGCCCACTACTGCACTATTCACCATATTCACAGTAAGAGTTGTTGATTTGCACTTTCAGTAACATAAGTATGGAAATGTCATATATTTGACTAACCTAATTTAAATACGAAACATGTGTAGCTTAATTGCATAAAATATGAAATATGGAAAATGATTTAATTCTTGTTTAGTAGTGACATAACGCATATAAATCACAATGATCGTCATATGTATATTGTGCTAACCTCAAGGGCTCCACAACGCTACATATAATATGTACAAACTACCAAAAAGGGGGGTAAAACTAAAACCAAGGTAGTTAGATCATATATGAGACGGGATCACAATATTCCATGTTATCACCTAATATATATACCTTGATGTGTACTTCTAGACAGAACATGATGCTTTGTGAACATGATGCGTACGTCACAGCACACATAGAAGACTTTACTCAGATTTAATTATTTTCATATACATTGTTCTGAATGACATCATAAAGTGACTGCTCTCTCTCCCTGGTGACCTCATTCAACTCAGTATAGTCGTCCCCATTCATGCCAGGAGAGAGCGCAGGAGCAGGAATCTCTCCAGTGTCGCCTGTGTTTGTCTCTCTCACCTCTGTGGGTGGTGTGCCAGTTAGGGGTGTCCGTTTCAGTCTGAACAGTAGAAGTATTGTAGAAATATAATAGATGCTCGTGCTCATCCCACAAGGAAAGACTTCAAAACCAGTACTCTGTTATTTAATAATACAAAATGTTATGAAAAGTTACCTTCCAGATTTCCACAGAAAGATCATCAACCCAGTATTCAGACACAGCATTACAGCCATGACTAAGGCTCCGCCAATGACACCACTTGTAACAGGAGACACTGGATAAGATACAAAGTCACATTAGTCTGGTGCTTAACATGTACTGTGAATAGATATAAACGTATATGCCAACGTATCTAAAATCACAGTGAATAAAACGTTTGTTTGATCATATACTTAATGCATAATACATAGCAACGTTAATGCGGATCTAAAACCTGATTGTAGAGGAAAAAGACCTAAATTGGATTCGAACCTCTGACATCTATATCACATCGGTCACCGATAAAGCCATCCAGACATTCTCCTGGACAGCGTCCATCTCCATCATTACACGTGACGTCACAGTGTCCACAACGAGAACAGTCAGGCCCAAAGGTTCCAGGTTTGCATTCTGAAGATTTTCAGTTCAGGTATTAAGTGATGAAAAGGTATGACAGAGAAGTAAATTGAGACATGTTTCAGTTAGGACATATCATGTCATGTCTTTTGTTGCTGTTTAATAGAACCAGCAGTGTTATACAGTGATTTACAACAAATACTGGCATTTTTACAAAACTTAAAAACATCTACATAAGTTCAGCAGTATAACTGAAGACTTCATCATTATTAGTGTCACTAGTACTTAAACAAACCTAAAGGCATACTAAAAAAATGCTTATGTCTGGCAATATATGAAGTGTCTGTAAATGTTTTGGATTTAATAGGAACGAATAAGCATGTCTTTTGTGGTTGGGCGCAACACACTTCTATATGTGTGTCTGATGAGTGATGGCAAATTGCAAACCAAACAACAGTACGAGTTCAGTGTGTCCACCATTAGGGCGAGTACTGCCTTATCACCATGAAAGAAATGAGAGTATGGATCCATGTAGATAAGCACTTGCATGTTAACAGATGAGTCAACATGTTTCAATTCTGGAATAAGGTGGGCCTGTAGTATTTCATCACAATGGCACTGAGCCGTTAAGTTGGCTTGCACTTGGACAAGATTTCTTTACTAGTGTGTACGCGTACGCTGCCACCGCCAAATCGTTCAATGGCAACTCACCGTAACAGTTGGGCAGTTGCCAACTGACAACGCTGAACACGTGGTTTTCATGTAGTGTTATTTTTCTGAATTGTTGTGTTTGTGTTATGCATTTTGGTTAATGTGTAGCCAATGTCATTCATATATGTATATCACTCAGTGCATCATTTCTGCATCATTGCATTAGTTCTTATAGTATATACACCAGCAGATATTTGATGATTTCAAAGAAATTTCAAAGAGTTCATTCCTAGCATGGGTATGTTGTTTTCATTGTGTAGGCATTATTCCACACTGTTTTATTTATTTGTAGGCAATAGTAACTGTAGGCAAAAGTGGACTTAAGGATTAATGGCTGGAACCCAGGTAGCCGGGTGCGCAGAAACTATTCCCGATTTTTTAAAAGTAATGATTTAACTCCGAAATTTTACATCCGCCATCTTTGTTTTCTTTATTTTTGCCACTGTTACATTTGTTGGTATGAATATTGTCCAAACGGCACAAAATTTCTTAAAATGCAATCAAATGTTCAAAACATTTCTTGGGGCTCAGTCTAATATTGTTAGCAAAGTCAACAAACTACGACCATAAATGTAATGTACAACAGGCGCAAGAACATTTTTAAAAATTCTTACAAATACAAACGTTCTCTGAACGTGATGTTGAAAAGTATTTCCAACATTTTGAAAAGGTGGCTAACAGTTTGACCTCAAAATCAGTGGACCATGCTGTTGCAAAGTTTTTTATGGGGAAATCTCAGAAAGCATATTCTGCATTACCTATTGATACGAGTTCTGATTATCAGGTTGTTTTTTTGGCTGCAGTTTTGAAGTCTTTTTAATTGGAAACTTACAGGCAGTCTGGTTCTGAATTTGTTGACAAAAAGTCAAGTTCTACTGCAGACTTCGTCAGAACCTCCTACTTGTAGATATTGCCGCAAGCCAGGGAATATGTTTTCTAAGAGAAGAAAGCTCGCTTTCAAGAAACAGTAATTCTTCCCCAAATTCTTTTGTGGATGTCACTTTACAGCCTTTTTGTGGTTCGGCTAATATCTTTTATTGTGAGAGAGGAGTACAGTTCCAATGTTAAACACATTGCAGTTTTGATTGATACTGGTGCTCTTCAAACTGATTTTGGAAAGTATTTTGCGCCTTTCTGAGGTGTCATTAGCGAACACTAAGGTTTTTTTGCCCCTCTCCATTTTGTGAATTCGGTCATATTTTCTCAGAAGTGTGAGAAAAACATTATCTGTTGTGTTTTGGTAATCTCACACGCACGGTCACTAGTATCCTCACTTCTAAGTAACACCTCCCTCCCGATCCAGTGACACATAGCTACATTTACAAGGATATAGTTTTATATATGCCTTTATGGTCATCGCATGACCAAACACACCCTTCCAACCTTCAATTCTTGTTCAGAAGCGGAAGTGTGTACGCGTCAGTCCAGTTTGTCGAAGAGAAGTAAAAGCCTGATTGAAAGCATTTGAGAAATAGAAGCTCGCCTCTCATGGCATGGCTGCTGGCGGATGACTTACAGTTCATTATTAAAATAGGAGAAAACACCCTGAATAAAAACCACGGGTGAGAGTTGGAGACTTTTGTTTTTGAAAGCTGAGACTGGTCCGTCTCATACTTATGATCTATTCGGACATGTCGGTTAATTGTGAGAGACATCTCTTTGGCTTTGCCACATGCATGTTCGTTTGCTAGATTGTATTCGCAATTGTGTATATATTGAATAATTGTAGGTTTCGTTGAGTAGTTCCTTTTGTTATTTGCGACAATTTAATTTGGTACTCGTTACATTCCTTTAAATACATATATCAAACATATCTTTTGCCTGACTTCTTCATTGAACAAACCATGCGTCATGCAGAGTCCGTTTTCTTTCTTTATACATTGTCCATTTTTGGAATCAAAATTATTTTTTTTCTCGTCATCTCTCCATCCCTCATTTAATCAATCCTTATATTCAGCTCATTTCCTCAAAAAATCATTCAATTTTGCTTTGACTTTGAGCGTCAAAAACCAGTCATTATAGTGTACATAATTACTGCCCTTTAAAACCTAGTTTCGAGACCTGCTGCGCAAACGCATATTCTGTATATATCAAGTATATTAAGAGGTAGTTGCCAAGAATTCCGTCTATTTATGTCATGTCATTTATATCGTTTATATTTCAAAGAACGTGTGAGACATGAAAACGTATTTTGTAATATAAATTACCCAACCTATTTTATTGAAAACGATTCAAAGATATAAAATGGCGAGTTGCCCTATGAGTGGCATCAGTGACATTATGTAATTACCTGTACAGTCAGCCAGTGTCCACCCAGTCTCACATCCACTGTCACAGACCCCTGTTGAGTTACACAAAGAGTTCCCTACACAGTGTCTGGAGAAACATACGCCGAGACAATTTGATCCATAATGTTGGGAATCACATTCTGGAATAAGATGGTGGAGATATGATATTACTTATATTTCCTATAATCTTTAATGTGCCTATTCTAGAGAAAGTGAAAAGTGTATTTAGACCAAATTATTTTTTTATTCACTCACTCGTATACTTATTATTCATTTCAATGACTCACCATCTTTACAGTCAGCACCCATCCATCCAGAATCACACAAAATTCTTACAAATACATATGAATACTTATACCTGTACTTTTTAGAACAAGAAATTGACACATTGACGTATTCAGATTAAATTGATATGTTCTTTACTTATGTAAATGCAATTGATAAAAAGATAATTAACAGTGAGATACTATCGCTGTTGTGCAAAGCATCCAGTCCCAATGAAAGTGAACAGCATGCCTATGTTATACAAAGCAATCATATAACATATCGCAACTGATAGTTCTAAACAATCAGGCAATCAACATATCGGTATCAGTGGGCACATCGTGATATTTGAAGATAAAAAATGATCACACATGTCAGCAGTCTGGGAAGTAATACACAGCATCTTGACAATGAACAAAAAGAAGAAGAAGAAGAATAGTTTATTAAAGAGTCACTATTTAAACAACCAACCATTTTGGCTTTTGAGACAAAATACGCATCACCCCCCCCCCCCCCCCATAGAAGTACAACGAACACACACATCCGCAAAATCAGTCACTGACCCACCCACATATATTACGTTACACACACCACACCACACCACACCACACCACACCACACCACACAACACCACGGGATTCCATACTCGGTATTGACCCATGACATATCCTTTTTCATGTCAGGGAATGTGTTTTTGGATGGTGGTCAACGGACACGTCTTGCCTTAGGGAAAGCTGCTGTACTGTCCAGCTTCTTAATGTATGTCTCATCTGCGAGCCTCTTCGCCATCTGCAGTTCCGTCGACTCGCAGTTCTTTGGTCGTACTGTAAAAAATCTTTATGCCGTCTTCGTCATAGTTACTTTCCTCGGAGGGCATCAACTGAGCTATCTTTAATGCGTCCTCGTACCTCTGTTTCTTCTGGACGGGAAGGTTGCGATGGCGTATCCCGAAGACTCGGTTACGACTCTTCTGAAGAAAAACAACAACTTTATTTACAATTGCATTTCAAATTTATAATGCATATGTATGTATATCCATGTATATGCTCATGAGCAATGGAGGAGAATATGTGAAAATCAAATTCAAATTTATTCCGATAACCCTTAAGCAACGTGTCAGTATTATAGCTTGATGTATTAGAACAACACTATTTGGGAATGCCAGGTGCTACTGGTAGTGTTGGGTATGCTTACCCTTTTTGAAGATTCACTCTTTGTAATTCGACATCAAACGGATTACATCACACTCTGAGTAAACAATCTCATTTAACCCTTAATTAGTTAATTAATCTGCAGTATATTGTATCACTTAGTATTGCCTTAACGAGGAGTAATCCCTTGTCAGTTGTTGGTGAGTGATCAATTTATGTCTGGAGAAAGGGATTAGCCTTACTCACAATAAATTATCATTTCACACTGCAACAGAAGAAATTATCGATCATTATGCCTTTATAGGGAAGTGAGAAAGATCAAGATTGAATGATACATAACGGGCCGTGCCTGCATTATATAGCCTGCAAGAATCATCACTGTAAACTAATAGAGGATTAATTTCAATTTTACAGACTATACAACTGCTAAGTATATGATAAAGTGTTGAAGTAGCATTTGATATGTTTGAGATTACAGTTTTCAATTAAGTGTATAATGTAGCTTGCTGTCTTTGAGAGAGTCAGTATCTGTAGAGCTGGCTTGGTCTAATTGGTATTCAGTCCCTGGGACACAAATAATGTTTAATAGCATTGTTTTGTGAGCAGCCGGATGCGTAAATGATATGTAATATATTTCCGTATTATATTTTATAGTACTTGTTGTTTTAATATTGTTAACAACAGAGAGAACGAAGATTTTTTTTTTTAAAAACCATAACAGCATGCATATGTTCTAGCAAAAGGAAACTTGATAAATATTCATTTTGCTTAATTTCTACTTTGGAAAACTTATTTGGAGTTCTGAAAGCTTGACGCTGTATAATTTGGGACGCGCATGGTTGGATGCAAACTAAATGTTTAATTCTCGCAAATTTAGACACCAGCGGCGGTATAGGAGCATATACATATATCTAATGTCATTCAATACAGAATATACATGAAGATGTTTCAATGTTAAGATTAAATATATCTAACGATATGGAAATTAAATCTTGATAACTGTTTTTCATCTTTGATCTTTTGGGAAAATAATAGTGGAACTGGTTGAGTGACTGACGTATTCCACATTAAAAAGTGACAGATACGTGATTTACATCATTAAAATTTAAAGTGATACAATTATAAGTGAGGGTTGTGATTTATTTAGGAACGAAGTCAGTATTTGGGGATTTAACTTGCGCTTTCCGACATTATGCGTATTTCGCACACGATTAAGAAAATAATGTAATTCATTTATTTATATGAAGTACAAATGCATCAATCCTAAATCACCCGACTTGTTGAATGTTATTTCGTGAATACACAAATTGCATAACACATTCCCTGAGGACAAACCCAAATGGCCCGTCCCTTTGTGACAGGTGTTAATTAGAGAATGTATTGCCACCACATTATGTCCCGGCACTTTTATGACATGCAATGAACCTAAATATCGGTCCCTGAATCTGTAACATCAACATTGGTCTTATAAAATCAAAGTAGCATAAATGTTACGTAATTCGTATTAAAAAATTGCCTGATAAATATAACATGAATATAATTGCCTTTTGGGGGATAACATAATATTGGGAAAATATACTTAAAAGTACATGATTAAAGAATTTCAGAATCAACTGTTTCTTGTATTTATGACCGACTTCACACAAACTGAATAATTAAACATATGTTTATATAGCTATAATTACATGCATGGCACCTACATTATCATGAAATAATAATGTTGGTCATGTTTGTTAATTTGTACATTTCGTTGTTATTGGTATCCTGGGGATGTTGTAATTATACACGTGTTCTGATCTTATTTGACGTAGAATACATGAAAAACGATTGGTCAACAGTTTGGTGCGGTCGATGGAAGGTGTTCAATTACTAAGAAAAGCTATTTAACTGTATAATACTTAATACGTGTCTTAAAATATGAATTAATTCTTAAGTTATAACATTAGTGCAAATTCACCCGAACGTAGGATGTACATGGACCGATTTCAATTGACAAATTAAACCACTGAATATAAACTCACTTAGACTTAAGAATAGAAAGGCGAATTGTTTGTTAATATATTGTCTTTTAAGCCGATGGAAGTTTAAATCACTACAACCGAGTCCGAGGCGATAAAGGATTATGTGACAAAATCTGGTATCATGGCTTAACTGTATATAAGTCACACTGTCCAAGTTGAACAATCCTCTATATCAGATGACTATTCCAATTATTAATGATATCAGGTAGGAATAACTTGGCAAAGCATTCTGTTCTACAACATATAGCCTGTATATTGGTTTGATTTCTATAAATGTAATTACTAACAGCAAAGATGTTTTCCATCTTGTAAAAAGGTGTAATGGCTGTGTTAGTTTCTCTATATATTTTCTCGTGGCCTGTACCCCTTATCGCCCCACAAATAGTTCGTATAGTCCGTATTGAGTGAGTGAGTTAAAATTTAACGTCTCATCGGCAATATTTCAGCGTCCGGAATGAATCTTAGTGTAAACATTCTAGGATTAATTCTTGCTCTTGGTACAATTATCCCAAATATGGGCATTATATGCTTGTTCATAACTTCTAACGATTTATGTGAAAGGAGTTATTTAACTGAGTGAGTGAGTATGGTTTACGGCGGTGGACACCAGAAAGGTATCTAAGACTTCTAAGGCAATTAATCATAGGGATTTCCTTTTAAACTCGTCAATATCAGAATCTGACTGAAATATTATTCCCAAAGTCATAAATATAAATTCCTTTCATTTTAAGATTAGGTTTTGCACTTGGGAAGACTTTAATTTAACGTAAAATAGAAAGCTTCTGTTTTCTCTGGATTCAATTGTACTTACTTTCATCCATTTGGTAATTTTCTCCAAATCAGCATTAATATTTTACGCAGTAGTATTTGGAATTGTCCCTTTGGGGAATTGTCTGGACCCCACCGCAAACACAGTAAACAGAAATTCCAATGTGAATAATATGTACAATAGTTTGTTGGCTCGACATGCAAGACTCCATAATTTTAGTTATAATGTAAAACTCATAGTAATATTAAATTATATTTAAAACAAATAATTAATGTATTTTACATGGGAGACGAAGCGACACGCATTGTATTTTATAATAATGCACAATTTTGAATGCTTTAAACCTGTTGCATTACACAAATACTGGATTTGATGTAGTCATATAGTGAATCAATATGTGTCTAGTCTTCCAAATGTTCTATTGCGAACACATATAGCGTCAGCGCTCATGATCGCCATATCTATGAATGAATAAAAATATCATCATTAATAAACTCACCTGAGCTCGCTGTTAGGCATCCTGCACGGCTTCGTTCACGTTCACCCTCAAATGTACCATAGAAATCTGCGATTGTGCGTGTTCAATGTTCGAATGCATTTTTGCGACAGGCGTTCGTTTATTTATTAAAATTCCACCAATTCATTAATCACATTGAGTTGCTCGCCTCTTCTCCAGTTGTTCACACTCTCAACTGATGTAGCTGCCTTGATTAACTGGAGTCCGGATGTACCCAATTACAAACTCTGTTCTAATTATGCTAATCGTGGAAGTGCATTTTACTGGATGACAAACTTAGTAATCCTTTCACACTAATGATCCTTGTTTACAATGAACGCATGCCAATTGACTAAACAAACATCCTTAAGTAGAATTATCACAATGGACGGTGTGTACAACTGTTTGTCAAACAATATCAACCAATATTTTATATTTAGAATCACCATTACATGAAATCACAGAAACATATATATTAAATTTTACTTTGAAAACTCCAGAACTAATGTCGTGAACGTAATATAATAGGAATTTATTCCTACGATGTGTTTCCTATATATGTTTCCTTGTACAATTTTAAATTCATGGATTTTTTATCTATTATTTTGCAATGATCGTGACAATCGCTAAAAGGCTACTCTCTTGCTATTCCGTTTAGTGGTTATTCTAGTTTAGACAGCGACAGCCTCTCGTTATACAACCAGTGCTTTTCTAACCCCGATTTATATAAGACAGCGTAGAATAGTCTAAGAATAGTGCCATGTTGTGATGGCACCGTCTTGAAATTCCAGTAGCTAGTTAGACTGTATGTAAGGGGACAAGAGCGTACCTCTTCTTTCACACATTTCATTACATCTAAAACCAGCTTTCCTGTGAAGAACACTCATCACCCCGAATTTCCTGTCAAGGCCTATCTCGGAAGTTTGACTTTCGACGCTGGGTGAATATACTTTTTTCACTGACTTTTCTTTCTACACTGTATTTGTGTATTTGATACTGACCACTGTCGTCATATAATATAATGTAGCTAAATATTGTACTGCCACTCTAACCAAACAAGTGAATTTTGTAATACAATTATTGATAGTTCAACAAATGTTGGTTGTTTGTTGATTTCATACCAATTATTTTACATACAGATTTCTGGGTTAACATATTGTTTCAATTTGGGAATCGACAAATAACAGAGATTTGGGGCTTGTAAACATTTTATTGTCTAATATTGTGTGAAGCCAACAATTACTATGGTGTTTAGTGTAGAGGAATTTGTTCCTCACCCTTCAACGAAAGAAGTCCGACAT
The DNA here is from genome assembly GCF_023055435.1 of Haliotis rufescens. Classification (NCBI taxonomy): domain Eukaryota; kingdom Metazoa; phylum Mollusca; class Gastropoda; order Lepetellida; family Haliotidae; genus Haliotis; species Haliotis rufescens. The sequence continues at coordinate 75,964,018 of NW_025963890.1, read as the reverse complement.
CAGGTATGCTTAAGGCAGATTTCAAGATTGTTTTAATTACACACCTGGTTGACAAAGAGGTAATGGATGATGATGCTTTAACCTTGCTTGAAGATAAAACTGATGTTTTTGATTTGAAGAAATCAGAATTTGAAAGAGCAAAATAGGCAATATAAATTCGGCTTAAATGAATTAAGGCAGAGAAGGAAAAGGAATAATTGAGATTTGAAGCTGAGAAAGAAGAGCAAGAACTTTGGATTAAGCCAATGGAAGTTGATAAAGATATTAGGCTCAAAGAACTAAAAGAATGACAGAATGATCTCTCTTACCGTACTTGAACAGGTGATTGATCATTTAATCTTTCAAAGCAGGTTAGGTTTGTTCTCTGAACGTGATGTTGAAAAGTATTTCCAACATTTTGAAAAGGTGGCTAACAGTTTGACCTCAAAATCAGTGGACCATGCTGTTGCAAAGTTTTTTATGGGGAAATCTCAGAAAGCATATTCTGCATTACCTATTGATACGAGTTCTGATTATCAGGTTGCTGTTTTGGCTGCAGTTTTGAAGTCTTATTAATTGGAAACTTACAGGCAGTCTGGTTCTGAATTTGTTGACAAAAAGTCAAGTTCTACTGCAGACTTCGTCAGAACCTCCTACTTGTAGATATTGCCGCAAGCCAGGGAATATGTTTTCTAAGAGGAGAAAGCTCGCTTTCAAGAAACAGTAATTCTTCCCCAAATTCTTTTGTGGATGTCACTTTACAGCCTTTTTGTGGTTCGGCTAATATCTTTTATTGTGAGAGAGGAGTACAGTTCCAATGTTAAACACATTGCAGTTTTGATGGATACTGGTGCTCTTCAAACTGATTTTGGAAAGTATTTTGCGCCTTTCTGAGGTGTCATCAGCGAACACTAAGGTTTTTTTGCCCCTCTCCATTTTGTGAATTCGGTCATATTTTCTCAGAAGTGTGAGAAAAACATTATCTGTTGTGTTTTGGTAATCTCACACGCACGGTCACTAGTATCCTCACTTCTAAGTAACACCTCCCTCCCGATCCAGTGACACATAGCTACATTTACAAGGATATAGTTTTATATATGCCTTTATGGTCATCGCATGACCAAACACACCCTTCCAACCTTCAATTCTTGTTCAGAAGCGGAAGTGTGTACGCGTCAGTCTAGTTTGTCGAAGAGAAGTAAAAGCCTGATTGAAAGCATTTGAGAAATAGAAGCTCGCCTCTCATGGCATGGCTGCTGGCGGATGACTTACAGTTCATTATTAAAATAGGAGAAAACACCCTGAATAAAAACCACGGGTGAGAGTTGGAGACTTTTGTTTTTGAAAGCTGAGACTGGTCCGTCTCATACTTATGATCTATTCGGACATGTCGGTTATTTGTGAGAGACATCTCTTTGGCTTTGCCACATGCATGTTCGTTTGCTAGATTGTATTCGCAATTGTGTATATATTGAATAATTGTAGGTTTCGTTGAGTAGTTCCTTTTGTTATTTGCGACAATTTAATTTGGTACTCGTTACATTCCTTTAAATACATATATCAAACATATCTTTTGCCTGACTTCTTCATTGAACAAACCATGCGTCATGCAGAGTCCGTTTTCTTTCTTTATACATTGTCCATTTTTGGAATCAAAATTATTTTTTTTCTCGTCATCTCTCCATCCCTCATTTAATCAATCCTTATATTCAGCTCATTTCCTCAAAAAATCATTCAATTTTGCTTTGACTTTGAGCGTCAAAAACCAGTCATTATAGTGTACATAATTACTGCCCTTTAAAACCTAGTTTCGAGACCTGCTGCGCAAACGCATATTCTGTATATATCAAGTATATTAAGAGGTAGTTGCCAAGAATTCCGTCTATTTATGTCATGTCATTTATATCGTTTATATTTCAAAGAACGTGTGAGACATGAAAACGTATTTTGTAATATAAATTACCCAACCTATTTTATTGAAAACGATTCAAAGATATAAAATGGCGAGTTGCCCTATGAGTGGCATCAGTGACATTATGTAATTACCTGTACAGTCAGCCAGTGTCCACCCAGTCTCACATCCACTGTCACAGACCCCTGTTGAGTTACACAAAGAGTTCCCTACACAGTGTCTGGAGAAACATACGCCGAGACAATTTGATCCATAATGTTGGGAATCACATTCTGGAATAAGATGGTGGAGATATGATATTACTTATATTTCCTATAATCTTTAATGTGCCTATTCTAGAGAAAGTGAAAAGTGTATTTAGACCAAATTATTTTTTTATTCACTCACTCGTATACTTATTATTCATGACTCACCATCTTTACAGTCAGCACCCATCCATCCAGAATCACACCCCAAATCGCATGACCCTGTCACGTGATTACATGATGAGTTTCCTGCACAATGTCTGTCAGGGCAAAAGCTAATGCAGTTTGTTCCATATGTTCCTTTGACACATTCTGAAACAAAACAATGAAGAGATCATCAGGCGTTTCATAGATGTTCAGATGTTCTTCATGGTGTTTAGCGGGCTTCCTTCCATGTTATAACTGATTTATTGTGCTCTGTGTTCTTTCTCTGCATCCGACATGACTTGGTAATTAATGTCCTTAATTCACAATAAACTCTTGACATTCTTTACCTTGTGTGCAGACCTCATCTATCCAACCAGGAAGACACCCTGTGTCACATGCTCCAGTGTGATGGTCACATGACGAATTTGTAGCTGCACACTTCCGCTCAGCACATGATTTATTGCAGTTTGTACCATAACTGGTATTGTTGCAAGCTGTAAAATATAGACAGGAGCTAAGAATTTATGTTGTATGTCAATGAGTGTTGATTTGTAAAACGTGGTGGGAAGTCGGTTCATAACAATGTTAAAAAACAAGTTATTAGGTAATGTTAAGTACCCTGACTTAGTCACACCAAACTTGACAGTAAGTCCTTCTCACCTGTATCACATCTCTGTCCCTGCCACCCAGGTCTACAGCCACCAGGACAGAATCCAGTCAAGCGATCACAAGTGGAATCCAGGCAGTGACATGACGTATTACAGTTCACCCCATAGATTCCTGGACTGCAGACTGTTGCATTGTCAAGACAAGAATAAAGCATTTTACTGTATTGAGAGAGGGAGATGACGCTGAGGGGAGGTGAAATGGGATGTGCTGTCACCTTCAAGATTTGTTTCACTTTTATGTACTTGTGTGTTTGGCTGATTGTACTTGTCCAGGTAATCATGAATGCCGTATTGTTTATAGTAGCCGACTGAGATATCATGCTGCAGTGTAACATGGCTACTCCTCTTGGAAACATTATACTGACTCACAGCCAGTCAGTCCTTGCTTTATCTCCTTAATGCCGAGGCAGCCCCAGGCAGGGTAACAACGAGTGCAGTGCCTTAGCGTCTTTTGATATCATGCAGCCAGAAGATCGATACACCGGCCTACCGTTCCCTGGCCAGATGCTCTATCCACTACACCATGGAGACGGTAGGGAGAGGTAGGGACACAGGTGGGAAGAGTTAGGAAATGACACACGACCTTTAATAATTCATGTTTTTACTCCAGAGTATTTTTGTTTCCATCTTAAACGTCATATCAGTGTTAACTTTTTGGTTGAACCATTAAGGCTGATTTGTTCCGCTACTGGGATATTGCCAATATTTTACACACCTCCTGTACATCCTTATACATCCACATATCCTTTCCCGTTTTTCTTCCTCGAATCAGTTTCTGCACAAGATAACTGTGTATCATGAAAGTTAGTGTTTACTATAATGAATTAAAGCAGAATGTAATCATCAGGGTTATCACAGGATCAGTTTCAGTCGAGTACAGTTTCAAAATAGCATTACACATGCCTAAGATTCCCCACACGGGTACAATGTGTGAAGACTATTTCTGGTATCCTCTCCGTGATATTTCTGGAAAATTGCTAAAAGCGGTCTGAAACCATACTCTCTCACTCAACACTAACAAACACAACTGGCTGAACTCGGCCCTTTAATGCAATGTCAACTGTGAGGCGTTTCGTATGGACAACAGAGTGTGCTTCATAGGACGAGGGATATTTGCAAAAAAATATTTTTCTCTTTAATGATGAATCTCCATTTTTAGCTTTTTTTTATAGATAAATCTTATACTAAAGGGCACACTACAGGGTTAAGTACATCCGCATATGATGGTTTTTCACCATTGCAGAACCAGAGAACCAGATTGTAAGTTCCATAAAGAATCAACAACTGTCAATGTAGAATCCAAATAAGTGTGAGGGTGAATCAAATTAAGTTTCTATGTTAGGGAATGCCAATTTTGATCATGTGTGGACTACATCGCAGTTTGATTTTCCATGTGATCAATTTCGCTGAAATTATCTGAAATTAGTGCATTTAGACACAAGAGTGAGTGAGTGAGTGAGAATGGTTTTAGCAATATTCCAGAAATATCATGCTGGGGCACACCAAAAATAGGCTTCACACATTGTACCCATGTCGGGAATCGAACCCGGGTCTTCAGCGTGACGAGTGAACGCTTTAACCACTTGGCTTCACGACGGCCTTTAGACACAAGAATAGAAACGTACTTCTTAATGTAACCATCGTTTTACCATAGATCTCCACCTCACAAATGGTGAGTGCATCACTGTGTGCAGGTCCTGTCCCCGGGTTCCTGATGGTGAGGTATCTGCCGGTACCGTTACAGGTTACGTCAGTTGGGTTGGGGGTGGAGGACGGACTCGGGAGGGTGGAGCAGATAGCTGACGAGTTGTTGTTCAGGTAGATGTTAGAGTTCGCGTTTCTCCAGTAGTCTAGTATAAAACAAACAAGCAATGTATCAAACTATATCAGTCTATTACAGTGTGTTTATAAAGTTGTTGACAGCCAATACATGCGATCACAACATTATGTTCATGTAACATTGGCTTTTGTATGTGATAAAAACGTAACTAATAGCAAACACATTTATTCCCGAATGCACGTGTTAGGGCAGGTGGGATTTAGAATAATTACATAAATACTCCTGATCGCTCACAAAAATTACACTTTAAAACAGCATATTAATGCTAATTAATTGTATGCATGATCATGAAATGCACGATATCTTGCGTAAATTTGTGATTCTTAAATTAAAAACAGGTATCTTCACTCATCCTAATTTACCTCACCCTTGAAACTGCTTCAGAGGTAGTAGTAATTTATGAGTGAAGTCGATGTGTATATACAGTAACCCAGTTTATCATTAATGTACTTCAATGAAAAACAGCATTCAAACAAAAATATGTCATTGTTAAAATATAGACATGATCTGAAGATTGTATGTCGCATATCAATGAGTATTGATTCGTAAAACGTGGTGCGAAGTCGGTTCATAAAAATGTATAAAACAAGTTATTAGGTAATGTTAAGTACCAAAGACCATTGACTTTAACCCAGTTTATCATTAATGTACTTCAATGAAAAACAGCATTCAAACAAAAATATGTCATTGTTAAAATATAGACATGATCTGAAGATTGTATGTCGCATATCAATGAGTATTGATTCGTAAAACGTGGTGCGAAGTCGGTTCATAAAAATGTATAAAACAAGTTATTAGGTAATGTTAAGTACCAAAGACCATTGACTTTAACCCAGTTTATCATTAATGTACTTCAATGAAAAACAGCATTCAAACAAAAATATGTCATTGTTAAGATGTTGTTTGTGTAATGTAATCAAATGATATGACATGAAGGGCTACATTTTCTTATATTTTGTTTCTTTAGTTCGCCATATACATTTCACATTCTATCATTAGATCATGGCAGATCAAAGATGCTGACAATCATTTTTTTCCACCACAGATAGTAATGTACGCTGTCCCGTGAACCACCCTGTCGGTAAGAGCACCCTCGGCAACAGAGTTATAAATGGTACCCAGGTCACTGTTTCTGACCTACCCAGGAATCTGATTGATAAATTCGCGATATCTGTCACTGGCCACACACCTACTTAAAGTAAAGAATCATCCTACGAGGACCATGTCCTTCCAATATTTCTAGAGACATACATCGGTCCAATCTTTCGTGTCACCACTGCAGTCAAGCACAGTATTTCTGGCAAGTTCAAAGTTGTCTCATATGTACTCTACATGTGCCACATAATGCTACTCTTTGGTAGTTTAAATTATTTCATTTCCATCTCAATAATGTGAGTGGGCAATGACTGTGACTATGCGTCTTAATTTGATGTCTAAGAAAGGTCACGCCATGATACTACGCTATGACAAAATAACTTGTATATGTATTCATAGTTAATAGATAGATAGATGGATAGATAGAAAATTACCAGCCTATTGCACATGTACCGAACAACAAAGGTTCCTGTGACATTGAATAAGATTTAATGCAAAGTTATGTTTTTTTACCAAATCTTAAACAATTTCGTTTTGCGACAGATAAAAGAATCCTGTAAGTGTTCAAATGGTTTAATTTGCCATACTGACTACAGAAAATGCGTTATTTCATATAAAAAAAACATGAACATGCCAAAATGTCAATTTACAAATCAATAGCGTGTGTGTCCACCTGCTGGGACCAGGCTTCGCACAAAGTCCTGTGGGATATCTGCCCAAATCTGCTGGAGCATGTTTCGAAGTTCCTGGAGTGTCTGTGGAACATGTGGTTGACGTCGAAGGCGCCGATCCATCTCATCCCACATATGCTCGATTGGTTAGAAATCAGGGGAGCGAGCCGGCCAGGGGATGACATTCACGTTGTTTTGTTGAAGAGAATCCTGACCAAGTCGAGCAATATGAGGCCGGGCGTTGTTATGTTGAAAGGTAATGCCTGGGCCATGACGGCGCAAAAACGGTAGAACAACAGGGCCGATGATCTCGTCGCAGTAGCGCTGTTCAATGAGATTTCCCTCTACCACTATCAAACGGGTCCTCTGTCTTTCCACCCCATCACACCCCATACCATAACGCTGCCGCCCCCGAACCGATCTTCTTCCATGACATAATTATTGACGTAACGTTCACCTCGACGTCAGTACACTCGAATCCGTCCATCGCTGTTGCAGAGGTGAAAACGAGACTCGTCAGTGAATAGAACTTGTCCCAACTGCATGGCCGCCCAGCGCAGACACTGTCTACACCACTGTAAACTCACTTGACGGTGGTTTCCTGTCAAAATGGGACGTCTGTAGGGTCTTCTGGCGACAATCCCTACGCATCTGAGGCGACTATATACATTTTCTGAAGATATTCGTCGAAGGCCAGGGATGCTTTTTGCAGTCACTGTTGCTGGATGGAATCGATTTCGTAGTTGTGTTGTTCGAATCCAGTTGTCTTGTCGATTGTTGGTTACGCGTGGCCTGTCACTGCGAGGATGGTCTCTGACTGCATTCGTCTGTTGCTAACGTTGCCATAAACACCAAATGGTGTTTCTGTGGGCGCTAAAATGTCTTGCAACATCACGTTGACTCGATCCTGCTTCAAGCATACCAAAGGCTTGCAGACGCTTATTTTCGGACAGGCGTGGCATTCCGTAATGTTCAATAATTGCGTAAGTTTGTTGTGTTTCTGAGTGGGTGTTATCAGCACGATGCTAAACAATGCATATGGAATCCCGTTAACGCACATGTTTTTATACCCATTCTTGGGTAGTGAAATGCATGGGGCTTGCATAAAAGTCACCTTTTGCGTTGAATGTATGCTTTGCTGTCGCAGTTGCGTTTTTGACTTGATTCCATACATGTACTACAATGTTGAAAACCAAACTTTACTTGTTTGAAAATTGCACTAAAATATTGGTGTCACAGGAACCTTTGTTGTTGAGAATATTTGGGTGTCTGCTTGTCTTTTGTTGACCACCTAATTGTTGTTTAAAACATTAAGACGGTACATGCATAAAAGCTCATTAATTGATGTTGAGTGTTTATATATGTTGATAAATATATTACTATCTTTGTGTACATTGTGATCTTGAATACATTGTGATAAAAGATTAGAAGTCTAAGGAGAGTACAATACAATCTACACACAACTATTCTGACAATCAGAATAGCATCACTCTCCCATAGACTGGATACCTACAGTTACGTCTGCTGTAGATTCTGATGTCATACAGCTGGTAGTCCCGGCCAAGATCCACTGTCCAGTCTGACTGAGATCTACCAGCGTGGAAACAGGTTCTTCCCTCACCATTTATGTCTCTGTCTCCGTCAACAGCCTTTGATGGGGACCAGTTGCTATATTGACCAGATGTTGTTGATGCTGCCTTGTTCAGTGCAATGTTTTCTGTGTAGTTCAATTATCATGTCACATACACACTTTCATACAGATCGCAGTACATACAATTACTGAGGATGACCCTGCATAAGTTGAGTCAAGTCGTTGTGAAAATAACATAATTACTAATATATCTTTCGTAGTTAAGTACAGATTCTCTGGGTTGAGTCCCGTCCGACGCTTCCACAAAATGAAAGTCCGACAACTGGTAATCTAGATCACGTACTTTGAGTACCCCTCTGACAAGTGTGAATTGGTAAATAGTGTCTACTTTAACATGTATATCAAGTTAACGTGGGTTTACATGTATAGCTACAGACGAAAGCTCCACTGTTGATAAAAACAGTGTAATGAAAACCACAAACCAACAAGTTGTCTTTTGTATTACAAGTGTATTGTACATGGATGTTATAAGAATATAACCCTATTGTAATTGGTTGCTAGAAGAGGTATTTGGCACACAGCAGAGAGCAGGATACTGAACCCATCAATATAGAAATGTAAAACGTATGTGGAACTGACGTTTCTGGCAGAGGCCCCCTGCCTTCCTCCATCCAGTGTCACAATCACCAGAACAAGCACCTGTTGTCTCGTTACATGATGTCCCACAGTTGCAGGAGTAGCTGCAGGAGTCTCCAAACTGGCCTGGTGGGCAGGAACCTGTGACGAGATACAAGGAGGTGAGATGAAACATTCACATGATGGTCTGCAGTCTGCAAACAGCCTGGTGAACTGGTGAGATTCAACAGTTGCAGTTTACCCTGTGGTACGCTGAGGGAAAGCTTCCATTGTTGTGGTAATTTTGTCCTATATCTAGACACTGTAATCAATAATGTATGTTTCTCAGACAAATTCTCTATGTTATATCATCAACGGTAAAAAGTATTGGTCTTAATTGAAGTTGAGCTATCAGGCAAACAAAGTTAGTTGTAAGGGACCTGAATCGAATTTACTGGAAATGACAATTATGAATATAATAGATGACTCTGAATATTACAGTTGACAGTTGATAGTTGGGCGTTTGATTCCACCAACTCCGATGCTAGGCTGTGTTGTATTTTTGCCCAACGGTTTTCATGAGCTTATACATGTGTACGTTTGGCGTGTGTGCGCTACTGCATTCGTGAACCGGTGGCATAAAACTTCAGCATGTCATATACATTTAGCAGACTCATATAAATCGAAGTATATTTATTCAACCTTACCTAAATATCTATCATCAGTTATGTTTACAAAGATGTTTCATCCTTCAAAAAGCCTTGAAATGGACAGCGGGCGTGGTTTGTGCATTAAAACATATTATTCCAACAGAGATGAGAAAGTTATCAACCTGGATCAGCGCACCATGTGTTCAATGGAGGAGATGCTGATCTTCGTTTACTGGGTAGACAGATTGACCACTGTTCAGTTATATACAAGTATCAAATTAAGATAAGGAGCTAGGCTAGATGGCCGCCCATATGATGAGATATTACATGAGACATGTTGCTTCTGAGTATTAACATTGTATTTCTTTACATTTAAATGGTGGTCCGTGGGGTCGACATTTTCGATTCAAACAACTTGATTATTAATAGACACATTTCTCCTCTCAACAAACAACGTGTTAAGTTTTCAATATCTTGCTGTCGCTTATTTGCCCTGTCACATATCCTCAGATACATCATATCCTTGTCTGTGTCATAAGCATGTGTTTATGAATCACAACTCAAATAGTGATGACACCGGTTGTTCACGCAAAGATGAGCTTATCCTGCCCACCGGTGGCACCCGTAAAAAACATATGCAAACCATGCTGCACTGATCAGACCGCCAAGGGCTACACTAAAGAAGGTAGGTAGTGTACATAGAAAGATACTTGAAAAGGACAAATCCTATAAAGTTGCTGGTTATTATACAATAAGTTCATTCTGTCTTTTCCTACCAGGTGAAATTAACTACGCCGGGCATTTTACCTGATGTGCTGCAAATATCTCTGAGAAAGAGCAGAGACACGAGGAACGAGCCTTCACACAACGCATGCTACTTCGTTACAGATCTCCACTAGTGGGAAAAGCCTAAGTTTTGTTTGAAGTGTGTTTCATGCCGGGTGATATACCAACATATGCTTAATACACGGCATTTCATCATGTACCTACATATAGGTACAAAGTAAATCATAGATCCTGTGATATATTTATCTTTATCTAGCCCCTGTAGATATATACTTGTGTTGAGTGGATATCATGCTACATCATTTGCCATTGCGTCCGTCTTGTGGTACATGTAGATTGTATGAAACCAAAGCCCTCATGTAGATACAGACGTACATATGTAACAAGTTACATAATATACTTTAAAAAAACTGTTAATCACAGCACTTCCCACCTTCTTTCAGCACAAACCTCTTACTTACCAGAGTGACCTATTGACTTCTGCTGTGTGTGTTATTGTTGGCAGCCTGGGGCCGTACAGGCAGCCACGCTTACGCACACGCACACGCACACGCACACACACACACATACACAGGCGCGCACGCTTACACCTCAATATATATGTGCAACCATCTTGAATGCGACGTTAAACACCATTCTATCTCATCTTACTTCACCTCTAGTTAGTGTTCACTCTTGCAAACTGTTGTGTTTTGGAGCTTGATTTCTTTAAAATAAATGTTCTTCCCACATATATCACTTACTTTCATTGCCAGACACTGGTCTATTTTCCTGTTGTTCAATTTCAAAACAAACTTTCCCTTTATATATTCAATGTTATATCGAAATTCGATGAATAAAACCGCCATGGGAGACAGTGTGCATTGTAATTGGAGATCAATGGCCTTATAAGCGGAAAGCGTGACTGGATATTGGGGTAAGGATGACTGGACCTCGGGTATGGATGACTGGACTCAGGCATTGTGATCACAGGATCCTCAGCATGAGGTAAATTTAACGATCGCAGTCCCGTAGGCTATAGATGGTTAACCGCTGAAGACTGACTATGAATACCTGCTTGTCGTAAGAGGCGACTAACGGGATCAGGTGGTCAGGCTCGCTGACTTGGTTGATGCATGTCATCGTACCCAAATTGCGTTGATCGAAGCTCATGATGTCCAGTCTCAATTATTTAAAGGCTGCTGTCATATAGTTGGAATATTTCTGACTGTTATTTTTTTCAACTAACGACAATATATTCAATAAATTATCTCTTGTTGTTATGTTGTAATCAAACTTATAAAATCCAGCAACTTAATTCCTTTGTTCTCTGACTCGCGATATTTTACTTAATACATAATACTTATGCATAATTTCTGTTTACTACTCTTTGATCACTTCCTGTAACCAGGCATGTTACATTCAGATCGTTAACGAGTGAGAAAAGCTTTTCGACTGAAAGTTTGATAGCTTTAAAACCTGAGTGTTTTTGTTCAAATTGTCTAGTTTTATTAATTGTCACTGCCATATATGTGAAATGATATATGAACAGACACACATTACCATCTACATTGTTGAAAGAAGTCGCTGCGTGCTCGCTTGTGAATCCCATTCTGTCCCATATTTGACAGGTTGGAAATTGTAAAGGCAGATTATAAGTCAAACCAGTTCGCTCTGGATTGGCAGATGTCAGTTAACAAAATATGCTTGTTTTATCTTTTTCAGCTCATGCTATAGTTGCTTGGGGCTCCCGTGCAGAACGTTTAGCTAGGATGTGTTGTCACTGACAGTATTAAGCGACCTCTCCTGACCTATCGATACACATCTATTTCTTGAGTTGCCCTATTCATATGTCATGAGGTGGCTGAGGTGGTAGTATATTTAAATGGTCGACCTCTTCACTGTATCCACCCCACTAGCACCCCCGCCATGTTGACCAATGTTGAAGTGAAACACCCGGTCATCAGGTCATGTTGGTTATATCATCTATTAAATAAAATATGCCGGCTGTGTGTGTGTGTGTGCGTGCGTGCGTGCGTGCGTGCGTGCGTGCGTGCGTGCGTGCGTGCGTGTGTGTGTGCGTGTTAATGCCATGCACGTACATATGTGCAGTAACGTCTAAATGATTCGTATCACCTTCTGCATTGTTGAAAGAAGTAGCTGCAAGCTCGCTGGTGAAAGTTACCAAGTTGCCATTGCTTCTTGATAGCTAGTGCGGTGTGTGTAACACACCCTTTGTTTATTTATCCAGGTTCTTAAATTAAACCTGCATTTGTGTTACAACTCCGTATTTTTTTAAGGAAAGTCTAAAATATCCACGAGGCCACATGTCTGCTCTGCTGATCCACATGTTGCTGTTGCAATTGAGAGTAATCTAACATTGCAGTACAGTAAAGAATGATTGGGTAGCATTGTTGAAAAGAAGTGCAAGGAATCTCAGGCTACCACAGCTATGGATTTTAACCGGCATGACATTTTACATGACAATTCATTACATGCATCTGGACACATCAGGACATAGAAGATTGGATCTCAATTGCTAATAATATGGATGTACTCATTGGTGATAGCTGTGAAACACTGGCCAGACAACCATGTGCTCTGGACACATTTGGGTTGTTTCTTTAAGTGAAGTCATGAAGGTTGTTGGAGAGGAATTGGACATTGTTCCGATGGATGTTGTGATATTTTCCGAGATTGCTGATGTATTGTCTGATTTTGAGGAGTCTGCTTTTCGTTTCTGAAGTTGATTGGGCTGGATGTTCCACTTACAAAGGATTGTCCCGAAATGTATTTTGTGCTAGTTGCTCAGACTTTTGCTGAACAGCATGCCAAAAAGGAACCCCTGTCGCTAAGGGGGTTTAATGACTGGACGCCATTCCTGCTGCTCCTGCTGCTCTCAAGTGGTTCTGTAATGTTCTGATGGACACACGGGACAGGATGCGTTGTCCTGTCTCCGCGATGTGACCTCACATGAGGCCGTTATGACCTTGGCAGGTCTGTCACAGCACTGGTTAGACAATGTCTTGATTGCCTGATGACTGTGTAGCTGTAGCCTAGGTGACCCCCGATGGACGTCAGTTGAAAGATAACCCTATGGAATGTATTCCGAACATTTCTCTTGTCATGGTTACAGGGAATTATTAAACATAGCAAGTCAGCGGGATCAAATACCAAAATTTGATGCCTGTACATACTGTATTTCCGGGAATGGCATCCTTCACGTGCATGCCATGGTGAGTTCTAACATTATCGTCAAACATGACCTTTCACCTCTTTGTGTAATTATCATTGCCATTACAGTTATTCACATGTAATAATTCATTATCTCAAGAAGTGCTCATCTGTTTCCCAGGTGCATTCATATAATTCTGAATGGATCATATGTTCGTGAAATAACAATTTCCTTATTTCAGCAATATCAAATCAATACAGTATGCACATTGTGACTGATCATCACACCATCCTGCTGTTTCTAAAAAAAAGTCATGGACTAGACCCTCAAACGGGTGTTTCAGTTAATGAATGAATTAATTAAATACCTTTCCTTCATGGGTATATTGAGTTCTTGTTTGTCAGATCCAAAATATTATGTATACGTGTTATAATCCCCCGTTGCATCTGTAGTTTCTTCAGTAATATCACTGTCAACCGAGTCAAACTTAATCAGTGTTAAATGTGTTTGTTTGTTTTTTCTCAATTAACTGAAGGAATTAATAAATTTATCAAATAACTGATTTGATATTGTTTGTTCCACGTACTGATTCTGTATTGGAAATATTATACCATGGTGCTATTGAGCATTTCAGATAGACTTTAAATAAAAAGGAAAAGGACCCTGATATCTTTAAGAATGATTATGCAAAGTGTGCTGCTTTTGCTGTAATTATATCGTTCTAAAGCTGACACCATTTCGTTACAGTAATGACACAATGCAATGCCTCCCATACATTATCCAACATGTTCCGTTGCTGAAGTCAGCATATGTGTCACTTTTTTCCAGTAATACACACTCCAATCATCACAAACGAAGTATAAATTAACTGACAGGTCTTACTGTTGCCTCGAACATGAAGACTCGATGGCATAAGCCAATATTGTCAAAACATGGCTATCCCACCGACCCAAAAAGATTGAACAGTCGGTCACCTTATTGATAAACAGTCGTTGGTACTCTGCCAAAGGGTTCGGCATACAGATACTGAGTAATTAATTCAAACGTTAATATTAAGAAACAAATATTAGAATCAAACCGAAAGTAAATAGAATTAAAACTCGATTGTGCAAAGGATGCCTTTGCAAAGGCCTTATATTATAAACTATTGGGTCTCAGCAAATCAAATGCAATAGCTAGCTTTCAGTGCCTAATTTATATGTCACCGGCATACACTAATCTGATACTCTCCCGAAGCCAGCTGTATCCAGCTCAGTAACACCACTAACACAAACATCCTGACACCCTCATTGTTGAACAACCAGTGCAATACCCCGTCAAACTAAGCCTAGTGTTACGCCCACTGCACACATTCTGAGTTAGTACACAATAATCTATCATTCTAGCAACACAACAATTGTACTGCTTTCAATTTCTCCTTTGAAAATGAGTTATTGAGGTATTATTCAAAGCCTATCACAGGGGAAGAATGCTTTAGGTACAATCATGAATGTCTTGTAATGAAACAGAGGCGAATAGTGTAGGTCATTTGTTCGCGTGAACATTCCACCCCATTCCCTATTCAGCTCTACAGCTACAGTTGAGATAGTTTTTTTGTTATTATCAGTCGATCATGTAACTGTTCAGTATAATTTGCCTGTACCCTTTAAACTAGACATCCATTCAGTCTATCAAGTGTAATTATTTCAGGGTTGTTCATTCGTTACCATGTCTTGAAATGAGTTATACAAAGTAGCCAAGAGAATCCCTCAACTTCATCCTTATGGTGGGGAAAAGAAGACATACCAACTCTTATCCTTTTCGCGAACACCTGGTGTCATCACTTATTTTCAGTGACCCGCTCATGACATCCTTTATTTGCTTTTTACACTTTACATCGTTCGTTCGGTGGATAGTTCAGACTGGTTATTCTCTGGCGTTGATGTTTTAAAGATAGAATTGGCATGGGAAGTTTCAGACAGCTCGTTTCAGATGCATTTGATATAATACGTTACTATCTGAAGTATGTGTGACTTCATGTTTCCCCAGACAGCCATACAACAACCAACTGTATCGCGGAATAAAATAGTTCCTAAAACAAAAGCTGATATTCGCGTATCCATGCACAACTTGCTCTTCAAAAGCATCTGACACAACACATGTACCACCATAATAGTACCACCATAAGATGAGAAAGGTCTGTTAAGAGCAACCTCAGTAAGTCACAATGACAGCGTATCGTAATACATTTACATCAATTACAAGATGTTGCCCACAGAACAAACGTGACGGGAGAGATTTCATTAAGTTGTTAATGAATCTGTGGCGGTAACATGTTTTAGTCATCATTGATCCATTGGTCGATCATTGAAAGGTGATAAAAGATCAAGGTAAATATATAGATTGCTGTATGCTGTCACTGTCAGCCTAGACACGGATCAAGTCAATACTACGACAGCTGGGATGTGCCTTCCTTCATGTAGTTCACAAGGATGGGTCGCGACGAGGATATTCGTGAACGATCATGCAGTCAAACTATCTGACGTTTCTAAATATATACTAAGTACGACGCTGAGTTCAAGATTAAAGGGTCTAAATAATCAGAAAGATCGCTTCTGTATGAGTGTATACGTGCTTGAGAATTCCCAGGGGTACCCCAAGAATCTGAAAGTAGTCTGTCAGTGTTGCAGGTTCGTATCTAACCGAGGTTTAAACTTGTCTCCGCATATGTGTTGTATGTGTTGTTGATGTATGACTAATAGTATTTCTATCATACATGGAACGGCTGATAATGAAATGTCAGGCTACTACGATATTTTACAATTGTTGGGACTGAGTTCGAGCCCTGGGGGGGGGGGGGGGGGGGGGGGGGGTGAGGCGGTCGGGTAGCCTAGTGGTTAAAGCGTTCGCTCGTCACGCCGAAGACCCGGGTTTGATTCCCGACATGGGTACAATGTGTGAAGCCCATTTCTGGTGTCCCCCGCCGTGATATTGCTGGAATATTGCTTAAAGCGGCGTAAAACCATACTCACTCACTCACTCACTCACTCACTCACTCGAGCCCTGGGCCCATTTATCTGTTATGGATCATGCTTTGTGGGAGGAAAGTCCGAAGTGCTGCATGACCTGCATATTTTCTCATAAAATGTATACAAAGGATCCGGTACACGGTGTTTGTCGTGTGTGATCATATTATGGATTAAATGTGGACCTAAATACAGGTGGTAAAAGCGTTTGGGCGACCCCAAACATGGATACAATGTGTGACTTCAATTTCTTGAGCCCAAAATTTGTTAAACATCAAGATACAAAAATGAAACAAAGTGTATTTGAAACTACATTTATTGTTATATCATTTATTTCGAATCTTTCACATACCACCTATAATACAATGATTTCAGATAATATCCCTTCTACAAAATGCAACTGCAGCTTAAAGATGAAACAGTATGTATACATTATAATCACAATCCAAGGACAACTTACCCAATAACAGTTGCATCCACCCAGCCAGCACCACCACCCGGAGTAACCTGACAACCGCCATGTTGAACTGGCAGGAGTTGGAGTACCACGCCTGTACTTTCACAGCGACTGAATATGCAAACCACACTTTCCTTGTATGAGGACAAGTTATTTTGAACGCAATGCATGACTTATGTTTCAGAATGTATCTGAGGATAACGTATTGTTTACGTGCATTGTTGACAATGTGAAGAAAAAAGTTGAACAAGGGACGGACAATAGGCTAAACTAGTGTTATCTTTTTCCTGTTGCAAACCTTTGTATGTTTTTGTTGAATCCATCGCTGTGTGTGTTTGCTATCTTGCAATCGGGTTACATATAAATCCGAGATAAATACAGCATAGTTGCAAGTAATCAGCCTTATATTTAGTTGTCTAAAGAAAAGAATGGCAGTTTCATGATTGAATTGTGGAATTTCTCTTACATTTAGTGCTGGCATTAGTGTTTATGTAGTATGTTATATCCATCTCTCAACATACACACCTATGTACAAAAACCACCATCATACTTTAACCTTGAACACACATTCAACATTGCATATTGCTTTTCTCCCATTCAGATTGATTACTCTTGTAAAGGACTCTGCAGTACTTTCAATATTCAAGATGTCTGTGTATTGAGATAATACTACGGCTCAGTTTTAGATACGTCAGACTTACATTATGATACATATGGTATCTTATAACTTATAACCCATGCTTGCCGTAAAAGGCGACTAACAGGATCGGGTGGCCAGGCTCGCTGACTTGGTTGATGCATGTCATCGATCCCAAATGCGTGGATCGATGCTCATGATATCAATCACTGGATTTTCGGGTAAGACTCGATTATTTACAGACCACCGTCATATACAATGTAGCTGGAATACTGCCGACTGGTGCGTTAAACAACAAACCAACCAACCAACCAACCAACCAACTTTAGCCGTACTAACGGAAACAAGTGTATACCAGCAGGAGAAGCATTTTAACAGCCATATTTTTCCTATTCCTGTTCTTCATGCACATCCCGATAATGTCTTGTACATCATGTCCGACTCCCATTACGTTCTCATAACCGCGTTGAAATATTAAGCAGCGGTTTGCCGAAACTTCTATTGTGTTGTATATCACTCACACAATGATATTTCCAAAAACATCCAATTATTTTTGCATTGACCTAAATCCTAAAAACGACCATTCTATTTCACCTACACTGAATCCATGGCTTGTGATATTGTATTAATTGTGTGTGAACACTCAGATTCAACGTGAATTGTTGTAACTTGCATGCGTGCCTGATTTGCGTCTTACATATTACAATTTATATTACAAATATATATATATATATATATATATATATATATATATATATATATATATATATATATATATATATATATATATATATATAGGCACTGCCGTAAATAGTATGCGAGTGAGCATCAATAACTGAATGGAGCTGACGTTAAAATATCCCCGGATGCAAGTGAAGTGTACATCATTAGCTCTCTCGGTATAAAGTATAAAGCAGCAAACTTTATGATGTTTATTGTCATTTACTGGCCAGAATGACATTTTCGACAGAAGATATGACAACTGTATCCAATCATTACATTGTATGGCATTATTCATCACTTCATATTCAATGAAGTGTGGTTAGCCAACGACGAACAGAGGTCCTCAGTATCCTCAGAACAGAGGTTGCGTTACATTATAATCTTAATGCTTCCTCATAATTTGTATAGAAATTATCAACCCACATTCTGGATAACTTTATATACATTTGAAATACGGTAATATAGATATGGAACGCTTTTGTCATTATACATGTAGTTTATATTGTCTTTACTGTTTATAACATATTATGTAAATAAATGTCTTTTACATTGCAGCTACTTTAAGTGGATTTCAGATATTTTAATGCATTTAAATGTCAATAACCAACATGCAATCATGTGCCATGTCCTCAGTGATAATACCACTGTGTTTGTTTGTTTGTTGTTTAATGCCGCACTCAGCAATATTCCAATTTTATGACAGCGACCTGTAAATATCAAGTTTTGACCAGACAATCCAGTGATTGACATCGTTAGCATCCATCTACGCAATTGGGATACGATGACACGTACCTATCATGTCAGGGAGCCTAACCGCCACATCCCGTCAGTCGCCTCTTACGACAAGCTTAGTCGCCTTTAAAGGCAAGCATAGGTTGCTGACGACCTATTCTACCCCGGATCTTCAAGGGTAAGATGACATCATTGTTGTATTTGGGAACATAAATGCACGAAATAGACATACCCATGGAGACTCCGTAATGGAGTGACCTCCTTTTGTGTTTACAGTCCGAGCGCTTGAAAACCTTCGTCACAGGGACCTTCGCTGTGAGGAGCTGGCTTGTTTAATGTCATCAACTTTTGGCACTACATTATGTCACAGGCTGAATTTGACCTTAGTCTGTTCTTTATTACTCATGATTTATGTCACTAACAACATACCTTTCTAGCAAGTAATTTCACAGTCTGTAGTTGTAGTTGTACAAACTTACTGTTGTCTGTCAGCTACATCCTGTGCTCTGGCTAGCGCAATGCCTGCAATTGTTGTAGAGGCAGATTACATGTCTGTCCTCCAAAAAATACTACATGGGTTACTGACCCAGCACACACCATGTCGAACAATCTGTCATCAAACATCCGAATTGTTATAATTCACAGGTATGTTGAGTGAGCATTAAATGAATGCTGAGTTAGGATATAATTGCAAGTGTTGTAATTGTTTTATCTGAACATGCAATAGTTCTATTTTCAAGTGTGAATTACATTTACGGTTGATCGCCCGAATATACACAATTTTCGCTGGTATCATAATTAAGCACAGAATCACGTTGGCAAAACGAAGGATATAGGATATAGATTGTATACACAGTCTCCACTGAAGAAGCTTGGAAAGCAACGAGGCTCCCTAACTTATTATACTTCTACAATCCCTGCTACTACATCGATTTTATCAGTTATCACAAAGAGTACAAATAATTTCAGTGCTTACATACTCAAAAAGGAATAAATGAAGATATAAGCAGGAAACTGTAGGGTATTGGATAACTTTTCAAAGCTATTGTCTACAGTAATGGTTATAGGGCCACAACTTAGGGCCACAACATAAAAGAAAAATCCTTGAAAGCGGGAGTCTGATTTGTATGGGACCACTCGGATCCCGCAGATATCGTGGATCTGCACTAAATGCGTATAAGCGTAGGGTGTAGGACATGAATAGAGTAAGAACCTAGCCGTTTTCAAAAACTCAATCTGATAAGGATGTACCTCTGATAACAATACATAGATTGAAATAAATACTCTTTATAGAAAAACATGACAAAGTTTTAAGACACCGAAACAATAATGACTTGATTACATAACATACCTTATATGAACAAGAATGTCCGTGAGAATAGTATAAGCACAGTACACGTTGAGAGTTGGAACGAAAGTTCAAATATATTGTATATATATTACACACACATATATCAGTGGGCACTTGCAAATGAATCTTGACGTTGGTCGACTTGATCTTGAGTGTTGGTAGCATGGCTGAACGTTGGCGTACTCACGTGTTACATGAATATTACCCGGATTCTCCACCATCTGTTCAAGGGCGTAAGTTTCGGCCCTCGGATGGTAGCTCAGGGTGATGACGGATGACAAAACTCGGGGGTGAAGTTTAAGACGACAGCAGCAATGTTTATTGTTGATGGTTTGGAATAAGTCGAAAAGGTACATGTTGATAACAACGTGACAGAATGCACACCGAGTAGCCAATGTTCCCGGGTGGAGACTCGCTCTGTCACGAACCTTCTAGCTATCTCCCTGACTGACCATGTCAGTCGGGTTTTGTAGAGCGAGGTATTACGTAACGTGTGGCAAGGTCATTGTCCCACGTGTATGTATAGACGTAAGATCCGGCGACGTAAGGAGGTGTTAATAGAACTTTATACATAGCGCTGGAGGGGCTTATGATAAGAGGGGTTATGCCAAATGTTTGCTGTATATATTAAACAGACAAAGGGCATAGAATTTCGGTGCACTTGGAAACATATTGAACCAGTTAGGTATTTAGATAGATGAAATATTAAATAAATATTGAAATGGTTTGCACTATTTTAAATAAAAGTATTGAAATAGGGTGCACTATAACAAGACTTTGAAAGATGGTACTTGTTGTCGGCATGGTACCTCAGTGGGCTACCATTATTAAACCGACATTAGTTATGACGAGTACAAACAGTTCTACTTAAACCGTTCACTATTAGTTTATTATTTATAGAAGAATTGTGTCTTGAACGCAGCATGGCCACATATTTACACTATTCTTTCATGTCAGGAGAAAATGTATTTCTATATTTCTCGATTTTACACTTTTCCCTTTCCCGTGGACATATACTTATTATTCATTTGTTGTTGCTACTTTTTAATAATGATAATTCTGAAACGTCGCCGAGGAGCCTGGATTCGTTTAGAATGTTTTGGAAAATACCAAAACACGAACGCCGAAGTGACTTTCCGCCATATTGGATAGTGTTGACAAAAACACGTTTCACGTGTGCGGGTCATGAAACGCCTATTGGGTCACGTACATTTCAAACTGAGCTGCGATACCTGCATCCCTGAATTCCTCCTACATTTCATATTTAAGAGACAAATGGTCTTTGTCACCAATACAAATTATCGAGATGACATCAAGCAAATAAATTAGGTGTGGAAACGAACACTGTGCTCGGAAAACTGTACTTGATGAAGTGTAAACAAAGCAAAATTCAGATTTTCCACTCTCCCATTTTGAGAGATCAATTCGTCTAATTGTTGCATATATTGGCTGACGCGTTTGAGAATATTCGTGGGAAGAGTATCGTAGCACGAATTATGGAATTAATATTATATACATTACAATGATCAGGGAAATTCAACAGAAATCGTAAAAGTTCCCGTCCTGTGTGACGCTATGATTGACGCAAAGTCACGCACAACGACGACGGTAGTTATCTGCATTTCTGACAAATTCTCTTTGTTACATTGGAAAACATAAAATCAAATAACAGTACGTAATTTGTCTGATTGTTTCTGACAACATTTATGTATATACGATCCCTCAATCAACGAAAATCCTCCTCTGAAAATCCCGCGTACTGTTGTCAGTGAACACGCTATTTTGTAGAAGTCGGTCACCGACAGTGATGTCATACGGTAGTAAACATTGTTGTACATATTTCGTAATTTCTTTGAGGTGAATTTTTTTAAGTAGGCATCATGCGGGTTCTTTGATCTTATCCAATTTGCACTATCATGATCGCCTTTGTAATCCACAGATGGCGGAAACATTTTTAGGTTTAGGTGTCGGGTCACATTATTTATGAATAGCAGTACGTCGGTGACGTATTATTGCGCCACTACGATCATGAGAACAGACAAAATGCATCGAGTCGATGCTAAAAAGGTGCGATTTTAGGGTGTGTAAGAAACAGTTTACTACACTCGTGCCTGTCAGATACCATTTATCTTACAACTCATTGTTTGAAAGCGTATCTAACTCGCTTTCGCTCGTTAGATACGTTTTGAAACAACTCGTTGTAAGATAAATGGTATCTGACAGGCACTCGTGTAGTAATCTCTATATACAAAATTGAATATTTTTGGATATACCATATGTACAAATTGTATAATTTGTATATATTGGAATTTTTCCTTGTGACCAAAGTCAGTAAATTAACAAAATGCTTATTTAATATTTTATTATATTTTTAAATTACGATGTATAGCTCTCGAGTTGAGACGGAGATACCACTAGCATGAAAATCCTTGCACAGTGTAAATGTATTGCTCGTATGTTCGAGGATACACACTCCCTCACATTCAGTGTAGGCTTAGTTACAGTCGGATTTTCGTGTCTTACTCATAAATCTAACAGAACGAAATTAATACTTACAGGACCAATTGCTACCAGGATACGTGAAATACATATAAACATTTCTCAATGGTTGCTTTAGAAACTAAATTTTCGAATTGTAGTCAATGTAAGCATATTTGAAAGAGACCAACGAATCATACCTACAACCTGACTGTGAACATACATATTCTCATATTTGTTTTATAAGTATGAACTGTTATACTGGGTGGCTTCTGTTTGCTAAATAATTTTGTAGCGTATTTTGTTTTTTTCATGAACGTAGTTCTTGTGTATTATTTAGGATTGAAGACAAGTGATTGCATTTTGGCTAAAGTCTGGTTTGCTAAAAAAAAGTATATCTCATCCTTCACGTATTACACATACCTATTCGGAGTGGCTATGCCTATCTTCAAATCTGCCAAGCAGCACAGCAATGAATTCTGTGGACTCACCTACAGGCGTATGTCACTGACCAAAAGATAGCTAGGCTGACTAACTAAGCTCCTGGGTAAAAGAAAGTTTGATGTTGAATAAAGGTAAAACAAACAAACAATGGTTATTCGATGTTGATGTATTTGATACGGTTATGACCTTATGGACCTTACATTTGCTGTGTTTCGGCTACTGTTTTCAGTCGACCGCCTCCGTGGTCTAATGGATTAAACGTCTACCCGGAGAGAGGAAGGTAGTGGGTTCATACCATTAGAGTGAGTGAGTGAGTTTGGTTTAACGCCGCTTTTAGCAATATTCCAGCAATATCACGGCGGGGGACACCAGAAATGGGCTTCACACATTGTACCCATGTCGGGAATCGAACCCGGGTCTTCGGCGTGAAGAGCGAACGCTTTAACCACTAGGCTACCCGACCGCCCCTCATACCATTAGACCTTAAAAGGTGATACTTATACCCCGTGTAGCGCTCGGCATTAAGGGGGCTAAAACAAGAACTGGTGGACTCGGAGTCAGTTATCTGTGTCTGAGTGGGATAGTCATTTCTTTGATAGGCATTTAGAAGTTGGAGTATTAAGTAAGGATAATAATTTATGGATGTACAACTTCTTTTTTACAATTAAGAGCGACGTTTCGGTGTAGGTTCTAACACTGTTATCAAGCTACACCGAAACGTCGCTCTTAATTGTAATAAAGAAGTTGTTCATCCCTGTTTCAGCCAAGTAATTCTTTGATAACGTTTGCAATTTGGGGTCAAATCCAGTTTTAAGGAGTACTTTCCTTTGTTCGGTAGATTACGTAATATACTTCCTTGTTGAGACAGATATCTTGCGCTACTGCTTGAGGGTGTAGCAACTCACTTCCCTGTAGTAGTGTGGTCATATTACACAATGGAGAAGTACCTAGGGACTGCAGTCATGTTGGGGCTCCCTCTTGGACAGTGTTCCTGTAAGTTAAGTTTGCATATTTTTATCAGCTTGGAATGGCATGTCGACGTATTAACATATGTTTATGCATGACAACAGGTCACTGACCAACACCGCAGTGTATTTGGCGTAGTGCTGTATCACTCACTGGAACCTTGTACCATGATAATAAAAATTGGACACTGCACATATAGCAGCTCGGAAACAGTAGGGGTGTTTCAATAAACACCTGGGATGCTGTGGCAAACAAGGGTATGTCCTGCGATTTGTTAAAGAGTGATATGAGAATAAATAAATAAATATATATATATATATATATATATATATATATATATATATATATATATATATATATGTATATATATATACATAGAACACCAGGACAGTGATATCAGGGGTTACTCAGATAGCAAGAATCTATATCCACGCATCTCATGGTATCACACACCTCGATATCACACACCACAATATCACATATCACGGTATCGCACACCATGATATCACACATAATGGTATCACACACCATGATATCACAAACCCCGATATCACACATCACGGCATCACACACCATGATATCACATATTATGGCATCACACATCATGGTATCACAAACCATGGTATCACACATGGTATCACACACCACGATATCACACATCACAGTATCAAACACCACAATATCACACATCACCTTATCACACACCACAATATCACACATCATGGTATCACACACGATGATATCTCACATCACGATATCACACACAACAGTATCACTCATCACAGTATCACACACCACAATATCAGACATCACGGTATAACACACCACGATATCACACATCGCAGCATCACACACCATGGTATCACACATCACGGTAAAACACACCACGATATCACACATCATGGTATCATACACCATAATATCACACATCACGGTATCACACACCACAATATCACACATCACAGCATCAAACACCACGATATGACACATCACAGTATCACACACCACAATATCACATATCACAGCGGGGCGGTCGGGTAGCCTAGTGGTTAAAGCGTTCGCTCGTCACGCCGAAGACACGCCGACATGGGTACAATGTGTGAAGCCCATTTCTGGTGTCCCCCGCCGTGATATTGCTGGAATATTGCTAAAAGCGGCGTAAAACCATACTCACTCACTCACATCACAGCATCACACACCACGATACCACACATCACGGTATCACACACCTCAGTGTCACACATCATTGGTATCACACGCCACGATATCACACATCTTGGTTTCACACACCACGATATCACACATCACAGTATCACACACCATGTTATCACACACCATGGTATCACACACCACCGTATCACACACAACGATATCACACACCACGACATCACATTTTACGGTATCACACACCACGATGTAATGCTGCCATCTATTCACAGCGGGTTTGGGTGAAGGCAGCTTGAAACTAACAGGTATCGTAAAAAACAATATCGCTAAACAGATCAACCAGTTGCAATGACGTGAAACAATGTTGAAAACAATTTCACTAGTTTTGAGGTACAATCCTCTTTTTACCAGGATTTCGAAAAGCGTCACACAACTCTTGATCAGAAGTTGTGTTATCAAGGTAACAGTTAAGCTTTCAAAACGTTTAATGGTAGACATATGGAGGACATTTCCAAATTTGACGCATCGGTGACAAAAATGATATCCGACACAATGCTACATATTGTCTTGTACCATATGTTCCCGTGTTTTCAGGTGAACAACTGGCTTGGCTTGTTTGTGTTTGTAACTGGTGCCGCCGGTGCGACAGAATACGCTCACCTTTTCGCGAACACCTGTTATCGTCACTAATTGACAGTGATTCACATGTTCATGATATAGTCTGAATCGTACAATCAACTCTGTTTTTGACAGATTTTTTATGAATATGGATAGGGTATTGTCGCTCATATTTTTGTTCAACATTTCATTCAATAAAGTTTACATGATCAGCATGTCACACTAACTCGCCGTTATGTACAGCAACCACGATCATATCACCATTATTGACGCCTTGAAACGAACCATAGCTGACTGGGATTTTGTTTGTTTTTAACGCCGCACACAGCAGTATTCAATCTTTATGATGGCCGTCTGTAAATAATCGAGTCTGGACCAGACAATCAAGTGATTGACATCATGAGCATCGATTCACGCAATTGGGAAATGATGACATACATCGACCAAGTCAGCGAGCCTGACAAACCGATCCCGTTAGTCGCCTCTTAGGACAAGCATAGGCGCCTTCTGCGGCCTATTCTAATATAACCCGGATCTTCACGGTAGAAGCTGACAGGAAAGGGAATGGATACACATATTATAAATACCATACTTTGACTCGTTGAAAGCCATATTTGTTGTCGTTTGACTATTAAATGTCAACATATAGTTTTCACGATCGAAATATAAAGTCCCCCGGAAAAAAAACACTTCTCATATTACTACCAAATGTTGACTCAACGAAACAGATGTTCTGTGTTGTGTGCAGAATGTGAAACAAGAAACGTGTACTTCAGTGTAGAGAATTTGGTGTATATTTGGTGATATCTGTGACATTTGCTTCATGCATGGTAACCTTGTAAAAAGCAAATACTGTCTCCCGTGCATCCGAGCCCGAGGCATGAGATAAAACTCTTCAATTGTTTCCTTCTATAAAGTAAGCTCCCCGTTGTATAACACTAACAAAGTATTGATGCAAGTGATGTGTATCCCGGTGACTATTGGTGTGATGTCTGCTCTTCTACTAGATATATAACACGTCAACGCCAGAGAATAACCAGTCTCGATTATCTCTCGAAACAGATTCCATTAGGCATTCAAGTGGAAATACTGGTAAAAGTTCTATGAATCCATCACTGATGATCATTAAATCAAGCGCCCGCGTAAAGGTTAAGTATGTCATGTTGTGTGATATGTAACTACTCGTTCATGTCAATGTTTCAATCAAGCCTTTGATAACTCCAGTTCATAGCCGTGAATTAATCCACATGGAATATAATATGGCTTGTGCACAAATATGATCTTATAAACGATTTCAATAAATATGTGTGTTTTTGTAACTCACAAACATGTCCCGTGTTGTTAAAGGTCGAATAAAAGATTTTCATAAACCGTTTTAAGAAACAAAGACTTGCTAGTTGAATGATTTTTTCAAAGATTATAGATTAAGTGTCATTACCTTGTATTGGAGTGCACATACTTTTTGAGCCTCTCTGCTGTAATAAGTTCTCAGTGTTTTTACCAATTTATCATTACTATTATTGCCTTAATATTGACTCTGGCGTAATTTAATCTTTAGGAAAAATACAGGATGTTTGAATCAATTTTCGACATACTTGATGTGAACAATTTTGGTACACTGTGGTCCAGTGATGACATTTTATATATTTTTGAGATTCTGCTTGGAGATGTGCCGTCTTCTTTGACAGATGGTCCAGACTGTCTCTCGTCAGATGAGATGACAGAGATTAGTAAAATTGTGTTGATTCTGTGGCAAAATCTACTGAACGTACACCAACTGAATATTTTATTCAGAACTGGTTTCCACATGAGATATCGCTTGAGTGAGACCACTGCAACATCATCTCTGACAAGATCTCAGATATCATAAGCAGTATATGTACGGTTCACTACATAAATTGATTGATCACAGAACTTTGTATAAGTG
This sequence comes from Haliotis rufescens, assembly GCF_023055435.1. Taxonomy (NCBI): domain Eukaryota; kingdom Metazoa; phylum Mollusca; class Gastropoda; order Lepetellida; family Haliotidae; genus Haliotis; species Haliotis rufescens. The sequence continues at coordinate 75,936,160 of NW_025963890.1, read as the reverse complement.
AGATATCAAATAATACCACATTAAAGGTGAGTATGTTAACTGAGGAGGAAATCAACGTAAACCATGCATCAGTACTATTAACTTTAGATTGATTCAAAAACCTAATTTGCATAATTTATCATCGCGATTTTGAGTGATTCTATTGCAATTGGACTATAGAGCACAATCTCTAGCCATTGGTATCGATATGAAATCACATGAAAGACCCTATAAGTCCTGCAGAGTCTGTGACATGTATACCGGCGGCTCATGGCCGTTTCATACGGCAAGGCCATTTTAGCAAAGGTGCACAGTGTAACAAAAAGCAGAAATTCTAGAACCGAGAATGACATCTGGAGACAACTAGGGAGACAGCTTTATGCATATACAACTGTTACACCGTTAACAAGCAAGTAATGTACAGAAATGCGAACTAGAAAGGTTATATACATGAATATAATTGATGTTAATACGAGGTCGAATAGTCAAAGATTGATGTTCACACAACAGGTAAGGTTAAAGCAGAGCTCCAGATAAGCTTTTGGTGTTGTGGGTATTTTACCCTTGCATTTTAAAATCATTGGGTATCAGTAATTCTACCTGCGTATTCAAATTTCTGTTACCCACTAGTTTTTACACATATGGGTATTTAAGTTAAATATGTAAAAACACTATTCATCTATTCCCTGCAAACTGGTGTCGTGTGGGTTCGAGAGCTTTATAGGACTCAAAAATACCACGATACTTCCACAAGAAAGTGTGATGGCAAATGATCATGATGTAACTGTAATCGTTGAGTTTGGCAAAGTTGACGGAATGCCCCTTTATAATTTCAAAATAAGTTGCTGATTTGCTAATCGAATACGCAGGGTTACTTCACAATATTTTGATGATACGCACAAGTTTTATTTTTGTAGCGTATCTGTAAATGTTCGTTGCGTATTTGATACGCTTGGATTATATTTTACTGTGTATTTCTGCATTTCTGATGCGTATTTCACGCAGATACGCAGCTTATCTGGAGCTCTGTTAAAGTATGAAGCCTGATCTATGGCCATATTGGAATAAATAAGCATAACAAGGCATAAGTAAAACAATACAGTGGTTGGTATCGACAAATTATATATAAGAATAAGAATATATATATAATAGACGATGGAATTGAGATTAAGATTGTTTAGTGATGAGGTCATGTTAGGCCGTTGGGATGTTACAATGTTGATCTCTGATGATGGCTGGTTGGACTCTTCTAGGAGTTTCCTGAGCTTGTAGATCTTGATGGTATGATTTCTGGTAAGTATGCTGATGTTGTATTAATGGATATTGTGGCTTCTGTGGGCTTGGATATGATCAGAGACGGCTGTTTGTTCTGTTCTGTACTGATGTTTGATGTTCCTTAAGTAGTATATTCCACATTACATTCCGAGCAGGCAAGTCCATGTTTCAATATCCTAATGTTAAGCGTTAAGCAGTTTAACAACAAGTACCATCTTTTAACGTCTTTTGGTATGACGCGGCCGGGGATCGAAGCCCGGACCTTTCGCTCTCTGGGCGGACGCTCTACCACTAGACCACGGAGGCGGTCGAGGTGAAATGAGGTTTGAACGCCGTGTTCAAGTTTTGTTCACTCCGTAAGCGATGTGTGCACAAATGTGTGGTTGCATGTACCCATCCTGATTTGACCGTCTTACAGCGCCAGCCCATAAGTATAGTAGTATATTCCATATTACATTCCGTACAGGCAAGTCCTTGTTTCATTATCTTAATGTTGGGCGCCAAGCAGGTTAACAACAAGTACACGATTTTAACTTCATTTGACATGATCAAGCCACCAACCTTCGAATTCCGAAAAACCGATAAAGCCAACCTTGTGCCTGGCAACTTCACAAACACCTTAACAGCTCATGCTATTGTGATGCAATCCTGCAGCCTACAGAGTTCTCGTGATCTTAGTGTCATTTTCAGTTTAATGTTTTCATATAGGACACATGTCCACTGGTGTCCCACGTCACTGTTGCAATATGTCATCATTCATGTAGCGTTTGGATGTGCAATAATGTGTTACTTTGCACACATTATATATATTGAGATGTTATTTTACAATAAACTGAACTGTTTCATGTTTTTTTATATTACGAATATGAACTGCTTCTGGAGCTTAATAGTTTCATTCTAACGCGGGGGCATTTTCAATTTTGCAATAGATTCTTAGTATCGGATAAATGTTTAATGGTGATTTCTCATTTGCTGAACATACAACAGCTGTGCTTAATATGCGAAAAACCTGTGACCAGCGTGATACTTTTATGCACGGAGCGAACCGCTGACCAGGTAGGTTCGTGTGATTCGTTGAAGTGAACCAAAACATATATTGTTTTTATAAATGTTGGAATTAAATACATCTTGATTTTCTGTCTTATTTCTCTAAGAATACACACGATGTGTCTATAATACACAGCGTTATAAAACAATGTGGACGAAGCACACATATGCGTGGCTACGTTGAAGATCTGTCATTGTGTTCTTGTGTCATTGAGAAAGGGTTTGCCGTTTACAAGAGGAACATGCGTGAATACATCTGTCTGAGATGTCACACCCAACCGACCAGGTAAAGCGACTTAACGGACTATAAAAGTTCATTTTCCAACCTTGCCGAACTTGGTTGGAATTATGAAGTTATACTTTGGCTGGACTATAGTCCATGCATAGTCCAATCACAATCGCGAAACGAATTCGACATCCGCTTCGTAAACTGCCATGCAGATTACAGTCGATTACCGCCAATTCGGTATCAACAGATATTTTCGGGATCTTTTCATGTTTTTTCATCAAGGTGCTCACGTGATACAATGCACTTCGCGAAGTAACACCAGTTTTATCACAATATAGATTTTGATTTTCGATCAGATCGTCAATTTGTTTGAAGCAAATACAAGTGATATGAGAGTCGGTAACTGATTCGTCAATAGGAGGGTCATAGGAAGGACATAACTTATAATCGCCACTAGTGGCGTTACGATAAAACCCGAAATTTCAGCCCAGTTCGGCAAGGGTTGTAACTGGAGATGTACAGTCAGTTAACTCTCTTGCCTCGGGAAGATGTGCCCAGATGACCAGACTACTGTCTTTAAGATGGAGATAGAATGGGTCAAAAATGCTACTGCTGAAGTGGACCAACTTTTGTAATTACTGTATTTCTTCAGCACAAAATTGCGTTAAACAATTCATGAAAACAGGATCTGGTCTACATCGAGGTATCCCCATATTTGTCATTGAGCCGGTCGGACTGCGGTTATCTGTGGTTCTAGAATAGGTATAAATACGGACGACAGACAATCACAAACCATTTTGTGGCTGTCTTACGAACAGATTGTTTATTCAATCAGGTCTTGTGATGTTGTGTGGGTTGGTCGTGTACAGTGGTACCTCTGCTAAGCGAGTTGTATCTTATCAAGATCACATGGACTAATCACATCTCATCATTCTGACATGGAGTTATGATAAAGTATTTTATCGAGATCACGTGAACCAACCAGATCTCATCATTTTGATTAGCTTGTCCATATCCTCGGACAAATGTTAAATTACCATGCCGCGTTTGAAACATTTATTAATGTCGCCACTTATTTGCGTCATGGGGAAAATGTGACATAAATCTTTATCTAACTATTTGATGTGTGATCATGACTGACACTAATCGTAGCAAATATCAGCTGAACACGTCTGTTTCAGGGATCTCTCCTTCCACATCTCAATGACCATGGCATTGTAATTATTGAGGTGACCTCTCCTGACCCCCGTCTTCTGTCCTTGGAGAACTTTGCTGTTCCCAGCGTTCCTACACATTACCTCATCCACCAGTTGGGAAACGTCCGGCCACCTGCTGGTGTTCTACAAAAGGGCAGACAACGTCTTTTGGCACTGTTTCGTGTACCACAGTATCAAATCTAACCTTTGGAAATAGTGCTGGAGCATATGACAGGTCCTTGACACGACGATAATAAGAGCGACAAAACCCTTTCCATTTCAATAATAATAATAGTCGATTGTATCATTCCGACCCTATTATGAGCGGGTGTGTTATAATGTCAAATAGTGATTATAGTGTTCGCAAAAAACTGCGCATATCCTGTCACACCGTTTGCATCCGTCACAATAAACAAATACAATATTGTGCATCTGAAGAAACACGGGAACATATGGTACAAGTCCAAATAGGGAGATGCATTGGACATAATCTTTGTCACTGATGCGTCCAATTTTGAAATGTCCTCTGCATGTCTTCCATAAAAGCCTTTGAAAGCTTGACTGAGGCCTAGAATATTGATCAAACAACTTTTGAGCAAGAGTCGCATGATGCTCTTTTGCCAATCCGAGAATGAAGGCACCAATTAGAAATGAGGGGAGCACAATCCAGATATCTGCGTCTACATCGAAGTCCAGTGTTTAACATATTGACATTTGCTTTCATTTTTGACAAATGGTCCTGAACCCTGAAGATAAAGATGTAACTATGTCCATGGTCACCACCTCCAGTGACAAATGTTCCATGGATTCAAGGAATGAGCCTATGAAGACTCCACCTGCCAGTGATTTTCTCCACATCAGTAAAACCCAGAACAGACTGAGCATATCCATTGATTCATTGTTATGCTTGCTCTGCTATTTCGAGGGGCGGTCGGGTAGCCTAGTGGTTAAAGCGTTCGCTCGTCACGCCGAAGACCCGGGTTCGATTCCCGACATGGGTACAAAGTGTGAAGCTCATTTCTGATGTCACCCGCCGTGATATTGCTGGAATATTGCTAAAAGCGGCGTAAAACCATACTCACTCACTCTGCTATTTCGAATCTGGTGATGGACATTTCAGGTACATTTCAGCAATATTTGAGATTTGCTGGACTCACTTCATGGGTCTCCGAGTTTGCTTTGCCTTCTCTGCTTTGCCTTGCATCACCGCCAACTACGGCCACAGTCAAACCCTGGGACTGGACCAACAGTGGCAAGAACGTGAAGAAGAATGGAGCGTGGCCAAAGGAAGAATGGGACAGTGTCATTCAAGTGTATCCGTTACTGTAGCTACTGTATACTTCATAGAACCATGTCTACTGAACCATTTGGATTTTTGTGTAATACATTTAAGCTATTCCTTTTCTAATTATATGCAATTTTGGTTTATTGACACCACTTCCGGTTTGGTAAAGCTACCTCATGTCAGTGCGGTTCAATTCCCGTTGAATCTGTGGAAAGAGCCCAAGGATCGAAATGTTGAAGTGTTGAACAATCTTCATGCGAAATAAGCTCACCATATTCCAGAACACCAGAGACACTTATCATGTTTCATTCACGAGTTTGACCATTAGATTCTGGATTTACCTGGTCGTATAGACTTATGGAGTAGGGGATAAATAACGAAAATACTCTTTTTTAGAATAGGACTGTCTTAATCAGTGCTTTCTACCAAGGAAAGATCTGGAATACTTTGATCAAATAGATAGATAGATTGTCTATATTTCATCCAAAGTTGAGGGAGACAGATATAACACGCCAATCATAAATGATACAAATTGTTATTCATGTAGAAGGTCAATTTTATTTACCCAAGGCACAAAGATAACCTTATTCAGAAGTTTTAACATTTGTCTTATTTCCGTACTCTGGAGGCCACAGGCCCATAGTAGTAGAATGTATGTACAATACTGAGAATAAGAATTCACATTTTGTTCATCCAAACATAGCCATAACCACATTTAAATAATACTTGTCTTACTTTTCTTACAGCCCAAATTCCTATGCCATTGAACTTACTACTTTGGATACCTCATGGGAGATATATATTTATCATCCAAAATCACTCTTCCCATTGATTCAGTTTTACTAGAAAGGAAATTAAAATGCAAACGCACTGTCCGTTGATGTCAGTTCAATAGTAATTAATCAACTGATCAAAGTGAGTGAGTATAGTTTTATGCCGCTTTTAGCAATATTCCAGCAATATCACGGCAGGGGACTCCAGAAATGGGCTTCACACACTGTACCCATGTCGGGAGTCGAACCCTGGTCTTCAGTGTGACGTGCGAATCAGCTGATCAAAATATTCGAGAGATAGTACCTCACTGACTGAGTGTAGAATCATTATTTACGAAGAAAGCAGCTCATCAAAAAGAATGTCTTTATTAAATGATGTCAGTTAGCAGTAATTAAATTATTATGATGACGTCACGCTATTGTTTTTGAAGTTGAGTCTGAGCCAGGAACTACACTGGTCATTCTGAACGTGAAGTTTAAAAAGTAAAACAGACAGTCAACAGACCAAAACTATTGGTCATTTTTCAAAAGTAAAGTTGTTCTGACTGGTGCAAATATACACAGCTGCGACTTAGTATACATAGATCCTGTGGTTGGTGATATTGATACACACGGACAACTCACCAGGTAGGTAGGTTCAATCAGCCTCAACTTGAATTTTTTTTTTTTTAATGCAATGTTAGAATGTATTGTGCTTGCCAGTCTATTTTTCTCGGAATACACAGAATGTAACCCTGTGACTACATATACAGGTAATAGTTCGCAGCAATTACAGAAGCATACAGACAAACAGTTAAATTGAAGATCTTCATCTCCATACTAGGTAGTGCCAGTGTGTTCCCGAGGAGGTTACAAGGGTAACATGCATAAACACTGTTTCTGTTAAAGATCTCCTCCCAACTTTCAATGTACACAAGATGTGTTCATTGGATTTTTTTCTGATGGGACAGCGGCACAGCTCTTAGTTGGCAACATGTCACGACAAGGCATTAATAGCCACAGTGGCGTGTCCCGGGTCTAGGCACTGTGTATGGATCAGAGAATTAAGTTTAACTCTCGAAGCAAGGTGGACATGTGGCAAACACTCTATACATCCCCGTCAATAATTCTGGATGAACAAAAGAGGACATTGGTAAATCTCTCCGAAAGGACGAAGCCAGTAATATAAACAACAAAAGGATTATGACTGATTGGGGTCTAGCCATACAAATGCAGAAATCGTAACTTGTTCAACAAAATGAAGTACACATTGGTTGTGAACCAATGGTAGACAGTCACAACTCTGAAGAAAAAGTTTATGGTATACAAGTGACCAGACAGTAGACCTGGGGAAGGTTAGTTTAGACTTGACTTGTTCTGAACACGCAGCGCCATTGTCTAAATTTACAGTTGTGGACTCTCAGACGAACTTTTGTTTATGCCCCTCATCACTTAGACCACCAAACTCTAAGTGTGATTCTAGGGCGGTGGGGTAGCCTAGTGGTTGAAGCGTTCACTCGTCACGCTGAAGAGCCGGGTTCGATTTCCGACATGGGTACAATATGCGAAACCGTGATATTGGTGTAATATTGCTATAGGGCGACGTAAAACCATACTCACTCACTAAGTGTGATTCTTGTCTTTAGTGTTTTGTTGTTATTTATTTTAGAATGCGTTCCTTGAACCAAAGCCGCTTGAAGCGTATATTAAACATCATCTGTCCCTTGATGTTCGTGGGATGCGTGTGTGCTGTCATTCGTCACTTCAAGTTGGAAAAGCTGAACAACCTGACTCTGACGGTAATGTGATAGGGATTATATTTAGTAAATCTAATCTTGCTTCACAAAATTAACACTATCAGTAACTAGTGCTTATATATACTATCGGGGAAAGCAGCTATTCTTAACAAAAAAATCAATAAAACTCTATTTATTCTGAAATTAAAAATGTCATCTTTTAGTACACATTCATGAAGACATCTCCTCGATTTTAAGGCCGTGATTCATAATTTGCATGTACATGTTCATGCACGGCACAAAAATTGGATTTGTGCATGTTTGTTGGGAGCATGATACTCACATGCGTTTATTTGTAATATGAAGAGCACAAAATGATTGTTTAGTTATCAGATACTCATAAAAACACTTTAATTTAACCTAATAATTTAGATACATTGAGACAAACCATTTAGAGATTGACTTTGCATACACATGTAGATAAACAGCACGATGGCTTGTGTTAAAGAGCTGAAAGCATTGTCCAAACAACGTGGTCTAAGTGGTCATGCTCGAAAGAAGAAAGGTTGAGTTGATTGCGATTGCTTTACAACAAACCAGTTGTTCATAATCTACCAGTTAGTAAAATTGATGAACCAGTCGAGTTAAGATTTGAACAAGTAGAGGTTCAGGTTGGGTTGTGGTTAGATTGATACTTTATATTTAGATATAGCAAGTAAGGTGGATCTGCTATAGATTTACCCTCATATTGTAAGACAAACAAGCCATAATTGATATTTAAAGATAATAATGAAAACTGTTTCAGATAGGCATTAAGATCGGCCTTATTTCCTGCAGATTCTTAAAAAATGCTCACATAGGCCTTCGTGCCATGCCCAAACTGATGGACTTAACTTTGAAGGTATAGATGTCCCTACACCAATATCACAAATTAATCAGGTTTAAATGCAAAATAATTAAGCTGTAAATGGTTTTGGGCATTCTATAGGCACTATTGTACACAAGATAAGCTCTGCCCCAGAAAATTTTGCAGTTACATCTATCATTAGACATGAAACTAGAGAAAACTAGAGAGTTCTTAAGTTTGATCAGGGCCTTGGATGGAGCCTTCTATGAGACTGAACACAGCTTTAAGAAAGATGGCTAATAGTGATTTCGAAAAGAACCTTTATAAGCTCATGAATAACTCAGTATTTGGTAAAACTATGGAGAATATAAGGAAGCGTGTTGATGTTAAATTAGCCAAATCTCATGAGGAAGAAAGATGTAGGAATTTGATAGCTAGTCCAGCCTTTAATGGAAGTCAAATAATTCAACAGAACAGTAAACGTTGGTATGTGTATTCTTGACTTGTCAAAACACTTAAATTATTACTTTTATTACTATGTACTTAAAAAGCAATATGGGGATAGAGGCGGGGTGTTATATAACAATACAGATTATTTGTTAATGGAAATACAAGAGGATACCCAAGAGGATAATCCATAGCTCAGCACAGTATATAAAAAAAGGTATTAGGTAAGATGAAGGATGAGTGTGCTGGATTAAGACTGAAGATGTATTCTGTAAAGAAGTCTGATAGCTTGGAGAATATTTTCTCATCACAATGTTTCTTATATAGGATGGCATCTTGACACATGACGATCCAGGGATCATCACATAACTCAAATAAACTTAAGAGCTCCTTAGAAGCATTGTCAGGGCTTGAGACTGGTCCAGGGAGGCGTGTTATCATACCCCCATCATCCATACTACTGTTGGCGAGGACTGGCCAATCAGCATGAAGCACAGCGATACTTGCTAAAATAAATTCAACAAATTCTTCTCCAGATGGCCAGACTACCGCCAATTCAACTGCTGAAGTATGCAACAAATCGTTTTAATCTTTTTAATCTTTTAATCATTTCTTCACCACAAAATTGAGTTAAACAATTCATAAAAACAGGATCTGGTCAACACATTCACCAGCCAGTGCCTCCATCGAGGTATCCCAATATTTGTCATCGAGCCGGTCGTACTGCGGTCGTGGTTGGCCATCAGTGAGTCAAAGCTTCCTTGTGTCCTGTGCTCGGTTGGAAATGTCCTCTCACTCGGGGTGTTTGAAGCAGACTGGGAGAAAAGGGTAAGTAAAAAAAACTTTAAACGCTGAAAAAATAATTGAAGGATAATACAGATAAATACAATGAATTTCATCTAAACTTACCTTCTATTTTGGACCAGTTTCAACGGTCCAGTTAGCTCATCTTTGCTCTAAGATGAACAATAATTGCTTTTAGGAAGGAAACAGTATTATATCAACGAAATGGTCTTATTCATATCATTTAAATAGAAGACAAATACATGAATCTTTGCACTGTTGGTTACGTATTATGAAGTTTTTTAATCCTTACACTATGTCTATATTCCACAAACGTTCTTGAAACATTCATTAGAATATGTTTAGATATTCTCTACGATCTGCTACTAGTGATAATTAATGTCTTCACACCCTTCAGCTCATATTTTTGTTGGTATCCTTGGTATTGTAAGTAATGTAAATCATAGCCAGATGCGAGTGGTATGAAAACTAAGTTGGGACGCAAAAAACACATGTACCCCTCATGATACTGCTACAACGAATTTATCTTACCGACATGTTTTTATCTGCCATTGGAAAAGAATTAAAACAAATTCAAAATTGATAGAAAGCAGCTGATCGATTGAGCTGAGGTTAACACTATGTCGCGTTAGGAATTTATTTTCCAGCTCAGAAACCAACGTGCAGCCTGTAATCTTCGTGGCGGGGTATAATGGATTTATTCTCCAGCTATCAAATATATTTCAACCCATGTATAATGGCTGTATTTTATCAAGATCACGGGAACCAACCCGTTCTCATCCTTATGATATGGAGGTATGATAAAGGTACTTACAAGGCAATACAACGCATTTCTGTGTTGCCATTCTACAAGGGTACTGCATTTTACACAATATACAGAACATTGTCATTGAATGATAAAATTTTGATGATATGGATGTTATAACCTTATGGATTACAAATGCCCATCTTCGATCTGTTTATCATAATATTTGTGGTTTATTTCACTCCACAACCCCAAACAAATATTAAAATTGATACCATGCCACGTCGGAACATTGATTAAAGTCGCCATTTATTTACGTCATGGTTGAAAATGTGATATAAAAATCTTCATCTGACTATTTGATCTGTGATCATGATTATCACGAATCACAGCAGATATTCCTAAATGTAGCAAATATCAGCTGAACATGTTTGTTGCAGGGATCTCTCCTTCCAGATCTGAATGACCATTACATTATACTTAATGAGGTGACCTCTCCTGACCCCCCGTCTGCTGTCCTTGGAGAGGTTAAGTGTTCCCAGTATTCCTACACATTACCTCATCCACCAGTTGGGAAACGTCCGTCCTCTTATCCACCTGGTGGTGTTCTACAAAAGGGCAGACAACTTCTTGTGGCACAGTTCGCTGGAACCATCGAGTACCACAGTATCAAATCTAACATTTGGAAATAGTGCTGGAGCATATGACAGGTATTTGACTTGAAGATAATAAAAGCAACAAAACCCTTTCCTATTTATTATAAATGTCTGCTAAAAGCAGAGTCGATTGTACGATACCGACTATTTCATGAGTAGGTGTTTATGAATCACTATCAAATAGTGATGCTACATCGTGTTCGCGAAAAGGTGAGCGTTTCGTGCCCCACCGGTGGCAACCATCACAAACACACGGACAGGCAAGTCAATTGTTCACCTGGAAAAAAATAGGAACATGTGATACAGAACAGAGAATTGCATTCGTCATAATTTGTCACTGATGCGTCACATTTGGAAATGTTCTTCACGTGTCTATCATAAAGCGTTTTAAAAGCTTTACTGAGGTCTTGAATGTTGAAACCATGATCAAACAACTTTTGAGCAAGGGTCGTATGACACCCTTTGAAATCGTGATAGAAAGAGCATGCTCAATTGTAACCAAAATATTGTGAAATGTAGAAACTAAAGGCGGGAACCGCTAGAATATTGTTCGCCATAAATTGACTATTGGAATGTTGAAAGATATCAGATCATCGATATACCTGAAGCTTTTGACTTTGCCAATCCGAGCAGAAATACCGATTCATATGCATGAGGATACAGATTCGCAAGAAGGGGAGTACTGTTGTTGCCACTGGGGATGCCGTTCATCTTGCCTAAATGTCTTTCCCCCTAATTTTACATAGATGTTCCCAATAAGGAAGTCCAGCATTTCACGTATTGTTTTCTCAGCAAACTTCAGATGTCATTTGCTTTCATTTTCTACAAATTGTCCCGGACCTCTGAATATACATAAGTAACTGTGTCACTTTTGTGACAAAAAAACCGACAACCAGATGTTGCTTAAAGCACCAGTGTGCCAGTACAGTAGAAACTCATGTCCTATTTTCTGTACTGACTAGATTCTCTCTCAGAGGCATCTTCGTGGACGGCATGTGGCTCCACCTCCCTCACACAGTAGAACACTTCCTGGTCCAGATCTCAAAGGCCGAGTTTATTGAGTGTGATTATCAAGGGGCACAGAAATACCTGAGGCACAACCATCAGGCCACTTCAACAATGACACAATATGGGACACAAGTCCTGTTACAAGTGACAAAGGTTCTAGATGATCTTGGCATCCAGTTCTGGCTCAGTTGCGGCACATGTCTTGGTGAGATCTTTTTCAAAATTCTAAGAATTAGAACATTTTTACACCAAGTAGACAATAATCAAAAGGTTAACACAACTTCCGAGGCGGCTGCCGTCTCTCTCGCCATTTTCACATGGCGGAAGAACTACTGCGAAATGACAGACTGGTGCCATTGCTGGCCCCAGGTTGTACATCCCTTTTCATTTAGGTTGAAGATCACGCAAGTAAAAGTCAGTGAAAATGTTTTGAGACGGACGGAAGAATGGCAAAAATAAATCTCATCTCGTGGCCCGATGGGGATTAAAAAATGGGAGTCGACAGCTATGCTGTGATGGTGGACTTCACCATCACGCGACCGTCGCTTTTGTGATATCTTTATCTGATGCTGACTTGCAAGGTATACCAAGCTGCTTCCTGTGTCCTCTGTGGGAGTTCCATTGCTATTAGAGCACGATTGTGGCATAGGAGGTCTACTTGGGGTAGCCGGAACCTTACATCTTATCAGAATAACTTCCACGCGTGAAAACGGAGACTGTTTAGATGTCGTACATCATGTATGACATTCCAGAAGTTTCAGAGGTTTGTCCAGGAGGAGCTGAAACAGTTTGGGATAACTCCAAACCGGTGCTAGGAGAACGGCCATGCAGTCCATGCCTTGAATGAATGAATGAATGAATGAACATGATCAACATATGATGTATATATACCTCTCATTACTTGGTTTTAGTCACTCTAGCTTGATAACGGTGCAAGGATCTAATAGAAACGTTGCTGAATGCAATAAACCAGACCGCCGTGATATTCCTAGAATATTGCTAAAAGCGGTGTAAAACCATGCTCACTCATCACTCAATAATCTATAGAGTTTCTTATTTACTCACCAGTTTCAAGAATGCCAATCAAACCGTTAGAACAGAACAGAAACACTCGATTTTAGTTTTCTTGGGCGTTTAAGTTCACGTGAGCACATCTCACTGACCGATTGTTCTTCATCGTGGTTTGACTGCTCTTACAGTTGACTTTTGTCCTTCGTAGTCTAAATGACCTAGTTGTCAATTGGTTGTCAGATTATAAAAGTCGGTGGGTTGAACTAACTGTTCTGTTACATAGCGAAGGCACACTGCATTTCATGTGGGATATACTTACTTCAGCTGGGACCAGGGAGACTTTAGTACTGATGGCAAAAATGGCTTCTTTGCTCAATATCTACCACACTTCTTTATAGATTGCCTTTCTATTTACACCAAGTGAACCTTGGACGGTGGGCTAATCTAGTGATCATGATTGAGCTCCGCGTTCGAATCTCCAGATGGGAATAATGTCTGTCCTCAAAATTTAATAGGCCAAAATAAAACTTAACGGGACTTTATGCACAAGATATAGAGAAAATGCAAAATTTGTCCATTGTTGACGGATATTGTGCCACAATATTACCACATTCACAGCAAAAAAAATGCAGTTTCCGGTATCCGGATACCTTCCGGATACCACCGGACACTTACCCAAAACGCGTCCAGGGATCCGGTGGCAGATACCTTGCCGGATACCAGATCCATGGTATCCGGCATGGACACCTCAGCGGAAAGCATGCCTCATGGAATCCGGGTATCCGGTACCGGATACCTCACCGGATACCTCAATCTGGGTTTCCAAGTATCCGGCACCGGATACCTCACCGGATACCTCAATCTGGGTTTCCAAGTATCCGGCACCAGATACCTCACCGGATACCTCAATCTGGGTGTTCAAGGATCCGGCACTGGATACCTCACTGGATACTATAATATGGGTGTCCAAGTATCCGGCACCGGATACCACTGGATTCCTAATTCTGAGTATCCAAGGATCCGGCAACAGATACCTTGCTTGACGTCGAGACATAACCAGATATGTTATATGTTCATTTCATTTAGTAGTATTTACTGTAAATTACACAAATTCTACACTCCTCCTGTTCTGTAACAACAGAATTTTCCCCAAAAAATGTTCTTTGTATGTCGTTTGCTCTTTTCTTCTATTCAAGATAGGGAACTCATTCCATGAGAAAAGAGCGTTGAAGTTATGCACATCATAAATCTTGAGGCACTATTACTAAGAGATAAAGAAATGTTTAAAGCAAGTGCCAGCAAATAATCTGATCCGACTTGATATACTTCTGCTCTACCAGTACAACCACCACAAACACATACTTAGGAATCTACACACTTTCATGTGAGATGTCCAATGAAAACACCAAGCGTAAATGCACTGTGAAACATTATATTTCTCATTTACAATTCATACAATCAATACACTGAACAATAAAGAATGCAACATTTGCAACACTGTCATAACAAAATATACAACACATATTCAGTGCTTCATATTGACAAATCTTGTAAAAACTTTAATAGAGAGCACATGCTTCCTGTTAAGCAAGAGAACTGTTGTCAACTGATCCATATATCATTAGAGAAAGTTGTTTTTGCAACAACACAAAAATAGAGAGAACAACACTTTCTCCTTCCCAAAGCACATGCTTTCTGTTAAGCATGAGAAATGTTGTCAACTGATCCATATATCATTATCACTGGGACAGTCTACAGGTGAAAACAGTGCTAACTAACTCTACAAATGTACCTAAATATTCAATTACATCAAAGAACTATGACTTCCAGTATTTTCTAAAGTGTGAAATGGCATACAGTGCAAAAATTAGTTCTGGCAGGCCACAGGGGTCAGTACTATTGAGATCAATACTTCTTGTGATATCCATCTTTTTAACTTTTTGGAGAACTATTACATAATCAGTGACCTTGACACAAGGTATATAGGTGACAGTCTATAATTAATATGCTTATATTTGGAGAAAGGATGTTAAAACACTGCTAATTTGGATGTATGCAATTTAGGTTCTGACTGTAGCTCAGAGAAATCTAGAGAGAGTGTTTGCTGGATAAAGCAAAAACAGAGCAGCCCTCTGGCCCAAACAAATCTCCTATTCAGTACACAACAGGACCACCTTTGGCCCAGGTGAGCTTTTTAGGGGGCGCTTAGAGCTGAGTGAGGTCTAAGTACCATACCACTCGGGTGTAAATTTCAACAGGCATCTGACAAATGAAAACCATTGATATAAATTCTAAATTAAAAATCAAGTAAGGCTGTCATGAAGGATAACCAGAAGTCCAGCTGACCTACTAATGATATTCACTGAGCATGAAATGTCAATCCTAAATAAACGAGGCCTTTGGCACAGATATTGCAACAATGAATCACTGAGAATTGTGCATTTCATGACGCCAGGCTGCTTTACCACATATTCTTTGAATTGGAAGAAATGAAGCAGGCCCATCATTCTGCAGTTTTGTCGACCACACTGATACAGGATTCAGATATCCAAATTGGTCTGAAGGGGTTTTAAACCAGTCAATGTACGCAAAAACATGTTCTACAGGCTCTCCTACAGCCAGTTCTATAACATTGTGCACAAAATGTCTGATTTTTCCCAGGCGAGGAGTAAGACTGTCACTAAAATTTGTGTCATCATCAGCCCAAGATGCAAATACATGGCTATTCCTGTCAGGCTGTTTGTTTGATACACTACCCAGAGATTCATTCTTGAAATGTACTGATGAGTACTTGGTACACACACCAGAAACATTATCCACAGATACTTCCCTTCGGTACATATAAGAATACACTTTACACAAGTTGTAATGGAATTCTTTCCCAACTACACTTACTGGTGAGCCTACAGTATGTCTGAAAGTAATATGTGTCAAATCACTCCAACAATCTGTCTTAATGTCGGTAATCATAGAAGTTGGAAGTGTGAGTAAACCAGAGCTGGTCAGCTGAATAGGAGAAATAGATGAGTAGGAAAGACGTTTCAAGTGTGAATGAAATTCTGTATCCAAGTTTTCCTCTGTAGTAGTTGAGAACATTAAGAACTTTTTCATTAACTGCTCTTCAATATTTTTCTTATTTGTGTGAAAATCAGACATGATTCCATTGTATCTTTCAAAACTAAAAAGCCAAAAACCATACATGCTGCCAAAGTTTCTAACAGATTCATGCAAATGGCAGTGCAAATGCATATTTGGTGTAATAAACTGTGCACCATACAGCTGAGTAACTTGGGTACAAAATTTGACCATGAGATTCTTAGCAATTACAAGATTAACCTTTTCAATGCAGGGCTGACAAAAATGTTTGCATGCAAGTACAAAGGTCTGCCATACCTTTAGGTGTATAGTGGGTAACAATCCATCAAGACATAAAAGAGAAAAGACAAGGACCCAATTCTTCCATTCTTTGGCGGTCATTTGACCAAAATTTGAAGATATATTGACAGGAATACGGCCAGTATTGGAAGGAACATTAAATGATTCAAATGATTTTGAAGAAAGTGAAGCAAGACTCCTTTTAGTCAAGAGTTCCTTTTCAACCCAAAAGCTAAACATCTTTTTAGCTGTACCAAGAAACAAATTATGCATAGGGTCTATTGCCGTCATTTGTGATGGTTCGAAATATGGTAAATCAAGGAGAGATGTGTACCTGTATCCACACTACTTTTCCATTTCTTTAGCTCTAGAAAGACAATCTGCCTTTTCTATCCTTTTGACATATTTTAAATGTTGTGACCTACAACGATTTGGCCATTTCCCCAAATCAGGGATGCCACAATCACGTTCTCCATTTGACCAGAGTGGTTTGGTGCATGACGAGCATCCCTGATTAGCTCCATGACCAAGAAATCCACACAGTTTGCGTGCTGCAGGAATATCAGCTGCTGCACACATAAGTGCCATTTTAACTGTCACTGGAGTTGAACATCCAGGAATAGCCATCAGAACACCTTTCCAGAGTGCCTTGAGTTCACAAACAAGGGGTGACAAGAAATTATTTAAACTTTCAGGTTCTTTCTTAAGGGAAGGAATAACACCAATCAAAATACAATTTTCTTTCTTAAACCGCCCTTCACGTGGAAGATTCATGAACACCATATATAATGCTCCCACTGATATGTCCTGTCTGCGTTGGTAAGGTTGGAACCAGTCCACATTGAGCATCACTCCAAAATGATGGGAATAAGTGAGGAAATCTGAACCATTATATTCATAGAATTTCTTCCGGATGCAGTCTATTTTGGACGACACCAACTCCATCGTGAAAGACCTCCAGGAAAAGTTCACCACCTATACAGCAAAGCCGACATCAGGCAGGCCAAAGAGCCCACATGTTCGCTTTTGTCAGGTATGTGCAGCGGAAAAAAGGGACGTCATGAGTTAATTATTTAATCGTAGACAGTTATAAGAACTGGGCCCCCTGGTATATGTATTGATATATCACATTCACCAAAATCCGAAAAAATTCTTACATGTCCGCGCACATTTAATAGTGTAAAACTTAAAGCTAGCCTATTCTCAGATTCTTCATATACACATTTATTCATGTTTGCCTACATAAGTAATGTTTGATCAATCTACTATATGGTAATCCCGAAACAGCCACGGACACTTGTTTCACCCAAAATAGGGGTTTATATGGTGCTTATCAAACACAGTAAAAGTATTCTTTGGTTTGAGATAATAATGTGAAATATTTGGGTGAAATACCTCAGCTTTCATTGGGAACTCATTGATGTCGCAATAAATATATTCTTTGAGCTGATTTTTAACAGTTCGAGTTCCACGGTCAGATTGATCGATTGGGCGACTCTGCTGCTACGTTTTTGTGGCGTCCCTCAAGTTCGTATCAAGTTTATTATTATTTTAAAACTAGTATGAATTGTGTATGACAAATGGTATAAGGCATAGTTATTCTTATTGTTTACACATTTACATATTATGTTTTCAGTCTTTGGTGAGAAAGGTGGTACAAGCACTGAGTGATGATGCGGATGACCCATTGGAGTTGGAGTATGAGAGGTAGATCTACCTTAATTCGTTTCACATTTATGCAGGGTTCGATATTGCTGTATAAAACATGCACAAGTGAAACCTCATAGAGATCTAGAGATGGATAACATTTTCATTGTGAGAATTATGTTCCTAGTCCTAGAGCTGTTTTAAAAAAAAAACAAAAAAACGTGATCGTGGCGCTTTCAACTCGTATCACGAATGTGTCTCGTCAGACCATAACTGAATAACGGACATGAGACTCATACGTGGGTTTAAAGCCCTAGCCAATTAAAACTGCAAACTTAGCCAGCCGGAAACAGAAATCAGCTGTACACTCGTATCTACCGGTGATTCGTTTAACAATAATCAAATAATAAACCTTCTACAAATATTGATGCAAATAAGCGACAGAAATGTATCTGAAACTATTATTTTATCAGGAATAACATATTCCAATACCGTTTCATTTTCGTTGCAGCTTTACTATAAATGTGGAAATAATAATAACCATAAATTGATAGGATTTGATAGGATATTTTTACGTATGGAACAATTTGACCAGTCACCGTCGAGGCTCAAGTACTTCCGATCAAGAAAACTCTATGTTGACATATAGTCAAACTACATCAAATGTGACTGTGAACGAGTCAATGAACGACTTTAGATATATATATCCATTCTCTGTCGAACATAGTCCGTTTCAAGGCGTCCATAGCAGTAGTCTGACTGAGGTTGCTGGAAATAACGGTGAGTTGAGCGATCTACCGCTCACTTTACAAACGATTTCGTCGAAATTTCGTAAGCAAACATAAGTCCAGATACAATGACCAGATCGTGTAATTACATAATTAATTTACATTCTTCTTTACGGATTTGTAGCCGCCCTAGTATTTCCGGTGTTATGTACTCAATGTCATGTCTTGGCGTTTGGGGAAAAAACCCATTACAAATTATGATGGCGTGTTTTTAAAATAGACAGCTGTGTATTTTCAAAAGGTTAGACTCAAAATACACTTATACAGCACGCAAAATAATTTCTAACTTAAATTTTATTAGAAATAATAACGATGTACACCACGCCACTACATCGTAACATAATTAGATCCATGGCATGCTTGAAATAATGAAATAAACGGAAATGTAGTATATTTATTATCACTGTTATTGGCGAAGATGAATGTGGATGGCAGGGACTATGAATTACTTTGTACTGTCTGCCTAAAATATCCTCAACTAGATCTATCAGATGATGTGCTGTGCAATAAATTAAAATTGTAAAACATATTTTATAGAAAGGTCATAACAATATTTGATTTTTTAATGTAACTTTACATCATGTCGCATCAGTATGATTAAATAAAACCTTGTTTTGGTTGTTGGATCCATAGAACTAGTTTTTAAGAAAATGTTTTTCCAAAACATCAGGGCCTGGCCAGAATTTTCTACATACTTTGGTTTGACTTAGTAGTTTTACCCACAAGATAACTAATGATGCTAAAGGTGGATACCACAACTTTTCCTTTCCCAGCTTTGATGATTGCAAAGTTCAACGAGCTAAAGACCGGGTGGTTCGCGAGATCATGCTGAACTTTTCTGGGAAGCCATGGGCAAACATTGAGACACTGAGTGGTAAGTATCAGTGAAAGTCATTCAGTTAATAGCCCTGCATTACAATGGGAACCACTTGGGTTTGGAATGCAAAAGGTGTTTGTGTCATTAAATAGAGGAGTGAGTGTTTTATGTCACTTTTAGCATTACAGCATTATTACAGGGTGGTGGTGGTGGGGGGGGGGGGGCTTCACACATTGAACTCATGTCAGGAATTGAACCCAGGTCTTTGGCGTGAATGCTTTCATCACTAGGCTACCGGCCGCCCCTTAAGTAGGGGGAATTCAATATATATAGCCAAGCATGTAGTGTGACATGTTTGATTTCTGAATAGCCCCTTGAGGAATGTTGGGTTGTAGCACAAGGATCAATTAAAGGAAGGGGGACTTGTTTCCAATCCCTGCACTACAATAGTTGTAAGTCAATATTAATAATCTGTGTTGGATTTTGTTTATAAAATTTGAAGTACCAATGATTTCTTAATGTCAATACTTTCATTCAACTTAAGGGAAATTTTAGAAGTTCTGGTGTTGCCAAAGGATTTTTTTATTAAGCATTAAGTAGAGGAGTGAGTATGGTTTTATGCCGCTTTTTGCAACATTCTAGCCATATCACGGCAGGGGACACCAGAAATGGACCTCACACATTGTCAGGAATTTAACCCAGGATTTCGACATGACAAGCGAAAGCTTTAACCACTTGGCGACCCGACCACCTCTAAGTGCCTAACACATGAACAAATAAAAAGTAGACATAGCTTACTGAGGTTTAACTTATAAATAATACTTTGATCCCTGTTGTGACATCATAGAATGATGCAGTGTGTGAAATGACAAAGTAACAAGTGTTTGTGATAGGAAAATACTAACCAAATTTTGCCTTCTTTCAAACATCAAAATCATAATGATTTATAGGATTGTTTTAACAATCTTTATACACCTTTCCAAGGAAACTTTCTAGTTAAGATACATATTATTTAAATCTTATTAGCATTTAACTTATTTGAAAGTAATTTGTGTAAGAAAGCTAAATCCTATATATTACTTGTAGTTTCATTAATCAACTGTTTTTTAAAGCTAATATCTGCTATATTGCCTGTAGTTCTGCATTTATCTATGTGACTATGATGAAAAATGAATATATTTTCCTGATTAATTGACAATCATGGAAAGTCATTTATCTGATTGCAGTGGTTTACATTTCATACTTTCATTTTTTAACATTTGATTCAGTTACATTATCAATTTCTCATATTGCATTTAGCAGCTTTAGCTTTATGCCATTTACATGACAAAACATCAGTTTTATTGTCAAATTGATATGAAGAAACCTTTTCATAACAAGGCAATGCTTGGTATACTTGGAAGAACTTAGCATTAAAGCATTAAACTGATTCTAAACAAAACAAACAATAAAATATTATCTCTTTGCATGAACAGGGTAAGTTATCAGCTACCTAATTATGAGATGGGGGTTCTTAATTCTAAATTTGTATTCTAAATTAAATTAAATATTTAGACATGTGCTATGATGTGATGAACTCAATTTGAAAAGGTTTATTTGATAAGTGGCCCACATATGGGATGAAATGTTATGACCTTTGTGACCATGTGAAAATTACCTGTTTGTTTTCCAGAGGCGTTCAAACAAGTTTGGAAAAATAAGAGGGACGACAATCACCGACAAATCACTGGCAAGAAAGAACAACATAGGCTAAATAACAGAAGAAACAAGAGAAGAACAAGTGTAAGTTTAAATATCAGAATCAGGTATTTATAATATCGTGGCCATGTCTTTCCTAATATACAGTGTTTGTTTCAGACATTTAGAAGTGCTCAGGAATAATATATTTATGTAAGTGCAATGAGCCTGACCCACTGTATTATTAAATGTCTCATGGAATATGTATGGTGCTGTTATAGTAAAGTTATGCACCCAAAGTTTCTTTTAATGTATGTTATCTCTGTTGCTGTCATGCCTTGCTAACTTTTTGCAAGGATGATGTGAGCTAGCTATTGTGTGGATGAGTTAGAGCTATTTCAAACATGTTTCATTTTCAATACAGAAGCTTAAGGACAGAGTCAAGGCTCTAGAGAAGAGTAAGAGACCTGACGATTGGAGGCGCAGGGCAAAGGGGATCCTGACAAGGGAGTGTACGTCTCCAGACGTATCTGATGAGGATGATGAGACAGTCAAACTTGTGCTGCCTCTGGTCTGGGAATCCCCCATGATGACAGATATTAAGGAACAGCTGGACATCATCAGGGGAAAAGACATGCGTCAGGACCACCCATCCAAGATGCTCAGAGACAGTCCATCTGGTCGGGTGCCGGAATGGGCCATTCGAGTAAGGTACAAGGAACAAAGAGGTACTTGCATTATTAGACATTATACATGGCATGTGGATTATCTGCATTCCGTTTTCTGTCTCAGAAACATGTGCATCATTCAGTCTTTATTTTGACATTCAATTACTGTGACATGCCTGGGAGTTATAGGTCCGACTTAACAGTGCGGTTGTATATAGATATACCAGGGTATTCTTTCCGTCCTTCAGAGGACACCTTTTGTGCGGCCTGTAACTCAAAAAATACTGCATGGCTTTTTTAAATTCAGGGAACAATTCTGAAAACAATACTGCCTTATTCATGTTATGGGACTTATTTTTATTTGACCATTTTTTGGCGAAAACTAATTCATGGATTCTTTTCCAACATTTTTTATGCCATTCGGACAGGTACATTGTTGATTTTAAAAAATAAACATATTATATTAGGACACATATCCACATACCCTTATGATTTATATGCTCAAGGCGCTTTTTGGTGTTCCCTTGGTCTCGAGACACAATCACCTCATACCATATTTACCTTATGATCTTTACTCCCTGGGGAGCCTACTGCAACTGCTTCATTGAGAATTTCTGCATAGATTGTTTTCATACTTTACGCAAAATTGCAGTACCATGCTATTTTTATTTCAATAAATTTTAAACAAAATACATGTTTTGCTGATCTTATCTGTGCAACTGAAGAGGTGCGAGTTTCATTTCTTAATGGATTGTGGTAGATCATAATTATAAACTTGACCTAAATGGGCAGGGATATATTGGATAATGCCACTATTTTAGTCGAGGTCAGGGGTTAGGAGTCCTGCTCACATTTTGCCTTGTTTTATTCATTATATATACTTGAAGGTGAATCATAGTAATATTCATGTCTGGAATCAGTTCAAGGGAGTATAGATTTCCTTCCTGTAATATTTTCTTCTGTTTGGTTTGAAGCTATTTTTGTTTTTATTAACGTTTTTCATTGTTTTGCAGGCAACAACCTGATATCAAGGAGGAAAATCCCATCAACCCCTGAGTCATCACCTCCATTCACTCCATCCACATCCTCTCGAGCCACAGCATCCTCTGCCCCATTCTTCTCCACTCCTTCTGACACATCTTGCCAACCAGATGCTCCGTCAACCCCTTCCTCAACATCTTCATCTTCAACACCCCCATCAACACCCCTATCAACACCAACATCAAGACTATTCTGCGACTTTTCCCCAGTTCACAAGTCGAAGAGGAGGAGATCCTTTTAGTTCCGTGTGACTTTCTGTTTGACTATCATCCATATACAGTATCCATCAATATCAATATTTTTTCATTGGCTTTATCTTGTCAAGCCCTCATTAATGATACATGTTGTTACATTAATTATTTGTATATACATGTACATTATCTTTAAGCGTCAGGAATTGAAATGTTTTCAATATAAATAAATTGTTAATGTTGCAATAATGTTGTGGTTGTTTGTAAAATGGATCTTTCATTGTCTTCTCAAGGTATGTCCTTGTTTTAGATAGTCTACGTTGTAAGGTACCTCTTAAAGGTGTTTGCTCATTAACTGACAAAAGATGGATAAATCAGTTCAGTAAATAACACCAACTATTTTTACTGAGTCATTTGAGTTTAAAAACATGATTAGAGTATGAGTATATAGTATTATGGTGTTGGTATGTTATTGGTATATACTTGGAATGGAATTATACCCATTTTCTAAAGTGCATATTTCCTTACATGATGTATGATCATAACACTTTGAATGCATTGTGAAACAGGACCCTCAAGTACAATTAAGCGTTATATTTTCCATTAAACCAAGTTTAAGTACAATGATCACAGAACAACCCCTTAAAATGTGAAAACCATTGCTCAAATATAAATATTGAGCAATGGTTTTCACATTTTAAGGGGTTGTTCGATTCAGAAATGGGGGATGAAGATAACACTGTGCCAGATAACAATTTTGATGACTTAACTCAATCTATCTTAGACTCGCCAATTGAACAGCAGGAGGTAATTGAGGCAATTAACAAATTGAAAACAGGCAAAGCTGCCGGCAGTGATAAGCTTATTGCTGAAATGTTCAAATACGCATGCGATGTGTTAGTTCCCTATATTACCTGTCTGTTTAACGTTATATTTGATTCCGCTTATTTTCCGATTTCCTGGTCGACTGGCCAAATTGTACCATTACACAAGAAAGGGGATACTAATACACCCGATAACTACCGAGGGATTACAGTATTAAGTATTTTTAGCAAGTTATATATTTCTGTTCTAAATAGAAGGTTGCAGTCTTGGTGTGATGCCTATGATAAAGTTGTGGAGTCGCAAGCAGGATTTCGTTGTGGCTATTCCACAATTGATAATATGTTTATTTTACAGTCAGTTATACAGCGTTATCTGGGGAAGAAGCGAGGTAAACTATATGCTTTATTTGTAGACTTCTCCAAAGCGTTCGACTCTATAAACAGATCAAAACTATGGATAGTTTTGAATAACAGTGGTGTGTCACCTAAAATGTTTAAATGTATACAATCCATATATACGACTGTACGTTCCTGTGTAAAGTTTAACAATAACTTCTCAGATGTATTCGATTGTGACTTGGGTGTCCGTCAAGGCTGTGTACTGAGCCCGTTTTTGTTTTCATTGTTTATCAATGATCTAGCTGTTGAAATTGAGGCTAACTGTGAACCCGGAATCCAGCTCCATCCAGACATAATTCAACTATTCCTGCTACTCTTTGCTGATGATGTAATTCTTATATCAGATACTGTATATGGCCTCCAAAAACGCATCGATGTACTCGAACACTATTGCCAGAATTATTCCCTAAATGTAAATCTTGATAAGTCGAAAATAGTAGTTTTTAAGAATGGTGGTGTACTTTCTAGATCTGAGAAATGGTATTTCACTGGTTGTCAGTTGGAATGTGTATCATCGTACAAATATTTGGGAGTTGTATTTTCAAAGAATTTATCATGGTCGAAACATACTTACAATGCTTCATTACAGGCTAAACGGGTATTGTTCTCGGTTCTAAAATCCCTTTCATCACTTAAACCTATTCCACTGAAACTATTTTTTAAAATATTCGATACTAAAATTGCTCCAATTATGTTATATGGGGCTGAAATATGGAGTTTTGAAAACTGCAAAGAAATAGAAAGTATCCATGTACTTGCTTGTAAACGTCTGCTAGGTGTTAAAACGTCTACTCCCAATCATGTTGTGCGAGGAGAGTGTGGAAGATACCCACTGTACATTTCTGCGTATAAACGCTGTATAAAATATTGGTGTAAACTTATGTCCCTACCAAATTCACGATATCCTAAGAAAAGTTATGATATGTTATTTCAGCTAGCCACACATGGTAAAACTAATTGGGCTACAAAAGTCAAAACTCTTTTATACAGCCTTGGATTTGGATATATATGGGAGAACCAATATGTTATTTGCCCCGAATCATTTATTTCCGAATGTGAAGATCGGTTAAAATTTGCTTACGAACAGGACTGGCATTGGTCTTTAGCAAAGAGTTCTAAAATGTTCCATTATACACTTTTCAAAAATTCATTCAGTCTAGAGTTGTATTTGTCTGCTATCACTATCAACAAATTTCGTGTTGCACTAGCCCAGTTTCGCTGTAGCTCCCATACTCTCCATATTGAGACTGGTAGATACGTTAATACTCCACGAGAGCAGAGATTGTGCAATAGTTGCAACCAAAGATATGTCGAGAATGAATATCATTTTTTATTAATTTGTAACTCTTATGATGAACTTCGTCTTCAGTATTTACCACAGAAGTATTTTGTACATCCTACTCTTGCTAAATTCAATATGCTTATGGCGGTAAACAATGAAACTGTAATTAGAAATGTTGCAACTTTTATATACCATGCTATGAATGTTAGACTCCAAACACTAAGCCTATAAATGTTTATGATGGACCAAATATTGTACCATGGGCCGCTGGCCTACACATGTACATGAATAAAGAATTAGAACACAGAATATTGCAATATAGATAACCTGACCTGAGTGTCTTCTGAGATTATATATATCAACATTTGTCTGCAACAAAAGCAAACTATCTGAGGCTTAACTTGAATATTTGTACATTTCTTGAAGAATATTCTATTTCTCCCACTTGAAACTATTTCCATAAAAAGTATGTTCAAAGTCAAATACAGCCAGAAAGCTGTAGTGGCAAAGATCTGTGATGTTATTGGATTGTGAGGTCATGCATTCAGTGAAGTGATAGATGAACGTTGATGATGTGACACACATACTAGTGACATAATGGTAGAGGAGGCATTGTGATAACACCTAAGGTGATCTCGCTTGATGACACTTATGGCAATCAGTATTTTGTGAATATATCATTGTTCATGAAGTAAATGTAACTATGAAAGGGAATCGTTCGATCAGTCGAACTTGGAATCCTGCCTAGGTATCAGATTGAGGAGTACATCAAAGCAAATATGAGAGCATTTTCTACCAAATGAAATGAACTTGTTGGTTTGGGGAACGTTTCTTGCAAAAATATCTCGACGTCATGTTAGCTTTCTGGTGCCAGATAATTGGATACTCAGAATTAGGAATCCAGTGGTATCCGGTGCCGGATACTTGGACACCCATATTATAGTATCCAGTGAGGTATCCGGTGCCGGATACTTGGAAACCCAGATTGAGGTATCCGGTGAGGTATCCGGTGCCGGATACTTGGACACCCAGATTGAGATATCCGGTAAGGTATCCGGTGTCTGATACCCGGATTCCATGAGGCATGCTTTCCGCTGAGGTGTCCATGCCGGATACCATGGATCTGGTATCCGGCAAGGTATCTGCCACCGGATCCCCGGACGCGTTTTGGGTAAGTGTCCGGTGGTATCCGGAAGGTATCCGGATACCGGAAACTGCGTTTTTTTTGCTGTGATTCTATTCTATCTTACCTTCAACAGGTTGGTATCGACAGTGTGGTTTCATCGCTCATACTACTGATATAGACATTGAGATTCCCATTCAGGAGTACAGCACAAGCATCATACCGGCGTTTTTGAAAGCAGGGTTTAAACTCGTGTTAGTGACAGGGAAGGTGAGTCTGTATGATTTTGTGGAGAAGGGTCTAAACTCTACTTAAAGATAGTATGATTTCATCCCTTCTTTGGGGATGATTGATTCAAAATCTTCTTTAGAGTTCTTGTGTTTAAACTCTTCTGAATTGTAATCCGTTAGAATAGTCGTGTTTAAACCCTTCTTTAGCGCAATTTGTGTTTAAGTCTTCTTAGAGTAGTCATGTCTTAACCCTTCTTCCAGTAATTTTAATTTTAACTCTCCTTTAGAGTTGCCCTTAAACCTTTGGCGAGTATTTTAACTCATCTTAGAACAGTCGTTTAAAACCCTTCTTTAAGGAAATTTGATTTGGTCTGTTCTTACTATAAGAAGCTGGGGCGGGTAACTCGGGTACCCGGGTCGGGTGGGTACTGAGTAGGACCCGGATATCCATACCCAGACTATCTGGACCCGTGGTTGGTCACGTGATATATTGTTTAATGACAAAAATTATCTGGAACTCTATTGTTACACTACAGGTCAATAATCATTTCTTTCTGACCATGCACCCTTTCTTTCTGATTTTTCATATGGTTGAATAAAGATATAACTGAAGTCCACTTCAGTGTATGCATGACCAGATTGTTTAACACATGTATCTAAATGCGTTTTTCCAGGGCTATGGTAAAAGGAATCCAAATCGGACCTTTTGTACTTATCTCTAGACCGACAGTGGGTACCCGGGTAGAGTCGGGTAATAGGGGGGTTGGTACCCGGGTAGTAAATGTGGACTCGTCCAATCCCGCCGTGTAATTCTGGAGGTAATTTCCTCCAACAAGCCCATATACGGAGCCTCTGTATATATAGTCTCCACCTCCACTGTATTATCGTTTCAGACTAAAACTTATTTACTCACTGCCTTGAATGGTCTGTATACAATATTTGCATTAATGATGTTACAATCTATCAAAATCTGCAAAGATTTGTATACCCTCAAAAGTAGCAATATCCTTAAACAATAGATCTTGTGTGTCTGTTGCAGCCATCGGATAGTTACACATTTGCGGTTGTAGCTCACATCAAGGTTGATGTGTTTTTCGTCTATGCGGCGAAGACATACCAATGGTATGGAGCAACTGAACCAAAAAGTGGCCGTAAATTTAAGTGAGTACAAACATTCGACTTTTTCCTCTTATTACAAAAACATTACACCTTTTTTAACATTATACACACTCGCATATTTGGGTTTGCAAAACATGACAGTACTTTAGTTGTTTTGGGAAACAGTCATATCCGGGATTATTCCATTGGCTAAAATGGTGTTGTCCACAGAGATGAGCGGTGGCATCTTTTTTTAACATCCAACAAAACCTTTTCCATTATCATAAGAAATCTATGGTAGTACATTGTACTATTCCGACTATATCATATGCATGTGTTTATGAATTACTGTCAAAGATTGATGATACCAGATGTGCATATCCCGTCCAAAAGTAGCCACCCATCACAACAAACAAGGTTGGTGTTTATTCGTAATACAGGACATTGACCTTCCCCAAATACACTCGCATGATAACCTCTATATATTAGATCATTGATATAGCCGAAACTTAAGTCAAACTTCTTTGTTATTGTAAAGCTGAGCACAGGGACACTGATCAGGAAGGAGGGGGCACGAATGAGGCCCCAAGTCCAGTGTTTAACACATTGACATTGGCTTTCATTTTTGACCAATGGTCCTGAAGCCCTGAAGATAGATATGTCTGTGGTCACCACCTCAAGTGACAAATGCCCAATGGATTCAAGAAATAAACCTATGAAGTCTCCACCTGCCAATGATTTGCTCCACACCAGCAAACCCAGAACAGACTGAGCATATTCATAAGTTTTCAGCGTGATGGACACTGTCAATGTCTGGAAGACATCGTCTGTAATGTATTTCATGAATAGAATTGTATTTCAGGTACATTTTACCGAAGTTTGAAGTTTGCTGGACTCACTTTATGGGTATCCGAGTACGCGTCCCCTGTCCTGCTTTGCCTTACATCATAGCCAGCTACGGCCACAACTGGAACACCCCAGTCAAGCATTGGAACTCGACTAGCAGTGGCAAGAACGTGAAGAAGAATGGAGTGTGGCCAAAGGAAGAAAGGGACAGTGTCATTCAAGTGTATCTGTTACTGTAGCTACTGTGTGTCTAATTGAACAATGTATAGTGAACCATTTGGATTTTTGTGTTTTGGTTCATTGAAAGCACTTCCGGTTTGGTAAAGATAACCCCTGTCAATGCAGTGGAAATTTAAAACTGAAACTCCCATGCTTCTTGGTACCTCAACAAGGTTATGAACACTTCAGGCTTAATTGCACCACTTCCGGTTTGGGAGACCCCGCACAAGAGATCAATTGCATTACATGTTGTAAAATGTGAGGTCTACTTCACACAGGGGACCTTGACACCTTCAACCTTTTCCAACACACGAGAAAATATTTGTTATTCCACACTTATGCGGGAAATACTAATATGACTTCTCCATACCATACTGACAATACTTTCTGAATGACATTTACAAGTCCTTTCATGAGTGACCTTCATCGTACATATCAGGTGTTATCAAATTCAAATCATGAATACTCAAGTTATGATGTACACACTTTTTTAGACCTATTTCACACTGAGTAATCTTGACCTTGAAAAACAGTGGAGCATTAATTAAATATCATGCAGTAGTAGTAGTTTCATTCATATTTACGTTTAATGAGTCTTGTCCAAATGAGCATCAGACTAACTGACAGGGGCGCTGACTTAACAGAAAAGGAAGTAAGCCCATTCAAACAAACGGTTTAGCTGTTCTGTTTTTAATAAACACTACTCCCATGAGCCAAGTATCATGTACATTTACATCTACACCAAGATATGCTTGTTTTTGATGATGAAGATTGTTGTTTGACCAAAGAACTTGGTATAAGTGACATATCAAATATTATCATCCAAAACTGGCTCCCATAATACCACACATAAGGCCAGGATGTTAACTGAGGGAGATGACAGCCTAAACCATGCATCAGTACTATTAACTTTTGGATTGACTCAAAACCCTGAAGACATGTCCTTTTCTCTTTTGTACTGGATTCCAGAAAATCCGTACAAAGAGTGTGGTATTGCAGGGTCCAGCAAATGCCCCATCCAATCCCTGTGGCAAAGATTAACCATAATCCTTAATACAATCAAGGAAGGACTTTCTTCATATTCAAAGAAAGTATTTGAGACATATGGAATTAATACCATGAGGGTTCTCAAAAAGCTCAAAGGTTTTGGTTGACATTTTACAATCTCGGAAAAGAGCCATGTTCAATTCTGTGATTTTTGAACTTTGTATACTACTGTTCAACGTGACAAACGTAATGATTCATGGGGCTTTTGGTACAAAGCGTGGTGATCATAGATACAGTTACATATCTATCTATGGCTGATGGATGAGAATTTCTGCTCGGATTGGCAAAGTCAAATCAAGCTAATTTTGGCTTCAGGTGTATTGATACCCGATATCTTTCAATAACCATCTCGCCATTTCCCTTTCAAAGATTTACCTTTCTGAAAAAGAATAAATAATGGAGACCAATGATACAGCAGCTTCTGTTTCATATTTAGATCTTTGCATAAAGATTCAAAGCGACAAAAGCTCTTTGCAAGACTATATGACAAGAGCGATGAGTTTCCAATTGGTCGACCCTTCCTCTGTGTCAAGCAATATTCCAGCAGCTCCAGCCTTTGATGTCAGCATTACAATCAATCGCGCATACCCTTATAACGAGGATTTCAAAGAGTTTCATACGACTCTTGCTCAGTTGTTTGATCAAGGTTACAACATTGACTGCCTCAGTGAAGAATCAAAATGTTTTATGGTAGATGTGCAGGGCATGCCTCGGTGACAACAAATGATGCTCGATGAAATTCCATATTGTGACTTGTAGTATATGTTCCCGCGAAGTGGTTTTCAGTGGGTGACAACCCTCTCTTTTTTAAATGTGAAAATAGGTTGACCACCGCGATAACGTGTTGAATTGGTTGTAAACTCAATAATGGTTTACATATCGTATATTGTTTTTGGTGAACTCCCCAAACTGAAAGTACAAATGGCCGGAGTGGAAATCCCCATTTTAAAATTCTGGATCCGTCCCTGTCCCGTGTTTGTTTAGGTGAACATTTGACTTGCCTTTGCATGTTTTTGTGACGGGTGCTACCGATGGGGCAGGATACGATCAGCTTTTCGCGTAACGTATCATCACTATTTAAGAGTGATTCATGAACACAGGCTCATGCTGTAGTTGGAATCGTACAAATGTCTTATGAATATGGAAATGTTTTTCATGACACTCCCGTTTTTAAGCTCAGGTAATAGGTATGGGTGTAGAGAATTTTGTTGCAGTATCTGACACGTACAACAGGCTGTTTGATTGTGTATAAATGACAAGATAATGCCTTCTATTCCCATATCGGATAATCATAAACACAGCGGCAGTGTCGAGGGTTTAAAGACGAACTTTTCACAGAAACAAAGTATCCAAAAGACGGCGAGTCTTTCGATTGGACAGACGAAGGCAGATTCTCCCATTCAACTAATTAGCAAGCGAAAGAGCAAGCCAATTACAGCCTCCCTGCCACCATGGACGAAACATCGCCTCAGTCCAACCGCTTTTTGACGGTTAGAAGTGTTTGGTTTAATCTTTTGATTATTGTTTGACAGAAATAAGAAATTAATGAAAGTTTAATGTTTAATGTCGCTGAGAGTAAGGATCATTAAGTAGTTTGTTGCGCCCCTTTTGAAAATGACCCCTTCATTTTTGTCAGCTTGAATGACTACTGCAATTGTTACGAGTTGATTTCCAAACTATAATGCAGGGGTTAAGTCAGACTAAACTAAACTAAGAAAATCATTATACGACCATACAAGATCAACAGATTTTATTGAAACACACAGTTTAAGGTTTACCGTCAAAGTGATACAATTGGTTAAATAGATAAAAGGCCCTATTGTAAAAGTCAGTGCACGATTGAATGTCTAGAATTTGTCACTGTCGAATGTTTCAAAAAGGCCCGTGCTTGGCCCGTGAAAGTAGTGTCAGAAGCTGGAAGGAACATTAAGTGTTTTCTAATCCGTATCCAATCCGCAATTGGCAAATTGGCGCAATTAATCAGGTCAGAGAATCAACCGGCCTTGGGTCACTCGTGGAAGTCTACAACCAGTTTTCTAAAAACTGTCCCATAACAACAATTCTTGACCTGATCAAACTTGCTATGTTTATCAACAACCAATCTAGGTAGCTGCAACTAAGCAGTTGTCGAATCTGGCCACAACAGTACTCGACATTTTATGAGCGTTTCAAACATTTTCTGCCAATGACAATCACTGATGCCACAGAACAGCGTCATCTGTTTTTTATTCTAGTATGATAAATTCCCAAAACACATTCTCAACTCTAAACTTTTCCCGAAAGGGTCAGCACAACCCTCATCGCCAATATCTAACTAAATATCTAACTTTTGATTGGACGGGTACTTTTAGAGTGAGTGAGCTAGCTGGATTTTATGCCGCTTTTAGCAATATTCCAGCAAAATCACGGCGGGGGACACCAGAAATGGGCTTCACACATTGTACCCATGTGGGGACTGAACCCGGGCCTTCAGCGCGACGAGCGAACGCTTTAACCACAAGGCTACCCCACCGCTCCAGGTGTTATGGCTCAGAATGGAATTATGGTAGCTCTGGAATTTATCAAATAGAACCGGCTCGGAGATAGATGCACTGGTTAGTCCAGGATTACATTCAAGTGAATCTGCTTTCAGAACAATGTAGACAGGTTTTTACTTGATGATTCTCCAAATTTAAACGCAAAACTTTCTATACAAAGATGTTAACAATTGTGTCAAGGTTTGGACGGAGTTTGGACTGTAAACAATCCAGGGAGGTCACTATTACACCAACTGCCTTGGAGTGAGTGAGTGAGTATGGTTTTACGCCGCTTTTAGCAATATGGACTGTAAACAATCAAGGGAGGTCACATTTACACCAACTGCCTTGGTGTGAGTGAGTATGGTTTTACGCCGCTTTTAGCAATATTTCAGCAATATCACGGCGGGGGACACCAGAAATGGGCTTCACACATTGTGCCCATGTCGGTAATCGAACCCGGGTCTTCTGCGTGACGAGCGAACGCTTTAACCACTAGGCTACCCGACCGCCCCGCTGCCTTGGAATATATACATAGGCAAACAGAACACTTGCTATTTTATGAGCGCCTCATGAAAATCCTACCACTTACAATCAACACTGCCGCTTATACCATAATGACTGCCACCTATCAATATCACCAGATCAGTATGACGTCTGGGAGGAGGTACTATTACATTTTGTGTGTAATCTCTATCCAGGCAAGGTTTTGTAGCGGCCGCCAACTTGTTTTCCAAGCCTCGTACCGGTTTTTTAATGTTACTAGAAGTGTTATGTTCCACAGCTGCCTGGACGTTTCAGGGCCAAATTCTTGCCCCTTCTCCGGGCTCCAAACAACGTGTGTAGATAAAGAAGGTGTGTCATACAGACCTGAAACAAATATATCAAATACAGGCTGTGTTATACGGCCCAGACTATTTATAATATTTAACAACTGCTAAATGATCTGTAAAATATGTTCATTTCAGAGACAAGACAAATCTAGGTGACTGGGCGCCAGGCGGGGTAACAACAAGTACGATTTTTTAACGTCTTTTTGGTATGACGCGCCCAGGATCGAACGCCCTGGCAGACGCTGAGCCACTAGACCGCGGATGCGGTCGTTGTTGAGTGAGTGGGTACGGACGGACAACGTATCGGTCTATTCTCATCCAACTTTCTCTCGCAGAAGCAGAGAATTCAAATGAAAAACTCACAATATAATATGCATGGCATTCAAATTACGAGGGGCGGTCGGGTAGCCCAGTGCTTAAAGCGTTCGCTCGTCACGTCGAAGACCCGGGTTCGATTACTGACATGGGTACAATGTGCGAAGCCTATTTCTGGCGTCCCCCGCCTTCATATTGCTGGAATATTGCTAAAAGCGGCGTAAAACCACACTCACTCACTCACTCAAATTACGAGCACGATTCTATATGCTAATTCAAGGATTATATTTGGTCACCTGATCAACGCCAACCATTGCAAAGAACTGCGGTGCCTTCCTTTGACTTTCTTTATACACTATACCAATAAACTATACATTAGTCTTCATTAACTCGAACTCGTTTGAGACGTTGCCAGGTCAGGTTCCGACAGAATCATTTCGACACCATAGTTTAAAATCACTTCGCTTGTCTCGAACCTCGGATAACTGCGTATATTTGATAGTTCTTGGACTCGAGTTTACGATGTTGAACTGTATTTTTTTACCTTGAATCTGACGTCTTCGACTACCAATAGATCGAACTAAAGCGAATTGTAGTCAAACATTTCGTTATTTCACCAGATAATGATATCTAATATTTTGAAACAACGTGTTAAGAAGAAAACTATACCAACATCAAGCAGTCAGCGTTTGACGCTCATTTTTATCAATAGTGATAACGAATACATAAGGAAAATTAATTTTATTCATGATGCAGATTTCAATTAAAACTTCAGTAGAATGATGCGTCAATGCACAGAGAGGCGATTGCATTTTTAAATGTCTGTCTCACATAAAGAATGGAAAACGATGAAGTAACGATGAATTGTAAAGATTTTCTCCCAATGAAAAGTGAATCACACATCGACAAAATGATGGTAAAGATTGTGCAGACGGTACCTCATCACAATGCTTCATAACTGACAAGCATTGATGTTAAAGACATTGCGGATAATGGCAAACTAAAGACCGTCTAACAACACACGAGCTCTTAAGTGTCACATTGTCAAGAAACCCAGACGGTATAAGGCGACCAACAAGCGAATGAGACATTATTATGACAATTCCGTTTACTATGCTGGTGACATTGGTCGTATGTTCTGATAAATACAGGCACTTGTCGATGTTAGGACCATGATCGCCGGGAGTGTAGATCATGATGGTGCTGGAAGGGAATAATACAATATAAATATATGAGCTCTCATACGAGAACACACGACAGTTTACACATCAAGCGTCCTGTGTTGGTTCAGTTCGTCCTGTCTTTCACAACAACAACAGCCATAGAAGACGTACACGGAGCCGTATCTACGCGTATTCCATCTTTTGTTGATGTCTCCTACAATAACTAAGACCTGCGTCACACATTGAACTTATTCAACGATCAACTCCGGTATTCAACAATACCTTCAAGTCAGCATGATTCCCAAAGGTGGCTGCACACATAAACAGTTAAATCGACGACCACGGCTTGGGATAAGAACAGGTTCATTATTGCCGATACTTCGTCATATCCGACTTCTAGATACCTGCACAGGAACAGAATTATTTCAAGAAATTTATCAAGAGCGTTGGGTTGGTCTTGTGGTTAAATCGTAAGCTTGTCTAACTGAAGCCCCGGGGTCGACTCCGATTATGGGTAAAAGTTCATGTCTGGTCTTATGATATTGCTGGAATATTGCTCAAAGTGGTGTTAATCAAAACTTCAGTCCTCAAGTGTAAATGTGTTGTAAATGAGACGAAGCATTGATGTCCCTGTGGAAAGCATTACAGAAGCATTGTCATAACACAATAGAGATGCTAAATTCCAAATATCACTTTGTCCTCATTCACCACCACCACTCTCTGGAGTTCACATAAAGTACACGTACAACATCTACAGGTGAGTTTGCAGGACAAACCACGACGACAGTGACACATTACGTCTTCATCTGGTCCTGCGACATCCTGGAATCTCGCCCTCTGTGTTGATGGATGTTGTTGTTGAAGTGGTTCACTGTCTCCACGACTCTCTCCACTGCCCTGAATTTCTCCAGACGGGGAGATTGTTGTTTCTCTACCACCATAGCATTAACGTAAGACTGAATCGTGTCCTGGTCTGTAGGAGAGTACTCCACATGGGGTCTGTATGACGCGCAGAGCTGGGACTGCCACACCCTGAACAACCGTACCAAGTCTTCCTTCGATGTAGCATCCTGCCTCTCACATTCTGACTCTGTTTTCACGGGCGGTAGTGTCCGAACACTGCTTGTTTGGAATCTGGCTGGGGACACCGACCTAGCCGTTGGTGCGATATTTGGACGCGAACTTGTCGGCGAACGAGACTTTGTAATTCGGGGTGTGTCTTTTAGGATCATTCTGCACCGTTGAAACTTTCACGTCAGTCACCCGAATAACCTCTTGTCGTCTGCTCGCCCTGTCCTCGAGTGACACCTCTGAACTGTAACCTTACAGAGACTTATGGTCAACTCTGTAATACACTTAATATATGTGGCCTTATCCCACACGACCGATCCGCTTAGTTGAATCATTTCGTGTAACGTTAGATCCTGACTGACATTACCTCAAAATGGTAAGCTTTTTATCCCCCGCTCGGAAGGTTTCAGTAATCTCCGGTTTTCTGTCTCCACTGTTGGTACACAACGGTAGATCACAAGGTTTTCTGTTGGCTTTGCTTTGGTCATGAATCCCGCACTAGAATTTGACCGAGTTAGATCTGCACCAGTAACCCATTCCATCCCCTTTGCCAACAGAAGCACAATCAATACTCTACACCGTGTGCCGGATGCGAAACTTCAACGCTGTTTGTTTCCATCCATTACCAGGGGTATTTTATTTGTTCCTACCTGATCACAAACCCACCCAGCTACACATCACCGGCAGCAGCAGGTAACAGATGCGGACGTTCACATCATAAACGCAGTCTCCAGGAGTCGTAAAGATCTTTCAGCGCGGATATTATGGTCGTCAAATCAACACAATTATTACGCAACAGAATCAACATGAAGACAAGATTGCTTCGTTCTTACAGGAATCCATTATTGCCGAGTACGGGAGGTAGTAAACTTCACATTGAGTTGAAGAATGTGTTTGGGCGTTAACAGAACCGGAGGTTTTATGGTGTAATGATATTTGTCTGGATTAGTCAAATATCGGCGCCAACATGCACCCAGTTTGTATACGCGTAACTGTATCTACATCACCATGGTTACAGGAATTGTAGGGTAAAACATTGATAAGGTATGACATTTGGAATGAAATGGTAGAACTGAGCGGCAAACTCCTCGTTGCAAGGTATATTGCAGGCATGGTATAGCTTATATATAAGTATAAGTATAAAATAAACTTAGTATTATACATGGATATGTTCATTGTCTGTTGTCACTCGTGAAGATGCGGGTTCGAATAGGTAAACCCATGCTTGCTGTAAAAGGAGAATGTGCTTGTCATAAGGGGCGACTAACGGGATCGGGTGGTCAGGCTCGCTGGCTTTGTTGATGCATGTCATCGATCCCAATTGATCGATGTTCATGATATCAATCATTAAACAAACAACCTGGAGTGAAGATAAACACCGTAAATCAAAACAATACACTCTTGAAACAAGTTCAAACTTTTGAGGTATCTCATGAATCTACACTATTTTCCATTTAACAGTTTTACCCACCAATTGTGGATTAAGCCCACTTTCATGCGTGAACTTATATTTCTAATTAACTAAGTTGTTTTAACACAACGTTTTTTTTTAAGTTCCCGTAATGGAACAAAACATTAGCACATGTTGTTGTTGTTGTTGTTGTTGTTGTCGGTGACGTCAGTATTTACAAGATAGGAAAATCAGCATATTGAACGAGCCTTTGATATACATTACTGTCCGGCAATACCCAGGGCGCGGCCTCAAGAGTTGACCAGTCCGGTTGCATGGTGTTAATCCTTCTGCACAATTAATCCTAAATAGCATTGGCACATAACACGTACTGCTTCATACTGTCAATCAGCGATCATCCATTCGACCCACAAAACCATAGGTGTTGCCACTGAACACTATATTCAATTACTTTACGTAATTTGCAGCAATTAAAGAAAGGATTTAAATTCTCTTCACCGATAATCCTATTTAATCCACAACAATCTCCTTCACTTCCTCCCACTAAGGCTAGTGCTGGAATAGCTTAAGAGCTCTGGTCTTAGTTACCCCAAATACACAGAGCGGCATTGAACATGTAATTATGTAGTCGACTTGCAAGCGGGTGCAGGGCTGGGTGTAGGGTGAATGGTGAGAGTGAGAGAGGTGAAGGTGTGTCGGGAGAGTAGGGGTTGAATAGTGAGGGTGTGACGGGGAAGTAGGGTGGGAATAGTGAGGGTGTGACGGGGAAGTACGGTGTGATTAGTGAGGGTCTGGCGGAGAAGTACGGTGTGAATAGTGAGGGTGTTACGGGAAAGTAGGGTGTGAATAGTGAGGGTGTGACGGGGCAGTAGGGTGGGAATAGTGAGGGTCTGGCGGAGAAGTACGGTGTGAATAGTGAGGGTGTTACGGGAAAGTAGGGTGTGAATAGAGAGGGTGTGACGTGGAAGTAGGATGTGAGTAGTAAGGATGATGTGACGGGGAAGTAGGGTGTGAATAGTAAGGATGTGACGGGGAAGTAGGGTGTGAATAGAGAGGGTGTGACGGGGAAGTAGGATGTGAGTAGTAAGGATGTGACGGGGGAGTAGGGTGTGAGTAGTGAGGGTGTGACGGGGAAGTAGGGTGTGAATAGAGAGGGTGTGACGGGGAAGTAGGATGTGAGTAGTAAGGATGTGACGGGGGAGTAGGGTGTGAGTAGTGAGGGTGTGACGGGACAGTAGGGTGTGAAGGTGTGTACGGGTGTGAGGAGTGTAGGGTGAATGTGTATATGGGTGTGAGGGGTGTAGGTGTATAGGGTCGGAGGGATGTGAGGGGTGTAGGGGTGAAGGTGTAGGGTGAGTGTGTATTGGGCTGTGAGGGGTGTAGGGTAGAAAGTTTAGGGGTAAAGGTGTATAGGCGTATAGAGGTTTAGGGGGCGAAGGTGTAGGGGTGAGTGTGTAAAGTGCTGTGAGGGGTGAAGGCTTGAACTTGTATAGGAGTGTAGCGGTGAAGGTGAAAGCGTGAAGGTGTATAGGGGTGTGAGGGGTGAAGGTGAAAGCGTGAAGGTGTATAGGGGCGTGAGGGGTGAAGGTGTATAGGGGCGTGAGGGGTGAAGGTGTATAGGGGTGTAGAGTTGAGTGTGTATGGGTTTGTGAGGGGTGAAGGTGTCAAGGGGTGTAGGGGTGAAGGTGTAAGGGTGAAGATGTGTAGGGGTGTGAGGTGTGTAGGAGTGTGGGGGTGTAGAGGTGTAAGGGTGAGTGTATAGGGGTGTGAAGCGTGTCGGGTCTATGTGTGTGAAGGGGTGTGAAGCGTGTAGAGTGAGTGTGTATAGGGGGTATGATGGGTGTAGGATGAGTGTGTATAGGGGTGTAGGGGTGAGTGTGTATAGGGGGTATGATGGGTGTAGGGTGAGTGTGTATAGGGGTATGAGGGGTGTAGGAGTGAGTGTGTATAGGGGGTATGATGGGTGTAGGGTGAGTGTGTATAGGGGTGTGGGGGGTGTAGGGTGAGTGTTTATAGGGGCATGAGGGTGAGGGGTGAGTGTGTATGGAGGTGTGAGGGGGTAGGGGTGAAGGTGAGTGTATAGGGGTGAAGGTGAGAGGGTGTAAGTGTGAGTGTATAGGAGTGTGAAGCGTGTAGGGTGTGTGTGTTGGGGGGGGGGGGGGGGGGGGGGGCGGGGGGGGGTGTAGGGGTGTGTGTAGGGGTGTGTAGGGGTGTGTGTGTAGGGTGGTGAAGCGTGTCGGGTGAGTGTGTATAGGGCTGTGAAGCGTGTAGGGTGTGTATAGGTGTGTGAGGGGGGTAGGGATATGGGTGTGTGAGGGGGGTAGTGGTGAAGGGGCGAGTGTGTATAGGGGTGCGAAGGATGTAGGGGCGAGTGTGTATAGGCCTGTGAAGCGTGTAGGGGTGAGTGTATAGAGCTGTGACGGGTGTGAGGCGTGTAGGGTGAGTGTATATAGGAGTTCGAGGGGTGTAGGGGTGAAGGTAAGAGGGTGTAAGAGTGAGTGTATAGGGCTGTGGAGCGTTTAGGGTGAGTGTGTATTGGGGTGTGAGGGGGGTATCGATATGGGGTTGTGAAGGGGGGGGGGGGGGGGTAGTGGTGATGGGGCGAGTGTGTATAGGGGGGTGAGGGATGTAGGGGTGAGTGTATAGAGCTGTGACGGGTGTGAGGCGTGTAGGGTGAGTGTTTGAGGGGTGTAGGGTGAGGGTGTTTTGGGGTGTAGGTGTATAGGGTGATGAGGGGTATATGGGTGTGAGGCGTGTAGGGGTGTATTAACTGGCAAAATATATCGTGATTCAATTTCAAGAGGCGAGGATTACAATGTTTCTGCTAGAATGACGTGCTTGGATAACTTGAGAAAGCCCTAATGGTAAATTAGGCATGTTTTGATTAGAACCCTTATTGTTAGAGTATTATGACGTACTTGAATAATTTGAACAATTCGGGCATAACGATACATTATGGTTCTTTCTTTTAAAAACCTGGTTGTCAGGGTTTATTAAGATGTATTGCTAATATGCATCCTCATTGTAACACTAGTACTACCTTAAAGGCTTCCAGCTGACACATATGGCGATTTCTTTAACAGATACATCAGGCTTGGAACTAAAACGGCACGAATGATATTCCAAAAACAACATGGTATTACAGAATTAAACTCATTGCCTGCTTTGAGCTAACGTTCTGTTCAAGTGCCACAATCCGAGTATTCTGAGAGAGCTTGTGCTGTGAGGAGGAGAATTCCGAGGGATCGGCTCACTTGTGTTATAAGGAGGGGGATCAGACAGCGACGGTATTGACCACGCGGTGTGTGGAGCTCCGGCACAACGACAGGTCAGAACCTTCTGACCTCGACGTCATAAATATATACAAGTGCCGTTATAAATAAATACAAGCGCCGTGTGCACCGTGCAGCAACGTGGGATCATGAAGGCTTGTTTCATTTGAATAACACTACACATATCAATAAGGGACAGTTGGGTAGTTAAAGTGGTTAAAGTGTCCACTCCTTAGGCCGAATACCCGTGCAATGCATGATACTTCTCCTTGGCAACCTGCTGTGGTATTGCTGAGTATTTGTTTGATATTAACGCCGCACTCAGCAATAGTCCATCAACTATCGACGGCGGCATGTAAATAATTAAACCTGAACCAGACAATCCAGTGATAGATATTACGTCTGGTACGATTACATGACATCATGTCAGCAAGTCTCACCACCCGATCCACATAGTGGCCTCACGACCAGTCTTGGTCCTCACAGGTTTCTGGAATATTGCTAGACGCGGCGTAAAACATTATCTACTTACATTCACCAGTTATGTTTGGTTATAATAGTAAATTACTTCCGTGCTAAATCTTATCTGTCATTATGGTTATGGCCATACGTGTGATTAGCAGTAGACGTCTCTTGAAAAGCTATGAAGTACCAAGCTGACATGCCAGCATATTTTACGAGCAATTCTTTTACTACCTCAAGGCATAGCCATGGCTCATCATGACAGTAGTCGACATGGGGCGTCTTGGGGATGGGAATTGGCTCTGGAATTTAATTGGTTTATTATTTACTGTCAAACTTTTACACGTACATCTGTGTGGTTATTACCACGTTTGCCTTGTTACCCAACCAAGTCAGCGAGCCTGACTACCCGATCCCATTAGTCGCCTCTTACGGCAAGCATAGTCGCCTCTTACGGCAGGCATATATGGGTTGCTGATGAAGATCTATTCTACCCCGGATCTTCACGGGTCGGCAGTTTTCTTCCAAAGACTGAGTGCTATAATATTGAACGCGACGCCGAACCCCATTTCACCTCACCTCACCTCCCTTATAAGTTATCAGGGTACATCACACCATATGCCCCCAGGGATCGGCGTTGCCTCACCGTCATTCACCGTCGAAGTGTAAGGCTGTGGTTCAGCAATTTATTAATCTAGCAGACGACGCAAACGAACTGAATTACTTCCCTTTACCCAATGCATTCGGATAAACATCGGTTCATGTCAGCTCAACGAAAATTATGCGGACATAAGCATTTACCAGACAATCCAGTAATTGATATCATGAGCATCGATCCTCGCTGATGATATCAATTACTGGATTGTCTGGTCCAGAGTCGATTATTTACAGAATATTTGGAATATTGCTGAGTGCGGCTTTAAACAAAACACAAACTAACAACAAAAAGGTAGGTACAACATTTCTTTGGGCCGTGTTGATCATCTGGATCAAAGTTATCTTGTCTTCACGGGTCGTGAGTCAATCAATCAGTTTAGTCGGTAATAAGGCCTCAGGCCCACGTACAGATATATTCAATTTAGTTTCACATCAAGTGCTGCATGAAATAATATTTACAGGTAAGAAGAACGAAGACAGATAACATCTTTAACATAATTGGCTAAGTTCTCAAGGCGGTTTACATCAGAAGAGTTTAACATTCTAATAACCAGTGTGTCTTTACGATTATTACCAGTAATGAAGTCTAAATATGGGAAATATTTTGAGCGAATATCTTCATAAATAGGGCAAACAAGAATGAAATGAATTTCATTTTCAACTGCCCTTAACTTGCACAATGGACAAAAACGGAGTGTCTTATCGATGCCATCCCTCCTTCCTGTGTTATGCATAATTTCCAGTTCTCCAATACGTAAAAGGGTAAGCATACGTCGCTTTTCTTTTGACAATACATTTAATAGATACGGTTCAAGTGATAATAATGTCTTAAATAATGAATACAGTTCTAATTTCGAGCATCAAGACACTTCAGAATACCAGGTTTGTGCATGACAGTCCTTAACCCTCAGTATAAACTCACTTATAAAGTATTCAGGATTACCAGCACCTTGAAATCCCACACATGTCCGAAGCCATGAGAATATAACATATTTTTAATAGCAGAAACCCATGTATTCCTACCAACGGCATCAAATCTAACTAACATATCGTAACACCGTTTTGGACATCTCTCTTGAGACATATTAAGAAGCTTAAACCAGTATATATCTTAAACATCTTGTGTAAGAATCAATATAAATACCATATCGACCACATTCTCCGAGCACTGCAACATTTGTGGATTTGGATTTGGATTCGATACCCAAAACAGATTTACTAAAACTTCGCTTGGAAACGTTCGAGAAACAACCATTTATGAACCCCCCAAATCTCTGAACCATATAAAATAATAGGTTTAATCTGAGAGTCGAACATTTTAAACAACACTTTGGGAGCGATATTTCGAAGTTTATAACTGAGCTGTTTTATAGGAATTAAAGCTTTACTTGCTTTCAAAACTAATGTCTGAACTGTTCTCGACCAACACAGCCTGTTTGAAAATATAATACCCAAATAACTGTAATATGTAGAAACCTTGACAGTCATATGCCCCAGTTTCCATTCCTCGTAGTTCCTTAACTAACCACCATAACGAAAACCTAAGATATCAGTTTTATCCATGTTAACTTTTAGACCCCATTTGTTACAAAATTTGTGTAA
The DNA here is from genome assembly GCF_023055435.1 of Haliotis rufescens. Taxonomy (NCBI): domain Eukaryota; kingdom Metazoa; phylum Mollusca; class Gastropoda; order Lepetellida; family Haliotidae; genus Haliotis; species Haliotis rufescens. The sequence goes on along the minus strand of NW_025963890.1, from coordinate 75,892,569 downwards.
AACATCAATCTTCTTCTGTAGTTCAAGAACTGAATCTGCAAAAATACACAAGTCATCCGCATATAAGAGAAGAACCAATTCCAGTAAATCCTCATGTTCAAATATCCCTCTACCACCACACTGCTGGATGTCCTCTTCCAACTAGTTTATGAATAACGAAAACAAAAGAGGACTTAAAACGCACCCTTGTCGTACACCACTGAGACTGTTAAAATAATCTGAGATGCTACTCTTTGAAATTTTAACACAAGCGAGAGTTTTAGAATAAATGTCCTGTATGATAGTAAATATATTCCCATGAATTCCATTTGAATGCAGAACAAACCAAAGAAGATCTGTATTAATAGAGTCGAAAGCTTTCCGAAAGTCTATGAACATACAGTTAAATCTTCCTTTTGACTTGGACAAATATTTCTGCACTAATGATTGAAGAATAAACATGTTATCCACTGTGGAATATCCTTTTCGGAAGCCAGCCTGACATTCCGGGAGCTTATCATATAACTTAACAAAATGCTTAAATCTATTATTCAAAACCTGGGTAAAAACCTTACCACAAATATCCATCAAGGAAATGCCTCTATAATTGTTAACAACGTGAACATTACCTTTCTTATGGAGAGGGAAGATAATACTTTTAGACCACTGATCTGGAAAACTACCTCGGCATAGAATGTTGTTAAAAAGAACTAGAAGATGTGGAATTAAAACATCACTGCCATACTTTATCATCTCTGGTAAAATACCATCAGGACCAGCTGCTTTACCACATTTGAGGGAATCTATGGCTTCTGAAACCTCTTTAGCCGTTATATCTTGATTTAGCAAACTGTCAACCCCCTCATCGTTACACACATGACAATTCATGCTATTAACTGGATGCTCTGTAATAACAGCTTTGCAGAACGCAACAAAATCTACATCAGTTACATTATCAGTAATATTCAAAACAGTTTTAAAGTAATCAATCCACTGAGGAACACCAATACTGGGTGCTGTTATGGGTGGCTTCCGTAGGTGAAATTTCAGTTCGGACCAAAATGTTTCGTGAGTCAAGTCTATTGATGCAAGTATATATACTGTCATGGAGCTCACATGTGTAACCCAGAAGATAAAACAAATTGTAATTTGCATGTGGTACCTTCAGAATCTGGAATGAGAATATGGCTCATTTCAGTTTAAATATTTGTGTAATATACTAGTTGAAAACCAACATATTATGAAAATAACACTAGTAATATGTGGTATTACGTTGACAATCATTGTGGTATACATGATACTGTTGACATTGATATAACAACGGTGGTAAACTTATTTATTTTCATAATTATTATTTTTTTCAAATTAATAGCTGTATTGTTGTAATATTATTTTACAATAAAAGACAGCAACGTGATAAATCGCACAGAACAATGAAGAACGAAGCATGGTTTATTTCACGATAAAACATTGTTTTATAATGACGTCATTTCTGGAGATTCGAACACTTGCGCTCGCAACTTAATGACGTTGTATATTGGACAACGTTACTTTTGAGAGGGGAGTGTTGTTCCACACAGATGTATAGCTGGCCAAAGCTGATAAAGGCGATGGCCCGACGATCGCACCCAAAAGCATGAGAGATATGACAATCGTTATTGGGAGAAAACGTACAGGTTATCGACGTGATGATTGTGAGAATATGCGGGAAGTACATACCTGTGCATAAAATGGACTTTGAGGGAGTCATCATATTTAAATACGGGTAAATATTTATAAGGCGTGTACATTTTATCATCCTTAAACAGGTTCTTCATAATAGTGATATCTCATATATGAAATAAACAACTCCCACCCGTCATTTATTTCTCAAATGAAGTAGATCTGTGGAGACATGTAGATATAATTAAACCATGAATCATACTTCTCTATGACAGTTACCTCCCTTACATTATGGTAATATGAACACCTGAAACCTGACACGTCAATTATTCACACTGTCCAAAAGTGCTAATATTTTGCTGGGTCAACGTGTACCGCATAGCGATATGCTATAGGCCTGTCCCCGCCCTAGCTGCTGCAGGCGAGGAGCACGAGCGCTCTAGGGCAGGTAAACCAGTCTAGGAACGGGGCGTGTCTCTCTGTTATGAATTTTGCCGAACAACATTTAACATGTTTAGTGTTATTAATTTAAAATTTGGTTACGTCTTTCCAACATGTAACTTTCTCAAACCAAAAATAAATAATACACGGCGTCCGATGCCCTGCACTAATGTTGCTGTTTCGTGTAGTGTGACGCGGTGTGGGACAGTCAGCGTTCCGCGTGCAAAGAAAGAAACCAGTTTCACTGAACAAGGGACTACCTCAATGCGTTAAATCGGCTGGTGCACGTAGTGCGTTGTTTGAGTCGGGACTGAGTTACAATAGGTTCCCAGCACTCTCATGGTTATCGAAAGGAGCGACTTAATTGGATCTTGTGGTCAAGCTCGATGACCGACGGTTGCTTATCATGTTTGTTTGTTTGTTTAACGCCGCACTCAGCAATATTCCAGCTATATGGAACTATGGTCTGTAAATAATCGAGTCTGGACCAGACAATCCAGTGATTGATCTCATGAGCATCGATCAAAGCAATTGTGACACGATGACATGAATCAACCAAGTCAGTGAACCTGAAAACCCGATCTCTCTTTCCCGTCTCTTACGACAAGCATTGTCCCCTTTTACAGCAAACATGGGCTGCTAAAGCCCTATTCTAACCTGCTCTTATTATCAACCATTGCTGTATCTGTCACAGACTCCATTATTTACTGACTGCCTTGATATAGGTGGAGTATTGTTGACTGCGGCGTAAAACAACACTCGTATCTGTATTAGGAATATATATTGCTGCATTGTGTTCGCCTGTTTTCAAAGTTAAGAATGTACATGGATTTGTAGTGGTGTGATATTTTATTTTTATCCACCCCGCAGGTTTAGTAGGTAAAAAAATGGTTTCAAAATATGCTGTGTACATTTTAGAGAGGAATGACTACCGTTTGTAAATATCTGGCCGCCTAGAAGGATAAATACGGTAATGGGTTAACACACTGGAATACTATCGCGTGTTCTAGCTGCATTGGGGTGGCGGGAGTTCTCACGCCATGGGTCGTCATGGGTCGTGATTCTTTTAATATATAAAATATTTTCAAGGTTTAACAAAAAGAATATAAAACGCCCGTTATCAAAATATTGTACGCATATTATCGATTGACGAAGGGTAACGTAAACTCAAGGGTATAACCTTGATATTCTTTATCCACTATAGTTCTATCTGTCAACCACACTAGCATAACGCACGTGACGGGTTCTACTCATTATCTACCCATTCTATCCATTGTTTTTTATCCCAGTCAGTGTCAAACGTATTCACATCTGCGACAAAAGGTTTTGAGCTCCTTAAAAATCTGTGATATTTAGAACATCACCGACACGCACCTGCAACTCTATAGGTATATGTAGATATGATTGTTAATAGCATGGCGTGGTAAAGTCGGGTATGGAGGTACAATGGCAGCTGACCTTTTAGACACGGTTGCTGCAGTCTAAACGTCATAGCGTGTATTCGACAATGCCTCGCTTTATAATGATAAACAGTGATAAAAAAGGTTACATTGAGGAAATAAAGTTTCAAAACATTTACTTGCAACACGCATTACACAGTCACAAAGGAACCCTCCAAAACTAACGACGCTATACCTTCAGCCTTGTAAAGAATATCAGATAATCACTTCTAGAAATACTCACAAATAAATCAACATTCAAAATATACCCTCCTTCAAATATGCATATGTGGAATATTTGAAACTTAAAGACGATATTTATATACACAATGTATTGCAAACACACAGTACCGTAAAATGTGGAATATAGTGGAACCTTGTTACAACGAACGGGCTACCGTTCCGTGTGAATTTGCCCGGATTAACACGCACCCAAAAAACAAATCACGGTACTTGTCCTGGAGACGTTCGGGAATCGTCTGATAAATAGAGTTTCCAGAACACGGAGGTTTCACTGTACAATACTGTTAGTGAAGGACGGATTGTTCTCACAGTGACTCCTTCAGTCTAAAATGTCCATGTGACAAGCTCTTCTGTAGCAGTTGATGTTGATGCGGTTGACCGAAGCTGATGTGTCCGAGGCTACCGCTGTGGTGACCCATCCGATAGCTGCTGTTGCTGGTCATGTCGTGACCCATCTGATGGCTGTTTCTGCTGCCGTTGTGACCTATCGGATCGCTGCTGATGCTGTGGCGGAAACTTGCGCTATCTTGATGACCATACAACAGGGGCTTCACCTGGTCTGGTTCACCCTGCGACATATACCCAGGGTTCTGATTGTCGTGTGGCTGTTTCAGGCTCCTGTGAGATTCACTGTCGTCACTGTCGTTCAGGTGAGTACGCTGACTGAAACGCGCTACAGTCTCCGCCACTCTCCCTATAGCCCGGAACTTGTTCAAATAATGAGATCGTTTTCTATCCAATAACATCACATCAACATAAGCTTTCATCTGCTTCGGATGCGTCGGAATGTATTTCACACCGGATCTATAAGAAGAACACAACTGAGGCTGCCACATATTAAATAGATGAACTAATATATCATTAGAAGTACAGGTGCGGTTGGGAACAGTGTTCTGGGGTGAGAATTCACCATTCTTGTTACTCTCGTTCTGAGTTTTTGCGCTTCCGGTTCTCAGCGTCCTTGACCTTGATGTGTATGTTGTCGCAGTCTGTGGGCGGGAAAGTGAAGGAGTCTTTTTCCGACTCACGCCTCCTGACACTGGTCTGAAAGGACGTTTCACATCTGGACGTTGCGAAGGGGGTGACGTGTTTCTTATAACGTCAACACGTTTCGAAGCCGATGACTTCAGCGTTGACGCCGTGCTAGGTCGTGATACTGACGCCGTGCTAGGTCGTGATACTGACGCCGTGCTAGGTCGTGACACTAACGCAGATCGGAAAGGTATTATCCTACCCGTATCACCCTTTGTTTGGTATGCTTGCCCACCACTTCCACGAGAAAGATCACTTCTCACAGAACGGACAATCGACGGACAAGAAGATACCATCGACGTTGCTGTGTTTGGCCGCGACGTCGTCAAAGGGACTGGCGCTTCTTTGATGATCATCGTAGACACACTTTTATCACGTCCGCGCAAGACCGAACTCCAACCAGTAAGGACTGAACTCCAGTCCGCCTTCCTATAAAGTACCTTCTCAAATGATAACTACCTGTAGCCTTATTACCAATGGGTGTTTTGTTGCCAATATTGTAACATTCATGATTATATTTGACGCTGTCTTAAACAAGTAATCCTCCTTACAGCGTCTTATTACGCTCCAACTGACAGCTAGTCATGTGGAATACCTTATGACTTTGTCCAGGAAAACAACCCGTTAAGGTCTCGTCATGTCACGGTAACCATCACGGGGACTGTTTCAAAATCATAAAGGTTTATTTAAAAAGTAATGTCAAATATCCTTATTTTCTTTCTTTCTGTTCTTTAGTAATTCAATGTTGGAGAGACGATAACATGATCGGACATAATTAGTCCAATGCGGTGCATACAAATCATAAATTGTTATCAAATAGGTAAGTAATTTGTGACATACACGGCGAAGGTCACTGTATTCAGTCTTCGTAAACAATCTTAAGAAGCACACGGAATACTGTTATCCAGACGTCAATGTCAGTTCTTTAGTACTTAGTTCCAGAAATGTCAAGACAGCTGCCGCCACACGTCAATCCAATAGAACCAAAGGTCCGTGTCAGGTCCGTCCTTAATCCAGATAAACCAGAGCGCCTTTAGCTGCTGAAGTCACGTGACACTCTGATTCGGATGGAACGGTATGTAATTTAGCACATCTCGACTGTGACATGATTCTACATACCCGGGATATGTTGTTTACTCCACAGAAACTAACAAAGGGTGTGAATGGGGTGGAGGATTCCGGACATGCACAACTGAGCGTTGTATCCACCCTACGAACAATCAGATTGTGGCTTGTCTGGCGGGTAGGAGGGTGGATTATATAACACTGATCTGTCCCCGGGCTCGCACGGGTCTTCATGTTCAACTCAATGATAACGCCATGTTTGCCAAGGGTTTGCTTGGTTGATCGCAAAGGGCATTAGTGATTGTCCCCAGCATATGCTCAAACACACAGATCAGCTTTCATCAATGGTGATCACCTTACCCACAGCTCCTTGGTGTGATCAAGTTGTTGAATTATTTATTTGAAATGTTTTCATGGTATGGCATTACCTGCATTGTTCAGCGTCCCGAGCTGCATCTATTGTCGGGGAGCACGGCCGTGGCTGATTGCCGGTGTTTCTTTTCATTAGGTGATGAAGGCAATGGGGGTGATTTCCTTATTGTAGACATGTACATGTCGATTTTACGGAAACATGTTCATGTAATGACGGAATACCCTTTGGCATGCGCGTTGTAAGTTGATTTATTGTGTAACTTGATCGATGATTGAAAAGTGTAATCGAGTTAATCACGACACTGTGAAAATGATACACACTTATTGGCCTCGGAGGTCAAGTGTGAAATGGGATTTAAAGTCGGGTTCGTGATAATGCACGTATGTAACCACGTGGGACCATATGCACAGTTGAGATCACGTTCCCTTACCTTTGTATCAGCACCAAGTGTGAGGTTGTCGCCATATTACACTACTGTTGTACCTGAACTTATGTAAGGTTGGGGTAGAACAAAAAGAAAGAAGAAAGGAATTGTTCACATCCCTACCAATCGACAAGGTAATGAAATAAAGCGAGAAAGCCCTTTCCATATTCATAAGAAATCTTTGCGAAAAACAGAGTCGATTATACGATTACGACTATATCATGAACACTTGTTTGTGAATCATGATCAAGTTGTGTTGATACCAGGTGTTCAATAAAAGGTGGGTCGTATTTGAAAGGAATTTCTAATGAAAGAAATTCTAGCTAATGATAACTTCTTTTTAGAAGAATGGTAGCTATGTCATTATGACGTATCCGCTGGGTGTGATATATCGAGGGACGACATTATATCGTGGGATGGCCTTGATTGACTGATTGTTGTTTAACGACGCATACAGTAATATTCCAGCCATATGATGGCGGTCTGTAAATAATATAGTCTGGACCATACAATCTAGTGATTGAAATCATGATCATTGATCCACGCAGTCGGGATACTTTTCAATCAACCAAGTCAGCGACAAGCATAGGTTGCTGGGGACTAATCTAACCTGGAATCCCCACGGGTTAAGCGAGCCTGACCACCCGATCCATTAAGTCACATCTTACGACAAGCATAGGTTGCTGGGGACTATTCTGACCAGGAATCCCCTCGGGCTGCTAGGGCTTTGAAGGCTGACTGTAAATATCATTGTGATTTCTTAAAAACAGATGCACCAAGCCGTAAAGCAAATGGGTATTACAGAACTGTTTTCTTTGTCTGTTTTGGCCTAACGTTCTATTTAATTGCACAGTCCGAGTATTCTGGATACCGAGTATTAGGATAGCGCTCAGACCGCGACGGTATCGACTGGGAAACTAAAGGTCAGAACCGTCAGCACGACGTCATACAAACACTACATATATACACCTGGCCATAAGTTAAGCAACACCTTAACCTTGACTGTAAATGCGTCACGTTGTAGGCATGAAGTATTACTAAAGTGAGTATGTAGCATGTGATGGTCATTTGCACCACACCTCAATAAAAAGTTAGCTTTAAGCATTTTAAACACAATTTCATTAAAGGCAATGTCTAATGTTTTAGGCATGTGTGGGTTTTATTTGGTATCAGTCATCGAAAACATGTAGCCGAACCTTCTGACAAACACTCACTGTACCAGTGTCAATACCTTGTGAAAACACCAAGTGTTTTCATGACGTTTGAAACACGCCTACCCTTGAAGGTCATGTTGCTCCATTCCATGAAGGGCACGTTCAAGTTGCTGTACAGTTTGGATAGGTGGGTCCCTCTCTCTCACAGATGACCCAATTGACCCAACAAGTGCACAAATGGGTGGAGATCGGGACATGAACTGTCCATCTAAAGTGTTGATCGCATTCCGACGCAAATGGTTTAACACTGCGCGATTTCTGTGAGGCCTGGCGTTGTCATCCATAAATACAGATGGTGAATCAAAAGCGACATACCCTTTCCATATTCATAAGCCATCTCTGAGAGCAGAGTCGACTGTGCGATTCCGCTACCTCATGAGCATTTGTTTTTGAATCACTATCAAATAGTGATGTTCGCGAATAGGTGAGCGTATCCTGACCCACTGGTGGCACATGTCACACACACGTGCACAGGGAGGTCATTGAATCGAGCATCATGTTTGTCACTGATGGGTCAAATTTGGAAATATCCTCATAAAAACGTCTCAAATAAAACATTTTAAAGCTTTTCTGAGGCCTTGAATTTTGTAACCTTGATCAAACAACGTCTGAGCATTATGACGCTGTTTGAAATCTTGGTTAAAAGGTCATGCTCGATTGAAACGTAAACAACAATGACTGGAGCTGCAGGAATATTAATATTGCTCGACATAAAGGAAAACTTGTCCATCAGACATGTGTAGAAGGTAGCGACTTCTGTCAGACATGTGTAGAAGGTAGCGACGTCCATCAGACATGTGTAGAAGGTAGCGACGTCTGTCAGACATGTGTAGAAGGTAGCGACGTCTGTCAGACATGTGTAGAAGGTAGCGACGTCCATCAGACATGTGTAGACGGAAGGGACGTCCATCAGACATGTGTAGAAGGTAGCGACGTCCATCAGACATGTGTAGAAGGTAGCGACGTCCGTCAGACATGTGTAGAAGGTAGCGACGTCTGTCAGACATGTATAGAAGGTAGCGACGTCCGTCAGACATGTGTAGAAGGTAGCGACGTCTGTCAGACATGTGTAGAAGGTAGCGACGTCCGTCAGACGTGTAGAAGGTAGCGACGTCTGTCAGACATGTGTAGAAGGTAGCGACGTCCGTCAGACATGTGTAGAAGGTAGCGACGTCTGTCAGACATGTGTAGAAGGTAGCGACGTCCGTCAGACGTGTAGAAGGTAGCGACGTCTGTCAGACATGTGTAGAAGGTAGCGACGTCCGTCAGACATGTGTAGAAGGTAGCGACGTCCATCAGACATGTGTAGAAGGTAGCGACGTCCATCAGACCAATGGATCCAACTCCATGATTTCAAGTGCCTATCCTGACGGGCTATGTCTCGGGGGTCCTGCTCGTCTTCTCACGGCACTGGTTGAGAGACAGATTCCAGTGGCGCCAGAGAAAGAGGCTGTTCCATGTTTGATTTCGCCGCGCAGTATGAATTGAGGCCCTGTTATCAGGCGGTGTTGTCTTCATTGGCCTTCCTGACCGTGGGCTGTCCTTGAACTTCCTGTGTTTCTGGACCAGACACCCATGATGGTATGGTCGCCATCGAGATCCCTGGCAATGGCACGATATGATATTCCAGTACTATGTATGCCTAAAATATGCCATTTTAAATTTTCTCACCATGACAGCATCCTTTGTTTCCAAATTTCAGAAATATTGGACTGTAAATGAATTGAAATTAATATTTTGTTTGGACCTCCCTACACAAGACAGCCACCGCGGTCTAGTGAAAGAGCGAACGCCCGGAGTGTTTATACCCCAATTTACCTTACCCCTCTATACACCAACGGTAATTATCGATCATGTGTAGATTTGCGTTCACTCAGGTGCGGCTTACAATGTGTGATTTACACGTGGGTCACGTGTATCAGCAGACATGCACGGGTGGTTGCTGAGGACGCCTTTAAAAGTATCAGCGTTTGAATCCGGTGATGCTTAACTTTTGCCCAGGTATATTATCAATAAGGGGCAATGGGGAAGCCTGGAGGTTGAAGTGTTCGCTTGTCACGCCGAATCCCCGGGTTTCATCTTCACATGGGTACAGCGTGTGCAGCACGTCCTTGGTATTCTGCTGTGATATCGCTGTGATATTACTGTAATATGGACCCGTGAAGATTCCGGGGTAGAATAGGTCTTCAGCAACCCATGCTTATCGTAAAAGGCGACTAACGGGATCGGGTGGCCAGGCTCGCTGACTTTGTTGATGCATGTCATCGATCCCAATTGCGTGGATCGATGCTCATGATATTAATCACTGGATTGTCTGGTCCAGACTCGATTCTTTACAGACTGCCGTCATATAGCTGGACTATTGCTGAATGCGGCGTTAAACAACAAAGCAACCAACCAACCAGCTGTAATATGTGTTGTCTGTTCAACGATGCACTCAGCAATAGTTCAGCTATGTTAAGTTAGTCTTGGCCAGACAATCCAGTGAGACATATTTCACCCCGCGCCGTCGAGGTATGATTACATGAAATCATGACACCCAGTCTGACCACGCGATCATTATAGGAAGACCAGCCCAAACCCCAAACTGATATACCAACATATTTTACGCTCGCTTCTTTCACTACCAACGGGTATATATGGCCATGGCTTGTCTTCCTATACACAGTGCTTCATTGCTGTGGGCCTTAACACTTTGGCTTAACTGGTTTATTTGGGATATTTTAATGTGACATTTACACGATGTACGGCTTTTCCATTGAACGAGAGGTCGTTCACATGACCGCTAAAAAGATTTTCATTAATGTCTGAACGACGCAATTTGACGTTCATACGTTTTTCACGAGACTGTATCCTTGAAATGGCGTTAACACTGACGTTCTACTTCCACATTCCTAGGGGAACCCCTGGGAATTTTCTAGCACGAATTCATACAGAAGCTTTCTCTTATTATTAAGACCCTTTAATTTGAACTCGTTGAATTTTCATGATCGTTTACGAATATCCACGTTCGACCCGCTCTAGAGAACAAGACTTATACCCCGTACACATGCACAGCATTTACTAACGTAAGTTATTTTGCACATGTGTAACTATACATTCGTGCGTATATGTAAACTTACTATGCGTTCACACGAAAAGCATCATAGGCGTGTAAATAAAATATGTAAATTGTGTAAGGCACACATATTCGTCAGTCTGTTCACGACTTTCAACACAGAACAGTTTTTTTCCAATCAAAGTTAAATGAGAAGAGAGTTACTTCACCGAAAATTTTCGCGTGAATCAACATGTGTTTGATTTAATTTGTACACAAAGTTTTGACTCCTTGAAACCAAGAGAAAACACCGCCCGCTCAACTCTGTATATACGCATAAAGGTTGACGACTGCTGACAATTTGTTTGGTGTTGGCAAAATAACAGATATCAATTTGACCATCCTCTTGCGTTCACATAAACGTTCACACTGCAACAGTTTACATTTACATTTGCACCTGCTTCAGACATGATGCAAATTTGCTCCTGGTGAAAATATACACACGTGACGTCACAAGTTCATTAACAACTTCGAAATCTCTCCCGTCTCGTTTATCGTGTCGGTCATTTTGATGTCTTGTACTTGATGTAAATGTATTAAGACACGCTGTCGTTGTGACTGACTTATTGAGAAAGTTCTAAGCAGACCTTTCTCATCTAATGAGGATATTATTTGAATACATTTCCTGTAAATAAACAACAAGTGTTCCTGTAAAGCATAATGAGCATACGTACGCTCATGTCAATTCTTTTTTGGGGGAACTATTTTATTCCGCGATACAGCTGGTTGTTGTAAGGCTGTCAGTGTAAACAAGAAGTCACGCGTATAGATCTAGCACTACATCTCTCGATGAATAAAATAGTGATATAATAAAATACAAGAATTGACTTTCACTTTGTGTGAGTTGATTTTATTCTTGAATAGCCTACTTTTACACCTACGTCAATTAAGCTTTTTCTCCAACCCGTCTCAAGGTGTCTACATCGACAGAGCATTTTTTCCATGGAGTTTTATCTTACATGCAGTTGACTCATGAGCTGTGTAGATGACGTTGCTGTGTAGATGACGTTGCTTTGTGTATGATACTGTGTAGATGATTTTGCTGTTTGGATGGCGTTGCTGTATATATGCTGCTGTGCAGATGATGATGCTGTGTAGATGAGGTTGCTGTGTAAATGACATTGCTGTGTAGATGACGTTGCTGTGGAGATGTGTTGCATTGTAGATGACGTTGCTGTGTATATGATGTTATGTAGATGATGTTGCTGTGTAGATGACGTTGCTGTGCAGATGACGTTGCATTGCAGATGATGTTGCTGTGTATATGATGTTGCTGTGTAGATGATGTTGATCTGTAGATGATGTTGCAGTGTAGATGATGTAGCTGTGTCTATATTGCTGTGTAGATGATGTTGCATTGCAGATGATGTTGCTGTGTATATGATGCTATGTAGATGATGTTGCTGTGTAGATGATGTTGCATTGCGGATGATGTTGCTGTGTATATGATGCTATGTAGATGATGTTGCTGTGTAGATGACGTTGCTGTGCAGATGACGTTGCATTGCAGATGATGTTGCTGTGTAGATGATGTAGCTGTGTAGATGATGTTGCTGTATAGCTGACGTTGCTGTGTAGATGATGTTGCATTGCAGATGACGTTGCATTGTAGATAATGTTGCTGTGTAGATGATGTTGTTCTGTAGATGACGTCGCTGTGTGGATGACGATTCTGTGTAGATGATGTTACAGTGTAGATGTTGGGGGTGGGAAGAACTATTCTTTTCTATTCTGCTTCAGGTTATCTGAATATACTTAGTCTACATAAATGGGTTACCTTATACGCCACTTGTATTTTATTATTAGAACCATTTATATATATGCTGACTGTTGCACAATAATCGCCACTTATATTTCAATGCGGCGGGACGGAATTGTGACCCAAAATTAAAGCGATCCTTTGTTTGTTAAACGCCGCACTTGGCAATATTCCAACTATATGACGGAGGTCTGTAAATAATCGTGTTCAGACAGACAATCCAGTGACTGACATCATGGACATCGATCTACACATTTGGAAAACGATGACAAGCATCAATCAAGTCAGCGAGCCTGACCACCTAATCCCATTAGTCGCCTCTTACGACAAGTCATGGGTTGCTGATGACCAAATCCAAATTGTTCCTGAAACTAAACATACGAATAAATTATTAAAGTATAAATATAAAGTTGTGTTGATCGCTTTCTACATGTACGAGGACTTAATGGGTGACTCAATCCACCAACCCACATGCTCACTCTGACTCACCTATCCACTCACTCACTCACTCACTCAACAATCTACCAACCCACATGCTCACTCTGACTCACCTATCCACTTACTCACTCACTCACTCACTCAACAATCTACCAACCCACATGCTCACTCTGACTCACCTATCCACTCACTCACTCACTCACTCAACAATCTACCAGCCCACATGCTCACTCTGACTCACCTATCCACTCACTCACTCACTCACTCACCCACTCAACAATCCACCAACCCACATGCTCACTCTGACTCACCTATCCACTCACTCACTCACTCACTCACTCACTCACCCAACAATCCACCAACCCACATGCTCACTCTGACTCACCTATCCACTCACTCACTCAACAATCTACCAACCCACATGCTCACTCTGACTCACCTATCCACTCACTCACTCACTCACTCACTCAACAATCCACCAACCCACATGCTCACTCTGACTCACCTATCCACTCACTCACTAACTCACTAACTCACTGACTGACTAAACAATCCACCAACCCACATGCTCACTGTGACTCACCTATCCACTCACTCACTCACTCACTCACTCACTCAACAATCCACCAACCCACATGCTCACTCTGACTCACCTATCCACTCACTCACTCACTCACTCACTCACTCACTCAACAATCCACCAACCCACATGCTCACTCTGACTCACCTATCCACTCAATCACTCACTCACGAACCCACTCCCACCCACCCAGTCACTCAACCACTCACCCACCCACTCATCAGTGGAACTGACATGCAAGTGCCACAGTTAATGTATGAAAGCGTCCAGGCCCGGAGCAAGCACGGGGTACGTGTATATCAACAGTTTCCCTTCTGTTATCTACAGAACATCTACCTTGTTGTTCCAGATCAAAGGCGTAGCGTGGGCTTCCTACTTACTGACCCCCTGGTTTTGTACCACAGTGAGACTAGCATGTTTAAACCGGGCAACATTGATTGCACCTTGATGAAATATACATCCAGTGAGCGCTAATGCCCAAAATAACGCAATCGCCTTTAAATAATGCAGCCGTATATCTGGACGTGACTTTGGCTTCAGCGTTGGTTCTCTGTGGTCTGAGGAATTTGAAAACTAAACATTTCTGTAAGTGGGCTCCGCTTTTTCCATCACTCCTATCATTCCTAACACCCTACCCCCCTAAACTCCGTCAACACCCAACCCTACTTATTTAACACACACCCTACACCACTTCACTTCGTCAACCCTGATACACACTCACCCCTGCATCCCTCACACCCCGATACACACTCACCCCTACACCCCTCAGACCCCGACTCACACTCAACCCTTCACCCCTTACACCCTATACACACTCACCCCGACACCCCTTACACCCCTATACACACTCATCCCTTCACCCCTCACACCCCTATACGCACTCATCCCTACACCCCTCACACCCCTATACACACTCATCCCGACACCCCTCACACCCCTATACACACTCATCCCGACACCCCTTACACCCCTATACACACTCATCCCTACACCCCTTACACCCCTATACACACTCATCCCTACACCCCTCACACCCCTATACACACTCATCCCTACACCCCTTACACCCCTATACACACTCATCCCTTCACCCCTTACACCCCTATACACACTCATCCCTTCACCCCTTACACCCCTATACACACTCATCCCGACACCCCTTACACCCCTATACACACTCATCCCTACACCCCTCACACCCCTATACACACTCATCCCTACACCCCTCACACCCCTATACACACTCATCCCTACACCCCTTACGCCCCTATACACACTCATCCTTTCACCCCTTACACCCTTATACACACTCTACCCTTCACCCCTTACACCCCTATACACACACTACCCTTCACCCCTTACACCCCTATACACACTCACCCCTTCACACCTCACACCCCTCACACCCCTAAAAACACTCACCCCGACACCCCTCACCCCCTATACACACTCAACTCCGACACACCTTCAACCCTATACACACTCGTCCCTTCACCCCTCACACACCTATACGCACCCATCCCTTCACCCCGCACACCCCTCACACCCCTATACACACTCATCCCAACACCCCTCACACCCCTATACACACTCATCCCGACACCCCTCACCCCCCTATACGCACTCATCCCGACACCCCTCACACCCCAATACACACTCACCCCGACACCCCTTACACCCCTATACACACTCATCCCTTCACCCCTCAGACCCCTATACACACTCACCCCGACACCCCTTACACCCCTATACACACTCATCCCTTCACCCCTCACACCCCTATACACACTCATCCCTTCACCCCTCACACCCCTATACACACTCACCCCGACACCTCTTACACCCCTATACACACTCATCCCTTCACCCCTCACACCCCTATACACACTCACCCCGACACCCCTCACACCCCTATACACACTCACCCATTCACCCCTTCAACCCTATACACACTCGTCCCTTCACCCCTCACAAACTTTTACACACTCACCCCGACAACCCTCACACCCCTATACACACTCCCCCGACGCTCCTTACACTCCTATACACACTCACCCCTAGACCCCTCTCACCCCTATAAACACTCATCCCTACACCCCTCACACCCCTATACACACTCATCCCTAAACCCCTAACACACCTATACACACTCACCCCTTCACCCCTCAC
Organism: Haliotis rufescens; assembly: GCF_023055435.1. Lineage (NCBI taxonomy): Eukaryota > Metazoa > Mollusca > Gastropoda > Lepetellida > Haliotidae > Haliotis > Haliotis rufescens. Next base: position 75,876,654 of record NW_025963890.1, on the reverse strand, counting down.
AAACTTTTACACACTCACCCCGACAACCCTCACACCCCTATATACACTCACCCCGACACTCCTTACACTCATATACACACTCACCCCTACACCCCTCTCACCCCTATAAACACTCATCCCTACACCCCTCACGCCCCTATACACACTCATCCCTAAACCCCTCACACACCTATACACACTCACCCCTACACCCCTCACACCCCTATAAACACTCTATCCTTCACCCCTTGCACCCCTATACACACAATACCCTTCACCCCTTACACCCCTATACACACTCACCCCTCACACCCCTCTCACCCCTATAAACACTCATCCCTACACCCTACACCCCTACACCCTACACCCACCACCCTACACCCTACACCCTACACCCCTACACCCTACACCCTACACCCTACACCCTACACCCACCACCCTACACCCTACACCCTACAACCTACACTCCTACTCCCAGTCGTACACTCACTTGTATATCACTAAGTCCACAGCATACGTGTTCATGTGTGTTGAGGGGTAACAAATATCAAAGCTCTTAGCTATTCCAATACCAGCCTTTGAGGGGGAGATTACAGAGGACTACTGAGGGTTAAGTGGGATCATCGCTGAATAGGGTATAAATCCTGTGTGTAAACACTGCTAATTGTATTTAGCCACACAGTCCATACGTCCCGTGTAACTCATATCAAGTAATTGAATAAAGTGACACCTATGGTTTGGGGATAATATGGATGATCGCTGATTAACAGCGTTATAGTGAGGATTAATTGTGCAGGAGCATTAACAACGTGCGACCGGCCATCATATCATGAGCACTGCGTACGTTATTTACCACTTATAGATAAGTATAGTATTACGCTAAAAGTTCTGAAACGATATTAATATATTCTCCCTTCAGAAATATGAATTAGTCGATCCATAAGTATAATATACATAGGCATAGGTGAGGTAATGAGAGTGTAGAAGTTCTTTGGAGCGACTAGTCAACATCATAAACGGTTATAGCGAGCAGCACAGAGATATGATTACCACAGGTAATAATAGGCACACACACACTCGCACACGCACACGCACACGCACATGCACATGCACACGCACACGTGTGAGTGTGTATATATATATATTTGTGTGTGTGTGTGTGTGTGTGTGTGTGTGTGTGTGTGTGTGTGTGTGTGTGTGTGTGTGTGTGTGTGTGTGTGTGTGTGTGTGTGTGTGTGTGTGTGTGTGTGTGTGTGTGTTTGTGTGTGTGTATTTCTGAAGGGAGAATAAATTGTTTCAGAACCTTTGGCCTAATACAAAGTGGTATACAACGTATGCAATGCCCATGATATGACGTACAGCAAATTTTATTCTTAATGTCATACCTTATCAATGTTTACCTAAAAGTTGCTGTAACCATGGTGATATACATACAGTTACGCTGTGTAACTGGGTGCATGTTGGCGACATTATTTAACTAATCCAGACAAATATCATTACACCATAAAACTTCCGGTTCTGTAAACACCCAAAGACATTCTTCAAATCAATGTGAAGTTTACTACCTCCCGTACTCGGCAATAATGGGTTCCTGTAAGAACGAAGCAATCATGTCTTCATGTTGATTCTGTTGCGTAATAGTTGTGTTGATTTGACGACCATAATATCCGCGCTGAAAGATCTTTACGACTCCTGGAGACTGCGTTAATGATGTGAACGTCCGCATCTGTTACCTGCTGCTGCCGGTGATGTGTAGCTGGGTGGGTTTGTGATCAGGTAGGAAGAAATAAAATACCCCTGGTAATGGATGGAAACAAACAGCGTTGAAGTTTGGCATCCGGCACACGGTGTAGCGTATTGATTGTGCTTCTGTTGGCAAATGGGATGGAATGGGTTACTGGTGCAGATCTAACTCGGTCAAATTGTGGTGCGGGATTCACGACCAAAGCAAAGCCAACAAACAACAGTACTGATTATACTTACTGCGTTGGCAGTGAACCGGAGATTACCGAAACTTGCCGAGTGGGCAATAAAGCTTGCCATTGTGAGGTGAGGTCAGCCCGGATTTAAGGTTACACGAAGCTATTCAACTAAGCGGATTGGTCGTGTGGGATAAGGTCACATATAATAAGGTACGTTACAGAATTTACCGTAAGCCCCTGTGAGGTTACATTGGGAACTGTCAGTCGAGGACAAGGCGAGCAGACGACAGGAGGTGATTTGCATTTTGGTGAGCTCTGATCGCAATAGAGGTGAACGTGTCAACGGTGCAGAATGATCCTTAAAGACACACCCCGATCTATTAAGTCTGGTTCGCCAAGTTCACGTCCAAATACCGCCAAAGCGCCGATATGGGTGTCACCAGCCAGAATCCAAACAAGCAAAAGTGCTCGGTCGAGGAGCAGTGTTCGGCCACTACCGCCCGTGAAAACAGAGTCACAATGTGAGAGGCGGGATGCTACATCGAAGGAAGACTTGGTTCGGTTGTTCAGGGTGTGGCAGCCCCAGCTCTGCGCGTCATACAGACCCCATGTTGAGTACTCTCCTACAGACCCGGACACGATTCAGGCTTACGTTAATGCTATGGTGGTAGAGAAACAACAATCTCCCCGTCTGGAGAAATTCAGGGCAGTGGAGAGAGTCGTGGAGACGGTGAACCATTTCAACTTCAGCAACCATCAACTCAGAGGGCGAGATTCCAGGATGTCGCAGGGCCAGATCAAGACGTAAGGTGTCACTGTCGTCATGGTTTGTCCTGCAAACTCACCTGTAGATGTCGTACATGTACTTTATGTGAACTCCAGAGAGATGTGGACACGGTGATATTTCGAAGACAAGCATCTCTATTGTGTTAGTGAAATGTTTTTGTCATGTTCTGAAGGCTTTGGCACAATTTCAACAAATGAAACTTCTGGAATTTGGGAGTATAGTTTTACGCCGCTTTTAGCAATACTCCAGCAATATCACAACGGGGACACACGGAATAGAATTCACACATTTCACCCTTATAAGCAATCGACCTTGGGTCTTCAGTTATCGATTGAACCATTAAACCACAAGATCAACTCAACACCCGAAGGAGACTTCTGGAAGTAATCGTGTTACTTTCGTTCAATTGTTTCTTACAAGAAAACACAAACGACTGCACTGACCCTATATAAAATAAACAGCTGGTACGATTCATTTGGGCATCTCGAATAACGAATAACTAGGACGAACCAGTTCTTATCCCAAACCGTGGTCGGCGATGTTATTGTACACGTGAGTCGTCACCTAATGGTACAATGTGTGCGGCAGGTCGTAGTAACAGCATGAGACACCAACACGTGAAGCTCGTGTAGAAACGGATCCGTTGATTGTGGATTTGTGACTGTGAAACAAAGGACGAACTGAACGTCTGTTTGACGTGTAGGCTCCCGTGTGTTCTTGTATGAGAGCTCACATGTGTATACTGTTTTATTATTCGCTTTCAGTGCCATCATGATCAACACTCCCAGCCATCGTGGTCGTCTTGCTGTGACATCGACAAGTGCCTATAATTATCAGAACATATGACCAATATCACCAGCATTTGTCATAATAATGCCGCATTTCTAGATGGCCGTCTTATACCGTCTGGGTTTCTAGACACTTGACACTTGAGAGCTTTTGTGTTGTTAGATGGTCTTTAGTTTGCCATTGTTCTCAATGTCTTTAAACCTCCTTGCTTGTCAGTCGGGGATCATGCGGATGAGGTACCGTCTGCGCAAATCATAGACAGTTTACCATTATTTTCTCGTTTCAAAGGGAGACGCTCTCTGCAATTCATGACTACTTCATCGCTTTCCATTCTATATGTGCGACAGACATTATAAAAGCAATGACCTTTCTATATATTGATGTCTAAATCTACTGATGCTTGAACAGAAGGTTGCTGTGTATAACATACAATCTTCCTTGTGTATTCGTTATCACTACTGGTAAAAATAAATGGCGTCTAACGCTAATTGCTTGATACACTTATGGTTTTGTCTTTAATACGTTATTAAGATTTATTTATATACTCTGGTGTCGTTAAATAACGAAATTATCTACAATTCCCTTCAGTTCGAGCTATTCGTAGTCAGATCCAGGGTAAACAAATACAGCTCTACCTCGTTAACTCGAAGTGCGTTAACCATAGAATATACCTCGAGTTATCCGAGGTTCGAGGAATGCGGGGTGCATTTCAACCATGCTTCTGAAACGGATTCTCTCCGGATTGTCCTCGGTTTAAACGATATTATCGATACATACGTTACTAGCCTGAACACAGTCGCCGAAACACTTCAAAATCAGGGTCCAAAACACAAGTATGATACCCGTATCAAATACATCACAATCGAATAAACATGTTTTATATTAAGCTACCGTCAAACATGGTAAACCAACTTTTGCCCGACAGTTCAATGTGTTAAAGGGGCGGTCGGGTAGCCTCGTCACGCCGAAGACCCGGGTTCGATTCCCGACATGGGTATAATGTGTGAAGCCCATTTTTGGTGTCCCCTGCCGTAATATTGCTGGAATATTGCTAAAAGCGGCGTAAAACCATACTCACTCACTCAATGTGTTAAAGGGGCGTGGAGGCCGCAATTCGCTGCATTAGCTGCATTTGTTGTAGGTTAGACTCCAAATCCAAATATGATTCTTGGCTTATTATATTGAATCGTTTTGAGCCATCTATATTACGGTGTGTTTCTCATCTCAAAAGTCTGCTCTGAAAGTAAGAAAGTTAAGAATAAACTGACTTTGGCTGAGAATAGACAGACACGGTGTCTGTCGTCATTTACTCACTCACTCAACCACCCACCAATTTACTCACTCACTCATTTAATCAAACACCACTACCCTAACCTTTCACGAGGTCGAGATTTCATATCGTTTCGTTTCTATATTTTATTCAAAATTATTTAGTCAGAATGTTTTTAATTCTTTAAACATGTCTTTATTTCCGAGCAGTTTCCAATCAAAGAATTAGCCTTCAGAGTTATGCATGTCACACTGGACTTATACGACCTGTGCTGTTTCCTCACCTAATGTTATGGCAACATGAGAATCAGACACAGATCGATATCCGATATTAGATTTCCCGATCGATACAGATTCAGCATTTGAGTACATCACAAATCTCATGACTCGTTAGAAGGTGCACGGAGGCGCCGGAATTGACTGTGTAGAGTTGCGTCCCTTAGGCGTGCCGAAACTTATGATCGCGGATTCGAATCCCATTTTCTCTGATTCTGGTTCTAGGTTTGTCAGCACCATATCTGTGTGGGGGGGTGGTGGTTGGGTGGGTGGGGTGAGGGGGGGGGGGCACCAAAATGGTAAATGTCTGAGACCTGCATAACTTCGAACTTTACACCAAGCTGACTCGTGTTATGACTACACTACCGTCCTAGCGGGGTTACATCAAACCCGCTCGCTCCTTATGTCTTGAGGTGGAGTGAACAGATAAAGGAAAGTGTGTACAGTGTTTAAGCTAATTACAGCAATAGCAAGACTGGGCACACCGCCCCTGATGAACGTAAAACTAACAGAAAATGGATCAATAATCTGAAAAAGAGACCGATCGATAATGTATTGGAATAGAATTGATTGCTAAGATTCATCATAATTTATAACAATCCGGATGAAGCTTCAAACATACCCTGTGGATCACCAAGTACATGTTTCTGCGAATATCGACGTGGGTGTGGCAGAGGGAATTAATTTGCTCAGGTTGAAGCCGAAGAATAAGATGTCCATTCTTGCCTAGCCCAGTCCTGCGGTATGGTAGCCCAGGTGTGGTAGAGTAAAACAGAAATGCCTCTCACAAGAAATCATACAACTTTATGAAAAAACAACTTCTGGTTGTATTGCATTTAGTGACTTTTCTATGTATATTCTCTCTTTCTTGTAGGTGGGGTGAAATGGGGTTTAACGTCATATCCCAGATTATTGCACGTGTATAGCGACGTGCATGCACGTACGTGTGTGTGTGTGTGTGTGTGTGTGTGTGTGTGTGTGTGTGTGTGTGTGTGGCTGCTCGTACTAGTCCGGACTGATGCCGATTTAGTGCTAGCACACTGAGATACCATGCCGATGTTCATCGTGAATACCCCACTCAGACACAGTATACTGATTCCGAGCCGACCAGTCCTTGTTTTAGCCCCTTAATGCCTAGCGCCAGACAACAAGTACCATATTTTAACGTCTTTTGGTTTGACACGGCCGGGGATCGAACCCCGGACCTTCCGCTCTCCGGGTGAACGCTATACCACTAGACCAAGGAGGCGGTCTCTTTTTTGTAATAATCAGCTTGATAATGGTGTAAGAATCTACATCGAAATGTCTCCAATAAAAACAACATTATGTCACGTGACCTAAACCACGAACTATCCCGTATGATGGACACTTGACTTTCCGCGACAATGGATATAGATTGAGACATTCTAGACTGGTTCCCGTTCGTTCCTGCGACAGACTGGAACAGACTCAATCTCATTAAAATCAGACCTTAGTTCTCGCTCCCGCATTCTCGCAAAGCTTTATTTAGCGGCAGCGAGAACTAAGGCCTGATTTTAATGAGATTGGGACAGACTTTGATTGGAAAGCGGAACAAGTGCAGCGACACCAAGCGGAGGATCCGGGAACCAGTCTAGAGACATTCGTGTTTAACTCGTATCATTCCGAAAATACCCGAGTGGCGACGAATGTTACGAAAAGACCGAATGGTAACGAATGACTTGAAGGCCTTTTAAACTCTAACCAACATCTTCGTGAATAGAGAGTAGTACCGAGTGTCTGGAAGTTATTGATTTGGTGTTATTGGGGGCAAATTCAGGACACATTACTCCGACTGCCGCCAAGATCATAAGCATGGCAGTTCCTATGAACATGGAAGTTAAAGCCGCGTGGCATTATAAGTGAAATGATTGATGTCGCCGACTTCTTTATTGTGAATATTGACAACAGCGTTGATTATTTCACGAGCAAAGATTGCTTGGAAAGATAAGTTGAGAAATTGGAAACAAAATATCAGAGGTAACCGAGTACTGAATTGGCGGCCCCATGCGGACTGACGAACTGAAGACAGTCGTTTCCAAGTCGGTCGGTGTTTAATAATAATAATAATGTAATCATAATCATAATTCATATAGTAGTGCATGCTGAAAGAGCTAGACGGTGTGCTCTCCAATGTCTTTCTCAACTCCCTAGGGAACATAGACTAAAGGGCGGTGGGGTAGCCTTGTAGTTAAAGCGTTCGCTCGTCACGCCGAAGACCCGGGATTAATTCCCCACATGGGTGCAATGTGTGAAGCCCATTTCTGGTGTCCCCTTCCGTGATATTGCGGGAATATTGCTTAAAGCGGCGTAAAACCATACTCACTCACTCACTCTGGCATAGTGCTTGCAACACTGTCACCCACTTCATGAATGCATCTTGTTTGTTCTGGTCCAGACTCGATTGTTTACAGACCGCCGCCAAATATATCTGCAGCGTTCACCAAACAAACGAAAAACACTTTGTTAACATTTCACCTAATGGAGGGACAAGGAGTAGCCATGAAAGGTCGTTATGAACGATAAAGAAGTTTTGTTATCCATATAAATGTCATGGTAAAAGCAACAAGCAGCCTTGAAAACAAGATGGCGCCCCGACGAAACCTTTACCGCTTTATGTTTTCAATCTAGAGTCCGTTTTCAAAAGGTAACGATATACCCGATATAGATTAACAAAGTAAACTGATTGTCAAAGGCGAGGGGTAGGGATCAAATGGGGCTTAACGTCGCGTTCAAGATTATTTCACTCATATATCGACGTACATTCACTTTGTGTGTGGCTGCTTGTATTGTCCCTACTTCCGCCGTTTTTATCCTGCTAGCTCACTGAGGTACCACCACGCCGCAGTTTAACATGGACAGCCCGGGCACAGTATACAAGTACCATCGTTAGGACGCAGCCGTGGGATCGAACCACCTCCCTTCCTCTCGACTGTCACAGAAATGCTTGCATATTGAGTCCCTCTGAATGCCCTGCACAACAGTGTATCAGGTATGTGTAAAACATACATAATCCCTATATCGGACAGTAAGGCACACAAGCGTGTTCTCCGTTGGTGAAAAATCTTGGTCGAACGAGCTGGACAAAGAAATATCAGTAATCCCATCTCAGGACAGGATTAGATTTCATCCATTGTCATTAATTTGTATTTGGCAGGCGATGTCGATCGTCAAGTAATTACTGCAAAATGTGTTCATTATAAGTCATTTAAAAAAGTTCTCTTGTTACCAGTTACATTCTTCAAGACTGACTGGGTAAGGAGGGTTAATTTATTTATAATTTTATTTTGGTATTGATCGCAAATTCATAAAAAGTAAAAGTTTTTGCTGTTCATGTGACCTCCCTACCGGTAAACAAAGATCTGAGGACATACCATTACAGGTCAAGTCAGAACAACCTTTCATCTGACCAATCAGAAAGTCACATACCAGATTCGGAATGTGTTTTAAATTTCTAATCATGCAACATCGAAAAGATTAACGGGGGATATTCCGAACGAAAGCTATCCTCGCTTGTGTGGAACAATGGTATACATATTTGAACGGAGGAGACTTTACATAGCCCTTGGGAAGTACTGCCATACAATCTCAGTCATCTGTTGGACATTCCAGAATTTTCTTTTGTTCAGTTTTCAAATTTTGAATCAATGACTTTGGCAAAAGATGATTCTAAGCGTAGTCAGGAACGGAAGTTGCCAGTTTGAAACCAGTCCTGTATAGCTCGAGAAAGCTGCTTTCTGATTGGCTAATATCGACGTCTTGATAGTCATTTCATTGGGCGGTCCAAGTTCGCGAAAGGTCGTTCTGACGTGACCTGTAATGGAATGTCTTGTTTGGCGGTAGCGAGAACAAAGATCTGATTTTAATGTGATTGACCGTTTGGACACCTCCACTGCATCCAATGCAAAAACGAAATTTTAGTTGAACAAAGTTGGTTCTTAATATGCTGGAAAAAATAATTATAGGAGTCAAGTTATAGCCTGTCACGAGAAATATAGATTTTCCTTTAACAAGCTCTAATCGATGTAATTCGCGAATGGTAATATGATATATAACACAGTTGTTTTCCAACACATGACGGCTATCATTTCATATACACTTTGACTTCATTCAGTCAGACGTTGCAACTCTGATATTTTATCTTTCCGTAACGCTTAAGAACGATTTATTGATCAATGATATCTCATGTAATCAAACCTGGAAATTCGTTTATCGGCTGTGGACGAAAACCGGTTGTCAGGATGTAGCAGGCGTCGTTGTTGATAGTAACTATGGTACACGCATTGGTGCACAGATTGTGTTTGTTTCTTTCTTCTTCTTCTTCTTATGTTGTTGTTGTTGTTGTTTAACGCCGCACTCAGCAATATTACAGCTATATGACGGCGGCATATAAATAATCGAGTCTGGACCAGACAATCAAGGGATTGACATCATGAGCATCGATCCACGCAATTGGAATACGATGACATGCATCAAGTCAGAGAGCCTGACCACCCGATCCCGTTAGTCGCCTTTTACGGCAAGAATGGGTTGCTGAAGACCTATTCTATCCCAGATATTAACGGGTCCAATAGATTATGTGTGTCTTGTACATATATTAATGGCCCTTAAGTATGTTTCCTTAGGAAATATGCATATGAAATTAAATTGTCGGTTCGTAATGTATTTGAATTGTAAGTTGAAATAGAGACCATGATCTATTTTATGGTCTCTGGTTGAAATCATCGAAGTGCGTGTTAAAGGGGCATTCATAGTATTCACTTCCAGTGAGATACTGTCTCTGGACAAGCAGCTGTTAACTGACTTCAGCAAAGTGCAGGCGATAGCTGACCTCACCGATAACTGTCTTTATCACACCTCCATGTCAGAATGACAAGATCTGATTGGTCCACGCGATCCTGATAAATCGAACAGCTGTTTTCTATCAATATTGAATTTGTTTTCATTTTTAAACAATGTCATATTAAAACATGTCATTTAAATTCGTTGTCGCGCTCATGGTATAAAACCTAATGCATGAAGATTAAAATCCCATGTACCCTTCGTGACACTGCTACAACTTATAATATTCCTACCTGATCCTAGTGTTGGCTTACACCTCCAACTGTCCTAAACAAAAGCACTTATGGTTTTATGGTGTCACTTCCGGTTTAAAAAAACAAATGATTTGAATCAAATTGGCTAGTACTGCCATTTAATAAGCCCATCTATAGTGTATAAGATTCTATTCACGAGGTGAGGTGAGGTGAAATTGGGTTTAACGTCGCGTCCAAGATTATTGCACTTATATAGCGACGTGCATGTACGTGTGTGTGTGTGTGTGTGTGTGTGTGTGTGTGTGTGTGTGGCTGCTTGTACTAGACCGGACTGATGCCGATTTATAGTGCTAGCCCACTGAGATACCATGCCGCAGTTTAACATGAATAGCCCACTCAGATACAGTATACTGACTCCGAGCCGACTAGTCCTTGCTTTAACCCCTTAATGCCGAGCGCCAGACAGGGTAACAACAAGTACCATCTTTTGACGTCTTTTGGTATGACGGGGCCGGGGATCGAACCCCGGACCTTCCGCTCTCCGGGCGGCCACTCTACCACTAGACCACGGAGGCGGTCTTATTTACCAAGTGAATGATCAAAACGGACTCAGAGAATGTATAAAGAACTAACGAGCCGAGGGGACTTAGGTCTCGAGTGAATGAGTGATGTTAATCCTCAGCCTTTGGCGAGGGACGATATATTAATCATTGTCGTTTTAATGGAGAAAATGAAGCAAATATGTATGAACTGTATGAAGGCGTCACTGAAGAACAATGGATGACGGCATATCGTATATTTCTTAACAATGAATGTGACGTCATATAATTTCAATTGACCAAAGATCATTGGGAACCACTATAATGCACTTGTGAACAAATCGGAAAGTTATTACACGCGAACATTCTCCCCTTAATGGTAATATGGTATCATTACCCAGGTTAGTGGATCAGTCTGTACTTGATTTTCATTTTCAGCTCCCTGGGGAGTATACAACCTAAAATACCTTGCGTCACATTACCATCTCATCCTACCGGGTATCCAGGGTTCAGAAAGTCACGCGCTTGAGGTGACACCACATGTAACACGTGCTTGAGTGTGGGGCAGGGCCAAAGCCCTGGGAACGATCAGGAGTCAAGCTGCGAAACACTGTCACCCACCCACCTACTCTCCGCGACCAACGCCTGATTGTGACCTATGAGCTGTAAACAGGACCACGTGCCATTTACCCCTTACTAACAACCGACGCAGGAGCGCCAGTAGGGTCACCTGTTGTGCGGCTGCGTTGTGGCGACACTATTGGAAACACAAGAGAAACCCAGACAGGACTTACCCCTCTGAATATGCATGAGCGGATCAGTCCAATTTTACCAAGAGGTGATAAGTATGCTGTATTCCCGATCAATGCCTCGAAATCAAGTGATATTAGCTTTCAAATTGTGAGTATGATACCAGTTCAGTATCTGGAGTATCACCTTCACCTTCAATAAATCAGAATCTCGACGAGTTCACGTGATGCAAGTCTCCGCTGAGAGGTGTTGCTCGGGAGTGTCTTGTAATATCCAAGTGGGTTAAACTTTGAGCATGCGTCACATCTCACCAACCCCAAAAATAGAATGGACTCGGCCATGGCGCCCACCTTCACAATCGTGACTTCTGCGCTGCGTTTCTGTGTCCACCAGCAGCGAGTGAGGAGTTTTTGTCTAAACTTGGTTTGTAGCTGCAATATGAATCAGTATGCATTAGCGTATATGCTGGTCGTAAGAGGCGACTAACGTGATCGGGTGGTCAGGCTCGCTGACTTAGTTGATATATGTCATCGTATCCCAATTACGGGATCGATGCTCATGATGTCAATCACTTGATTGTCTGGTCCAGACTCGATTATTTACAGACCGCCGTCATATAGCTGGAATATTGCTGCTGCGGCGTTACACAACAAACAAGCAATATGCAATATACAACTCTCTATCACCACAGTCTACCAATACCGTTCTGTTTTGACAACTGTTAATTAAATACAGTATATTTAGTTCTTCATCAGTCACCAACTGTCATCTGTCGACGTGCATTATTCATGATGTGCAGAAGTTTCAATGTAGCGCATGTATCTAAACCGACGTGCGAAAGAAAGTATACCGAGTTTATTTTAGATGTGTTGTAAATTGAAAGAACTGTTGTGAAATTTGATTATACATATGTATATTTAATCATCACTCCTTCCTGCAAGAGTTTGCAAAAAGTAATCTGCCATGTTTGAAATGTTGAACCTCTTGTGCGGAAGAAAGCAAATTTATTGAATTTCAAAGGTAAGATGTCCAAGATACCCATCAGCAGTTGTTTATTATGCGAATACATTTTTTACATTTTTAATGTTTTAAAACAAATTAAGATAAGACGTCCAACATAACCATCAACTGCTGTGTATTATGCGAATGCATTTTTGAATTTTTTAAATGTTTTAAATCAAATTATATTTTGAAATAGAACCGTATAGAAGTATACTTTGAGAGCTGTACAGCGCCAGTACACTTCATTTTGTTATATAATTTCGCTAACTTAAGTTATTTTCAATTGAAACTTAAACATATGATAAAATCAACTGAGAGGTATAGTTTCTTTTGCTCCTTAGTTTCGATCACATATACAGTTACATGTTAACAAAAGGGCACACCCGGGAGTAGTTGACTATTGATAAGGATTGAAGAAGACAAAGTAGTATTTGATGCCAGATAATATATAAATAATAGAGTTATTGCTGAGTTCATGATTCTATCGTATTGGATTCCGAGTTAAAGAACTATCTATAAATACAATGATGTATTATAATTGAAAACAGTTCTTGTCTGGGCGATGTGTATATACTGATGGTCAAAAGAAACCAAGCCAAAAAAGCCGTTCGTTCACACTACGCAGAGCAAGACAATTCTTTGATGGTAATTTTGTTTTTTAAAAAAACATCAATTAGCACAACAACATAATGTGTCAAGTCTAAATCACTGAAAATAGAGAATCTAGGGGCAGATTATGACACCCTTGTTCGGTAGTCCAACACACTACATACAAGGACGGACATAAGAAAGTCACTCAAATCGTACTTGTCAGTCAGCACTGGTATGCGTTACTAAACGCCCTGAGACTACGCTGTGAACATAGACCACCAGGCACCCGATGACATGATCAGAAACCCGAAGATTCCCTGCAGTAGCTACTCACTGTAGACTGGAAGAACTTGCTGTCATCTGGCGCCTTTCATGGTCCTGCGGGTGTTCGATGGCGACATGTCAGGTGATCGGGATGGCCAAGGAAAAACGTTGACATTGTTGTCCTGAAGAAAATCTCACACAATACCGGCTGCGTGTTACCGGGTGTTATCTTGCTGAACAAGGTCTAGAGGTTCTGCTGGAGGAAATGCAGCACGATGAGACCCAGAATCTCACACAATACCGGCTGTGTGTTACCGAGTGTTATCTTGCTGAACAAGGTCTAGAGGTTCTCCTGGGGGAAATGCAGCACGATGAGACCCAGAATCCCACACAATACCGGCTGTGTGTTACCGAGTGTTATCTTGCTGAACAAGGTCTAGAGGTTCTCCTGGGGGAAATGCAGCACGATGAGACCCAGAATCTCACACAATACCGGCTGTGTGTTACCGAGTGTTATCTTGCTAAACAAAATCTAGAGGTTCTCCTGGGGGAAATGCAGCACGATGAGACCCAGAATCTCACACAATACCGGCTGTGTGTTACCGAGTGTTATCTTGCTGAACAAAATCTAGAGGTTCTGCTGGGGGAAATGCAGCACGATGAGACCCAGAATCTCACACAATACCGGCTGTGTGTTACCGGGTGTTATCTTGCTGAACAAGGTCTAGAGGTTCTCCTGGGGGAAATGCAGCACGATGAGACCCAGAATCTCACACAATACCGGCTGTGTGTTACCGGGTGTTATCTTGCTGAACAAGGTCTTGAGGTTCTGCTGGAGGAAATGCAGCACGATGAGACCCAGAATCTCACACAATACCGGCTGTGTGTTACCGGGTGTTATCTTGCTGAACAAGGTCTAGAGGTTCTCCTGGGGGAAATGCAGCACGATGAGACCCAGAATCTCACACAATACCGGCTGTGTGTTACCGGGTGTTATCTTGCTGAACAAGGTCAAGAGGTTCTGCTGGGGGAAATGCAGCACGATGAGACCCGGAATCTCACACAATACCGGCTGTGTGTTACCGAGTGTTATCTTGCTGAACAAGGTCTAGAGGTTCTTCTGGGGGAAATGCAGCACGATGAGACCCAGAATCTCACACAATACCGGCTGTGTGTTACCGGGTGTTATCTTGCTGAACAAGGTCTAGAGGTTCTGCTGGAGGAAATGCAGCACGATGAGACCCAGAATCTCACACAATACCGGCTGTGTGTTACCGGGTGTTATCTTGCTGAACAAGATCTAGAGGTTCTGCTGGAGGAAATGCAGCACGATGAGACCCAGAATCTCACACAATACCGGCTGTTTGTTACCGGGTGTTATCTTGCTGAAGAAGGTCAAGAGGTTCTGCTGGGGGAAATGCAGCACGATGAGACCCAGAATCTCACACAATACCGGCTGTGTGTTACCGAGTGTTATCTTGCTGAACAAGATCTAGAGGTTCTGCTGGAGGAAATGCAGCACGATGAGACCCAGAATCTCACACAATACCGGCTGTGTGTTACCGAGTGTTATCTTGCTGAACAAGATCTAGAGGTTCTGCTGGGGGAAATGCAGCACGATGAGACCCAGAATCTCACACAATACCGGATGTGTGTTACCGAGTGTTATCTTGCTGAACAAGATCTAGAGGTTCTGCTGGAGGAAATACAGCACGATGAGACCCAGAATCTCGTCGAGTCGAACAACAGTAGATGTAAAGGTCACAGATGATTTGATACATTTACATTCACAAAGTTTGGTCTGTTTACAAGCAAAAAATCTATCCATTTAATATCTAATTTTTTAATCAACAGACAGGTTTGATAATGTTTGTACAAGAAGATGGGGCTGTATGGTATTAAAAGCAGAGGAGAAACCAACAAACAAGATTCGTACAAATGAATTGGAAGTTTCAAAATTGTTTGTATATATTGTTGTTTAACAGTGTAAGAGTCTACTCCTCTCCCGGCTCTGTGGGCAAACTGAAGTGGAGCTCTGTCTGTCTTAAAAGTATCTTGTAATAAGGCATATAAGTGAAATAGAGTCGACATTAAACCCCATTTTCCCAACGTCAAAACGCTATGAATTGTTGCTGATTACAAAGTAAATATTGAATATCCCCGTGAGGAATCGTTATGTCCCCAGTACGTATTATCGAGCCCTGGCGGCGTGAACAGTTGCTCACACTATCAACCACTGGTTTCTCTTGCCCAGCCGTTTTTTACAAACGGAAGTAATGTTTCTGGAATATTATTGACTGCAGCGTTAAAACCTTTAACTTCACTAGTAAAAAGAAGAAATTACTACAGCAAGTTAATGTCTTTTTAATGCTCTTTTTCTCAATAAATCACTACATGTGTTCATAATTTATGTATTTTAGACGTTTCAGTTAAAATGAAGCTGTGGGTTTTTTTTAGAAAAAGCTCTTTAGTTGTTTCCAAGTTTCCAGCACAGTCACTGCCGTGGGTTCGGATACAAGCACATCCCCATCATGTCACTCGGTATGTAGGCAGACAGGAAACACACAGATAACAGTCGTCCAGCGGAACTCCGACCCCGTCTTCTGACATGATGGAGGCTGTTAAAGCTGTGTGGCTTATTGTGCTGGGTAGCTCGCAGGCTGCTGGTATCACTTTGTCCTCCGGCATCAGCGCGTGCAGAGACACGTGTGTGAAGGCGGGAATGTGTGACGGGACCACACTCCGGGGTGGGTATATGATTGCTTGTTATATGAACACTGGAAGCAGGAATTCGAAGGCAAAAGAATTTGTTAAAGAAAACGACCAGGTTAGTGTCCATCTTATAAGGTATTTTGAATTGTTATGTAATTAGTTATTTCTTTATTAGTTTATTAGTTTAGTTTATTTTTTAATGCTTTTTATATTATTATTATTATTGTTTTGGTGTTGTTGTTGTTGTTGTTGTTCTTCTTCTTCTTCTTCTTCTTCTTCTCTTTATGTTGCTGTCTTTTTAAACTTTAATTACTAAACTATCAGTTATAACATTATGATTATATGTTATATCAATTGTTTGATGGTTCGGAACGTCGCGATGTGAGCTTTTGTTTTGAATTCAACAAGTTCGGGACAATTTTCGTTTCTTGATCAACGCCGCACTCAGCAATAGTCGGGCTATAGGACCCAATCAACCCAGCCACGGAGCCGATCCATTAAGTCTGATATATATATATATATATATATATATAGCAATTAAAGAGGTCGGTCGAACAAGTCAGAAGTTTCGATCATGCCTCGGCTTTTTGTCGTCTAAACTGAGTATCAATCAATCAGTTTATTCATATATAACTCTAAGCCTACAGGCCAATAGTACCGAATACATGGCAATGTGGAAGCGGTCAGAAATGTTACAAGGATTCATTTCTTAATAACAGGGCATGATATATAAAGAGAGAGAGATTTTGTATAGCCGTTTTGCTCACATGTGATATTAAAGAGATAAACTTATGTTTATTTGGAAATAATTAAATTTTCGTTGTGTTCGTGGAAATTCCTGCATTCTGATTAGCTGAATTGGTCACGTGTTATTGTATTCATTTCCCAATGAATGTAAAAAAATAAGCCACGCCCACCGCGGTGCACTACTTTTATTACTGCGGAATGTCGCGGAATCCCAATATTACAGTCGAGGGAATTCCCTTTCTGCTCACGTGTATCGTCATGCACAGGACATTTAGCGACTTTCATGAATATTCATTGTCCAATCTACCCTTTGAAACCGAAGGCCGAGAATGAATGAAACAGCAAACGTGCAGGCTCGTTTTTTTCCCGCTCGCCCCGGTTCAACTTTCATGTCTTCGGGTTTCATTTATAACTAGCATTTCTCCAACTGTGTTTACCGTAATCAGGGGAGTAATGTGTGAATCACGCAGTAAATGATCATGTTATTTGAAACAGCCGCCTTCCCTCGGACATATTTTCTTCCGGTTCGTTACAGTCTGACTGTTGCAGTTCTTTTCGCCTCTTGCCTTAATTGACAGGTCCAATGAACATTGTTTTAATCCCACTCTCCGTTGATTGGCTACTGACTGTGTAGGCGTGTCAAGTTGTGTGCATGAATTAAACGATCACCTGATTCATGTCACGCCACTGTATGTATTCCTACACCTGGAATGTTTATCAATGTCGTCATTTTTGTCTGTTTGGATATATGCAACTGTTTTGGGTTAAACTATTGTAGATAAAACATGTTTTACGTTGTCGAATTTAATTATAAGCATTGACTGTATATTTGTTTCGGTTCATTGGGGTAAGAATCGAAAAACCGATGTGCAAACTTTTGTAAGAATCCGCTACGCGGATACATACAGTTTGCACATCGGTTTTTCGATTCATACACAGTTTGCACATCGGTTTTTCGGTTCATACATCAATGAACCGAAAAAAATACACAGTCAATCCTTAAGTACAAAGTATTTTTGTTCAATATATTTTTTCCTTAAATTATCATATTTACAACATACAAGTAGAAAATGAAATTCATCTTCGACAACATTTAAAGAACATTGTCTACATAATATTAAACAATTGGGTATTTATTTGTGACTGCCAACTTCAACCATTAACCAGTGTGAGCTACATCTAAATTGTGTTAATGAAATTCTGCATTTTCTTATATTTACATAAGTTAAATATTTTTTCTGCGCATATTTGCATTTTAAAATATCAATAATATTCGCATTTGCTAGAAACATCTACAGTAGATCTCTATGTTTGAAAGTACATGTCAAAAAGCGTCTGCCTTATTTACGATATGCACATGGCATGATTCTCTAAGAAACATTGGTTGTCCCAGATGTAACCATACCCACATTTATACAGTATACATTTAACATTGTATGCCCAATTTTGATCTCCATTCTTCTCATATAATAGCATCATATTATAACATTTTTTGGGCAATCTACTTACTGGCATTTTTAGTAGTTTTAACCAATATCTTATTATTTTTAAGTAGTGTTATATATATATGCAAGGGCATGCGACCACATTCACCATAAACCATTACGTTAGAAGTACTGTGTTTAACACCAAGAAATCTTTTGCGTGCGTATAAATGTACGGATTCAATTTCTTTAGCCTCTGCAAAATCCCATATTTCCGAAACACAGGAAAGAATAGGAGTAATGTTTGTGTCAAAAATTGTGAAGAAAGATTTATAAGCACACTCGCTAAAATGTTCAAACGTTTGTAAAATTCCCAATAACATCTTTTTAGCTTGGATTGCTGCATTGCTCATATGTCGGTTCCATGATAATTTACTTGAAAATATTACACCAATATATGAGGTTTCAGTTTGAAGTAATTGTCCCCGAAAGTACCACTTTTCTTTTTTTGACAGCGTATTTCCTTTGCTAAATACAATTTTTGTCTTATCTAGATTAACATTAAGTTTCCACGTATCACAGTACAATTATAGCTGATTTATCAAAGTTGGTAAACCTTTTACAAGCTCATTAATAAAAAAAAACAGAACAAAAAAGGGCTTAATACACATCCTTGGAGTACACCAGTATGGCTGATAAAAGAATCTGAATACATGCCGTTTTGTTTAACACATGATTTAACCTCCTTTTAAATACCACATAACAATTTACCCATTTTATTACTGACACCATGTGAATTAAATAGATACCATAACTTATCTCTACAGACTGAATCGAATGCTTAAGAGAAGTCTACCAATATAGCGTACAATTGTCCACGTTTACGTTGAATATACCTATCTATAAGAGCCTGGAGGATAAACATATGATCAGTGGTTGAGTAACCTTGTCGGAAACCCGCTTGCTCTTCCTCAATTTTATCAAGTGTTTCCGACCAAAATACCAAGCGTTTATTAATAATGCTAAGAAATATCTTACTGAATATACTGGTAAGTGTAATCCCCCTATAATTTTCAACATCTGTCACTGTGTCTTTTTTGTGAATTGGAACGATAGTTCCAAGTGTCCAACCTTGTGGAAAGTAAGAGGTATCCATTATTGTATTAAATAATATTACCAAATACGACAGGGTATTATCAAGAGAGTATTTAAAAAATTCTGTTATAAATCTATCAAATCCAGGGCTTTTCAAGTTTTTCAGATTTTGAATAGCAGATTTATTGTGATTGGGCGTGATTGGGGAATCTAATATTTCCGTTGCGAAATAGGTTTCATCATTATCAAAAGAGTTCAACTGGAAGTTATTTGTGGAATCATCACCGCTGAAAAGATTTTTGAAGTAATTAAACCACTCATGCATTTCTACGTTACTTTTAGTTTCCTTCTTTTTGCTGATGCTTTTCAAGGTCGTCCAACTGAGTATCGGATGATCACAATGTGTGGGCTGGCCGATGTCAATAGTGTGAGACTTTAATTATGCTGCCACGCACTGGTTTTCCCTAATCCAGATTCGATTACTCGCAGACCGCCGTGAAAGAGCTGACAGCGGCGCATAACAATATTCATTTACTCATTCTGATGTTGTATTTACGTATTCCATTTGCTTTTCAAACCCACAGATGTATTTCGCACGATAACTTTTGTTGAAAACTAAGGTTAGAGCCAACTATAAATTGAAATCATAGATTAATTGATGATAACTGATCTACTTTTGTAGATTCCGCATCCACAACCTTTGCACATGTTTACAAAACTATTCCAAGCGAGAGAGGTAATGTTGTTTAACGACGCAATCTAGCTATATGAGGACGATCTTTAAACGAGTCTGGATCAGACAAAACAGTCGTGAGTCATTACGAGCAACAACCCGGAGCGTCGGGTGCGAGGACCAAGAATCAAGCAAGTCAGTGAGCATGATCAACCGATCCCCTCATTTTACTCTTACGCCAAGCACGGGTTGTTGAAAATAAATTCTAACCCGGATTTCACGGGTGTAGATGTTTTAAATTATACAGAGCACCAGATAAGCTAAATGACCACAACCCAATTAATTTGATAAATGATAAATACAAATGAAAAAATTTCGATCGCCGAATATTGTAACAACACAGTGCATACCTGGCCAACAGTTATTTCAGCTTCAGTACACGTATTTAGTACTCGCCCGTGAAGAGATCACCCGTTTAATAACAATAAGCTGGTATTACACAGTGTTTAATACCAAAGAGAGTGCACATGTACCGAGGAAACCGGGAAGTGTGAGGGTCAAACTGTATGAACGTCGGAGTTTTTTATCACATGTTTTAACCCCAATGGATGTTGATCTAAACACAATTATATTTCGTACGTTTGAGTTCATGTTAACTCCCACAGCCATACAACCAGCTGTATCGCCGAATAAAATTGTTCCTAAAAAAGTTTACAGAAACCACTCGAAATAGAATTTTGGTTGTGTTATTTCTGTAATGCCATTTTGTAATTACGTCAGAAGCTCTCACCACATATCATTCCATATAAGTCTTCAATAGTTATCGTGTATATCTGTCCCACCCTGATGAGACTGTTACGGTTTTCGTGTATAGCAGTGTCTTGGTTGTGTTAGTATTTGATTTATTGGTTTTGTTTGGTTGTTGTTTAACGCCACACTCAGAAATATTACAGCTATATGACTGCGATCTGTAAATAATCGGGTCTGTACCAGACAATCCACTGATTGATATCATGAGCATTGATCTACGCATTTGGGATGCGATAACCTGCATCAGCCAAGCGAGCCTGACCACCCGATCTAGTTAGCCGCCTCTTACCAAAAGCATGGGTTGCTGAAGACCTATTCTAACCCGGATCTTCAAAGGTCCAAAATTTTGAAAGGCCGCAATTAAAACGTCCACATTGGGGATTATGGGGGGGGGGGGGGGGGGGGGGGGGTGGTACATAATCTGTGCTGGTTGAAAGAGACGACTAAAATTATGGGGCGGTTCATTATATAGCTGCCGGCCGGGCAAAAGAAAGTATACATCCATGTTTGATGATGGCTGAAATGAAACCAACAAGCAATAGTTAGTCAATGGTGATGTATTTGATACGGGTCTCATAGTTGTGTTTTGTACCTTAGATTTGAAGTGTTTAGCGACTGTTTTCAGCCTATTAACGTTTTGATAACTTTTGTCATTTTTTAGCCAAATATAATTTTCAAGTGTATCCTTTCCTCTCCCCAGCGTCCTGTCCACCACTGATTTGTCTTGTCTCGACTACTTACATACCGCTGCGGCGTATGACAACGCTGTTGTAGCAAAATACTGTTATCAGTCATGACGTCACATGTGTCCGTTTGGATGTTTAAGCCAATCACACGCTGTTGTTGCCATTTATAATATATATGAATGAGTTGATTTTCTATACTTCACGTCACGCTCATTACATACTTAGGTGAACGAAGTTTGTTTGTCGCATCTCGTGAGTACGAAGGAAACGTCACTTTATATATTTAATTATTTAACGGTATATTAAATTTGCAGTTGGAGATTGTATGGGCGCTTCCAGCGTTGTTTCGTTATGTGGGACACCATTCCGTAATAGGGTCGATCCTGTCTGGAGACGAAATGGTGTTTTTTCGTGAGTTTGTTTATCAATGTGCAATGGCCGATTCAGGTCGTTATGTGTGTTTCAACATGGATGTGAGAAATAAGAGGAAAATACCTAAGAAACTAACATCGCGTTTGAAAAAAATCAATACTTAACTTTGAACTTTAACAAGGAGGTTAAACCAGGAATATGTTATTAACCTTGTACATTTGAATATGGAATAGGGACAGTCACTGCATTTTTAATTATGAATGGGAAAATTTCATTTATATATACTTTATTATATATTTAGAGATAAAATATTTCTCTTACAATGTATAGAGGTTATCACGCGATTGTGGTTCTGGGGGGATATTAGGAATAGCCTCAGCATTGCATATAGCGAGCCTAGGCTATATTCACCTTCCCCAACATATACGAGCGTGATAACCTCTTTATCATGTAATGTCATTAGAATTTTTCTTTCATCAAAATAAGTATTTTCAAGTGATGTGTCAGTCCGACAGTGACACCATAGTCTCAACTGAAACACTGTCTTTTAGACAGTGACGTAACTACCATATAAGCAGAAAGACAATAGACTATCGATAATTTTTTAACTTGATCAGTGATCGCCTTTCGCAGACAACCATCGGTAGGTCCCCAAAAGTAAATGCCCTTTATAAAAGGTAAGCCACTCAAGTTTATGAAACGTCACGTTTCTTAGGGATCTATCTGACGTGTCATAACGTTTTGTTACGGAATTACGAAATGCAGTCAGATATCCCCCACAGTTACAAAATGAAACAAGATACCATTTTACATTTATTTCGGCCCAATCCAACTGTTTTTATTTCATTAAAAAGACCCCAAGACGCAGAGGTCTACAAGTATAAGTATACCAGAATGGCAATTTATAATCCGGACAGTCATGGCTGAATGTTCTTCGTTTGTAAACACTGAAAGTTGGCTGGTTTGTTGTTTTACGCCGCACTCAGCAATAGTCCAGCTATATGACGGCCGTCTGTTAATAATCGAGTCTGGACCAGACAATCCGGTGATTTATATCATGAGCATCGATCCACGCAATTGGGATTGATGACATGCATCAACCAAGTCAGCGAGCCTGACCACCCGATCCCGTTAGTCGACATTTACGACAGGCATAGTCACCTTTTACGATAAGTATGGGTTGCTGAAGACCTATTCTACCCCGGAATCTTCACGGGTCAAACACTGAAAGTAGTACTTACCTGACCTTTTATATTTTCATTTTTATCCATATATATTTATATGTATATATATATATATATATATATATATGCGTTAATATATATATCCACCCATCATATGATAAAGCTAAATATACTCTAGGTTATTGTTTGATATAGTCGTGCTGGGGCTTAAAGGGACCCTGCAACTGTTACCTGAACGTATTGCCGTTCCGTGTCATCATTGTCAGAGAACCAGTTACTGCATCTCTAAGTCAAAGAGAGGGTGACCTATCGACCGTTACTCTGAACTGTCCCCAGAAGCATTCATGTACTGACACACACACCTACAAGGAAGAACGCATCACAAGGTTTGATACT
The DNA here is from genome assembly GCF_023055435.1 of Haliotis rufescens. Taxonomy (NCBI): domain Eukaryota; kingdom Metazoa; phylum Mollusca; class Gastropoda; order Lepetellida; family Haliotidae; genus Haliotis; species Haliotis rufescens. The sequence goes on along the minus strand of NW_025963890.1, from coordinate 75,853,333 downwards.
CATATAAGTTGACTCAGCTTCAGTCCATCCCTCAAAATACAACTGCTAAACCACAAAGGGTAGGCTCGTCACAGAGTGGTTAAACAGAGTGATGGAGATTAGCCTCGGTCAGCTGAAAAGCTTGCACTACTCTGCTTGTGTCAAAGGTAGCTTTGCAAAGTGTTCGAGCCTGACCTGTCTTTGTCACATGTTCTGATACATCAATTTGATTCGTTAACAAATACACCAGTGCATGAACTCATGTATGCCATTATCGGAAAACTAACGTGAACTCTTGACCATTACTCATCCCTTCACTGATTCTCTGTCATCACCGTGGTTTGTTCCTCCTGATTAAATGTGTTCTGTCTCTGCTGATTCATTGCATGACAACGACAGCATCAACACAATCCCAATGATATATGTGAAATGTCATATCTCTATCGATTCCCCTTTATGTTTGCGTTAATTCAGCTTTCCTGTCGCCTTTTAATAAAACATCGTCAACATTAAAGCTATCATGACGATAACCATCATTTCAAAGGTTGGTTTTGTTATAATTTTCTTATGTTTTTGGGATGCATTAATACCTTATAACAATGTAAGGAAGAGGGAATAAGTAGCTTACTTTACGACCCCGTGATGGGAGAGAACTTGATCTGTATCAAATGACACCGAAACCTCTCAATTGTAGCGTTACATTAGATCGACTTAGTTTTTAAAAACAGTACTATTATTTAACGAAGTTGGTAAGGAACCCAATTATAACCCACCAGGAGACACAATAAATGTTATTAAAAATTACACATCAAACTTCGGATAAAACCAACTAGTTTCAAAGGGCTTTGAGTTCGTCATACTGGAAGTGCATGTACAAAAATTCAATTAGGTATCGTTGTAGTGAGTGAGTGAGTGAGTGAGTTGGGTTTAACGCCGCTTTTAACAGTATTCCAGTTATATCGCGGCGTGTCAGCTTAATGTGGGAGGTCTCAGACGTTTACCACTTCGCACGAGCACGGGTATGCTGCTGACAAACCTAAAAACATAATCAGGGCGAACCGGGATTCGAACCCACAATCATAGGTTTCTGGCGTGCCCAAGGGACGCAACTCTGCACAGCGAATCGCGGCGCCTCAGACGGCTGGGCCACCCGTGCCCCCAGGTATCGTTGTAAACATGAAGACTGATGTACAGAAAATGCAGGCAAATGATGCAATATGAAAAGAGGAGTTACCATTGTGAACTAACAGATAACGCTTTGCACACAGGAACATCACATCCGAGTTGAAGTAACGGAGATCGTCTGTGCAGAGTCAGTCACGACTGTGTCCGACACACGTGGGGCCTCCGGCTGTTTGTTTGGTAGGTGGAACACGCCAGTGTATTTGTTTTGGAAGAAATGTCACATATTGTAGATTTTTGGGTAACGTTACAGTTTAGATCTATGAGAAGCCGTCACACCTGTGGGTGTCCGATTGCTTTTAATTTGATGACTCAGCACTAATCCTGCTGTATGACAGTGGTCTTTAAATGACCGAGCCTGGGCCAGACAGTCTTCTATTTGACATCATAAGCATTAAACTACGCAATTTCGATACGATGTCATGTATCAACCATGTCACTGAGCCTGACCAGCCCAGCCCAAATCAAACAAATCACAAGCATGGGTTGCTGAAGACCAAAGGTAACCCGGATGTTAACGGGTAGATTGTGTTTGAAGATGAAACCATATGCTCTTGACATATACTGTTCCCCGTAAGTGTAATAGATGGTGTTACCATCAAGTCATACACCTGATGAATGGTCAAGGAGTAGCGCTCAAACGTCCTTACAAACAATAAAGACGTTATCTATTAAAAGTTTCATGTCAAGACAAAATATGTTTGATCGATTCCAAAGTATATATGAATAGGAAGATTTATACACATTTACAGACAGATGTACAGTCATCGTGGGTACAAAGATGGCTTCCGAATGTCAGTCTCCAGCATGGGAACTGAGAGATGTGGCCGACATGGTGTACAACTGTACAAGAGGAGACAATCACCGCACACCTACATGCGTCGGAGATGGTAAGTATAAACGTTGTAGAATTAAAGTGCCACAGGATCTTCGTTTAACATTTAAAAAATCTTGGTCAGATTTATCACCAGGGTGATCAATAATTTGTGGCTTTGTTTGGAAGATAATCCGGGACTTTATTTAGTTTTGATATCAATATCGCCCGGGTTGTCTAAGAGCTCCAGATAAGCTGATAATCTGCGTGAAATACGCATCAGAAATGCAGAAATACACAGTAAAATATAATCCAAGCGTATCAAATACGCAACGAACATTACAGATACGCTACAAAAATAAAACTTGTGCGTATCATCAAAATATTGTGAAGTAACCCTGCGTATTCGATTAGCAAATCAGCAACTTATTTTGAAATTATAAAGGGGCATTCCGTCAACCTTGCCAAACTCCACGATGACAGTTACATCATGATCATTTGCCATCACACTTTCTTGTGGAAGTATCGTGGTATTTTTGAGTCCTATAAAGCTCTCGAACCCACAAGAAAACCAGTTTGCAGGGACTAGATGAATAGAGTTTTTAAATATTTAACTTAAATAACCACATGTGTAAAAACTAATGGGTAACAGAAATTTGAATACGCAGGTAGAATTACTGATACCCAATGATTTTACAATGCATGGGTAAAATACCCACAACACCAAAAGCTTATCTGGAGCTCTGAGTTGTCTTCCCTTGTCTCTACTCGCTCACTCGGCTGGTCTGTAAAACAGTACATATCCTAAGTAGGAAGCGACATGGGCCGAGTGAACTCGATTGTATCCACACCGTAGCCAACTATCAAATGAAGCAGAAAACAGCCAGGTGACCTGGTTATTGTATAAATATCTGAGAAACATTCTTATGAGTGACGTTATTTCTTATGGCCTAGTGGACTGTACACACTCTCTCATTCATTGGGAATTTTGATAATTGCTTAAGAACTTGCTTCAATATAATGATTTTATACATATTTCTATAGGCATATACATTTCTCATGACAATACAGTAAAAAAGGATTTCTTTTCTTTCTCATTACGTTTTTCTTATTTTTAATCGGCAGATAAAGATCACTGTCGAAATATAGTTACACTTAATTTTTATTTCAATTTCCAACCTAATTTCACAACTCTGCCAAACCAACTGAAACCAATGACGCCTACTTCAAAAGCAGGCAGCCTGTACTGGTTTGCAAAACTAGCGACTGGTGGCCTTTTATCAAAAAGTGTTAGACATAAAAAATAACTCCTGAGTTAGAATGCTTAAAAAAGGACCAACTTATGGAATGGTTTTTAGGGCCTGGCGGTGATGAGGAGTCATATCTATTATTGTGGCTTTCTATGAATGTGTGATGTTTCCACCAAAAGGTTATGTCGAATATCAGGCTGGGGAAGAGCAGATGTACATCAAGGAGTATTCTACAAATATGACTTGGGACCAAGCCTCTGAACAGTGCCGCTCGGATGGGGCCAGGCTTGTTAAACTGGATACAAGAGTGAGACAGGCAGCCATTAAAAAGTACCAGTGTAAGTCACCATGCACCAAATACACTATTTCTTGTTTGTAAAATAGGGGTTAATCTGGGAACATTCAAATCTGATTTTTTCTTGTCCTTTAGGCTCTGGGGCCCCGCATCACAAAGCCAGTATTAGGCTAAGACAGCCTTTTGGGTGATCCCAATAACTGTCAGGCCTCGGTTTGGGGAATTAGCTATTGGGAGCTAGCCTTGAAACAAGAGAGAAGAGAGCTGTGAGGTCCTTAGGGTTTATTCAAGCAAGTGTCTGAGGACCAACACCCAAGGAGTTATATACCCCCACAGCTCTACTCTTATCACATTAGGGGCGGTCGGGTAGTCTAGTGGTTAAAGCGTTCGCTCGTCACGCCGAAGACCCGGGTTCGATTCCCGACATGGGTACAATGTGTGAAGCTCATTTCTGGTGTCCCCCGCCGTGATATTGCTGGAATATTGCTAAAAGCGGCGTAAAACCATACTCACTCACTCACTCTTATCACATTAACAATTACTTTGAAGTTGTAATTTCGGTCTCTGTTATCTGCCCTGGGCTGTCAAAGTTGACTACACAAAAGCAGGTGGTAATAGAATGGTATCAGTATTGCCTGAGAAGAGTTTATTTTAGTTACAGTTTAGGATGGTGGTCAAAACCTGCGCCAGCTGGTAACAAAACATTTATCAAGAGAACAAGGGCCGGGGCGGACGTACGCGCCGACTTTATCTATGATTACGTAATTTACTGTTCGCGTGAATGAGCTTGCCAAGGAGCAGCCGTCATGGTCGACCAGTGGTGATAAAAACGAGAAATACTGGTCTAGCGACTTTCGAATTTTAGAATTTCCTAGTTTAAGTTTAATTTGTTAAAAATATAAAAAGTGTAATGAAATATATGCACTGTAACAATACCCCTGTGCGACAAGAGGTCTACACCCTCGACTGCCCATTCTTCCCATTATGCCAATCCCAATACAGGCAACAAGAGGTCTACACCCTCGACTGCTCATTCTTGCCATTACGCCAATCCCAATGCAGGCAACATGAGGCCTACACCCTCGACTGCCTCTTCTCTCCAACATGCTAATTCTCACTCAGCCAACAAGAGGTCTACACCTTCGACTTCCTTCACTCGCCAATATGCTTATTCAAAAGCAGGCAATATGAGGTCTACACCCTCAACAGCCTTATCTCACAAACCAGCCAGCCATGCTCATCCAAGTCCCATGCCACCTACTGACAAGAAGACAAACAAGTCGGTCACCATTGCTACAAAATCCTCCAACAACAGTGTCCACACCAAACTACCATTCATGTCTCGTCCCTCCAGCCAACTGAGGTCTTCTTCCTCTTCAACCAAATCATGCTCATCTCCACAAAACAACTTTCCAAAGCATACAAACATTGACAATGACACTCTTGACTCACACAGTGTCTCATCAGATGATATCAGTAGAGATGACATAACATCCTCTATATCTGTAGACTTTGTCTACAAGTCGGGTCCTCACGATCCTCCTTCAGGCCCTATGGTCTTTGCTATAGGAACTGATCTTGATGATAAAGACTTGGCAGAAAAGCAACGTAAATCCCCTGACCTTTGTCCAATCATGGACTACATTGAAAAAGGTGAAATTCCTTCCACCTATACAGATGTTCAAGTCAAGGGTCTAACTGGCCTTGCTCAAGAGTATGACATACGTGATGGTATTCTGTACCACTTCTATCATGCAAAGCATCGAGGTCAGAAAAACAATCGCCCTCCTATGGTAACACAGCTAGCTGTCCCTGTCTGCTGTCGCAAAGAGCTTCTTTTTGCCTACCATGATTCCAAAGCTGGTGGTTGCCACTTTGGACGAGATGCCACTCGTCAGACAATACTCACAAAGTATTACTGGCCAGGCTTATACCCGGATTCTCCACCAATTAAGACAGCCTTTTGGGTGATCCCAATAACTGTCAGGCCTCGGTTTGGGGAATTAGCTATTGGGAGCTAGCCTTGAAACAAGAGAGAAGAGAGCTGTGAGGTCCTTAGGGTTTATTCAAGCAAGTGTCTGAGTACCAACACCCAAGGAGTTATATACCCCCACAGCTCTACTCTTATCACATTAACAATTACTTTGAAGTTGTAATTTCGGTCTCTGTTATCTGCCCTGGGCTGTCAAAGTTGACTACACAAAAGCAGGTGGTAATAGAATGGTATCAGTATTGCCTGAGAAGAGTTTATTTTAGTTACAGTTTAGGATGGTGGTCAAAACCTGCGCCAGCTGGTAACAAAACATTTATCAAGAGAACAAGGGCCGGGGCGGACGTACGCGCCGACTTTATCTATGATTACGTAATTTACTGTTCGCGTGAATGAGCTTGCCAAGGAGCAGCCGTCATGGTCGACCAGTGGTGATAAAAACGAGAAATACTGGTCTAGCGACTTTCGAATTTTAGAATTTCCTAGTTTAAGTTTAATTTGTTAAAAATATAAAAAGTGTAATGAAATATATGCACTGTAACAAGGCTAAGGCGTTCGTAACTCTTTAACATAGACTCATGCGACGCTCACACCCCTAAGGTCGCACGGCACGGTGCCTTTATGTTTTGTTTGTCCACCACAACAAGATGGATGAGTAGACAACAACACGCATGGTGTGTGGAAGGGGTTTAATTTCCTTTGGAGTTTGTTTGTTGTTGTTTAGCGCCGCACTCAGCAATATTCCAACTATATGATGGTGGTCTTTAAATAATCGAGTATGGACCAGACAATCCAGTGATTGACACCATTCGCATCGATCCACGCAATTGGGATCGATGACATGCATCAACCAAGGCAGCGAGCCTGACCACCCGATCCCGTTAGCCGCCTCTTACGACAAGCATGGTCGCCTTTTACAGCAAGCATGGGACAATTTCTTTTGGAGTTTTTCGCTTCATGTTGTTTCTGTAGATTGACTTGTACATGTGACTTTTATATATCTTCCTACATCAGCCTACAAACACGCAGTATGTTTTTCTCCATTCTACCATGCTAGTGTCAGCAAATACATTGAGTGAAGCTTGGATGAGTCCAGTGTATGAGTAGGTTGTCCCACTCCGAATTTATGGAATCAAGCAGTTTGTTTGCACTGTCATACTTCACTCGAACTTATGACAGACACTGAAAGCATGTAGCACGTCAATAGCGTTAGCTAACATGAGGGGGGCACCCCTAAAGAAACTAAAGCAAGCCTTGCAAAGATTTTTCGTTCGACACCGCGCGTCACCATTATGACGTCATATCGCTCATTGTGACGCCAAAGATATGACGTCACAGTCGTATGTAGAAAAGCGCCAAATAGCAAGCTCTCCGTTGTCCTCAAAACAAGAAAAATACTCACTTGATTTTTATCTTGTTTTCAGATCGAAATGTATTGTCAAATACTTTGAATACTGCAGTTACGGCAACAAATTTTGTAGCCTAATTATTTCAATATACCTACCGACAATGACTGTAAAAGAAGTACTATTCTAAAAATGTTAGCTTCCGCGGTGATGCGGCCGTCAAATCGGCTGTTTCAGTCCTGTGGTTTTTATTGTGAATTGATACCTCTCACTGACCAATCAAAATCGAGTATTTTCCAAATTCATGCTCCCTGTTTTCAGAGCATTCATTAGACCTTTGTGTTCTACATTCTACAATGAATTTGCTGCGCGTTAGGTTCCAAATTTAAATTTAGCGCAGTTAAATCTACAGGTAAACTAGCTCTACATTGTAAACACAGCATGTTTATCTCCTAATTGTCACTCCTGTACTAAGATGCAAATATCTATGGGTGACAATAATGGGGAGTACCGCGGTACTAATCCACCAGGGGCGTGCGTGTGCTAGAGGTTATTCTCTGTGACGGTTCCGCGATTAAAATGCGCTGCGAATCATTTAGCTCGAATTACAAGTAGAGCCGAAGCATTGACATATTGGCTATTCAATATTTATTATAACACATTCTGCTTTAACGCGTTTCTTTGTCAAAATGTAAAACAACAGGAAGAAAATCATGCATTATTCATCATTCTCAACAGACAAAACAATACTATTTTTACGAACCTAATAAATTAAATGTATCCACGAAATCATCATCCGTGAAGTGAGCATCACCAACAGATTCGTCGTCACATCAACTCTGGCCACGCCCACTTTTATTGTAGGTCAGGGACTAGGGTCTAAGCGGTATTTATATCCTCCAATCTTATTCTTGCAACCCGGAACAGACTAGAATCTTGGCATATTCAACCACGGTCGGTCGAATCGACGATACGAGCCACATTGAAAGCTGACTTCCGGTTGTGGCTTATAACCTCTAGTACACTTGCGCCACCTAGCGTCAAAATTTGGGCGGTGTCTCCCATTATTAGCATGGTCATACAAAGCCAAAACTAACCGATAACCAGCCCCTACCTCCCATACTCATTCAGACAGTCGTCTGTTGCAGCTCCACACTGGATAGGGCTGAGGGATATGCATGACAACGACGACTACGTGTGGACTGATGGCTCCCCTCTCAGCTTTAGCTCGTGGTACGCCAGGGAACCATCTCACTTTAATAAGTACACTGGGGAGAAGGAAGACTGTGTGGAGGTAGCTTGGCGGGGTTTCATAATGGCCTCGAATCAGTGGAATGATCTGGGCTGTGGCAGGGTCATTCCCTTCCTGTGTGAAAAACTGATTTAAAGACAAAGGACAAGTAAAGGATATTTTGCTTGGTGGTCGGTTATGACAAAACGTGACTATACACCCTCAACAATTCTAGTGTTACATTTCCTTTCAATTATGGTAAATCATTGGAGCCATATTCCACCATACATGTTGCTTCGTCCGATTTGAAAAATGTCGTGCTAAAAATAGCCGTCCAATAAAACAACACTCATGAGCGAGATACTTTCTGTGCTAATTGCAGGACCCAATCCAACAGGGTTTTTTTCATGTTCTTTCAAAGAGACTCCCCGCGGTACTGATTTATTTCCCCAGCACGTATTTGCTTCAAGACGTACAATTATATTCTTTATTTTTCTGACATTTAATACTTTTCAGAACATCCAGCGTGTTCGGCGAACAATTAATTAAGTGTACAAAGTGGAATGATAACTGTATACTTAACCTTTTTCATCTGTGTTATTTGAGGAATGTGAGACAGATGCCTGTCAAGAGGACATAGACTCTGGACTTCATGATGTAATCTTATGCGTCATTTTCAACATCTGAAGTAGCAACAATGCTGAACAGTAAGGACTACAGGATAATGTTCAGGCAGTTGGCAGTGGTGGGTGTCACACAGTAGATCAATGTTAAATACAAGGACCCGTGAAGATTCGGGGTAGAATAGGCCTTCAGCAACCCATGCTTGCCATAAAAGGTAACAATGCTTGTCGTAAGAGGCGACTAACGGGATCAGGTGGTCAGGCTCGCTGACTTGGTTGATGCATGTCATCGTATCTCAATTGCGTGGATCGATGCTCATGATGTTAATCACTGGGTTGTCTGGCCCAAACTCGATTATTTACAGACCGCCGCCATTTAGCTAGGACATTGCTAAGTGCGGCGTTAAACAACAAACAAACATCATTTATATTCAACGACATGCTCTAGCTGGTGTATAGTCAACTATGAAAAAAGCATCTCTGTACGTTTTCACGCTACAATACAGTAAAAAAGCAAACTACAAATATTATAAATATAGATTTTTGTTCATGTCCATTATTTTTCTGTTATTTTACAAAAAGTAATTTAGGTTATAAAAAATACAAATTACTGATACCATAACAAACTGTCATGATATATTTGTTTGTAAATTCTATGTATGGATTTTGACTGAAATATTGTAATGTAATTACAGAAACAAATATAATTTCATATCATTGTTTGAATCAAACTAAATATACATTTCTCCGTTCATTAATCACTCTATAAACTACACATACAGACAACGGATGCCCGGCAAGGTAGCATTTTGACTGTATGCTTGTATTTCTGTGTTCTGGTTCAAACGTGTGTACATATTTTCATGGTGTATATGTAAATGTTTATGTAGGATACGTTTACGGTATATTATATTGTATAACCTTTATAACGCACCAATCATACAATAGCTAAATTGCTATATTGATCATATTTAGTTCCTGAGATAATGTGTTTCATAAGTTACCATTATGTCTATTCAATCTTTCATAAATCATTTTCATGAATTCTTAAAATGAAGCATTCAAAAAAGATTCACAAGATGAAATCAGTTCTACTGATGGCAGTAGTCATACAAATGTCAAACAGCAATAAGTGCTTGTTTGCTTTTAAGGATTTGTCGGATAATAAAAGACATAATAGCTTTAAGGACATAAATCAAAATCCTAATCATTAAGTGTCCCCATTAGATACTGATAGTTTAATGACTGGTAAATAAAACCCATTTTAACTTGGCCAATGACCAATGAAATAGATAAAAAAAATAAACCATTGGTCTTTCAATGTACTGATTCCCAAATAGTTAATGAGCGTCCGACACAATCAGGTCATGCAGATTTAACACTTGCAATGGTTTTATGGATGGGGCAGAATACTCCCATTCTAGGACTTCCGAAGGAAAGCGTCTTTCTGACCTGTTGATACACTAACATATATACACATAAAAATAGTTAAGCAGCCCCCAGAAGTTTTCTGTATAGTTAATAAGAATCACGATAATGATAAAATGGACAGAGTTGGAGAAACATTATGTTTGTAAAGAGGAATCATCTGAGAACAAAAAAATTAAAACAATTTTGAGCCAGAATGAAATTTTAATTGAGATATGGTTGCCCAAACACCAGTACAGTTTTTAAAAACAACACAACACCCTCTATGAGTTTTGCACCGCTAATTTGGGGCAACGATAAATTATTGCTCATAATGAATAAAAATGTGTATTAACGTCCATTAATGACATTCGCGTGTCAAAAGGTTTAATAACAGGTGGGGCCACCGCGTACCCGGATGACAGCCTCGACCCTTCTCCTCATCCCTCCAGTCAGACGTCGGATCATCTCAAGGGGGAATAGCGCCCATTCGTGATGCAAAGCTGCTGCCAAATTGATCAGGATTGTATGGTGGAGGGTCCATTGCCTGCACTCTACGCCCAAGAATGTCCCAAATGTGCTCTGTGGGGTTAAGATCGGGACTCATTGGAGGCCATGGTAGAGTTGCAATGGCGTTGTTTGACAAATATGCAGTCACAGCTGTCACAGACCGCCGTAATATAGTTGGAGTATTGCTTAGTGCGGCGTTAAACAACAAACAAACAAACAAACAAACCATTGTAATCGCAGTCTCCGATGACGTTGTAGTAGTGATTAGTGCAGTAATATCCTGTTTTCAAGTCCCGACGTCACAGGAGGGATTTCTGTACAGTGCAGTCCCTTTACTGAATTGGTTTGGACTTGTTTTCGTACTAGTCGGCTGATTACTGAGTAATGGTAACGCAGTTGACGTCCAATCACCTTGAAAGACATCCCTGCGGCATGCATACCGATGATTCTCCATCTAAGTGCTTCACATAATCTCCTCCTTGCCATTTACACACTTGACGACTACACAAATCAGTTTACACTGTTTTCAGTGCCAGTATTTGCTGTGTGGACTTACTGTCTTTTGCTGAGTGCTAGGGAGGCATGATGCACGTGCAAAACACGGGGAATTGGGACGTCACCATCAGGCATGAACGGTCAAATTATTCGGACAAAACAACATTTATATCATAATTAGTATTGCAATCAACATTAAGCATTAAAGTAGTGTATTATCACACATAATATTAAGGAGTGGTTAACTTTTTTTATGTGTATGTATCTCCTCTAAAACTTAAATCTTTTTTTACACAATACATTTCTCGGGTCTAATGGGTGTTTTCCCCTGATACTGATTTTCACACGGAATAGGGCTGCGTGACTTGCTTTTTTAACATAATCTAGATATGTTCATAAAGTAAATATCTTCCACAGTCAGACTGCCCTAACCTGTTCATTGATAGAGCATTTTATGGACAAAGGTAAGATCTAGCTCAACAGCTGACAGCTGTTCGTTCCTCATTGTCATAAAATACTGTACACAAATGATAACGCTCCAAGCATGCTCGAACCTAGATGTGGCAACAGTCACAACAATGTACTACAGAGGTATAATAGGGGAACTAATCATTAGAATGCAGCTTTCGTTGAGGTTGAGGTGCAACAGGAGGTGTTGCCATATCAGAATGAACTTTGACACCATGCATGAACGTGTACACAGACGCCAAAGTGTGTGCGCCTATAGAGAAACTCACTAATGCAATTGAGCTAAGCACACGCTTAAAAAAGCCTCCGAGACGGAACAGACAATATGGAGTGCAATGATACCTTAGCGTGGGAGAACTTAAAAGCGACACCAAGACAAGATCGTCTCATTATATATATTAATTGCACTACGCAATATATCCAAATCTGCTCCTGTTATCAAAAGATAATTTCGAACAATACCAGGAAGGCGAATTTTAACATTTACGGTTAAAAACCGGCTTTATGCAGCCCTCCTGAAAGCAAGGTGTTCTGTGAGGGTGTGGCCTTCAGAGCTCACCTTGGCGGCAAAGTTGGGTAGGCGAGGCAACACCAGGGACGGACTGTGCGCCAATCACAAATTGCAGAAAACGTGGTTGGCGACGTTACAGCAAGAGGTTTGTCGGACAACAATTCTTGACCATGAACGGTAGGGGGGCGGTAGTGGCATGGTGTAGGGCGATATCACACATGACAGGCGAACTGATTTGGTTATTGTGAGTTGACATTTGATTGGCCAGCCATATGTTGAACTTTTGCGTACTGTCGTTGCTCCATACGCTAGAATTATCAATAGAAACTTTGAACTGCATGACAACAATGCCAGACAACATCGTGCCCAAGTCGTCACGGTTTATCTCCGCCGAGAAGGCATAGGGACATAGGACTGGCCCGCTAAGTCCCCTGACATCTGTGATATGTTCTTGGGTGGCGAGTGTCCGACAGAGACCTAGCACCCGCACCATTCACCGATTTTTTCGTGTTTTTTCTTGTCTTAATTTCTTCCGGTGCCCTCCCTTCCCTCCTGCCCTATGCGCTCGGTTCCCAATTAAAAGAAAGAGGTATCTCCTCTACAGTGGGACTACATCACATTTCAAAACACAGTAGGTTTATCTCCTTATTGACTAGTTCACTTTCTTATGGCCAATAGTTGAAAGTTAGTCAGGCTTAAAACTTTTTGACCAGCCCTCGTATCTTGAACAAGATGTGACGAATCGTAATATGTCCCTGGTCTGTGGCAGAGGTGCTAGGCTGGCCGCAAGGAACTCTGGGTAGGAGACTGGATTATTGCAATTATAGCGACATGTGTGTCGGTGTTTCGGTGGCTCCTGGTACTATTCCGGACTAATGAGGGTTTTATAAACCGAGCCTACTTAAATACCATGCCACAGTTTAACATGAATACCCCATTCAGACACAGTATACTGTCTCCCGAACCGACAGTCTGTGCTTTATCCCTGTAATGCCGATCGCCAGACAGGGTAACAACAAGTACCATCTTTTAACATCGGTTGGTATAACGCGCCGTGGATCGAACCCCGACCTTCAATTCTCCGGCCTGGCGCACTATCCACTAGACCACAGAGGCTGTCTCGGAATTTGCTGAAAGCATGAACAGGTGGCGGTCGTGATGTGAAACCTAGTCATAAATCAGGTATCAGCGTGCGTGAGGATGTCCACATACAAATAGTTCATTTAGAAATACTTAAATCTAACTTAATATTTATTTCAAATTGTCATTTACACGTGAGCTTCACAAGTAACTCCAACATAGCCGGGAAGACAAGAGCACGTGTAACCCAGCGTCGTGTCTGGGAAACAGACCCCTCCGTTCTCACACGGCTTGTATCTGCAGATGTGGCTGTCTTTAGCTGCAAACAGATGTTATGACATGGATAAACATATGGTGGTGCTATGACACGGATAAACACAGTAATGCTGTGACACGGATAAACACAGTAATGCTATGGATAAACACAAATTGGTGATATAATATAGATGAACGCTGTGATGCTATGACATGGATAAACACAGTAATGATGTGACACGGATAAACACAGTAATGCTATGGATAAACACAAATTGGTGATATAATATAGATGAACGCTGTGATGCTATGACATGGATAAACACAGTAATGATGTGACACGGATAAACACAGTAATGCTGTGACACGGATAAACACAGTAATGCTATGGATAAACACAAATTGGTGATATAATATAGATGAACGCTATGATGCTATGACATGGATAAACACACTAATGATGTGACACGGATAAACACAGTAATGATATGGATAAACACAAATTGATGATATAATATAAATGAACACATGGTGATGGTATGACACAGATAAACAGTGATGCTATGATATGGATAAACACATAGTAACGCTATGACGGATAAACACATAGTAACGCTAAGACATGGATAAACAGTGATGCAATAGATAAACACAAATTGGTGATATGATATATATAAACACATTGCGATGTTTTGACACGAATAAACGCATTGATGCTATGATATGGATAAACACAGAGTAACGCTGAAACACGGATAAACAGTGATGCTATGTCATGAATAAACACATGGTGAAGCTATGTCATGAATAAACACATAGTAATGCTATGACACAGATAAACAGATTGTAACGTATAAACACATAATGATGCCATGGATAAACACATACTGATGCTATGTCATGGATAAACACATAGTGATGCTATGATAAACATATGGTGATGCTATGACATAGATGAACACATAGTGATGCTATGACACGGATAAACACATAGTGATGCTATAGATAAACACATGGTGATGCTATGATAAACACATGGTGATGCTATGACACGTATATACACATAGTGATGCCATGGATAAACACACGGTGATGCTATTGATAAACACAAAGTGATGCTATGACACGTATAAACACATAGTGATGCCATGGATAAACACATAGTGATGCTATGACATAGATGAACACATAGTGATGTTATGGCGGATAAACACATAGTGATGTTATAAAATGGATAAGCACAGTGATGCTGTGGATAAACACAAAGTGATGCTATGACACGTATAAACACATAGTGATGTTATGACATAGATAAACACATAGTGATGCTTTGGTGGATAAACACATAGTGATAATATGATATGGATAAACGCATAGTGATGCTATAGCATTGATAAACACACAGTGATGCTATAATATGGATAAACACATAGTGATGTTATAGCATGGATAAACACACAGTGACGCTATGGATAAACACAGAGTGATGTTATAACATGGATAAACACACAGTGATGCTTTGGCGGATAAACACATAGTGATGATATGGTATGGATACAAACAGTAACGCTATCACATGGATAAAGACATAGGGATGTCATGACATGGGCAGGTCCATGGGCCCTTGTGTCGCTGCGTACTGTTTCTAGATATATTAATATCGCACGGGGGTAAGAAATGCGCATTTATCAAGGGGGGCATGGGAATATATAGAACGGGGCACTTTTTACACTCATGTGACATTAATAGATGTATATTTGGGTTTGTTGCATTTTGTTTGTTTTGTGCTAGTGTGTGTGCGTGCGTGCGTGCGTGCGTGCGTGCGTGCGTGCGTGCGTGCGTGCGTGTGTGTAAGATATACCATTTTTTTCTCTTTGTAAAGTTTTTAACAAAAAGTACGGGACCCCTCCCACCAGAATTTCAGATGGAATCTGAGGCAAAGCTCACCCTTTGTCGTTATTCACCCAAGTGTTACAGCATGCATAAACATTGACCTAGGGCTAAAACCACATGTTGTGCAGTCACTCACCGGCACACACGGCTTGGCGGGGACAGGGGTCTTTCTTGCAGTACACAAGTTCATGTACACACATCTCGTCACTGGCACAAGACAGGGCCTGCAGGAATAACATGATCTGTCAGCGTCAACTCAGCCCAAACCATGTCAGCAGCAGAGATACTAGCGCTACGACTATTGGAATTCTGTCATATCATTTTACCTTATATTTGAAATACTTGAATTGTATTCGTCAATGACGTTTTCCATGTCCCCTGCTACACCGTTGTACTACTTGGAAAAATATACCCCGCCGTCATTCATAGCAACGGGCGTTTTGCCGATCTCTGGAATATCTGCATTTCAAGCTCCTTACAGGGAAACGGCGCCACGTCATGTATATTAACATTGACTTGATGCACGTGTCGTCTTGAGTTCACCTGACAGCATGGCGACAAAAAAACGCTTACAATCTCAAGTTATTATATAGTATAGGAGTTGGGACATAATATAGCACCAGGATCGCTTTATGTCACTAAAACATAGGTTACTACCATATTTGTTTTGTGAGATACGTTCAATACAAATGTTGTACTGATGTAGGTGCAGGCATGCCAATTTGGCATGTTGAGGCCACGTGTTATTTTATATATTCCAGCCCTTTAGTATAACTCGATGACTATCTTTTATTAATTTTCTGTGGCTTTATACTTGTATACACGTAGAAGCTTCAACGTACTGCACAGTCCGTAGCCCTCTTCACACCGGGGTCACCTGCAACACAGAACGGTGCCTCAGTAGACATATATTGTAGAGACAGTTCTATAGCTATTTAATACACTACATACACACGTGTAGGCGCGTGTGTGGGATAATGGAAGGTAAGCATGTGCGTATATGTAAAATGATACTGGTTGGTTGGTTGGTTGGTTGTTTTACGCCGCAGCAATATTCCAGCTATATGACGGCGGTCTGTAAATAAACGAGTCTCGACCAGACAATCCAGTGATTAATATCATGAGCATCGATCCACGCAATTGGGATCGATGACATGCTTCAACCAAGTCAGCGAGCCTGACCACTCGATCCCGTTAGTCGCCTTTTACGACAAGCATGGGTTGCTGAAGACCTATTCTAATACTGCATCCCTCCACACACATTCCCAGTTCAGCATTTTTTCCAACATTAACAAACACCAATCTTGCTCGTATGCTCGTTTGTGTGTGTGTGTGTGTGTGTGTGTGTCTGTCTGTCTGTCTGCCTGTGTGTGTGTGTCTCTGTGTGTCTATATGTGTGTGACAATGAGTTTTGATCAGATTAAATGAAAAACTATGGACAGAATGTGGTGGGAGCTTGTGGGAGCTTGAAATGTGGCGCTTCCTTGTCTCTAGAAACACACCTACATTATAATCAAAATGTTTTAAAACATAAGTCGTACAAAGTATATGTTTACACCAAAAAGGATCCTATGTGATTTCATTGTTATCTTAAAAGCAACAAATAACTGCCCTGATCCCACAACCAGCGCATATACATATTGAAACTCCGGCTAGAGGCCTAGCTGTAGCAGTGACGTCATAGCGGAGAGATGTCCGCCATTTTCCTTTGTTGACAGTGCATTAATGTATTAATGTACATGACAACGACGTGATTTTCCGTTATTCTCATATTCAAGACACGAAATGTGTATAGCGAGGTAAAGTTTGGATACAGCAATGTCAGCGATGGAAACCGACTGGGCATGCCGTGAGAGAGAAAGATCCACACAAACTAAAAGAAGTTGGTTACGAAAATAATTTTTGCATTCATTGTAAATATAATCAATGACTGACAACCGTCGTACAACAATTACAGAGGACCATGCAAAGATTACATGCTAAGGCTAAATATTTGGCACAGTTTTGGTGTATAAAATTCTCATATTCAGTCAATTGTCTTGCATACTTGAAACCCTAGTATGTATCTGATTCTGCAGGAGGGGCCTCTCTTGTTTTATTCACAAAACATGCAGAAAGAATTCTTATACATTTTTGTCTTTGATAAACTAGACTTGAAGTTGAGAATCTATTGTGTGCACAGTATAGGTAGCTTTATTATCCGCCGAAACAGATTCCATTTGGCATAAAGGGAAAAACAGCTGTGAAAATTTTATGAATTGACCACTGAAAATCAGTTACGACACCAGGTGTATGCGAAAAGGAAAAGCACGTCCCTACCGGAAGCATTACAAAGTAAGCATGTATCGCCCGACACAGCAGTACTCCTGCCATGCGACGATGGCCTGTAAACAAACCAGACAATCAAGTCATCGATGGATCAGGAAATCCAGTAACACAATAGCGTATTTACTGATTTTGTTGAAACTGATAAAAACTACATGTTTATTTTGAATTACGTCAGCTGTGTACGTGTGCTGAGATTCTGCTGCCAAAAGGTAAAGAAAAAACGTGTTGCAACACAATAGTCCAGCTTTATGACAGATTATGTAAATATATGACGTCATGAACGTCGATCTGTACAGCGGATTAATTAGACTATGATGAACGGTGGATGTATGTTATCCGTGGATTTGCTATACAGGTGAACATCTGTGTCGAACTCTTATGTGTCGAAGTCCCGGTTGTGTCGCGATGTATATCAGTTAATGCTTGAGGAAAGTTGTCATACGAAGGTTCAATATTGGGATGCTTACGGATTCGCAGATCCTGACAGGATTAAGGGACACAACTCTGATCACCGAGATACGTCCCCTCCTCTGACAAGTGATTACAGGTAAACTTACCTATGGGGCCTGATGCCACAAGTGCCGAGAATGAAAGCAAGGTAACTGAAAGACAAAAACAAGGCACCAGTCACAGACACATGTCCTTGGAAGGGAATAAAGCCGAACGTGACGAAAGTTTTCATCGCTTTCGTGGCGACCAGGAACATATTGCAGGCAGACAAATGATTACAATGAGTGCGAATGAGGGATTCAACTCAACAATCAGCAGATCCGGACACAGCTAAGGGGTACAACTCCGTACAGCAAGTTACAGTTAACCCACTGGTTATGCTGACATTCAGCGTGCAGCCTTACTCATGAAATATGATCACGTGCGGGGAACTTATCAAAATATACGACAGAGAACAGAATATAATATGTTCATATATAAAGTTGGAATCGTTTGAAAATATTAACATTCTCATATCATATATTAATTTCTGTTTTCATACATACATATGTGTGAAAAATATGACGGCAGGGGACATTTGTTGGTTGATAAATATTGTTATATGTCAGCAACCCCCCTGATACAAATCTCTGATTCATAAACACGGTATTCGTTCTCTTACCAATGGCTAGCTTCATATTGGCTCAGTATGTTGGTCAGCTGTGGAAACCTAGCGATTTTGTCGTAGTTTATATCAAATATAGTTCAGTGGCCGTCGCCTACTATCTGTCATAGATAAATATTATCTGTCAGATAACTGTGGTGTATATTCTAACACACCTATTTGCGATACTTTTTGTGGATCTTGTTCCAGATAGTAACAACTTGAGTAAAACTGATTGTCTTCATTCATAGCAGACAAATTGCACTGAACCTCGTTATAACACCGGTCCGTGTAGCCAAAACCTCTTATAACAACAGCGTATCCCAAAATGTCGTGGCATTAAAAATGTCTGAACCTGTCTCAAAGTTCAGCCAGATTCTAGCATGGTTTTGTCAGATTCTCTGTGCTTAAAGCATCATAAGGCAAAGCCTTATTAAAATTTATTCACCTGGTCATCTATAATGAAAAGGTTCGACTATAAAACACAACAATTCAAAAACGACTGTCAGATAATGGTATTGAGCAGTGTGTTCCCGTCCTCATAATTCAGTGTATATAATACAAAGTCTTTTTTTAGGGTTATTGAAGGAAATGTTAAATTTGGTTATGTCAACAGTTTATGAAATGTAATCTGTGGTTGTGGTTACACATTTTGTGTGAAAATAAAGTTGGTCATTGAAAACTGGAGTAAGAAATAAATTTGCAGCTACATGACGCCTACCATGTTTTGAAATATTGTAAATTTGTGCTGAAAAAAAGCAAATTTATTTTTATTATATTATATAGATAGGATGGCTAAGATATGCATAAGCATTTGTGTATTATACGAAATGTTTGTTGTTTTTTAATTTTTAAAAGTTTAAATCAAAATATATTTAAAATACTAAAACTATACTCTTCAAAAAAAGAAACGCAAAGCCAGATTTGTGTGGGGTAGGAAAAAACATTTATAAGAAGAACCCTACAAGGTGTTGTGGAGAGAACACTTGGTGTTTGTAGTCATCTCAGTTATCGGTACATAGGAAAAGTCTAAGGTGAAGGTCAGCTACCACCAATAACGCCTATGTCCCCCGTTGGAATCGATAACGGCCTGACATCTCCTGCCCATGGAAGAGACGAGTATGCGAATCACTTCCTGGGGAATGGTACCCCACACGGCCTGCAACGCAAAAGCCAACTGCTAGGACGTCTTTGGTGGTGGTTGACGTCGGCATCGTCGCTGAACCAGACATCTCTCCATAGCAGTTGAGGGCATACCCTGTATTGACGACACCAATGCAGTCGTTGTAGACGATGTTGTCGACCCATGTTGTGATCGTTTTGATTCGGGAAATTTGTCACTCACACTATAGCACATTAAACCTCTTCATTGTGCATCTCTTGGGCCGCTTTTTTTTTGCTTTTATGGCCAAAAACATCCGTATTGCGTTTTTCTTTTTTTAAGTGTGTATATGGAAGTATTCTTTGAGTGCTGACTAATCCCAAGTTCAAGTTTTGAATATATACCCAAATTCCATATACCCAGATCATCACGCTACCACCACCAAATATGTCTACTTCCTGTAAGTAGTTCCGTGCATAAGGTTCCCTGCGACGCCTGTACACACGACGTCTACCATCCGCACGGCGAAGCATAAAACGTGACTCGTCACTTAACCAAACTTGTCTCCAACGCAGTTATGGCGATACTCTGTGACCATTGTACCACTGACGTCGCAGCCGACGATGCAGGTTCGTCAAAATGACACCCCGAGCTTGTCGTCTAGCGCGTAAATGGTTCCTCGCTGTCCTGGTATTGTCGTAGTTTTAGAGGTGGACGTGGTGGTTCTTTCACGTAGGTGACGTAGAGGTATGAATCTGTCCTGTGCTCTAACAGTGATACGTGGTCGACCGGATCTGGGAAGGTCAAGTGTTGTCCCGTGTGTCTGATAACGGTTCCATGTCTTGTAATGGTGCTTGATGCTGAGTGAAATCCCTGGTTATAGCTGAAGATGAGTCTCTTGTTTGCTGCCGGCCGATTGCGTTGTTGCGTTGGGCTTCCGTCAGTCGTGGCATGTTTTCGCCGTTCACTTGCTGTAAGATTAGGATGGCATGCCAATGAAAACCGAGCGTTTTCATCGATGAACAAGTGATGTTGCACGTGCACGCCATGTTGGTGCGTTTCTGTTGCAGGCCCACACGGTTGGGTATTTGCAATTTTTCCATCTTTTCACAAAATTTCTGCGGTACCTCATTCTTTCCACAAACATCAATCCCAGTCCACAGAGAAATGACCATATTTGGTATTAATTGTGTATGTATGTCGGCAACACTATCAGATATTTACGATTTTACTTTCGCGTTTCCTTTCAGCAGAGTATAATATGGCTAACTGAATATTTTTCAGTGGTAAAATTAAACATACCATAAAATCAACTGAGGGGTATAGTTTCTTTTGCTCCTCAGTTTATCTCTTTTCTTTTCGGATAGATACCCCGGACATACTCGCCACTAAAGCTTCGTTTTGAGCCTGGTTCGAGTGGCACGACGTTTAAAATAGCGGTCCAATCAAATTACACACACGTATGGCGACGTCACTTCCTGAACGAAACTGTGGTGGCGAATGAGTGAGAGAGTTTGGTTGCGGGTTCACGATGCGGGAGGAGAACCCGAAGTGACGTAGATCTTTGACGTTTTACCATTTTGTGAAACCACTGTAGCAACATTATCAAGATTGTGGCGAATGGGACCATGGTATTTATCAGAATAGAATGTGTGGTAGTGATTGATGGGGGGTGGGGGGGGGGGGGGGTGGGGGGGGGGGGGGGGTGGGGGGGGGGGGAGAGTCATGTTTTCTGTCTTCATTATTAGAGGCTGACATTTTGTTTCGTCACAAGGTTTGTTTTTACGTCACATTTCAAATTCAACACATGGAAAGAATGTTAATTTTTCTCACCGTTCATTTTTAAAACAGTACATATGTAGGTGATTTTGAAACAGAACGATGATAAAAGCATTTTGTATATAACAAATGTCCATGTGTTACTAGCAAAAACCCAGTGGCAGAAAACTGGACACCCTGACATGTTTGTACTCACAGCTGCTCGAGGAGTGTACTTTCCAATTACTAAGATTGTGGATGATGGACATACTTAGTATAACTTGGTGTAAACTGACGAGGAAACGTGACCAAACTGAACTTTGGACTCGTTGGGTCCAGACCCACAAAGTGTTACAAAATGGTTGATAATCAATCACCCAAACACAACCAAAACAACTTGCTACCGTACTCATATCAATGGCACCTTTGTTTGAAGTGAAATTTTGACTGCACTCACAGCATGCCAACCTACGAAGATAAGGGTATAAAAGGAACGATGTACTGTGCATTTACACTCAAGCCATTGGACAGTAGCATGCCTACAACAGAGAGAACAGGCTGTTGGTATGATACAATAAGGAGCAACGCATGACCACCTCGCAAGGAGTTTTGGCTGTGGACGACTGATGGCCACCAGGCGCATGACCTGATTCAGAAGGCCTAGGAGTGGCAGACCTGTCCAGTCACCGCACCACCCAGGAAACTCTACACGCGTATCCTCCATCTGAGGAATTATATTATCACTGTGGCGTCATCAACTGAGACAGTCATCCTGTCAGCCGATGGACAGTGGACAGAAGACCGATGCACGTAACACTGACACTGCAATGCTGGTAGAACAGAACTTGGCAAAGAGTCGTGTTAACGGGAGAGGGCAGATTCAAACTTTTCCTGGCAAAATGGAAGAATGTGCGTCCTAACATCGTTGCATTCAAGATGTCGATCCGTTTGGAGGTGGCAGCATCTGTAGCCCTGTCAAGTCGGCATCATTGCTCCTCCTGTCAATTCAGCATCTGTAACCAAGTCATGACAGATCTAGTTATATCTGAAGGAGATATCACTGGACAGCGTTATATTGACCAGTCTATCCGATAAGGTGTACTGCCGTTCTTGCAACAGAGTGGCGGTCGGGTAGCCTAGTGGTTAAAGCGTTCGCTCGTCACGCGGAAGACCCGGGTTCGATTCCCGAAATGGGTACAATGTGTGAAGCCCACATCTGGTGTCCCCCGCCGTGATATTGCTGGAATATTGCTAAAAGCGGCGTAAAACCATACTCACTCACTCTAGCAACAGAACAGGACAGACCCTGATTTAACAACAAAACACGAGGTCCCATAAAACATCTTGCCTTGGCCAGCACAATCACCAGACTTATCACTACAGAACTATTGTGGGGTCCCCTTGACCGTCAAATCAGAGCACGGCTAGGTCGCCCTTATTACAAGGATCAGTTAGCACAGGCCCTCTGAGAAGAATTGTGTTGAATCCCATTTCTTGTGATCTGACGTGTCGCTTCTTCTTCTCATCGTCGAGTTGGGCCGCGCATTGATTCCCGTGGTGGGCACATACGCAAGACTGACTGATAACGTGTGGTATTCTGAAGGATTAAAGGGAGTTTCATGATTTCAGTCTTGATGGTTGATCGAATACTGAACAACTGACCCCATCCTCCAAACTGTGGACACCTTCTCTTTTGTCCTCATTCATGGCTTAACTTGTAATGATGTTGATACATAATTCATTTCTCTTGACAATACGAGTATGTTAATGTTGTAATTTTAGGGTAAGTGATGCTTAATTGGCATTTCACATCACAGTCAACACCTGTTTCAGTCATATCACGGCGGGAAAAGTGGGGTCAATAAGACACAATCATTTGCATGATATGGAATCTTGAAATGAAAGATGTGAAATGATTATTAATGTCTCATGTTCATGCCTCTATGTCAAAGATTGCGGCTTTGCTCACGAAATACTCTGTATTGGTGAGGATGGCCATATTATGGTTGAGACTTTTTTTAGGATGAGATTTTTTTTTTTCAACACATGGTGGCTGACTTTTTTATTTTCACAAAATTATGTGCTGTGGGTTTTTTTCCTTGATGCTATCAGATTTTTTTTATTAAATGTGAAATTTATTCACACAAAAGTTCCCTACTCTGGAAAGAAATAGCTCTTGATAAGTATCTATTAGATAAGCTAACTTCAGTAGTTTCTGAGAAAACTTTCAGGTACAAAAAATAATTGACGGGACCAATTTCCGAACTCGTCGTGACAAGTCTCTGTTAGATAAGCATGCACACTTTTATTATGGTAACTTCAGTAGTTTCTGAGAAAACTTGTCCCTATTCCACGCAGTATGCACTAAGTTGAAAAGCACGGAGCAAGGGCCATAGCTCTGTATAAAAATGAATTTACAACACCAATTTTCGAAGCCATTTGAGATCATGAGCAGAAAAATAAGTGCACAAAATTTCATTTCTCTGACTTGAATAGTTTTTGTGAAACTTTGTCCCCTTTGAGCAGAGGACGGGCGGACGAACTCTGTTTCTATATCCTCCGCCCCACTTCGTGGCGGGGTATAATAACTAGTCATAATATCAGATGGGGAAACGGGGCACATGTATTAACTGTATAACATAAATCACTACGGATTTATTTTGGTATTGTTTGGATCCATTTTCTCCAAAAATATCATCAAGATTTTGAAAATACACATTCTTTCATGTGTGTCTTTTTCCGAGTTTTCCAAAGCAACAATTCGTCATGCACGGGTACACAATCTAAAAAGTTCACTTGGGAGCTGACATTATCAACGAACAAAAATAATAAATCGACAAAGCAGCGATAGAAACTAACAGTTTTAGTCCACTAGTCCTTATACTGATAACATGTAGCAAAATCCTTAAAAAGGGTAAATTTCTACCAGTCCTTATTATACCTTAACTACTGGGCAGTTTGGCAAGGACTATAGAACTAGTACCAATTTCTACTAGAAATAATAGACACGATAAGGTCTTCGCAACCTTTTACTTGCGGTGAGATTATATCTATTCGTTGATTACCTCCCTTAGACCTTTCCGAAAATGGCGACGTCCATGTGTAAACTGTGTTCCAGTAAACTGTCAACTTTACAGACCTATTTACGAAGACAAGTCCGTTTGAATGCTAGAGTCTCCATTGCATTGTATAGTTCAGGGCCAACGCCAGAAGAGGAAGAAGTTTTGCTGAAACCACAGAAAGCTGTAGTTGAAAGTGAAGACATTATCGAAAAACTGAGAAATGTCTCGCGTCTGAGAGGTAACCTCTACAAGCGTCAACACAACTTGCAACCCGAGATCCGCACAGCATATCAGAGGGAGTTGCGTTATAAGCGACGTAACTATGCTAAGTTCGGGAATGAGTCTGGATTCGACCCCCGGAAATGTTGGCCAACCCGCAGTGAACTGCGAGAGGAGATTAGGCTGGAGAACGAGTGGGAGCCAACGCTTGAGAATATGATGAAAAACATAGAGAGACGCAAACAGGCAGATGAATCGAAGATGGCTAAAAGGTAGGTTTCAGTGTCACAGGTTTTGATTTACCCAGTGGTTACTGTAAATGTGCTAAAATACGATTATGTCAAAAATGTTTCTTTTTATCATGTTCGTTTCTCAATAACATGACATTGACAATACTAGATTATAGGGCCTACCTTTAGAATACAGTACCACAGACTTTTCAAACACGTGACAATACCGTATGATGTAATTTGTAGTATTTTGTTGCCAGTCACACTGGGGAAACAATACCCTGTGATGTCAGGGGCCATCGAGTGTGCAATACTGTGCATAAGCTCCTCCCAGTGATCTATCATCTCTACACGAAATGTCATTGAATACGCCAAGCAGTGTGGAGAGTTTTGAATATTTGTTTACTAAATATAGCCTGTGGCGGCGCATTTTATAGCAAACACTAGTTTATACTTTTATTTTATTTATATTTATATTTTGTTTTTCTGGTAATTAAAGTGGCTAAAATGGTTATAAATGGGAACTAATATACATATATTATTTTTTCATTTGATTAATTTTCATTATTTTGCACAAGAATGCAGTTTATTAGGGATATTATGTTGGCACATCCAAATATCCCTAGTGTTAGGGTAGGTTACCCTGAACTCTATCCTTAGCCCTTGGATCCCCTTTACGATCAATCACCCCTTTTCGATCATTAGGGTTAGGTACCTGTTTAGTGGCTATTAGATTACCCGAATTCTGTCCTTAGCCCTTGGATCCCCTTTACGGTCAATCATCCCTTTATCATTAGGGTTAGGTAAATCTACCCGTTTAGTGGCTATTATAGATTCTATAATCTAATATATTTCCTAATATTCTTCACACAAAAACGTCGAGTAAAAAGGATGAAATGGTTTTGTGTCTAATACTTTGGCTTACTTGTGATGTCTTTGCACTTGTCTGGACAAATCCCCGAAATCTGGCATCATCATATTTAGTGGTTAGTAGAATTATGTCCTGTTTTTGTCCAATTTGGACCTCCATACACAACTTTTCCCTGTATCGCGATACGATGGAATTCTCACCCTTGTCAAACTGAGCGTGAGGCCCGGCTTTTACTTGGCTCTACTAATGTAAATAATGAACTTTTATCAATAAAATATGCATAGTTAGATAGTGACAACTGATATAGAGAACACGAATAATCATAAGAGTTAGTGAGTGCATTTTCTTCAATTTAGCGTACATAACAAGTACCGCAATACCCCAAGGTTGCAGGTTACTTTGTAAAGGGCTATACGCCCTCACTCATACCTGTTTTGCTGAGCAGTAAGTTGTTATAAATGTCCAATTAAACACGTTTAGATCCTAGGTCATCAGGTGAGTACATCAATATGCTCATACTTTATGGTGTTCTTTTCACAGAATATTCATTCTCAAAATGTCAATTGCCTGATCATGTTGACGTGCCAATTATTGCCACCCCCCCCGAGTACAGTGTGCACATGGTTGCATATCGTATTACCAGTGGCCTCTTGTGAGATTCCTACTACAGAACACGTCTTTTCACGTCTTTGGGCAATGTCACTGAAGCATGCATAAAATGGCTTTGAATATCCTGTGTACTGGTGTCACCGCTCCATAAGTACTGCATTGATTCCTGGCCTTCATTACCACCAGCAGATTTGTTTAGGCGGCCCCAGCCTGTGCGTTTAGCGGAACATTAAGCTGACACACCGTGATATAACTGGAATACTGTTAAAAGCAGTGTTAAACCCAACTCACTCACTCCATTCTGTTATAATAAATACCCTGGCCCAAATCAGCACAATAGACTCTTTTTCAACCTATTCATAATGCCAGAAATAGCTGTCCATCAAATGACACTGTTGTGTGAGTAATTCTCTGGGAAAGCTCTGCAATGTACTGTGGGTGTTATAATGGGTACTGCCTGGAAATTGTAGTAATGATATATCAACTCAAAAGTCTCGATATATTGGTTATTTATTAAATTAATTTGTAAGTCACAGTATGTCGATCTGTAATTAATCAATTTAATACTAAATATTAACGAGGTTGATCCTTCAATCATGTTTAAATTCAATTGTTTAAAATTAAATTGTCTACCTTCTCCTTGCCCATCTTTTCCATGGTAATGTTAATACATGTGAACATTTCTGTGGAAGTAAGTTATTAATTTTGTATCAATATTCATAAAATTGTATTGATACTGTATCAACATTCAAAATGCACTGATACATCAAGATCACAACACCCACCTAAAGGGTACTGATGACAATGACAGAGATGGTGAACATGATGAGGTCACATAAACACGTGATCAAACAAGCCATGGCAGCAAGTCAGGCCAGGGTTCTAATAAGTTCTTGAAACCATTATGAAAACGTCATGCTATTTGTTCTTGGAGTTGATTCAGAGCCAGGAATTCTCTGGCAAATATTTTAAAAAGGTGAAACTGACACAACTATAGGCCATTATGCACAATTATAGCGAAATTATTCATCAACCACAACATGGTTTAAGTCAGAGAAATCACTCGAATCATTTGATTCGAGAAATCTACAGATCAACAAATTTAGGTGATTTCTCCATTACATAACATGTGGAATGAGATCTATATTATCTAAAGATACACGGGATAATTGTAGATGTATTTAACCCATATGTTAACATGTAATAACTTATAAAGCTTAGGCCATAATATGGTAAATATTAGATTTTCATCCCTTCCCGCTTTATTACCAAACACCGAACCTCACATCATTAGTTTGTATATCATTATTTGGCACTTAAGTACCTAAGGTAAAAAAGCTGGTGTGTTTTTTTCTTTCTTTAGTTGATATTTCATGTGTGACAACATTCAGCAGGTGGCTATGTTTAATTTGTGACTGATAATATTCTGCATCCGTTGCTGATCAGCGCATGTCATTCCAAAAATATGTCTGTGTTAGAATACACTTGTCAAGATGAGAACCACATCAGTGGAAAAAATAAACAAAGTTACTCCCATCTCACATTTTTTAAACATTTGGATAAGAATCAAGTACAGTAAACTATGGTTATAATGAACTCAAGGGATGACTAGTTTTAGTTCTTTATTACCGCAGTTCGTTATAACTATATATACAGCAAATGGACAGGACCAAAAGGCAGTTTGTTATATCCGTCAGTTTGTTATAAGCGTGTTCGTTATAAGCGTGTTCGTTATAAACCTAGTTTACTGTAGTTGATTTATTGTGGTCTCATGTACTCGACTATGTTCCAGAGTGGAGACGATAACCAAGAACATGGAGAAGATGGAGGGCTGGATGAAGGAGTACCACCAGCGGGAGCAGAAGCGAACGGAGGAAGTGAAGGAGAGGGAGCTGAAGAAGAAGAAGCTGCTAGATGACGCCATGGCGTACTTCGGCTACAAGGTGGACCCAAGAGATGAGAAGTTTAAGGAAATGTTGGAAGAGAAAGCTAAAGAAGAAAAGAGATTGGCAAAACAGAAGAAGAAGGAAACACAGACAGCAAAACTTATGGCCCGAATACAGGCTGAAGCGCAGAGGAAAGACTCATGAGTCTCACTTGGAGATGTTCACAGTGACTGGACTTTAACATGGGACTGAAATATTCAAAGAGACATTTGTGTGGATGTGTTGGATAAGTACATTGTATGAAATATAATGTAGTGGAATAAAATATCTGTTTTTGTAAAGTTGTAAAGGATCTTTAGCATTATTAATAGTAAAGACAAATTTTCAAGTTAATTTTTAACTTCATTGACTCAATCCTCAACAGTGTTTGGCAGCAGGAGTAGACACTAGGGCTGGGACGAGTCCAAATTTACTACCCGGGTACCCATCCCCGTATTACCTGACCCTACCAAGGTACCCACTGTAGGTCTCAAGGGACGGGGGTGATTGTTTATTAGAAACATACGTGCTCTGGGGTGTGTTTATTAGAAACATACGTGCTCTGGGGTGTGTAAGAGAGACTACATGTCCATAACACCCCATGCCTGCTGAATGTGAGAATGTTTGTATTAGTCTAGAAGTGCTGTGTGACATCGCTTGTGGAACGACATGCAGTGAGACAATGCAATATGAATGTTGTGATCTGTCGTCAGAAGAAAGACCACCTTTGAAAAGGATTGCCAGGCATAGCAATGGTGGGTCCAAAATATCAAACTCTTCTCTGTCAATTTTACTGCTTATATCATACTAAATTTGGTTTTCAAAAAGGGGGGTCTGGGTCCCCAACTCTTCTGAAAGGTTTAATAAAAAATTTAAAAAAAATACACTTCAGTGGGTAAGGTGGTTTTAAATCGCTCTGCGCCGTTAGTATTGTTGATATTCATTATGCACAGTAACACATGAGCTCTCTAGCCTTCATAATTTGTGACATGATTAGGAATCATCTGCAACATGATCAAAGTCTAAGGGCTATTGACATGCATCAAATTGATAGAGTGAATGAGTTATATACTTCATGTAATATCGCCTCCAACTAGTAGAACACATGTACATGTAGCCAATATTTGTTCGATGTGTCAATGTGGAACAGGTTTCTGCAGACACAAAATGTTAATGATTGGCCCTGCACAGGTCACCCGTGGCCAACACAACAAGTCCAGGATCCAGTAATCAGAAACTTGGCTTGAAAAAAAGTGAGGGCAACCACCCATCCCATCAAATGGCTGTTCACCTGCATCGAGCCAGTTCAATGTTTAGATAAGAAATCGTCAGCATGGTCGGCATCAGGTGTTGTACATCATAACAAATAGCCAGATGCCAATGACGATTAGAGTGTATAATGTTTTCAGATGACTCCGGATTCACTCTGGATTTTCTAGATAGGTGGGCGGCGGTCGGGTATCCTAGTGGTTAAAGTGTTCGCTGACCATTTCTGGTGTCCCTCACAGTGATATTGCTTGAATATTGCTAAAAGCAGCTTAAAACCATACTCACTCACTCACTCTGGATAGGTCGTGTGCTCGGACGTGTCTGGGACATACCTCATTATACTTACACATCGTGACATAGCTTGGTTGATGCATGTCATAGGATTCCCAAGGTGGAGATCGATCCTGATGATGGCAATCAAATGTCTGGTCAAGACTGAATTATTTACAAACCGGCAGCATAAAGATGGAAAATTGCTGCAGGCGGTGTTCCATAACAAACAAAGAAAAATTTGACTGGGCCTCCTTTCAACACGTCCAGTATAATCTTATCACTTTGTTGAAGGCCCTTTAATTCCGTTTTGACCAACGCCGACAATGATGGAAGCGCTCGTACAATATACCCCGTGTTAACCTTTTCGAAGTTGCATGATTAGAAAAGACACACCTACAATGACTTTCCTGATCTGGTAAGCGACGCTCTGATTGGTCGGACGAAAGGTGTTCTGACATGACCCTAATGAGTGGTTTTTTGTTTGTTGTTTAACACCGCATAGCAATATTCCAGGTATATGACGTCGGTTTGTAAATAATCGAATCTGGACCAGACAATCCAGTGATTGACATCATGAGCATCGATCCACGCAATTGGGGATCGATGACATGCATCAACCAAGTCAGCGAGCCTGACCACCTGATCCCGTTAGTCGCCTCTTACGACAAGCATAGTCGCCTCTTACAGCAAGCATGGGTTGCTGAAGACCTATTCTACCCCAGATATCTTCACGAGTATGAAATGGGATGTCCTCAGGTTTTTCGGTAGCGAGATCTGAGATCTGATTTTAATGAGATTACTGTCTTTGTGATATGAACAGATGAAATGCATACATGCGTATCGAACTGTCGTTTCTATAGTCAGAGACTTATGGTCGCTGTTATAGCACAGTGAAAGGTGTAACCAATAGACTCCAGGATACACGGTGCGTTGTTGGGCGTGTCGTCCCCGTCAGTACTCTTAAGAGGAAACAACACTACTTTCTGTCGTCTAGCCGGTGCCATTTTAATTAGCCCGCGTAATCACCATAAGCTAATTAACAACTGGGCTTCTGACCAGCGAATGGCCAACTGGAAAATTGTTGGCAGCGAGGGGTAATCCCCTTGAATCCCGGTATTTGAGTGGATGCTGCTTACTATAACATTTCACCTTGCAAATTCATCTCATTCTGCGTGTGTTAATGTGTCTATATAATTATGTAGTTTGGTCTACAGAAAATACGTGTACGTATTGTTATTGTATTATTGTGAAATTCAGTTCATATAATCCTTCTGATGGGTGAAGGAGATGGTACGGTACCATACCCTACCAAGGCCATGTCACTAACCAGATTTCCCGCCTCATCAAGAACAAAGCCAACATAGATGCCACCTTCTCTAGCGGCAAGTCCATCAAGACCCATGTACTAACCAATGGCAGAGGCACAAGCAGCGCAATTCCCAAGCCCCGAGGATGTATATACCAGATCCGCTGCAACTGTGGCCAGAGGTACATTGGAGAAACCCCCAGACCCCTCACAACACCAGACTCAAAGAACATCAGACCTCTATTTACAAACTAGACCTGAAATCCGCTATTTCCGAACACATCCAGAAGAACCAAAACCATAACATCATGTGGGAAGCCACCAAAGTCCTGTCTACCAACAACAACAACTGGCGACAAAGAAAACTACAAGAATCCATTGACATCAGGAGACCCCAGCCAGCCATGAACCGTGACCAGGGAACCTATCTGCCGAGTGCTTGGAACTTATTGGTTTGATCTTTGTCGGCGCTAATTGCCTAGCTGGCTTCTATTGTCCTTGCTATGAATGAATGAATGAACGAATGAATTTCCTCCAGAGTTGAATCCGAAGATTTTACATGGGCAAATACATTATTTACAATACATCAATGAAATTACTTGACTATATACAATGAAATCATGTTATACACTGCTATAATAAATAATTTACAATGTACATTTTGAGAGCAGTAAGGTATCTAGTAGATATACATAAAGTTTTTCTTTAACTTCCATATGAAGTGGCAGAAAGACATTATGATGCTTAGCCAGGTATCGTAATCAAGTTCGTTAGTCAAGTCATGGACATCTGCACCGAGAAAGAATGAAAGCATATCATCATCGTCAAGCATGTCTATTTTCACGTATACATCTACATCAAGTTTATCAATCAGACATGAGAAGACATTATTTCTCTCAGGCATAAACATTTCACAGTGCAAAATAATATACTGAACAGCATTGAAAACGCACCAGCAATAAATCTTGAAATATTACAAAAACAACTTGAGCAATGACCGATTTTGATTAGAACAGACATAGACGGATTATTAAGAAAGACGACAAAGGAAACAGGAATACCACACAGTAATTACAATTACGTCATCAGTGTAAGGAAGACACATAGGGTTAAAATGAAAAGTCAATATCTGGTATGTCCGCCATTGGCAGCAACACAGGCCATGCAACGTCTTCTCATTGAACGAATAAGTCTGCGAATAGTGTTCTGGGGCATTCCACTCTTGACGTAGTGTATCTTCAAGTTCTCTCAGGTTCTGTACTTGCGGACGACGTGAGAGGCGTTGACCCAGGTAACCCCATAGATGTTCAATTGGCGATAGATCGGGTGACAGGGCTGGCCATGGAAGCAGAGGCACATTATTGTTCGCTAGGTACTGTTTTGAAACACGTGCTGTGTGCGCTCTTGCATTATCTTGCTGGAAGGTGTGCATATCCTGGTGCTGATGAAAGAATGGGATGACGTGATTTGCCAATATGTTATTCCTGTAGTAAAGGGCATTAACTCTTCCACGACAAACATGGAGCTCTGTTCGATGGTTATGACTGATGCCGCCCCACACCATGACACTCCCCCCCCCCCCCCCCCCCCCAATCGATCTGACTGTACAACGCAGTCATTGTGGTAACGTTCTCCACATCGACGCCACACTCGCAGTCAACCGTCAGCATTCCGTAAATGAAAACGGGACTCACCAGAAAACAGCACACCATGCCACTGCCGCAATCTCCAATGACGCTGCCTTTTGGCCCAACGCAGACGTTCATTTCGATGTCGATCAGTGAGTATGGGTCCAACATATGGACGTCGAGCACTTAGCCCTGCTGAGCGGAAACGTCGACGTACGGTGTCAGCACTGATCAATTCCGTCGGCCTTGTACGGTTGCTGCAGTCCTGGTAGCCGGAAGTGTACGATCACGAAGATGCCGACGAACAATATAGCCATCCTGACGTGGTGTAGTTACACGACGTTGACACGGACGTGGTCGATCTCTGGTGGTTCTTGTCTGCTGGTATCTGCTCAGTAGCCTGAGGACTGTTGAATGATGGCATTGGAACCGTTGTGCAACGACTCTACTTGACGTACCAACTCGAAGCATGCCCAAGGCACGCTCACGTTCCTCTGCTGTTAATCTTGGCATTTCTTGTGTCAGTACCCTTTACGTCTGCAGCAACAAGTAATGTGGCTTTTAAAAGTCTGTCTTTTATAGCCCTATTCTGCATGCTTCCCGTGAAACAAAACACGTTTTCCATGATGTGCTGTTGTTGGCTGCGAGGAAGTTAGTGACAATTCTGGCTGTATGGGCTCTAGCGTTGTCATGCTGATAAATGACACCACGTGGCTGCTGTTGGAGAAATGGTAGGACAACTGGACGAAGAATGTTATCCATGTACCGCTGAGCTGTCAAGTTTCCGTCAACAATGACCAGCGGTGTCCTCTCCTGCCCACAGATCCCTCCCCACACCATGACACTCCTTCCACCATATGGTACGACCTTCTGCACGCAACACGCCGCCGTTCGTTCACCCCTTCGGCGGTAAACACGTTGTCTTCCATCAGCCCTAAACATACACAATCGACTTTCGTCAGTGAAGACAACCCTCTGCCAGTCACGTCGTTGCCAACGTCGTACAGTCCGGGCCCATCTCAATCGCAGACGACGATGTTGCGCTGTCAATAGCTGTCCTCTGTATGGTCTGTATGTCTCCTGGCCACTGTCTGTCGACTAACCCTGTGACCTAAGGCATTTGTCGCCGATGACGTCACTGTCAGGAAGCGATTTCGGAGGTGCAAGGTACGCAAGTACCGGTCATCATGGGGCGTGGTCACCCTGGGTCTGCCTGTTCTTGGCCTGTCAGCGGTCCGCCCTGTCTGTCTGTAACGTTGCATCAAGTTGGTAACGGCAACACGGGAGCAACCGAAGGTTCGTGCAATATGGGCGTGGGTGGCTCCCATCTGTACCATACCCAAGGCTCGTTCACGTTGTTCGACTGTGAGTCGTGGCATTTCTTTTGTGTTTTTTTTATCACTGTGGATGTCTGACTTGCCGTTGCAATCGTTTTATACCCTTACCCATCAAAAAAAAAATTATACTTTGTCTGAAATTTATATTTTCAGTTGGTAAAGTTTCTTTTGGACGTCAGTTTACATGTAACTCCGGTCGGTTGTAATTACGATATTTGCATTTTGTTTCATTCATTTGCTGTAGCAAGGACGCGGGAGGCTTCAATGGTGACTAATCAATACGGAAAATAACTCTATGTTAATAGTTTCAGATACTATTCATCCGATTATTGCATAAAGATTCTTTGAAGTTATATTTATTGTGTATTTTCTAACCGAATCACCGGTAGATTGGTAGAAAATATGCATACAGCTGATTGCTACTTTCCGGCTTAGCTTACGAGAAAATACACACGGTAATCCTGATTTCTGCATATGAAAAATGCCTAGCAGAACAGAAAATACAATTTAAATGGTAAATCATCATGTTTTATGATAATTTATCTGAATTTCACATATTTATTGATGAAGTGTGCTATCACCTGTTCGGCTTCCTGAATTCTCTGAAGGGATATTATGTAGTTTTTTATTGTACATAATATGTTGACCGATAGCTTTACCCCTTCAGTTCGTACATGCATTAATCAACAACAAAACACATGTCAGATTGGTAGCAGCTCTTTACTGTATAACTTTGTAATGATGTATGGCTTCTCATTCTCCGATATTCCCATAGGTGTCGCGCAGCGCAGCGAAAAGAGCGCCGAACACAAGTCAAACTAATCGAAATTATAGTCCATAAAAAGCAAAGTTTGAATCCGCAAGAAAAAAGCCCATCCATATATCAAGACTTTCAAACTTGGAGTGTTGTTTCCCTTTAATTTAACAGCCCTGTGACAGGTAGTGCATTTTGTGTCCCAGCAACTTTGAATCCGGTGCTTTAGATAACACTTTCCTTGTATACTCCCGCGGGGTTTAACATATAAATGAGCTTGCGTTGCCCGGTTACCTTCTTAAAAACAGCGACAAGACATCAGTCTCAGACAAGACACTTATTCCAATGTCTAGACGTAGACCCACGTGTCAACCTAACATGGAGAGTGAGACTACGGACACGAATTTTGTGGGTTTTTCAACAACTGCCAAATTTTCCAATCTTTTCAAGGATAATTTGTATTTATCTTGCATTATCATGTTTTTTTGTGATCACAATTTGTAACCCGCGTGGTCAGCAAAGCTGTAACTCTGCTTGAGTGAGTGAGTGATTTGATTTTACCGCCGCTTTGAACAGTATTCCATTTATATCATGGTGTGTCAGCTTAATGTGGGAGGAAAGCCCGAAGTGATGCAGGTCACTGACGTTTACCACTTTGGTTAAACCCACGTGTACGGGTTTATAGCTGACAAACCTAGAAACATGATCGGGGCGGACCGGGGTCCTAACTCACGACCATAGGTTTCTGGCGTGACCAAGGGATGCAACTCTACACAGCAAGCCGTTTTCACATTTATTTCGAAATTACTGATACCTTCAACCCTTTTGAAGATATCTTGAAATGAATTAGAGATAACGTGAATTGAATTGAAGATATCTTGAAATGAATTAAAGATATCTTAAATACAGATAAATAGAGTGGTAGAGTCAGTCGGACAATGACAACAGTCAATATAGTCAACTGTAATCTGTTTCTTACATGGGGGCGCAACTACATATAGGCAAACAACAATTGCCTACACAAATTGTTTCTCCTTGCCTGTCCTTTATGAAAGGGAAGCTACTCTAACCCTAACCTAGGAGACGTCACCTTTGTTTTGAGTCTGCCTGTCCTGTCATAACGTTACGAAGTGCAGTCAGGTGTTCACACAGCGATAAAACGAAACAAGGTAACAATTCGGACATATTGTGGCCAAAACGTACTGTTTTATTTTGGGTAAAAGGTTCCAAGCCGCAGATGTCAACAAACACGGATATGGATATTGATCCCGCAAGGTTAATGTCCCCGCTTAATTGTTTCGCAATATATATCTCAAAAGTTGCCAAATCATGTCAAATGCCTTAGCTACGTCACAGTTAGACGCCGATTTTCAGAATACTAGACTATTCTTTTGATAATAATAACAATTATATATCTATCCCTGTAGTTTTTTCCAGATTCCCGATGTGTAATACTGACTCGATCGCCGAATGACAAGGGATACGCCATGTTTGTTTATAAATACGGTCTAGTCCCTACTTGACCTTTGATACTTACATCTCTATCCGCATAAGACCATAACGGATGTCGTTTTTATCCGTTCACTTTATCCTGCCGAGAAACCTGCTCATTATGTTATAAACTCTTTTAATAAGTGAATATTTCGCATAAAACTATATTTTTCACTTGCGAATCCATTGGTGGGGTGTGCGCCCCCATACACACAGCGTTTGCAAAAATTGTGTGCAAAATTACGTTTTGTGGAATGAAATGACCTGAACTATTGATTCAGAATATATAATTGAACGAAGCGATTCAGCTTTCACATCAAAATACACGGAACTATAGACAGTATATATTTACACGCTGGTGCATATTTAGGTTGGTATTTGAATGCCTTCATACAAACATTACAAAACATTCATGGAAGTTAGTTTACAATGTATATCAACAGACTCTGTGTTGCGCAAGTCGGACAGTGCAATTATTCTAATATTCACTGTTCATAACACCTGACTGGGTCTAAGACGTTGTTTTGCTAACGCAGTAATCAGCATCGATTGGTTGTGGTGCCCCGAGCAAGGATTATCCACCCTTGACCGACGAGGTGCAAGGGAGGTAATTCGCCTTAGTGACAAAATGGATGCCAGAATGCTATGCGAAACTGGCTGAAGGAGTCTAGGATATTACGGACTGAGTGTTGCTTGTCACGGCACATACACCATGCGGACATCATAATATTGCAGGTACTGTGTATTTCGACGTCACTTTGCTGTGCTATTGAACCAGGCTGTCAATTGGATAATTAAGGTAAGATATTTCGACAGGTGCGACTGCGAGTATATTGGAAACTCGCTGTGCAGGTGTGTCGCCCGTCTACAGCGGTACAGCCGTCACACGTTTACTGCTTGTCAGACGGAACGGGGTGGCTAGGTCTGTCTACCTTTGGAATATTGCAGACTTAGGATAAGCAACAAGATCACAGAAAGGTTAATAAGGAGTTCTAGATCACGAAGGTTTGAAGTTGAATTGTACCAGTCGAATGTTACTTGTTTTGCATGAGTGAAGATTATAGGTTTTTACAAATATCATATTAAAGATACGTGTATTGACTAGCAATAAAGAGAATACTTAATATTGATTATATATTTCTGTAATATTATTGTAATTATCCATATAATTCCAATTCTTCCATGTGTCCTTATATTCCTCCATTTCAGTTATTGTGCATATGGATATAAATATTAGGTTGCGTAAATCGAGAGGCTGCCACAAAGAACACACACACACACACACACACACACACACACACACATATTTATGTAACACTTAATTTATTTATTTTTGAAAACACATAAAAGTTCTCTCACATTAGGGAATTAGAACTTTAAAATAATTATTTTTCCCAATTTGCTTGCCAAGGGCACTTGGTTTAGAATCCTCAGTAAATCCCTGAAAATATGACATGACAGTTAATTGTACATTTCTAGAATAACATAATTTGTTGCTACCTGAACACCATACAAATATCTACCACACTTACTTTAGAAATCCGTTGCAATCAATATGCATGTCCACGAAGACCAAGCACCAGTGTATGTTTCCCCTGTGAGGTGAAAATCAATAGCATTTTCACATTTCCATGTAGAGGTAGGTCTGAATCACAAGTGAAATGGGCAGTTTGTGTTAATTGTCACACTTTAGTATCTATTATCACCCCTAGTGATTACCATCCATTATCAAAATTATCACACCCTTGATGCAATTTGGAAATTTTGGTCACATTACCATTGTCACTCTTGATGCAGTATGTCTACTCATTACCATTGGACATATTTTTTATCACACCTGTACTGATTACCATTGGAAATATTTTTTATCACACCCTTGATGCAGTATGTCTTCTCATTACCATTGGACATATTTTTTTATCACACCCTTGTTGCAGTATGTCTTCTCATTACCATTGGACATATTTTTTTATTACACCCTTGATGCAGTATGTCTTCTCATTACCATTGGACATATTTTTTTATCACACCCTTGATGCAGTATGTCTTCTCATTACCATTGGACATATTTTTTTACCACACCCTTGATGCAGTATGTCTTCTCATTGAGCCATTATCATTCTACATGGTGAATCAGTCTAGTGGTGAAAGCGTTCGCTCATCATGCCAAAGGCCCAGGTTTGATTCCCAACATGGGTACTATGTGTGAAGCCCATTTCTGGTGTCCCCGGCTGTAATATTCCTGGAATATTGCTAAAACTGGCATAAAACCATCCCCACTCACTCTACATTTTGTTATCACACCCTTGATGCAATATGTGATATTGTAACCATGATAGCCATAGTGTAATTATTGTTACCATGGCTATTTTTGTACATTTGGGCAATACTTGTTTAGTATGTTAATGGTTATACTTTTGCAGCACTCATACAGTGATGTAAATATCCTAATTGTCGTCATCCTTGTCCCCCATCAGTTACCGTGGTTGGGGAGGGTGGTGTCCTCAGCACCCAATTGCTGCCATATTCCCAAGGCAAGGGAGTTAACTGACTGTAAAAGTCTAGTTTTTACCCTTGCCGAACTAGGCTGGAATTTCTGGGCTCGGCTGAATCACCACCGGTGACTGTTATGAGTTATGTCCCTTCTATGTTCCTCCTATTGACCAATCAGATTTCACCTCTCACATCACTGGCATTTGCTTCAAACAAAATGGTGGTGCCCAGTCAGGACGATCTGATAATCAAGATCTGTATTGTAATAACACAGGTTCTATTTTGGAAAGGGCATGAAATCACAGGA
Organism: Haliotis rufescens; assembly: GCF_023055435.1. NCBI lineage: Eukaryota > Metazoa > Mollusca > Gastropoda > Lepetellida > Haliotidae > Haliotis > Haliotis rufescens. Next base: position 75,813,949 of record NW_025963890.1, on the reverse strand, counting down.
GCACTTTGGTTAAAAACATGAAATGATTTTGAAAATGTCTGTTGACGGCATGTAGATGGTACACATGCTTTACAAATCCTGCATCGGCAGTTTACAAGCGTTATGGGATTTCTTTTTGGACAATGCATAGACTTGTTAGTCCAGCCCAAACTCATGAATTGCTGACTGTACGAGGAAACTCAGCCAGGAGCCCCAGGAGATCCTGGCTTAGAATCTGTCCCCAGCAACATAATGCTTGTCACAAGAGGCGACTTCAGGGATCATGTGGAGAGACCCTGTGCCCTGGTTGACGGTGTGTCAACGTACCCAGACAGCATGGATCGTTGCTCACAATATCAGGGCTCGATCTACGGAACTGTTGTAAAACATGATAGGAACATGTGCACATTATCTTGAAGTGCCCACAGTTTGATGACGTCAAGCCTGAGAAAGCAGGACAAATTACTCGTCACAGGGATTAGTGTTGTAGTATGGTACATAAATCTTTGTGTTCAAAGACTGCAAGAGTAAGGATTAGTCAGGCCCAAATATGTTGGGTTTTTTACATGCACTTGGTGCACGTAGACATAAAGATTAGGTTGCACTTTTCAATAATAGGTTGCACTGGTGCATGTTTTATACAGCTAAGCCAAGCCCTGAATATCAGTCACTGGAATATCTGTTACTGGAATATTGCTGAGTGCAGTGTTAAACAAGAAACAGACCAACTTTCAAATGAGACAGTATCAATAACTTACAATATTTTGTTTTGGATCATATCAGGAAGAATTATTAATACATGTCTTTTTTCTTGAAAACTCAAAACACTAAGACTGAGATTTAATGACCATGCTGACATTGACAGGCAAATTAGGAAAAAATCACTATTTGCTAAAAATTGAGATTTTCTTACATTCAGTTTTCTTAAAAGTGTTTAATACAGAGGTATAATTTTGATGTACTTTAACATGGCACTGAATGAAATAATGTAAAACTAAGCATTATAGCCTCTTCCCTTCTATCGGACCATTTGCCTGTAAATGCAAGTCACCTTCACTCTAAATGTACAAAGCCTTAACAGTGACTATAACTATTACAACAGGAAATGGAAATTTGGATTGACATCTGCTGCACTGGGGGCCGAACATCGGCTAGGTTCCTGCAAGATATATTTTATTGTCATCACATTAACAGTGTGCAAGTAGTTAATGTGACGTCTATATGAGCCCTGTCCTCTGCCATCTACTGCCTACCAGATCAATATTGGGAAATGCATTGGATTTCAGTCACCTCCACAATGTCATATTTTGATGTTTTTACCTGGTAGTTTTCAAAAGGAAATTGTGATTATATTCCATCAGGGCTGAAACATATTCCAGTAACTTTATGATCAGTAATATATCATTTTTATTGCACTCATGGTGATGCCACGAAAATATAATGGCAAGTATTTTGTCAAGATTTTTGCGTAAAAATACAGGATTTCTTCATCACGGGAAGGAAACCCAGGCACTGCTGAGCTGGGGGGGCTTAATGAAACGTCAATATTGATAATGGTTCTGTGGCGATTGAGCACATCCTGACAGTGTCATCTTGCTATATCTTGTCACCTGTATTCTGGAGCGGAGGTAATTATTGGATGGATGCACACTCAACATCATCGCGTCATACTTGCTGCCACAACGACACAGCCATCTCGACAGGTTAATACCATGGCCACTGTCATATACTGGTCCACATCAATCAAGGCAGTGGCTGCAGGTGTAGGAAATCAAAATCTACACAGCAATTATTGGTTCATCAATATTGTATAGATCACTATAAAGTGTGTTGGACACTCAGCAAAGATGCTATCTGGTCAGGTTGGAAATCTCTAGAATGATTATAGCCTCTATTCCTTGTCTGCAGTCTGGTATTGTGACAGACTAGACAAGTTATTATTTTGTAATATTACTGCTCCAGATAAGTGGCATATTTGCTTAAAATATGAAAAATAAATAACCATTCCCCAATTAATTTTGAGTTGCTTGTGTACAAAACAATATGCATGATTTTATTTTTGAAAATTGATAGCATAACAACATGTGTATTTACCCAATGTAGCCTGTTCAGCTTGTGTACTCTCAGATCCTTACAGATCCTTGTTCACAGGTTGGGTGAAGACATAACATGGTACTTGCATAGGTTCCACCTGTCTCAAGTTCTTCGTATTTGGGGGCGGTCGGGGAGCCTAGTGGTTAAAGCGTTAGCTCGTCACGCCGAAGACCCGGGTTCGATTCCCGACATGGGTACAATGTGTGAAGCCCATTTCTGGTGTCCCCCGCGGTGATATTGCTGGAATATTGCTAAAAGCGGCGTAAAACCTCACTCACTCACTCAATTCTTCGTATTTGTTAAGAATTTGCAACTAAAATTCAAAAATAATTTATTTTTTTACTAAGTTCATATGAATGATATGCCAATCTACGAAAAGGGACTAAAGTTTGATATATACACTGGTAAAGAGAGGATAGTTATTTAGCCTTTTACTGTCTGCTACTAGTCTGTCTCACAGTCCCAGAACCATATTATTTTCCCTTCCACCCGACCCACACTGTAATGCTTTAGCCCCAAATGAAGCAAGTCTAGATTTTCCACAGGTCTGAATCTCCCATGTCACTTGGGCTCCAATTCAATTTAAATATAGTGGCTCAAAATTATATATTTTCAGAGACTAAGCATTAGTCTGCATCTGATACAAATGCATATTGATTATCGACTGTTTTGAATATGTAATTTGCAAGTTTGCAACTATATCCTTGAATCCTTTTGCAGTGAATATTGCACAATAGTGCCCCCGTTACATTTTGTTTATTGTTAATTAATTACAATTTGCAGTTGTGAGCTTAGGTGACATGCGACACACTTGCAGCTGGACACAAACACATGCAAACTGGCAGTCACCTGAAACAGCATTTCAAGCAGAATTATTTTGGAAAAGGTCTACTCCTTGGTTTAAAAACGCCTAATAGACTTGACAAAGGGAGTAAAAATAGACTGACCACCCAAAGAAAACTGTCAATACCCCCAACGTGAATAATAACATCTGAGTTGATGCTTACTGGATCCAACAATTACTGCCAGCCCCAGATAGATATTGACCATTTCCTTGCCCAAGGACAAGTGACAATTTTTCGATTGACTCATCCTCGGTTTATGTGGCTTTGACATTCTGACCCCCGTGGGGATTCTGAAGAAGAATAAAGGTCGCAGGCAGCTTTATGCTGTTCATAGGTGAGGTGAAATGGGCTTGAATGTCACATCCAAGATTATTGCACTTATATAGTGACGTGCATGCATCTGTCTGTGTGTGGGTGGGTGTGTGTGTGTGTGTGTGTGTGTGTGGCTGCTTGTACTAGTCCGGACAGCTGCCGATTTTATAGTGCTAACCCATTGAGATACCATGCCGCAAGTTTACATGAATACCCCACTATACTGACTCCTGGCCGACCAGTCCTTGTTTTAGCCCCTCAATGCCAAACGCCAGGCAAGGTAACAACTAGTACCACCTTTTAATGTCTTTTGGTGTGATGCGGCTGGGAATCGAACCCCAGACCTTCTGCTCTCCGACCAGGCACCCAACCACTTGACCAAGGAGGCAGACGACTTAATAGATTTGGTGGTCAGCTCAGTTACTGGGTTGATGTTGTTGACTCAAACACTGGATTGTCTGGCACAGATTTGATTTTTTACAGGATGACATCATAAGCTTGAATTTTGCTGGCGTTGAACTAACAAACAGACACAGATGATATTCTAACATGTAGCAATAGGGAGTTTTTAGATGTCTTAGTGTCTAGCTCTTATCTATATTTTAATTACCGAATAAAACATGAATTTTGTCCTTTGTTCCTGATATTAATGACTAGTGGTAATTTGTACGTGTTGCACGCATCCCAACCCTGTTGAAGTCGAGGTTCCTTATTAAAACAACAACAGCTACATTGTGAGGATGGGGAGGTGACTACCAGGTAATGAGGAGCAGATTCTACGTGATGGGGTTGCTGCATCATGTGTTGGTGCTGCTCATCAAACTAATTATGGTGCTGGCTGTATGCCTAATGACCATCCTTGTCCGTGGTGATGGAGGTTCATACTTCATATTACCATTTCAGATGGAATCAATATTTCTTTGTTATTTGAAACACGAGCAGATGTAGGACAAAAATGATTAGAAATGTGCTGCATTTGAATCTGAGATGCTGAAATGTCAAGGCTGTTGATGCTAGTTGGTATTTTGCTGATATCTCTTAGCTTATAAAATGGCATTAATTTTTGGAAGTTAAAAAAATTATTATTTTTTTATCAATTGTAAAAAATATACCTATACTATCCTGCATTGGTATGATGGAAATATGTTTTCCCCGCAATGATGTAATTACATTTTTTAGCATACAGTACACCAGGGGTATAAGGAACTCAAAGGAACAGCTCACTTTAGTTTGTTATAACTGAAGTTGGTTCTAAGCATATATGGGGCGGTCGGGTAGCCTAGTGGTTAAAGCGCTGCTCGTCACGCCGAAGACCCGGGTTCGATTCCCGACATGGTTATAATGTGTGAAGCCCATTTCTGGTGTCCCCCGCCGTGATATTGCTTGAATATTGCTAAAAGTGGCGTCAAACCGTACTCACTCACTCACTCTTAGCATATATACAGCAAATAGCAGGGACATAAAAAACAGTTTGTATATCTGTCAGTTCCTTATAAGAAATGTTCGTTATAAACATACTTTACTGCATGATGGTTTTTTTAAAATTATATTTCTGATATATATACATATATAGGTGTGGGAGGATAATTATTCAGCCAGTGCTTCAAAGCACATTTTTCTCTGTGAAAAAGGTGAAAAGAGGACCTGAATAAACCATTTCTCACAGTACAGTTTACTCAGGTCAACAAGCATGTCCATCAAACAGTAGTGTCTATTTACAGTGTAATATGAAAACATATCATTTAATAAAAAATACCCAAAAACCCCATCCATCGTCACCATCTGAGAAATTGTCAGTCACTCCCTGAGGAAGAGATTGGTTTGTAGACTAGGAGATGAAGAAGTGTTGAATGGATCCATTCTTTATTAATTTCAGGTTTCTAATTAATATGAATTATTAATTGCCTAGAAATACTATGTGTAATCAATCCTGGCAATATTCTAGGTAATCCACTGTAAGGTTTGTGTTGATGGTAGTGTATGTTATTAATGAGATGCATGTGTTACTATAGATACGAAATGGGGAGCGATTAAGTTTATCATCCACGTCTTCCAGGTCTTATCTGTTATCAGAGATGCAAACATGTCTAACTCGCCACTCATGTTTGCCATGTGTTTCCTGAATCTTATTCACATAAGTGTCAAGAGGGACAGAAAATTCAATGATATAAAAGAATTCATTGGATTTATCAAAAAGGACAAGATCAGATTTGTTGGTCTTGATAGGTGTGAGGCTGTTTATGGGCCTATTCCTGTGGACCTCTGTGTCGAAACCGCAAGCATGGCGAAGACGGTAATAAAATGATCAAGCCACTCCATCATATTGCTTAAGATTACCGTATTTTCTTCAGTATAATGCACGCTTTTTTTTCGAAAAAACACAGCTGTGTAGAAGGGGGTGCGCATTATACACGAATTATGAGTTTGGATGTTTTTTCCCCCCATGGAAAGACATTACCGTGAGCACAAAACACCGGAAATACCATGTCAACAAATCCATTCTGAAGTACGCAAAATAATCATGTAATTACACTGTCTGGCTATAAAAAGTGTTCTTTGTATATCTGGACTTATGTTTGTAACTTATTTCATTAATTTTATTCAAAATTCCTTATAATATTGTTTTTATTAATTTCGGCGAAATCGTGTGTGAAGCGATCGGAAGATCGCACAACTCACCGTTATTAACAGCAACCACGGTCAGAATACCGCCATTGTCGCCTTGAAACGAACTTTAGTTGACAGAGAATGGATACATATATCATAAATGACATACTTTGACTTGTTAAAAGTCATATTTGTTTGACGATTCTATGTCAACATGAAATTCTCGCGATCACGCGATCATGTGCGCGTGAGCCTTGACGGTGACTGGTCAGACTGGTTCCATGTAAAAAATAATACCCGGGAATAGCGATCAGCTGCTTCGCTTAGGGTTTTTATTATTTTAAATATGTTTAGTAAAGGCTGCATATAATTAAGAAAATAATGGAATATATTATTCCTGATAAAAAAAAATAGTTTCAGATACAATTGTTGCCGATCCTTGCATTAAAAATCCTATAAAGTTATATCATTGGGTGTGTCTTGACCGAATCCCCGGTCGATTCCAAGAAAACGTGTGTACAGCTGATTGCTGATTACGAGAAAATACACAAGGTAATCTTAATCCCTAGATATAAAACAATGCCTAGCAGAACAATAAATACTATTTAAACGGTAAATAAACATGTCTGGTGATTTTTTATCTCAAATTTCGAATTTGTACTGACGAAGTTTCTCAGCACCCATTCGTTTGCCAGACTTCGCTGAGAGGGTACGGTGTAAAAAATTTCTGCGCATAATATTGAAATTTCTTTTTTTCCAAAATATTGAACCCGCTAGAGGGGGGTGCGCATTATACATGGGTGCGCACTATACTCAAGAAAATAGGGTATGTGTTTGTACCAAAGCTGGGTATCCACTAACAATGTGTTGGGCAGTCTCTTTACATTTATTGCATTATAATCTACATTTCTTATTTACATTTTGATGCAAAATCACACATTGACCGTTTAGAATGGGAAGTGGTTGGTCCTGAGCAGCAAACAGAAAGCCTTCTGTTATACTTTCCAGGCCAGCCAACTTAACCCAAGTGAAGGACTCTGCCGGGTCGCTGTTCTTCTCACCACACTGCACATAATTAGGACTATTATTATTAAAAAGCATGTATGATTTTTTATTTTTTATGTCTTTCCCCTTAAAGTACAATTTGATGGATATTAACTAGCAAAGATAGTTAGTGATATGTCATACACACTGGGTGCTCAAAGGTTGCGATGACATAAAATAGCCAATAGTGCAATATTTGTGTTGCATGCAGTAGAGTAGCTATAATGTGTTGTGTACTGGTAACCATGGGCTGGTTTAACTTCTATACCACTGTCACATGTGGAATGAATTATTTGTGTGGTTAACAAGCACTCATTATTAGATCTTTTAATGTACCTTTATATTTTATTAGAAAAAAACATTCAAAGTATTTTTATTTTATCGACTGTGTTTTTTTACTCCTGTTGTTCAAACTTGAATCTGTGAAACAAAAGATATAGAATAGTGTCACACCATTAGACATGGTAAAGATCTTTTCAAGTATCTTGATCTGTAGCTATGGACTGGTGTCAATATATGTACATTCTTCACAGGTACAAGGTCGTTAAGGTGCAACAGATCTAGTGTATTGATTTGTTTGTATGTTGCCTTTGAGATAAGGAATGTCTTACCTTGACTACCAACTAGATCATGTAGATTCTTAAGGCTACAAAAACACAATTATTGGGGAAATTATTATCGTTATGCTGTAGTTTTCATAGAAACACTTTTCCGGGGTTCAAATTCCTTGTATTTCAGTGAAGATTAATAATTAGTTTGCGGTGCTTAGAGAGCACACCTAAATCTCATATTTGTTTAACATCCGTACCTTGTGACACTGTGTATTATCATATACGGCAAAAAGTATTTCGATTTTATGATTGAGTGGTTTTTACGCCAGTCAGTGGAACTTGAATCTGATGGCACTTGATCCTGTGGCATTGTTCACAAATCAAGCAAAGTTATGCAACGTTTGTTGCGGAGAGTAATGGGATGGTTGACGTCGTGACTCTTAGAGTTTCTAGGGCTTCAATCCTGCCCCATACTGAAGCATGTAAAGCACATGGTATCTCCTTTGACAAGTGACTTTGTTCAAAATATGCCTCTATTTACCCATCTGTGAATGGGTACCCGGTAGGATGAGATAGTTATGTGACTGGTAACCTTCTTGCGCCTCTCAAGGCAGGCAGCTCTGGTTGTATACTTCCTTGGGAGCTGAGAACGAAATCGAGTGCATACTCATCCATTTACCAAGGTAATAATAACGTAGTGCTTTTAACATGTCCCCGTGTGGTGTGGAAATATGCGTATTATAAATGGCTTATTATTATTGTTGTTGTTGTTGTTGTAAGGGCACACCAAAACATTTTTACGTCTTGTGACCTTTGGTACACTGGAAGAAACATACATTATTACCCCTGTGTTCAGTTCAAGGCGTATGTGTACATTCAGTGTCAACTGAATCGCATGAAGCAGGGATGTGTGGCTGGACTGTGCTCATGATGTGTTACATCAAGTAACCTAGTTTATTTATTTGTTTATTTGTTGTTTAAAGCCGCACTCAACAATACTCCAGCTATATGATGGCTGTCTGTAAATAATCGAGTCTGGACCAGACAATCCAGTGATTCAATCATGAGCATCGATCCACGCAATCAGGATACGATGACATGCATCAACCAAGTCAGCGAGCCTAACCACCAGATCCCGTTAGTTGCCTCTTACGACAAGCATTGTCACCTTTTACAGCAAGTGTGGGTTGCTGAAGACCTAGTCTACCCTGGATCTTCACGGGTCAAGTAACCTAGTGATTTGCTTCAAACATGTACCATGTTTTTCATCTGTAGATACTACAGGGTTATAAAATGATGTGCAATTGGGTCATTGGTTTGGGGACTTGGATAAAAATCTCATCATGAATGTATGACTGCCTTAGGTGTAACTAGGACACGTAGACCTGGACCTCACACTGTAGTGTTGACATTGGCAAGGGTTTTTGGATCTCAGCTAATTAGTTTGTGGTTGTACAATATTTGTTCGATTTGGTGAAATATAATGATCATGTACACTATAGCAAATATAACCTGAGATCTGATAGGGACAGCAGTGTGTTGATTTGCTTGGTAGACACGATGATGACCAGGTCTGACTGGGACTGAATAACCTAGGCATGTATTTAATATATTACATTTATTCATGGTTATACAAACACATTGAGCATGATAAGTTGCAACTCTTTGATTTTATATAATGCTTTGGTGTTTTCTGATGGGAACAAATAGATTGCTACAAATGGTGAAAGGAGTCAACAGTAGGACTCCAATCTTAGGTAGGAGTTTGATCCATGGTAGATCTTGGATCCATGGTAGGACTCAGATCCATGGGTAGGATTCAGATCCATGGTAGAACTTGGATCCATGGTAGGACATAGATCAATGGTAGGACTCAGATCCATGGGTAGGATTCAGATCCATGGGTAGGATTCAGATCAATGGTAGGACTCAGATCCATGGGTAGGACACAGATCCATGGTAGGATTCAGATCCATGGGTAGAACTCAGATCCATGGTAGGACACAGATCCATGGTAGGACTCAGAACCACAATAGGACAGAGATCCATAGTAGAACTTTAACAAAGCTGTTGGACTGGGTATAAATGTCATCACCCTGTCAATTGTACAACTAACACTGCTCTGAGAAGTTCTCCACAATTAATCCCTTATGATCTTGTCGAAGGCTTTTAAATTGATCAGTATATGTTTTTACTTGGTAGATTGTTGTTTTGATCTGTGAGTTTTTCCCCAAAATAAAATAGTCTATCTCACAGTTAATGGCCCACTCCACAATGTGTAAAAATAGCTCTGTGACCAGCGATCTGTGATTCAGGTTCAACGGGAGCAGGTAAGCTATTCTTCCTGATCTTCCAAGCAAGCAATTGTCATCAGTAAAACAATAAATGGCTCAGTTGTTGTTCAGGGATTGTTCACCACGTCCTCCACATCACCTCCACCACCCCCTCAGGACATTCCCCATTGTTCACCACGCCCTCCACATCACCTCCACCACCCCCTCCACATCACCTCCACCCCCCCCACCACCCCCCCTCAGGACATTCCCCATTGTTCACCACGTCCTCCACATCACCTCCACCACCCCCTCCACATCACCTCCACCCCCCCCACCACCCCCCCCTCAGGACATTCCCCATTGTTCACCACGTCCTCCACATCACCTCCACCACCCCCTCCACATCCCCTCCACCACCCCTCAGGACATTCCCCATTGTTCACCATGTCCTCCACATCACCTCCACAACCCCTCCACATCACCTCCACCACCCCCTCCACATCACCTCCACCACCCCTCAGGACATTCCCCATTGTTCACCACGTCCTCCACATCACCTCCACCACCCCCTCAGGACATTCCCTATTGTTCACCACGTCCTCCACATCAGCTCCACAACCCCTCCACATCACCTCCACCACCCCCTCAGGACATTCCCCATTGTTCATCACATCCTCTACATCACCTCCACCACCCCCTCCACATCACCTCCATCACCCACTCAGGACATTCCCCATTGTTCACCACCCCCTCCACATCACCTCCATCACCCCCTCAGGACATTCCCCATTGTTCACCACCCCCTCCACATCACCTCCATCACCCCCTCAGGACATTCCCCATTGTTCACCACGTCCTCTACATCACCTCCACCACCCCCTCCACATCACCTCCACCACCCCTCAGGACATTCCCCATTGTTCACCATGTCCTCCACATCACCTCCACAACCCCTCCACATCACCTCCACCACCCCCTCCACATCACCTCCACCACCCCTCAGGACATTCCCCATTGTTCACCACGTCCCCCACATCACCTCCACCACCCCCTCAGGACATTCCCTATTGTTCACCACGTCCTCCACATCAGCTCCACAACCCCTCCACATCACCTCCACCACCCCCTCAGGACATTCCCCATTGTTCATCACATCCTCTACATCACCTCCACCACCCCCTCCACATCACCTCCATCACCCACTCAGGACATTCCCCATTGTTCACCACCCCCTCCACATCACCTCCATCACCCCCTCAGGACATTCCCCATTGTTCACCACGTCCTCTACATCACCTCCACCACCCCCTCCACATCACCTCCACCACCCCCTCAGGACATTCCCCATTGTTCACCACATCACCTCCACCATCCCCTCCACATCACCTCCACCACCCCCTCAGGACATTCCCCATTGTTCATCACATCCTCCACATCACCTCCACCACCCCCACAGGACGTTCCCCATTGTTCACCACGTCCTCCACATCACCTCCACCACCCCCTCCACATCACCTCCACCACCCCCATAGGACATTCCCCATTGTTCATCACATCCTCTACATCACCTCCACCACCCCCTCCACATCACCTCCACCACCCCCATAGGACATTCCCCATTGTTCACCACGTCCTCCACATCACCTCCACCACCCCCTCAGGACATTCCCCATTGTTCACCACGTCCTCCACATCACCTCCACCACCCCTTCCACATCACCTCCACCACCCCCTCCACATCACCTCCACCACCCCTTCCACATCACCTCCACCACCCCTTCCACATCACCTCCACCACCCCTTCCACATCACCTCCACCACCCCCTCCACATCACCTCCACCACCCCTTCCACATCACCTCCACCACCCCCTCCACATCACCTCCACCACCCCTTCCACATCACCTCCACCACCCCCTCCACATCACCTCCACCACCCCCTCAGGACATTCCCCATTGTTCACCACGTCCTCCACATCACCTCCACCACCCCCTCAGGACATTCCCCATTGTTCATCACATCCTCTACATCACCTCCACCACCCCCTCAGAACATTCCCCATTGTTCACCACGTCCTCCACATCACCTCCACCACCCCCTCAGGACATTCCCCATTGTTCACCACGTCCTCCACATCACCTCCACCACCCCCTCAGGACATTCCCCTTGCAGCTCCAGCCACAGGCTAATTAATTTTGTGTGAGTGCCAGTGCCACATGACACTGACATGACCCCCATGTGATCTGCTGGCCATGTTACCAACAGACACCCGTCCCCACCTTAGTAACCTGCCCCCAGTTCCGTAGAGCCAGCAACATCAGTGGCTGGATCCTCTAATTAACACAGCCAGGTTAGTTACCTGTCTCTATTGATTTGGTGTGGCATCTGTGTCACCAAACAGACCAACTGTTTGCTTGTATAAATCTTTGTCTCCTTCTGCTTCCAGACTTGGAACAAGTGGCCCCTGGAGCTGGTCCTCTGACATGTGGCAGAACTTCCCGGACGTCAAACCACCCATGTCAGGATTTAAGAGAGGCTTGTTTTTTGTGGTCATCAAGAATCATCTTATCTAACTCGACAAAAATGGCGAAATTATTCAATAACATATCTGTGGATTTTATGAATGACTAGGTATCAGTTTTGTTTTTCGAAGTGAGGTTTATCAAATCCAAAATGGAATTCCTTGGAGCATAATGAAATTTCACCATGTCCATGGTAAAGCCATCGTCCTGTCTGATGACAGAAAGCAAGCGACGAGGTCAGAGGCCCATTTTTGTAATGGGCTAGTGTTCGGTGACCAGGCCATCAAGGTCGGCCAAAAGCTCTGCGTGGAACTCACCTGTGTTTCATCATGGAGTGGTGCTCTTCGGATCGGAGTCACCACAAACGACCCAAACAAGTTGACCCAGGCTGACCTCCCAAAATTTGCATTTCCTGATCTGCTGAAGAAGGAAGGCTACTGGGGTCGGTCTGTGAACGAGAACCTGACCGCATCCGGCACGCGTGTGACGTTCTATGTGACGACAGAGGGACATCTACAAGTGTTCATTAACAATGAACACAAGGGGGTGTACCTGTCACGACTACCCACCAACAGGACACTCTGGTTGTTCCTCGACATCTATGGCAACACAAAGGCAACAAAGTTTGTCACACCAGGTAGGTGAACACACAGCATGCTGAGGTTTGATGTCGCTATTGTCATTAACCATATTGTCCAAATCTACAACCCATCATTATTTCATAAACATTCCCTCCAGTAAACATCACTGAATAATCACCAAATATGTAGGAAAAATTTATCAAAATAATCTGATCTACAAGACAAAACTTATTCACAACTTGTTCTTATTCACATGGAGAAATATTGAAACAGGAAAGTTTGCAAGTGCGCAAAGATAACTCTATTATGGAATAATACATATCACTAAAAATAAATTAATTTTTAATCTCGCAGCCACCTGTAAGCAGAAAAAATCATATCCGAGTGTACATTTACCAATATAAAGGGGCAGTCGGGTAGCCTAGTGGTTAAAGCGTTCGCTCGTCACGCCAAAGACCCAGGTTCGATTCCTGATGTGGGTACATTGTGTGAAGCCAATTTTGAATGCCCCACCGTGATATTGCTGGAATATTGCTAAAAGCGGCGTACTCACTCACTCACAATATAAGTGTAATACTCTTAAACTCTTTGTGCAGGGACATGATCTATGAACACTTTTGGATAGTGAATCGTTACACCCTGTCACCAGCCTGGGACCCTCATGATCATGCAATTAAACCCCAAATTATTACGTAAAGTCCCCAGGACCCCATAGACCAGGTAAATCCCTGCAGTGTGGAGCAAGTTAGCCCTACTCCCTGCAGTATATCGGCCAGACAGCTGCAGTGCAGACATCTAACAGTCAGTCTTCACATCTGTTTACTCTGGGCTGGTTATTCAGGGTTAGAAACTAACAGTTTTTATCCGCTAGTCCTTATAATGATAACATATAGCAAAACCCTTAAAATGGGCCAATTCCTACTAGTCCTTAGGATACCTTTACTATTGGGCAGTTTGGTAAGGACTACAGGACTAGTGCCAATTTCTAACGCTGGTTATTGCCCTCAATATTCATGTATTACCAGACCTCTCAAACTGATTATTAGTCAATAATAATCTGAGTTTTTTCTCATGGAACAACATAATGCACCTCAAGTGATGGAAGAGGTGGCGGAACTCATTCGGCTGACGGAAAGAGAAGTTCCCAGGGCATATCATAGACTTTGTTTTTCAATAAAAAAAATTATTTGTACTGTGCAAATAATACAAGGTAAAAGTTGAAACCTACAGTGAAAAAAATAACCTACCAATGAGACACCAATTGACATTTTATCATACGTCATAGGCCACCTTGGCCCTGTTTATGCCTGAGATGGTTTTGAAAAATGTGAGACAGGCTTTGAACTGCAGCACAGCAAACTTTATATACAGAATTACTTTATTGATTAGATATATTGGCAATCAATAATTGTTTTGAATGTCCCGATCGATCCATTAATGGATCGTACAATCAGTCTGTTTGTTGTTAGGTTTATGAAGAATGTGTGCATGGTGTTATTTCACACACACAATGGTATGAGATATGGTTACTTGCTGATCGTTATCAGGATAATTACCAAATCTACATATTGAAGCATATTATTTTGAGGGAATTACCCATGTTTTGAAGACACACATCCCTCAGGTCTTTTCCAGATGCAAAACATAGCTTCCTATATGCCTAAATATCAAGGGAGAATGTAGGGTGGGTCAGGATGTGGGTGCGGGAATTAGGGGTTTTTAGAGCAACCTACTTCATCCCAAACTGTTTCTAACAAATTATATATTTACTGAGAACCATCTAACAATCTATTCACTTTCACTATCAACACAAAATCTTTGACGTTTGGGTATTTCCTATTAATTCATTGATAATTTTGATTTCATGAAAATTCGGTTTTTAAGAACTAAAATAGAAAATTCAAACTAACTTTTCATTTTTTTCACCACCACCAACATTGGGCATATTTCTGAAGAACTGTTAATTTAGAATATCTTCCCACCCACCCTCCAGATATCAAATGGATGCTCCCTAAGAATGGACTGAAATACTCCGTAATCTACAGCCAAAGCGTATGCGTGGTGGAATAATTGAAACTAATAAACACTTGAAGCATGTACCGGTACATGTGATATTTCTATTCTGATTTAATATACAATAAATGCTCAGACAGTCCATGCGTTATTTTCTTTGGAGAGCCTTATGCCTGATCTGTCAGAACATGAGATGAGCTGCGTATATATAAACTATAAATATGCTATTGAAATAAAATAAGTGCGTATATATAACAACTTTTAGATAAAATGATTGTGTATCAGCTGATCGCGAAATTCACTTACCGACAGTTACATTTGGAAAAGCTCCTGCAACAAACATAATGATAGATGCCATTTGAAAAGCACATCGTGTCTAGTCAATGTACATGTTGTATCTAATTAGTTGCTGATTGGTGATTAAAACAATAGCACCTTTCTTACAGTGCTAGGTTTTGTAAACAAATAAAGGCTTCCTGGAGTGGGAGCGGCATGCAGATACAGACAGGTATACTACTATTCACAAAGTTTTCAATGATTTACAGGGATTGTTATGAAACAGGTTTTAAGTAAAATACCATAATGTCGAGCAGCAGGTGTGTAAAAGGTTTTGGAATACCTTCTAAAAACTGTGGCTACCCAATTAAATTCCCCCCCTGGGTAAAATGCCCAAATAACATAAAGCTTATCTATAGCTCTGTATGATTAACATCAGGATCCGGCTTCCTCCACTTTCATTCTTATGATCACAAAAAAGGTGAAATCTGACTAGAACCTTGTGACCTTATTGATACATGACAGGTTTGTTTTGTGCTGGAACGTGTAAAGGTCCTATAAATGTGAATTCTCCTTCCCACTCGGTGCCAGACTCTAAGTCCTAAGCCTGTTGAAGTAAATTATTGATGAGATCAGAGCAGAGCTGAGTGCATACCTAGGCAACGTTAATCACCTTGATCAGTGTGTATTCACGTACCTCATATGTGGCCCGTATTTATTTGGTTTCGCAATCTTCAATATCTATAATGCCGACCTTCAAGGTTTAAGTAATTCAGTCTCATTGTATGCCATGATTTACAGTACCGCTGTCACCAGGAATTGTTTGGGGTTGGATCTAAATTCCAAACTTGCTCAACGTGTGTTGGTTGTGCATGCCACAGTAAAATCAGGAATTCAAATGTTAGCTCTCCAGAATCAATGCCCATCTTGCACTGCCTGTCCTTCATTCATGTCTTACCATCTACTTGCCGTCTAAAATGTCTTAAATGTTACATGAAAGATCCAATGTGGATTTTATAAATTTCGCAAAACTCAGATTTGATGTTAAACATGCTAGCCATATAGGAGGGTTTTACTCAACACACAGATGTGCATCCAGTACGCACAAATGTAAAGAATGGATGCAGAAAAAATAATTTCGTCCTGAGGGATAACAAGAATATTCATTGTACCTACAGTGTATCAAGAGCAGTTCATACATCAAGCATGACCACTGTCCACATGATCATATGGATAATTACACATGTAAACATACAGTACACAACACCAGTTCGCTACTTTACAGGACCTTCATATTGCCTGCAACTGCAAGGACCCTTCAACATGTTCAGACTAATTTTGGGGGTCTCATGGACCCCCACTTTTGTAAGTCAAAGTAAAACCCTGACATTGTATTTGTCATTTTGCCAATGACCAGCAATTTTAGCCTGCATCATCACAAAGATTTAATCATGTTGATATTGTGGAACGTGTGAGTGGTGTGTCATAATACATAGTAACTTCTTGGGAGTATTGTGCTTTTTACCATTGTCGGCACTGTACCAGACTACACAATTCATTTCGTCTTCTGCTGTGCAGAGATGCTTGCCTTGGACATGCCAGAAACCTATGATTGTGGGTTCGAATCCCGGTTCGTCCCGATTATGTTTCTAGGTTTGTCAGCACCATACCCATGCTCGTTGGTTTCACCGAAATGGTAAACGTCTGAGACCTTGGACCCGTTCCACAAAGCGATCTTAGCACTAAGACTGTCGTAAATCAGTGTTAAAGAGTGGGAGTTATGACTGACTTAGCGCTAAGATCGCTTTGTGAAACGGGGCCCTGCATCACCTCGGGCTTTCCTCCCACATTAAGCTGACACACCGTGATTTAACTGGAATACTGTTAAAAGCAGCGTTAACCCAACTCACTCACTCACTCACTCACTCACTCACTCACTCACTCACTCACTCACTCACTCACTCACTCACTCACTCACTCACTCACTCACTCACTCACTCACTCACTCTGATAAGCAGAAGTTGATGGGGACATGTTCTTATCCTGAATCCTGCAAGACATGTGCTCTTGTGACACATTCTAGGTCAGTCCATCACTGACAGGAAGTGCTGCAGCTGAATATCGTACACCAAAATCAAATCTTTTTTTGAATATGATGTCACTATTGTAACCTGTTATCAATTGAATCTCAGGGCATACTGGATATTTGATCGAACAATCTCATTACAATTGGAGCATTGTCCATATTCACCATGTTTGCCTTGCTTTCATGCCGCTATCCATCAAGACCAGATGTCACATTGATTGCCCAATCAAAATAAATGAAGAATATTTTTTTGCAGCCAATCAGATGTCAGCTTTCTAACATTTCATAAAGCAATTTGGCATACTTCCATCAAATCTTTATTCTTTGTACTTATGATGATAAAGATGCTATCAGACTTTGTCTACCCAAACATAGAATATATCGGTCGAAATTAGGTCAGCAAGATCATATTTATATGTAACATGCTGGCCACATTGTATGACAACAAAGTACTGTAACCTAAATAAATGCTGTAAGTAGATTACAGACTATTTTCTTATAGACCGCCTCCGTGGTCTAGTGGTAGAGCGTCCGCCCAGAGAGCGGAAGGTTCGGGGTTCAATCCCCAGCTGCGTCATACCAAAAGACGTTAAAAGATGGTACTTGTTGTTACCCTGTCTGGCGCTCGGCATTAAGGGGCTAAAACAAGGACTGGTCGGCTCGGAGTCAGTATACTGTGTCTGAGTGGGGTATTCATGTTAAACTGCAGCATGGTAACTCAGTGAGCTAGCACTATTAATCGGCATCAGTCCGGACTAGTACAAGTAGCCACACAAACACACACACCTACATGCACGTAGCTATATAAGTGCAATAATCTTGGACACAACGTTAAACCCCATTTCACCTCACCTCACCTACTTTCTTATAATAACCATTGTTTCTGCTTAACTTTGTCCACACAATACCTTCTTGTTAAGCTTCCATGCACAACCAGGGTAGAAACAATTTCTATGATGGCTGCTGGGTGCATGGACAGTACAATTGTTAGTAGCACAATAAGGAAAAAAGGCTTTCAGTTTATATGGACTGAGTTTCCTGTGTCAGAGAAAGCAGTGAATACATTAATAGAACAAGAAAGCCTTCATGATAAGTATGAGTTGGTCTGTCCTGGTCCTTGTCATTGTCTTGTTACGATATCGATAATATCCATAATATTTTCTGTTTTTTATGTTCGCATCAAAGGTAGGTTGGGTGTGAGAAAATTAAAACAATATATACCATGAACGGAAAGGCCGTGATACTGCTTAATGCTTTTTTTCGGCATCACATCAACAACTGCCAACATAGCAGCAATAATCTCTACCAAAGAAAATTAACAACTCCGGGGCAGGTGATGAGAAGTTGTTCAATTTTACATGTCATGACTCCAGCTGGTCCATGCTGCACTTGTTTTTTCTCTTGCACACTTTGATCGAATTCCTTTTATACCGCAACACATATTGTTTCACTATAAGGTATCTTGATGTTTTCTTATTTTGTCTGGTATTTCTTGCATTTAGAAGGCTCACAAGTTGGATTAAAACACCTCCTCAGTTTTGGTTGAGCTCATGAAAACCTTGAGCTCATGAAAAGCCTTTAGGTGTTTCCCTTTCTTGCGGTTTTACATTTTCGGCCAAAACCGAGGAAGCGTGTTTTATCCCAAAGATGAATACACATAGAATTATTAAGCCTGAAGCACTTCATGTATATGAAAACAATCAACAATTACAAGAGAGTTCACTCTTGGAGACTTGCATTTGGAGCCAAGGAGTCCTGTAACTGATATATTGTTAGCACAAAACTTAAAAATTGCATCTCTGGCCTCTTTACATATTAAATAATATATGGTGATCCAACACGGACAGACTGTCTCATCATCAGCACTTGTGGGTATTGTTATCACTTCATCATAAAGACCGTCAAGTAGTTAACGATGAAGAAGCCCCGCATCCTTTCCGATATAGAGCCCAGTAAGTATCAATCATGTTTCTTTGTACTCAACAGGCAAGGTTGTCTCACGACCGTTTCAAATTTGAAAAATATGGAAAATTTGAAAATATTGATATGAAAGTTGTCAAAATTTTGTACTCTTTTAAGTTTTTAACTTCAGGCATTGCCAGGGAGCATACAAAAGTACTGGCGACGTATTGGGAATCATTGCATTGTTACTGAAGATGTATTGGTAGGACAACTGATCACAGTCTGTGTGGTCAGGAGAGCGTCAGTCAGTACACTGGCCAATTTGTCCATTGATTCTCCATCTGTCAGGAAATGCAACTCATTGGTCAATTAACAATCATCACACCAACACATTGTCCGTCGGGCAGATCCAACCTCTGCCAACAACAATGCTCTGCCGTGTGATACGAGCTAGGTTGGGGGCCAGGAACATCCTGGTACATGATTATATCGTGTCGGTGACCTTCTCGTCTATTGATTCTGTGATGTTAATATTAATTTGTTTTACATTGATGTTTTTAGGAGAGTAGCAGGGTAGTACTCAGGTGGGACTTGCAGTATTCCTAGCAATGTGTAGGTAAAAGATGGACTGACATAAAATTGTCTGAGTGAGTGCGGGATTGCTGGGGATGGGGTTTCTTTGAGCCTGGCGTTTTGTTATTTTGTTAGAGACAGACTATTTATGGGGGCACTGCTTCAAGAAATACAATTTTATTCTCTCTGAAAACAATGGATAATGGAGCCAATCCAGCATGTCCCAGAACAATTAAAAAAAAAAACCTTAGGCAAAATAAAAATATTCCAATATTTTCTGTGGCTTTTTACCTTTTACCACATGAAGCTGACAGACTGTAATATGATGACCTACTGTTCACAGTGGCAGTAGACCAAAGTCACTCACTCACTCACTCACTCACTCACTCACAGACAGTGAATCTAGTGTTGGTAGTCGATGGATTGACGTCAGTTTTTCCAGATGAAATACACCCACATATTTTTGTCATGAAAGGCAAGTAGAACATCAACTGTGGTGTAGGTCATGGCTTTCA
Source organism: Haliotis rufescens (assembly GCF_023055435.1). Lineage (NCBI taxonomy): Eukaryota > Metazoa > Mollusca > Gastropoda > Lepetellida > Haliotidae > Haliotis > Haliotis rufescens. The sequence continues at coordinate 75,793,773 of NW_025963890.1, read as the reverse complement.
CTGGCGGCTCTGATGTCCTTTCAGGAGGAATCAGTTTGTAAGTGCCAGTGATTTCGCCCTGAATTATTTACCCAAGATGTTGCTCAGGTGACAACTGATCATTCATGAAATGGGATCGGCTCCCAAAACAATATTTGTCTTGTCCGTTTTTGTAAACCACCTGATGGAAAAAAAGGCCTTCACAAGCTTATGGCCAGATCGTTTTGTCTTCTCTCATGGTGGAGACTCGTCAATCAAAGTGCTGCTTCCTAGGAAATACGAAATATATTCTTTAAAAAAATTCCTTTCTGAAATTTGTAATTAATTATTCATTTGTTAGCAGTCTATAATATGAATTAATTCTAAACCTTTGTTGAGGTATAATTTTAATTAAATGGCTCAATGCCAAATGTTTTTATTTAGTCTTTTTTTACTCTTTGTGAGGGATCGATCCCAGTAAATCAGGCAACTCATTTTTCTTGTCCTTCCCCCATTTCATCCTTTGTTCAGAATGCTCTAATCATGGCATTTGAAGATATAGAATAGCTGTTGCAATATTAGAAAACAACATTGTTGGACAAGTAATAAATGTCTATTCCTCATGTTACAGAGAGATCTTACAAAAAAGACCAAGCTAGAGAATAAATATGTTTAACAAATATTGCCATGAACAGAAATACAAGGCACTCATACTACCTATTTGTGAATGCCAGTGTCTTGAAAGAATGCAATTGCTAGTCACAAAGGAAAGTCACTTTAATAGGTTACGCCACCTCAAATTATCCAGTGTCTCTCATGTTATTATGCCAGCCTTACCTGAATTGTTTCAGTCATGTTTATGTGTCTAAATATCAGCATGTAACTGGGCATTGTACCAAATTACCTGGTTGAGGCTGGTCTTTGCTAAGTCGTGGCTGGTCTGGGTGAGTCGTGGCTGGTCTGAGCTAGTTGTGGCTGGATCGGATGAGCTTAAAATATTTTTTGCAATTGTGGGGTGGGCTGTGAATCCTGAGATGGCCAGCTTTACTCAACCAGTCCTAAAAGGGGTAGACTATTGCTTGAAGATGGACCTATGTCTGTGACGCTACTCTCCATACCCATGACCAATTCCCCGACATTGCATCTTCCCAAGGAAAGGGAGTTTATTGACTTTAAGAGTCCAGTTTCCACCCTTGCCGAACTAGGCTGGAACTTCTGGGCTCAGTCGTACCACAATGGGCTATTACGAGTTATGTCCCTTCTATGTCCCCCTACTGACCAATCAGATTCCATCTCTCATACCTCTTGCATTTGCTTTAAACAAAATAGTTGCGCCAAGTCAAGACGATTTGATTGATAATAAAGATCTTTATTGTAATAAAAACAGGTTTTACCTTGTGAAGAGCATCAAATCACTTGAGCACCATGATTAAAAATATGAAAAGATTTTGTCAGCACCCAGTTGAGGGCACACATGCTCTGCAAACCCGAATTCGGCAAAACAGTTGCCATGTTGTTTATGTCTCTTACGACAAGCATAGTCGCCTGTTACGGCAAGCATGGTTGCTGAAGACCTATTCGAACCCAGATGTTCACATGAATGAGTCCAGGGCGTATATGATAATAGAATAGACTAAAATACCCTGGATGACTGAGGAGGATGTTTGGCATGTGGCAGAGCAAGAGCAGCCATGCTTCCTTGTAGAAAGTATCCTACTCCTTGACATGCTGCCATTGTACTAGGCATGTGTTTGTGACGGGTGCCAACGGTGGGGCAGGATACGCTCACCTTTTCATGAACACCTGGTATCATTTCTGCTTGATGGTGATTCATAAACACATGCTCTTGATATAGTCGGAATCGTATAGTCGATTCTGCTTTTTGCAGACATTTCCAGTGGATATGGAAAGGGTTCTGTTTTTTTAATTTAATCTCAGGAATGAATGATTTCAGCACTACAATAGCAGCAATGGATTGAGAAAAGAGTCACTAGTAGGCTATTTCAAGTCTAAGTACGCATAGGATAAGCAAATCCTTATTGATAAATTGAAAACAGTAAGCTGAACCTTCACAAAGACATGAATGTTGTGGGTTATTATACCCCCGACCTTTTAGTTATACCAAGGTTCCGTCCATCTGTCCTTCCGTCCAAAAACTTTGTCCCCACGATTTCTCTTAAACTATTCAGTTGATTCATCTCAAACTTAGTACATATAATCTGTGTCATATGGAGGGGTGCAGTCAAAAGACTATTAATTTTCCATTTTTTTAATTAATTTTTCAAACCCTAACCCTATCCATTATTTAATGTGAAACTACTGACACACTAGGCGGGTCGGGGGTATTAGTGAACCACGCTCACTTTTCCCCTTGTTTTCAACTGTGAAAAACAAGGCCTACCACATCCACATGTTTGCTGATGCCATCCACATCTCCTTGTGTGTCACCGATGTCCTTGACGTAATGGGAATGCTGCATGTTTGTGTATTGTGCAAGCCCGTGTATTGTGCAAGCCCCTCTAATGGATGCCATGGACTTTCCTGAAAAACAATGATTTCACGGTGTCGACATGAGGTTGTTGACAGACTAATATCCATCACAGGTTTAGCAGCTAATGTAAATCTGGGCAATGATTTTTGCTGAATAGCATGTCATAAGTAATCAGATGTGCTCTTACACAAGGTCTTATCCCTGAAGGTGGCCGGGCTATTGATTATACACACCAGGCTGGCTTCTCTGTCTCCTGTGTCCGGTAGAGGGCGCTTTAGTCATTGTGAGGTGTCGTTAGGCACAGGTGAAGGAGACAACCACATGTTGTCTTTGTTGCGTGAAAGAATGTTGCTCAGAGGCAGATAAAGGGTTTTAAAAGTAAACGACTTAAGTTTCACATTGTAATCAGCAGTATTGGGATATCCCACTCTGACACGTTATGCTGACTCCAAGCCGACCAGTCCTTGTTTATCTCTTTATTGGTGAGCATCAGGCAGGATGACAACAAATACTATTACATCTTTTCTTGGTATTACATAAAAGGATCTCCTTTTGAGACCTTTACGTCCCTGCACATGATGACCCGTGTCAGTAGTTTTGTTCACTTCATGACCTGGGTAGTGTACCCCACTTTACCAAATTCAACCCTGAGGCGTTACATCCCATATCTCATCACCTCATCAGTCAAGACCCGTCAGGATCCCATTCCGGTTGATGCTGAGCATGTCTTAGTTATTGATCCAAAAATCGGAATTTTTAAAATGATGAACATTAATATGCTTGTCACTTCAAGCTATCACTAATTATTGCTCCTACAATTACCAGCTGGATTTTATAATTACCTCAAACAGAGATTCAAGAATTTTTTCATGATTCTGAATAAAAATTTGAAGCTTTTAAGGTGTTTCCATGATTACAGTGACAATAGATTTAGTTAAAAACAACTTCTTGTAGATGACGCTCCGAAGGAAATTGTTGCCCGTGGCCCGGAGGCAATGGAAGCGTATGAAAAGGCGTGTTCAACTGGAACCCAGCCGGTGTTTCGCACACGTCTCATGCTTGTGGGCAAGGATAGAGTGGGCAAAACTAGTCTCAAGAAAGCCCTGACAGGTCAAAGGTAAAACTGTCGAACATCTCTCTATCTGTGTTTTAGTGGTTCATTGTATGTGTGTTGGTGGGGAAGACTTGTTAACTCTCATCCTCCCTCATTGTCTGTCGCTTTCTGGGCCCACATTCCCTTTCCAGCTCACCTGACTGAAAGTCATGTGACCAAATGGATCCTGTGGTTAGGCTCTGGACTTGGTTGATTTCATGTCATCATACCCCGATGGAGTGGACTGTTTCTCACAATATCAATCACTGGATTGTCTTGTCCAGACGCGATTTTTTACTGGTCACTTCCATATAGCTGGAACATAGCCAACATAGCCGAGTGCATGTTAAACAACAAACAAACAGTACTAATTACACATCTACAAAATTTCATTACATTTTGAATAAAAATAACTGAGTAATGGCTATATTTAGGGTTTTCAATATGGCCACCATGGCGACCATATTGAAAAAGCTATTAATGGCTCTCACTCAGCTATTTTCACTCCAAATATAAGAAAATTGTGTATATGTGATTTGGCTAAACATGTATTCTGATTTTTTTAATATTCTAAATTTTGACTACGATCTGGCCATGCTATATATATTTTTTTTAAATATGCTTTTGGTACTGTAAACAACAATGTTCTATGATAGTTGTGGTGGGGTAGCCTAGTGGTTAAAGTGATCACTTGTCATGCTGATGACCTGGGTTTGATTCCCCACATGGGTACAATGTGTGCAGCCCACTTCTGGTGTCCTTCACCTTGATATGCTGGAATATTGCTAAAAGTGGGGCAAAACACTACTCACTCAATCACTCTTTGATAGTACATCCATTCTGGCAGATTTTTGGAACATTGTGGAAATTTAGTTAATTGTTTCATATCTGTTGATACTTTTGTGCTCAGAGGTCATGTAGAAAATATTTGAATAGAAATGCTAACAGCAACTTTGTTTAAATGGCTGCTGACATTTTGAACTGTTGTTCTGTTGTGACCTATAATGGGATGTTATCAAATCTTTGTGTAGCAGTAGCGAGCACTATGGTCTGATGTTTACGAGATTGCTTATTGGTCAAGACTTTGGTCAGACTCAGTCTCAGTGAGACCCGTGAAGATCGAGGGTAGAATAGGTCTTCAGCAACCCTTGCTTGCTGTAAAAGGCGACTATGCTTGTCGTAAGAGGCGCCGACTGGGATCGGGTGGTCAGGCTCACTGACTTGGTTGAATGCATGAACTCTGTTTGCTATCGACATCAACCACTGGTTTATTTGGTCTGCCGTCCATATATACATGCTGCTGGCATTGCTAGAATATTGCTGAGTGGGCATTAAACGAAGTGTTTTGACCCGTCATTGAATGAGCACAACTGTTGTACAATCTATGTGTGTGTCTCCAGCCATAACACAGCCGAGGAGAGCACAGATGGGATCGACCTGTCTGCTTCCTGCTCCTTTAACCTCAACAACCGATCGTCATGGCAACTAGCAATCAAGGGGGAACAACCACCCGAAGCAGAAAGTGATGATGAAAAGAAAAACTTGGGTATTCTTGGTAAAGACACCTTTTGTTTTTCAGACAGCTAATATTTTTCAGTGTGTCCATGTTTTTCGTGGAAGTTTGCATATTACTTGTTCTCCTTGACATTTCGCTGAAATAGTACTGGTACCGTTTTGAATTTCTCACTCTCTCTGTATAAGTTGGTAGGGGATATTGAGGCAGATTATTTCAGTAAGTCCCTTCTATATCAGAACGTTCATTGTGAAAATAAACTCTGATCCATTTGAAATGCCATATATATGTTTTATACCATCTGTTAAATTTTAAAAAGATAAGATTGGATGACGTAGGTCCTCAGTTTATTACTAGTCATAGAAAAATCAAAGATTTAATGCATTCATATGAAGTATTCCCACCATGGTTTGTCTTGCCTCCAGGTGGAAGTGAGGGTCTAGAGGAGGAGTACCACAAGGCACTTGCCACCAAAATTGTCAAGTCACTACACTGTTTGTCTTGTCTCCAGGTGGAAGTGAGGGTCTAGAGGAGGAGTACCACAAGGCACTTGCCACCAATATTGTCCAGTCACTATACTGTTTGTCTTGTCTCCAGGTGGAAGTGAGGGTCTAGAGGAGGAGTACCACAAGGCACTTGCGACCAAAATTGTCCAGTCACTATACTGTTTGTCTTGTCTCCAGGTGGAAGTGAGGGTCTAGAGGAGGAGTACCACAAGGCACTTGCCACCAATATTGTCCAGGAACTGCTGTATCAGAAACGTCAGAAAGAGGCTGTAACCAAAACATCTAGAGACATCAAGTCAGCAGTTACGTCCCACTCAGCAGGGAAGATTACCAACAGGATAACTGTGAGTTGGGGAGATAGCCTATAGCTCCTTCAGGGATGGACAGTCAAGATAGGGATGAGTTGGAGGATAGCATGGAGCTCCTTCAGGGATGGACAGTAAGGATAGGGATGAGTTGGAGGATAGCATGGAGCTCCTTCAGGGATGGACAGTCAAGATAGGGAAGAGTTGGGGAGATAGCCTAGAGCTCCTTCAGGGATGGACAGTCAAGATAGGGATGAGTTGGAGGATAGCATGGAGCTCCTTCAGGGATGGACAGTCAAGATAGGGATGAGTTGGGGAGATAGCCTAGAGCTCCTTCAGGGATGGACAGTCAAGATAGGGATGAGTTGGAGGATAGCATGGCGCTCCTTCAGGGATGGACAGTCAAGATAGGGATGAGTTGGAGGATAGCATGGAGCTCCTTCAGGGATGGACAGTCAGGATAGGGATGAGTTGGAGGATAGCCTAGAGCTCCTTCAGGGCTGGACAGACAGGATAGGGATGAGTTGGAGGATAGCATGGCGCTCCTTCAGGGCTGGACAGTCAAGATAGGGATGAGTTGGAGGATAGCATGGCGCTCCTTCAGAGATGGACAGTCAGGATAGGGATGAGTTGGAGGATAGCATGGCGCTCCTTCAGGGATGGACAGTCAGGATAGGGATGAGTTGGGGAGATAGCCTAGAGCTCCTTCAGGGATGGACAGTCAGGATAGGGATGAGTTGGAGGATAGCCTAGAGCTCCTTCAGGGCTGGACAGACAGGATAGGGATGAGTTGGAGGATAGCATGGCGCTCCTTCAGGGCTGGACAGTCAAGATAGGGATGAGTTGGAGGATAGCATGGCGCTCCTTCAGAGATGGACAGTCAGGATAGGGATGAGTTGGAGGATAGCATGGCGCTCCTTCAGGGATGGACAGTCAGGATAGGGATGAGTTGGGGAGATAGCATGGCACTCCTTCAGGGATGGACAGTCAGGATAGGGATGAGTTGGAGGATAGCATGGCGCTCCTTCAGGGATGGACAGTCAAGATAGGGATGAGTTGGAGGATAGCATGGCACTCCTTCAGGGATGGACAGTCAGGATAGGGATGAGTTGGGGAGATAGCCTAGAGCTCCTTCAGGGATGGACAGTCAGGATAGGGATGAGTTGGGGAGATAGCATGGCGCTCCTTCAGGGATGGACAGTCAGGATAGGGATGAGTTGGAGGATAGCATGGCGCTCCTTCAGGGCTGGACAGACAGGATAGGGATGAGTTGGAGGATAGCATGGCGCTCCTTCAGGGCTGGACAGTCAAGATAGGGATGAGTTGGAGGATAGCATGGAGCTCCTTCAGGGCTGGACAGTCAGGATAGGGATGAGTTGGAGGAAAGCATGGCACTCCTTCAGGGATGGACAGTCAAGATAGGGATGAGTTGGGGAGATAGCCTAGAGCTCCTTCAGGGATGGACAGTCAAGATAGGGATGAGTTGGGGAGATAGCATAGAGCTCCTTCAGGGATGGACAGTCAGGATAGGGATGAGTTGGAGGATAGCATGGAGCTCCTTCAGGGCTGGACAGTCAGGATAGGGATGAGTTGGAGGATAGCATGGAGCTCCTTCAGGGATGGACAGTCAAGATAGGGATGAGTTGGGGAGATAGCCTAGAGCTCCTTCAGGGATGGACAGTCAAGATAGGGATGAGTTGGGGAGATAGCATAGAGCTCCTTCAGGGCTGGACAGTCAGGATAGGGATGAGTTGGAGGATAGCATGGCGCTCCTTCAGGGATGGACAGTCAAGATAGGGAAGAGTTAGGGAGATAGCCTAGAGCTCCTTCAGGGATGGACAGTCAAGATAGGGATGAGTTGGGGAGATAGCATAGAGCTCCTTCAGGGATGGACAGTCAGGATAGGGATGAGTTGGAGGATAGCATGGAGCTCCTTCAGGGATGGACAGTCAGGATAGGGATGAGTTGGGAGATAGTTTCTTGTACGGATTTCAAACCTGAAATACTATTTCAAATTAAGAATAGTCATATTGGGATATGATCTATGTTCCATTTGAAAACTTTGCTGGCTGATCTACATTTCACTTGTGTTTAAAACAGGGACACGCTCAAAGAGTCATCATCTGGTCCTTATGAACGCTAAGCATCTTAGAATGGGTTTGTTGATCTCTGAACAGACTGTGTGGTACTGAAATCTCTGTGCAAACTTAGGCTTGTATAATAAAATAATAAAATGTGTTGAACTGAAATGAAAACAAACAATAAACAACAAACAAAAAAAGAAAACAAAACCTTCTTGCAACGAAGAGTTCTTGAATAGAACTCAGTGTTGTATTCTTATCTCACAACAGGACAAGCGGAAACCATTGCTGGTGCGACGGGCAACATCCCTTGGTATGAATCTGTTTGACGACATCAAGGAGGTTCCCCCAGAGGTGATGCAGGACGTACCGGACCGTGTCGTACAGCTGGTGCAACAGATGCTGGGTCAGGGGTCACAAGGGTCGCCGACGCACAGCCTTGAGCTTGTGCAGACTGCCGAGAAGAGTCACCAAGTTGTGCTCAATATCTGGGACTTCGCGGGTCAGGCCGTGTACTACACCACACACCAGGTTAGTGTGTTGGACGTGAGCAAGTATTGTTCGCCCTTGACATACAACAGGTTTTTTTCTTACTTACAATCTTTACTTACTCCTGTTTTTCTTGTGTTTCTGCCTTTTCGACATCTTCTATGAAGGCCCATGAAGCCAAAATTTGACCCCACCTATATTGGCGTTCAAGTTTGCTCTCAGAATGCAGATTTGATTTCAAACATGGCTGCCTTAGCTGCCATATTAAAAAATTATTCTTTGTCCATTACTCAGCCATTTGTTCATGTGTGTAATTTGATATGCAGTAGACTGTATGTTGAATAGCATATTGTATATTGTTGTCTGCATATTTAGAGTTTTGACCTAGCTTTTCATAAGCTGATTTCATTTTTGTCCAATTAATGTCATCATTACAATGTCCATGCAGAATTCAGATCCTTCTTTAGACATGGCTGTCATTTTGAAAATGTAAGTTTCACCTATTGCTCAGTCAATTCTGAATGTATCATCATGAATTTTGGTATGCAGTCATTATGTGGTGTGACAATACAGTAAGCTGCATTTATAACGAACACGCTTATACCATACTGGCGGATGTGATAAACTGTTTTTACGGTTCTCGCCATTTGCTGTATATTTTATGATGTGAAATTGATGGATATAACAAACACTCCTATAATGAAATAACGGATATAGCGAACTGTCTGTGAACGACAATGTTTATGTTCATAACGAACTGTTAATCTCCGCTGCTGCTCACCAATCAGCCAATCAGCCAATCAAAACATCTCCGGTCACGCGAGACTGTACAAAGTGGCAATAAACAATTGAGAGAGATTAACTGGATTCCTCAATTTACCAGTAAAACAGTGTCTGAATCTGTGAAACTAAGGTGTTTCAAAACGTTCAAAGTTTGCCGGTCGATTGCAAATTCAACTCCAAAACCTGGTAGAAAAGTGAAATCTTCCGCAAATAAGTGATCCAGTTAGACAAGTCTATGGCAAGTGACTCTTGTGTCTGTATGTCACTGAAACTGTGAATAATATATTTAGGACATGTATTCCATTGTTATGTATTTTATGTCCTTTATGAGATTGATAAACATAGGATGTATTGAAATGCTTATAACCAACTACGGTTATAGCAAACTAAAATTAGTGGTCCCTTTGAGTTCATTATAACTGCAGTCACTATAATACATATTTGCTGTGTATTGTATTTAGGTTAAATATTAGTCTTGGTTCTCAGGCCTGAATCATCATAAAGTTCTTTTTTTTCCATTTTTTTAAAAACCAAAAAGGTCATTTAATATTCCAAGTCCAACGGTAGTCAAATACTGTATTCCAATATTTAACTCATCAAGGAATACATTTATGAAGGGAGACCCTTTCCCAGGTTGATTGTACACAAATGTTTATTTGGTTACACATATAGTGTGTTATGGCATGGTAAATATCCTGTATTAGGAATAAACATTGTATATAGCCAGCCTTGTGGAGCCTTATTGCAACCTTCATGTACTGCTGTGGCTGCCAGGAGTGCCCTGCAGGAGGCGTGTGAGCTACAGAACCTTGTGTTATTTCCCCACTGTTGCTGTTGTTGCAGGTATTCCTGACTGCACGAGCCATCTATGTGATTGTGTTCAACTTATGTGATGACCTTACCGGCAAACAGTTACCGGAGATGCAGGAAAAGGTAGAGTTGTCTCCCTTCAGCTACATTGTACCAAGCTCCTTCCCAGCATGTGAACGGGATCGGGTGGTCAGGCTCGCTGACTTGGTTGATGCATGTCATTGATCCCAATTGCATGGATTAATGCTTATGATATTAATCACTGGATTGTCTGGTCCAGACTTGATTATTTACAGACCACCGTCATAAATCTGGAATATTGCTGAGTGTGGCGTTAAACAACAAACCAACCCAGCATGTGACACCTTCGTTAAACTCTCAGTTAGATTGCTGCCACAAGTGTAGGTGCGGCTATTACAAGAATCTTGAACTTTGCCAAATGTAGTAACATTTTTACTTTTGTTTATGTCTTTGGGAATGCCATCATAGTGAGTTCTGAAAAGGTTTACGACTGACCATATTTCCAATTTAACTTCTTGGTTAGAGATTGCAGACAAATGGAAAATCAACCAACTTTCCCCTTACATTCTTACTATACCAATTACATGACAAACAAAGAAAATAATATAGCTGTTTAAGAGTATTGAGTGTCATGACAGTCGTCACTTGTTTGTTAACGTAACGGTCAGTTAGTTAGCATGACTGTGGCCCCCTATCCTAGTAGGAAGCTTTGACTGGTTGCAGCGATAGTATAGAGAGCTCCACGAACGGGATAACACTGTGAGGAGCTTGACATTGTACAGTAGCTTGTTCTGTAGGTCATCTCAGATGCAGTTATTACTTTAAATTTTTATAGCTCACCTGGCTGAAAAGCCTCTTAAGATTATGTCATGGTCTACTAATCCGACATCCATCTTCTCCCCAGAAACATGGGACCACGGAAATGTCACGTGCATGCTTACTTCCACCATTGTGGTCTTGTGAATTAGTTCAATTATTTCAACAATTGGAAAAGAAATGGCATGTAACAGTAATTAAAAAATGTGATGTGCTACTCAAAGAGGTTAAAGAACGCCAGATTTTTTCATATGACTATTGTTAATCTGTTGTGATAAGATTAACTATGGCTCTATGATATAAATCTGTTATTCTTCTTTGGAGTGGTATACATGATCACGTTACATTCATTATTGTGGAATATAAGATAGCTATGCGATAACTGTGAAGAACGAAGCATGGTTTATTTCACAATAAAACATTCGAACATGCCCTCGCAACTCATTGACCATCAATTGCATACAAAAGTGGAAGAGACATGACAATCAGTATTGGGAGAAGAGATACAGATAAGCGACTGGAAAACTGTGAGAATATCCAGGAAATACCAAACTCAACCCACCTGTCCATAAAATGGATTTGTCATGGGTTCACGTATCTATAATAACCTTGGTGCAGAGTGATAATGACTACAAATAACCTGTCCTTAGTGTTTCTAGTACTTCTTTGTAGGCTGAGCCCCATCCAGGTTTCGAACCCACACTCTCAGAGTGAGGCACCTAATCACCACCACACAAAGTCAGCGATCTAACCCACTCAGGCATTTAGACTTCCTCCAAAAATGAAAGTCTGGTACAATTGCCACAGCTCCCATGGCCGAAAGCTGTGAATACACAGTGCCGTCACAGTGATCTAATCACCAGCACACACTGGTGACTGAGTGGGTAAGATGACTGAAGTCGTGTAAGGTTCCTCACTCTGAGGATGGGACTCAACTCCAAAAAAGTACTAGAATTTGTGTCTTACTAAGAAAGTGTTCTCCCAAATATAACATTTGTTAAATTTGACTACTTTCTAAATGGCATTGTGTGTTCATGTCAAGTGATGATCTTGACATGGGGAAAAGATGAATAATATTGGACAGAACCATTTCCTGCATTAAAAATCTGATGAAAGTCTCCCTGTTTGCAGGATGAAGCCGAGGACAGCCTGTCCACTCTCGACTACATGGACTTCTGGCTGCGCTCAATACATGCACATGCTGCTGAGAACATGCGCAACAGCGTCGACAACACCAAACTATCCCCGCCCATCTTCATCGTGGGCACTCACCGAGACAGTCTGGCCCTGGACCATGATGCTCAGATGGAGCTGGTGAGATACTAGGGGTCACGATACACGGGGGATCACAATACACCCGTCTCATGTACCGGGGGGTCACGATACACGGGGATCACGATACATGGGGGTTCACGATACACCTGTCTCATGTACCGATACATATCACAGGGGGTCATGATACACCTGTCTCATGTCACAGGGGGTCATGATATGTCAGTCTCATATATTATGTCAGTCTCATATATTATGGGGGTCACGATACACCTGTCTCATGTCACAGGGGTCACGATACACCTGTCTCATGTCACGGGTCACGATACACCTGTCTCATGTACCAATACATATCACAGGGGGTCACGATACGCCTGTCTCATGTCACAGGGGTCACGATACACCTCTCATGTACCAATACATATCACAGGGGGTCACGATACACCTGTCTCATGTCACAGGGGTCACGATACACCTGTCTCATGTCACGAAGGGTCATGATACACCTGTCTCATGTACCAATACATATCACAGGGGGTCACGATACACCTGTCTCATGTCACAGGGGTCACGATACACCTGTCTCATGTCACGAAGGGTCATGATACACCTGTCTCATGTCACAGGGGTCACGATACACCTGTTTCATGTACCGATACATAGCACAGGGGTCATGATACACCTGTCTCATGTCAGGTGAGTAAATATGAGTATGAAATACACTTAGTTTTTTAAAATCAAGTGAAGTGTGCTACATGTTTTTTCATTACACGTGCAATTACCCACCAGAATTAGTTGAGTGTTTTTTGCAGCCTCGTTCTGACCAATAATGATTTATTTGAAGAAAGAAAATGAAGCGGATAATGGGGATATTTTGTGTGTATTGCCAGTGAGGCTTTCAAGAAAACATTTGCAATGGTGGCCTCGATGTTTGTTACAAACTAAGATTCAGATGAAGTCAAGATTTTCTTGTACTCAGATAAAAATTGACTTGTTTTCAATGCCCAGGGACTGAGGTTTATTTCTGTGTTTTGCAACAGGTTGCCGATAAGTTCAACCAGCTGCGAGAGTTCCTGACAGGCCAGCCCTACACACAGCACATCGTGACGCCATTCTTTGCTGTGGAAAATAACTCCCTGGGTGGAGAGGATGTGCAGGTTATTCCCACTTTCTACGTCCTTAGGGATTCTTGTGCTTAAAGAGCACAAGGTATTGTCGGGAGTCCAGTGTACTGGGATGATATCTCCATCTTAGTTTCATAGATACCCTGGACCAATTCGCAACCAAAGCCTCGTGTCAGCAAAACTATCCATCTTACCACAGGGTTTGTCTAGCTCAGGAGATTAAAATCAACAACCACGACAATATGACTGTGACCTCGTTAGCCCTTGATACAAATAATCGAATGAGAAGAGTTTTCCTAAGTACAGTGAAGTGAAATGTGGTTCAACATTATTGCACTTATATAGCGACAAGGAATATGCTTGTGCTAGTCCACACTAGTGCCATCTTCCTGAGTCAAAGGAGTTAACTGACTATAAAAGTCTAGTTACCACCCTTGGTCCAAACAAGGCTGGAATTATTGAGTTATGTTTTGGCTGGACTGATGAGTCCATACATAGTCCAATCAAAATTGCATAACGAAATCGACATTTGGTTCGTTAACTGCAGTGCAGATTTCAGTCGATTGCAGGATTTGCAAAGCATGTCTACCGACAACATAATGTGAACAGATATTTTCCAAATCTTTTCATGGTTTTAATCTGGGTGCTCATGTGATTTGATGCAGTTTGCGAAGTAAGACCCATTTTATTGGAATATATATCTTGATTATCAATAAGATTGTCTTTACTGGGTGCCACCATTTTATTTGAAGCAAATGCAAGTGATATAAGTGGAATCTTATTGGTCAATAGGAGGGACATAGAAGGGACATAACTCGTAATTGCCACTAGTGGCGCTACAATCGAGCCAAGAATTCCAGCTTATTTTGGCAAGGGTGGAAACAGGACTTTTACAGTCAGTTAACTCAGGAAGATACACTAGTGCTAGCTGGCTGAGCTACCATGCCACAGTTTAACACTCAGACACAGTTCACTGACTCTGATGCTTAGTTGAACATTATTGTTTTGAATACAATGTTAGAATACCTCTGAACTATTAAAATAAAAACTTTGAAATGAATCCCTACTTTGAACATTTCCAAATTTGCCTACCAAGGTTATTTCGTTCTGAATCCCCAATTAACCCTTGTACTATCGCGAGGGTATTTGGGAGTAAAACTAAAACTTTTTGGGTTCAGTCTCATCCTGGAATCAAACTCACACTCTCAGAGTGAGGCACCTAATTGCTAGCACACAAAGTTTGCCAGGGGTAAACAAAGTACGTGACTGAGACTACAGCTGGAGGACTTTGATTTAATGTGGAGCCTTGGTGGCTGGAAGTACAGTCGAACTCCATTATCTCGAACCTAGCGGGACTGTGAAGTAACTTCGAGATATCCGGACATTTGAGATAAAGAGGCATTAACATTGTAATGTAAGGTGGTCGGGATGGAGAATAGATTCGAGATATTGGTACTTTCAAGATAACCAGGTTTGACTGTATGTGCATTCTGTCATCTTCATGGCCCTAAGTCATCATCCAATTGTGGTGTCTCCTCGGGCAAGTGACTTTGTTCGAAATGTGCCTTCTAGCCCCTAACACACAGGATGGCTTGTATACTCCCCAGGGAGCTGAGAATGATTGTTGAGTGCACACTAATCCAGTGACTGGGGTAATAATAGCCCTTTGAGCATGCCCCTGTGTGGTATGGAAATATGCGCAATATAAATGGCCTAAATATATTATTATTATTATCATTATCCACTTGACTTGCTCCAGATTGATAAGCTGCGTCAGCACATCGAGCGGATCGCCAGCCAGGAGTCGTACATGGGGGAACAGATGCCGATCAAGTGGCTCAAGTTTGAGCAGGATGTCACGGAGAGGGCAGACACAGGCACACACTACGCCACCGTCGACCAGGTTAGCTTCAACACATTGTCACTGTGATGGGGATGCAGTGTAACAATGTATAAGTGTTGCTGTGATGGGGATGTAGTATAACATTGTTGCTGTGATGGGGATGTAGTGTAACATTGTCGCTGTAAAGGGGATGTAGTGTAACATTGTTGCTGTAAAGGGGATGTAGTGTAACATTGTTGCTGTGATGGGGATGTAGTGTAACATTGTTGCTGTTAACAGGAAACACTGTATAAGTGTTGCTGTTTATGGGATTAAGTGTAACATTGTCGCTGTGATCAGGAAACAGTGTATGAGTGTTACTGTTTATGGAATATTAAGTGTAACATTGTCGCTGTGATGGGGATGCAGTGTAACATTGTCGCTGTGATCAGGAAACACTGTATAAGTGTTGCTGTTTATGGAATATTAAGTGTAACATTGTCGCTGTGATGGGGATGTAGTGTAACATTGTCGCTGTGATGGGGATGCAGTGTAACATTGTTGCTGTGATTCAGGTAAATTTTTGTTTGCTGCACCCAGCAGTATTCCAGCTGTATGGCGGTGGTATGTAAATAATGGAGTCTGGACCAGAACATTGATCCCCGCAATTGGGATACGATGACATGCCTCAACCACGTCAGCGAGCCTGACCACCCAATCCCATTAGTCGCCTCTTATGACAGAAGGCCATGGAACATGACTGCTATTTTCAGAACATTGTTGCCACGATCAAGTAGAAACACATGGACTAGTATATGTAATGTGATGTAGGGGAGGTAAATACTGTGACTGGCGTGATTGCTTGTCAGTGTGCCCGACTGGCATGGATCAATGTTCAAGTTTTCCGTCTCTGGCTTGCCTGGTCCAGACTCCAACCTTTACAAGCTACCATGATACAGCAATATTTACTCGCTTGCTTCTCTCAGATCACCGAGATGGCAAGTAACCATGGCATCACAGACACAGAGGAGGTGACGACACTCCTGGAGTTCTACCACGACCTTGGCGTCATCATCCACTATGGCAGCGCCGGCCCTGCCCACAACGTGCTCCGCAACACGGTCATCCTGAAGCCACAGTGGCTGGTGGATATGTTCAGGAGGATCATCACTGCTCGGTCCACTCACGATCAGGTAAAACCGGGTGGTGACCAGGGTGGATGTGTTAAGATCTGTTAATGGTGTTTTGTTCCATGCAGAGAATGAGAATTAAAGTGGCTGTACTTCAGTGGTGTGTTCTGTAACTATCTTGTTCTGCCTCTGTGGTGTGTTCTGTAACTATCCTATTCTGCCTCTGTGGTGTGTTCTGTAACTATCCTCTTCTGCCTCTGTGGTGTGTTCTGTAACTAAGTGTTCTGTTCTTCCTCTGTGGTGTGTTCTGTAACTATGTGTTCTGTTCTTCCTCTGTAGTGTGTTCTGTGACTAAGTGTTCTGTAACTAAGTGTTCTGTTCTGCCTCAGTAGTGTGTTCTGTAACTAAGTGTTCTGTTCTGCCTCAGTAGTGTGTTCCATGACTAAGCATTCTGCTCTGCCTCTGTGGTGTGTTCTGTAACTATGTGTTCTGTTCTTCCTCTGTGGTGTGTTCTGTGACTAAGTGTTCTGTAACTATCCTGTTCTGCCTCAGTAGTGTGTTCTGTAACTAAGTGTTCTGTTCTTCCTCTGTGGTGTGTTCTGTAACTATGTGTTCTGTTCTTCCTCTGTGGTGTGTTCTGTGACTAAGTGTTCTGTAACTAAGTGTTCTGTTCTGCCTCAGTAGTGTGTTCTGTAACTAAGTGTTCTGTTCTGCCTCAGTAGTGTGTTCCATGACTAAGCATTCTGCTCTGCCTCTGTGGTGTGTTCTGTAACTAAGTGTTCTGTTCTTCCTCTATGGTGTGTTCTGTAACTATCCTGTTCTGCCTCAGTAGTGTATTCTGTAACTAAGCGTTCTGCTCTGCCTCAGTAGTGTATTCTGTAACTAAGCGTTCTGCTCTGCCTCAGTAGTGTATTCTGTAACTAAGCGTTCTGCTCTGCCTCAGTGGTGTGTTCTGTGACTAAGTGTTCTGCTCTGCCTCTGTGGTGTGTTCTGTAAGTATCCTGTTCTGCCTCTGTGGTGTGTTCTGTAACTAAGCGTTCTGCTCTGCCCCAGTGGGACCTCCTGAGTGACAAGTGGGACCGGCTGGAGAAGCTTGGGATCCTGGAGGAGCCGCTCCTGGACATGCTGTGGAGTGATGCCCTGGACCAGAAGCCCACCCTGCTAGCTCTCATGGACAAGTTTGATCTCATCTGCCGCAGACTGCCACCACGAGGACAGGTAATGCCAGTGACCCAATACTCCCTACGTCACCTTACTGGCCTCATCTCATTCCAATTCCAGACTTGCCCTGACTGTGCTTCTCTACAACCTACGTCCGTGGACTTCTCTCCAACACTAAGCTGACACACTGGGAAATAACTGAGATACTGTTCAAAGTGGCACAAGCCCAGTTTACCCAAACTCTGGAATGTTTGTGAAAGCTGTCATACTGACATGTATTGCACATGCATTTGCTAAACCTCTAGGTGTGGTTGTACAAAACAACCTCAGTGCTACGACTATCGTAAGGTATGGGAGTTACGATCAACTTAACGCTAAGATCGCTTTGTACAACAGCACCTAGGTGGGCTTTGGGTAGTTTTCCCATCACCTTCAATCTTGCACTTTCATTGTCATTGTCCATTCTTTCACATTGTCAACATACTCCGACCTATTGACACTTGTTGGCATGTGTTTATGTTTGGCATCCCACATACCAAGATGACCCTTCAATAATGACACTATATATCTGTATACATGACACCGGCTTCCTTCATCTTTGCATCAGGTGGGGCCCAGTTGTCTCAGGTGCTGCAATTCGCTGTGCAGAGTTACATCCCTTGGGCATGCGTCCTTGTGATCATTGGTTTCGAAACCCGGTCTGCCCTGATTATGTTTCTAGCTTAGTCAGCGCCATGCTCATGGGTTTCACCAAAGTGGTAAACGTCTAAGACGGGCTTTCCTCCCACATCAAGCATACACGACATGATGTAACTGTTCAAAGCATGTTAACCAACTCACTCTAACGACCTGTTCCGTAACTGTTGCATGGCCATAGTTATTTACTACCCTTTCAATGGCTTCCTTGGCTTCTTAATGCATCATCCCCGTGAAGACGTGTCTTCAGCAACTCATGATTTTTGTAAGAGGCGACTAAGCTTCTTGTAAGAAGTGATTAACAGGATCAGATGGTCAGGCTCGCTGTATCTCGTTGTATCGGAATTGCGTGGATCGCTGCTCATGAAATCAGTCACTGGATTGTCTGGTCCATACTCGATTATTTACAGACAGCTGTCAAATAGCTGGAATATTGCTGAGTGCAGTGTTAAACAACAAACAAACAAACAATACATGACACCAAGTATTTCTTGAGAGGCTATATGTTGAGACATGTTTGTTTCAGACTCACCGGGAGGAGACACACAGTTACTACGTCCCCATGCGGCTGGAGAAGCTGGATGATCAGCGCCACCTGTACACTCTCTCTGACAATGTGGCTGTGTTCTACCTCGACTTCAACAACTTCCTCCCAGGTAGGTTCATCTTAGTGCTTAGTAAATCATGTGGCAAACATTGGAGAGATAATGTTTCTTTATATCAACTAAGGGGGGTGTAAGTTTCAGACGTTGTTTTCTTAACCCCTGCAGTAGATGTTTGCAATGAAACCATGGTGACAGTCACATGACCATGTGTTGTAGACGGCCTGTTCTATCGGATCCTGACCCGAGCCATCAGGTGGTCCCAGGACAGTGGAGGCCGAGACCCCTATCTCTACAGTCGAATAGCCAAATTCTTTCTGGACGACTCTCATGACTTTGTGTTGGAACTGTCACCTAGAGCGTACCACAGATTAAAGGTAGGTCTTGCTTAGCATACCACAGATGAAAGGTAGGTCTTGCTTAGCATACCATGGGTTATAGGTAGGTCTTGCCTAGCATACCACGGGTTAAAGGTAGGTCTGGCTTAGCATACCACGGATTAAAGGTAGGTCTTGCTTAGCATACCACAGGTTAAAGGTAGGTCTTGCTTGGCATACCATGGGTTAAAGGTAGGTCTTGCTTAGCATACCATGGGTTAAAGGTAGGTCTTGCTTAGCATACCATGGGTTAAAGGTAGGTCTTGCTTAGCATACCATGGGTTTAAGGTAGGTCTTGCTTAGCATACCACAGGTTAAGGGTACACTAGCTGTTCATGCCACATGGTGAACAGCGCAGGGTAGTATATGGGAATATATATTCATTCAGAAGAGATGTTTCTAGTTTGAAGGTATGTCCAGAGATTAAAGTGCCATGATTTGTTTCACGTGTACATGTGGATGTGTTTCAGGTTGTCGTCGTGGGCATCTCCGACTCCATCTACACCAACCCTGGCTACAACCCCCTCTCCGCAGCCTGTGCCAAGGTTAATCTCCATTCACTGAAATCTGTTTTACTATAAATTATTTAAAGTAAAGGAGTACTTCATACACAGGCTAAGGGTGCATTCGATAGGGCCGAACTGGAGATCTGGACAGTGAATCATGATTGTTTGTTTCTTGTTTGTTTGTTGTTTAACGCCTCACTCAGCAATATTCTAGCTATATGACGTCGGTCTGTAAATAATCGGGTCTGGACCAGACAATCCACTGATTGACATCATGAGCATCTATCCACGCAATTGGGATACGATGACATGCACCAACAAAGTCAGCAAACCTGACCACCCAATCCCATTAGTCGCCTCTTATGACTAGCATAGTTACCTTTTTTGGCAAGCATGGGTTGCTGAAGACCTATTCTACCCTTGATCTTCACAGTTCGAATCATGATTGTCTCCCTTTGATTACCAAAGTCATAATTGGTTGTGACCTTCTGCATCCAGGTGCGGAACTTCCTTGAGTCTACACTGACTGACCTGCGGCAGCTGTGGATGAAGAGGATTGCCTGCAAGATGTGTCTGCGATGTACGTGTGACAAGGTGTGTGAGCGGCACGGCCTGGCCGGGTGTACCCAGGAGGCCTGCCTCCACTTCCTGGACCTGGACGAATGTCTCACCTCCAAGGTAGGATGTCACAGTTGTTTAATGCCACACTCCGCTCTCTTCCAGCTGTATGACGGCAGCTTGCAGTCAAGGCTGACCGCCTCTGTGGTCTAGTGGTAGAGCGTCTGCCTGGAGAGCAGAAGATCGGTGTTCGATCCCTGGCCGCATCATACCAAAAGACGTTAAAAGATGGTACTTTTTGTTACTCCGTCTGGCGCTCAGCATTAAGGGGCTAAGGGCTGGTCGGTATACTGTGTTTGAGTGGGGTATTCATGTTGAACTGCTGTAGGTATCTCAGTGGGCTAGCACTGTCAATCAGTCCGGACATGCACACACAGACACCTCAATATAAGTGCAATAATCTTAGACGCGACGTTACGCCTCACCTCACCTGCAGTCAAGTCTGGACTGCAATCATCCATGCTGTCAGGGAACAGTCACCGTGACAACAGTGACAACCAAGTCACCGAGATTCACCACTCAATCGACTTAGATGCCTCTTACAACCATCATGGGTTACTAAGGGAACAGTTTAACCCAGAATCCCTACAGAGTGTCTTGTCAGGGTGTCTGACCATCAATGTGAGATCTAAGTGTCTGACGCCGTCACCCAGGATTGTGGCTGAAACAATGTGTAAGGTAGCATGACATGCACTCAGATCCCCGTGTCTCCCCACAAGGCATGATACAGTGTTGTAGACTCAGAAGAACTATAGCCAGCCCTGATGTCAGGTCCACACCAGTGTATGTGAATGTATCTGCGGACTGCATCAGAAGTCATCCATTGTTGTTCCAGATTGTTTGCTGTGAACATAGACGGGTGAAAACTGCTGATGTAAGGAAATGGTTTCCTCAACCCAAAATAGGTAAAGGTCTGGAGCATTTCTCTTCCCAACGATACAAAAATATGTGAGATGTTCAGATAAAGATTTAAAGAATTCTGGATAAGTTTCATGTGAATATTAATGCCTTTTCTTCAAATTGTTGCTCATTGTGTAAGGGGATGAAACAAGTTGTCTTGAGTAGTACATATGCAACAAGTTGAAGAACACCCACAATTGGAAGGCTGAGTGTTGCAACACCCACCAGCCATGACAGCTAAAGTCTTATGAAACAATTTAGTTGATATAAGGAAATATGTAACTATTCCATGCTTGCATTTCCCTGAGAAATACATCATAATCATGGGGCAAACTTCAACAATATCGTCTTTTTTAGGACTTGCTGTCTGTAAGGTCAAATGATGCACTTGTTCTCCAGATATGCCCGATCCGATACTGCCTCGATTGACGTTGGAGATCACAGGGGGCAACATAGAGAAGAACGTCCCCAACCTGCCCTCGTGGATGAAGGGGGCGGCCAAGCTGCTCAACAGTGGGGCCGACGACCAGGACTGGGCAGCACTGGCTAAACTCATGGGTAGGTAGGACTGGGTACCTGGGGTCAAGATGACTGTAAACTCATGGGTAGGTAGTACTAGGTACCAGGGGTCAAGATGACCGTAAACTTATGGTTAGGTAGTACTAGGTACCAGGGGTCAAGATGACCATAAACTCATGATTAAGTAGTACTAGGTACCAGGGGTCAAGATGACCGTAAACTCATGGTTAGGTAGTACAGTGATCCCTCGCTATTGTGCTCTTCGATAAAGCGCTATCTCGGTTACTACGCGCGGTAACGCATGGCTCCCAAAATTTATGTACACTTTTATTACTGGGAGTTTTACACAGACATAATTGTATTGTTGTTCGTTGTTCATTTGCACATAACGCTTCTCATTGCATAATAAACCGTTTATCGCTGAATGGAGTTCTAATAATCTGTTTGAAAACATCCGCGGCAAGTCCTGGAAATACGATTGTTCAACTAGTTAACTTTTCACACTATACATCCTTTGATCTTAGAAGCGCATGCATGCAATAAAAGAGAACCACAAGCGAAGTTTATATTCTTAATTAGTGGGCAATCCAATTTGAGGCGACACTGTCACACACATGTAGTTGCTGTCACAACACGGCAGTCATTCATTTCGTAATCGCTTTCGTAACATCGCCTGGTTTTTTTCCGTAGTTATAACAAGAGATTTCATTGGATTAAAATTTGTTTCTAATGACGCTTTCTTGCCGAAATCTGCTACAAGTTTCGTGATTGGTCAATTTTGAGCATGTGACCTCAGGCAGCCAATCAAATTATAGCTGTGATACCAAGCTCGTGTTTGATAAATTTCAGAAGTTGGCGAAAGATTTTTTGTTAAATCGTGTTATTCTGAATGTTTTAAGCAGGAAATCACGATATATATTAAAAATATGGAACTTCGCGAATGTATCATGCTAGGTTACGAGCTATGACAAAGATTTTTCATGCATATATTTTTGCATTAAACGTTGTGTCCGAGCCGAGAATTCAAGGCGACGAAAGCCGAGATGTCATTTGACTTACATTACACGCGATCGCACGGAACGATGGAAATAATAACTTAGATGTAAGTTTGATTACTTTTAGATATGTTTTTGTTGATGTTATTTATCACTTTGTATAATATATTTAAAGATTTGCTTAAAACGTCTTTATTTTGCTCTTTGACATGTTCGATGCGGACCCGTTGTCGAAATGTGTGTCCGAGAATTTTATTTTCAATAACATCGCGGGAAATAGTGAATAATTTTTTAATTTATCGATAAAAAATGATAAATTGAAATGGAATACGTATTTCAGACATTGTGAAATGTGACAGATTTAATAAATGAATGATATTACAGGTAGATCTAGGTCCATAAAAAATATATACTATTTTGACGTGACGTGAGATAAACACATTGATGATTTGAGATTTGCCGAGCGCGCTCCCCCGCCTCGGCCTCGGTTAAACGGCTCATCGTCTATAACGCCCACCAATTATTTGGACCCCATTGGTAGCGTTGTAGCGAGGGACCACTGTACTAGGTACCAGGGGTCAAGATGACCGTAAACTCATGATTAAGTAGTACTAGGTACCAGGGGTCAAGATGACTGTAAACTCATGGGTAGGTAGGACTGGGTACCAGGGGTCAAGATGACCGTAAACTCATGGGTAGGTAGTACTGGGTACCAGGGGTCAAGATGACCGTAAACTCATGGTTAGGTAGTACTAAGTACCAGGGGTCAAGTTGACTGTAAACTCATGGGTAGGTAGTACTAAGTACCAGGGGTCAAGATGACTGTAAACTCATGGGTAGGTAGTACTAAGTACCAGGGGTCAAGATGACCGTAAACTCATGGTTAGGTAGTACTAAGTACCAGGGGTCAAGATGACTGTAAACTCATGGGTAGGTAGTACTAAGTACCAGGGGTCAAGATGACTGTAAACTCATGGGTAGGTAGTACTAGGTACCAGGGGTCAAGATGACCGTAAACTCATGGGTAGGTAGGACTGGGTACCAGGGGTCAAGATGACCGTAAACTCATGGGTAAGTAGTACTAGGTACCAGGGGTCAAGATGACCGTAAACTCATGGGTAGGTAGGACTGGGTACCAGGGGTCAAGATGACTGTAAACTCATGGGTAGGTAGTACTAGGTACCAGGGGTCAAGATGACCGTAAACTCATGATTAAGTAGTACTAGGTACCAGGGGTCAAGATGACCGTAAACTCATGGGTAGGTAGGACTGGGTACCAGGGGTCAAGATGACCGTAAACTCATGGGTAAGTAGTACTAGGTACCAGGGGTCAAGATGACCGTAAACTCATGGGTAGGTAGGACTGGGTACCAGGGGTCAAGATGACCGTAAACTCATGGGTAAGTAGTACTAGGTACCAGGGGTCAAGATGACCGTAAACTCATGGGTAGGTAGTACTAGGTACCAGGGGTCAAGATGACCGTAAACTCATGGGTAGGTAGGACTGGGTACCAGGGGTCAAGATGACTGTAAACTCATGGGTAAGTAGTACTAGGTACCAGGGGTCAAGATGACCGTAAACTCATGGGTAGGTAGTACTAGGTACCAGGGGTCAAGATGACTGTAAACTCATGGGTAGGTAGTACTAGGTACCAGGGGTCAAGATGACCGTAAACTCATGGGTAGGTAGTACTAGGTACCAGGGGTCAAGATGACTGTAAACTCATGGGTAGGTAGTACTAGGTACCAGGGGTCAAGATGACCGTAAACTCATGGGTAGGTAGTACTAGGTACCAGGGGTCAAGATGACCGTAAACTCATGGGTAGGTAGGACTGGGTACCAGGGGTCAAGATGACCGTAAACTCATGGGTAAGTAGTACTAGGTACCAGGGGTCAAGATGACCGTAAACTCATGGGTAGGTAGGACTGGGTACCAGGGGTCAAGATGACTGTAAACTCATGGGTAAGTAGTACTAGGTACCAGGGGTCAAGATGACCGTAAACTCATGGGTAGGTAGGACTGGGTACCAGGGGTCAAGATGACTGTAAACTCATGGGTAGGTAGTACTAGGTACCAGGGGTCAAGATGACCGTAAACTCATGGGTAGGTAGGACTGGATACCAGGGGTCAAGATGACCGTAAACTCATGGGTAAGTAGTACTAGGTACCAGGGGTCAAGATGACCGTAAACTCATGATTAAGTAGTACTAGGTACCAGGGGTCAAGATGACCGTAAACTCATGGGTAGGTAGGACTGGATACCAGGGGTCAAGATGACCGTAAACTCATGGGTAAGTAGTACTAGGTACCAGGGGTCAAGATGACCGTAAACTCATGATTAAGTAGTACTAGGTACCAGGGGTCAAGATGACCGTAAACTCATGGGTAGGTAGGACTGGGTACCAGGGGTCAAGATGACCGTAAACTCATTGGTAGGTAGGACTGGGTACCAGGGGTCAAGATGACCGTAAACTCATGGGTAGGTAGTACTAGGTACCAGGGGTCAAGATGACCGTAAACTCATGGGTAGGTAGGACTGGGTACCAGGGGTCAAGATGACTGTAAACTCATGGGTAGGTAGTACTAGGTACCAGGGGTCAAGATGACCGTAAACTCATGGGTAGGTAGGACTGGGTACCAGGGGTCAAGATGACCGTAAACTCATGGGTAGGTAGTACTAGGTACCAGGGGTCAAGATGACCGTAAACTCATGGGTAGGTAGTACTAGGTACCAGGGGTCAAGATGACCGTAAACTCATGGGTAGGTAGTACTAGGTACCAGGGGTCAAGATGACCGTAAACTCATGGGTAGGTAGTACTAGGTACCAGGGGTCAAGATGACTGTAAACTCATGGGTAGGTAGGACTGGGTACCAGGGGTCAAGATGACTGTAAACTCATGGGTAGGTAGTACTAGGTACCAGGGGTCAAGATGACCGTAAACTCATGGGTAGGTAGTACTAGGTACCAGGGGTCAAGATGACCGTAAACTCATGGGTAGGTAGTACTAGGTACCAGGGGTCAAGATGACTGTAAACTCATGGGTAGGTAGGACTGGGTACCAGGGGTCAAGATGACTGTATGCTCATGGGTAAGTAGTACTAGGTACCAGGGGTCAAGATGACCGTAAACTCATGGGTAGGTAGGACTGGGTACCAGGGGTCAAGATGACCGTAAACTCATGGGTAGGTAGGACTGGGTACCAGGGGTCAAGATGACTGTATGCTCATGGGTAGGTAGTACTAGGTACCAGGGGTCAAGATGACTGTATGCTCATGGGTAGGTTGAACCAGGTATCAGAGGTCAAGATGACTGTAAACTCACGGTTAGGTACCAGGGGTCAAGATGACCGTATGCTCATGGGTAGGTACCAGGTGGTCAAGTGGCCATTTCATCATTGGCGATGCTGTAGGTTTAACAAAACACATGACAGTATACAATGTTTACTCATTTGTACTGCTGATGTGTGCCGAAAGGGAATTCATTTGTAAGGCTGTGTGATGCTTTAAAGGTTTTGGTTTTAGACTTCTGAAAACACCATCATGGGAGAAACTACTGTTTGTAAAAAGGCCAAGTAAACCTTTATGGGAAACCTTTATTAGATTTTTATCCCGATTTATCAAATTGCAGGAGGGAGGTATTATTTTCGATTCATTGCTGATTTAATATTTGACCAGGTTTGTTTGTTATTGTTTAACGTCGCACTCAGCAATATTCTAGTTATATGATGGCGGTCTGTAAATAATTGAGTCCTGACCAGACAATCCACTGGTTGACATCATGAGCATCGATCCACGTAATTGGGATACGATGACATTCATCAACCAAATCAGCGAGTCTGACCACCCGATCCCATTAGTAGCCTCTTACGACAAGCATAGTCGCCTTTAACGGCAAACATGAGTTGCTGAAGACCCATTCATAATGATATGGTGAGGGTGAAATTTTTTACAGGTATATTATGTTAATTATTTTAAAAAAATTGTCAGTATTTAATTCCACAGATGTTTCCTAGAAAATGATTCAGGTAGTCTGTGTCCGCACTAGTTGCAGACATTAGACTCAGGAACATCTAAAATGCAGTTATGGCCGTGAACTTGTATTCAGAGTATTTGTCTTGTAAAGTTAGACGGAATCATCTAGATTTTAGAAATACTTACCAGTGGAAATGAGTGTTAGTGTGAATTCTATTGCTAGATGCACGTGTTGACTACCATGAACCTAAGTTCACTCTATACCGTAGAGGCACATAGGGTATCACCCACCAAAGTCAACAGCTGAGTTGATGTGTCAAACTTACACTTGTTTCAAAGTAAAAGCTTGGTCCTTGCATATTCCTTCTTTAGTCATCATTTCCGTTTGTGTCGAACCTCGGATAACTTGAAGTATTTACGTAGGCCCCTTCAACTTCGACAACGGTGTTGGACGGAAGGCACATTAATCTTAAACGCGAAGTTAAACCCCATTTAACCTTACCTCAACCTTTATGTACCTTTGAGCATTTGACCTCGGAAGTGGTGAATCATACAATATATCAGCAAGTTTGACTTACAATAATGGGTTAGACCACTCGCATGCACGATCATCCGAGTTGTGCAGTGACCATTGAATTAGAAAGTCATGAAGATCTGCCTGTTTGTCCTGCAGGTTACAAACAGGCTCGGATTGACCAGATCAACGAGGATCTAAACCCAGCCCTGGCCCTGCTGACCGACTGGGTGCTGACCAGCGGGAACACCTCCCTCTCGGTCGACCTCATGATGGTGTTCCTGGAACAGATCAAGCGAGACGACATTGTGGACGTCATCCAGAAGGCCAAGGGTGCGTGTCGCTTTGCATGATTCAGTCATTACTCTCACATCCACTACATACCTAGAGATAGCGTTCAATAACCACACACCAGATTCATGTGGACATGCACCATTAGGCTTGACAACTTGGTATGCAACAATGCCTATGTACTGTCACTGCAGCGCATATGTGAAACATGCCTTTGATATTGTCCCCAATCCCATGTCTGCAGCCTCAAGCCTCCACATGTTTAGACTACCAGACTATCGGGTTAATAAGTAGTGGAGGTATGATAGTAAGGATGCAGTATATATACTACGCAAAAGAAGTTAAGGATCACCCAGTTCTTTCATATTGGTAATGTTAATCTGTCATGGCATGAGAGATTAACTATTGTAATATGAAAGAATCAGGTGATCCTTAACTTCTTTTGAGTAGTATATACTGATGGAAATAAATAAGGGAACACTTAGTTTCAGACACTGCAAAATGATATGCTATCATGGGTTCCCAAATACATGTTGGAAACATTGCACGCAAACACATCTCACCATTTGATTCTGATGTGTTGAATTTGTATGCATGCTTTTTCAAAAGTACCGACAGTAAAACTTATTTCCCTATATTTTTCAATGTTCCCTTATTTGTTTCCATCAGTATGTGTGGCATATTTAGATTTTTTTAGCCTGTTCTGGTTGTTACATACTCTTTTTAGTCTTACTTCATTTTTGAAACCTCTCGTGAAACCATTTGGCTTTTGAAGCTGAGCATGCAAGTTAAATATCTTAAAAGGTTGCTGAGACACCTATATACTCACCAACAAAAGAAACGCGAAAACCATAAATGTTAGCTAATATATGAAGAATTGCTCTTATTCAACAGATATTAGTTTGGTTGGATGCACAAATAAACATACTGGTATGTTGTGTGAAGTGACGCTCATGTATGCATCACTTATGATGTCATAGATCCATGACTTGAATGCACTATTTGTCTCATGCAGGATTAGCATGTAAAGTTTGGAAAACCTTTTTGCAGAATATAATAAGAATAAAGACACTCTATGGTAACACTTGACTGATTGTTTAGTCACTAAGTGGTACACATTGGAAACATCTCTTTTTATCATACTTACTTCTCTCTATGTTTCTATGGTTTGCATTTCTTTTGGTGGTGAGTATGTATATAAAATAATTGAAATAAACAGTATTGAACATTGAAGGCAAGCTACAGTGCATCTTGGCTGTATGTTTGTAACAGAGAGTGAGTCGGACCTGCCGCAGATCTTCCTGAGCTACCAGTGGGACTCCCAGGACGACGTCCAGAGTCTCCGGGCACGCCTGGAGAGGGCGGGGTTCACCTGCTGGATGGACATTGGTCAGATGGGCGGCGGGGATCAGCTCAACCTCAAGATCGATGAGGGCATTCGGAACTGTGTGGTGAGTTGTTCAAGATGATGTCAGAGAAGATAGAGTGTGAGCTGGGTTCACACCACAGTGAGTGAGACAACACAAGGGTGCTGTAAGCGTGTATATTTGTTGTTGTTAAACGCCACACTTTGCAATATTCCAGCTATATGACGGCAGTTTCGACCAGACAATCTGACAGATTAATATCATGAGCATTGATCCACGCATCTGGGATACAATGATATGCATCAACCAAGTCAGCGAGCCTGACCACCCGATCCCGTTAGTCACCTTAACGGCAAGAATGGGTTGCTGAGGACCTATTCTAACCCGGATCTTCACGGGTAGTGCTGTAAGCAGTATTTAAGTTACATTACCGCATGTGATTTTATTGCGGGAGGAAACCCCCAAGTGATGCAGGTACTTAACCCAAAATGTCATCATTTTTTATGAATGATTACAACACTGAGCCTTAATTATGGTAATACTTATGAATCCTCTACCTCTAAAACATCATTGACAAATTCCTGTAATTTGGCTGCAATCTCACTAAACTAAACAATTCTAATGAAATCTCTACCTCAATCTATCTCTGCTATAAATCTTGTATTTTGGCTTCAATCACACTAACTAAAATTTTCAGATTTTCTGCACAAGTCTCTAGGTACTCTAGGTACTCTAGTGTGTGAAGGCGACAAAAACCTCACTTCTTCCCTGTGTATGTACTGCTCCTCCAGCACTTGGTTGCAGTCACACTATTCTTGTCCATTTCGGTAAAAAAGCTTATTACTTTAAAGTAGTAGTCTTATTGGCTGTTTATAGTACATGAGTATTAAGTAAGTATTGATGGTTTTGCAACTCTTCAAGATGGTGTCACCTCCTCCTTCAGCTTGTCATAAGTATGGCCCTTTTATGATCTCAGGCAACCCTCACTTAACCTGCAGGAAATGCAGGGAAATCATCCCGCACTGAAGGTACAGTCTTCTAAGGTCACCAAGTCTCTTACCAAGGCTAAGAAGAAAGATGCGGCCAAGAAAAAAGTAGACAACATTATGTCTCAACCTGACATGCTATCTACACCACCACCTAATCAACAACCTAGTTTACCAATCAACTTGGGAAGATTGTGGATGAGGTTAGAAAAGACACGGCTGAGAGACTTCAGGCGTCTACAATCAACCTAGTGGTCAAAGCTCATGAATCATCCAAACGACCAAGAGACACTTCCTTCTGGGCACCAGCTAGTTTATCCCTTCTAGAAAGGAATCCTTTCAACCTTTCTGATGAACAGATCATTCCCAACACCAAACAGATTCTTTTCCTCAATCTCAATCTCAATCTGACTACAGAAGTGGCTTCAAGTCGGAAGGTTGTGGGGTAGACCATGGACTACCACTTTTCAAAATAACAACCCCGGGTCCAGTCTGTTGTTTTATGCCACCAACTGGAAACTGATTATGTCTGACCACTGGATCCTATATTTTGTATCCCATGGCTACAAGCTACACTTCCTGTGTTGTCGCAGATTCCATCTGGAAGGAGCAAAACTAAGGGTGGCTGTTATTGCCATCATCACATTGCTGGACAAACAAGCCATTCAGCTCCTCCAAGACACAGACACCAGCAAGGGCTTTTATTACCACCGAAATGTGGACGATTTTCGATCTCAAGAAGCTGAACAAATTCTTCCTGATCCCTCCTCCAAGATTCAAGATGGAATCTGTCAAGATACTACTCTCAACACTAAAACAAGGAGATTGGCTTTTCAGTATTGATCTACAAGATGCCAATCTCCATGTGCCGATCCATCAGTCATCACAAAAATGTCTTAGCTTTGCAGTCAATGGACGTTGTTGTGAGTTTAGAGTTCTCCCGTTCGGGATTTTGATTCGTCATGATTATTCACCAGAATAACGGCACCAGTGATCAGTTTTGCTCATCTCCGTCTGGTTTGTTTACACGGATACTTAGAAAATTTTCTTGCAGCAGACCAGAAGAAGTCTCAACTGTATTAGAATCGAACTTTTCTGACTCAACTCGTGACATGCCTCGGATTCCTCATTCATCCTTCCAAGTTGGAACTCACACCCATTCAGGGCCTAGTTTACATAGGGGCCTGTTTCCATCTTCACAACGGCATTCTATGTCTCCGAGGATTGCTTTGTTTCCATGATCCACATGATTGACGATGCTCAGAAACAGTCAATCCCCACGGTCAGATGGTGTCCCTCCTCTCCAGGATCTGACTTACAGAGGAAGATTACAGTTACATCCTCTACAAACCTGGATCAATGAACTTTGGGATCAATCCTTAGACACCCGGGTTCCTTTACCGAACACCTTCCAACACCTCCTTTTGTGGACTCATCGTCACAATGGGCATTCCTCTTACTTACTTACCTCCATACAATTGCTGGATGGAAGGAAGCGAGACATATTCCAGGGAAATTGAACATCCTAGCAGACAGTCTGTCAAGATGCAGATGGATTGTAGCTACAGAATGGACTCTCCATCCAGACATCTTCGTCTGGATCTGTTTGCAACTTGCCTGAATCATCTGCTCCCAATTTACATCAGTCCAGGACAAGACCCAAGGGCATTACAGATCAATGCTCTGTCGATGGATTGGACAGATCTGTTTGCTTGTGCATTCCCTCCATGGTCTCTACTAGACAAGGTGATTAAAAAAGTAGATCTTGGATGTAACCATCATTCTGATTGCCCGGATCTGACCCAACAGGCCATGGTTTCCCAGACTTCTGTCTCTACTAATGGAAGATCTACTCCCACTACCTCCTCGTCGAGATCTTCTACATCAACCCAGGTCAGACATCTTCTACGAAAATCTTTTCAGCCCAAATCTCACTGCCTGGAAGTTTTCTCGCAAAAGATGCAAGTCTCCTGATTCTCTGATTCTGCCTCAGAAACTGTGTCTAAATCATGGAGGAGAGCCATCTCCATCTCCCCATCTCCCTCTACCTCCCGCCCTCTATCAGCAATGAAATGGTAGTTCTAAAGAAGGATCACATATTGACTGATTATTCCACTGCATGATTTCAAATAATTCAATGAATGTAAACTCTTTGGGATTTGAAGCAGATTTATATGAGGGAATCACAGGAAGGTATTGGAATTGCTGTCAACTATACAGGGAGTATTCTAGAGGCAGAACCCACCTTTCCCTTCGGTATATTCTGGCAATAATGTAATAGAGGTAGAGGATTTGTAAGAATTATCAAACAATAGTTATCATTGTTAATAATTCTAAGAATACTACCTCTATTAAATCAGAAGTACTCCCTCCCACCTCCAAGATCATCTGTCTCCAGTTGATTTATGTGTGGAAAGATGTGAGGTTTCTCCTGCCTTCATGTACGAGAGTGCCATGGGCTAAATGAATGCTATTGCGGGACAACTGATTGTTGTGTAGTTGACGGTGAAGAGGGCTTGTGTTGAAAATCTGAAAGTTTAGTTTAGTGTGATTGATGCCAAAATACAGGAATTTGACAGTGATGTAAAAGTTATAGTATTCTTACAATTAGTAACAATGATAACTATTGTTTGATGTTTGTACACTACATTTGTACATTCTGCCCGGGGGCATGGGTGGCTCAGTCGTCTAATGCACGATTCATTGTGCAGAGCTACGTGCCTTGGGCACACCAGAAACCTATATTGTGGGTTCGAATCCCTGATTATGTTTCTAGGTTTGTCAGCACCATACCCGTGCTCATTGGTTTCACCCACGTGGTCTGAGACCTGCATCACTTCGGGATTCCAGAGACCTGTGAAGATTCCGGAGTAGAATAGGTCTTCAGCAACCCATGCTTGCCGTAAAAGGCGACTATGCTTGTCGTAGAAGGCGACTTGCGGGATCGGGTGGTCAGGCTCGCTGACTTGGTTGATGCATGTCATTGATCCCAACTGCGTGGATCGATGCTCATGATATCAATCACTGGATTGTCTGGTCCAGACTCGATTACTTACAGTCCGCCGTCATATAGCTGGAATATTGCTGAGTGCGGCGTTAAACAACAAACCAACCAACCAAAAATCCTCCAACATTAAGCTGACACGCCATGATATAACGGGAATACTGTTAAAAGCGGCGTAAAACCCAACACACTCACTCACTGTACATTCTGCCCACAGCTGTTCGTCTCCTGCATCACGCCCAAGTACGTGGTGTCTCACCACTGTAACCGCGAACTGGCCTTGGCAGACATCTTGAAGAAACCCATCATCCCTGTCATGTTCGAGTCCGTCGTCTGGCCGCCACCTGGGGGCATGTCTGTCATCCTCTCTCAGCTCGTCTATATCAACATGAAAGGTAACTGAATGTTCAAAATGACATTTTGTGTCTCAAGAAGTCAAGTTTCCAAGCCACTAGTGACATACTTGTGTTGCCCTAAATCTAAATTTGTATTGACCAAGTTAGTTACCACCTGTTATGATGTAGTACAGTGCATAATACATGAAAAATGGGTGTTGAATTCTTAATAAATAGAAAATTGTTGAAGACCGTTATCAATAATTCCAAGACCGCGTTCCTCCAACTTTAATCAGTGATGCTGTGATATAACTGAAAGCAGCACTAAACAACTCACTCAATAACATACCCCCATCCCTTGCAGGTGTCGGAGGTCACGGTGGCAGCGGGGTCCATGCTGACCTCCAGGACAAGCATAATGAAATCATCAACCGGATCCTCCTGTACACCATGCCTGCCGTCCAGCCTTGCATCGACTCCGCCGTCACGGTTACCGACATCAGCAAGCAGCAGGACCTGGGCAGCGAGAGCCTGTACGACACCAGTCTCAGTTCCCTCACAGAACCAGACATCCCCCTGCTCCAAGAGGTGTACCACGCACCCCCCAGCCCCCATCGCAACCCCGTCGTCGCGCCGCAGCCAGAACCTGCTCAGCGAGCAGCAGCAGCAGCAGCAGCAGCAGCAACAAGGAACGTGGAGCAGGTTCATGTGACGAAGTGTGCAGTATGTGTAATACTGTAGCCCTGAAGGACTTTACTATACAGGGCTCCAAGTGTGCAGTATGTGGCATATTGTGTAGCCAAGAGGAACTGTCACAGCTTCGAAGGACTTCACTGTACAGGGCTCTAAGTGTGCAGTATGTGTCATGTTGTGTAGCCCAGAGAAACAGTCACAGCTTCGAAGGACTTCACTATACAGGGCTCTAAGTGTGCAGTATGTGGCATATTGTGTAGTCCAGAGGAAATGTCACAGCTTCAAAGGACTTCACTATACAGGGCTCTAAGTGTGCAGTATGTGGCATATTGTGTAGCCCAGAGGAACAGCTGATGATGAAATCACTGTAGGTGTCCAGTGATCGATCATTATCAGTGATTGGCTAGTGGATCAATAACTCCTAATCATATAGACTGGACACAATGCATTCAGTGTACCATTAAGGTCATCATTGCTACTGGAACATGGGTACTCCTGTGCACATTGGTACCATCCAGGGCATCATTGCTACTGGAACATGGATACTCCTGTGGACATTGGTACCATCAAGGGCATTGCTACTGGAACATGGATACTCCTGTGGACATTGGTACCATCAAGGTCATCATTGCTACTGGAACATGGATACTCCTGTGGACATTGGTACCATCAAGGTCATTGCTACTGGAACATGGATACTCCTGTGGACATTGGTACCATCAAGGTCATCATTGCTACTGGAACATGGGTACTCCTGTGCACATTGGTACCATCAAGGTCATTGCTACTGGAACATGGATACTCCTGTGGACATTGGCACCATCAAGGTCATTGCTACTGGAACATGGATACTCCTGTGGACATTGGTACCATCAAGGTCATCATTGCTACTGGAATGTGAATACTCCTGTGGACATTGGTACCATCCAGGTCATTGCTACTGGAACATGGGTACTCCTGTGGACATTGGTACCATCAAGGTCATTGCTATTGGAACATGGGTACTCCTGTGGACATTGGTACCATCAAGGTCATTGCTTCTGGAACATGGGTACTCCTGTGGACATTGGTACCATCAAGGGCATTGCTACTGGAACATGGATACTCCTGTGGACATTGGTACCATCAAGGTCATCATTGCTACTGGAACATGGATACTCCTGTGGACATTGGTACCATCAAGGTCATTGCTACTGGAACATGGATACTCCTGTGGACATTAGTACCATCAAGGTCATCATTGCTACTGGAACATGGGTACTCCTGTGGACATTGGTAATATCAAGGTCATTGCTACTAGAACATGGGTACTCCTGTGGACATTGGTACCATCAAGGTCATTGCTACTGGAACATGGATACTCCTGTGGACATTGGTACCATCAAGGTCATTGCTACTGGATCATGGGTACTCCTGTGGACATTGGTACCATCAAGGTCATCATTGCTACTGGAACATGGATACTCCTGTGGACATTGGTACCATAAAGATCTTCAGGGCTACTGGAATGTGAATACTTCTGTAGACATTGTTCCACCATGATGTTTGACTTGTACTTGTACTTGTCTATAAACAAGAAAAAAGACTAAACAAGTTAGGGACTACATCACAAGTTGTAGCTTTGAGGCGTATAGATCTGCGTACAAGTGCGTCCGAGGACTTTACAAGACGTTGCTGATCCCATGGTACAAGCATTATCTCAACCAACCAATAGAAAAAAATTAGCATTACAATGCTAATAAGACATTTATTTAAGGTCACTCTGTGATAGGTATGAGAGATGTGTTAACTTGTGAAAGTACAATGATTCTGTATGCAAGATGTATATAAGAAGAATTATGAAGTGGGGATTGATTGCTGCCACCAGGATCACACATGGCAATGAGTGGATCAGTTGGCTATGGGAAAGATAACTGTTCCTTGTGTTGGCTATGGTAAAAGATTTAATTTAGAACAAAATGATTTTACATTTACAATTCTGGTAATTCTTGTGGGATGTGAAAGACACGAGAAATGTGTTACTGTGAAACAGTACAGTACTATTAACAGATGGTTGATTGCTAGACAACCCAGGGCAATAAGATGCTACCCGGTAATTAAGTGGCGTCTCCTTGCTTGGTGCTAACTAGTATCCCTGTGCCCTTGCAATGTCAAAGCCACTGGCATTCTCTCTGCAAAGTTAGGCAAGCCATTTTCGAATGATTTTGGGTTCACAATGATTTTGTCGGCACCAGTGTCAAACTGAACTGGGAAGAATGTGAATAATCTGGAGAGGATACGTTCTGGTCTTAGATGCGAGTCAGATGATGGTTCTTGTTACTGATCTGTTGTTAATTCCCTGCAACTGTTACCATGATTACACACAGCACTGTTAGAGGAAGTAGTTATACTGAAGTGTATGATTGACCTATCAGTATCACCAGTCTGTCAGCGAGTGAGTTGGGTTTCACATCGCTTTTATTCCAGCAGAAATGGATTGAACACATGTCCAGATTCACAGGGTCTGGACTGGCTTTCACTGTAGACTGAAGACCACAAAGCTTCTTATCTCTTTGACTGTCATAAGTACATGTATTTTGAAATATGGGAGGAGTTGCACAGGAATCTACTTAGACATTCTCAGAGGTGATAGCTTTGCATGTGTGACTTGATTGTTTTTCCTTGCAAAGGTCACTTAAATCAAGGGCCCAATGAAGGTGGCTGGACATTGCATTATTAGGTGGTTTGAAAGGTGCCACAATGCTGTCAGATTTTACATGATTTGTGAATTGTGGGTATGTTTTTTACACTTGCAGACAGGGCCTAATGCAAGTGTATACAGTAAACTATGTTTATGATGAATGCGCTTATATGAAATGACAAATATGACGAACTTATTTTTTAGTCCCGGCCATTTGTTGTATATATGCTGTACATGTTTTTATTACGAACTAAAATTAGTGGTCCCTTTGAGTTCATTATAACCATAGTTTACTGTTTATTTGTTAACATATCTATATTAATCCGTCCGTTGGAATACCAATCACAAGTTTCAACACATCTTCAGCTTACTGTGTGTGTGACACTTTTGTCCAAAATTGCTTCTTAGGAAACAAATTCCTTATTGAATATTGTTTTGTTTCCTATCATACCTTCAATGCAGAATGTGCTATTCAACTGACCTAGTTGACTTCTTGTATTCATCTAGTATTCTTGTATTGATCATGATGTTAGTGCTTAGCGTCTCACAGAGATAAAATGCAGGCCGCCATGTGCACAAGGCTTAGAATGGCGTGCTTGTATGACATGCAGTTTGGTCCAGTGGTTGCTGGTTAGGGGCGCTTGATATGGTAGTACTTAAAGTATGAATTTAAAACTGGGGGGAATATTATGGTCGTCTTCAAACATGTCACAAGGAGCAAACAATTCTAATGCCAAGTGAGTTTCAGTGTTTGGATTGTTGCAAGATGTTGCACTACCTGTAGAAATGTACACGTGAGTATTATCTACCCCACTCTCAGTACCGAGTAGTTTGTTGTCGAACTGAGCAATCGGTGCCAAGTGATATCGGGAGCAACGTTCCATATCACTTGGAAACAACGACACACATAAACACAAGTCCTGGATGATGACCACCGGATCCATGACGTCCTCTCATGACAAGCACAGGTTTACTGCAGGAGTAGGGAGGACGGAGAGTGAACTTCTGTCTTGTAGTTGCGCCAGTCTCCAGCTTGACAAGCCAGGCACTCCCAGATCAGTCCTGGTACACACAAACCAAGTACCTGTAACAGCAACTTTACACCATTTCTTATTTGCGTTTGTCCAGTAAGTAAGTGATTTCTTTCTGTATCATATTTGAAGCTGTCATCAAAATCATCACAGATGGTGTCACAATTGAACAGATGTGTCATCTAACTTTCATAGGATCTTAGAACATGGCCAGAGACTAATCAGAAAGCTAGATTATTTAATGAGTAATAATAGATTTCATAGTAATATAATTCTTAGTTGAGTGTCATGTATGGACTTGAAGATGTGGAAGTGCACATCTGTAAATGGGTATTCTGCCAAGCTGTATTACTTGTAAGGTCTTTGTTTCTTATTCTCATATGTACATTCTCCTATCATGTAATTTTATTGTGTACATAATTTGTATAATTACATCTGACATGTACATATGTAGACATGTATCAATAAAATATACATTTCCATTCTCTGACGTTTTGTTCCATATGTTAAACATTATGGCATCATAATGGACCTGGAGCTGGACTTGGGATTGTTTTCATCTGGGAATTGAACCCAGATGTGCATGACACTGTCCACTGGGCTACCTAATGGCAAGGGTGTTGATAAAGGCAAAGTGCAATTTTTATTCAGAAATCCTTTTGAGATTAAAATTTAAAGCTAAAAGGTCATCAGGAAATGAAGGAGTAGTCTAGTGGTTAAAACATTTGCTCATAGTTCATCCGAGGCCCGAGTTCAATTCCCCACATGAGTACAATGTGTGAAGCCAATTTCTGGTGTTCCCCTGCCATGATATTGCTGGAAGCAGTGTAACATATTACTCAACGGTCGTCATCAGGGGTATCAAAAGACTTCCAGACCTGAAGTATCATGTGACAATAATACAAAAGTGGATTTCCTATTCTGCACTTTCTTTCTTTTTAAAAATAGCAATTTAAATCATGAATTATGAATAAAAAATCAGATTTACTCTGTTTTTAGTAACACATCTTTCCAAGAATATTTAAGTTTCATCTTCTAATACAGTACTATCCAGAAATAGCTTACCACCATCCTTCTTATTTCCATCTATCCCAAACTCCCATGTGTCCTTAGGAAATATCTACATGACGTTATCTAATTTGGATAAACATCTAAGATACCAATATACCTGCTGAAAAGTTGGTTGACATGCATTGCCTCGGACTCCAGATGGCCACAAATACCAGGCCATACATAATGCACTAAGACTTTTGTTGTTTAACGCCGCACGCAGCAATATTTCAGCGATCTGAAAATAATCGATTATGGACCAGACAATCCAGTGATTGGCATCATGAGCATTGATCTACTCAATTGAGATACAATGGCATGCATCAACCAAGTCAGCGAGCCTGACCATCTAATCCTGTTAGTCACCTCTTACAACAAGCTTAGTCGCCTTTTACAAAAATCATGGGTTGCTGAAGACTTGTTCAAACCCGCATCTTCACGGGGATGATGCATTAATTAAGAAGCCAAGGAAGCCATTGAAGGGGTAGTAAATAACTATGGCCATGCAACAGTTACGGAACAGGTCGTTAGAGTGAGTTGGTTAACACGCTTTGAACAGTTACATCATGTCGTGTCAGCTTGATGTGGGAGGAACGTCGCGATATAACTGGAATACTGTTAAAAGCGGCGTTAAACCCAACTCACTCACTGATGTGGGAGGAAAGCCTGAAGTGATGCAGTTCTCAAACGTTTACCACTTTGGTGAAACCCATGAGTATGGTGCTGACAAAGCTAGAAACAATCAGGATGGACCGGGTTTCGAAACCAACAATCACAGGGAAGCATGCCCAAGGGATGCAACTCTGCACAGCAAATTGCTGGCCCCCATGCCACCCATGATGCAAAGATGAAGGAAGTCATTGCAAGGGGAGTAAACCACTATGGCCTTTGAACTGTTACAAAACACGTAGTTAGACCAGCAATGTCAGCATTTCAATAATGAATGACTGAGTTTAGCTCAGCATTGCCATGAACAGTATTGTAGTCATCATCTTAATTGGAGAGGAAAACTGGAGGGTCCATCTCAGCCAACCTGAAGGTCCGTCTAAACCTGCCTCAAGGTCCTTCTAAATATGACTGAAGGTCCATCTAAACATAACAGGAGGCCCCCATCTAAACATGACTGAAGGTCCAACTAAACATGACTGAAGGTCCAACTAAACATGACTGAAGGTCCAACTAAACATGACTGGAGGTCCAACTAAACATGACTGGAGGTCCAACTAAACATGACTGGAGGTCCATCTAAACATGACTGAAGGTCCAACTAAACATGACTGGAGGTCCAACTAAACATGACTGGAGGTCCAACTAAACATGACTGGAGGTCCAACTAAACATGACTGGAGGTCCAACTAAACATGACAGAAGGTCCAACTAAACATGACAGAAGGTCCAATTAAACATGACTGGAGGTCCATCTAAACATGACAGAAGGTCCAACTAAACATGACTGGAGGTCCAACTAAACATGACAGAAGGTCCAACTAAACATGACTGGAGGTCCATCTAAACATGACAGAAGGTCCAACTAAACATGACAGAAGGTCCAACTAAACATGACAGAAGGTCCAACTAAACATGACTGAAGGTCCAACTAAACATGACTGGAGGTCCAACTAAACATGACAGAAGGTCCAACTAAACATGACTGGAGGTCCATCTAAACATGACTGAAGGTCCAACTAAACATGACAGAAGGTCCAACTAAACATGACAGAAGGTCCATCTAAACATGACTGAAGGTCCAACTAAACATGACTGGAGGTCCATCTAAACATGACAGAAGGTCCAACTAAACATGACAGAAGGTCCAACTAAACATGACAGAAGGTCCAACTAAACATGACTGGAGGTCCAACTAAACATGACAGAAGGTCCAACTAAACATGACTGGAGGTCCATCTAAACATGACTGAAGGTCCAATTAAACATGACTGGAGGTCCAACTAAACATGACAGAAGGTCCAACTAAAAATGACAGAAGGTCCAATTAAACATGACTGGAGGTCCATCTAAACATGACTGGAGGTCCATCTAAACATGACTGAAGGTCCAACTAAACATGACAGGAGGTCCAACTAAACATGACAGAAGGTCCAATTAAACATGACTGGAGGTCCAACTAAACATGACAGAAGGTCCAACTAAACATGACAGAAGGTCCAATTAAACATGACTGGAGGTCCATCTAAACATGACTGGAGGTCCATCTAAACATGACTCGAGGTCCATCTAAACATGACTGAAGGTCTAACTAAACATGACTGGAGGTCCAACTAAACATGACAGAAGGTCCAACTAAACATGACAGGAGATCCAACTAAACATGAGAGGAGGAACCTGACCTATGGTAGGAAGCGGGGGCGGTCGGGTAGCCTAGTGGTTAAAGCGTTAGCTCGTCACGCCGAAGACCCGGGTTCGATTCCCGACATGGGTACAATGTGTGAAGCCCATTCGTGGTGTCCCCCGCCGTGATATTGCTGGAATATTGCTAAAAGCAGAGTAAAACCATACTCACTCACCCACTATGGTAGGAAGCATGTCAAGAGCTCTAGGTACAATGACAAAAGGTCTCATTCCAAGATAGAAGTACCAAATTTCAAGCTCTTAGGTGTCTCCAACATTTTTTTATGATGGTGAAAATGCCAAAAAGTACTTTTCAGTCAATATTTATTCTTCAAATCAGAGGTTTCAGTTCAAAGGTCATGGTGATTTACAGCTCATAACTGACCAATCAGGTCATTGTCGAATTGTGTTTAAAGCCAATTTAAACATTTTTTCCACTATCATCGGTTTCTACTTTTCTTGGATCACTCCACTCTAATACTTAGGTATGCAAGTCTAGATTACTGTCACACAGACCCTGAATCAAACATACCCAATAAAGTCCATGCAAGTCTATAATAGTGGCCAAGTCTAGATTACTGTTATACAGACCCCGAATCAAACATACCCAATACAGCCCATGCAAGTCTATAATAGTGGGCAAGTCTAGATTACTGTCATACAGACCCTGAATCAAACATACCCAATACAGCCCATGCAAGTCTATAATAGTGGACAAGTCTAGATTACTGTCATACAGACTCTGAATCAAACATACCCAATACAGCCCATGCAAGTCTATAATAGTGGACAAGTCTAGATTACTGTCATACAGACTCTGAGTCAAACATACCCAATACAGCCATGCAAGTCTATAATAGTGGGCAAGTCTAGATTACTGTCATACAGACCCCGAATCAAACATACCCAATACAGCCCATGCAAGTCTATAATAGTGGACAAGTCTAGATTACTATCATACAGACCCTGAATCAAATATACCCAATACAGCCATGCAAGTCTATAATAGTGGGCAAGTCTAGATTACTGTCATACAGACACTGAATCAAACATACCCAATAAAGTCCATGCAAGTCTATAATAGTGGCCAAGTCTAGATTACTGTTATACAGACCCCGAATCAAACATACCCAATACAGCCCATGCAAGTCTATAATAGTGGGCAAGTCTAGATTACTGTTATACAGACCCTGAATCAAACATACCCAATACAGCCCATGCAAGTCTATAATAGTGGACAAGTCTAGATTACTGTCATACAGACTCTGAGTCAAACATACCCAATACAGCCATGCAAGTCTATAATAGTGGGCAAGTCTAGATTACTGTCATACAGACCCCGAATCAAACATACCCAATACAGCCCATGCAAGTCTATAATAGTGGACAAGTCTAGATTACTATCATACAGACCCTGAATCAAATATACCCAATACAGCCATGCAAGTCTATAATAGTGGGCAAGTCTAGATTACTATCATACAGACCCTGAATCAAACATACCCAATACAGCCATGCAAGTCTATAATGGTTTGCAAGTCTAGATTACTGTTATACAGACCCCGAATCAAACATACCCAATACAGCCCATGCAAGTCTTTAATAGTGGACAAGTCTAGATTACTGTCATACAGACCCTGAATCAAACATACCCAGTACAGCCCATGAAAGTCTATAATAGTCGGCAAGTCTAGATTACTGTCATACAGACTCTGAATCAAACATACCTAATACAGCCCAAGTCTGGGCAAGTCTATAATAGTGGGCAAGTCTAGATTACTGTCATACAGACCCTGAATCAAACATACCCAATACAGCCCATGCAAGTCTATAATAGTGGACAAGTCTAGATTACTGTCATTCTTTCTGTAAAATATTTTCATTTCAGAGACTAGATGTCAGTCTAAATTATCACAGTAAATTTTTTGTTTGTTAACAAACGTTTTCTCCAAAACATCAAACAGTGAGATTATGTTCAAGCAATCAAAGAACCATAAATATACAATAACTCATAAGCACAACGCTATTCGTGGGCAAAGACTAATCAAGTAATCCACTTTGGAAACCCAAACGGACTCCAACACCACCAAGTTTCTGGGAGGTTAGGCAGTGCTGTGAGTGAAAAGCATGCAACACAGTATCACTACATACTAGAGTTATCCCCCTTGCCTTGATAAAACACCTAATGTAATTCAGGCTAGTGGTAGGCAGTGTGTGCTTTCTCGTGGAAGCAGTCTGAGTTCCAACCTGGTTTGTATGTACCAATTGTATTCTATCTATGGGTGGTTTTATCTGCAGAATACAGTCTTTGACAAAGTGGTACCAGCACACATGGCTGGGCATGCTGTTAGGCCGGGTATACAACATGTTCTCATCCTGGGGGAGATTCTGCCCCTAGTATCTGTCCCAGTGGTACATGGGGCGTCTGAGAGATTCAACCACATGTGTGCCACGTGGACCCTATGTATATAGTGTGTTATACAACATGTTCTCATCCTGGGGGAGATTCTGCCCCTAGTATCTGTCCCAGTGGTACATGGGGCGTCTGAGAGATTCAACCACATGTGTGCCACGTGGACCCTATGTATATAGTGTGTTATACAACATGTTCTCATCCTGGGAGAGATTCTGCCCCAAGTATCTGTCCCTGTGGTACAGTGTGTATATCATGTTGACCTGGTGTATATGGTGTAAATGTATAT
Source organism: Haliotis rufescens (assembly GCF_023055435.1). NCBI lineage: Eukaryota > Metazoa > Mollusca > Gastropoda > Lepetellida > Haliotidae > Haliotis > Haliotis rufescens. The sequence continues at coordinate 75,750,208 of NW_025963890.1, read as the reverse complement.
CATGTTGACCTGGTGTTTATGGTGTAAATGTATATCATGTTGACCTGGTGTATATGGTGTGTATATCATGTTGACCTGGTGTATATGGTGTAAACGTATATCATGTGGACCTGGTGTATATAGTGTGTATATCATGTTGACCAGTGTAAATGGTGTAAATGTATATCATGTGGACCTGGTGTATATGGTGTGTATATCATGTTGACCTGGTGTATATGGTGTAAACGTTTATCAAGTGGACCTGGTGTATATAGTGTGTATATCATGTGGACCTGGTGTATATAGTGTGTATATCATGTGGACCTGGTGTATATAGTGTGTATATCATGTGGACCTGGTGTATATAGTGTGTATATCATGTGGACCTGGTGTATATGGTGTAAACGTATATCATGTGGACCTGGTGTATATGGTGTCTATATCATGTGGACCTGGTGTATATGGTGTAAACGTATATCATGTGGACCTGGTGTATATAGTATGTATATCATGTGGACCTGGTGTATATAGTGTGTATATCATGTGGACCTGGTGTATATAGTGTGTATATCATGTGGACCTGGTGTAAATAGTGTGTATATCATGTGGACCTGGTGTATATGGTGTAAACGTATATCATGTAGACCTGATATATATAGTGTGTATATCATGTGACCCTAGGTATAGTGTGTATATCATGTGACCCTATGTATATAGTGTGTACATCATGTGGACCTGGTGTATATAGTGTGTACATATCATGTGGACCTGGTTTATATGGTGTAAACGTATATCATGTGGACCTGATGTATATGGTGTTATAGCATGTGGACCTGATGTCTATGGTGAGTATATCACGTGGGCCCTATGTATATGATGTGTATATCATGTGGACCTGATTTATATAGTGTGTATATCATGTGACCCTATGTATAGTGTGTATATCATGTGACCCTATGTATATAGTGTGTACATCATGTGACCTATGTATATAGTGTGTATATCATGTGACCCTATGTATATAGTGTGTACATCATGTGACCTATGTATATAGTGTGTATATCATGTGACCCTATGTATATAATGTGTATATCATGTGACCCTATGTATAGTGTGTATATCATGTGACCCTATGTATATAGTGTACATATATAGTGTGTGTATCATTTGGACATGTGAATATGGTGAGTATATCATGGGGACCCTATGTCTATTGTGAGTATATCATGTGGACCCTATGTATATGGTGAGTATATCATGTAGACCCTATGTATATGATGTTATAGCATGTGGACCTGAGTATATAGTGTGTGAATCATGTGTACCTGATGTATATGGTGAGTATATCATGTGGACCCTATGTATATGGTGTGCTTAGCATGTGGACCTGATGTATATGGTGAGTTTATCATGGGGACCCTATGTCTATTGTGAGTATATCATGTGGACCCTATGTATATAGTGAGTATATCATGTGGACCCTATGTATATGGTGTTATAGCATGTGGACCTGAGTATATAGTGTGTGAATCATGTGTACCTGATGTATATGGTGAGTATATCATGTGGACCCTATGTATATGGTGTGCTTAGCATGTGGACCTGATGTATATGGTGAGTTTATCATGGGGACCCTATGTCTATTGTGAGTATATCATGTGGACCCTATGTATATAGTGAGTATATCATGTGGACCCTATGTATATGGTGTTATAGCATGTGGACCTGAGTATATAGTGTGTGAATCATGTGTACCTGATGTATATGGTGAGTATATCATGTGGACCCTATGTATATGGTGTGCTTAGCATGTGGACCTGATGTATATGGTGAGTTTATCATGGGGACCCTATGTCTATTGTGAGTATATCATGTGGACCCTATGTATATAGTGAGTATATCATGTGGACCCTATGTATATGGTGTTATAGCATGTGGACCTGAGTATATAGTGTGTGAATCATGTGTACCTGATGTATATGGTGAGTATATCATGTGGACCCTATGTATATGGTGTGCTTAGCATGTGGACCTGATGTATATGGTGAGTATATCATGTGGACCCTATGTATATGGTGAGTATATCATGTGGACCTGAGTATATAGTGTGTGAATCATGTGTACCTGATGTATATGGTGAGTATATCATGTGGACCCTATGTATATGGTGTGCTTAGCATGTGGACCTGATGTATATGGTGAGTATATCATGTGGACCCTATGTATATGGTGAGTATATCATGTGGACCTGAGTATATAGTGTGTGAATCATGTGTACCTGATGTATATGGTGAGTATATCATGTGGACCCTATGTATATGGTGTGCATAGCATGTAGACCTGATGTATATAGTGAGTATATTATCTGGACCTGTTGCATATGGTGTGCATATCATGTGGACCTGATGTATATGGTGAGTATATCATGTGACCCTATGTATAGTGTGTATATCATGTGACCCTATGTATAGTGTGTATATCATGTGACCCTATGTAAATAGTGTGTATATTATGTGACCCTATGTATAGTGTGTATATCATGTGACCCTATGTATATAGTGTGTATATCATGTGACCCTATGTATATGGTGTGTATATCATGTGACCATATGTATAGTGTGTATATTATGTGACCCTATGTATAATGTGTATATCATGTGACCCTATCTATAGTGTGTATATCATGTGACCCTATGTATAGTGTGTATATCATGTGACCCTATATATATAGTGTGTATATCATGTGACCCTATGTATAGTGTGTATATCATGTGACCCTATGTATATAGTGTGTACATCATGTGACCCTATGTATATAGTGTGTATATTATGTGACCCTATGTATAGTGTGTATATCATGTGACCCTATGTATAGTGTGTATATCATGTGACCCTATGCATAGTGTGTATATCATGTGACCCTATGTATATAGTGTGTATATTATGTGACCCTATGTATAGTGTGTATATCATGTGACCCTATGTATATAGTGTGTATATCATGTGACCCTATGTATAGTGTGTATATCATGTGACCCTATGTATATAGTGTGTATATTATGTGACCATATGTATAGTGTGTATATTATGTGACCCTATGTATATAGTGTGTATATCATGTGGACCCTATGTATAGTGTGTATATTATGTGACCCTATGTTTATAGTGTGTATATCATGTGACCCTATGTATAGTGTGTATATTATGTTACCCTATGTTTATAGTGTGTATATCACGTGACCCTATGTATAGTGTGTATATCATGTGACCCTATGTATATAGTGTGTATATTATGTGACCCTATGTATAGTGTGTATATTATGTGACCCTATGTATATAGTGTGTATATCATGTGACCCTATGTATAGTGTGTATATTATGTGACCCTATGTTTATAGTGTGTATATCACGTGACCCTATGTATAGTGTGTATATTATGTGACCCTATGTATAGTTTGTATATCAAGTGACCCTATGTATAGTGTATATAATTTGTGACCCTATGTATAGTGTGTATATCATGTGACCCTATGTATATAGTGTGTATATCATGTGACCCTATGTATAGTGTATATAATTTGTGACCCTATGTATAGTGTGTATATCATGTGACCCTATGTATATAGTGTGTATATCATGTGACCCTATGTATAGTGTATATCATGTGACCCTATGTATATTGTGTATATTATGTGACCCTATGTATAGTGTGTATATCATGTGACCCTATGTATATAGTGTGTATATGACGTGACCCTATGTATATAGTGTGTATATCCTGTGACCCTATGTATAGTGTGCACATCATGTGACCCTATGTATATAGTGTGTATATTATGTGACCCTATGTATATAGTGTGTATATCATGTGACCCTATGTATAGTGTGTATATCATGTGACCCTATGCATATAGTGTGTATATCATGTGACCCTATGTATAGTGTGTATATCATGTGACCCTATGTATATAGTGTGTACATCATGTGACCCTATGTATAGTGTGTATATTATGTGACCCTATGTATAGTGTGTATATCATGTGACCCTATGTATAGTGTGTATATCATGTGACCCTATGGATAGTGTGTATATCATCTGACCCTATGTATAGTGTGTTTATCATGTGACCCTATGTATATTCAGTGTATATCATGTGACCCTATCTATAGTGTGTATATCATGTGACCCTATGTATAGTGTGTTTATCATGTGACCCTATGTATACTCAGTGTATATCATGTGACCCTTTTTTTAGTGTGTATATCATGTGACCCTATGGATAGTGTGTATATCATGTGACCCTATGTATATTCAGTGTATATCATGTGACCCTATCTATAGTGTGTATATCATGTGACCCTATCTATAGTGTGTATATCATGTGACCCTATCTATAGTGTGCATATCATGTGACCCTATGTATAGTGTGTTTATCATGTGACCCTATGTATATTCAGTGTATATCATGTGACCCTATCTATAGTGTGTATATCATGTGACCCTATGTATAGTGTGTATATCATGTGACCCTATGTATATAGTGTGTATATCATGTGACCCTATGGATAGTGTGTATATCATGTGACCCTATGTATATAGTGAGTATATCATGTGACCCTATGTATATAGTGTGTATATCATGTCACCCTATGTATAGTGTGTATATCATGTCACCCTATGTATAGTGTGTATATCATGTGACCCTATGTATATTCAGTGTATATCATGTGACCCTATGGATAGTGTGTATATCATGTGACCCTATGTATAGTGTGTTTATGATGTGACCCTATGTATATTCAGTGTATATCATGTGACCCTATGGATAGTGTGTATATCATGTGACCCTATGTATAGTGTGTTTATCATGTGACCCTATGTATATTCAGTGTATATCATGTGACCCTATCTATAGTGTGTATATCATGTGACCCTATCTATAGTGTGTATATCATGTGACCCTATCTATAGTGTGTATATCATGTGACCCTATCTATAGTGTGTATATCATGTGACCCTATGTATAGTGTGTTTATCATGTGACCCTATGTATATTCAGTGTATATCATGTGACCCTATTTATATTCAGTGTATATCATGTGACCCTATGTATATTCAGTGTATATCATGTGACCCTATGTATAGTGTGTATATCATGTGACCCTATGTATAGTGTGTATATCATGTGACCCTATGTATATTCAGTGTATATCATGTGACCCTATCTATAGTATGTATATCATGTGGACCCTACGTATGCAGTGATGACCCAACCACCATCGTCAATTCCAGAGGAGAAGTCCATCATTTCCGTAACATGTAGGTGTTTGCAGCTCATGGAACAAAACCTTGAATTAAGTCGGAGGCCGACTAGGCTGCTTGAGGACCTGGCTGGCTTAGCGTCAGCTTGTACCCAACCCAGACAGCAGTGATTGATGTTCCTCAGTCTCTGCTCTGTCCACTAGCCATCCCCAACACATGGTATTAATAATGTAGCGCTATGAGCATTCAATAGCCGAATAGAATATAACACATTATAGATAGACTATTACATCCGATTATCTGTATCCAGAGTTGAGTAGTGGGGCCTATGTTGCAGATTGTCCCACTCTCACAATACCAAAACATAACAAACAAGTCAATGGCAATTAAAGAATTTTAATTTAAATATTAGCTGGTTCCTGCAGCATAGAACCATGGGAAGGAAGGGGCAATGATATCACATGGTTAGTACATGATTCGCATGAGGAGTTTAGATCAAGGGCGCTCTTAGTCTCGTCTACCATTTTGACACAGTGCAGATCAAGAACATAATGTCAAGAACAATTTTGACATAGTAAAGATCAGGAACAATGTCAAGAGCGGTTTTGACACTGAAGATCAAGAACGATGTCAAGAACAATTTTGACATAGTAAAGATCAGGAATAATGTCAAGAACGGTTTTGACACTGAAGATCAGGAACACCATGTCAAGAACAGTTGTGACACAGTAAAGATCAAGAACAATGTCAAGAACAATTTTGACATAGTAAAGATCAGGAATAAGGTCAAGAAAGGTTTTGACACTGAAGATCAGGAACACCATGTCAAGAACAGTTGTGACACAGTAAAGATCAAGAACAATGTCAAGAACAATTTTGACATAGTAAAGATCAGGAACAATGTCAAGAACGGTTTTGACACTGAAGATCAGGAACACCATGTCAGGAACAGCTGTGACATAGTAAAGATCAGGAACAATGTCAAGAACAATTTTGACATACCGAAGATCAAGAACACCATGTCAAAAATGGTTCTGACAGACATCAACACAGTGAGAACCCTGCTAATTGAAATCTTAACATCTATGTGCGATGCATAGGGAAGTCAATTTACAGTCTCACTTAACCATAACGAAACATTAACAAATAATTTTTTACTTTTTGTGTTTGGTAAATGTGGCACTTTGACAAATGGTGATGGTAATGTCCTAAGATAACACGAGCTTTAACAATTTTGTTATAGTCCTCTGTATTGCAACACATGCATAAATCAACAGTGACTAATCTTGCATTGGAAAAATAAACAACAACAAAACTACCCTTTGTAAGGACTCCAGTCGTGAGTCAGCTGTAAGTTCACTTCCCAAACTACAAAAACGGAATCTCACGAGACACCTGTATGGCCTGAGACGTAATAAATACTAGTGTAAGTGATAACGTGACACATGAGTTGTTGGTGGATGAATGAAGGTGATTATGTCAATGATCGCTGAACAAAGACTCAGTGTTAAACACAACAGACCTGTGGAATCAGCAAGATATGTAAATATCGGATAGAATGCCGACAATAATCTCGTATTCACTACAAGTGAACATCGACTATGAATATGCTCTCAGCTTTTGTCCAATCACCAGTTAAAATATCTAAATAATGTCCATATTTGGAAAATATCTCCTTTAAAATTATGCATAATATAAAATTTCTCCACATTGTTAAAAGTGGGTCTTTTCCATAACATTCAAATATACATAATACAACAGACTGACGTAAAATTGTGTATCATAAATGCTAAAATCTCAATTGGTGACTCAAATTTGCCTGCCAAACGAAACAATCTTTACAAGCGTGTCAAAATTAATAGGTGCAAGTTACGTGACTACCAAGAATTTCTTCTTTATGCAAGTATCAACTTTCAAGAAAGGATTCATACATATTATTCAAATAATAAATATATTTAAAATTCAAAATGCCTAATAAATTCTGATTAATATTCAAGAAGTGAAGTATTTAATGTAAAGTGAAGTGTTGAAAGTAAAGAGTGAAGTCTTGGTTGGACTGAGCTGAAACATTACCAAATGTTCTCGAGTGGAAAAAAACAACCTGTTTAGCATCAGCTGCCATTTTGTCAACAAGTTAGCAATTCGTTTTAAGGATGGGACATTTTAAAGAATTGTGAACTGCAAACAACCTGATAACGTAATAACTTAAATAAATAGGTTCTATGAACAACGCGTAAGCAATTATGGAAGAGGGACTACCCCTTCATACCCCCCCTCCCCCTCCCCGATCCTGTGTCCCCCTCCCCTGTCCCCTTGCGGTAATACACATATCACAGAACGGTTCTCAGACATAGCCTCGTTCAACTGCTGGGGATTTCACATGTTAAACATTAAGTCACAAGAGTCAGTGCTAACTCACTTCCTCAACAATCCAACAGATTTTGTGTTATAAAGTTAGTGGATTAGCAAGAAACATATAAAAAATTGTTATTTTAAATTTATGGTAACATTAAACATGATAAGAAAACACTATGCAATCATACACTTATTTGCATTTTTTCATTATGCTACACTGAATTTTCTAAGCTATTTTGAAAATTATGCTACCAAAACAACTGCTACGTTGTATTCGAAGTTGAAAGTCCAGATTTGAGAGAGTTCAATTTAGAACTGAGAATTTCTCATTCTCGGTAGACTAGATATGTCTAGTCGTCTCTAGAAGAGAATTGTCTGAGCGAAGATACTCGAACCAAACATTTGCAATGATATAGTTTGACGGAATTGAAGTAATGAAAATATCACAGTTGTCACACACGACCCACTTCAAGCTGCTTGCTAAATCTTTAAATTATTGGTTAAATCAAAATGCCCCAAATATGCAATAATCACATATACAAATGAACTATCCTTGTTGTGGGCAAAAAACACTCTCCTGTTGTGTACAGTTTGCCATTTTGACATATATCAGTTGTTTTAGTCAATATATCTACACAAGTCTTTGTCTCTATGCAACTGATCGAGGGAGCTCAGCAAGAGTTATCCCCCTTGTCCATAATGTTAATCACAATGAGTGTCAGAGTATGCCGCATGGGCTAGAAGGACAGGTAACACATTATGTGGAGATCATTCTGTCATCGTCGTCAACAACAGCATTGTCACTGTTAGCAGTTCGTCATGCCACTGGGGTTACATGGCACAGCCAAGCTCAATCAGATGTTCGTTGGTAGCTCGCCGCTTGTGCCATTGCCGTGCTCTTCCCTGAGTGAATTTCATGTGCAACTGAAAATAATGAGTTTATCGTCTAGCTTCTTCAAGTATCCATCAACGCACAGACATATTGGCCGGCCATGACCAAACGAGAGCCAGCATTTGTAGAGTTGTCATAATTGTTGTCAGCTCAAACACATCGCTACTATCATCTACACGGAGGCTTCATTTCTTATCAAGTCCTCGCTGATCTGAGTCTGATCCTTCTGGAATTACACGCATGACAACAGGGCTGCAACCTTGACCTTCATTCTCCTTGTCCTCTTCAAGGTCAAACTGGAACTTTGTGGTTTCCGACTCATCCTTGTCGTCTGTCTTATTGCTACAGAAACTGGAAGAGGGGGAGATTGGTATCATAGTCTGGTACCAGTCCCGGTTGTCTTCCAGCGTGTCCAGGATATCCTGGGCGTCCGGGAAGACCAGGTCTGCCCATGTTTCCCACAGCGGGTGGACAATATAGTCGATGAATCCAACCTAGAAAAACATGAAAGAGCAAGCATTAGACTAGTGAATCATCATGATCTCACCACACACTTTACAGAACTATTTACCCCATGAGTAGTTGCATGTAATACTTTGGTTTAACCTCACTTCGAACAGTATTCCAGTTATATCACGGCATGTCTGCTTAATATGGGAGGAAAGTCCAAAGTGATGCAGGTCCCAGACATTTACAACTTTGATGAAACCCACGAGCACAGGTAACCCACTGACTTTAAGAGTACCTTAAAATTTCAATGATAAATCCAGTTCGTAACCTAAACATTGTGACATTTTTCCTCTGTATTATTTCTGCTGTACCATGTACCCTGTTCATTGAATTGTATCATTACTGTAACTGGTAGCAGCCAGTCGGGAGTCATGAGTATGGAAGCCTTTTAGGGCCATTTGTTTTATTTTCTTTATGTCTTGAAATTTCAAATTTTCAAGATATAAAGTTGAAATTTCAAGTTAATATCTTGAAAATTCAACTTATTATCTTGAAGTTTTAAGTTATGTATCTTGAAATTTTAAGTTTTGTATCTTGAAATTTTAAGTTATGTATCTTGAAATTTAAACATAACATCTTGAAATTTCAAGTTAGCACCGTGAAATTTCAAGATACTAAGTTGAAATTTCAAGTAATAATCTTAAAATTTCAAGAAAAAAATAAACAAACAAATGGCCCTAAAAGGCTTCCGTACATGAGACATGACAAAGGATGTTCAGGGCTCCATTCCACAAAGCGATCGTAGCACAAAGACGATCGTACCTCCAATACTTTAACATAGACAACAGTCATAGAGCTACAATTGCTTTGTTGATTAGGGACCAGGAGGTTAGACTGAGTGGCTTAGGCATCGTGCCAAATGGCATCGACTGGTGCTCATACTTTCAGCCACTGGTTCAGATAATATAACTGGACACACAAAGTATTCACTTCTCACAATACATACCTGAGTCTTCTCTACTGTTGCAGTGTGTCGGTCACACATCGGACTAATATCAAGACCTTGATCGCGTTCACGATCTCCCTGTCTGAAAAACTCGTCCATAATGCGATCCACCCAGTTTTTGTATATATCAAGGGGCTTCGTTGGGTTGCTGAGGTCCGAACAATGAACCATGTTCTGGAGAACCTGAAGGTCAAAGGAAGGTCAAGATCAGGGCAAAGTAAAACATCCAACCTAACACAGAAACTACATTCGTGTGCATCGAACATTATTGATTTCAGTCAAAGGAACAAATGTGATTTCTTTTATTCAAGGATGACAATGATGAACGTACCTGAATTCTATCAGTATAGTTGTCCAGCAACAGCACTCCTGAGCCAGCAACTTTCTTCGTTTCTACCATGGTCTTCAGGTCAGCCAGAAGACTCATATGTTTTGACATGTCTGTCGCAAGCACCTGTGGAGGTCAAACATTCATAACCGTCAACACATCAAACATGTCTCTGGTCAATCTTATCAAGGAGTAATCTTGTTCTGTATAATCGAGCAGAATTGTTTATCATATTTGTGCCAGTATTTAATTATTATTATCAGTTGGAATATGCCAGTTTATACTAAAAGGGGTACTAGACAGGGCAAATTGTCCATCAAAAGACCAAACAAAACACTTGTGTTTTACATAAGGGTTGGCAAGGCGTTTTTGTTCCATGTAATATTTATTGCAAAATATTTAACACAGGTGGCTTTCTCACTTTTGTATGTAAAAATTCCTCCAGCAATGGTAATGTGTGGTAACATCTAAATTTTGTTCAAATGCTAAATATAATATTTCCGCTGGGTTGAAAAGATTTGGGTCACAAGTGAAACAGTGGATCGATCAGGTAACCTGAAACACAAGTATTTTCGGGGCCATAGATGTGATAGAACTTACAATTTATGGACGTCAACTTCTTTATTATGATGAACACAACGTTTTGGAATATACTTACTCCTACACAGGTGAATAAATGCTTTCAGGCAGAGGACATATATATGTAGATTAAGGACAACAAAAGTAATACGATAACAAAGGTGGAAACTTAACAAGGGGAGCCAACAGATAATTGGCGCTGATAGGTGATTATCAATGGACGAATGGAAGCCAACACTGAACTTATTGCTGATTGGCAATAGGCAATGGACAATGGGCAAATGGATGGCCAGGGGTAATTAGCATTGAAGGAGTAAGTATATACTCCGAAATGTGTTCCTCATAATAAAGAAGTTGACGTCCATCGATTCTCTTCCTTAGGTGTATCACTTCTAAATGCCTTTCACAAACTTGGTAGATGTAGGGTACCCACCATATCTATGACCATCTTGCGCAGCGTCTGTCTCTGTTTCTTGTTGAGGTTGAGAAAGATATCACAGTTCTCCTCCTGGAGGAGTTTGAACGCCACGGCCAGATGGTGGTTCTCCAACACAGACTCGTCATTGTACATCAGGGCCAGCTCCGAACCTGGGGACACAAGGCCACAGGTCACTCACTGTGTGGGGGGACACAAGGCCACAGGTCACTCACTGTGTGGGGGGACACAAGGCCACAGGTCACTCACTGTGTGGGGGGACACAAGGCCACAGGTCACTCACTGTGTGGGGGGACACAAGGCCACAGGTCACTCACTGTGTGGGGGGACACAAGGCCACAGGTCACTCACTGTGTGGGGGAGAGGTCACTCGCTGTGTGGGGGTATAGGTCACTCACTGTGTGGGGGATAGGTCACTCGCTGTGTGGGCACAGGTCACTCACTGTGTGGGGGATAGGTCACTCGCTGTGTGTGGGGGGAGAGGTCACTCGCTGTGTGAGGGATAGGTCACTCACTGTGTGTGGGGACAGGTCACTCGCTGTGTGCGGGGGACAGGTCACTCACTGTGTGGGGGTTAGGTCACTTGCTGTGTGGAGAGTTCACTCGCTGTGTGGGGGAGAGGTCACTCGCTGTGTGGGGGGACAGGTCACTTGCTGTGTGGGGGATAGGTCACTTGCTGTGTGGGGGAGAGGTCACTCGCTGTGTGGGGGAGAGGTCACTTGCTGTGTTGGGGAGAGGTCACTCGCTGTGTGGGGGAGAGGTCACTCGCTGTGTGTGGGGACAGGTCACTCACTGTGTGGGGGATAGGTCACTCGCTGTGTGTGGGGGGAGAGGTCACTCGCTGTGTGTGGGGACAGGTCACTTGCTGTGTGGGGGGAGAGGTCACTCGCTGTATGTGGGGACAGGTCACTCGCTGTGTGGGGGGAGAGGTCACTCGCTGTGTGTGGGGACAGGTCACTCACTGTGTGGGGGATAGGTCACTTGCTGTGTGGGGGAGAGGTCACTCGCTGTGTGGGGGTATAGGTCACTCGCTGTGTGTGGGGATAGGTCACTCACAGTATTTGTTAGGTGGGGTTGGGTAGGGCGGGGTGGGGTTTGGGTGTACAGGTCACTCTGTACATGGGGATGGAGAGAGAAGGATGCAGTTGGAAGGGACACGACATGGATTGACAACAATGGTCGATGTATGTTACGAGACACCAACCCTCCACACACAACATAAGCAATACATAAACTTTATTTTACAAATTAACTTCCTCAACATATTCTGATCTACGTCCAACTTGATATACCGGTACACATATGGGGGTGATCATCTACCATGCAATATGACCACCTCTAGCCTGAATGGCCATATGTTCATCAGCCACTCATCCCCCATGAATGAGTGGAGCAAGATCATCGAGATGAATGAACCAAGTCTACCCCATGTTCTGGGGGGAATTATCCAAGCAGTCAGTACCAGACCCCTACAGAGTTGCTTCCACATCATCAAAGCAGCCCAGATAGGCAACAGTTTATTTAGACCTCAAGCCAGGATTTACAAATTAGATGTAGGAGCTAGTTTATTCCCTAGCAGTCAAGTCGGTCTATGCTGCCTATATATCCCAGCTGACCCACAACTGCCAAGCCTGAGACTCACCAGCACTGCAGTGGGCCAAAACACTTGCATAGTTAGCTCTTTGTATTAAACAGCAACAAAAACAAACACATCCCAAGCTAAATGTGGAATCTTGGGGGAATGTTTCTCTTAGAATCTTTCAGCGCTGTGCCGATATCAGCTCTCATGACCTTGAAGCATGAGACCACCAGATGTCAGCAATTGCGTCATAAGCAGCATTCTGGGGTATACATCGTGGGATATATTTATGCAAATTTGGTATCGTCTGGTCTTTGATTGGTTGTATGATGCTATTCCTGTCGGTTAAGTGGTGGTAAGCTTATGATGACGTACACGACCCACGGGCTGCAATGCACCGACACATCACGCCAAACCTCGTACACTGACCCCCAAAAGGCAAATTCTCCAGGAATATATCAACTTCGTCACGTTTACAATAAGAGCACTTGTATGTGTATATCTAATCACATATTTCTACTCTTTTCCCATACAACTACATCCCAAGATATCCCTACTTATATATATATGATGATATCACTTTTAGTATATCACTACCAGGACATCATGATATATCCTTATATATCCCTTCTGGTATATCCACCCGTTAACATCTGGTTAGAGTTTGTCTTCAGCAACCCATGCTTGTCGTAAAAGGCAACTTTGCTTGTAAGACACGACAAACAGGATCGGTCAGTCTCACTGACTTGGACAAACAGGATCGGTCAGTCTCACTGACTTGGACAAACAGGATCGGTCAGGCTCACTGACTTGGACAAACAGGATTGGTCAGGCTCACTGACTTGGTTGATGCATGTCATCGTATCCCAACTGCATGGATCAATACTCATATCAATCACTGGATTGTCTGGTCCAGACATTATTTACAGACCGCTGTCATATAGCTGGAATATTGGTGAGCGTGGCATTAAACAACAAACAAACAACTCATATACCCTGATAAATTCCTGACATACTCCTACTCATACAGATGGGTATATCCCTTCTGGCATATAAACTCTCTATATATCTCTCCTGATATATCCTGATCAAATCTGATATATTCCAGATTGTATCTCATGATACATGTCCCTACTAGTACATCTACATTCTTGCTGACTGATTCTGGTACACAATACTTCTGATCCAGACTGATCCCCACATGTCTACAGATGGGAACATTGTCCACGTGACTGGCATGATGAAGGAAGGGACGTTGATGATGTACTCACTTGTGTTGACTAAGTACTGGTTGGTCACACCCGGATGGTCCACATCATGAATGGCACATGCATATATCGCTGACAGAATCTCCAGATCTGTGAACACATTCTGAAACAAAAACAACTTCATTAAACACAAGACAACAAAAATAAATTAGTCAACTACAAAATACCACCAAATTGACATGGTTTGGATTTTAAATTTTTATTTTCTACCTCTGACATCTCATACAGTCAGAGCTTTAGAACTTAACTGGCCATTTTAGGCATATCATTAAAAGTCCTATCGATATGTTTATGACCTTGAAAGATGATACTAGTATATCCTGATATATTCTCTATATCCTGGTCAAACTAATATGTCCTTTAATACTAGTAGTTCCTGATAAAACCATGCTGTATCCCTACTTAGCAACCATTGAAAACATCTGATCTAGAATACATATTGACAAAGCCTCCAACAGTAGTAATGCGTACTAGAAAGTGTTCCATCTACATCATCAAAACACTTCCTCACAATGTTTTCAAACAACCGACACATGAGAGAACGTTTTACTTTATCTGAGAAAAACATGATTTCATCACATGGTAAACATTCTCAGAACTAGCGCCATACTTCTACTTCTTGCGACAACATCCTTATCGACCATCAAATCCTTTGTCAAAATTCCTGGAAACAGTCCACCATATTGTCGTCTCTCATAGATATATTTCTGGGAAGCCTACGCTGACGCCAAGTCTTAGAACCATTCCACTCTTATCTCTAGCAGCCTGAATACTTTAACCTTTGCTGATCACAGACCCCCCTTTCATGACATGTTAGGGGATTTACGTTTCATCATTACTGATAAACAAGAACGCTCGGGGTTGAAATTCCATTCATTAGTCGATAGATCTTAATCATATAACTTCTTAGAATGTCAAATATATTCTAATCACATCCGCAAACATGAAAAAAACACCTCTGCAAAATCTAACAGTAAATTTGTACATTTTGTAACATTATATTTACAAATTCCTTTGAGGATGAGAAACGACTAATGAGCGTTTCAGAACTTATGTTATCAAAGAAAAACTATGTAGTGAATTTACCAGAAGTCAGGGGAGGTAAGAAAATCAATCTTTTAGGAGGTATGCCAAAAACTCCACTTTGTTCGTGAACCGAAACTGGTGTTGTAATCCTACCCACAGAACATTCTGGATGCAAACCAAACATGGGGTAGACAGGGGATCAGAGACCTGACCCTCCTTCTACTCACACCCGACCCTCCTTCTACTTTCACATGACCCTCCTTCTACTCTCACCAACCCTCCTTCTACTTTCACATGACCCTCCTTCTACTCTCACCAACCCTCCTTCTACTCACACCCGACCCTCCTTCTACTCACACCCGACCCTCCTTCTACTCTCACCAACCCTCCTTCTACTCACACCAACCCTCCTTCTACTCACACCCGACCCTCCTTCTACTTTCACATGACCCTCCTTCTACTCTCACCAACCCTCCTTCTACTCACACCCGACCCTCCTTCTACTTTCACATGACCCTCCTTCTACTCTCACCAACCCTCCTTCTACTCACACCCGACCCTCCTTCTACTCACACCCGACCCTCCTTCTACTCTCACCAACCCTCCTTCTACTCACACCCGACCCTCCTTCTACTTTCACATGACCCTCCTTCTACTCTCACCAACCCTCCTTCTACTCACACCCGACCCTCCTTCTACTCACACCCGACCCTCCTTCTACTCTCACCAACCCTCCTTCTACTCACACCCGACCCTCCTTCTACTTTCACATGACCCTCCTTCTACTCTCACCAACCCTCCTTCTACTCACACCCGACCCTCCTTCTACTTTCACATGACCCTCCTTCTACTCTCACCAACCCTCCTTCTACTCACACCCGACCCTCCTTCTACTTTCACATGACCCTCCTTCTACTCTCACCAACCCTCCTTCTACTCACACCCGACCCTCCTTCTACTCACACCCGACCCTCCTTCTACTCTCACCAACCCTCCTTCTACTCACACCCGACCCTCCTTCTACTTTCACATGACCCTCCTTCTACTCTCACCAACCCTCCTTCTACTCACACCCGACCCTCCTTCTACTTTCACATGACCCTCCTTCTACTCTCACCAACCCTCCTTCTACTCACACCCGACCCTCCTTCTACTTTCACATGACCCTCCTTCTACTCTCACCAACCCTCCTTCTACTCACACCCGACCCTCCTTCTACTTTCACCAACCCTCCTTCTACTCACACCCGACCCTCCTTCTACTTTCACATGACCCTCCTTCTACTCTCACCAACCCTCCTTCTACTCACACCCGACCCTCCTTCTACTTTCACATGACCCTCCTTCTACTCTCACCAACCCTCCTTCTACTCACACCCGACCCTCCTTCTACTTTCACATGACCCTCCTTCTACTCTCACCCCTACTGGTCTGTGTCCCACTCTCACCCAACAAATAATGCCCCCACTCTCAGCAATGTTTCCCTTCATTCTCCCTTAGTGGCACCACACTTGCGGAATATCTGCATGTAATTTAGGTACCACTGTCTCCCTCCAAGTCAACCTAGGCCCTCTCACTCCCACTAATCTCCTCCACAGATGCCGTGATGGCGGCGAGAGTGGGTGGGGTTAGTTACGAGGACATATGCTAGTCCTTATCACATCTGTTGGTGCTAATTGTGAGCAACAGTTGGGTGGAACAGGCATGAATGGACTTCCATGATAACAGCGAGGACAGTCTCAAGTACACTGTCTCACGGAGACGGAGACGGAGACGGAGACGGGGATAAGCCAGACAGTCAAAGGATGGGGAGTTTACTGACCGTCATTCATAACAATATGTTTACAATAAGTTTCAAGGAGATAGAAAAATCTCCTACGTCAGAACAAGAATACGGTAGTTGTCAGTAAACAACCACATTTGTAAACTGATATACGCATTTTTTACCTCGACCTCCCACTATCAGTATTGTGTGAGAGATGCTAACGTATCTGTGATTCTTGCTCAGTCTTTGAAGATGAAGATTACGATTTCATGTCTTGTAGTAAATATTAAGATGTAAGGCAATCCCTATTTAATTCACTTTCTTCAAAATATAAATATTTTGAAAGCCTTACCGTCATAGAAATATTTAGTTTACTGTTTTCAAATAATGAACCAGGCAACATAGAAATAAGCTGAGGGGAAACATTATTTTACAGCATTTTTTGATCAAATGATTTTCTCCCTCCATAGATCATTGAAAAGATTTATATTTTTTATTTCTGTACGGGTAGGAATCACCAAGCCTACTCCAAGCATCATAGCTAGGTCACTATTCATTAACATTGACTTCCCCCTGTCCGTATTAGTTATGCTTACTTCAAGGGCAGGTGCGCTGAGGAGCACGTGCGTGGACTGCGTGACGTCGGAGGCGTGGATGGAGTTGTGATAGGGCGTCTCTCGATGGTAATGCTCTTCCAAGTGCATCAAATATGTGACTAGAGTATGTGCAGGAATCTTGAATGTATTTAATAAATCTCTGTCCTGGAACAAAATAGTCACTGCATTAACTTTGATACACATATACAAGTTAGTCGTTCCAAAAGACACAAATATTTGAATATTTGTTATTGGAAATCTCGGCAATGGTTACAAGTATAATTTCCTTTCAAAGTGAAAATGTTAAAAAAGTTTATTTCTGTTTTCACACAAAATGAAATAATTTTGACAGATAGTATACATAGTTTATATGTTTAGTGAATCACACAATCCAACTACTTCAAAACAAAACAGAAACTAAAACCATTGTATTTGTTAGTAACAAATCCTCACTCTGTTTCCTACCTGAAATATCCTGTATGTGATGCTGGTAAGAGGTTTGTTGGTTGAGTATTCAGAAATTTTGAAAATATCAACTCCCCACTTGTCAATGTCATTCAAATACTGAAAATGAAACAAAAGTAAATTAGTTCAAGTTCGCTCAACAATGCATTATCCAATATCTATCTCAATAAATGCAGTTGTATTGATCCAACGTTCAAGGTCGTGTGAACACTGCTTAATATTGACAGCGGAACAGCTGTCATATTGCAGCATCGGCAGAATATTATGAACATAATAATCATCACAATCAAATATTCTTACATTCTTCATCTGCACAGCTGCAAATATATCAATTCTCACTTTCCAATACTCTACAGCTAACATATCTCACTTAATAGTTCTTGTGCTAGTGATATTGAACTTGACAGTCTGTCGGAAGCTGTACAAAAGCTTCTCAGACTGTATTGTTAAATCGATAACGTAACCTTCAAAAGCATATGATCAACAGTGCAAGCAAGTCAATTGGAGTACTTAACACTAAATAGTGACAAGCAGATATGACATAAACATGCACTTAAAAACTTCTAAACAATTTTACAAAATATTCACAGAGTATTCACAATTTAGATTGTAATGTTACTTTCTAGAAATATTTATCAACTGAATTTATCAGTTAATGGAGATTTTGTTTCCTTAAAAATGACATACAAGCAGTGCATGTTCTTCCCGCTCGCTGCATGTGGTTCACTTCCTTCCCCGAGAGAAGTGAATGACATCATAGTTCATGGATGACCACACTCCATGTCATTCACACCTCTGCCTAGCAACAGCACATTAGCAGTTTCAACACATTAAGGACCTGATTCATATTTAAACCTTACTTTCTCTGTCAGTCAATGTTTCTACACTGAACAACATAGCTTATGAACATGTAAAACACGCACATCACATAGGACACGTGGACACGCAGACACACGGAACACATAGAACACACGGAACTTATAGAACACACAGAACACAGAACACATAGAACCGAAGAACACACAGAACACACAGAACACAGAACACATAGAACACACGGAACACATAAAACACACAAAACATGCAGTACACACAGAACACAGAACACATAGAACACAGAACACATAGAACCGAAGAACACACAGAACACAGAACACATAGAACACACGGAACACATAAAACACACAAACCATGCAGTACACACAGAACACAGAACACATAGAACACGGAACACAGAACACATAGAACACAGAACACATAGAACACACGGAACACATAAAACACACAAAAGATGCAGTACACACAGAACACAGAACACACAGAACTGAAGAACACACAGAACACAGAACACATAGAACACAGAACACATAGAACTGAAGAACACACAGAACACAGAACACATAGAACCGAAGAACACATAGAACCGAAGAACACATAGAACACACAGAACACATAGAACTGAAGAACACACAGAACACAGAACACATAGAACTGAAGAACACACAGAACACACAGAACACATAGAACTGAAGAACACACAGAACACATAGAACACATGGAACACATAGAACCGAAGAACACATAGAACCGAAGAACACACAGAACACACAGAACACATAGAACTGAAGAACACACAGAACACAGAACACATAGAACTGAAGAACACACAGAACACAGAACACATAGAACTGAAGAACACACAGAACACAGAACACATAGAACTGAAGAACTCATAGAACCGAAGAACACACAGAACACACAGAACACACAGAACACATAGAACCGAAGAACACACAGAACACAGAACACATAGAACCGAAGAACACACAGAACACACAGAACACATAGAACCGAAGAACACACAGAACACAGAACACATAGAACCGAAGAACACACAGAACACACAGAACACATAGAACCGAAGAACACACAGAACACATAGAACACATGGAACACATAGAACTGAAGAACACACAGAACACAGAACACATAGAACTGAAGAACACACAGAACACAGAACACATAGAACTGAAGAACACACAGAACACATAGAACTGAAGAACACACAGAACACAGAACACATAGAACTGAAGAACTCATAGAACCGAAGAACACACAGAACACAGAACACATAGAACACGGAACACATAGAACTGAAGAACACACAGAACACAGAACACATAGAACCGAAGAACACACAGAACACAGAACACATAGAACTGAAGAACACACAGAACACAGAACACATAGAACATATAGAATGGAAATAAGCTAAAGAAACAGACAATACATAGAACCATTTGCCTTTTGGTCTCATCTCACGTATATATCGTAATTAGAACAAAATTAATTTATATTTCTGTTTTATGAACATCTTACTCTAAACATAAACAGATGACTAAATATGCTATTTCATTAAAAATAAATAAACTTTTTCAAACTTCCATAAGTATTTCAATCGAAACTGGTTGTTCTTTGGCATTGACATTTTATATTTTATCATGAAAATAAACCTCAGGCAAATAATCCTCATTTAAGCAAAGTTGAATCCTGAAATCTGTAAAACAATAAATTAAATGGATTTGATTTTTCGCAAAAAGACTTTCTTTATATGAACCATAACAAAAAACTTACTCGTCCTAGCTCTTCTTTATGAGGTGTATCTACTCCGTGTTTTGGCACAATTCCTGTAAAGCTATTGGCATGTTTAAGTTTCCGAACTCCTTGTATCTGGGACATAGGCCGATTTTTGTCGGGAATCTCCTTGGTGACTGTTTCCACTGTGTCGACTTTCAAGGTTGGGATGTCAACTTCCTGTTGTTTGTCTGAAATATAAATTGATCACTAAACTCTCGGAACAAAAAAATCATAATTCTTCTGGTAAAATTAGTCAACTAAACTTCACACAGAATATAAAAACAACATCCGCAACATTCTCTGGAAATGAAATCCTGTTCCCCATAATTTCATATTCCTCTCTAGCTTCATGTTTACATTGTTATGAAAACATGTGACTCACGTAATTTCCTGAGAATCTCAAACAAAAAATAACTGTTTAGCAAGAAAATGGATAAATCTCAAAAAAGCCGGCCTAAAGAATATTGTATTTTCAGACAACTGCAGATATGACCCAAATCCCAAATCTCACCTCCAATCACAATAAACCACTTGTCCAACATGATGATTCTATTCACCAGAGCAATTCACACCTGACCACTGATAGTAAAAATGTGCTGGACACTAAGCAGGTATAATAATCCCTCACGTTATCTATGACAGAATTCAGTGATGAAAACCTCCAGGGATCTGCTCATTCAGGTCAAAAAGCTTTAGGTGCCAATGTCCTCCATGGCCCATGTTGTCCCATCTCAACATGAGGCCCCAGTGTACGCTGTTTCCCTCCATGTGGCCTTTCTGTTTATACTGGCACAGCAGCAGCTCCTAATGGTCTCATTCTGCCTCCTCAGGTGCTCCTGCAGGACCTGGACTGAAACAGCAGGTGCCCTTGCTATGTACACAGTCTCAGTAGATGCCCTGTTGGATTCCTGAACTGAGCATAATGCAGGTAGCCAATCAGTGCCCACAGTGAGCAGGTCCCGTGGAGGTCCTGAGGAGGTCTTGGGCAGATGATCCTGGGACACTCACTGGACAAGCCTCCTGCTGTTCTGTGTCCACCCTAAGCTTGATATTAATAGCAACCTCAGGACAATTTTGACAGACCTTCAACACAGCAGGTAGCTCAGCTTGTGGGATGCTCAACTGAGAAGCAGCAATCATCCCCAAGGTGTCCAGTTCACGCGTCACCCACACCAAATCCTCTCAACTATTTGGTGAACAAGTTCCAACTGAGAACCAATTCATGGCTCCTTCGTCTTTGACCAGGCATTAACTAACGGAATCATTAGATAAACACCACATAGCAATAAAGGAACTTTTCCCCTTCAATTTACCTTCATGATAGAACAATTTCAGGTCCTCATGAACTTGAAAAAGGAGTCCAACACAAGTCTAGAATGATTTGGCAAGTCTAGATTGCCTCAGCTCAGAAATTAAGGATTTTCCTGGGATCCAGTTGGATTTTATTATTTTTATTTTGTAGATATATTAAATATATATATTTTAAATAAGATAACTTTATTTCTGGGACTAAATATCAGTCAAGGTATACATAATAGTTACACAGACAAACTTCTCCCAATCCCTTATTCTCAAATCAACTCATACAGAAAACAAGATCAGTCATATATCGCTGAAGGTTCATTAGCGACTCTGTGCGGAGGTATGATATACTATCAGTTAATCCCTGAAAAGCTCTACCGGGCACCGTTTAGCCCCATGTATACACGTTTAGCCCCATGTTTATACGTTTAGCACCATGTTTATACGTTTAGCACCATGTTTACACGATCAACCAACACAGAAACACAAAATAGGCGACACTAGGTGGTTAACACCACCAACTATGATCTCAAGTTGCTGCACAACAAATCATGACCATTAAGCTTGTTACAACGCCTTATGCCAAATTACAATATCATGAATGGCTGGTGATCTATGCCCACATAACAAGTGTTAATATCATTTGATGAATGAAAGCCGATGAGAATCAAATCACTTGTTTACACTACTGTCATTGATAGCTACGACAGATAAATGTTGCTGTCAATGGTCGGTGATCTATAGCAGATAACACAACTATCACAGGCGTGGAGACCAGGGCAGTCACTCAATATGCTACTCACGTTTGACCACAAGTATTATAGAGGGCCGGGCGAGTGGGACGACCCTGTATTACAGTAGTAAATATCTCTCTTTGATGTGGTCTATCTTAGACCCCCTTGTCCCTACACTCACTGGGATTCAATGACTGGAGGGTCACTGAGTTCACATCCATCAACGCAGGAAATGGCAGAAGTATTAAATATTATACCCAATGTAACAGATTTATTCCAAACAAATATCCTACTAGAATATATTCTGACTTTTTCCAGATTGGTATTATCCAAAGCATATTGTCACTTCAGAATAAAAGTTTGTTATTACCCAAACCAGTTTTTGACATAAGAATCCTAAACGTTGTGTTCCTCATAATATAGAAGTTGACACACATAAATTCTCTCCCTTATGTGTGTCACTTCTAAATGCTTTTCAAAGACTTGACAAGAATCTTGTTACCTACATTCATAGCACTTTCTCAATGACACTGTGAAAAAATTTCATCGCTGTGAGAAGTTTTTAACCAAAATAATTTTTAGACATAAGAATCTTGTTACCTACATCCATAGCACTTTCTCGATGACACTGTGAGAAAAAGTTCATCGCTGTGAGAAGTTTTTAACCAAAAGGATTTTTAGACATAAGAATCTTGTTACTTACATTCATAGCACTTTCTCGATGACACTGTGAGAAGAATTGTGTCGGTGTGAGGCGTCGTGATCATGTTTATGTTACTGCCGTTGCAGGGAACGCGACACGGTGAGTCCACAACCGAGAGAGAACACAACACAGGCATATCGCAACTACAAAAACTCAGCATCAAATTATTCCAAGAATATTGTTCCAGTGCAGGACCAGCTTTCACAACCTCAAATCTTCCTTCAGGTAGTAACCCTTCGTCAAGATATCCAGAAATCCAACACACATTGGTCTTAGAGGATGAACCTCTGTGTCACACACAAGCTCAAAGTAAACTGAATCATTTACACATACCACGCTAACCATATCTCCCGTATTTCCCTACTACGAGGGCTGCCTTCTGATTGGCCGACATCCGCATACTGGCTGCCAATCATTGGCTGAAGCAACCCTGGGCCTGTGTTAGTTTCTTGGCTTGAGTGACCAGCTAATGAGTTCCTCCTGTGAGTTTTCCTTTGACGTCACCAAGCTCTTGTACTGTCTCGTTAGTTCACAGCCCTGGCTGGGCTCGGCTGGCTTGCTGTAGGTGCCTCAACTCTCCAGCACCTGCTACAGCTCATATTGCCCGGTATATCAGTATATCAGTATATCAATACCACTAGGCCAGTGTATGCATGAATGCATATCCTTTATAATTAATTATCTGGTTATGTTGTAATTATTTAATACCTCAAGCTATTGAGAAACGTGTTAAATATCTAAGAACTATAATCATGAATTTGAAAATCAAAATTTTAAGTATTTCCATCCTGGTAATGCAATACTATATCCATCAATAATACACATCTCTTACAGTTGCATTATTTTGCAGTAGTTTTGATGCTATGAGCAGTAATTTGCTTCGTCTCTGATTTATGCAATTTATAGCAAAATGGAGCCAGTATTTAGCAGTGACAACAGCCCTTACAGTGTAGGCGGCATCTCGGGACTGGGTCAACTGATTGACTAGGTGGTGACACGCAAGCTATTCCTTACTCTGCACATACGGCAGCTGAATTACTAGCTGTGTACAATGGTTATACAGAAGTGTAGTTCTACCATGACAAATATTGTTTTATATGACATACACACTCAGGTTTAGACTAACATTTAGTCCCAGAAATATAGTTATCTTATTTAAAGCTATATGTACATAATAAAAAGTAAAATCCAAATGGAGCCCAGAACATTGCTAATTTAGAGCTGATGCAATCTAGACTTGAGTTGGAATCAATTGTGAGTTCATTCTCCAGTGTCTGGGAGTCAGGCTCAGGTTGAGAACCTCCGACTGTTTCTAGCAAACACCTGGTACAAATATCAATACACCAGTAACCCTAGACTACTTATCAACTCTAAATGACACAATGTGTCACATTGCACACTTTTATTGCCCTTCATGCTGAATAATTATACCTTGATCAAAAAAGTAAAACAACATTCATTCATTCATTCATTCATTCATTCATTCATTCATTCATTCATTCATTCATTCATTCATTCTTTGTCAAGACATCTAAACTAAACCCAGCTGTCTTATGTTACAAGATCTACATCACTTGGGGCTGTCCTCCCCTATACACACTGTGATACACCTGGACTACTGAATCAAAGCCACGCACTCATACTTGGCATACTTGTGGAGGTAGACATCTTATTCAGAGGGAATATTATGATGAGATGATATATGATAAATGATGATAAAAAAATAACATCAATGCAATATGTCCTTATTTGGAAGAACGTACATACTTTTTCCCCGCCGTGCACTGTCGAGCACATGGCATGCAGCATGGGCAACTAATGTCCAAACACCATCACAAATGGCAGGAGACATTTCCTTGTTTGCGTCACATGCAGATACTTCACTATGATTTAGGAACTGACTATTTAATATCAGGTTAGGAGGAAGGAGGCCAGGGAGATTTGTTTCAGTCAGTGTAATTGTTTTCTGAAAGGAACTGTCAAACAGTTGTCAGAGTGTCTAGCAAATCCAGCATATTCCAATTCTTTACTTTTAATGGCTCGGGGGTGGGGATTTCTTGAATACATTATTTCTTGTTTCCAACCCATCATATCAAATTGTTGTCCTCTCACAGATCTGTGATAAATGGTTGTCTCCTCTGGGATCTGTGATAAATGGTTGTCTCCTCAGGGATCTGTGATAAATGGTTGTCTCCTCAGGGATCTGTGATAAATGGTTGTCCTCTAACAGATCTGTGATAAATGGTTGTCCCCTCACAGATCTGTGATAAATGGTTGTCCTCTCAAAGATCTGTGATAAATGGTTGTCTCCTCAGGGATCTGTGATAAATGGTTGTCCTCTCACAGATCTGGGATAAATGGTTGTCCTCTCATGGATCTGTGATAAATGGTTGTCCTCTCACAGATCTGTGATAAATGGTTGTCCCCTCACAGATCTGTGATAAAGGGTTGTCCCCTCACAGATCTGTGATAAATGGTTGTCTCCTCAGGGATCTGTCATAAATGGTTGTCCTCTCACAGATCTGGGATAAATGGTTGTCCTCTCATGGATCTGTGATAAATGGTTGTCCTCTCACAGATCTGTGATAAAGGGTTGTCCTCTCACAGATCTGTGATAAATGGTTGTTCTCTCACAGATCTGTGATAAAGGGTTGTCCTCTCACAGATCTGTGATAAATGGTTGTCCTCTCACAGATCTGTGATAAAGGGTTGTCCTCTCACAGATCTGTGATAAAGGGTTGTCCTCTCACAGATCTGTGATAAATGGTTGTCCTCTCACAGATCTGTGATAAAGGGTTGTCCTCTCACAGATCTGTGATAAATGGTTGTCCTCTCATGGATCTGTGATAAATGGTTGTCCTCTCATGGATCTGTGATAAATGGTTGTCCCCTCACAGATCTGTGATAAATGATTGTCCCCTCACAGATCTGTGATAAATGGTTGTCTCCTCAGGGATCTGTGATAAATGGTTGTCCTCTCACAGATCTGGGATAAATGGTTGTCCTCTCATGGATCTGTGATAAATGGTTGTCCTCTCACAGATCTGTGATAAAGGGTTGTCCTCTCACAGATCTGTGATAAATGGTTGTCCTCTCACAGATCTGTGATAAAGGGTTGTCCTCTCATGGATCTGTGATAAATGGTTGTCCTCTCACAGATCTGTGATAAAGGGTTGTCCTCTCACAGATCTGTGATAAATGGTTGTCCTCTCACAGATCTGTGATAAAGGGTTGTCCTCTCACAGATCTGTGATAAATGGTTGTCCTCTCACAGATCTGTGATAAATGGTTGTCCCCTCACAGATCTGTGATAAATGGTTGTCCCCTCACACATCTGTGATAAATGGTTGTCCCCTCACAGATCTATGATAAATGGTTGTAACCTCACGGATCTGTGATAAATGGTTGTCCTCTCACACATCTGTGATAAATGGTTGTTCCCTCGCAGATCTGTGATGTTGAACTCCAGTACAGACACAGCTGTGACCTGTGAGTGCCCCCAAGTCTGCAGCACCAGTTGCATCAACTTCCGGCATACATTTAATCTGGAGTAAAAAAATCAACAAACTTTGAAATTGTGATATTTGGACAATCCTGCACTTCATATTCCAGGTCCTTCCGCTTGAAATGCCACTTGTAATCTTACCTCTCTTGAAAGCAAGTAATAGTCTTTTACTTATGAAAGGATACTGTACATGGAAGATAAAAAATGAACCAGCTGAGTTTTAATTTTCCTGATGCAGCTGTCTGTAATTATATCCTCCACAACTGCCAAGCTACCCATTAACCCATATTTCTTCATCAACTCAATCCTGACCAAATGCACTTTCACTCAAACTTCAGTGCTGTTCAAAATCTGATCCTCAAAACACGTTGACTTTATCACCATTCATAATCACAAATAATGGCACAAAAACCGAAAGACATTATAAACTTCAAATATTAAAAACATAATTGGGATAGGATGTGTTTAGATAACAGCGAAGTAGTTCACTTCAACAACAACAACTCGAACTACATCGACACACTCAAAAGTCCAAAACTAGGAGAGCACGTCTCCACGTGAGGCGCTTACGTCTCCACGTGTGGCGCTTACGTGGGGTATGCGTTGCAGGGAACAGCTGAAGTGTGATACATGACAACTGCTGCTGCTGGAAACATTATAATGACCATCTGGACCCTACCCTCAAAACACAGCGTAGGAAGTACGACCCCAACCCCCATCCCGCTTGTTCCCACCCCCAACAACACACGGCACCACAGCTGTTCATTGAACATGTTATCCGAGATGAGAGTCCATGTCAGCCCACTTCATCCTAGTGCACAGTGTGTGATGGCATCAGTGGGGTATTGAATGTGTTCTATCAATAGAACCAAGCTGTCAATACGAACACTCGAAATATCTACATCCATATTTTGGCCATGCTTATCTTGAACAATCTTTTCAAGTAAACCTGAAATGTCTATTTTTTGCTTAGTTTATAAGATAAAATACTATACGCTTCAAAACCAGACTTTACAAATGTATCAATATTTTCCTTAACATTAATCTCTTTCTTTAATTTTTTTATAACAAATTAAATAGAGATCCATATACGAGCATGTGTGTCATATTGATTTTACAAAACAAGCATCAGAATCCTTGTATTTCACGAGAGAGAAATACACAAATTCTTACACGAGTTTAAAAAAATCCAAGTGACACACATTAGAGTGTAAAAATTTCCTTCTTGAACATTATTTCTTAATCCTTTTCAACTCCCCTTCAAAAATTCACTGATCATGACCGCAATTTTAGAAAACCACAATTGTCGATTGACGCCAGCTCTAGTGTGACGTCAATCAGGCCTTACGTCACAACAACATTAGAACGCTGTCAACTATGCCTTTCCGGATGGCGCAAACAATACACTGGTGGGTGTCAAGTGATATTTGCACAAGAGCACATACAATTTTTATAAAAATAATTCTGACCGTATGGGTAATAAGTTTGATTAAGCTATATAAACAAATACATTAATAATATAGTCATTAACTTATTGCCACTAAATACAGAAAAATGTTTTCAATAAACAGCCCTGCATATATGTAATTTCAAATTGAAATTATAGTATTTTCTTGACATATAACTATAATAACTATAACTCATAAATATGAAATGAATGACAACATATTCCATCAATATGCCCAGGATCAAATTCTATGAAATATGAAACTAGGAAATAGTAGGGCCGATTCAGTCTACTTCTTGATTCACAAACTGATTGAGGCCATGTGCAAAACACAAAACACAAACAACCATATCACAGATCAGAACTGACCAGCTGCCAATTTCAAAGACCCCTCCCACGAATTTGTAAAACAATATTTATTATTTAATGCCAGCATCCTGTTATCTACATGAAACATCCATTACTCATCAGGTACTTGTAGTTTTTGCTTTTCAAACCTCAGTTGAAGGTGCATTTAAAATAAAAAAGAGTAACATTTAATGAAACACAAATAAATTCAATCAAAAGCACAAAATTTAGGTCATATTATAGTTGTGTGTAAAATATTTAAATATTCATAGAGTCATCTGCAAAATAACCCAAATAAACCAACTTGAACTGAATTTTATGTTGTGACCTTCTGCAAGCTAATGATACACATATCAGAGTACCTAGCCTTAGGTTACTTATAAAATTAGTTTTGAAAGAAACAAGCCAAAACATTTAACATGAAAACAGCCCCAGAGAGATGGGAGATTCAGTCCGTGGAAGATCTAGACTTGCTTCATTTAGGGCTGTAGCATTACAGTAAGGGCGAGCGGAAGGGAAAACAATATGGTTCAGGGACTGTGAGACAGGCTACATAGGCCATGAGCACATCCTGTTTCAGGAATAAGATTCTCCTACATGGGCAGACAGACTGAATGAGCAACAGGTCACAACAGGAAACAGAAAACCAGGATATGGGACTTCTGACTGTCAGATAATCACAATAAAGCCCACTGTTAGGAAACACAAAATCCTTGAAAGTTGACTGAAATCTTTGTAATGATTGCACTGGAAATAACGTGATTACGTCAAACTTACGTAAAGATTGTAGCATCAGTTTTGATATACCTAGTTAAATACATTGAGTGATTGTTCATATTAGACAAAGATATTAGAGACTGGAAAAATATGAATTTGACCATCATTATAGACCTACTTCATGTGTATACAAAATCTACCTATCACTAAAACATACCTATTTACAAATTAAAATAACATAAGGCCAGGATCATTTAATTTTATAGATTTAAAGGTAAATCAAGGTTATTCTGATAAATATAAATTAAACTCTAAGGTATTCATGTCCCTATATGTGAAAATTTTTTGGAATAAATATTTCTTTTATTCTTATCAAGGAAAATAGTTTTAATTCAGTGCAATGAAAACTTCGGAAGACTTCTGTGCTTCCATTCCAATTCCACACAGAGATTGTCGGAGACAATCCCATCCGTAACAACCCCTCATACAGTGAGACCTTATTGGACTGGACACCCTTCTTAATATGTACTGCTGAACACAATATGTAATTAAGGAGTCACATCAAACCCTGATTCCTGACAATTAGAATGTGTGTTCGTTTATTAAGATATGAGTGACCTGAGTCAACCAGGGTTACCACATTTCTAGCAACCTTGGTTGACCAGATTCAACCTGAGTTCACCAAGGGGGCTGTGGGGTAGCCGAGTGGTTAAAACGTTCACTCATCATGCTGAAAACCGGGTTCAATTCCCCACATGGGTACATTGTGTGACACCCATTTTTGGTGTCTCCTGCTGTGATACTGCTGAAATATTGCTAAAAGCAGCGTAAAACCATACTCACTTACTAACCATAGCTAATCAAGGATAACTTATTGCAGTACTGGAAATAAAACACATACAATGCAAGCTTTAGAGTAGCGAGTTGTGACAAATGACACATGACTTGCTAATCCATGAATATCATTATCCAGACAATTTGAGAGGTAAGAACATGTCTTCAGCAACTTATGCTTGTCATAAGAGGCGACTAATGGTATCAGGTGGTCAAGCTCGCTGACTTGGTTGATGCATGTCATCGTATCCCAAATGCATGGATTGATGCTTATGATGTCATTGACTGGATTGTCTGGTCCAGACTCGATTATTTACAGACAGCCGTCATTTTGCTAGATTATTGCTGTGTGCTCTGTTAAACAAGTCTGGCAGTAAGAGACCGGTCATTTATTAATAGCTGGGGTGGGTCAGGGGGATTCAGGGGAGGTCCACTAAAAAATATGACAACACTACAGGAGGGTAAAAAAATATACATATATTTGGGGAGCATCATGAAAAAAATAGACATTTTATAATGAATTATAATGTGCTTTTCCAATTTGTTTTTTCAGGAAGGGTTATGAAAAATGTACAAGGATATGAGGAAGGTCATTTTCATTATTTTCAATACATTTGTGCATAAAAACACCATGCATGTCATAAATGACCTATCCCTAAGGTTTAGAGAGAAAAACAAATATAACACTTATATGTCATTTTAACGTGACATCGGTTGATACTTGAACAATAAAGCCTCATCAGTTTCTTTGGAAGATAATGTTGCATCTGATAACAAGAGTATACAATTTGATACATACTTCCTCACACATTTCACAGAGCACATGATTAGCGTTCTGGCAACTTCCTACAACTTGTACCAATAGTAATCCAGCACCCGTTGACAGACAAATACTCAACACAGATGAATAAAACATGTTTTTGTAGCTGTCAAGCAGCCATAACATCCGTGTCAGTCATTGACAGTCAAATGTGTGTAACTAGGGGGCCATCTCAAAACATGTTCTTGTAGCTGACAAGCAGCAATAACATCCCTGTCAGTCATTGACAGTAAAATGTGTGTAACTAGGGGGCCATCTCAAAACATGTTTTTGTAGCTGACAAGCAGCCATAACATCCGTGTCAGTCATTGACAGTAAAATGTGTGTAACTTGGGGGCCATCTCAAAACATGTTCTTGTAGCTGACAAGCAGCCATAACATCTGTGTCAGTCATTGACAGTAAAATGTGTGTAACTAGGGGGTCATCTCAAAACATGTTCTTGTAGCTGACAAGCAGCCATAACATCTGTGTCAGTCATTGACAGTAAAATGTGTGTAACTAGGGGGCCATCTCAAAACATGTTCTTGTAGCTGACAAGCAGCCATAACATCCGTGTCAGTCATTGACAGTAAAATGTGTGTAACTTGGGGGCCATCTCAAAACATGTTCTTGTAGCTGACAAGCAACCATATACATCTGTGTCAGTCATTGACAGTAAAATGTGTGTAACTAGGGGGTCATCTCAAAACATGTTCTTGTAGCTGACAAGCAGCCATAACATCTGTGTCAGTCATTGACAGTAAAATGTGTGTAACTAGGGGGTCATCTCAAAACATGTTCTTGTAGCTGACAAGCAGCCATAACATCCGTGTCAGTCATTGACAGTAAAATGTGTGTAACTAGGGGGCCATCACAAACATGTTTTTGTAGCTGGCAAGCAACCATATACATCTGTGTCAGTCATTGACAGTAAAATGTGTGTAACTAGGGGGCCATCTCAAAACATGTTCTTGTAGCTGACAAGCAGCCATAACATCTGTGTCAGTCATTGACAGTAAAATGTGTGTAACTAGGGGGTCATCTCAAAACATGTTCTTGTAGCTGACAAGCAGCCATAACATCCGTGTCAGTCATTGACAGTAAAATGTGTGTAACTAGGGGGCCATCACAAACATGTTTTTGTAGCTGGCAAGCAACCATATACATCTGTGTCAGTCATTGACAGTAAAATGTGTGTAACTTGGGGGCCATCTCAAAACATGTTCTTGTAGCTGACAAGCAGCCATAACATCTGTGTCAGTCATTGACAGTAAAATGTGTGTAACTAGGGGGCCATCTCAAAACATGTTCTTGAAGCTGACAAGCAACCATATACATCTGTGTCAGTCATTGACAGTAAAATGTGTGTAACTAGGGGGCCATCTCAAAACATGTTCTTGTAGCTGACAAGCAGCCATAACATCCGTGTCAGTCATTGACAGTAAAATGTGTGTAACTAGGGGGCCATCTCAAAACATGTTCTTGAAGCTGACAAGCAACCATATACATCTGTGTCAGTCATTGACAGTAAAATGTGTGTAACTAGGGGGCCATCTCAAAACATGTTCTTGTAGCTGACAAGCAGCCATAACATCCGTGTCAGTCATTGACAGTAAAATGTGTGTAACTTGGGGGCCATCTCAAAACATGTTCTTGTAGCTGACAAGCAGCCATAACATCCGTGTCAGTCATTGACAGTAAAATGTGTGTAACTAGGGGGCCATCTCAAACATGTTTTTGTAGCTGGCAAGCAACCATATACATCTGTGTCAGTCATTGACAGTAAAATGTGTGTAACTAGGGGGCCATCTCAAAACATGTTCTTGTAGCTGACAAGCAGCCATAACATCCGTGTCAGTCATTGACAGTAAAATGTGTGTAACTTGGGGGCCATCTCAAAACATGTTCTTGTAGCTGACAAGCAGCCATAACATCTGTGTCAGTCATTGACAGTAAAATGTGTGTAACTAGGGGGCCATCTCAAAACATGTTCTTGAAGCTGACAAGCAACCATATACATCTGTGTCAGTCATTGACAGTAAAATGTGTGTAACTAGGGGGCCATCTCAAAACATGTTCTTGTAGCTGACAAGCAGCCATAACATCCGTGTCAGTCATTGACAGTAAAATGTGTGTAACTTGGGGGCCATCTCAAAACATGTTTTTGTAGCTGACAAGCAGCCATAACATCTGTGTCAGTCATTGACAGTAAAATGTGTGTAACTAGGGGGCCATCTCAAAACATGTTCTTGAAGCTGACAAGCAACCATATACATCTGTGTCAGTCATTGACAGTAAAATGTGTGTAACTAGGGGGCCATCTCAAAACAGCTGTTTCTGGTTTTAGACAGATTTATAATTGTGCATGTAAATCATGCTACGTGTTAGTGACATTGATAACCTCAACTGGGTTTCAAACAGGTCATAATGACATCACCAAGCTTCAGAAACCATTAACACCAACTCTTCCCCCATTATCACAATAAAACATGGGTGTTAGGGAAGCCTAGTACTTCCCTAGTGTCCTCGAGTGACACTGAAGACCCAGGATTGATTTCCCACATGGGTACAATATGATATTGCTGAAATATTGCTAAAAGCAGAAAAAACATACTCACTCACTCATAAAACATCAACAACTTGGTTGGAGACAAATGGCATTAGGTCATTTTCATGATTTTGTCAATTTTTGTGGGACATTCTTCTATATCATTACCAAATATTTTGATAACTTGCAGTCACTGTCCTACAAGATGAATCCTGAAATATGCATGCATAACTTTTCCTGAAACCCTGAAATATGCAAGAATAACTTTTCCTGAAACCCTGGAATAAGTAAGCATATATTTTCCTGAAAGCCTGAAATATGCAAGCATAACTTTTCCTGAAACCAGGTGAAATAAGTATGCATATATTTTCCTGAAACCCTGAAATGGGCATTCATATATTTTCCCGAACCCCGAAATATGCATGAATAATTTTACTGAAACCCCAAAATATGCATGCATATTTTTTTCCAGTCAAACATTTAACATTAACGATGAAAAGTATTGAAAAGGATCTAAACAGCGTCCTTTGATTCAAGGGTGAGAAGACTAGACGTGACCAAGAGATGACGTAATGAGCAATAAAGATTTGAAGCGTGCAGCACTCAGACAGAATTACATCAAACACCTTGTATTCACTGCCTCAGGGGATGACAAGCTTGTCATGACGAGACACAACCACGTAACTCACACAAGGTTCAATGACGCTTACGTAGGTGAACCACTCGGAGGAACGGGTAAAGGAGAGTGATGGATCACAACCAGTGGATGATGATAATATGAATACATCCAAATATTATACAGCATCATACCTTGGTTAGCCTTTCCAAGTTTAGGTATATGTGAAAATAGCATCATTGAAGCATTCCTAATCATGATTTGGTAATCTGGCTTCATATTACACGTTGTCTCAGAAGCTGGAGGAACATAAATACATGACACTTTTTAAGGATAGCAACGTCTTTATTCCTTGTCATGTTGTTTCAGAGCTACTTCTTGCACCTTCATCAGGTGAAGACTAAAACTCATTCGCCTGATGAAGGAGCAAATAAAATAGCTCTGAAATGACAAGACAAAGAAAACAAGGAGATGCTATTCATTAAATGTGTCATGTATTCATTACTCATGTTGTTGCTAATAGATCAGTTTGTGGATCAATATCTAGAAAGTATCATGAAGCTGTAGTTATCATTAGAAATGTTTGGTGACCAGACAGATATACCGTATTCGACGTAATAAGCGCCCCGCTCTAATAAGCGCCCACGGCGATATTTGCTAATATATTGGCAAGTGAACAATCCCAAATAGCATCCTTTCCGACTGATCAATGTACACAAGACTTATTTATTCGTGTATAATACGCACTCGTGTTATATGCACCCTTAATTATGGGCAATTATATTCTGGAAAAATATGTCTGTCGTATATAAACAGTTCAGACCGTCAGCATAAACCACGAAATTTATCTTTCAACTCTGTTTTTTTTTCAACTAAAATACTATTCTAATAAGAGCCCCCTATTTCTAATTTTGAGACCGCCCTGGGTGCTTATTACGTTGAATACGGTATGTAGATTCCATGTAAACAAGACTTGGTTCTGTGTATACTACCAACATTTGTCTCTTTGGAGGTGCATATCACGTCAAGTTTTGGTTCCTATCAGACTGAAATTTGTTCTGGTCATACAGGAACTTCCACACACATATGTTCTACCTTGTGAAACTGTCAAGAGTCTAAAAGAGGGATTCTGTGATGGGGCTATATTAAAAAACAGGGCTTGGTTATTGTGTCTGTGGTGAGGGTGTGTGTGTGGATGAAGTTTAACCATGGAACAAATACATACAATATATTTGTTCCAGTCGGAACAAATACTCTGTGTGAAAATACCTATTTGACATTTACATTTTTTTTAAAAACAACAAATTTGGTAAACAATTATGTCTCTGTTACCGTGGTAAAAATAATTTCATTATATGTTAAATCTTCAGGATACTCCATTACGACAGCTGAAGTATCCACAGGCGACTGCTTTTTTGTTTACTTTACTTCACATAAACACAGTCATTTCATGGAATTCTTGTGCAGCAGTACTGACGATATCAGGTGTGTTTTGGGCTTTGCATTCTATCTATTTTTTCATAATTACATGTGTTCACAGTTGCCTTTATCATTGACTAAGCTATCAGGATTTTTTTCATGCTTTCTTTTTTCATCATATTCTTTTGTTTTACATTTAGATTTTCATTTTCACTGCAATTTTATGCATTTAATCCTGATATTATTTTCCGGGTTAGAACTGAATTTGGTCAGAACAAAAACATGCTTACACCCATACATTATTCCCATTTCTTGGCATTTCAAACACTTACCCTTTTATGAAAATTGTTTGAATGACAGGTGCTACCAGTAGGGCAGGACATGTTTGGCCATTTTACCCTGAATGGAATCAGTCTCTGTGGTTGTTCTCTGGCGTTGAAGTTTTACATCTTCATAGGATACCAGTTTGTTGAGGTAAGGTTAAGCCTGTAGTGTTATAGTGAGGGCCTCAGAATGATTAAGACTCAAATCAACTGACAATGAAACATGAAGTAATCAAGAAATCTGCATGCACATGTGCATGAATGAATGCATGCATACAGCACACAGTCACATGCTGTTTTGTGTTAACAATGCTGAACTTGGTGACTTGTATAATTATCTGTCTCACAGTGCCCATAATGAATTAGCCCAACACAGCATCTGTAACCAGTGCACCACTATACCAAATATACAACAGAAACATTTAAAGCATAGATTCAAATTTTCAGGCTTTTGCACCTGAAGAGTTTGCCACTAACGAGGTTGGGAACAGGTGGAGCCACCTTGCTTTTTCCTCCAACATCACAATAACAGATCCTCCTCGCAGTAGGGGGGAGACATCGGTACCAACCATTCCTGTTCTGGCATGGCGCCACCCTCCCACAGCTCCTTTCACCGT
This sequence comes from Haliotis rufescens, assembly GCF_023055435.1. Taxonomy (NCBI): domain Eukaryota; kingdom Metazoa; phylum Mollusca; class Gastropoda; order Lepetellida; family Haliotidae; genus Haliotis; species Haliotis rufescens. Next base: position 75,713,672 of record NW_025963890.1, on the reverse strand, counting down.
CAAGGAGTCATTGGATACCTAAGAATGCAACACTGTCGCAAGTTACAGTCAAACTTCATTCTTAAGGATTGCTCTTTTAAAACAAATCTGTATCTGCCACAAAAAAGTAACTTAGATCGTGTTGCGTAGACTTTTTTCCCCCTTTGTACCATCATCTTCCCTAACTTCTCCCATCCCGAGAGCGTTGCATTGTGGGAGGACCTGAATGAACTTGACAAGCCTCAATGGCTCACGCATATACAGACTGAGGCCATATACCCATTCATTAATGGACGGCTTATCAGCAGGGCCTTTGTCATGGAGTAGGCAAGTTTGTATAATTATGTGGGCTAATCAGGCAGGTTGGCATCATGCACTCGGCCTGGTTGGATGCCAGGAATGGGTGGCGCCAACCACAAATGACCACCCTGATTATTCCAAGAAACCATTAAATGTCGGGGTTAGAAACATGATGATATCCATTCCACCTGTTTGGGAATAACGTGACAGTTGACAAACATTATTTACAAAACTGAGCATGATCAGTAATGAAATTTCGCCACATTCTAAAACCAAAATTGTTGAAACAAACCATTGAAAAACAATGATATTCGTTCCACCTGTCTGAAGTGAGTGAATATGGTTTTACGCCGCTTTATGCAATATTCCTGCAATATCACCAGAAATTAGCTTCACACCAACTGTTTTGAAAATACTTGATAATTTAATGCAATCATTTAGAAAAAGAATAATTGACATTCTCCACATTTTCTTAAAAACAAAATTGTTGCAGAAAACAAGGTGGAGCCACATTATCCAGATCTGACAAAGTGCTTCAGACAAAAATGTTCCGAAAGTAACCTTCACCGGGGTGCACAACACGCTCCAGACAGAGTACAGAAATAGACTCAGGAATTACCAAGTTACACATAACTTTTTCGAAAGCAGCATCCCAATGAATTCATGATGATGATGATGATAATTACTGCTGACTAATGATTTCCGGCCATCTCTGACGTCAACATAACGTAGGATAGCCAAGACGCTGCGTGGTGCCTCGATGCCAAACCCTCAATGAATTAAGCAGAAGGATCACGACTGCACTGACTGCCGCCTCCCTACCCTACCTCACACGCACACACTCGTGAGCAGCCCACGTTCTCCTTATGCATCCTTATGGAAAACATTCAAGTGATTAATAATGCATGTAAGCAAAAATCAGAAGATGTAATCCGAGGTAAATTTCAAGGGGGTATTGGAAAATGGTTTCACACCTATTCTCTTCATCGACCTTGAAAAGTTAAGTACCCAGTATATGAAACACCCATGTTCCACCTACCACTTATGATAAAGTAAAGCGCTAAGTCAAGAAAATCTGAAGAGTTTCTTATTGATACTTGAAAGGACATCATCATAAACCTTATCAGCATCTGCACTTTCTGTAGCGACATAAAAAAATATAAAATCTCAATGCCAGAGAATAACCAGTCTCGATTATCTGACGAAACAGATTCCATTGAGTGTGAAAGGGAAAACAGCAGTAACAAATATATGAATGGATCACTGAAAATCAATCAAGACATCAAGTTTTGTTAAACTTGTTTTATGTTAATCTAACCTGTTACTGACTAATCATGTCTGTAAAATAAAACTTGTCAATACAAGTCAATGCTGCAATTATGTTTTGTTTTATCAAAGATAGCCAAAACATATATAACAAACAACGTTTATAACAAACTGATTTCTCCATCCCTTGTATTTCGTTATGATCCACTGTAGATACATGTAGTTTGAAATAAGATAATTATATTTCTGAGACTAAATGTTAGCTGAGGTTCAATGGAGCTAGCCCAAATTTTAGGTGGGACTTAGGTAGTGACATTTTATAATATTGTTACCATAATAGATTAGAGTTGTACTTGGGAATAAAGTCCTACATTTCTCTATACACAGGTGCAATGGTTTGTCAACAAAGTTACTGTCTGTCCGTCTATGTCGCTGATTACACCACATCTTGTGAAGATATAATGATTCGGAGGAGGTCCACTCCACAAAAGTACATTCACTTCTCTAACAGTTATCAAGGGCTCCTTGACAAGAGCTGAGATAGAGCAAGCACTATTAGATTAACTCTGAGACATCTGTGTCACCTGTTTCTCAACGTGAGTGTACTGAACGATACAGTAGTCTTTCAACAGAAGCATGTCAAAACATGTGACTGGATTCGGATGATTATATTAAGGTTCGAATTTTCTTTTGCAACATAAAAAACCCTTCTTTTATGCTGACTTCAATAACCCCCTGGGTACATGACAGACACAAGTAAATAATCAAATCTGGTTTAGGGCTGATGTCTGACTTGGATTCCCCTCGCAGGCACCCGTTTCGGAGAAAAAGTAAAATTGAAAAAAAGGATTCTGAGAAGAAGATACAATTGACTCAAAGATTTCTCAGTAGATGTACACTTGATACAAAGGTTTCCCAATAGATGTACACTTGGTACAAGGGTTTCTCAGTAGATATACACTTGATACAAGGGTTTCTCAGTAGATATACACTTGACACAAAGGTTTTTCAGTAGATATACACTTGACACAAAGGTTTCTCAGTAGATATACACTTGATAGAAGGGTTTCTCAGTAGATATACACTTGATACAAGGGTTTCTCAGTAGATGTACACTTGATACAAGGGTTTTTCAGTAGATGTACACTTGATACAAAGGTTTCTCAGCAGATGTACACTTGATACAAAGGTTTCTCAGTAGATGTACACTTGATACAAAGGTTTCTCAGCAGATGTACACTTGATACAAAGGTTTCTCAGTAGATGTACACTTGATACAAAGGTTTCTCAGTAGATGTACACTTGATACAAAGGTTTCTCAGCAGATGTACACTTGATACAAAGGTTTCTCAGTAGATGTACACTTGATACAAAGGTTTCTCAGTAGATGTACACTTGATACAAGGGTTTCTCAGTAGATATACACTTGATACAAGGGTTTCTCAGCAGATGTACACTTGATAAAAGGGTTTCTCAGTAGATGTACACTTGATACAAAGGTTTCCCAGTAGATGTACACTTGATACAAGGGTTTCTCAGTAGATGTACACTTGATACAAGGGTTTCTCAGTAGATGTACACTTGATACAAGGGTTTCTCAGTAGATGTACACTTGATACAAGGGTTTCTCAGTAGATGTACACTTGATACAAAGGTTTCCCAGTAGATGTACACTTGATACAGAGGTTTCTCAGTAGATGTACACTTGATACAAAGGTTTCTCAGTAGATGTACACTTGATACAAAGGTTTCCCAGTAGATGTACACTTGATACAAAGGTTTCTCAGTAGATGTACACTTGATACAAAGGTTTCTCAGTAGATGTACACTTGATACAAAGGTTTCTCAGTAGATGTACACTTGATACAAAGGTTTCTCAGTAGATGTACACTTGATACAAAGGTTTCTCAGTAAATGTACACTTGATACAAAGGTTTCTCAGTAGATGTACACTTGATACAAAGGTTTCCCAGTAGATGTACACTTGATACAGAGGTTTCTCAGTAGATGTACACTTGATACAAAGGTTTCCCAGTAGATGTACACTTGATACAAAGGTTTCTCAGTAGATGTACACTTGATACAGAGGTTTCTCAGTAGATGTACACTTGATACAAAGGTTTCTCAGTAGATGTACACTTGATACAAAGGTTTCTCAGTAGATGTACACTTGATACAAGGGTTTCTCAGTAGATGTACACTTGATACAAGGGTTTCTCAGTAGATGTACACTTGATACAAGAGTTTCTCAGTAGATGTACACTTGATACAAGGGTTTCTCAGCAGATGTACACTTGATACAAAGGTTTCCCAGTAGATGTACACTTGATACAAGGGTTTCTCAGTAGATGTACACTTGATACAAAGGTTTCTCAGTAGATATACACTTGATACAAGGGTTTCTCAGTAGATGTACACTTGATACAAAGGTTTCCCAGTAGATGTACACTTGATACAAAGGTTTCTCAGTAGATGTACACTTGATACAAAGGTTTCTCAGTAGATGTACACTTGATACAAAGGTTTCTCAGTAGATGTACACTTGATACAAACACTCGCAATTTCCGCTCTTTCAATTTTTTTGGCAATAGCGCATATACTAAAATATAATGAGTTTATTCAATTTTTAAAAAAAAGTTTCAATTTAGATGCCTCAACAAACGTGAACATCTTATGATGAGGAGCATAACTAAAACTGTGATTACTATTCACCAGAGAGTTTGAGAGAGGAAGCAATAAATGGCAAGAACTTACGTACAGACATGACACTCAATGTGAGGGGAAATGTGGCTTACGTCAAGATTATTGCACGTATATAGCAACGTGGATGCATGTGTGTGTGTCTAAGGCTGCTTCTATTAGTCCCAGTCTGCTGAGTCCACTGACAATCCTTGTTTTATCCCCATCCATATGCCCAGCACCCAGCAGGGTAACAACTAGTACCATCTTTTAATGTCTTTTGGTAGGTGGTCAGGAATCGAACCACTGATTTTCCGTTCTACGGACAGACCAACCAGATCTCGGAGGCAGTCAAACACTAAACACGTCATTCGGAAAATGAAATTCATTTTTGCTTTTCTTTTTGACAATGGACAATTATATTCCTGACGTCAATAGCGCGTTGTTATTATACTAAATGCAGACTAATTTCATCCACAAAACATATTCATGGGAGTACCCACTCATCAGATAGCAACAACTTGGAAATTGAAAATCAATAATAAAAAACACATTATGAACTATGAAAGATCTTTTGAGAGGATAATTATGAAAATATTATTTAAAATTAAAATCCTAGGATGGAAAGCAAACATGTTTTTCTTTATACTTAAGTGAGTTAGGTTTAACACAATATACTGTGTCAAATTAATATAAAGGCATGTCATCTTTATGAGACATAAGATCACTGAACGCAGGTCATAGATCCACAGATCCTGGCATGACAAAGGTCAGCAACTCTGCACAGTGAAGAAGAAACTGATTATCTTTAAAAACTATTTCCCTAATGCTTTAAAATGTTATTAATATATATCTATAAAACAACTTGTATGTACACTTTGGGCACAGAGGGTAGTCTGGTGGTTAAGGGTTCGCTCACCAACAGCCTGGGTTCGATTCTCCACATAGGTACAATGAATGAAGACAATTTTTGGTGTCCCCCAACATGTAATTGCTGGAATATTGATAAAAGTGGCATAAAACCACTCACTCACTTTATAAACTACAAAACATTTTAATAAAAAATGTGAAAAAAATCTTAATCTTATTTCAAACATATCAAAAATCACGAAAAACAAACATCTTGGAATTACAACCATTCTTGTTATGAATCCCAAAAGAAAACATCTTTTCCTATTCAAAACATCAAAATACCTCATAAATAATATGGTAAAATGAGGGTGAAAACATGTACATATCCTATACCTCATTTCACATTCTTTCCTCAAATACAGCACAAAGGTATGGGTGTTATTTGAGTGCGATCCATTCCAGAAGAGGAAAACAATATATTTTTTCCACACTGTCTACCCAAACAAATCACATTGCATTTGAACACCCATAAACCACACAGCTTGTAAATCCTTTTTCGAAAAGTGATTTCTACTTAACCGAAATATGATTTCAGAGAATACGTAGCAGCCACGGAGCTGAAGGTTCAGTGTGTAAAGGTGGAAAACAAGACCAGCGTATGCCAATATTGAAGTTACCTAGCCCCACCTGAGCTGAACCGAAAATATCAATTGACATATGGTAAGGCTGGAGCGTTGGCTTTCTTGCTTGTTTGTTGCCATATCTTGCATAGCAGGATCTCCTGGGGGGTCATACCTAGCCTACCTTTCATTGAGGGTTTGCATAACCAAACCACAGTCATTCCAGTGCTCACCGACAATGAAGGTAGTCTCTAGGAAAGCGCTTTTGTTGTTAATCAAGTAAGAGATCTTAGCCACATTTCCATGACATATGGAATATTTGACAACTAATTAATATAAAATATGTCACTTTTTCAAATACTTCTATTTGTAGCTTTCATCATATCTCTTTTCATTGTTTGTTATTAAAGGATTTAAGATCGGAATGAAAACCTGGGTTTTGGAAAACAAGATGGCTAAACTAAACAGTTTTTATTTCATTGATAACAACTTTCCAATTACTGAATTCCATGGTTTAGTTTGTGATGAATTCTCATCATTAAGAGTTCATTTTTAATGTGCATGTCCAGTTTACTGTGAAACATTCATTACTGGTTTCATATAATTCAAGCAATCATCACAAGGTATATATGTTCAGAAAATATTATTTCTGTGTGTGTCATTCAGGTTTTACCATTTTACATTTATCCGTGCCATTGGAACTCCACTACAAACATAAGGAACCCCCTTCATACCCCTCTCCACAATGTCTGTGCTAAAGTTAAACAGAAAAAATATATTTTAATAGAGACACCTTTTCTTACTTCCCACATGAATGTCGGATTCTGACTGGCTGAGACCAATTCTATTATTTTCCATGAGCGCCATTAACATGTAAAATACATGTCTTATATTCCCTTCTTGAATTCTTCAACTGTTGGCATTACATTAGCAGCATACCATCACAAGCTTATATGTTTAATGTTCTTTGCACAACGTATGGTAAAACCTTTGATCAGCTCTTTGACAAAATGAAATGAATGATCTTTTGTTTCCAGTAACATAGAATGAGATGACTGGTATTTCTAAACAAGTGGTTTGTTGTGCACAAAGAAGATACATCAAGTTATATGGTCATAAAATGGCCATAAAATCTATATCATAACTATTACCATTAATTTTCAGTTATCAATAAATCCATATGATCACAGTGACTTCTACCTTGGAGTGCATATCAAAGGGACTCTCCGTTATTGCTGTAGCTTTGATCCACAAACAATAAACTAAATCCATAATTCATCAATTCTTTTTGACAAAGTGAAAACCGTCACACCTACACAACCCACCATCACTGTCTAGACCTAACCAACATCTTGAAACCAACGCTTGCCCACTGGCTCAAGTCTAGCAAATGTTGTCAAGGACCAGTGGATGTGTTTACATGATGGTTCAGGGGACACATTATATTTTTTGACAACTTTTATTAGGAAATGAAAATCTAGCACAAACTCTAAACCTGCATTAATTTTTCAGCGACCAAGCTTTTACTTCGAGACAATCGTACATTCGACATCAAAGTTCGACACAAGGGTGCATAACTGTACTTACGGCATTGAGAATACAAGCAGAGCTATGTTCCTGTAACCATGACGCCACTGCATTGTATCCATTGCAACATTAGAAATAGAGAGAAATGTGCAGGTTTTCATCCATTCCCGAAATAATTAGATGACTAACGTATAGAAACTGGGACATTTATGATGAATATTTATTCAAAATATTTTTAATACTGATTATACTTTTATGCAGACCTGTTGACACAGTGACACAGTGAATGATTTCCCTATAATCTTATAGTAAAGTGGGAAGCTTGGCATTGTAATCAGATCAGGCTCGGACAGACTGGCTGACCACTTGGCTTGCCCACAGTTAATGATGCATATCAATTGTACAGTTAATTAGGAACAGAAAACAGGCAGACAGGAGCATTATCAACAAGAATTATAACAGCAACACTAAACCCTTCCTTATTCAATTCGAAATTTAAATATAACCATCTAGATCTACATTTAATAAAGACCTGATCTGAAAAAAAAGTTGACTCTAAAAATTTGGAAACGCTAAGAGAACAGTCCATAGTCTTGTGTAGCAACGAGTCTAATACAAAATTGTTTCATTAAACAAGTAGATACGAATGCCCCATCTACCCTGAATAGAGAGACCTGCGGCATCGTTAACTAGGTGTTTCCTGAAGGTGATCCGTTAACTGTTCCTGAAATGGAAGACATTTCAATTCCACACAGTCTGTGAATCCAAATGCAGGATTATAAAAAGTGACATTGCGCAGGACTTAGTAGAACTATACAACATGCAACTGTGTCTCATAGTGAGCAGGCAGCACATCCACGGCAACACAATGTTGTTTCTGAAGGAGTGTTAATTCCTGACTTGCCAACAACACCTAGCAAGACTTGAGAAATACTTGAGATCAACTAAATAAACAAAAAAAAACATTTTTTCCATATATTTTAATAGCACAACTGTCTTAACAAAAAACATTTTTTTGGCAAACAGATCCTTCCTGTCGGTGGTAAAACCCTTATTTGAGTATCTTTAACACCCCCACATCTATAACCATCACCTAGGTGTAGTCGAGAGATCAGCCTGACAGGGTAATTCACTTAGTGCCTTGCTTGTCTGGCTAGGGTGAAGCCAAACATGTTATATCTGTCAAGTACTTTTCCTGACACCAAATCCAATGTTTTCAAGGTGTGGCAACTTGTCAAGCATCAAAGTAGTACGCTTTTCTCTGTGTGAGAACAGTCCAAAAAGGCCAGCGTGCCTTTTGAGAAAAAATGAAAAGGAGTGTTTCCTTTTTAAAAACAACTTTTTCCCTTTGACTTTTTTGTTGTTGTTATGAAAGGGCAGGTTTGTTCTCATTACATTTGAAAAATTCTTGGTAGGAATCAGATCCATGGTAGGACTCAGATCTATGGTAGGACTCAGATCCATGGTAGGACACAGATCTATGGTAGGACTCAGATCTATGGTAGGACACAGATCTATGGTAGGACACAGATCCATGGTAGACTCAGATCCATGGTAGGACTCAGATCCATGGTAGACTCAGATCCATGATAGGACACAGATCCATGGTAGGACACAGATCCATGGTAGGACACAGATCCATGGTAGGACTCAGATCCATGGTAGACTCAGATCCATGGTAGACTCAGATCCATGATAGGACACAGATCCATGGTAGGACACCGATCCATGGTAGGACACAGATCCATGGTAGGACACCGATCCATGGTAGGACACAGGTCCATGGTAGGACTCAGATCCATGGCAGGACACAGATCCATGGTAGGACACAGGTCCATGGTAGGACACAGATCCATGGTAGGACACAGATCCATGACAGGACACAGATCCATGGTAGGACTCAGATCCATGGTAGGACACAGATCCATGGTAGGACACAGATCCATGGTAGGACACAGATCCATGGTAGGACACAGATCCATGACAGGACACAGATCCATGGTAGGACTCAGATCCATGGTAGGACACAGATCCATGGTAGGACACCGATCCATGGTAGGACACAGGTCCATGGTAGGACTCAGATCCATGGTAGGACACAGATCCATGGTAGGACACAGATCCATGACAGGACACAGATCCATGGTAGGACACAGGTCCATGGTAGGACACAGATCCATGGTAGGACACAGATCCATGACAGGACACAGATCCATGACAGGACACAGATCCATGGTAGACTCAGATCCATGACAGGACACAGATCCATGGTAGGACTCAGATCCATGGTAGGACACAGATCCATGACAGGACACAGATCCATGACAGGACACAGATCCATGGTAGGACACAGATCCATGACAGGACACAGATCCATGGTAGACTCAGATCCATGGTAGGACTCAGATCCATGGTAGGACACAGATCCATGACAGGACTCAGATCCATGGTAGGACACAGATCCATGGTAGACTCAGATCCATGGTAGGACACAGATCCATGGTAGACTCAGATCCATGGTAGACTCAGATCCATGGTAGGACACAGATCCATGACAGGACACAGATCCATGGTAGGACACAGATCCATGGTAGGACACAGATCCATGGTAGGACACAGATCCATGGTAGACTCAGATCCATGGTAGGACACAGATCCATGACAGGACACAGATCCATGGTAGGACACAGATCCATGACAGGACACAGATCCATGGTAGACTCAGATCCATGGTAGGACTCAGATCCATGGTAGGACACAGATCCATGGTAGGACACAGATCCATGACAGGACACAGATCCATGGTAGGACACAGATCCATGACAGGACACAGATCCATGGTAGACTCAGATCCATGGTAGGACTCAGATCCATGGTAGGACACAGATCCATGGTAGACTCAGATCCATGGTAGGACACAGATCCATGGTAGGACCCAGGCCTTGACATGGGTAGTATGCAGCCCACCCCTTTTAAAAAATCCTGGCCAATGTAAATCACTTACCTAAATAAGTATTGCAAATAAACTCTGCTATCTGGTTTCCAGACTTGCTAGATTCGGCGAAGTGACTCAGCTCTCGATTCAACATTCGTTTGAACTGAAACAGATAAACAACAAATGAGGAATATATATCACATCCAAAAGGTAATCAACTCAACAAGGCAGACAAATCCCTGACATTCCCAATCCCATTATCCAAATGGCGACACCCAATCATGGCACGCCACATAATGTGTGTCTTAAGGATCAACAAGGACATATTAATTCAAGAAAGCATAGTCCATATGTTCCCTGTTTAAGAAACTAATCCAAAAACACAGTGGGACACAGAAAGGCGTTTAGGTCAGATCTGTTTTTTATTGATTTTAAAGATTTTTTTGTCCAGAGAGACAGAAGTCAAGAAAGGTTTAAGGATTGATCCAAGATGGGTTTTTTCATATTTTCTTTTCAGAAAAAAAGCATTCATGAGTACAGTGCAGCCAGTTTCATCAATTCCCCCTGCAGTGCAAAAGTGAGTGAGTTTGGGCAAAAGTCACCTTTTACATCAAACTTATTACATCAAGTTGCAAGTGCATGTTCGAATCTCCAGAAAAGACGTCATGATAGAACAATACTTATTAAACCAAGCTTTGTTCATCATTGTTCTTTGTGATTTACCACATAGCTAGCAATATTTATATAATATATACATTATACAAATAAACCTCCTGCATGAAAACCCACTGACCTGTACATCACATCTTGAACAGCATGCTGCTGTTGACAATGCTTAATAAACTTAAGTGTACATAGGTAATCTGCAATATTTGTCTCACATGTGTCACTTAAGCTGCTCAATACTGTTTATGAGCCAGAGTCTGCCTTGAAGTATCAGACTGATCCTGTCGTAAACAGATCCTGCCAGCTGTTGTACATCAAACAAAACTGACATTCAAGGATGAAGAATAGCAGGATGTTATTTCAGGATTTTATTAACATGGAATTGATTGAAAATGTTTCACTATTGGTGATAGGATCATATATTCCGTTTTGCTTTCAAATCAAACAAAAACAAAATTTTGTCAATAATTTCTAAAAAATGTCACATCTTTATACAACAAAAATAGGTTGCTAACCTAAACCAATTTGATTTATCCAACAAAACATTATTTATACCATGAGCCGGAGGTTTTAATTTGACATTGTAAAATAATAAAAACAAATTCAAAATTGATAGGAAACCGCTGTTTCATTGACCTACGGTTAATTTGTGCAACTTGACTTTCATTGAGGGGTTTAAGGGATTTATTCTGCCTCTCAGAAATCCACATGCAGCCTGACTTGCTTGTGGCGGGGTATAAGAGACTTATTCTCCTGCTGAGAAATTTATTTCCCCCTAAGTTGGGACGCATAGTATTTTATCAAGATCACATGGACCAATCAGATCTCATTATTCTGGCATGGAGGTATGATAACTTGCCTAATGATCCTTACATGTACATTGTGTCATAAGTTCATGACAATCCCAGGTTTAACTACAAATCAGCTCAAATTCTACAACAACCTGTGATCGGATGTTGGACCTATAACATTAATAAGTTATTGCAGTGAAATCTGCCCCCATAAAAGCCATAATGAACACTGATAGTTTGAATGTGTTGGATATTCACTGAATCATAGAATTACATAAAGGAATAGAGTGAGTGAGTGAGTGAGTGAGTGAGTGAGTGAGTGAGTGAGTGGGTGGGTGGATAGATGGGTGGGTGAGTGCTTGAGTGGGGTTTAAAGATGTCAGCTGGTACAAACTTGTAATTATTGTACATCTTGAGCTGCCTTGTGTGGGAGTGTTCTGACGACATGATGTCATGCAGCTATTAAAAACTATTGAAATGACAAATCATCAAAGGAAGAGTATTATATATCAAACTAAAACTGTATTAATGTCCATAGCACTGAAAGACGTCATCAATGGAATTAAAAAATTGAGGATATTCACAAATGTTTTAAAGATTTTCTAAAAAATAGCACACTTTCTCATAGATATTAATGGTATGATTTTTTATCCATTTGTGGTCAATATGTTTCAAAAAGTTAAATCTATTTCTTTACTTTTATTAGAAACTGTTAACATGGTGAATGATTCACCATCATACCTGTGGTTGATAGTATGAGCATGGATCCATGCCGTCGGGGTACGATGACACGGATCCCGACCACGTGCACCCAATCCATTAAGTTGCTCCTTATAATCCCAGCACTTACAGTCAGTATCTGGTGGTGCCTTGTCCTGAGTCAGTCAGCTACAGTACACATGATATATAAATATCTGGGACATTGCTGACTGGGCATAAAAAGCTTTCACTCGCTCCGATATTAATTTCAATGACTGAACACTAAGACAGCAAAAGGCTTGACCTTGAGAAGCAAGGTCAACACAAACCTAACACGACCTAAACCACATCGACTGGTGTGAGAATCAAAGACATACCAAAATATTTCCACATTTCGCAAAAGGAAGAGCTTTCGTCCTTGTCCTACACAGAGGTTTGCCTGATCCAGGGCTTGATGTCAGACTCATCAATAGTTTACAAAAAGTGGAACACAAGTCAGCAAGCCTACTGACCTAACGCCTCCGGATCTGTTCGCCGTGTTCACTCCAGTTCTCAATCCTAACATAATCACATTTCACTAAGGTTCTAGCTTTGCCAGGGTCTTATGCTTCTTATATAATTACTGTAATAAAAAGCATAGCAAATGTAATTTGTCATATTAGACAAGATGTATCTCAGAAGATACTATGAATTACACTTTTCCCTCATCCCAGTATCCCGATAATATTCGTGTCAGCACGCATGTCTTCTTTTATCAACAGCTTCTGTAATATGACTCAAGCAATTGGTCCAAATCATAAATCTCAAAATCATTTCATCCCTCACATCAATTTCAATACAAGTCAAAAAAAAAATGTACCCTACACAAAAAATTAATAGAGGCTTAATGCTTTGTTTCTGATATAAAAATACTCCGACAAAAAACGTTTCCATATGCATAAAAAAACTCTTCTACAAGCCAAATCCATTGTCTGATTCTAACTATATCATGAGCTTCATATAAACATTAACTACCTAACTTTATGGTACATTCAAGGTAAAACTATTTCCAAACGATTCCATCATTCAAGATCCTAAAAGACCCACAAACTGTCAGAAATACTTTCTTTTTCATCATCATAAAGATCAATATGTTAACAATTAATGCTAATGGTAGATTGACTATTCTTGTAAGCCATACAAGCCTATATAGCTCGTTCATCATCGCCTGCTCTCATAGACGACTCTTCCGATTTGAGCATCAGGGATGGGACACAACAAAGGAACATGGCTGTCACTTTCGAGATATCAACTATTTCTGTCCAAACCTTTAATACAATCTTTGTTCAACTGGGATTTTCTAAATATATTGAACTTTCAGAGGGTGCAGTGAAAGGGATTAACTAAGGAAAGTGGTCACTACAAGCCCGAGGCACACCAGCACTATTTTATAATGTATTTATGGATGTCTTTCAAGAGATGCAACATACTGCCCTCCTTAAACTTCTGGTACATCTCACCTGCTCTACATTCTGTATGCTATTCTTGGATGTCACTGAAAATGTATTCATACTTATTTTGGTAATCATGGTTTCACAAAGTTTTTATGCTAAATAATAATGATGATGATGATGATGATGATGATGATGATGATGATAATAATAATAATAATAATTTGCTGTCTGGGTTGCGTGTAAAGGGGGGCAAGGGCCCTGAGCTGATGATGAGCCTAACCTGCCTGACCAAACCCTCTTTGCTGCATTTTTTATTTTAATCTGTAAATAATAATAATAATAATAATAATAATAATAATAATAATAATAAGCCAAGTCAATTGTTTATCTGCATAAACAAAGGAATAAATGGTACAAGTACAGGGAATTGCAATAATCTGTCAATCCACAGAATAAATCATGTTTTGATGCACACTATATTGTACACTAGAAAATATGGCACATGAGTAATAATATATGTGTGTGTGTGTGTGTGTGTGTGTGTGTGTGTGTGTGTGTGTGTGTGTGTGTGTGTGTGTGTATGTGTGTGTAGAAATTAGGGCTGGGACGAGTCCAAATTTACTCCCCGGGTACCCACACCCCTATATTACCCCACCCTACCCGGGTACCCACACCCCTGTTACCCCACCCTACCCGGGTACCCACACCCCTATTACCCCACCCTACCCGGGTACCCACACCCCTGTTACACCACCCTACCCGGGTCCCCACACCCCTGTTACACCACCCTACCCGGGTACCCACACCCCTGTTACCCCACCCTACCCGGGTTCCCACACCCCTATTACCCCACCCTACCCGGGTCCCCACACCCCTGTTACACCACCCTACCCGGGTACCCACACCCCTGTTACACCACCCTACCCGGGTACCCACACCCGTATTGCCCCACCCTACCCGGGTACCCACACCCGTATTGCCCCACCCTACCCGGGTACCCACACCCGTATTGCCCCACCCTACCCGGGTACCCACACCCGTATTGCCCCACCCTATCTGGGTACCCACACCCGTTACCCCACCCTAACCGGGTACCCACACCCCTATTACCCCACCCTACTCGGGTACCCACACCCCTATTTCCCCACCCTCCCCACTGTTGTCTACCATAAAGCGTGTTGAAGGCTTGACCGAGGCCTTGAATGTTGTAACATACATCAAACAACTTTTGAACAAGGGTCGAAACAGAGACATCTTTTCTCTGAATCAAAATCAATTTCTTCAACTATTAAATAGCACAGCTTAAGAGTTTGTAACAATCGTGGTGTTCACTCTTACCATAACATCAGTATTATCAGCTGCCAAACGATGTCAATGCCGAGGTCCTCAATCAACCGATGCATATGCATCAAATGCTCAATGTGAAAAGCTAGAACCTATAAACTCCTTTTGTTCATATTTTTCAGGATAAAGTGCTCCGACACAGTTGCCTTGGCAACCTCTACATGTTGACTTGAGGTGTCATAACGTGTATCTGTTGACTTACTTAATGATAGTTATTCCGATACATGTAACTACTATTTCTGGACCACACCTTATTTCAAAAGTCAATAGGGGCGACGGGGCAGCCTTGTGATTAATGTGTTTGCTTGTCACGCTGAAGACTCGGGTTTGATTCCCCACATCGGTACAATGTGTGAAGCACATTTCTGGTGTCCCCTGCCATGATATTGCTGGAATATTGCCAAAATGGCGTAAACCTATACTCACTCATTCTGAAGTAAATAAAAAAAGAACTGTATGAATGCTATACATCCTGCGCTTTAAACAGATTTAACTTCTTCTTTTTTCCTTATCAAAATACAAAAATCTGATTAACTGTATGCTAAATAACAAAATAAATACTGAACTTCACAAACTCATCTTAGTCATATTTTGACAAAAATTAACCCAAAACTGAAGGATTAGCAATAACTCCATAACCATAAAACAACAAAACGTGTCACCATTTCTTAAAGCCCTTGGGACTGCTGAAACACGTTGTATAGTGTCATGTTGCTGTATCAAGACTGACAGAATTCCAAGATATATGTCTGAGAGAACATTATCTGCCATTCAAGTGATCCCTGGGAGTCCGTCATGCACGTCTGTAACACAGATGACTTAGAGGCCCTGGCCACTTGGTGCACTGAGACTATGTGTCATCTCAACATAGTGTCTGATTCACTGATATGATTATATGATCTCAGGAGATGTATCTTTACAAAAACACATTCATCATCCACAGCAGTTGGAACAGGACCTGGCGAGACCCTCAGGGTATTGTCTTCAGGGCATTGACAACAGACAGAGGACCTTCTGTTGGGGAGTGGTACAAATTTCAAAATTAATCATTGTTTTCGAAGAAGATGATGATCAGTTAATGGTTAATCATGAATTAAATTTAAAATTCACATCTAAGAGAAATCATTAGCCTTACTCCAAGTCTCTACTGAATGATAAGTCAATGGATGTATAGTAATTCTATCCTTACAATACGCAAGTCTAGATAAGCTGAGGTCAACAGTCTTTTAAAGAGATAACTTGTTCTTACTGTTTATATAAACTAAGAATTAAGATTTAAACTAAAAAAAAATCTCTTTACAGAGTTGTGCAAGTCTAACAAATAAACAATAAACAAAATAGCAAAGTTCTAAGTTGATGTATTACCATAATCTACAACACAGTTTGTTGGTTAACGGTCCACTCAGTAATATACCAGCAATATGACGTGCCCTATACTGATATCAAGTCTGGACCACATAAACCAGTGATTGATATCATGAGCATAGTACCCTGCTGTTTAGATACGATGACATACAATTCACCAATTCACCAAGCCAGACCTCCCACTCCTTCAAGTTGCCTCTTTCAGAGGTTGCTGGGGTCAATTCTATCCCAGAACCCTCCCAGGTCGACAACTACTAGAAAACATTGTTATAGATTTGTTCTGAAACCACGTCCATTTTCAGATTTTTGATTCCTAATACATGTTATAATTCCTCATTGGAATATCAAAGAAGGAATGTAAGTTATGATTAAACCCTTGGCTGCAAACTGAAACCAATTAATTGGAACATCAGATACAGGAGTTCTCTCCCTTCCCAGTTGTCCAAATCTGTTGCAATATTAAACACCAAAGGTAATTTGTTATGTATACTACTCAAAAGAAGTTAAAGAACACCCAATTCTGGCATGACATATTAACTGTTGTAAAAAATAATAAATCAGGTGCCACAATTTGCTGTGCAGAGTTGCATCCCTTAGGCATGCAAGAATCCTATGATTGGGTTTTAACCCGCTGGATGCCGAGTTTTCTTTCTGAAGTACATTTTCCTAAGATCTTAAAAGAGAAGGTTGTGCGAGAATTGCGCTCACGCTGCACTGGATCAACCCCCAGCTATAAAATTATGCAGAGATGTAAAATATGAAATTACCCATCTGATGGTGTAAATTTAACCTCAAATATTAAACGCGTTTGAAAAAAAAGATACTGCTAAGTGTTGTCCAAGGTATTTCTGCCTTGAAAAACAGCAAATTTCTCCGTTTTTTTCATACAACCGATAAAAGTACTCTGTGACGATGTTTTTCATTTAGCAGCTTTACGGAAACTGTGAGTGAGCAAAGTACTGCCTAATATCTGAACTACATAATTATATATCAAACTGATTTATATATTTATATGCTTATGTATAACGCTATAAATTCAATACAAAAAATAGCCTGCCGTAAATGACTAAAACTGATTTTTCTTTACAACATCAAGGTTACATACGTACAAAGAAAAGGGGGTATAACTCTGCTATGCTAACTCAAGTCAATTGGTGAGAATTTGCTGTGGATAAGGACAATATATTTTCGTGGTGTTTTGTTGACTAGGAAACAAACTATTCCAAGACAAATATCAATATTGAAACCGTATACATTAAGGTTTTAAAAAACAAAACATAAGAAATGATGAAATCGGCTTCATAAAAAAGGAAGTAATAGTGAAATAGAAGGCCCTAGCATCCTCCTGATTGTGCAAGTGTAATGTGACAATTGTTGCACCATTATTAACGGAGCTCTAGGCTTATCATCAGATGTAATGAATTACTTAAAAATGACACCATTCTATATTGACGTCATAGCTGGTTTTATGTCTTTGACAACATCTGAGAAAGACAACACTGGTATTTTGATTAATATATATTTCCCTTAGTTTTTGTTCATGTTATGTAAAATCTTGATGTGTAAAACAGAATTGGACGCTTTTAACACAACATAAAATGACTGCTTTTACCATGCAAATAATGTCTTGAATAGATAAACAATTACATAGTTTACCGTGTATCTTAATGGGAGAAGACACACACCTGTTTGGCATCAATTTATATAATCAAATACCCAAAACTATATTCCTTAACATACAAAATTATACTCAATATTGAACAGTCATGTATTTAACGCATGTTATATTAGGGATAACACTTTTTGAGTAAAGTACAGATTCTCGTACTTTTTGGGGTCCAGGATTCGAACCCACACTGCCAGAGTGAGGCACCTAATCGCCAACAAACAAAGTCAGCGACCTAACCCACTCAGCCACAGGGGCTTCCGCAAAAATGAAAGTCTGACAACTGGTAGTTGAGATCACGTACCCGTACCCAGATAAGTACGAGAATCTGTACTTTACATTCGACCACTTTCTAAATGGCATTGTGTGTTCATAGCTTTCAGCCATGGGAGCCATGCCAATTTACACGTTTCAGAGGGGTACACAAAGTACATGATCTAGACTACCAGTTGTTGAACTTTCATTTTTGTGGAAGCCTGATGGAGCAATGGCTTACCATGCTAGACACCATGTCACTGACGGAGCAATGGCTTACCCTGTGAGACACCATGTTACTGACGGAGCAATGGCTTACCATGCTAGACACCATGTCACTGACGGAGCAATGGCTTACCTTGATAGACTCCATGTCACCGACGGAGCAATGGCGTACACTGCGAGACACCATGTCAGTGACGTGGAATGGCTTACCATGCTAGATACCATGTCACTGACAGAGCAATGGCTTACCTTGATAGACTCCATGTCACTGACGGAGCAATGGCTTACCCTTCGAGACACCATGTCACTGACGGAGCAATGGCATACCTTGATAGACACCATGTCACTGACGGAGCAATGGCTTACCCTGCGAGACACCATGTCACTGACAGAGCAATGGCTTACCATGCTAGACACCATGTCACTGACGGAGCAATGGCTTACCATGCTAGACACCATGTCACTGACGGAGCAATGGCTTACCTTGATAGACACTATGTCACTGACGGAGCAATGGCTTACCTTGATAGACTCCATGTCACTGACGGAGCAATGGCTTACCCTGCGAGACACCATGTCACTGACGGAGCAATGGCTTACCTTGATAGACTCCATGTCACTGACGGAGCAATGGCTTACCCTGCGAGACACTATGTTCCTGACGGAGCAATGGCTTACCCTGCGAGACACCATGTCACTGACGGAGCAATGGCTTACCCTGCGAGACACCATGTTACTAGCGGAACAATGGCTTACCCTGCGAGACACTATGTTACTGACGGAGCAATGGCTTACCCTGCGAGACACCATGTCACTGACGGAGCAATGGCTTACCTTGATAGACAACATGTCACTGACGGAGCAATGGCTTACCTTGATAGACAACATGTCACTGACGGAGCAATGGCATACCTTGATAGACACCATGTCACTGACGGAGCAATGGCGTACCTTGATAGACAACATGTCACTGACGGAGCAATGGCATACCTTGATAGACACCATGTCACTGACGGATCAATGGCTTACCTTGCTAGATGCCATGTCACTGACGGAGCGATGTGTCTGGATGGTCTCTAGCTGGTCCAGACACCAGTCTAGTTCCTCCAGGGTCTCCACAGCCAACTTCATGTATGTGTCATCTACAAACAAACAACATTTGTCAATAAAACAGAGCTCCAGTGTTGAATAAATCCAACATTAGGATAAAAGTCTGCAGCATGCTGTAACATCTCGAACTCATCGTTAATACATTCCAGTTTGATGACAATCTCACTCCAAGTAATGTCATCTCACCCCAGAGAACAGAACAACCCCAATGAGCTCCTACTCTTGAACAGTTCCAACACAAAGTCTTCAATATCTACACAGAGGAAAAGCACCCAACATGACGTTCAACTGCCATATTTGTCAAGAGTTTCAACAAAAGTTTCCAAATCTGAACTATAAGGCACCATAAATGACGCTCAACCGGAATATTTGTCAAGAGTTCCAACAAAGGTGTCCAAATCTTAACTATAAGGCACCATACATGACGCTCAACCGGAATATTTGTCAAGAGTTTCAACAAAGGTTTCCAAATCTTAACTATAAGGCACCCAGCATGACGTTCAACCAGAATATTTGTCAAGAGTTTCAACAAAGGTTTCCACATCTCAACTTTAAGGCACCAAGCATGACGTTCAACTGGCATGTTTGTCAAGAGTTTCAACAAAATGTTTTCCACATCTCAACTTTAAGGCACCCAGCATGACGTTCAACCAGAATATTTGTCAAGAGTTTCAACAAAGGTTTCCAAATCTGAACTATAAGGCACCATAAATGACGCTCAACCGGAATATTTGTCAAGAGTTCCAACAAAGGTGTCCAAATGTTAACTATAAGGCACCATACATGACGCTCAACCGGAATATTTGTCAAGAGTTTCAACAAAGGTTTCCAAATCTTAACTATAAGGCACCCAGCATGACGTTCAACCAGAATATTTGTCAAGAGTTTCAACAAAGGTTTCCACATCTCAACTTTAAGGCACCAAGCATGACGTTCAACTGGCATGTTTGTCAAGAGTTTCAACAAAATGTTTTCCACGTCTCAACTTTAAGGCACCCAGCATGACGTTCAACTGGAATATTTGTCAAGAGTTTCAACAAAGGTTTCCAAATCTGAACTATAAGGCACCATAAATGACGCTCAACCGGAATATTTGTCAAGAGTTCCAACAAAGGTGTCCAAATCTTAACTATAAGGCACCCAGCATGACGTTCAACCAGAATATTTGTCAAGAGTTTCAACAAAGGTTTCCACATCTCAACTTTAAGGCACCAAGCATGACGTTCAACTGGAATATATGTCAAGAGTTCCAACAAAGGTTTCCAAATCTTAACTATAAGGCACCAAGCATGACGTTCAACTGGCATGTTTGTCAAGAGTTTCAACAAAATGTTTTCCACATCTCAACTTTAAGGCACCCAGCATGACGTTCAACTGGAATATTTGTCAAGAGTTTCAACAAAGGTTTCCAAATCTTAACTATAAGGCACCCAGCATGACGTTCAACCAGAATATTTGTCAAGAGTTTCAACAAAGGTTTCCACATCTCAACTTTAAGGCACCCAGCCAGACGTTCAACTGGCATGTTTGTCAAGAGTTTCAACAAAGGTTTCCACATCTCAACTTTAAGGCACCCACCATTATGAAAAGTAACTGAGAATATTTGTCAATAATCAGGAACCATTCTGATAGCACACAAGGGAAATTAACCGAGCCATCATCTGATTATGGACAAAAGACATATACAATGTCTTTTCTATATATAACTCCACCATTTTCCACATGGAGTAACATGTATACGACAAAATCTCTCACGTCCCCGTGACGTCATCCACTCCATCACTCATCAGAGGGGATCTGGCAGTAAGGAGTCTCGTTAGTGGTCTCTCATTGATTCAGCTGACAGAAACGTATGACAGCATGAATGAATTCAGTTTAGTGTGGCACACATTTGGTCAATAATTAATGCAATTGTTTCAATTACATCCAATTTTCTACTATCTCTAATTTGAACAATTTCACTTTTAATAACCCTAAACTAAAATGATCAAATGCTTGTGTAAATGACTGACATGGTGACCCACTGGTTCTAAGACTGTGTACTTTAGGGTCTTGGGGACAAACAGCTTAGTGTTTGGTGTGTTTTAGGGCTGGGACGGATAACTTGGGTACTCGGGTTAGGTGGGTACTGAGTAGGACACGGGTACCCACAGGACTATTCTTAAATCTGAACTGTTTCCCCCCTTGACACATATTCATAATTTCCGTCCCTGCACCATGATGCAGCCATATATACTGAACAAAAAAAGTTCCTGTGACATTGAATAAGATTTAATACAAAGTTATGTTTTTTACCAAATCTAAAACAATTTTGGTTTGCAACAGATAAAAGACTCCTGTAAGTGTTCAAATGGTTTAATTTGTCATACTGACTTCAGAAAATGTGTGATTTCATAAAAAACATGAACATGCCAAAATGTCAATTTACAAATCAATAGCGTGTGTGTCCGCCTCTGGTTGCGATGCAAGCAACACATCTTCGTCTCATGGAATGGACCAGGCTTTGCACAAAGTCCTGTGGGATATCTGCCCATATCTGCTGGAGCATGTTTCGAAGTTCCTGGAGTGTCTGTGGAACATGTGGTTTGACGTCGAAGGCCCTGATCCATCTCATCCCACATGTGCTCGACTGGTGAGAGATCAGGGGAGTGAGCCGGCCAGGGGATGACATTCATGTTGTTTTGTTGAAGAGAATCCTGAACAAGTCGAGGCCGGGCGTTGTCATGTTGAAAGGTAATGCCTGGGCCATGACGACGCAAAAACAGTAGAACAACAGGGCCGATGATCTCGTCGCGGTAGCGCTGTCCATTGAGATTTCCCTCTAGCACTATCAAACGGATCCTCTGTCTTGCTCTAATCCCACCCCATACCATAACCCTGCCGCCCCCGAACCGATCTACTTCCATGACACAATGATTGACGTAACGGTCACCCCGACGTCAGTACACTCGAATCCGTCCATCGCTGTGACTGAGGTGAAAACAAGACTCGTCAGTGTATAGAACTTGTCCCCACTGCATGGCCGTCCAGCGTAGAACCTGTCTGCACCACTGTAGAAGTGCTTGATGGTGATTTCCTGTCAAAATGGGATGTCTGGCGGGTCTTCTGGCGATAATCCCTGCACATCTGAGGCGATGACGTATGGTTTGTGAAGATATTCGTCGAAAGCCAGGGATGCTTCTTGCAGTCACTGTTGCTGGCTTGAATCGATTTCGTAGGTGTGTTGTTCGAATCCAGTTGACTTGTCAATTATTGGTTATGCCTGGCCTGCCACTCCGAGGATGGTCTCTGACGGCATTCATCTGTAGCCAACGTTGCCATAAACACCAAATGGTGTTTCTGTGGACGTTAAATTGCCTTGCAACATCATGTTGACTCGATCCTGCTTCAAGCATACCAATGGCTCTCAGACACTCATTTTCGTACAGGCGTGGCATTTCGTAATGTTGTATAATTGCATAATTTTGTTGTTTTTCTGAGTGGTTGACAGCATATTGCTAAACAATGCATATGGAATCCCGTTAACGCACATGTTTTTATACCCATTCTTGGGTAGTGAAATGCATGGGGCTTGGATAAAAGTCAACTTTTGCATGGAATGCATGCTTTTCTGTAGCAGTTGCATTTTTGTAACTTGATTCTATACATGTACTTCAATATTACTTGTTTGAAAAATACACTAAAATATTGGTGTCACAGGAACTTTTGTTGTTGAGTATACATGAAGGAAGCTACACAGGGGTCGATATTGTTTCTGAAGTATGTGGCTAGATTCTTGTACAAACATACACAAGAGGTCAAGGAATGACCCAACATGTGACACAGCCACAAGATGAAAACAAGACAATGTTGACGTCAGTGTGGTTGTTATCATGGAGCTGTGACAGTCACCTGTGTCAAACAGATAATTCACTTGTTCCGATGAACGTCATACTCCAGGAGTTGAGATGGACAGCTGATAAAGAGAATATGCCTACCAACACACTCATTCATTGATAACAAACTTGGATAATACTCTAATAAATCTGAAAGCTGACAGCAGCATTTCATTGTCATTGTTATTGTCAAAGCGATCTTAACCGTCGGAGGTATTAAAAAAAAATTGTCATTCTGATTCTTTTTCATTTTCTGAATTTTATATTTTAAGGTAGGGGGTTACAGAAACCAAGAACAAAAATGTAAGGTCTTATAATATTCACAGTAAGTGCTGTTCAGCAATGACTCGTTCAACCCATATTTCATTTTTGCACCTGATTCTGACTTTTTGCACTCCAAGTTGCAGGATGCATAGCCCAAACAAAGTCACTTGGCACATAAGAAATAAACTGACTTTACTAGTTATGTAAGCTACTCAATAAATAAACAAAAACTATAGTTCTGCCTTCATGCTCTGCAATCAGATTGAAAAAAGTCAGGAGAAACAAGAACTGGCAAAAATATACTTAATGGGCTCCAAACTTCAGCACACATTTCCACATGAATAAGTCACCTTCAGTATGAGATACCAGAGAAACTACGTCATTATTTCCTAAAGCAGATTATAGGAATGGTATTTTAATTTTTTTTGTAAAAATTTCGTTAAAAAGAATATGAAGCGGTGAATGCGCATCAATACGTCTTGCTACGTGTATCTTTACACTCACTCACTTGGAGATGCGCATCAATACGTCTTGCTACCTGTATCTTTACCCTCACTCACATGGAGGCGGACTTGTACATCGATGATACCAACAAACAAGGTCATTCATGATTCAAGCACCTGCCTGACCGGTGAATCATGGGAGTTTTATCTCTCCAACAGCGGCATGAATCATGAGATTTGGAAACCATTAATTCCACAGCATGAGCAGTTTATAATAAAAAGCTATCATCTACTTCTCCAATCAAGTGCTTGTTCGTTAACGGATTAATTAAGATGTGACTCACAAACAAACAACCTCCTGGAATTGCTATGTACTGAAAAAATTCCTTCCATGTGAAGGTCGGCATTACGTTAAAACAATTAAATGTTCTTGATTCATTATCAAACAGAATTATCTGTGGCTTATCTTTGAAAATCATTTTCTACTGTCTGTAAAATAAACCTTGAGGCTAGCTGTTCAGTCGCTAAAGAGTTGTGTCCCCTTATTTTCATTTTTGAATGGAGTGAACAGTGCAGATTCACCATCTCAAGGTAAGTTGAATGTTAAAGTTACAGGTGAGGTGAGGTGAAATGGGGTTTAACGTCGCGTCCAAGATTATTGCACTTATATAGCGACGTGCATGTACGTGTGTGTGTTTGTGTGGCTGCTTGTACTAGTCCGGACTGATGCCGATTTATAGTGCTAGCTCACTGAGATACCATGCCGCAGTATAACATGAATACCCCACTCAGACACAGTAAACTGACTCCGAGCCGACCAGTCCTTGTTTTAGCCCCTTAATGCTGAGCGCCAGACAGGGTAACAACAAGTATCATCTTTTAACGGCTTTTGGTATGACGCGGCTCTCCGGGCGGACGCTCTACCACTAGACCACGGAGGCAGTCGTTAAAGTTACAGGCTAACTCAGGGAGTGTATGATAGTGAGTAAATTATTTATCCAAAATTTGCTCAGAACTAAGTCGAAGAAGCCTTTGCTTGTCTACCAGCTGGGAAAAGTGGGTGCTGCAATTGGCTGTGCAGAGTTGCATCCCTTGGGCCTGCTGGCATCACATGATGCAGGCTTTGTCCTGATCATAATCACTGGATGTTTTATTACCCTTCTCATTGTCTTCACACAAGAGGTAAACATTTAAGACCTGCATCACTTCAGGCTTTCCTCAAATATAAGCTGATATACTGTGACTGAAGTACTGCGATTAATCCAACTTACTTACTTAATGAAATACAGTTCAAATAAGCATTAAATTCAACTCACTCACTCACTTGAATTACTGTTAAAAGCAACAATAATGCAACTTACTCAAATGCAACTAACCTTCAACCTTGTTGTCGCTCACTCACTCACCCACCTAATCATTCACTCACTTGTCCACTCACCCACCAACCCACCCATTCACCCACCCACCCACTCACTTGTCCACTCATCCACCCACCAATTCACCCACCCACTCACTTGTCCACTCATCCACCCACCCACCCACCCACTCATTTGTCCACTCATCCACCCACTCATTCACTCACTCACCCACCCACTCATTCACTCACTTGTCCACTCACCCACCCACTCATTCACTCACTTGTCCACTCACCCACCCACTCATTCACTCACTTGTCCACTCACCCGACCACCCACCCACTCACTCACTAACCCACCCACCCACCCACCCACTCACTCACTCACTCACTCACTCACTCACTCACTCACTCACTCACTCTGTGAAGCTTACCTTGCACCTTGTTGCCACTGGGGGACAGTTGTTGCATATGATGATGTTGGGGAGACTGCTGCGATGCATGAGACAGCAGGCCATGGGCGTGGGGGCCGGATGAACCTCGCCTAGGTCTGGAGGTAGAAACACAAAGTTTAGGCATGGTGTATGGAGTTGCCGTTTATTACACAATCTCAGGAAGGATTCCACATGAAGAGTTATTTCCTAATGATTTCCTGCACCTTTGAAAACAGGGTGTAAAATTTAATAGTTCTGCAACAATTAATTATCCTTTCAAGAAGACTGGGTATCATATCAAGTATAATGGAGCACATTGTGCCATGAGGAGTGGATATCATGAGATGAGTAAGTGAGTGAGTGAGTGAGTATTGTTTTATACCTCTTTTAGCAATATTCTAACAATATTACGGCAGGGGACACCAGCAATGGGCTTCACACATTGTACCCATGTGGGAAATCGAACCCGGGTCCTCGACCAATCAAGTGAACGCTTTAACCACTGGGCTATCCCACTGCCCGGATCCTGACATAACAAGAGGTAATACCATGACAAGTGTGTATGGTACCACATCCAGGGGTTATCATGTCAACACTAGTGACTGTGATATCAAAAGACAACCGGTTATCCTACTGAGGCAGATGTTAAATATCATGACAACTGGATATCACAACATGAAAAGTAGGAATTATTTCATGACAATTGATGATAATTCAAATACCTTTGACAGATCTGACACACTGACCCCTAGTTGTGGGAATATATTCCACTGATATTCAATATTTAACTTCATAAACACAAATGAACACAACCAGTAGTTAAGAAGTCATAATTAGTAGTTAAAAAGTCATAACTAGTCGTTAAGAAGTCATAACCAGTAGTTAAAAAGTCATAACCAGTTGTTAAGAAGTCATAACCAGTAGTTAAGAAGTCATAACCAGTTGTTAAGAAGTCATAACCAGTAGTTAAGAAGTCATAACCAGTAGTTAAAAAGTCATAACCAGTTGTTAAGAAGTCATAACCAGTTGTTAAGAGGTCATAACCAGTCCTTAAGAAGTCATAACTAGTTGTTAAGAAGTCATAACCAGTAGTTAAGAAGTCATAACCAATCATTAAGAAGTCATAACCAATCATGAAGAAGTCATAACCAATCATTAAGAAGTCATAACCAGTAGTTAAAAAGTCATAACCAGTAGTTAAGAAGTCATAACCAGTAGTTAAGAGGTCATAACCAGTCATTAAGAAGTCATAACCAGTCATTAAGAAGTCATAACCAATCATTAAGAAGTCATAACTAGTCGTTAAGAAGTCATAACCAGTTGTTAAGAAGTCACAACCAGTAGTTAAGAAGTCATAACTAGTCGTTAAGAAGTCATAACCAGTTGTTAAGAAGTCACAACCAGTAGTTAAGAAGTCATAACTAGTCGTTGAGAAGTCATAACCAGTAGTTAAGAAGTCAAAACCAGTTGTTAAGAAGTCACAACCAGTAGTTAAGAAGTCATAACTAGTCGTTAAGAAGTCAAAACCAGTAGTTAAGAAGTCAAAACCAGTCGTTAAGAAGTCATAAGCAGTCATTAAGAAGCGACATCGCTTCATCCCTGGCGGCTGCCCTGGTATGAGTCTCATGCAACTAGTCACCGGTTGTATACGAAACACTCATAAAATCTCCCATCTCTTACAAACTACAGCAAATGACTTTATAATTAACATGAAATCCCGTTCACAACCCTCTCTCTCCCAAGGCATCAGTCAATAAGGTCACACTAATAAAAACCCTACTCATCCCTGCCAACCGTCAGTACTTAGTCTCATTACTGGCTTCCACCTCTGTCAATGTTCAAGAGTTGCATCCAGGTCCCAATTTACATGATACAACTTGTACAAATGGTTTTGTTCTTGCTTAATTCAATATTCTAGTAGTATCACAGTGACCTGTAAATAATCAAATCTGGACCAGATAAACCAGGGATTGATATTGTGAGCAACATATTTGATCCTGTCCAACAAGTCAACAAATACATGCATGTGGATTGCCTTAGTTAAGTGACTTTCTTTGTAATTTGCTTTTGTTCTCCCAGCATCAAATGGGTACCAGGTAGGATGAGACGGCCATGTAAATGGGGACTTGGTAGTATGAGATTGTAATGAGAAGACAACATGTTCCAGCACCCAACAGACTTGGATTGTCTACTTCCCAGGAAGCTCAGAATGGAATAGGAATGCACACAGATCCACTGACATCGGAAATAATACACATTCTGTGTCATCTTCCACCAGCATAAGTAGCTTCTGATTAACATCACATTATTATCATAAAATCATCACTGACAGTACAGGAAATCTTTTTATCAAAAACATGACTAAGTCATACCTTTTCTTATCACTTGGACCACAGTATTTACTTGGACCTCAGTGTCACCACAGTGTTTACTTGGACCTCAGTGTTTACTTGGACCTCAGTGTTTACTTGGACCATGGTGTTTACTTGGACCATGGTGTTTACTTGGACCACAGTGTTTACTTGGACCTCAGTGTCACCACAGTGTTCACTTGGACCATGGTGTTCACTTGGACCATGGTGTTTACTTGGACCATGGTGTTTACTTGGACCATGGTGTTTACTTGGACCTCAGTGTCACCACAGTGTTCACTTGGACCATGGTGTTTACTTGGACCTCAGTGTCACCACAGTGTTCACTTGGACCATGGTGTTTACTTGGACCATGGTGTTTACTTGGACCACAGTGTTTACTTGGACCTCAGTGTCACCACAGTGTTTACTTGGACCACAGTGTTTACTTGGACCATGGTGTTTACTTGGACCATGGTGTTTACTTGGACCACAGTGTTTACTTGGACCTCAGTGTCACCACAGTGTTCACTTGGACCATGGTGTTCACTTGGACCATGGTGTTTACTTGGACCATGGTGTTTACTTGGACCATGGTGTTTACTTGGACCTCAGTGTTACCACAGTGTTTACTTGGACCATGGTGTTTACTTGGACCATGGTGTTTACTTGGACCTCAGTGTTACCACAGTGTTTACTTGGACCATGGTGTTTACTTGGACCTCAGTGTTACCACAGTGTTTACTTGGACCATGGTGTTTACTTGGACCATGGTGTTTACTTGGACCATTGTGTTTACATGGAGCACAGAGTTAACTTAAAGAACTCTCTCAGTGTTTACTTATCAGAAATTACAATCTTTTGACTGGAAAACACATCTTGGATTGTATTTTAAGATCCTGAAGCTCTCTGAGACAAGCATGATTACGAGTAAGTAAACATTCTGATAACAGTACTAGATAAATAATAACCTGAGCACAACTTTCTCAAGGTTTGTTGTATTTTCCTTACAAAAGGTGTGATTATTTTCCATATCATTACATAAGTCCACCTGCACTGAATTCAACAGTTCCTTAATTGTCATTGCCTAATATACTCCTAAATCATTACGGTCATTAGACCAGCTTGACTGAGAGAAGCGTTCATGCATACAAAATGGCTGGCATATCAAAGAAGATTTTCAAAAGCACAAAAGGCTAGTATTCCAGTTATATCACAGCCTGTCAGCTTGATGTCGAAAGAAAACCTGAAGTGCTGCAGGTTTTAGACTTTTACCACTTAGGAACACAGGTATATGGTGCTGACAAACCAAGAAATATAATCAGGGTGATTTCTAAAACACACACAATCAAACATAATCCTAATATTGCACAATCAACTTTGTTTTGACCTTTTCCAGTATAGCACACATGTTTAGAAATAGATTCATATCCTGTAAAGGGTAAACAGATACTTGAATCAGGATAGGGCAATGAAGAAAATTCAAGAAGACAATGCTCAGGAAGGAGACAATGCTTATAAAGAAGACAATGCTCATGAAGAAGACAATATGTCTGTAAAGAAGATAAAGTTTATTAAGAAGACAATGCTTATAAAGAAGACAATGCACATGAAGAAGAAAATGTTCTTGAAGAAGACAATGCTCATGAAGAAGACAATGATGATGAAGAAGACAATGCCCATAAAGAAGACAATGTTCATGAAGAAGACAATGTTTATAAAGAAGACAATGCTCATGAAGAAGACAATGCTCATGAAGAAGACAATGCCCATAAAGAAGACAATACTTATGAAGACAATGCTCAGGGAGAAGAAAATATCATGAAGAAGACAATGCTCATGAAGAAGACAATGCTCATGAAGAAGACAATGATGATGAAGAAGACAATGCTCATGAAGAAGACAATATGTCTATAAAGAAGATAATGTTTATAAAACGGACAATGCTCATGAAGAAGACAATGCTCATGAAGAAGACAATGCCCATAAAGAAGACAATACTTATGAAGACAATGCTCAGGGAGAAGAAAATATCATGAAGAAGACAATGCTCATGAAGAAGACAATGCTCATGAAGAAGACAATGATGATGAAGAAGACAATGCTCATGAAGAAGACAATATGTCTATAAAGAAGATAATGTTTATAAAAAAGACAATGCTCATGAAGAAGACAATGCTCATAAGGAAGACAATGCTCATGAAGAAGAAAATGTTCATGAAGAAGACAATGTTCAATGCTCATGAAGAAGACAATGCTCATGAAGGATAAAGTTAACGCTTATAAAAAAGACAATGCCTATAAGGTAGGGGACAATGCTAAGGATGAAGAGAACAATATTCATGAAGAAGAAAATGCTTGAATAGCAGAATACAAAGATGACACAGAAAAAGAAAGTGGGAGTGTGAAAGAAGTAAATTTGATCACATATCAACCAACACAATTCACATGGTGCACTATTAGAACAAATCAGGTATTACTCCATGGTAAATTCATTTAATTCAAATGATCTAATCATGTAAAAAAGAAATGCTTAAGCAAACAGCTTTCTGATTATTTTTTAAATCTAAAAAGCTCTCCTACCAGAGCCTGACCAAGCGTCTATATGCGTCTGTGATGGTTATCATCAGAATTGCTGCTGGTAACGATCGGACCAATTCTGGACCCTCAGATTATACAGCGGCAGCCTATGATCTGAGAGCTATGACGTAGGCACAAGCACTAGGGTAGAGTTTATGTCAATCACCAAATATGATCCCACTCACTCAAGATTATACTGAGCGATGGTTACACTCTTTAGATTGATTTTTTTTCTGTTAACGACCTGTGTTGTGAACAGTTACGGTCCTTGTAGCGAGACGAATTTGAACCGGGGTAGACCAAATCAAGCAGATTTGACAGTACTTAAATAGAAACGATTATTTACAAAGCAGGGAAGTCCTGACGTATATAACACTGGGATGAATATGTATCAAAATGGCAGGAAAAGGTGGGTAATTTTCTGTGACTAAGAGGTTATTTGTGTTTACAATGCTAGAATTAGTGATGACATTCTCATGACTTCATAAAACATGAAATCAGTACCAAAGGGAGACAATTAGAGCAATTATTTCCAGTTTGTGAGGTTTCTGAAGGGTGATGTGTGTCATTACATGATATTAATCACTGGATTGTCTGGTCCAGACTCGATTATTTACAGACTGCCGTCATATAGCTGGAATACTGCTGAATATTGCTAAAATGACAATAAGAAAGAAAACTGTAACTTTCATTCTTTGCACAACTAGAAAACAATAATTCAAAATAAATTCAAAACATGAATGCCATCAATGTCTCAATTATACACAAAAAATGCAAAGAAGTAAACATTTTTTGTTATAGGGCTGTAAATGACAACTTGAAATTAGGACCTTTTCTTCCAACCCTTTCAGTGTCTTTTCAAAGTTAAAACCCTGAGAAACAAAGTAGAAAATTACATCAAAACACTTTTTATTTACTTTTTTGCCAATTAGAAAACAACAATAATGAAATTACCATCCAGAATATTAGGTGTTCAATGGTTGAGTAGAAGTAAGCCCTGTTTGGACAACTTTAACACCATTGGACATGGATGGAACCTGGACACCTGTGATGCCTACCTAGACACCCCGATCTACTTCATAGACACCTGCAGACCTGCTTGACACCTGTTATCTCTGCTTTGAAACCTATAAAGTTTTACTTTACAACTAATGACACCTATTTGCCTTCTTGGAGACCAACAACACCTGCTTGGTCACCTCTAGGTCAAATTTGAGACCCTTAAAGTCAAATTTGACATCCTTAAAGTCAAATTTGACCCATTTACGGGTAGAACTGACACCTGTAAGTTCTGCCTTGTGCCCTTCTTATACACTTCAAAAGCTTGCTAAAAGGATTTACTTCTGGTGTTAACGAGTCTTATATTTGTAACACCAAGAAACAGTTCATCATCGTAATAAGCAGTGCTACCTTCATTAGAATCTGCAAATTAGTGGCAACATTGTGTCAAAATTAATCCATCCTACACCTTGCATCCAATTCACAGAGATTCACCATGAACAGTTCCAGACAGAAGAAGCATTAGACATATCTGGAATAACTACTCCCCTGTGTACCCTAAACCTCATCAAATTAACATGGCCAAATCACATCAAAGACTTCAGAATTCTTATTTAGGTCAGTTGATAGAAATCAACCATTTGGTGTAAAACTGTAACAAAAGGACCCCAGCCTCATTTGATCATTACACCAATGGGGCATATTAAGTGTCACCGAGACAGGCAGTTTGTGATAGTCTGAAATATTGTCAAATTCAAATAAACTGTTAATGAGACTTTTATTAAGTGACCATTTAAGTGAATGTGTACAAAACTCAGGACCAGGTACCCAGCCAAGAGCTTCATGGGGCTAATGGACCAATTCACTAGAATTTCTACCAGCCCTTTGGCTACCGTCAACATTAGATCAACTGACTTCCCTAGCAGGTGCTTGTTGAACAAGCTCTTGACAGCATAACATAACACTGACAATGCTCAAATACTCCACTTCTTGTTGTGTGAAACTTTTGCCAAGGGCAACTCAATTTCTAGCCATGCACTTCACTATAACCCTTCTTCATCAAAAAAGGTGGGTCACTGTACAGAGTTACCGCCCTTAGGTGTATCAGAATCTAGGTGGTGGGCATGTTGGTTTGGCCATTCACCTACACCTTACTCTATTGGCTCCAGATGTACCAAAGTGGTTGTTTGTTTGATATTTAATGCCACGCAAGCAATATCCCAGCTATATAATGGTGGCCTCTAAATGATCAAGTCTGGACTAGACAACCCAGTGAGTAGTATAGGTAATGGTGATTCTGGACAACTTCCAATGGCACCAGATTTATATACCTATACTGCTACTACAGAGGGAATTTTTATTCATTATTAATTAATATTGATGTTTCTTTTAATACGACTCATGACGATCGTTGAATCGCATCATCATTTTTGCATAAAAAATTCCCTCTGTAGTAGCAGTATAGGCATATAAATCTGGCTCCAGTGGAAGTGGTCCAGAATCACCATTACCTATACTACTACTCAGTGACTGAAATTATAAGGAATAACCTACTGGTATATTGTCATGACTACCATCAACAACCTGACCACTCAATCCATAAGCAAGTCACATCTTACAACCAGGCTAGGTTGCTGGGGACCATTTATGAACCGGAATCCAAAAATGGCAAAAAATAGAGGAGTTATATGTCCCCAAGAAATTTGTATTTAAACAATTCTCTTCCTTCTCAATTTTGAAAGTGAGATGCTTTGTGATACAAAACTTTTTATGCTATCAAACTTTCAAATGGTTAGAAAACAGTCTTGTTTTAACAATCCATGACACTATAGATATAAAAAATAGTTAGGCATTTGTAGATGGCAGAAAACAAACCTAGAGTTTTTCCCTCTGGATCTATTTCATTTGGAAAATATTGTAAATATCCAAATAGATAATGGTGTCGTACTTCATTAATTCAAGATACCAAATTGAGGATGGTATGTTCCAAATATAATGTCAACAGTTCGGCAGTTCCAGTGGAAACACAAGAACATTAGTGGGGTACATAGAAAATAATAGAATGGGTCTCATCCAATCAGAATCTTCATATGTGAGGTAAGATAACACACATTATCTCCATTCTGACACAGTATACACATTCTGACACATGATCACCATTCTGACACA
This sequence comes from Haliotis rufescens, assembly GCF_023055435.1. NCBI lineage: Eukaryota > Metazoa > Mollusca > Gastropoda > Lepetellida > Haliotidae > Haliotis > Haliotis rufescens. The sequence continues at coordinate 75,679,491 of NW_025963890.1, read as the reverse complement.
CTATCCACATTCTGAGACTTTATCCACATTCTGACATATCATCCACATTCTGACATATCATCACCATTCTGACACATTAATACCATTCTGGCACATTAATACCATTCTTGCACATTTATTCCATTCTGACACATCATAACCATTCTGACACATCATAACCATTCTGGCACATTAATACCCTTCTGGCACATTAATACCACTCTGACACGTCATAACCATTCTGACACACTATCCGAATGCTGGGACTTTATCAACATTCTGATACATCATAACCATTCTGGCATATCATCCACATTCTGACACATTAATACCATTCTTATACATTAATATCATTCTGCAGATTAATTCCATTCTAGCACATCATCACCATTCTGGCACATTAATACCATTCTGGCACATTAATTCTATTGTGGCACATTAATACCATTCTGATACATTAATACCATTCTGGCACATTAATACCATTCTGGCAATCATAAAGTTCATCAAAATCAAGTCCCGCCATCACATTCCACCAATGTAAAATCAAAATATTCAGTATAATATCAAATTTTAAGTCAAACAATTAAATCTAAAGATCATCCTTTGAAATATTTAGTGTTGAATACTCAAAATATTGACAATAAGATGCTACATTTAAATCATCCACAAAATAGATTTAACTCCATCATACACAAGTCTTGCATACTGTCTTCCTATCAACTAAATACATTAAGGCCTCTGCCCGGTGTGCCAGACTGGATATTGCATGGATTTGCCACACCGTCATGACGACACAATGCCTCACCTTTCCTTGCCTAATGGTAATCTTTATGTACAATAATGTCTCAACGATTGTGCGAAAACTAAAACTGACATACAATTGAAGAGTGTCACGCTGAGCAATGTCAGACATCTCCATGGCAACATTGATTCCATACTAACGGAGGAAGTCAGGGAGAAATGCTCTATCTAATAGCAATATTCAATATTGGCTAGGAAAAACAGGAAACACTATTTTACAGCAGGATTGTGGGAATTATATCGCATCAAGATGGCAGGCTTCACAGTTTTCTAGCAGGAAATCTTGCCAATATCTTGAGACACTTCTGTAGGAGACCAGTTTGTACTTGATTAATAATCAATACAATTTATGCCTTACACGGGAATCTATGCATGAATATACAACATCATGAGGGTTTTTGTAGAAATAGTGTACAACCATAGTAGGAGTTTAATAAACTTTAGAAGCAGCTGTATGAAGAATTTGTAAGTTTTGACAGGATAGCATTTAAAAAAATAACAACTACACAATACTTCAAAGAAGCATTCTGAGAGTTTGATGAACTTTAGAAGCAGCTTTATGAAGAATTTGTTATATTTGGCAAGACAGTATTATTATGAGACACTTGAAAGACGCCTTCTAAACATGGGAGGAGTTTGATAAACTTTAGGAGGAGGAGCTATATGAAGAATTTGTTATATTTGGCAAGACAGCATTATTATGAGACACTTGAAAGACGCCTTCTAATCATGGGAGGAGTTTAATAAACTTTAGAAGCAGCTATATGAAGAATTTTGTTATATTTGGCAAGACAGCATTATAATGAGACACTTGAAAGACGCCTTCTAATCATGGTAGGAGTTAAATGAACTTTAGGAGTAGGAGCTATATGAAGAATTTGTTTTATTTGGCAAGACAGCATTATTTAATATTAGGAGACACTTGAAAGACGCCTTCTAATCATGGCAGGAGTTTAATCAACTTTAGAAGCAGCTATATGAAGAATTTGTTATATTTGGCAAGACAGCATTATTATGAGACACTTGAAAGACGCCTTCTAATCATGGCAGGAGTTTAATAAACTTTAGAAGCAGCTATATGAAGAATTTGTTATATTTGGCAGGACAGCATTATTATGAGACACTTGAAAGACGCCTTCTAATCATGGGAGGAGTTTAATAAACTTTAGAAGCAGCTATATGAAGAATTTTGTTATATTTGGCAAGACAGCATTATAATGAGACACTTGAAAGACGCCTTCTAATCATGGTAGGAGTTAAATGAACTTTAGGAGGAGGAGCTATATGAAGAATTTGTTTTATTTGGCAAGACAGCATTATTATGAGACACTTGATAGACGCCTTCTAATCATGGCAGGAGTTTAATAAACTTTAGGAGGAGGAGCTATATGAAGAATTTGTTATATTTGGCAAGACAGCATTATTATGAGACACTTGAAAGACGCCTTCTAAACATGGGAGGAGATTAATAAACTTTAGAAGCAGCTATATGAAGAATTTGTTTTATTTGGCAAGACAGCATTATTATGAGACACTTGAAAGACGCCTTCTAATCATGGCAGGAGTTTAAGAAACTTTAGAAGCAGCTATATGAAGAATTTGTTATATTTGGCAAGACAGCATTATTATGAGACACTTGAAAGACGCCTTCTAATCATGGTAGGAGTTTGATAAACTTTAGGAGGAGGAGCTATATGAAGAATTTGTTATATTTGGCAAGACAGCATTATTATGAGACACTTGAAAGACGCCTTCTAAACATGGGGGGAGTTTGATAAACTTTAGGAGGAGGAGCTATATGAAGAATTTGTTATATTTGGCAAGACAGCATTATTATGAGACACTTGAAAGACGCCTTCTAATCATGGGAGGAGTTAAATGAACTTTAGGAGGAGCAGCTATATGAGGAATTTGTTATATTTGGCAAGACAGCATTATTATGAGACACTTGAAAGACGCCTTCTAATCATGGGAGGAGTTTAATCAACTTTAGAAGCAGCTATATGAAGAATTTGTTTTATTTGGCAAGACAGCATTATTATGAGACACTTGAAAGACGCCTTCTAATCATGGTAGGAGTTAAATGAACTTTAGGAGTAGGAGCTATATGAAGAATTTGTTTTATTTGGCAAGACAGCATTATTTAATATTAGGAGACACTTGAAAGACGCCTTCTAATCATGGCAGGAGTTTAATCAACTTTAGAAGCAGTTATATGAAGAATTTGTTATATTTGGCAGGACAGCATTATTATGAGACACTTGAAAGACGCCTTCTAATCATGGGAGGAGTTTAATAAACTTTAGAAGCAGCTATATGAAGAATTTTGTTATATTTGGCAAGACAGCATTATAATGAGACACTTGAAAGACGCCTTCTAATCATGGTAGGAGTTAAATGAACTTTAGGAGGAGGAGCTATATGAAGAATTTGTTTTATTTGGCAAGACAGCATTATTATGAGACACTTGATAGACGCCTTCTAATCATGGCAGGAGTTTAATAAACTTTAGGAGGAGGAGCTATATGAAGAATTTGTTATATTTGGCAAGACAGCATTATTATGAGACACTTGAAAGACGCCTTCTAAACATGGGAGGAGTTTAATAAACTTTAGAAGCAGCTATATGAAGAATTTGTTTTATTTGGCAAGACAGCATTATTATGAGACACTTGAAAGACGCCTTCTAATCATGGGAGGAGTTTAATAAACTTTAGAAGCAGCTATATGAAGAATTTGTTATATTTGGCAAGACAGCATTATTATGAGACACTTGAAAGACGCCTTCTAATCATGGTAGGAGTTTGATAAACTTTAGGAGGAGGAGCTATATGAAGAATTTGTTATATTTGGCAAGACAGCATTATTATGAGACACTTGAAAGACGCCTTCTAAACATGGGGGGAGTTTGATAAACTTTAGGAGGAGGAGCTATATGAAGAATTTGTTATATTTGGCAAGACAGCATTATTATGAGACACTTGAAAGACGCCTTCTAATCATGGGAGGAGTTAAATGAACTTTAGGAGGAGCAGCTATATGAGGAATTTGTTATATTTGGCAAGACAGCATTATTATGAGACACTTGAAAGACGCCTTCTAATCATGGGAGGAGTTTAATCAACTTTAGAAGCAGCTATATGAAGAATTTGTTTTATTTGGCAAGACAGCATTATTTAATATTAGGAGACACTTGAAAGACGCCTTCTAATCATGGGTGGAGTTTAATCAACTTTAGAAGCAGCTATATGAAGAATTTGTTATATTTGGCAAGACAGCATTATTATGAGACACTTGAAAGACGCCTTCTAAACATGGGAGGAGTTTAATAAACTTTAGAAGCAGCTATATGAAGAATTTGTTATATTTCGCAAGACAGCATTATTATGAGACACTTGAAAGATGCCTTCTAATCATGGTAGGAGTTAAATGAACTTTAGGAGGAGGAGCTATATGAAGAATTTGTTTTATTTGGCAAGACAGCATTATTTAATATTAGGAGACACTTGAAAGACGCCTTCTAATCATGGCAGGAGTTTAATCAACTTTAGAAGCAGCTATATGAAGAATTTGTTATATTTGGCAAGACAGCATTATTATGAGACACTTGAAAGACGCCTTCTAATCATGGCAGGAGTTTAATAAACTTTAGAAGCAGCTATATGAAGAATTTGTTATATTTGGCAGGACAGCATTATTATGAGACACTTGAAAGACGCCTTCTAATCATGAGAGAAGTTTAATAAACTTTAGGAGGAGCAGCTATATGAAGAATTTTTTTATTTGGCAAGACAGCATTATAATGAGACACTTGAAAGACGCCTTCTAATCATGGCAGGAGTTTAATAAACTTTAGAAGCAGCTATATGAAGAATTTGTTATATTTCGCAGGACAGAATTATTATGAGTCACTTGAAAGACGCCTTCTAAACATGGGGGGAGTTTAATAAACTTTAGGAGGAGCAGCTATATGAAGAATTTGTTTTATTTGGCAAGGCAGCATTATAATGAGACACTTGAAAGACGCCTTCTAATCATGGCAGGAGTTTAATAAACTTTAGGAGGAGCAGCTATATGAAGAATTTGTTATATTTGGCAAGACAGCATTATTATGAGACACTTGAAAGACGCCTTCTAATCATGGCAGGAGTTTAATAAACTTTAGAAGCAGCTATATGAAGAATTTGTTATATTTCGCAGGACAGCATTATTATGAGACACTTGAAAGACGCCTTCTAATCATGAGAAGAGTTTAATAAGCTTTAGAAGCAGCTATATGAAGAATTTGTTTTATTTGGCAAGACAGCATTATTATGAGACACTTGAAAGACGCCTTCTAATCATGAGAGGAGTTTAATAAACTTTAGAAGCAGCTATATGAAGAATTTGTTATATTTGGCAAGACAGCATTATTATGAGACACTTGAAAGACGCCTTCTAATCATGGCAGGAGTTTAATAAACTTTAGGAGGAGCAGCTATATGAAGAATTTGTTATATTTGGCAAGACAGCATTATTATGAGACACTTGAAAGACGCCTTCTAATCATGGCAGGAGTTTAATAAACTTTAGAAGCAGCTATATGAAGAATTTGTTATATTTCGCAGGACAGCATTATTATGAGACACTTGAAAGACGCCTTCTAATCATGAGAGGAGTTTAATAAGCTTTAGAAGCAGCTATATGAAGAATTTGTTTTATTTGGCAAGACAGCATTATTATGAGACACTTGAAAGACGCCTTCTAATCATGAGAGGAGTTTAATAAACTTTAGAAGCAGCTATATGAAGAATTTGTTATATTTGGCAAGACAGCATTATTATGAGACACTTGAAAGACGCCTTCTAATCATGGCAGGAGTTTAATAAACTTTAGGAGGAGCAGCTATATGAAGAATTTGTTTTATTTGGCAAGACAGCATTATTATGAGACACTTGAAAGACGCCTTCTAATCATGGCAGGAGTTTAATAAACTTTAGAAGCAGCTATATGAAGAATTTGTTTTATTTGGCAAGACAGCATTATTATGAGACACTTGAAAGACGCCTTCTAATCATGGGAGGAGTTTAATAAACTTTAGAAGCAGCTATATGAAGAATTTGTTTTATTTGGCAAGACAGCATTATTATGAGACACTTGAAAGACTTACCGTGTTCTGTTCACAACACAACTAATGTTTAACATACGTACTCTGAATAACCTTAACTTGTACCTTAACACACTGCGGATGATGAAAATGACAATAACTAATGTATTTGTGATTGGGCATCCTTGCATCTGAATGCATCAAGCATGTTTGACTTTCAGTTTTGGTTTGGGTGAATTGTAGATGTAAGTGCATGTTCGCAAGTGGGTGTGAGAAGTTATTAGTAAAAGTAGATTTACTTCAATTCAAACAAATATTTTATCTGCTAGTGAGGTCTTTGTAGATGATAAAATGTCCCATCGCCTAAATTACAATGTACATCTAGATAATTCATATCATTCTGGATATTGCATCCATAAATGTAACATGGGTAATGTGAAATAAAAAATGTATCAATCAAAATAAATATTGATGATCATTATAATACTTTCTCATATTTTAATTGCGTTTTTAGTAACATACAATTTAAACTTTCATAAGTATTCTGGATTCAAAATAATACCAATTATCTGCTGATAATGTTTAAGGAAACATGGAACATAAGTCCGAGAGAATCTTCAAATATATTGCCAATTTCTGATAAAAATATCCTTAAATACACAACAAATGAATGGTTCCATGAACAACAAAGATAAGGAATTATGAATAAGTCTGCAGGAAAATAGCATTTCAATAAAATCAGTAAACTAGTTATCATGTCACTGGATTGTCTGGTCAAAATTCCATTGTTTACAGTCGTGGTATGGAAGGAACACTGCTGTGTAGATTTGGAAACAAACGCTTACTTTTTTATTGTGTGAGTAGCAGGTGCTACCGACATAGCAGGACATGCTTACCATTTATAAGAACACCTGGTGTCATCAATGATTTTCAGGGATCCATTCATATAATTTTCACCACAATTTTGTCTTGTACGCCAATGGAAACTGTTTCGGCAGATAATCAAGACTGGTTATTCTGTGGGTTGATGTTTGATATAAATCCTTATTCAGTATCAGCTGACCCAGAATACCAACCAGAATACCTACCCACCTGAGCTTCAGAAGTAGGTCAGTGTGCCCTACTTCCACAAAATGGCAGGATATTAATATTCTCCTCCATGTCCATTCCTGTTAGTAACAACGGTCAGTTCGGGTGTGAAAAAGCGGACCATACCCAAAGCACTGGTCAGCACAGAGAGCAACAATAGACTCCACTACGTTCCTGACCAAAGAAAGTACTTGTCCATGCGAGATATATATGTGGAGCATATATCCTGGCAATATAACCATAATTAGAATCCAGTGGCATGACACGTTGGACCAAAAGCTATTGAGGCTTACTTGAATAACTCATGAATATTTCACCGATCAGTTAACACCATTCCAGAAAAGAAGGTGTTGTATTGGACAATAAGTGAACTATAACTTGGTCAAACGACTTACTGGGTATAAAAATTACTTAATATTTGTACTTTCAATAACTGGTCTACATCATTCTAGATTCTTGAACATATAAAATATGATACAGATGCATACAACTACATGTTTAAAAATATATAAATATATGACCAGATTTTATAATATCACCATATTAGAACATAATCTTTATTTATTCTTGAAATTATGAGATTTAGGACACTTCTTGGAAATACTGTTACTTGGCAACATTATAACTGACATTCACGAAAAAAAAGAATTTTGTTTCATGCGTCAGAAGAGAAGAAAGAAAAGGAAAGACAATTCTTCTTTGCCAGTTATTGACAAACTGTCTTCGCAATTTTCTCAAAAGTGATAGAAGGAGACATAGGCATCATTATTTTTAAAGAATATATTTTTTAAATTATGTTTTCTTACTTGGCAGATTTAAAGGCAGGTGTGTTTGAGTTTACTCATTAGAATATAACATTAGTCCTGAAGAATGACTGTGGATTAACCACATTGAATTCAAGTTTATTTTAAATAGATGAATCTCACAAACTAAGAAAACAGCATCATTCTATTTTCCAAATCTGAGAAATTCATTGTGTAAAAAAAGATATCATAGACTAAATTTTAGCCTAGTGTCATATTTACTCGGCACAAAACAATTAGTTGATCAACATAACCATAAACACTAACTCCAAACACAAACACAAACAGCCATCATTGTCTGGCACCAGCAGCAGATCAACACCAATCTTCCAGATTCATTTAAACAAACATCTCAAATTCATAGACACCACTCTCTGATATATTTACAAAGTGACATAAGTACATAGTTATTTCCAACTCGTCTATTCTGAGCTGGAAATGTCATTTCTCCCGTACACAGCAATAGGACACTGTGAGCCCAGTGTGGCAGATGCTGGTAGACACTGCTAGCAGCTCTTGCCAGAAGAAGTCTCCAGCCTCTTGTGGAGTCCTCGCTCCTCATCTTCGTCTCCTTGTTACATCTATTCTGTGACTATTACGCCTCCTCATCAGCCTCTCCACAGTTCCTGAAGCTCACTGCTCAATTTGTGCTTTTTACTCAGAAAAGATGCACTGTAATAGCAACACTGTATTGTTGGCCTTTCCCCTGGCAATGCTGAGTCTTTGTAAAAATGTATCAGAATTTAGATCTGGCGCTGTCAAGGCTCTTATTTTCCAGGTAACCATGGAGAGCTGAAATTTCTGCCTTTTTAAAAGTTATAAAGAATGGTTGTTCTATTTGAGTATGGCAGTAGGGGATTGGTGTAGGTTTAAACAGGCTTGCCTATGGTTCCACTATATATACACCTGGAAAGTAGATTTTAATTATTTAAAAAATTTATAAAAAAAATCTTTTCTCAATTTTATTACCATAAGCAATTATTTTGATTTACAAATTGACATATAGAAACAAATGAAATGAAATCAAGTATCTAATGACATTTTGTTTGACAACCCTTTTGATTGATCAACTGCTTTTCTGGATTATGTGAAATGATTTCTAATGAAATGGAATACATACATTGTTCTTGTACAGTGTTCTTGCACAGTGCTCTTGTACAGCTTCATGTACAGCAATATTTTCAGTGTCCACAGGGAATCGGTCTATCTTGGACATTTATTAAAATGAGATAAATGTCACTTGCAGGTATTTCCAAAAGATACATGGAAATTGTGGAGAGGTGAATAAAATACAGAATGAGTGATGTTTAACTTATTTTCCTGTGCATATCTACTGCTTAAATACAGAACTGGAATTTGGTTGCACTACTGCTAAGAACTAGATTTGGGATAATTGGCAAGTTGCATTCAAGTCGTCCAACACCACTCTGTTTGCTGATACCTTAAATTTAAGTCGTCCAATCTAACAGTTAATTATTTTCCTAATTACAATGAGAAAATGTCTCTGTTTAACACATGGTACCAATTACACTGTCTAGGCATTAGAGGGATGACTATCTCCCTTGTAATAAGTTACTGAATGTACTTTTTTTCTGAGTGTTATAAGAATTCTGTCCGGAACAACTTAATTAATTATTTTTTTCAAAAGACAGAAGACTTTTTAACATTGCTTAATTCAGATACTCTGTTATCCTTGCACATGTAATCTACTGGCACTTGCACATGTAAACTGATGGAAATGTGACAATGCTATTGTATACAGAGCAGTTTTCCAGAAGTTCAGTTCAAAATTTTGGTTTGGTGCCAAAGGACAAAAGGATGGACAGTCCCTTAAAATAATCTTGAACTGATGATGGAAGATGAGGCAATGAAATTCCACAATAAACGACCATATTGAAAAGTGGAAATCATGTATACGTGAGTGAGTGAGTGAGTGAGTGAGTGAGTGAGTGAGTTTGGTTTTACGCCCTTTTAGCAATATTCCGGCAATATCCCAACGGGGGAAAAGAGAAATGGGCATCACACACTGTACCCATGTAGGGAATCGAACTCGGGTCTTTGGCGTGATGAGCAAATGCTTTAACTACTAGGCTACCAGACCACCCCCGAAAATCATGTGTGCAGATTTCAAGTATAATTAATGATCTCAAAAACAGATATTGCAAGTGTAGGCAAAGTGTCACTGACATTCATGGAATAAAAGCAATGTTAATTGATAGTCACAAAAAGAAAATCAATTTACTCATTTTGTACATATGTCTACATGAGTGCAAGACAGTGTCACAGTCCATGAAAATCCATGAGTCAACACGCTGAACCATTCGAAATAAATAGTGCTGAATTCCTCAAGTCAAGATATGTACATAGCGCCGACAAAATTGGTTGACAGATTGCCGGCACCTTTCTGTACGCGGAGACCATTATGGTGATGATCGGTCCTAATGAAGGAACTAGCCTGAGAATTGGGCACATATTCATTGGAATTGACACGGTAATGATGGTAATGACAGTAACAACAGTGTTAGCAGCCCATGAATCTCATCACCCCGACACTGGACAACAGAACAAGTCGTCAGCTTCAATAATCTCGAGATAACATCAATCGGAGCTGAGTACCTGCACGTCTGACCACACGCAGCTTGAAAACATGGAACTACGACTCCACAACTCCCACCACTTATTGATCCATGTGGAACCTGAGATAACACAACAATAACATAACTACCCAACACATTGCCAATGTCATCATCATTTTCAGAGACAAAAACCATTAAACATTTAGGGTCGTGAAACCGCTTCCACTTACCGACATATGCAAGCTTCACAAATGCTCTTAACACACCCCATACAGATGTCATCCTTCTATCCTTCCACACAGTGTCATCATTCCTCCGTGCCCACGACGGCCATACATCACATCACCACCAGGTCCTACAGCCTTGCTCAAGAAATGTCGATTGCATCTCAAATGAAGCATAGAATTAATTGATATTCTAGCCTTTCATCTAGGAGTAACAATCAAGGCTGTATGTCCGTCTTAAGGAGCGAGCAGCTCAATGTAGCTACACACAACCTCTGTGTCCATTGTGGCCTAATGTATTCCGCTGGGATAATTCCCATAGACTGCCACAGTATGCTCACAACCAATGCTGCGACAAACTAGTACCAGCAACTCCTGTGAAAGGACACTGGTTTGTAAACCACTGTGACAAAGCATGTGATGAAATCACTCAGCCTGCTTTCTCCAATGGCTGTATTAGGCTAACCCGGTCACAGGAGATGTTTCGACCCCTTGTTCGCAACTCGAAATAAAACAAAATAATGATTTTACGAGACATAGTAGACCTGTCCACTAGATGTACTCCCGTAATGCCTGGAGCATTAAGTATTCAATGTGTCTTGCAGTATTTGTCCACAAGATCATCACAATGAATCTACAGTGTTAGTTCAGGCCTATAAATATCTATTGTAAATGGGAGTAAGCTGGAATCTTTGCAAAGGAATAACCAAGCAATTAGACTTATTGTCCGCATACCTACTGAGCAGGTGCAATGTGGGTAAAGACCTCTGTTGACCTGTAAAACTTCAGGTAGGTAAGTGTTTAATGGACATATTAACCACACTTGACGTGGAGGCATTGATGCTTTGTTGAGAAATCATACTTTTCAGATTTATACCTAGGTTTTTTAAATAGTCTTATTAAAATAATTGTTATTAATTTATGTTGTCTGGTAAAACCAAATAGGATACAAAAGTTCTTAGTGAGCGAGTTGGGTTTAACACGGATTTGAACAGTATTCCAGTTATATCAAGGCATGTTAGCTTACTGTGGGAGGAAAGCCCGAAGTGATGCAGGTCTCGGACGTTTACAACTATTGTGAAGACAATGAGCATGGGTATGGTGCTGACGTTCCAAGAAACATAAATGGGGCGAACCAAGATTCAAATCCACAATCTGTTTCTGGAGTGCTCAAGGGACACAACTCTGCACGGTGAATTAAGGCACCTTAGACGACTGGGCCATCCAGGCCCCACAAGCTCTGGAGAACTTTCACTTTGCCACTACAGAATGCTAGAAGGAATCAGAAGTCAAGAATCAGTCAATTTTCGTAAAGTCTTGATTATTTCTTTGGATGCAGTCACTGAGGTGAGGTTGGGGATATTGATGGTTCCCAATCCTCCACTAGGACAGACACTAGGGTGAGGTTGGAGGTACCGATGGTGCCCCCTCTTCCACCAGGACAGACACTAGGGTGAGGTAGGAGGTACTGATGGTGCCCTCTTCACCACCAGGACAGACACTAGGGTGAGGTTGGTGATACTGATGGTGCCCCCTCATACACCAGGACAGACACTAGGGTGAGGTTGGAGATACTGATGGTGCCCCCTCCACCACCAGGACAGACACTAGGGTGAGGTTGGTGATACTGATGGTGCCCCCTCCTCCACCAGGACAGACACTAGGGTGAGGTTGGTGATACTGATGGTGCCCCCTCCACCACCAGGACAGACACTAGGGTGAGGTTGGTGATACTGATGGTGCCCCCTCCTCCACCAGGACAGACACTAGGGTGAGGTTGGAGGTACTGATGGTGCCCCCTCCACCACCAGGACAGACACTAGGGTGAGGTTGGAGACACTGATGGTGCCCCCTCCTCCACCAGGACAGACACTAGGGTGAGGTTGGAGGTACTGATGGTGCCCTCTCCTCCACCAGGACAGACACTAGGGTGAGGTTGGTGATACTGATGGTGCCCCCTCCTCCACCAGGACAGACACTAGGGTGAGGTTGGAGATACTGATGGTACCCTCTCCTCCACCAGGACAGACACTAGGGTGAGGTTGGAGACACTGATGGTGCCCCCTCCACCACCAGGACAGACACTAGGGTGAGGTTGGAGACACTGATGGTGCCCCCTCCTCCACCAGGACAGACACTAGGGTGAGGTTCTGGTTATACAGATGGTGCCCCCTCCACCACCAGGACAGACACTAGGGTGAGGTTGGAGATACTGATGGTACCCTCTCCTCCACCAGGACAGACACTAGGGTGAGGTTGGAGACACTGATGGTGCCCCCTCCACCACCAGGACAGACACTAGGGTGAGGTTGGAGACACTGATGGTGCCCCCTCCTCCACCAGGACAGACACTAGGGTGAGGTTCTGGTTATACAGATGGTGCCCCCTCCACCACCAGGACAGACACTAGGGTGAGGTTGGAGATACTGATGGTGCCCCCTCCTCCACCAGGACAGACACTAGGGTGAGGTTCTGGTTATACAGATGGTGCCCCCTCCTCCACCAGGACAGACACTAGGGTGAGGTTCTGGTTATACAGATGGTGCCCCCTCCTCCACCAGGACAGACACTAGGGTGAGGTTGGAGGTACTGATGGTGCCCCCTCCTCCACCAGGACAGACACTAGGGTGAGGTTGGAGATACTGATGGTGCCCCCTCATACACCAGGACAGACACTAGGGTGAGGTTCTGGTTATACAGATGGTGCCCCCTCCTCCACCAGGACAGACACTAGGGTGAGGTTGGAGGTACTGATGGTGCCCCCTCCACTACCAGGACAGACACTAGGGTGAGGTTGGTGATACTGATGGTGCCCCCTCATACACCAGGACAGACACTAGGGTGAGGTTGGAGACACTGATGGTGCCCCCTCCTCCACCAGGACAGACACTAGGGTGAGGTTCTGGTTATACAGATGGTGCCCCCTCCTCCACCAGGACAGACACTAGGGTGAGGTTGGAGGTACTGATGGTGCCCCCTCCACTACCAGGACAGACACTAGGGTGAGGTTGGTGATACTGATGGTGCCCCCTCCTCCACCAGGACAGACACTAGGGTGAGGTTCTGGTTATACTGATGGTGCCCCCTCCTCCACCAGGACAGACACTAGGGTGAGGTTGGTGATACTGGTGGTTCCCACTCCTCCACCAGGACAGACACTAGGGTGAGGTAGAAGGTACTGATGGTGCCCCCTCCACCACCAGGACAGACACTAGGGTGAGGTTGGTGATACTGATGGTGCCCCCTCCTCCACCAGGACAGACACTAGGGTGAGGTTCTGGTTATACTGATGGTGCCCCCTCCTCCACCAGGACAGACACTAGGGTGAGGTTGGAGATACTGATGGTACCCTCTCCTCCACCAGGACAGACACTAGGGTGAGGTTGGAGACACTGATGGTGCCCCCTCCACCACCAGGACAGACACTAGGGTGAGGTTGGTGATACTGATGGTGCCCCCTCCACTACCAGGACAGACACTAGGGTGAGGTTGGAGATACTGATGGTGCCCCCTCCACCACCAGGACAGACACTAGGGTGAGGTTGGTGATACTGATGGTGCCCCCTCCTCCACCAGGACAGACACTAGGGTGAGGTTGGTGATACTGATGGTGCCCCCTCCACTACCAGGACAGACACTAGGGTGAGGTTCTGGTTATACAGATGGTGCCCCCTCCATCACCAGGACAGACACTAGGGTGAGGTTGGTGACACTGATGGTGCCCCCTCCTCCACCAGGACAGACACTAGGGTGAGGTTGGAGGTACTGATGGTGCCCCCTCCACCACCAGGACAGACACTAGGGTGAGGTTGGAGACACTGATGGTGCCCCCTCCTCCACCAGGACAGACACTAGGGTGAGGTTGGAGGTACTGATGGTGCCCTCTCCTCCACCAGGACAGACACTAGGGTGAGGTTGGTGATACTGATGGTGCCCCCTCCTCCACCAGGACAGACACTAGGGTGAGGTTGGAGATACTGATGGTACCCTCTCCTCCACCAGGACAGACACTAGGGTGAGGTTGGAGACACTGATGGTGCCCCCTCCACCACCAGGACAGACACTAGGGTGAGGTTGGAGACACTGATGGTGCCCCCTCCTCCACCAGGACAGACACTAGGGTGAGGTTCTGGTTATACAGATGGTGCCCCCTCCACCACCAGGACAGACACTAGGGTGAGGTTGGAGATACTGATGGTGCCCCCTCCTCCACCAGGACAGACACTAGGGTGAGGTTCTGGTTATACAGATGGTGCCCCCTCCTCCACCAGGACAGACACTAGGGTGAGGTTCTGGTTATACAGATGGTGCCCCCTCCTCCACCAGGACAGACACTAGGGTGAGGTTGGAGGTACTGATGGTGCCCCCTCCTCCACCAGGACAGACACTAGGGTGAGGTTGGAGATACTGATGGTGCCCCCTCCTCCACCAGGACAGACACTAGGGTGAGGTTCTGGTTATACAGATGGTGCCCCCTCCTCCACCAGGACAGACACTAGGGTGAGGTTGGAGGTACTGATGGTGCCCCCTCCACTACCAGGACAGACACTAGGGTGAGGTTGGTGATACTGATGGTGCCCCCTCCACCACCAGGACAGACACTAGGGTGAGGTTGGAGACACTGATGGTGCCCCCTCCTCCACCAGGACAGACACTAGGGTGAGGTTCTGGTTATACAGATGGTGCCCCCTCCTCCACCAGGACAGACACTAGGGTGAGGTTGGAGGT
This sequence comes from Haliotis rufescens, assembly GCF_023055435.1. Lineage (NCBI taxonomy): Eukaryota > Metazoa > Mollusca > Gastropoda > Lepetellida > Haliotidae > Haliotis > Haliotis rufescens. The sequence continues at coordinate 75,664,202 of NW_025963890.1, read as the reverse complement.
ACTGATGGTGCCCCCTCCACTACCAGGACAGACACTAGGGTGAGGTTGGTGATACTGATGGTGCCCCCTCCTCCACCAGGACAGACACTAGGGTGAGGTTCTGGTTATACTGATGGTGCCCCCTCCTCCACCAGGACAGACACTAGGGTGAGGTTGGTGATACTGGTGGTTCCCACTCCTCCACCAGGACAGACACTAGGGTGAGGTAGAAGGTACTGATGGTGCCCCCTCCACCACCAGGACAGACACTAGGGTGAGGTTGGTGATACTGATGGTGCCCCCTCCTCCACCAGGACAGACACTAGGGTGAGGTTCTGGTTATACAGATGGTGCCCCCTCCACCACCAGGACAGACACTAGGGTGAGGTTGGTGACACTGATGGTGCCCCCTCCTCCACCAGGACAGACACTAGGGTGAGGTTGGAGGTACTGATGGTGCCCTCTCCTCCACCAGGACAGGCACTAGGGTGAGGTTGGAGGTACTGATGGTGCCCCCTCCTCCACCAGGACAGACACTAGGGTGAGGTTGGAGGTACTGATGGTGCCCCCTCCTCCACCAGGACAGACACTAGGGTGAGGTTGGTGATACTGATGGTGCCCCCTCCTCCACCAGGACAGACACTAGGGTGAGGTTGGAGATACTGATGGTGCCCCCTCCACCACCAGGACAGACACTAGGGTGAGGTTCTGGTTATACAGATGGTGCCCCCTCCACCACCAGGACAGACACTAGGGTGAGGTTGGAGATACTGATGGTGCCCCCTCCACCACCAGGACAGACACTAGGGTGAGGTTCTGGTTATACAGATGGTGCCCCCTCCACCACCAGGACAGACACTAGGGTGAGGTTGGAGATACTGATGGTGCCCCCTCCTCCACCAGGACAGACACTAGGGTGAGGTTGGAGATACTGATGGTGCCCCCTCCACCACCAGGACAGACACTAGGGTGAGGTTCTGGTTATACAGATGGTGCCCCCTCCACCACCAGGACAGACACTAGGGTGAGGTTGGTGATACTGATGGTGCCCCTTCCTCCACCAGGACAGACACTAGGGTGAGGTTGGAGATACTGATGGTGCCCCCTCCTCCACCAGGACAGACACTAGGGTGAGGTTGGAGACACTGATGGTGCCCCCTCCACCACCAGGACAGACACTAGGGTGAGGTTGGTGATACTGATGGTGCCCCCTCCTCCACCAGGACAGACACTAGGGTGAGGTTGGAGATACTGATGGTGCCCCCTCCACCACCAGGGCAGACACTAGGGTGAGGTTGGAGATACTGATGGTGCCCCCTCCTCCACCAGGACAGACACTAGGGTGAGGTTGGAGATACTGATGGTGCCCCCTCCACCACCAGGACAGACACTAGGGTGAGGTTGGAGATACTGATGGTGCCCCCTCCTCCACCAGGACAGACACTAGGGTGAGGTTGGAGATACTGATGGTTCCCCCTCCACCACCAGGACAGACACTAGGGTGAGGTTGGAGATACTGATGGTGCCCCCTCCTCCACCAGGACAGACACTAGGGTGAGGTTGGAGATACTGATGGTGCCCCCTCCACCACCAGGACAGACACTAGGGTGAGGTTCTGGTTATACAGATGGTGCCCCCTCCACCACCAGGACAGACACTAGGGTGAGGTTGGTGATACTGATGGTGCCCCCTCCTCCACCAGGACAGACACTAGGGTGAGGTTGGAGATACTGATGGTGCCCCCTCCTCCACCAGGACAGACACTAGGGTGAGGTTGGAGATACTGATGGTGCCCCCTCCACCACCAGGACAGACACTAGGGTGAGGTTCTGGTTATACAGATGGTGCCCCCTCCACCACCAGGACAGACACTAGGGTGAGGTTGGAGATACTGATGGTGCCCCCTCCTCCACCAGGACAGACACTAGGGTGAGGTTGGAGATACTGATGGTGCCCCCTCCTCCACCAGGACAGACACTAGGGTGAGGTTCTGGTTATACAGATGGTGCCCCCTCCACCACCAGGACAGACACTAGGGTGAGGTTGGTGATACTGATGGTGCCCCCTCCTCCACCAGGACAGACACTAGGGTGAGGTTGGAGATACTGGTGGTTCCCCCTCCACCACCAGGACAGACACTAGGGTGAGGTTGGTGATACTGATGGTGCCCCCTCCACCACCAGGACAGACACTAGGGTGAGGTTGGAGGTACCGATGGTGCCCCCTCCACCACCAGGACAGACACTAGGGTGAGGTTGGTGACACTGATGGTGCCCCCTCCTCCACCAGGACAGACACTAGGGTGAGGTTGGAGATACTGATGGTGCCCCCTCCTCCACCAGGACAGACACTAGGGTGAGGTTGGAGATACTGATGGTTCCCCCTCCACCACCAGGACAGACACTAGGGTGAGGTTTGAGATGGTGCCCCCAGTGGGTGTTCTGGCCTGTAGTTGACAGTTTGAGAGCGCAAGGTGTCATCTCTGCGGGAACCAGGAACGACCTGGTCATCCTCCAGACAGTCCTGTGATTTGCCATTGAATGCAAGTTATCTTACCAAGAAATGCATGGAGTTATCTATCTTTGGCTGTGATTCCTCCCTGTTTCAATGGAAGAAACGTTCTCTATCTTTCAGATTTTCTCTCTATACACTGAAGAACCCTTAACCCAAACCACATTTCACCCACCACACTCTAGCTGCCTCTGTACACTGGCGGACTGTGCTTCCCTAGGAAATAACTACCTTTGACTTGCAAAGTGAATTTCTCAAGGTAGGAATTCCACATGATAAGATGCTTTCCTGAGGCCCTTTCCTTCCATCAAACCTGAACATTTTTGTCCTGAAAATCCAATCGTGGTGATTATCTGTCAGAAAGTAAGAGATTTAAACAGGCCTGAATTCTGACCTTGGTATGCCTGGATTTTACTGGTGAAGAATACTTAACTCAATTAGATAATGTGGGATTGTCTAAAAATAACTGGCAATGCTGTGCATATGGAGACCAGATTTTTTAGTCTACCAGGTGTACACACTTGCAGGTCTAATGATTCCTGGCACCGTACAGGAACTAGCACATAAGCAGTACAATGTTACTGCTACATATACTCTTCTTCGAACAATCCCCTAACGCATCATACCAAAGGCGCTAAAAGGTGGCATGCATGTTGCTATAAAAATGCAATAATGTTAATCGCGATATTAAACCTTTTTTTACCTCCCCTCAATCTTCACATTAAGTCTGAGTAGACCGAACCAAATCCCCTACAGACACAGCAAGATTGTCCTGCCCACGCCAGCCAGCTCTGCCTCCAGGGATAAAGGAGCTATGTCTTGGAGTCGCACACATGTTGTTAAAGCCACAGTCAGTAATATTCAGACCACATCGAACCAGTGTTCGAAATAAGTGCCTGCACATAGACCCGTGGAAGGTACATAGTGTGGAAGGTAGATATCGTGGAAGGTAGATATCATGGAAGGTAGATATTGTGTCGGCCCATAGTTTTAAAGTGTTGATCTGTTTATTTAAATGAGGGCCTGCAGGTTCTAAAGTCTGTGGGTGCTTGATGCAGCCCGGCAATATCATTTCTTTCAAACACTATGACAGCCTATTATTGTGATGACCTGGCGTCATCACTGACTCTCATTCATAAAATATCCCCACTGCATTGCCTTTTATGACGAATGTAATGTTCGGAAGATGATTTGGGCATTATTGTATTCCACCCCACAACCACCGAATCAATCCATCTAATTTTGTTAAAATGAACTCTCTCTCTGCCTGATAAATATTATACATTTTTCACATTTTTAGTCATAATAAAATAACGTTTAATGTTTTCACTGTTTTGTTAATTTTTGGTTCCTAAACTTTTAAATTAACATCCTTTTTCCAAGATTTGGCCCAGATAAAAACTTCTTTTTTTATTTATGTATTGATTAATTGAAGTAAATACACACTACAGACTTTTGATATTGAATCCCATTTAGCTAAATGAGAAAACCATGTATACTTCAGTGCCTAACAAACAGCAGTGGTCTGCAGCATAGTAACATATACTGCCTTCATAATGGATGTCGATGAAATGGAGCAACTTGTATTGGTCAAGGTCGTATGGAGATCAACCAACAGGATTTCAGTGGAGAGTATCAAGATCCATTTTCACTTGGGCTGGGCTGGGATGGGTAACTCGGGTGAGGTAGGTCCTGAGTAGGACCCGGATACCCTCAGGACTACCCGGACCTGTGGTTAGTCATGTGATATATTGTTTAATGACAGTAACAATAAAACTCCATGGTTACACTACAAGTCGTTATGTTCACATTATTTTCTGACTTGTACATTCCTCCTGACTTTTATATGTTTGAATGAAGATAAAACTTCACTCAACTTCAGTGTATGCATGATCAGATTGTTTTATGCATGTGTTTACATGTATCAAGAATGTTTTTGTCAGAGGTCTGGTAAAACAATTCCCATTCGGGCATTTTGTACCCAACTCTTGAGACCTACAGCGGGTACCAGGGTAGTGTTGGGCAACAGGGTTGGGAACCCGGCTGTAAACTCTGACTCATCCCAGCCCTAATGTCCACATTTAAAGTGTTCTAGGTATCACATACTGCACCATGTGAGGAATCAAACACACCAGTAGGTGGGACAAGCTGATGCTTCAACCGCTGGGCTTCCTATGTCCTAACATGTGCCAGTAAAATACTTGCAAGCTGTATTTTACAAAAAGCAAACTTTAAGGTCAGAATGAGATGTTTTTTCTGACTGTTATTAAAAGACACAAGATGTAAGAGGCTGGCTAATCATAATGATTGTGCAACTGACAATCGGGAACAAACATGCATCTGATGACAGTCAGTAACCACTTGTACACCCACACACCAAACGCGGTCATCTTGAAACTATTGAACAATATTCTACCTCCTCCATGCCAGGACAATTGAACAAATGACGAATTACGCAAACTGCAGTACTTATAAAGACAGATCAATATTGAACTATATTTACACTGTCGTTAAAAGATTTGGTGTATCGCAAGCGCTACAAATTCCTATAAATCATTTTCTAAAGCGCTGCCTCCATTTTGCGAGTGGCGGAATTTCTTGACGCACAGCGAATCAATGCCCTGTCGTTCCCTGTCTCTGTGCCCCAGTCACAACACTTGCACAAGTACGGTTCCTTATTCATCCGCAGGATTCCATTCCAACCAATTCAAAATTTACGTCATTTCATCGTAAACTGCGTCATGGTTGAACTGATTATCCTGGCTGATGGCTTTAAGCGGTCGATCGCCTGCAGGCAGAAATTGACCAGTGAGGTTGGATGGACTCATTGCCTTGCATACGCTCTTGCCTAGGTCAAGATGGCCGATCGCTTGTCAAATCAGCGATTGATTGACTTCAGCCTTGCTCCCAGACATCTCCACATGTGCCGAACTTGCCACTGGGGGTGTCCCTCTTGGCGTTCTGTCCTACTCTTCCTGTCTTAATTTCTATTTTCACACTCTCTTGTACTCCCAATGCTCTCGCGTACTGTCGACACTCTTTTGTATTCTTCATACTCTCTCACACTATCCATGCTCCCTCACACACTCAATGCTCTCTCACATTCCCAGTGCTCTCTTACACTGTCAATGCTCTCTCACACTATCCATGCTCCCTCACACTCTCAATGCTCTCTCACACTCTCCATGCTCTCTCACACTCTCAATGCTCCCTCACACACTCAATGCTCTCTCACATTCCCAGTGCTCTCTTACACTGTCAATGCTCTCTCACACTATCCATGCTCCCTCACACCCTCAATGCTCTCTCACATTCCCAGTGCTCTCATACACTGTCAATGCTCTCTCACACCCTCCATGCTCTCTCACCCCCTCAATGCTATCTCACACCCTCCATGCTCCCTCACACCCTCAATGCTCTCTCACATTCCCAGTGCTCTCTTACACTGTCAATGCTCTCTCACACCCTCCATGCTCTCTCACACTCTCAATGCTCTCTCACACTGTCAATGCTCTCTCACACCCTCCATGCTCTCTCACACTCTCAATGCTCTCTCACACCGTCCATGCTCCCTCACCCTCTCAATGCTCTCTCACACTGTCAATGCTGTCTCACATTCCCAGTGCTCTCTTACACTGTCAATGCTCTCTCACATTCCCAGTGCTCTCTTACACTGTCAATGCTCTCTCACACCCTCCATGCTCTCTCACACTCTCAATGCTCTCTCACACTCTCAATGCTCTCTCACACCCTCCATGCTCTCTCACTCCCTCCATGCTCTCTCACCCTCTCAATGCTCTCTCACTCCCTCCGTGCTCTCTTACCCTCTCAATGCTCTCTCACATTCCCAGTGCTCTCTTACACTGTCAATGCTCTCTCACACCCTCCATGCTCTCTCACACTCTCAATGCTCTCTCACACTCTCAATGCTCTCTCACACCCTCCATGCTCTCTCACTCCCTCCATGCTCTCTCACCCTCTCAATGCTCTCTCACTCCCTCCATGCTCTCTTACCCTCCATGCTCTCTCACTCCCTCCATGCTCTCTCACCCTCTCAATGCTCTCTCACACCCTCCATGCTCTCTCACCCTCTCAATGCTCTCTCACACTCTCAATGCTCTCTCACATCCTCCATGCTCTCTCACCCTCTCAATGCTCTCATACCCTCTCAATGCTCTCTCACTCCCTCCATGCTCTCTCACCCTCTCAATGCTCTCTCACATTCCCAGTGTTCTCTTACACTGTCAATGCTCTCTCACACCCTCCATGATCTCTCACACTCTCAATGCCCTCTCATACCCTCCATGCCCTCTCACACTATCAATGCTCTCTCACATTCTCAATGCTCTCTCACACCCTCAATACTCTCTCACATTCCCAATGCTCTCTTACACTGTCCATGCTCTCTCACACTCTCAATGCTCTCTCACACTCATCATGCTCGCTCACACCCTCAATGCTCTCTCAAACTCTCAATGCTCTCTCACACAATCTATGCTCTTTCACACCCTCAATGCTCTCTAACACTCTCAATGCTCTCTCACACTCTTAATGTTCTCTTACACTCTCAATGCTCTCTTACGCTCTCAATGCTCTCTCACACAATCTATGCTCTTTCACACCCTCAATGCTCTCTCATATTCTCTGCTCTTTCATACACTCAGTGTAACAAAACAATTGACATTTAGAATCAAGCAAATACAATAATGCACATTTCCAAAGAATTTGCGTTTCGTACAAAAGCTATCTGGAATCAATGGTTATGTTCATTCCCCTTTGGTGCCTACGTACCATTTTGAATGTGACAGAACATTTGAAGTATGACTTTATTTTTTTACCTCATTCATCTTACAATTGGTTTGTCATGTCCACAAAAGACTGATCATTTTGTAAATTATGATTAATTGTGAGTCATCAATACATTTATATAATCACAGCTACTTTGCCTCTGGGTATTGATAAACTGACAGACAGTGACATCAGACCAAGGTCATGTCAGGACATCCTGCAGAGGGCTGTCAGAACACGACTAACAGAAGTATCAAATCGTTAGTCAGATCTCCTTCTAACGAGACTGATCGCACGAGGGACAGAAAGTGAAAGCCCCTCTGAACTACACTTCCCCTTCCATGATATGTTCACGTTCCCCACATCTTCACAATCTGATTTTACATCAAGTCACAGCAGCTCTGAACATATCCAGTATCACGGAGACAAATGTTGAACAAATGACATGAAGGAACGTGAAAGTCATGGTAATACAACTGACTGACAGACTAAGAATACAATCACAGGCCATTTTATCTTGTCAGTCACTCTTAACACAATTTCCATCCTAAAAATAAAATTTCAGGTTCCTATTGAATATTTGATTTCATTATTCAATATCAAAGAAGACTCTCCTGCGTCAAAGAATCTCTGCAGAATCTCAAAGAACCTGTATGATGCACAAAATGCTTTACTTTATTTTCTAACTGCACATGCATGACCTGCACAATCACATGCAATTATTCTGGAAGGCAAATTGTCTAGTGAGCTATTAACCATGCAGTGACTACAGCACATGTTTGATCCGTCCCAGGGTTGGGAAGATGTGTGACAGGGGAGGGCTATTTCTGAATATAGTTCGTTCGTTTGTTGTTTAATGCCGCACTCAGCAGCATTCCAGCTATATGACGGCAGTCTGTTAATAATCGAGTCTGGACCAGATAATCCAGTGATTGACATTATTGATCCGTGCAATTGGGATACGTATGTGAAGAATCGAGTACAGATAGTTGGGACTTGCATCAGCCAAGTGCAACCAAGCCTGACCACCTGATCCTGTTTGTCGTCTGTTTCGATGTTGAATAGGTCTTCATCAACCCATGCTTGCCGTAAAAAGCCACTATGCTTGTCATTAGAGGGGACTAATGGGATCAGGTGGTCAGGCTCGTTGACTCGGTTGATGCATGGATCGATGCTCATGATATCAGTCACTGGATTGTCTGGTCCAGACTCGATTATTTACAGACTGCCGTCATATAGATGGAATATTGCGGAGTGTGGCCCTAAGCAACAAACAAACAAACCAAAAAACAATTCTTATTTGTTTCACTCCTAGCCACCATCAAACACAGGTGTATACTTTCTTTTGCCGAAAGTTTATCCTCATGCACATAAAATCATACCAAGAAAGGTTAAGTGTGACCTCTGGGAGAGAACCTTCTACATGTCAATGTTGTTAAATGCTGAATTCTGCAATATTCCAGCTCTGTCATTGCAGTCTGTGAACCAAGTAGACTGACGGGAAGCATGGGCTAACTGCTATGATTCACCATCAGGACACAATGACTTGACTCCTAGCCGACCAGGCCTTGTTTTATTCCTTTAACGCCATACACCAGGCAGGGTGACAACCAGTACCATCTTTAAACAGCTTGATTAGGGAGGACTGAGTGAGTGAGTTGGGTTTAACGCTGCTTTGAACAGTATTCCAGTTATATCACAGCATGTCAGCTTCATGTGGGAGGAAAACCAGAAGTGATGTCGGTCTCAGACGTTTACCACTTTGGTGAAACCCGCGAGAACAGGAAGGGGGCTGACAAACCAGTCTTATCATCCAACACCGGCTCACACAGGAGACATGCTTGGGTGAGATCAAGGGATATCTACACTGTAGATATCGCTGCAATGAAATTACATCACAATGCTTTGCAGACCATTGTGACGCCACTGGTTACCATGACGTCACAATCAAATGACATCACTAATGGCTCTGCTACTGAAGCTGATAGCAGTACTTCTTTACACTGAAGTCACTGCTAATTACTGTCAACAAATTGAAAGGGCTGGAAGAATGATGTTGGATGATAAATAAAATCTCACCCTTGTGTCTTTTGATATCAAATATATCAACACTCGTTGATAAAAGTGGCAAAAATCCTCGGCAAGCCTCGGAATGTTTCCACTTTTATCAACTCGTGTTGATATATTTGATATCAAAAGACACTCGCGTGAGATTCTCTATATATCAGAGTCATGTCTCACTGAATATGGCTGACCTTGTCATGGGCGCCTTTGCCTGACAACTGGTTTTGTGTCTGTGTTTCATGTACCTGCATGTACTTCTGTACATCTGCATATCTCTACATATCAGGGCTGTATAGAGTATATTTATTCAAGTCACGAGGGGAAACACTCATGAAGCAATATTTCAGGAAAACTGCAAAGTTGTGATGTAAAAAAATATCTATTTCCAAAATGTTAAATTTGATGTTATTTTTCAGATAATAAGAAAAGTGACATCAAATTCAGTCACAATTTTGATTGGTATCAGTTTCAGATCATCTGATGGGAAGATGATCCAGTTATTTGAAATATTATATCTCCAAATACAAATGAAATGTATCATGTATCATATTGTTGAGCTATTATCATAATTCCTTGGTAAAATATTTCAGCCCCCCGAAAACAGGGCCGAAACTACCATTGTAGCAGCATAATTTGTTTTAAACCTAAATAAGCTAAATTTTTGCATAGATGGTAAATTATTAATTTGAACTCTACTGTTCAAACATGATATTCATTGTCTAACTTGAAAATCGGAATCTTTACGTACTTTAGGATATTAGGGTCAGATGGTTTGTGATGTAAGCAAATAATGCACAATTAGGCATGCCCCAAAATCTGACCCTTTCGCACCCTCATAACATTGGCTTGGTTATACACTTACAATTAGCCTAGTTATGCTACTGCAAAATAAATACCCAATGGTTCGGTGCAGGACTCCACTCCACTCAACAGTATACACACTGGACTGTCCAGTAGTGACTTTCCAATTCTCAACAAGCAACCTGTGTTCATTTTCTATATGAAGCCACACAAAAAACAACTGATTTCTCATCACTGATTGGTCCAAATATTGCCTCAATCCTAAAATTGTATAAAAAACTGCATGCTAACCTCGGATCAGCTGATTCCTCCATGTTTATGTAACCTGCTCTGACAATATGTACATGTACTACAGATTGTGATTGTGGAAACCAAGAAATTTTTAATATCATTGTTTCATTTAGCACAATTGTGAATTTAGGTTAGAGCGGCTGGTAAATCGGAATAAATAATACAATTAAAATGGACCCAGCTCCTCATTTGTTTTAAACACTTCATGAGAAACAAGACACGTATGCTTATGAAGTCTGATATGAAAGGTTTCTGTAAATTCTTATGCCATAAATGAATGACAGGAATACAATTTTCAAAATGAACCTTTCGATCTGTGTTCAATCAAAAAAATACATTTTTACGGCACTGTAGCTCACCTGGATATGTAATTAGTGACCAGAGTAAAATGTCAACAAAACCAAAAGTTGCTATCAGCATTGATATTTCAATATTTTCTGCCTAAATACTGAGGACATAACACTTTAACTAAATCCTCATGATTTGCACAAGATACATATTATTGCAAGATGCCAAAGTTCAAGTTCTTGTCTGGGAATTTAAATGAGAAGCCAATTATGCAGTCTGAATGGTCAAGCAGAACACCTAAATTTAATATATTACAAAAAAATTAAAACTAGGTATTGAGTTATAATTCACCGACATCTAAAAAAACAAGATATGTTTGTCATATAATGTTTCATCTATCAATGTCTCACAAAGTGTTATTGTCACTCTACATAAAGTTGATACATAAACTACCTACTCCAAATCAAACCATGCAATGTTTGCCTGCCATCATATAGTTATCAAAATGATACTTAAATCAATAATGTACAACACTATTCTACATGCTTTGAATGGGCCTGGTCAATAAAATGCTATATCAGACACAATGTACAGCTTGTCACAATGTTAGTACTGCAACAGCATGTTGGCTAGTAGAACACCATGCAATGGATAAGTGTGTGAGGTAGTCATAGCCGGCACATTGTTAGCAGACAACAACTTTACCTGTCGTGTTCTCGGTGAACTTTACTGATTGGATGACTACTGAAAGGCAGAAACAGGACGTGGATGATAAGTCTACGTAGGTTTGTATGTCACCTCTCCTACTTAAACAATGATGATAAGTCACACTGTCAAAGATGGGGGTGGTGATGATGATGATGATGCAGAGCTCCAGATAACTTTTTTTGAGATTTTACTCCTGGGTTTCTATTTTAATTGGGTTATTACGTTTTTCATTGGGTAACCAATATTTTGTCACTCATCTATTCATCACTCTATTGGGCTTTTCCCAAAATTAGTGATCATTTTAAGATATTAAAAATAAATATTAAAGAATGTTTTAGATGTATATAACTGTTCTAAATATATAGGCTTGACTCGGAAAGTACATTAGCTTGTAATTGTGTTTCGGAAATCAGCTCCTTTGTACGCATGCAGAAAAAGCTTCATTGGGTATTTACCTGTGCTGTTGTTATAGATTTGAGGTGTTCAATTAATGCATGCGTTCTGTACGCAAGTTAATTGAAAGTAATTGTGTTTTGAATATTTTGGGGGGTATTTTACGCAAATACGCTGCTTATCTGTAGCTCTGTTATGGTGATGATTATGACATCATGGTGATGGTGAGATGATAATGATGATGGTGATGATGATTGTGGTAATGTGACAATGACAATTTTATAAGTATTTCTAAAAGCACTACAAAATATTTTAAAGCTTGATTATTATAAACCTGATCTGAAATTAACATACAACATCTGTACATAATCTGTCAGATTCATCTTTCATTACACGTCATAACACATAGTACAAGAAAAGTACTTGTAACAAGTAAATGGATTCTTTGTTGTTATGAGTAGGCCTCTTGCCAGGCCAATATTGTCTTGGTCACTAAGCCAAGATGAAGAAAGTAAACAATGATAAAAAATGTTCTCAAGGTTGATTAGGTCAAATAGCTCACCTGGATATGTAGCCAACAAATTAAAATGTCATCAAAGACATCTGTTTAACAAAAGTTGATGTCAGTGTTGATATTCAAATATTTAATAATCTATTTATTTGAACAAAATATTTCCTCATATGGAGAAAAATACATGCAAAGTTCACCTGACTCAGTCTGGCATTTTCAGAGAAGTTTGTTTAAAATACCTTTTGAGAGAATATACGAATATGGTCAAAACTAGGGTCTGCACAGCCAGTTGGTCAGTAGGTCAGTGGACCCTGCACAGCCAGTTGGTCAGTAGGCCAGTGGACCCTGCACAGCCAGTTGGTCAGTAGGCCAGTGGACCCTGCACAGCCAGTCGGTCAGTAGGCCAGTGGACCCTGCACAGCCAGTTGGTCAGTAGGCCAGTGGACCCTGCACAGCCAGTGGACCCTGCACAGCCAGTTGGTCAGTAGGCCAGTGGACCCTGCACAGCCAGTCGGTCGGTAGGTCAGTGGACCCTGCACAGCCAGTCGGTCGGTAGGCCAGTGGACCCTGCACAGCCAGTTGGTCAGTAGGTCAGTGGACCCTGCACAGCCAGTTGGTCGGTAGGCCAGTGGACCCTGCAAAGCCAGTTAGTCAGTAGGTCAGTGGACCCTGCACAGCCAGTTGGTCAATAGGCCAGTGGACCCTGCACAGCCAGTTGGTCGGTAGGCCAGTGGACCCTGCACAGCCAGTTGGTCAGTAGGTCAGTGGACCCTGCACAGCCAGTGGACCCTGCACAGCCAGTGGACCCTGCACAGCCAGTTGGTCAGTAAGTCAGTGGACCCTGCACAGCCAATTGGTCAGTAGGCCAGTGGACCCTGCACAGCCAGTGGACCCTGCACAGCCAGTTGGTCAGTAGGCCAGTGGACCCTGCACAGCCAGTTGGTCAGTAGGCCAGTGGACCCTGCACAGCCAGTTGGTCAGTAGGCCAGTGGACCCTGCACAGCCAGTTGGTCGGTAGGCCAGTGGACCCTGCACAGCCAGTTGGTCAGTAGGCCAGTGGACCCTGCACAGCCAGTGGACCCTGCAAAGCCAGTTGGTCAGTAGGTCAGTGGACCCTGCACAGCCAATTGGTCAGTAGGCCAGTGGACCCTGCACAGCCAGTGGACCCTGCACAGCCAGTTGGTCAGTAGGCCAGTGGACCCTGCACAGCCAGTTGGTCAGTAGGCCAGTGGACCCTGCACAGCCAGTTGGTCAGTAGGCCAGTGGACCCTGCACAGCCAGTTGGTCGGTAGGCCAGTGGACCCTGCACAGCCAGTTGGTCAGTAGGCCAGTGGACCCTGCACAGCCAGTGGACCCTGCACAGCCAGTTGGTCAGTAGGCCAGTGGACCCTGCACAGCCAGTTGGTCAGTAGGCCAGTGGACCCTGCACAGCCAGTTGGTCGGTAGGCCAGTGGACCCTGCACAGCCAGTTGGTCAGTAGGCCAGTGGACCCTGCACAGCCAGTGGACCCTGCACAGCCAGTTGGTCAGTAGGCCAGTGGACCCTGCACAGCCAGTTGGTCGGTAGGCCAGTGGACCCTGCACAGCCAGTTGGTCAGTAGGTCAGTGGACAACTGCACCAAAGTCAGTCAGCCCATCCAAAATTAAGAATGGAAGGCATTGGTCTCCTTTTGTAATTTCTTTAGAATGTTCAAGGCTACTGGGGGATAAGGCGTGACACCAAATCAGCCAGGTCATAGCTTAGAAAAAATGTTTAATTTTATCATGTAGGATATTTAACAAGAACAAACTTCAAACAATCATTGTTTATCTAGCCTGCGAAAAGAACCTTGACCTCAGCCACTTCATTACCCTGCCGAAACACAAGGGAAGCAACATGTCTGATCGTTACTCCAAGACTATCTTGCTTTGCTCCACTTAATGTATCATCAACTGACAGTTTCATTCTTCTTGAAATGGCTTCCACTGATTTCTCAGATCAGTGTCAGTCATGACAGTTGTGCCAAATCCTTAGAGAATACTAATACTTTCAACAGTATAGAAAACAACTCTGGCGCTATCCTCAACAATACCATGTGGTTCCATCATAATAATATCTATCTACGTACACCAGCTTACAGAGTGATGGCTCCAGCTGACAGCGGTGTACAACAGTGTATGGAGGTATGTTTGCATGTCTGGTGGATGTTTAACGCGGCACTGAACAACATTCCAGCTGACAGCGGTGTACAACAGTGTATGGAGGTATGTTTGCATGTCTGGTGGTTGTTTAACGCGGCACTGAGCAACATTCCAGCAGACAGCGGTGTACAACAGTGTGTGGAGGTATGTTTGGATGTCTGGTGGTTGTTTAACGCGGCACTGAGCAACATTCCAGCTGACAGCGGTGTACAACAGTGTATGGAGGTATGTGTGCATGTCTGGTGGTTGTTTAACGCGGCACTGAGCAACATTCCAGCAGACAGCGGTGTACAACAGTGTATCGAGGTATGTGTGCATGTCTGGTGGTTGTTTAACGCGGCACTGAGCAACATTCCAGCAGACAGCGGTGTACAACAGTGTATCGAGGTATGTGTGCATGTCTGATGGTTGTTTAACGCGGCACTGAGCAACATTCCAGCTGACAGCGGTGTACAACAGTGTCTGGAGGTATGTTTGCATGTCTGGTGGTTGTTTAACGCGGCACTGAGCAACATTCCAGCTGACAGCGGTGTACAACAGTGTATGGAGGTATGTGTGCATGTCTGGTGGTTGTTTAACGCGGCACTGAGCAACATTCCAGCAGACAGTGGTGTACAACAGTGTATGGAGGTATGTGTGCATGTCTGATGGTTGTTTAACGCGGCACTGAGCAACATTCCAGCTGACAGTGGTGTACAACAGTGTATGGAGGTATGTGTGCATGTCTGGTGGTTGTTTAACGCGGCACTGAGCAACATTCCATCAGACAGTGGTGTACAACAGTGTATGGAGGTATGTTTGGATGTCTGGTGGTTGTTTAATGCGGCACTGAGCAACATTCCAGCGGACAGCGGTGTACAACAGTGTGTGGAGGTATGTTTGCATGTCTGGTGGTTGTTTAACGCGGCACTGAGCAACATTCCAGCAGACAGCGGTGTACAACAGTGTGTGGAGGTATGTTTGCATGTCTGATGGTTGTTTAACGCGGCACTGAGCAACATTCCAGCAGACAGCGGTGTACAACAGTGTGTGGAGGTATGTGTGCATGTCTGATGGTTGTTTAACGCGGCACTGAGCAACATTCCAGCAGACAGCGGTGTACAACAGTGTCTGGAGGTATGTGTGCATGTCTGGTGGTTGTTTAACGCGGCACTGAGCAACATTCCAGCAGACAGCGGTGTACAACAGTGTATCGAGGTATGTGTGCATGTCTGATGGTTGTTTAACGCGGCACTGAGCAACATTCCAGCTGACAGCGGTGTACAACAGTGTCTGGAGGTATGTGTGCATGTCTGGTGGTTGTTTAACGCGGCACTGAGCAACATTCCAGCTGACAGCGGTGTACAACAGTGTATGGAGGTATGTGTGCATGTCTGGTGGTTGTTTAACGCGGCACTGAGCAACATTCCAGCAGACAGTGGTGTACAACAGTGTATGGAGGTATGTTTGTATGTCTGATGGTTGTTTAACGCGGCACTGAGCAACATTCCAGCTGACAGCGGTGTACAACAGTGTATGGAGGTATGTGTGCATGTCTGGTGGTTGTTTAACGCGGCACTGAGCAACATTCCAGCAGACAGCGGTGTACAACAGTGTATGGAGGTATGTTTGCATGTCTGATGGTTGTTTAACGCGGCACTGAGCAACATTCCAGCAGACAGCGGTGTACAACAGTGTCTGGAGGTATGTTTGCATGTCTGATGGTTGTTTAACGCGGCACTGAGCAACATTCCAGCAGACAGCGGTGTACAACAGTGTATGGAGGTATGTGTGCATGTCTGGTGGTTGTTTAACGCGGCACTGAGCAACATTCCAGTAGACAGCGGTGTACAACAGTGTATGGAGGTATGTTTGCATGTCTGATGGTTGTTTAACGCGGCACTGAGCAACATTCCAGCAGACAGTGGTGTACAACAGTGTGTGGAGGTATGTGTGCATGTCTGGTGGTTGTTTAACGCGGCACTGAGCAACATTCCAGCAGACAGTGGTGTACAACAGTGTATGGAGGTATGTTTGCATGTCTGATGGTTGTTTAACGCGGCACTGAGCAACATTCCAGCAGACAGCGGTGTACAACAGTGTATGGAGGTATGTTTGCATGTCTGATGGTTGTTTAACGCGGCACTGAGCAACATTCCAGCAGACAGTGGTGTACAACTGTGTGTGGAGGTATGTTTGCATGTCTGGTGGTTGTTTAACGCGGCACTGAGCAACATTCCAGCAGACAGCGGTGTACAACAGTGTCTGGAGGTATGTTTGGATGTCTGGTGGTTGTTTAACGCGGCACTGAGCAACATTCCAGCTGACAGTGGTGTACAACAGTGTATGGAAGTATGTTTGCATGTCTGGTGGTTGTTTAATGCGGCACTGAGCAACATTCCAGCAGACAGTGGTGTACAACAGTGTATGGAGGTATGTTTGGATGTCTGGTGGTTGTTTAATGCGGCACTGAGCAACATTCCAGCTGACAGTGGTGTACAACAGTGTATGGAAGTATGTTTGCATGTCTGGTGGTTGTTTAATGCGGCACTGAGCAACATTCCAGCTGACAGTGGTGTACAACAGTGTATGGAAGTATGTTTGCATGTCTGGTGGTTGTTTAACGCGGCACTGAGCAACATTCCAGCAGACAGTGGTGTACAACAGTGTATGGAGGTATGTTTGGATGTCTGGTGGTTGTTTAATGCGGCACTGAGCAACATTCCAGCGGACAGCGGTGTACAACAGTGTGTGGAGGTATGTTTGCATGTCTGGTGGTTGTTTAACGTGGCACTGAGCAACATTCCAGCAGACAGTGGTGTACAACAGTGTGTGGAGGTATGTTTGGATGTCTGGTGGTTGCTTAACGCGGCACTGAGCAACATTCCAGCTGACAGCAGTCTGTACAATGAGTCTGGCCCAGGAAACAAGGATTGATATCATATTCAATGTCCCACGCTGTCGAGGTGCTGACGACCAAATCACCAAGTCTGACCACCTAATCCATTCAGTCTTGGACAACAAGCATAAGTTACTGGTGACCTAACCCTGAAGCCTCAGTGGAAATGAAGTAGAAACATCATCAGACATTCCTGATGTTCAACCCTCCAGGTCAGGATTAGGGACTCGCACCATTTGAATATTTTATAGTGGGTGGTGGGGATATAAAGGTGCTGGGATTAAAAACCATGCACACTGTTAATACACAATGCCATTTAGAAAGTGGTCAAATGTAACAAATGTTATATTTGCGATAACACTTTCTTAGTAAAGTATTGAATCCCGGACGGGACTCAACCCCCCAAAAAGTACGAGAATCTGAACTTTACTAAGAAAGTGTTATCCCAAATATAACATTTGCTACACGCACACTGTTCCTGAAAATGCTGGATGTACAGAAAAACAATGTGTTTTTTTTCCAAAATGTCTTTATTGGGGTGAACCTGACTGAAAATATTCCACCTCAAACAAATATCAAACACAGACACACAGACAGACTTACAAATCGACAGACGGACACAAACAGACAGACAGCAGTATCTGGTAGTTCCCTGATGCGACTTGACCCATTTGTTAGATTATGAAATAGTGGGCAGGGAAACCCGACCCCAGAAGTGAAACCCTTCAACCGCTATACAGGGAGGATTTATCCAGTTATCTGATATTTGTGGATTCTCTCCACCCACCACTGCATCAACTGCGCAGGTCCAACCTGAATTACAGACCTGTTTCTCGCCGGGAGGACATAGCCCCTTTCATTTCCCACCATAACTCACAGCAATCAGAATCAATATTGCTATGTTGGCCCTTGCTTTCAATCTCCTGTTTGAAATGAATTCATTTTGAAAATTTGAAATTAATTTAAATAACCTTTAAATCTCGACAACCTCAGCAATTGGACAATGAATATTTTCTATTATGCAACATGAACATTGCTGCTGAAATCGTCCTCAATTAATTTTTATTAACAACACAATCATTGGTGTATTGAGGTTATAAGTAGAACCCGGTATTCACGCATTAGGAAACCCCATCAATCTGGAAAGGACTTTCAAATCATCCAGATTAACAATTTCCAGATTACCTGGGGCGGCACAAACAAGGGTTCTCCAGTAGACTCCACCCCTAACCCCTCCACCAAATAGAACGTTATGAATATTTTGCTTAAATGATGAAAGAAATCTTTCTTGGATTCTAACATGGTAAAAACCTGCAACAGATCTAGAAACTGATCTAGAAACTGTCATCCTTCATGTTTTGAAGAAATACAACAGCAGCGTTTTCTATGCTTTGTTTTTTATCCCTATTTTCTGTGTGATTACGTCAAGGATAAAGCAATGACGTTTGCGAACAGGAATCCGCTGCTCCAAAGAACAATCAATTCCCATATCGGCACCTCAGATCTTATATTTAATATTTCAGCCACGAGTAATTTATTCAAATAAGACTTAGTTCAGGTATCAATTCCTTAATCTACGTCAATTGTGATCTTTGGATTGAAGATTTTACAAGCAAATCATCCTGATTTAAAACACTCATATTTCTTCGACTTTGTGCACACGTCACTCCCCACACAAGCTTCAACGATCCACATGATGACAATGGCAACAGCTTCAATGTACAAAGAAATATTGTCTTATTACAAAAGACTTTAACACCCCTGTCTAACTTTCCCAATGATTCAACAGCCATGTTGATGATCAGGCTATGAATTCCGTCAACATATCACAATCCCTGGCATATTTATATTGCGTCGTGTCGCCAAGATTAGATCCAGAGTGTCGACGTCAAACACAAGTGGCTTATAAGCATTCACATCACGTCTCAGTGTCCCAGTGCATCATGGGATTACTTCAAACTCTCCCCCTGTCTATGTAATTTTCATATATTTTTCATGAATATTTATGTTTTCAACACAAGAGTAGTGATCTGTGTTATGGAACAGAAATTTAGTTCCAATAGTAGCTGTTGTAGAAATTCTCTATTCTAGAGTTAAGTCCTTTGGACACGCCAGAAAGCTATGATGGGATTGAATCCTTGTTCGCCCCAATACTTATTCCAGGATTGTGAACACCATACCCGGGCCCATGGTTTTACCGAAGTGGTAAACATCTGAGACCTGCATCACTCTGGGTTTTCCTCCAACATCAAGCTGACACGGCGTGACATAAGTGGTATGTAAAAGAGATGTTAAACCCAACTCACTCACTCACTCACTCACTCTGAACTAATTATGACAAGATAAAGTATGTGTAGGTAGAAAAATGATCACAGGGAGTGTGAAGAATACAGTCAAGTCCCGTTAATCCGACATTGTTGGTTGCATATGATTATGTAGGATAAATGAAATTAGGTATTATCAACGTTCGTGATCTAAAATTGGACAACTACACGATAGATAACGATTCAAACATGTTGTAATAAAAAAAGGAAAAAGGAAATATTCATATTGTTGTGTTACATTGTTCGCGGAATATGTTTTCTAATCATGCAACCTCTAAAGTTTAACACAAAACACAAAGTTTATCTCTGCAGCCTTTTAAATATGCAGCTACTCGCCGACTCGTCTCGCATCAAAACACGGGGCTATGTACTCGCGGGCAGATGACCATGGAGTACGCTGATCACCGTGTCAGATTAACGAGGCTGATTAATGAGTGATTTCAGCAAATCGTTGCAAATTAGGTGTGTCGGAGTCGGAGTGCGGTTCCCATCATTTGTGTCGGATAAAGCCGATTGTCGGATTAACGAGTGTCGGATAAACAAGACTTGACTGAATAGTATGAAGGGGATTGTATTTGGGGACGCAGAGAGCTCCAGGAATACTGGTGCATATCTTCCCCACACCAGGATTATACATACTGCGGAGGAAGCCCTTAAAGTCGGCAAAATGCCAACAGTTTTGTCCATTGAGGTGTATTCTGATCCCATTGAGGTGTACTTGGGGAACATTGAGCATATTCTGGGCACATACAGGTGTACTCTGGACACCCACACACAGGTGTATTCTGGACACACATGGGTGTATTCTGATCCCATTAAGGTGTACTTGGGGCACATTGAGCATATTCTGGGCACACATAGGTGTATTCTGGATACACACACAGGTGTATTCTGGACACACATGTGTGTATTCTGGACACACACAGGTGTATTCTGGACACACACACGTATATTCTGGACACACAGAGGTGTATTCTGGATGCACATGTGTATTCTAGACAAACGGATGTGTATTCTGGACACACCCAGGTGTATTCTGGACACACCCAGGTGTATTCTGGACACATGTGTATTCTGGAAGCACAGGTGTATTCTGGACACACACATGTTTATTCTAGACACACACAGGTATATTCTGGACACATACAGGTGTATTCTGGAAACACTTGTGTATTCTGGACACACACAGGTGTATTCTGGACACACACACGTGTATTCTGGACACACACAGGTGTATTCTGGACACACAGGTGTATTCTGGACACACAGGTGTATTCTGGAAACACAGGTGTATTCTGGACACACACATGTGTATTCTAGACACACACTGGTGTATTCTGGACACACACAGGTGTATTCTGGACACACAGGTGTATTCTGGACACAAAGGTGTATTCTGGACACACAGGTATATTCTGGACACACAGGTGTATTCTGGAAACACAGGTGTATTCTGGACACACACAGGTGTATTCTGGACAAACACACGTGTATTCTGGACACAAAGGTGTATTCTGGACACACACAGGTGTATTCTGGACACACACACGTGTATTCTGGACACAAAGGTGTATTCTGGACACACACAGGTGTATTCTGGACACACACAGGTGTATTCTGGACACACAGGTGTATTCTGGACACACAGGTGTATTCTGGAAACACAGGTGTATTCTGGACAAACACACGTGTGTTCTGGACACACACAGGTGTATTCTGGACACAGGTGTATTCTGGACACACGTGTATTCTGGAGACACACACAGGTGTATTCTTGACACACACATACGTGTATTCTGGACACACACACACAGGTGTATTCTGGATACACACACAGGTGTATTCTTGACACACACACACAGGTGTATTCTGGACACACACAGGTGTATTCTGGGACATGTCCTGAGAACTAGGATACTTGGATCCTGATCAAGAGTAAGTCAACTGTACAGAGCACATTGTGGACAGGTTTCCAGGGACATGTTGCACCAGAATGTTCTACCTCTTCAAGGCAAAGATTCAACCATCAAACATGGGCTTATAAATGGATATGAAGACATTTTGGCTCTTGAATATGTACACAGCTGACCTTATAAGTCTATATATACAAATCTGGGCTTAGAACTGGTTATAAATGGGCACATAGCTGGATATAAACAATCGTGGCCTTATAACTGGATATAAACACAAATGTTGGCTCAAAGCAGGATATAAACAAATCTGAACTTATAACTGGATATAAACAAAAGTGGGCTTATAACTGGATATAAACAAAAGTGGGCTTATAACTGGATATAAACAAAACTGGGCTTATAACTGGATATAAACAAAACTGGGCTTATAACTGGGCTTATAACTGGATATAAACACAAATGTTGTCTCATAACTGGATATAAACACAAATGTTGGCTCATAACAGGATATTAAACAATTCTGGGCTTATAACTGGGTATAAACAAATCTGGGCTTAGTGAACCTAGTCAGGAACTAACTAAACGTCAGGTGCACATATTCTACTAGTTTAGACTGAAGCTGTTTCTTCAAAACTCACACAATCCTCAATGGCAGACTTTAGTATGCACACGGAGGAGGAGACCGAAGTGGAATTAATTTTTGACTCGGATGCAGCCCAACCTGTCTGGTATAAATGAGATGTGACCGAGGCAAGGCAGTTTCCCCTCGCAGCCTACGGGAAACTCGCATCCACACTGATTTCATTATCCTACATTTGTCTTCAGTTGGCCGGGGATTAAATGTATTTAGTCAATGCAACACTGCCCTGTTTCCACCCTGAAGGTGTCGAGTGATGTTTAATTGCATCAAGTCCATGAAAAGCTGACACAACTCTTCCATCAAGTTTTATATATCAAATTCCATCACATGGTGAAATTTCTAACTACAACATTTTAAGAACCTAATGTTATTCAACCTTCAGAAGGATCCGACCACAGGGTCTGACCCCTTCCTGTTTCAAACTGGTGCCGATGTGTGACACTGAGCACACAGTTTACAACTTGACTTAGTCTGGGAACAGACAAACACTTGCAGTAAAAGGATCTCAACAGAATCTGAAAAGAAAGGAGTTAGAGGCATAGAAAGTGAAGCGGATGTAAACGTGAACATACCTGTCTTTTGGAATCGGGACATTGGTGAGCGCCAGGTAATTGTTTCTGACACTCCGTAGACTTGCCAGGATCTGTGCAAACGGGGTGACAATGAGGTCTTCTGCGTGCCTGGAAGTTAAAAACATGGAATTGCGACGTTTAGATTTTTCAGGCGGACCCGACACTGATAATTTCCCATTTTTGCGGAAGTTCGGAGACAGGAATTGCAGTTTTTGCATCATCTGGACACAGGAAACAGTGCACAAAATACACAAATTATAGCTTTATATTCCTTCTTCTGACGACTGCCAGAAACATGGCATTATGGGAACAAGCTGGACGATGGTTGTAGTAGTCGTAGTAGTTTGTCAAGGCCGACCTCTCCTCCCTCTAGCACTGCTAGTAATCACCCTGCGTAGCCCCTACTGTTGACCACGATCCCGCTCTCTATTAAGATGGCTTTGGCGTGAGGTATGGGAGCATTTACGCACGCTGAACCACGATCAATATCTGGTTTGGATGTTCATGTGTCTAGGTCTCTCTCCTGGATGGTATGAGCCAATTGTGTCCTTACGCCAATCACGACTTGCACTAATCCCTTCAAAGCCAAATTCCATCAAATTTCTTCACCGATTCACAAATTCATCTCCCTTAGGAATCCATACCTACACAGATATTGGCCCTGTGTGTGTAAACAATCTGTCCAAACTGTGAAGTGTTTAATTAGCAGTGACAGTCAAATCACATCGATATTTATATATTCCACTCACAGTAGCATACACTCCAAGTCGACTTCATGCCTGTGCGTACTACACAGTCTAACAATATCATTCTCTATCTGTTTAGAAACTTGCTCGGACAAGCTCTCCATAATCCTCTCTCATACAGCCAATAGTCAAAGCCCACACAGTGACGCACTTGCCTTCAAAAACTTTATTCACAAAGCAGAAGTCGACTGCATGAAAGCAACTATATTCCGTCTCAGCACACGTTTTGACACTCACGGATCGGAGTTTACGTCCATGTTGGCAAGATGCACAAGTCGGCTGAGATAAGCTACACTGATTAACTCTTCCAAGAATGTGCTGGCAATATCTACATATGATCAGAAGCAGCCAGCCAGTTGAGAGAGATGCCCTCTATTGGAAGATCGTTAAAAATCTTTATTGAAAATCTACCTGGCTGTTATTCCCTGGCATACCTGACGTAATTTAATACTCCCAGGAGAGGAGGCTGTGGCGGATTTGTAAATCCATTGCATGAAGAATGTTCCCTCCACCTCAGTTTGAGAATGTGCTTACTGAAGCACGGAGAATTAGATGAGAAGCACATAAGTATGGGTTTTACATCTTTGCATCATCAATTTGTTCAGGAATCCCCCAACCAAACTTTTGTGAAGAGTGATGGAGAAACGATTTTCTCTCGCTATAAGAATGGTGAGAAGAATGTTGAACAGACAGGAAATGACTATAAAATTGTTGTAAAAAATTGTAAGATTTACCAGCAAGTTATTTTCAAGCGCCATCTATCTAAAGATAGCGAACTTCCATTATTATTCCCATACATTGATGTAAACGATGGGGTCTTATTATACACCTCTTAGTTTGAAGGTCGTTTCAGAGGAGGTTTTAAGGACCAAGGTTACCTGATGGAATGTTAACTACAACCACTGGCCCAGTGGATAGTGTGTTAGCCTCGCTGTTCAACTGTGTTTGGTTCTTTTTCCTGCATTGGCATGTTTTGTTTTGTGATTTTAAGATTTGTGAAGTTGTACATGTGACATCATTAATGTATTTTATAAATAAATGGGATTGAGTGCTGTTATCTAATTAATTGGTGGAAAAATATTGAATGTTAAATTTTCTGGATTTTTAACTGGAAATGATTTTTAAAAAATTATAAGCACTTTTTCTCAAATCCAAATTAGAAAAACATGGCATTTGGATGACAAAATTGATTCTTCATTAATGTTATATTAATTTTTTATCAGTATTTATCTTCTTCTGCAGCAGCTCTGGGAACTGTTTCATGATTTGATCTTAGTGCTAACATGATGGTCCTCGATAATATGAGATTCATAGCACTAAGATCACTTTGTGAAACAAGGTGCCCTTTTCTATAAAGTGATCTTACCACTGCCTATGATATGTCCAAATTAAAACATGGGACCTGCACTGCCTTTATAGCTGCCTCCCATAACACGATCATAACGCTACAACTAGTGAGGGTCTATGTTAAAGTATGAAGTTATGATCATCTTAGCACTAAGATCACTTCATGAAACAAGGTGCTCCTTTCCATAACACAATCATAGCGCTACAACTAGTGAGCGTCTATGTTAAAGTATGGAGTTATGATCATCTTAGCGCTAAGATCATTTCGTGAAACAAGGTGCTCCTTTCCATAACACAATCATAGCGCTACAACTAGTGAGCGTCTATGTTAAAGTATGGAGTTATGATCATCTTAGCGCTAAGATCATTTCGTGAAACAAGGTGCTCCTTTCCATAACACAATCATAGCGCTACAACTAGTGAGCGTCTATGTTAAAGTATGGAGTTATGATCATCTTAGCGCTAAGATCACTTCATGAAACAGGGTGCCGCTTTCCATTAAGTGATTTTACCACAATGACTATCATATATCTAAATAGAATGTGTTTCTAAAAATATATCTCCCGACCTCTCCTTTTTTTTATATACATTAGTTCACACAGTTACTTATATAACAAATGTGTTTGCAAATAAAAAAAACCTAAAAGAAACCTGCGAAAACATACCAGTACAGATTCTGATTAATGCCTTAATGAAGCAGCACTACAGTTGATGCCATGATGATTCTTCCTGGCAGAGAAGACTATAGAACTTGTCACAGCTGTCATGATGACAGATGATTTTTTTGAACAAGTACATGTACCCATAAAAAAAATGCTTCATGCTTTGTAGAAAGTCTCTAAGAATTTCCAAATTGTTTCCATGGAAACACAAGAATTAATAAAACTAAAAATTGAAAAATATGAAAAGGCAATAGTTGAGCATATGTTCATTGCACATGTATAGTTTCAAGCAAATATATTTATTAGTTTGAGAGTTATGTCTTAGAAACGAAGCATAGGGTTGTTTGGCATTAAGTTCAAATTGTTTCCATCGATAAATACAAAATAAATTTAGAAAAAGTAAAAAAAATGCAAGGCACCAGTTAAGCTGATGAGCAATGCTCATACCAAGTTTCATTGAAATATGTTGAACTGTTTTAAAGTAATGGGCCAGAAACGAACCCCACCCTCGTTTTTTTAGACTAAGTTGAAATTGTAATTTTGAAACATTCTAAAGTGGCATAAGGCACCAGTTAAACTGATGAACAATCCTTATGCCAAGTTTCGTTGAAAAACAAAGTTATGGCTTGGATTAGGATGGGAACGCTGACACCGACTCCAATGACTTCAGTGGGGGAGACATAAACATGGGACCTGCAACTGTCTTAGCTCTAAGATCACTCTATGAAACAGAGTGCCCTTTCACTTAAAACGATCACAGCACTACAACTAGTGAATGTCAATGTTACAGTTTATGAGGGGCACGGGTGGCCCAGTCGTCTAAGGGGCCGCGATTCGCTGAGCAGAATTGCGTCCTTTGGCCACGCCAGAAACCTATGATTGTGGGTTCGAATCCCGGTTCGCCCCAATTATGTTTCTAGGTTTGTCAGCACGATACCCGTGCTCGTGGGTTTCACCGAAGTGGTAAACGTCTGAGACCTGCATCACTTCGGGCTTTCCTCCCACATTAAGCTGACACGCCGTGATATAACTGGAATACTGTTAAAAGCGGCGTTAAACCCAACTCACTCACTCACTACAGTCTATGTAAAAGTATGGAATTATGATTGTTTAGCACTGAGATCGCTTTGTGAAACAGGCCCATGCATGAGAGACTCTAGATCTCAAAGACACCTCACATTTGAATGTAAATTTGTTCAAAAGACACAGGATGATATCAACACATTTTTAGCAGTTCAGTTACCATGTTTACACTAATTAACTACCATGAGAAAAAATAATTAAATCCACCGAATTTATGTGTAATGTAATACAATAATTTTAAATCGGATGATGTACACAAAATCTATTTCTTCAAATTTTAATCTGACTGATGATGTATCACCATGAAGAAAGTGATGGTTTTGAGGCACTGAACAGTCCTGTCAATTTCGTCATGAATTTAATAAATCTATCTCCATATCATGACCAGGAAATGAGGAAACGAGCCATGGTGCTGTGTTTCCTATTAAAGAGCCAATCAGGGCTGTGCATCTGTGCGGCTGGTGACCGGAGATCGGGGAGAAGATGAGGAGAAAGCTGTATTGATTTCCTTTTGATCAATCAATAAGTAAACTCTGTCCGCAACTCAGTGTAGAAAGGGAGGTAACTCTGTCAGCTTTAGTCAGGATTTAGCCATGGATATTTTACTGCAGGTTCCCTGACTAGATTGGGTGGGCTGGAAGAGTGTTTGAGCTGAACACAAGCAATGCCACAGTTGGGAGGTGGACTATTTCAGTGGTCCTGGCTCCAAATATTATTGATACTTATCCAAACACCAGCTTCCACCTGAGGTATTGCTGGGGTTATATTTCTGCATTGCAGGTCCTGTTGCAAGTCATCCCGGGGCGGTGGGGTTATATTTCTACATTGCAGGTCCTGTTGCAAGTCATCCCGGGGCGGTGGGGTTATATTCCTACATTGCAGGTCCTGTTGCAAGTCATCCCAGGGCGGTGGGGTTATATTCCTACATTGCAGGTCCTGTTGCAAGTCATCCCGGGGCGGTGGGGTTATATTCCTACATTGCAGGTCCTGTTGCAAGTCATCCCGGGGCGGTGGGGTTATATTTCTGCATTGCAGGTCCTGTTGCAAGTCATCCCGGGGCGGTGGGGTTATATTTCTGCATTGCAGGTCCTGTTGCAAGTCATCCCAGGGCGGTGGGGTTATATTTCTACATTGCAGGTCCTGTTGCAAGTCATCCCGGGGCGGTGGGGTTATATTTCTGCATTGCAGGTCCTGTTGCAAGTCATCCCAGGGCGGTGGGGTTATATTCCTACATTGCAGGTCCTGTTGCAAGTCATCCCGGGGCGGTGGGGTTATATTCCTACATTGCAGGTCCTGTTGCAAGTCATCCCAGGGCGGTGGGGTTATATTCCTACATTGCAGGTCCTGTTGCAAGTCATCCCGGGGCGGTGGGGTTATATTCCTACATTGCAGGTCCTGTTGCAAGTCATCCCGGGGCGGTGGGGTTATATTCCTACATTGCAGGTCCTGTTGCAAGTCATCCCAGGGCGGTGGGGTTATATTCCTACATTGCAGGTCCTGTTGCAAGTCATCCCGGGGCGGTGGGGTTATATTCCTACATTGCAGGTCCTGTTGCAAGTCATCCCGGGGCGGTGGGGTAGCCCAGGGGAGGGAGAAGATCTGGGTCACGCAGAAGACTTGGGGTCGATTCTCCACATGGGTACAATGTGTGAAGCCCATTTCTGGTGTCAACCGATGGGATATTGCTGAACATTGCTAACTTCATACTCGGTGTTTGTAAGTTAAAAGTAAAACTTCATACCCTGTCTTTCTTAGTTAAAAGTAAAACATCATACTCGGTCTTACTAGCTAAAAGTAAAACTTCATACTTGGTCTTTGTTAGTTAAAAGTAAAACTTCATACTGGGTCTTTGTTAGTTAAAAGTAAAACATCATACTTGGTCTTACTAGCTAAAAGTAACACTTCATACTCTGTCTTTCTAGTTAATGTAAAACTTCATACTCGGTCTTTTTTAGTTAAAAGTAACACTTCATACTGTGTTTTTCTAGTTAAAAGTAACACTTCATACTCAGTCTTTCTTGTTAAAAGTAACACTTCATTCACGGTCTTTCTTGTTAAAAGTAACACTTCATTCACGGTCTTTCTAGGTAGAAGTAACACTTCATACTCGGTCTTTCTAAGTTCAAAGTAACACTTCATACTCGGTCTTTCTAGTTAAAATTGAAACATCATACTGTGTTTTTCTAGTGAAAAAGTAACACTTCATACTCTATCTTTCTAAGTTAAAAGTAATACTTCATACTGGGTTTTTCTTAGTTAAAAGTAACACTTCATACTGGGTTTTTCTAGGTCAAAGTAACACTTCATACTCGGTCTTTCTAGTTTAAATTGGGGCAGTCGGGTAGCCTTGTTGTTAAAGTGTTCGCTCGTCATGACGAAGACCCGGTTTCGATTCCCGACATGGGTACAATGTGTGAAGCCCATTTCTGGTGTCCCACGCCTTGATATTGCTGGAATATTGCTAAAAGCGGCGTAAAACCATACTCACTCACTCACTCTAGTTTAAATTAAAACGTCATACTGGGTTTTTCTAGTTAAAAGAACACTTCATACTCGGTCTTTCTAGTTAAAATTTAAACGTCATACTCTGTCTTTCTTAGTTAAAAGTAACACTTCATACTGGGTTTTTCTAGTTAAAAGTAACACTTCATTCACGGTCTTTCTTAGTTAAAAGTAACACTTCATACTGTTTTTTTTTAGTTAAAAGTAACACTTCATTCACGGTCTTTCTAGTTAAAATTGAAACATCATACTCAGTCTTTCTTAGTTAAAAGTAACACTTCATACTCGGTCTACTAGTTAAAATTGAAACATCATACTCGGTCTTTCTTAGTTAAAAGTAACACTTTATACTGGGTTTTTCTAGTTAAAAGTAACACTTCATTCACGGTCTTTCCTAGTTAAAAGTAACACTTCATACTGGGTCTTTCTAGTTAAAATTTAAACATCATACTGGGTTTTTCTAGTTAAAAGTAACACTTCATACTCGATCTTTCTAGTTGAAATTTAAACGTAATACTCGGTCTTTCTTAGTTAAAAGTAACACTTCATACTGGGTTTTTCTAGTTAAAAGTAACACTTCGTACTGGGTTTTTCAAGTTAAAATTAAAACGTCATACTCGGTCTTTCTTAGTTAGAAGTAAAACTTCATACTCGCTCTAACTAGTATTTTCATATTTACTTCATATTTTTTCTCTCCATTTTCTCAAAATTGTGAGGTAGGTGGATCGTTTTAACCAACGTCAAACAACAAACTTAAAAAAGGGAATCACGTAGCGATTTACTTAACCTGTATAGGTACTTGGGCACCATATGATGATCGAAGACAGGTCTTTGGTAGTGAGACGAGTAAGGACGAGAATCTAGTTGGGCCCGTCCCAGAGCTATGAGTGCCATGAGCTGGTCATGGGTCATGTGATACATAAACAAGCGGTGTGTGGAGGTGTACATGTCAACTGTCCGAGCTGGTGACTGGAATGAATGCCTAATGTATACCGCATCACCCTCACAGGAGCAAAGTTCATACATTGATAAACCACTCTGTCTCAAAAACCATGATTATCAGTGTGTCTTATACGGAGGTGAGGACAACTTGACAGCAATACATCATATTGGCTTTCAGAACAGGCACCCTCATTTTTATGTTATTATTTTTATTTTAGGCCAGACATATACAGTGATCGCTCGCTATTGCGCTCTTCGATAAAGCGCTACTTCGGTTATTACGCGCGGTAACGCATGGCTCCCAAAATTTATGTACACTTTTAATACTGAGAGTTTTACACAGACATGATTGTATTGTTGTTCGTTGTTTATTTGCACATAACGCTTCTCATTGCATAATCAACGGTTTATCGCTGAATGGAGTTCTAATAATCTGTTTGAAAATATCCGCGGCAAGTCCCGGAAATACGATTGTTCAACTAGTTAACTTTTCACACTATACATCCTTTGATCTTAGAAGCGCATGCATGCAATAAAAGAGAACCACAAGTGAAGTTTATATTCTTAATTAGTGGGCAATCCAATTTAAGGCTAAACTGTCACACAAATGTAGTTGCTGTCACAACACGGCGGTCATTCATTTCGTAATCGCGCTTTCGTAACATCGCCTGTTTTTTCCCCGTAGTTATAACAAGCGATTTCATTGGATTAAAATTTGTTTCTAATGACGCTTTCTTGCCGAAATCTGCTACAAGTTTCGTGATTGGTCAATTTTGAGCACGTGACCTCAGGCAGCCAATCAAGCTTTGATACAAAGCTCGTGTTTGATAAATTTCAGAAGTTAGCGAAAGATTTTTTGTTAAATCGTGTTATTCTGAACGTTTTAAGCAGGAAATCACGATATATATTAAAAATATGGAACTTCGCGAATGTATCGTGCTAGGTTACGAGCTGTGACAAAGATTTTTCATGCATATATTTTTGCATTAAACGTTGTGTCCGAGCCGAGAATTCAAGGCGACGAAAGCCGAGATGTCATTTGACTTACATTACACGCGATCGCACAAAACGATGGAAATAATAACTTAGATGTAAGTTTGATTACTTTTAGATATATTTTTGTTGATTTTATTTATCACTTTGTATAATATATTTAAAGATTTGCTTAAAATAGTCTATATTTTGCTCTTTGACATGTTCGATGCGGACCCGTTGTCGAAATGTGTGTCCGAGAATTTTATTTTCAATAACATCGCGGGAAATAGTGAATAATTTTTTAATTTATTGATAAAAAATGATAAATTAGAATGGAATACGTATTTCAGACATTGTGAAATATGACAGATTTAATAAATGAATGATATTACAGGTAGATCTAGGTCCATAAAAATATATACTATTTTGACGTGACGTGAGATAAACACATAGGCCTATTGATGATTTGAGATTTGCCGAGCGCGCTCCCCCGCCTCGGCTTCGGTTAAACGGCTCATCGTCTATAACGCCCACCAATTATTTGGACCCCATTGGTAGCGCAATAGCGAGCGATCACTGTATAATGGTTTGTTGCAGGGATTCTCTGTCAATAAGGTGGGTGGGTGGGTGAGTGAGTGAGTGAGTGGGTGGGTGGGTGGGTGGGTGGGTGGGTGAGTGAGTGAGTGAGTGAGTGAGTGAGTGAGTGAGTGGGTGGGTGAGTGAGTGAGTGAGTGAGTGTTAGGGTGGGTGAGTGAGTGAGTGAGTGAGTTTTTATGCAGTCAGGAGGTACTAGCATTAAAATGAAGAAAAGGTTAATTTCCTTTAAAGCAAATGCTTAACACGACAGTTATGTCAAAAATACAAATTAAATAAGTACATTTAAAAGAAAAAATGCTATAATTAAATTTTGAAAAATATTCTTTTTACATTCAGGGCAGTTTTTAATTCGGAAACGAAAAAACAAGACTGGGTCAGGCATTACACAACTACATTAAAATCGTTCGACATGACCTGTAATGGGATGTCCTCAGATCTTTGTTTAGCAGTAGTGAGAAGTAAGGTCTGATCAATGAGATTGGGCATTATTACATCAATATGTTGGGGGTTATGCAACTTTTGGGACTTTGATCACTATACAGAAGATTTTAAAATGTTGAGAACGATAATCACTAAATCGAGTTTATTCCATATTAATTTTGAAACTGATAATACCTAAAACAAGACAAGTTGAAAAAGAAAATCACAAATATAATTTCTATTAATACAACATCGTCACTATTGCAAACTTGACATTGTAAATTATTACAATGAACTGCGATTATAACAAACTCAAAGGGACCACTAATTTTAGTTTGTTATAACCGGAGTTCATTATAAGCATATATACAGCAAATGGCCAAGACAAAAAAACAGTTCGCTATATCTGTCAGTTTTTTATAAGAGTATTCATTATAAACTTAGTATACTGTAGATTAATTTTTGTTTTTTAATATCCTGACATGAAATATTGGTTAGCTCTTATAACGACGGTGTTCAATTATATAAAATTCCTTTCAACATTTCACATATTGTCTGACAGCATAGTCAAGTACATTTGGATCACACCTCCAAGCAAGTCTAGTTGTAGGAAGGCGAGTGACTAAAGACTTGAACCAGGGCTGT
This sequence comes from Haliotis rufescens, assembly GCF_023055435.1. NCBI lineage: Eukaryota > Metazoa > Mollusca > Gastropoda > Lepetellida > Haliotidae > Haliotis > Haliotis rufescens. Next base: position 75,631,442 of record NW_025963890.1, on the reverse strand, counting down.
CCTAAAGGAGAGCATTTATTCAGGGTCACAATTAGCAATTAGATCGGCTGACAGTAGATCTATTGAAACAAAATATGTTGATGATTTTTTTAAGAATTTCATAGTGAATTACTTTTCTAATTTACCTTATTGATAAAATACTTTCTCTATGACTTATGTCAGTGTAGCTGGTGATTAGTTAGCCTTGCTCCAAGGCTGTACTGAATGAAATGTCAATGGATGTGTAGTAATTCTACCCTCCTAAGAGGTAAGTCTATATATGTTGACCGGACTCCAGTCTCTTAGACTTGTTCTTATTGTTTACATAATCTAGAACACATGATTTAAACTAATAATTATTGCCTTAGAGACTTGTGCAAGTCTAGTGATAAGCCACAACCAGTTTACTTTACCAGAGTCCCTACATCGATTAAATCGACTTTACTGACTGTTCTAGTAGCAACAACAATCTACCTGTATATCGGTTATATTGACTTTACTGACTGTTCTAGTAGCCACAACAATCTACCTGTATATCGGTTATATTGACTTTACTGACTGTTCTAGTAGCAACAACAATCTACCTGTATATCCGTTATATCGACTTTACTGACTGTTCTGGTAGCAACAACAATCTACCTGTACATTACTTCATCTTATGTCATTTTTTATTAACCAACCATTTCTTGGAGACTCATGCCAGTGTAGCCAGGCTAAGCCTGCAACCTACTTATTTACTGTCTGTTCTAATAGCAACAACCCTGACCTAGTTCTCCCTCTCCTCTGAAGAACATCATCTTGAGAACGGCCTCGGAACATCTGAAAACACCTGGAGAGCAAACTGGAGCTCCTTTGCTTCTAATGGTGGCTCGTTCCTGAGTGGTACAATCAAGTCCACTCTGCTGCCCATTGGTAGATTCAGTTTGATACCGAGCAATGGCAGAGCCCCGATGATGTTCCATCTGTCATGCTGCATGTCCTCTTTAAAAACCTAAGTGTATTTCTGAGGAATAGTGAAATATGTTCTCGAAATTATCACTAAAATTCCTTTCTAATTTCAAATTCAATGTGAATATAACTGCAACCAAATAATGCAATTGTCTCCAAACTTCCCATGGGAAGAATGCTCATCTAGCAACCACATGAACATGCATCAATGATGGCCATTAACAAGAAGGAAGTTTGACATTATTACCCTACTTCCTCACATCTGTATTACATGCACTGATAATGTTTGCTATTGTTTTACCCAAAACAATACCACTGAAATTAATCTATAATATTATACAGAAATTGAAAAAAAAATATTTGAAAGCTCAATCACCACATAAGTATTCAAAGGCACACAATATTTGAAAGTAGAAAATAAGCTAATTATCGGAAGGTTTTGCAGAAAGAATTGCAGAAAGTGTAATATTGGCTATCAGATACATATGGTACAATGTGCCAGCGTCATGACACCAAACATCTCTACAACTCCATCCTGGTACTGCTGCCTTGTGAAACTTCGTCTCCTGTGATGGTGACAGCATGCACACCTGTAGGTTGCACTGACCAGTGTCCGGTATACTAACTAGGTGGAGGACATATGCTGTCCCCCCTCACCTGTAGGTTGCACTGACCAGTGTCCGGTATACTGACTAGGTGGAGGACATATGCTGTCCCCCCTCACCTGTAGGGTGCACTGACCAGTGTCCGGTACACTAACTAGGTGGAGGACATATGCTGTCCCCCCTCACCTGTAGGCTGCACTGACCAGTGTCCGGTATACTAACTAGGTGGAGGACATATGCTGTCCCCCCTCACCTGTAGGCTGCACTGACCAGTGTCCGGTATACTGACTAGGTGGAGGACATATGCTGTCCCCCCTCACCTGTAGGGTGCACTGACCAGTGTCCGGTACACTAACTAGGTGGAGGACATATGCTGTCCCCCCTCACCTGTAGGCTGCACTGACCAGTGTCCGGTATACTAACTAGGTGGAGGACATATGCTGTCCCCCCTCAACTGTAGGCTGCACTGACCAGTGTCCGGTATACTAACTAGGTGGAGGACATATGCTGTCCCCCCTCAACTGTAGGCTGCACTGACCAGTGTCCGGTACACTAACTAGGTGGAGGACATATGCTGTCCCCCCTCACCTGTAGGGTGCACTGACCAGTGTCCGGTACACTAACTAGGTGGAGGACACATGCTGTCCCCCCTCACCTGTAGGCTGCACTGACCAGTGTCCGGTATACTAACTAGGTGGAGGACATATGCTGTCCCCCCTCACCTGTAGGCTGCACTGACCAGTGTCCGGTATACTAACTAGGTGGAGGACACATGCTGTCCCCCCTCACCTGTAGGCTGCACTGACCAGTGTCCGGTACACTAACTAGGTGGAGGACATATGCTGTCCCCCCTCACCTGTAGGTTGCACTGACCAGTGTCCGGTACACTAACTAGGTGGAGGACATATGCTGTCCCCCCTCACCTGTAGGCTGCACTGACCAGTGTCCGGTACACTAACTAGGTGGAGGACATATGCTGTCCCCCCTCACCTGTAGGTTGCACTGACCAGTGTCCGGTACACTAACTAGGTGGAGGACATATGCTGTCCCCCCTCGACTGTAACTCACCTCCTCCAGAACGAGTACCTCTGTTTGGGGATGCGGAGAGCGCTGGTACTAAGGACCCGGTGGAATCCGGGTACGTCTCCCATTGCTTTCTTTCTATCCTCCAGACTACTACTTAACACGTCCGCAAAATGGTAAGATAAATCCAGGTTTGCTAACTTTTGTATTCTGAAAATGTTCCAATCAGTGTCTGGTGAATCCTGTGAAACAGACTCCGATGAAAGACACAAAGTTGACAATGTTCTCAAAATCGATTAAAACCGTCCAACTGAAGCAACAATGACACCAGTCTCCAGTCTTGCTTTGTTCAACTGATCTGCCAGGTTCTCATCACAGGGAGGTCTCAAATGCATATGTATCCAGTAAGGGAGATTTATCATGAAGACATGTGAGATGCAGCTGACAAAATGACTCCTCCAACTTGTGAAGCCTCTGAGGCAAGTAATCGCGGTGCAATACAATCCTCTCGATGACTGATCACTGAACAGTTTAGTATTCCCCTGGCAAGGTGTCCAACTATGACATATCTTCAACTGTCCGCCATCAATACCAGGATCACAGAACGCTAATTTATCCCCTGAGAACAGGAATCAACACAACAAAGCTTGAAGTCAGGTACGGCTGCAGTTGCAGCGATTTACAGTTGGTATTCAACTCTGTGCCTGTACTGTCCGTACCTTGCAGCCAGCAGGAATCACTTAAGGTTTACATGCACTTGAAGTGACTGCCTCCAAATTATGCTAACCTCACATTTACAAACCCTCCACTTGTAATTATTGCTGCCAAGATGGAAAGATAGATGAAGAAGGATGGAGGAATGTCTGTCAGAGTGGCTCCCAAGATTCTGTTCCCTTCTCTTTCTTCAGTTGGCAAAAGTTGACCATATTTCTGAAGTTTTACCAATTCAAACGGTAAACAGCCAGATAATCTTCTCTCCACCCTGCAGAGCAGCTTACCGGCACCTCACAGTCCAATGGCGCTAACCAAATTTCTGCAACAGAAATAGTTCAGATTAAAGCTTCAGGTCTTTCCTATTATTTGTAGCCACAATGATACAATCTATATGGATGACATTAAGACAGATTTGGCCTTTCCATGCCCATAGATCTGATAAAATGCCATGAGTTGGTATCTGGTCTTCCGTTGGGAGGGTATCAAGTGTTAATACATGTTAATGTCCGTGTTGTGTCATGAATATATACACTGCACAGATGGTAGTGATGATCTCATCGTTACATCTGTTACTGATAATATAGTTAAAAAACGCAAGGTTCAAAGAAGGGGAATTCAAATACATATACATATGAAGTAATTTTTGCCATGAAAAGTGGTTCCACTGTTGTGCTGTGATGCAGTGAGGGGATGCACTGAAGTGAGATTCAACCGGAGAGCTATTCCATATCAGGTACAAATTAATCAGTTTTGTTCTATCTCCTTGTGGATTTAGAGATTTTGTCTGAGATGTTGGCTTTGCTATATGATACTGCGATGTTGTTGTGCTGAATGTAAATAATAATGTAACTGTAGTTATGGAAGATAATCCAGTAATTAAACACTTACAGAACAATACTTATCTTTAATGCCAATTATATAATGTATGCTATTTCTCATGTCACTTTCCATACATTGCTATTTGTATATGTATAATGTTTGGGAGAGGCATTCAGATAAGCAAAATTTGCTTGTTTGCCAATCCCTCCACTTCATGGAAATAAATATGTTTATATCAGGTACAAATTAATGACCTCCTCGCATGCGGACACACGAGCATCTCTGAAACTGTTCTGGTTTCTATGACAATAATAGTTTCATGATTTTTTAGCATTCAAAACTATTCAAATCTATATTTGATTGGACAAAATGGCTTGCAACAGAGTAGGGCCAAGGAAAATATTTGATCCTTCTAAGTGTGTTTGATTTACATCTTGATATTCATTGAAAAGAAAACCAAAATTCTGTAAATCTTGAAATTAACGAGAATTAAATGTGAAACATGCGAGTGGTCTTTGCTCGCATTATTTAACTTCACATTTATGTTTACGAATGACTTTCACTGCACACTTTGGATAGTGGAAATACCAACTTGAATATAAACACAAACACCGTTTATTGAGCAGCAATTGTAACAAGTATGTAACAATGTCATTCAAAGAATAGGAATTACACAATGGGCATCTGGTGAGTTAATTATCACTGCTGGGGCCAATTAGAGTTCTACCCCCACTCATGTCAAGCTCGTTGACATACCAATCAGTGAACTGTTGTTGGTTCAATTATTTTATTTCCTTTGAACGTCCTTAATGCCAGTCAAGGAAGTAAACATATAAACTGTGAGTTGTTTTTAGGAAAACACTGTTCATTGTTATTACAGAAGTGTTCTACTCAGCACTTGTAAGCGGTGCTATTTGCTGTTTGATTGGATTAAGGTAAGGATACATAACATTCCACTGGAGATTGGGGGGGGGGTACAACTCACTGCCGTTGGACAAGACCACAGGAAATAGCACCTGTTCAACATCTCAGCTCAACTGCATCAAAAGTTGTGAAGGGGTTGACAAAAGAATCAGGAACAACAGAATACCCTCAATAAAAGTGAAAAACCACCTTCAGCCTGACAAGAGTACATGCCTAACTGGCATGAGGTTCCATTATCAGCACAACACAGCCAGCGAGACCCATGGCCGAATGTTGCCTACCATACCTCAGCTAAATAAACAAACATTGCCCCCAAGGAGGAGGAGACTTTGTTGGCAAATATAGCACATGATTAACACAATAAACTAAATGTAGGAACTATTTATAGATGACGGCATATATCCATGGTGATTTGGGTCGGACATTAACAACTTTTTACTGTTTCATCCTGACATCACAAATACCGTTATGTCAGCTCTTCAGTGGCATCATGATTCAAACAAGCAGGAAACTTGGCTGAGGGCAATACCTTGAAGAGGAAGAGAAAAGTTATTTTCAAGTACTGCACCTGAGACTTGGTCAATTACTGTCAAGTTTGAAAAGAACGAGTTCTGTGCAGCAACATTTTCACATTGTTTTCCACAAGACACAGTTTTTGTGATTACACAGCAGAAGGTTTAATTTAAATGACTAATTAGAGATGCATCATTCATCCCAATGCAATCCCCAGATTAACTCCATCAGGTGATGCATAATGATGAATCATGTTACAGGAGGCTACAGTGCTGTTTCAGACCACGTTCCAGCCTCGCAATTGTCAAGAACATGAATGTCACCTAATTAAAAGAGATGCCCATAAATACGTATTATCATCTTTGCAAAAATAACACCCCATGGGGACATGCAGATGACAACATCAATAGTTGACCAGGAAGCTGTGACGAGGGTTCCTGTTGTACAAAGTGTATATTTTCAAAACAAAAGTTGAAATATAAAGTTTTTCACTCAGCCGACAGCCGATCATTGAGGCTTTAAAGCCTGTCTGACAAATACGTATGCCACAGTTTGGCACCCGAACATGCAATGTATTTCTGTAATGCAATAATTACACTTCTTCCATGCCTAAACACACATCAACTCATACGAGCATGTGTTCTGGATATGTGAAGAAGAATGCACCAACAGTCACTTGTTACCTTGCTGCACTATACTAGAGTCACGGGGTAACAACACTACACATGTCAACTAACACCAGAAGAGGTGTTTACCAACCAGATAGCTAGATAACCATGTTCTAACACCACCACAAAAACCAAGACAGACAACACAAAGGACCTGAGACCATCAACAAGACCCACATGTGTAGTTTTCCAGGAGTGTACTTTTGGTACAGTTAGGTCACAAATAAACAGTACTAACCAATACACAATAGGCAGTACCTCCTAGAGTAGCCCAGTGAAGATCTTGGACCATGACAATGGTAGTACTTCCTGGAGTAGTCCAGTGACTTTCTTAGACCATTACAATGGTAGCACTTCCTGGAGTAGTCCAGTGAAGATCTTGGACCATGACAATGGTAGTACTTCCTGGAGTAGTCCAGTGAAGGTCTTGGACCATGACAATGGTAGTACTTCCTGGAGTAGTCCAGTGAAGATCTTGGACCATGACAATGGTAGCACTTCCTGGAGTAGTCCAGTGAAGGTCTTGGACCATGACAATGGTAGTACTTCCTCGTGTAGTCCATTGAAGGTCTTTGACCATGACAATGGTAGTACTTCCTGGAGTAGTCCAGTGAAGATCTTGGACCATGACAATGGTAGTACTTCCTGGAGTAGTCCAGTGAAGGTCTTGGACCATGACAATGGTAGTGCTTCCTGGAGTAGTCCAGTTAAGGTCTTGGACCATGACAATGGTAGTACTTCCTCGTGTAGTCCATTGAAGGTCTTGGACCATGACAATGGTAGTACTTCCTAGAGTAGTCTAGTGAGGGTCTTGGACCATGACAATGGTAGTACTTCCTGGAGTAGTCCAGTGAAGGTCTTGGACCATGACAATGGTAGTACTTCCTGGAGTAGTCCAGTGAAGATCTTGGACCATGACAATGGTAGTGCTTCCTGGAGTAGTCCAGTGAAGATCTTGGACCATGACAATGGTAGCACTTCCTGGAGTAGTCCAGTGAAGATCTTGGACCATGACAATGGTAGTGCTTCCTGGAGTAGTCCAGTGAAGATCTTAGACCATTACAATGGTAGCACTTCCTGGAGTAGTCCAGTGAAGATCTTGGACCATGACAATGGTAGCACTTCCTGGAGTAGTCCAGTGAAGGTCTTGGACCATGACAATGGTAGTGCTTCCTGGAGTAGTCCAGTGAAGATCTTGGACCATGACAATGGTAGCACTTCCTGGAGTAGTCCAGTGAAGATCTTGGACCATGACAATGGTAGTACTTCCTAGAGTAGTCCAGTGAAGATCTTGGACCATTACAATGGCAGTACTTCCTGGAGTAGTCCAGTGAAGGTCTTAGACCATGACAATGGTAGTACTTCCTGGAGTAGTCCAGTGAAGGTCTTGGACCATGACAATGGTAGTACTTCCTAGAGTAGTCCAGTGAAGATCTTGGACCATGACAATGGTAGTACTTCCTGGATTAGTCCAGTGAAGGTCTTGGACCATGACAATGGTAGTACTTCCTGGAGTAGTCCAGTGAAGATCTTGGACCATGACAATGGTAGTACTTCCTGGAGTAGTCCATTGAAGGTCTTGGACCATGACAATGGTAGTACTTCCTGGAGTAGTCCAGTGAAGATCTTGGACCATGACAATGGTAGTACTTCCTGGAGTAGAGTAGTCCAGTGAAGATCTTGGACCATGACAATGGTAGCACTTCCTGGAGTAGTCCAGTGAAGGTCTTGGACCATGACAATGGTAGTACTTCCTAGAGTAGTCCAGTGAAGATCTTGGACCATGACAATGGTAGTACTTCCTGGAGTAGTCCAGTGAAGGTCTTGGACCATGACAATGGTAGTACTTCCTGGAGTAGTCCAGTGAAGGTCTTGGACCATGACAATGGTAGTACTTCCTGGAGTAGTCCAGTGAAGATCTTGGACCATGACAATGGTAGTACTTCCTGGAGTAGAGTAGTCCAGTGAAGATCTTGGACCATGACAATGGTAGCACTTCCTGGAGTAGTCCAGTGAAGGTCATGGACCATGACAATGGTAGTACTTCCTGGAGTAGTCCAGTGAAGGTCTTGGACCATGACAATGGTAGTACTTCCTGGAGTAGTCCAGTGAAGATCTTGGACCATGACAATGGTAGTACTTCCTGGAGTAGATTAGTCCAGTGAAGATCTTGGACCATGACAATGGTAGCACTTCCTGGAGTAGTCCAGTGAAGGTCTTGGACCATGACAATGGTAGTACTTCCTGGAGTAGTCCAGTGAAGGTCTTGGACCATGACAATGGTAGTACTTCCTGGAGTAGTCCAGTGAAGATCTTGGACCATGACAATGGCAGTACTTCCTGGAGTATCCCAGTGAAGCATGACCCAGTGAAACCCTGATGTTGCACAGTGCAATCAATACACCTTCATATTACCCGTGGCAGTCAACACAAACCAATTGTGGACACAGTCACGCTCAACATCATTTATCAATATCCCAGTGGTTACAGCGTGGCTTGTCAAAAGCTGAAAACATGGGTCAGTTCCTCACAAAGTGTACAAAAAATGTCTTGGTGAACAAACATATACAGTGAGACGAAGAAGTCTGTAATCCAGCTTGTCCTATTAATATAAGGAACGTTGCCTACAACTACACCAACATCGTAGGTTAATATTTAGTCTCTGAAACTAAAATAATTTAAGATTTACTTTGTTAAATTGTATATTAATGTATAATAGAGCAATCCAGAAATGTAGACTTGCTTGGGATTTTATATATTTTTGTTTCAGTGTCTGCATGAGAGACGAGGGACCAGAAATTTGTTAAAATGGATGTTTGGGAACAGTTCTATCTGTATTAACAAATTTTCAGTATAACTTCATGCATGGTCTGGTTGATAGAGCGTCTGTCCGGCAAGCAGAAGGTCAGGGGTTCGCATACCAAAGATGTTAAAAGATATTACTTGTCGTAACCCTGCCTGGCACTCAGAATTGAGGGGCTGAAACAAGGACTGGTCAGCTCGAAGTCAGTATATGGTGCCCGAGTGGGGTATTGTGTGTTATGGTATCACAGTAAGGTAGCACTATAAAACCGGCATTAGTCCAGACTCGTAAAAGAAGAAACACACACTGTGAATGTACATGGCTGTATCAGTGCAATAATGCTTAATTACAATTTTCAACCCAATTTCACCTCATGTCTCCTCTTGCTTCTTCCAAGAGTCTCAGGGTGGTGGGGTAGCCTAGTGGTCAAAGTGTTCGCTCGTCACGCAGAAGACCCGGGTTCAATTCCCTACATGGGTACAATGTCCCTTGCCGTAATATTGCTGGAATATTGCTAAAGCGGCATAAAACCATACTCACTCACTCACTCCAAGATTCTCATCACAGAACAAGCACCTGCTGGTGTGAGCAACATCAAATATCTGGTTCAAGGTTCAAGGACCACATGTTATTCATGACAGATGGTGAGCAAGGCAGGACACACTGGCTGCAGTCATTAATTTTTCATGAAATTGATCACAAAATTGATACTGATATAAAGACTGATTGAGATGACAAAAAACACTCAGGATAGTTTGCTCAGTGGAATGGATGTCAAATTGATCCTTGCACACTGTCCTAATTCACACAATTGTTGACAACAACGTTCACCAGGACAAGCACCCTCAATGTATGTCATTAACTTGTCGAAAACAGGCTCCGCAATTGTCAGACAAGTCTAAATATATAACCACAGGCCTGAACAAGGCCATGATGAACGAGACCCTGATCACAACAAACATTAATTACACACTGAATGCAAACTGCAATAAAAAATCACGTTTTCATGACTTACAATTTATTACAGTGGATGAAGGATTCATGTATACCTAATATCGTGCAGTAAGACAATGTCTAGACGGTTGACATTTCCCATTAACAATTCAGTTTTATGGCATTTTGCGGGACAAACTCTGGTTAAGTGTGACTGTTGATAAACGACTGTTCCAAGTTTTGAGAGTACCAGGAGGAACCACATAGTTGCTATGCTGTATCTGTCTGGCAGACGGTCAAATCAGCTCTTTCACAGTTTCTCACAAACGGTTCATGAAAACTTACAGCCTTTACACAACATTGAGATTCAGGATGATCTTCCTGACTCACATAAAATGACTTCTAAATATCACAAGCATAAAATTTGTTGAAATTTTATCCAAGAATATGAACATTAAAAGAAAATGAAATACTGCTTGGTATAAAATGAGAATTTACGGCTTGAGAAAGGCGACAGAAAATAGCACTGGTTCAATAAAATTAAACTGCAATGTTATCAACACCATCAGACGTTGGTAATAATTCTTAAGCAGTTTGGTAAAACACAAATTCCATGAAAAAAATGAAAGAAAAAGCATGATAAAGAAAAAACCTCAAATCAATTATTTTGATGGCACCAGGATGCATATATGCATAGTTGCATCCGACATCATGGGAACAAAATAACTAATTTCAGCTAGAGAGCTAAAACAGATCACCATATTTCTGGAAATATCTACACTTAAAAAACGCAACCAGTTGTAACTACCACATCATTACCTAAATACTGAATCAGCTGTTTCTTACCTCTGAAGTCAAATTTAGAAAATATTCTTCCTAAACTGTCAGACCACGTAAATAAACCAGCAGTCAGAAAGGAAGCTCACCTCCCTTTACCATCCTAATCCAATCTTTCATGAAATTTAGACAAGTCTTCCAGCAAAGCATTTAACAGTTGACGGTCACTCCTGCTCCAGGCCTGCATCTGGTCCTCTGAATGCTAAGGAGCAGTCTGTGCTTGCCTTCCACACAGACAATCAATGCATGGTCAATTGAAATTAACACGTCTCCTCCATCAATCAATCCCAATATCCTTTGCATCCTTTGAAAGAACTTGGAGTTTCTTTCAACGTTAAAGTTCATTTAAAAATACTTTTAACTGAGTGACTATCTGTGTGTCTATAAATTGCATGTTCACATGTTTGCAGCATCCATGTTTATCCAACCATTGACCTCTCCCTATCAGTGGGAGAGTCGGACATGCTCCAACTGTGCACACATATACACGTATAAACTGATAAGATAATGACATGGTATGCCTTATGAATTGAGATTTTTGACACAATAAACACATTTTACAAAGAATTTACATTTATCTTGAAATGAGTTTTAATGTACACACAATGTTAATGTTACAGATTGATATATACACCTGATAAAAAGTAAGGCACCACCCTTCTTTATTTTCTTATATCCTGTGTATCTTTTCAAGAATAGATGTATTGATTTCTTTTTATAAATGATACCACTGATACCGCAGGGGTCCTGTTACTCTTCATAGCACTAAGACGACCATACAACTTTTGACAATTGTAGTGCTAAGGTTACTTTGTGGAACAGAATCCTGGACCGCTGGTACAAGAACACTGTACGAGAATGTTCTAAAAGAACACTGAATAAGAATGCTGCACAAGATCTATGTACAAGAACAGTGTATAAGAATTCTATATAAAGATGCTGTACAACAATGCTATACAAGAACACTGTACAAGAATGTTGTACAAGATCTATGTACAAGAACAGTGTATAAGAATGCTATACAAGAACAGTGTACAAAAATGTTGTACAAGAACACTACAAGATCAATGTACAAGAACACTATTCAAGAACACTGTACAAGAATGTTGTACAAGAATGCTATACAAGAACACTGTACAAGATCTATGTACAAGAACAGTGTACAATAACACTGTACAAGAGTGTTGTACAAGATCTATGTACAAGAACAGTGTACAAGAACATGTACAAGAACATTGTGTAATTGTACAAGAACGGTGTATGTTCCTGCAGATGGTCACAGTATGCTGCAGTCAAGCAGAGGAACCAATGGCGAGGGTGGTAACACACTTTTTGTCAAGCAGCATTACAAACCATGTCATCACATAATCAAATTTGGTTTCTGTATTTCAATACAAGTCCATTATGTTTTGTCATGAAATAAAACGATGTAATGACTTTTAAAAAATGATTCTATTTGGAAATATACAGCAAGTAGTGCTTAACTCTTGTCCTGGAGTAAACAAAGTAAGCCATCATGAACACTATAATTGAACATGCAAAATATTTGTGTAAACTTTAGGGTCAGTAGGTAATGTGGCCTTGATACGTTATTCTGCGACGCAAATTTTCTCTACCAACACTGACAGATTACAGATATGTGACCTTTTCAAATAAGCCAACAGTTTGCTCCAGGCAGCGGTAGTAATGGAGGGTTTAGCAATTGCTTTGTCAAAACTACTGGCAAAACATGTAAGAGGAGTCTTTCTTGTATTTACTTTCAACTGATATTCTACTCTTGCAATTGCATAGCCCCTGAATCTGTGTGCACGTAAACAATCATATCAAATATACTCCTGTAAATGAAGTCTACTCATCTCGAAAACATGTTTTTTTTCTTGTCTATTGTTGTAAATATAGAACAATTAAAGTTTGGTTTTATGAATATTTTGATGAAATTTTCACACAAAGTGCTCAATTTTCACTACAGAAAATTTTTTGTTTATCCAGCATATTAATGTTTAAGCAATGTTTATAGAAAAATGTACTGACAAAGAAATTTTGCCTTAAACAAAGGTATATAATATGTCTTAAGATTTTGTATGCTGTTCAATGCTACAGGCAGCAAAAGTCCATTTGTATCATAGAGATCTGTGACTGTCTGAACTGTCGACAACAAACCAGTGATTGAGCGATGTACCCACGCTGTCCGAATATGCTGACAAACAAACCAGTGATTGAGCGATGTACCCACGCTGTCCGAATACGCTGACAAACAAACCAGTGATTGAGCAATGTACCCACGCTGTCCAGGGCATGCTATCAAACAAATCACAAGTCTGACTTCATTCAGCCACGCCATACAACAAGCATCGCTTACTGGGGACCTATTCTTACCTGCATACCAAGGGGACATGCAAATAATTACAACTGAAAAAATATACTACCCATTATTTCAATTAAATATTGCCAAATCACTCTCGACTTGAGTTGGACTCGTTCGTTAATTTATTCGTTTGGGTCTAGGAGATAGACTATTAGTGAGTGATCTGGGTTTGATGGTACAGAATTCATATCACAGTCACTTAAAGGCAGCCTGTTTGTCATAGAGTCTGGAACAGATAAATCAGTGGCCGATGGCATGAACACCAATACAGTTTGTCCAGGTATTTTGAAACACAATCAGGCCAAGTTCGCAATCTCTACTAATTTTGACACTTGGCGGTTTCTAAACATAAGTCCCACAGAAGTCCCATATAAGTGCTATATAAGTGCCACATAATTGCTATGGCAGTTATAACCCAGGCATCCTGCACAGAAAGAGAACACAGTTGTGGTGTATGTAGGTCACAAGTTACCATCAGTTTGGGCATTTCTTGATAGATTGCTATAAATAAACTATCAACAGATAAAGAAACTGTCAGCTTTATTTTTCTTAATACTTTTCAAATAAAAGATCTCATCAACTGAGATGGTAAATAGTCAAATAGCTGCAACAGCCTCCAGTGTCAAATAGCTGCAACAGCCAGGAGTGTCAAATAGTTGCAACAGCCTCGAGTGTTAAATAGCTGCAAGAGCTTTCAGTGTCAAATAGCTGCAACAGCCTCGAGTGTCAAATAGCTGCAACAGCATCGAGTGTCAAATAGCTGCAACAGCCTCGAGTGTCAAATAGCTGCAACAGCATCGAGTGTCAAATAGCTGCAACAGCATTGAGTGTCAAATAGCTGCAACAGCCAGGAGTGTCAAACAGCTGCAACAGCCTGAGTGTCTTCCCATGTTTGTGTGTGCTGCTCTTCAGTCTATACACAACTCTATATTACCACCATAAACATCGTCTTGGCCTCCGTGATCACTGAAGAAACACAAACGAGGTTTTAATGTTGTTCTAAAGCTAGCAGAAGCACAAATGGTTTACATTAACCCACAACCTATCTTAGACTTGCCTTTGACTTGCTCACCTCTAATCCTGTCCTAGATGAACTACACAATCTTCTGCAGCAAAATAACGGGAAATAGATACTTTAATGGAAGTACCGATCCTTGCACTAAATGAATCAAAGCAGGAAAGTTTATTTCAGGACAATTTCTCCATGATGATCAGCAAAGATACAGGATGCTCAGATAAGTGAGGAGTACAGTTAAACACAGTTGTCAGCAGTATTGCATACATAGCACAGCAGTCTGTAAATACTGGAATCTGTGAAACCAGTGACAGACTACATATGCCTATGAAAAGTGCAGAAAGTATGTGAAAATCAAGTAATCTAAGCCACTTAGCTCTTCCACTGCATAGCTCTGCCCTGTCTACCTCTAATGCCTGTCACTGTCCATTAGACAGCAAATCAATTTGGACCAGATTTTTGGAGGGAATACAATATGGTGATGCAAATTTAGTTCCTCTTTCCCAGGCTAGGTACCTGGGCCCTGCTCCACAAAGCTGTTATAGCGTTAAGATGATCGTAGCTCCCATTCTTTAGCTTTGGCTTCTACAGTCGTAGCTCTATGATCGCTTTGGGGAAAAGATTTGTTTGTTTATAGTTCTATGAACCATCAACCGTAGAACCAAACATCTGATCAGCCATCTGATCAACCATCTGACCAAACATCTGATCAACTCTCTGACCAACCATCTGATCTGTCTAATCAACCAACCCCCTGAAGAACTCTTGGATCAATCCCCTGACCAACTGTCTGACCAATGCTCTGCAGTTCCACCAGTGCTCCTACCAGAGAGCAGCAATCTACATCCCGCTCCGCAGCTGTGGCACCAGCATCTGTGTTGATTACAAGAGTCAGTGCCAGATCTCTTTTAGCACCACTTCTCGTCTCATTCTTCAACAAAGTTTGTAATCTTTCATCTTAATCTACATTACAGGTCAGCAATGGCATCAGGTTGTTCTCTACTCAGCAAATAACTCAGATAGTTTTGCTCATACTGAATTAGAGAAACCTTCGGTTAACATATGGTACAATTACTCTAAAATATTTATAGAAAGGTTCACCTGCTCCAGATCTATTTTGTCTTTCTGAACAACTGAAACGCACTATTCATCACATGTATCTAGCGAATGCCAACATTGGTGATGTATTGATTAGTTCATGAAGTTTGAAAAGATAAAATAAAATAAATGCATCTTTTCCCTTTCCTAAATGATGAAAAAATAGTTTCTGAAGGTTGAATCACCACAAAACTATCTGGAAGTTCTCCAGAATATGCCAAACACAAGCGTACATTGAAAGGCCACTCTCTGTTTGGATTAGTTGTCTCTCACCCTTCTTCTCAAACACTTGGGATGGTGGTCAAAATACAAATAACACTCAAACCTCTAATTGTGATTATTTTGTCAAAGTAGGGTCATAGTAGAAAAAATAAGATTTTAGATTTCAATTTTGTTTGTGTGAAATGTGACAGGAATGTTAACTTTAGATGTGAACAAAACCATGTTTGCACTGTTTGGAATACAGATGAAACTGTGTGAATAAGTAGTCTGTCATACAGACCCTGATACAAATATATCCAATACAGCCCATGCAAGTCTATAATGTTTGGCAAGTCTAGATTACTGCGGTTTCTGAAATGAAGAGAGTCTCTGGGCTCCTTTTCGCTATATTTGTATTAAGATAATTTAACAACTGTTTTATTCTGTAAGATATGTTCATTTCAGAGACAAGAAAGACTTAATGTAAGTCATCCCTAAAACTTGTAAAGACTGTTTCACAAACATAATGACAAGAGTTCTGCAGCAAGTCTATGTTTGGGAATGACAGGTAGGACACCAATGGGACCTAGATGTCACTGCCACTGTTTACTGACACAGAACTGCCATGTCAGACAGTCTACACTCACAGACCACTGGCATACCCGGGATCAGGAAGTAAGTAAGTTCAGCACACACGTTAATGCTTTCATCTGTGGTCCATGTGGAAGACACGTGTACAGGGCCAGACTAACACATTCATGAGGGTGGCAACATTTCTCCCTCTAAGTATTACTGCTCACCTATGAATCCAGAATACTACCAAACACAAACCTCAAAAGTAATCAATCTATCACATGGTCATGTGGACAAGGCATCCGACCTCATGTGGACAAGGCATCCGACCTCATGTGGACAAGGCATCCGACCTCGGATCAGAAGGACATTTTATGGCTGCAACAATGGCGCCCAACGTGGGGCTGAGCACGTTCATATTAAATTTGAGCAAAATAAGCCTCAGTACCCTACTATGCGGACCGGGACGTGCCTTCTGTTGACGGGGATGTATGTAGCAGGGTGTGGAGTCATCCTACTGATGACATCCTTACCTTTTAAGTTTGCTGACGGGGTTAATCTCTTTGGTCATGTGGACAAGGCCTCTGACCTCGGATCAGAAGGTCCGTGGTTCGAATCCCATCACGGGACTCGGAATTTTTATGGCCGCTACACTTGCTAATAATGTTTGTTGCTTAACGCCGCACTCAGCAATATTCCAGCTTCATGACAAAAAATCGAGTCTGGACCAGACAATCCAGCGACTGACATCGTGAGCACCAATCCACGCAATTGGGATACGATGACATGCATCAACCAAGTCAACAAGCCTGACCACCCAATCCTGTTAATCGCCTCTTACGACAAGCATAGTCGCCTTTTACGGCAAGCATGGGTTGCTGAACACCTATTCTACCCCTGGATTTTCACTGGTCAGATGTTCAAGATTTAATTGTGTAAAAATTGAGCACAAAATGATATGACCATCTTTATCATGACCTCCAGGCTTGAACACAAATAGGACATTTGAGTAGAATATGACTGAACCAACATCTCAAAAACATCCAAGACAACATATAGATAAAGATAATATTTACAAACTGCGCACAACTAACACACATCATCTCTAACATAATCTAAGCACATTAATCTAATGGTATATAATAGTTCTAAAGACGATTAACTGCAAAATATAAGAGAATAATACTTGTAAGCAATTGATCCATCTTGAGGTAAGTCTGCAGGGGGAGTCCTGCTTAATCCAGGCTAACAGGCTGCTAATAGTAGTCATATATAACCTCATGGTGAAACTCCTGGCACCAGCTCTGGAAACCTACCTAATGGAAGCCATTACAGTCCAATTGCCAACCACATCTCCAGTGGAGGTGGAATAGTGAAGTCAGGTAATTCTATTACTTTCCCCATTTATCCTTAAATTGAAGTCTTGTAAAAGAAGCCCAACTTGAATCCTATGAAGATGGTGATTTCAAACAAGCACTGTACAGAGAAAAGGCCATCAGATCATTCTTAAAATACGGTCTTAACAGTAAATTATTCAAGAATCTTTCCAATAAGTTTCAAGCAAGGAGAACCATTGTAACAATTAGCAACCCATTGTGACTACAACCTTTCAGTGCCGACAGCTTCTGAAGCAATGGATTCTAAATCATACATGCAGAAGTATTGCAAACACGAGATGGGACAAAGTTTGCAACGCTTACCTGCTATGCCGGGAACATCACAAGAACAAAAGAAGGCAAACACATTCCTGCCAGTACTGATGAAAACATTGATTTTTTCCTGGTTAAAGAAAACCAGCCACTGACGGGGAACCACAGAATCAATTGCCAATTAGGACCCAGAGACAGACCTGGGAGACAATACATTAAGTTTTACCTATTTACCAATCTGTCAAATCTGGCCTGTCAAGATGACGCATGATACATCAACAAAACCCATTCACCACCGCAATAATGTCTGGTTAATTGAACATCTTTATATAAAACAATTCATGTCATTATGCAACAAAATTGATATCAAGCTAGTCATAAGCTAATGAGTTATTGTGGAAGCTAGTACAATGTTAAGAAACGTCTCTCCCACGGTGAGTTTAAGGACACTATCATGTGATCCTATTGGCTGCATGTTCTGACTAGGAGTAGACACTGGGTCCTAGTCTTTAATTACTTTGCATCAACTCATTTGTTAGTCAAAGTTTCATTAAAGTATCGCTAGCCTTTCCAAGACCTCCAGCCTTTGGTCTCTACATTGTAAACTTTTGAGGTACAATCGAGCATGCTCTTTCAACAACGACTTCAAAGAGCGTCATACAACTCTTGCTCAGAAATTGTTTGATCAAGGTTACAACGTTCAATGCCTCAGCAACGTTTTCAAAAAGTTTTATGGAAAACATGTGGAAGACATTTCCTTTTTGACGCATCAGTGACAAAAATTATGTCCGATGCAAATCCCTATTTTCACTTCTACCATATGTTCCTGTGTTTTTTCAGGTGAACAATTGACTTGCCTTTGCATGTGTTTGTGAAGGGTGTCACCTGTGGGGCAGGATACACTTCACCTATTTGATAGTGATTCATCAACACATGCTCATGATACAGTCAGAATCATACACTCGACTCTTTCAGCAGGGATTCCTTATAAACATTTAAAGGGATTTGTTGCTTTTATAGAAAAAAGCAAAATAATTTCAGTTTATCTACCCATACCAATATAATCACAGCCAGATATTGTCACCAAATCAGCAATCCAAGTCAAAAACACACCTGAATATCATGTCTAACGTTTTGTTCCTACAAGGTCAAAGACAAAAATTAATCCAAGACTGAGTGCAGATTGTTTACAAGCAGTCCTTATGAGGTGAAACATTAGCATGTAAAGAGATTAACCTTGATGATTTCATGCTTAGTCCAACTATGGAGTCACATGACTCAGCAGGTCAAGGGGTCATGCCGCCAAAATCTATCAATAGGGAGATCAGAGGTCATAAACATGAGATCGCCCGTCTGATCAATGGTTTACCATACCAACAAATCAATTATATATACTGAAAACAGGATACATATCAGTGCCGAAGGAACAGTGTCATCCTATACTCAAACATTATCTGAGGAGACAGTACCTCGCTACCTGAGGTCTGGCTTACAGGGCTAATTATATCAACCACAACAACAAACAGAGATACAGATCGTCTTTCTTAAAGATAGCATTGGTAAATGTGCAGCAAGTAATAACATGTTTAAAAATATGTTGTTTTTTCTAAAGACTCAAAAATGATAAAAGATATCAAAGGCAAACTCCCAGTTTTATGGATTTTACATACGTACCTATGTATTGTGTTTTATTCTATATTAATCCCTAGAAGGAAGACTTCAACTTTCACTTAATGTTGATTAATATTCCATCAGCTCCAGCCTTTGGTGTCTATATTTCGTAACTTCTGAGGTTCAATTGAGCCAGCTTTTACTACCAAGATTTCAAAAAGTGTCATACGACTCTTGTTCAGATGTTGTTCGATCAGCATTACAAAATTCAAGGTCTCAGTAAAGGTTTAAAAATGTGTTATGGTAGACATGTGGAGGACATTTCCAAATGTGATGCATCAGTGACAAAAATTATGTCCATTGCAATACCCAATTAAAACTTGTACCATATGTTCCCATGAGTTTTTCAAGTGAACAATTGACTTGACTTTGCATGTGTTTGTGATGAGTGCAACCGGTGGGGCAGGATAAGCTCACCTTTTTTACAAACACCTGGTGTCATCATTATTTGATAGTGATTCATTAACACATGCTTATGATAAGAAAATGGATTTTACTTTTAGCAGAGATTTCTTATGATTGTGGAAATGGTTTTGTTGCTATTGTTTAAGTACAGAGGGCTGTTTATGACCACATAAGGCATAATCTTAGAGATGATGACATCATCATCATCATTATCAGGATCTTTTCATCTCTGATCAGCGCTCTCCTCAGCTGCTCTGTACAAATTGAAAGGAACTAATTCCAGCAATGACAGATTGATTAAAACATTAATGGGCCAATCACATAATCTAAATCAGGAAAGCTTTCATCTTTTCTCCTGATCAATATCATTATTTACTTACATAAATTCTAACACAGGAATGTCTCAAAATTTATTTGTGAAAATTGTCATTACTTAAAAAGGTATCTCCAGATAAAAAAAAATAAAAGTGGCAGACCAAAACTAAAATAAATGTAAACTAGACATAGAAAAGAAATCTTGTGAAAAGATATATGATAAGAAATACCCTGGTACTGAAATACTGCAATAAGAACTTTTGATACAACCCCAGAACATAAACACTGATTCGAGAACGTCAACTAGATTGTAAAGGAATATCAAAAGAGGGAAAAAATATTACGTTAAGATTGAATCATCATTAGAAGATTACTTCAACAAACAAACGCATAAATAAAACCTCAGTCTAAAAACAGACAAATGATGTATATCTGAATTAATCCTTTAATCAATATGGTTTCATCATTCCAGCCTTAAAGGATAAATTAACATTAATG
This sequence comes from Haliotis rufescens, assembly GCF_023055435.1. Classification (NCBI taxonomy): domain Eukaryota; kingdom Metazoa; phylum Mollusca; class Gastropoda; order Lepetellida; family Haliotidae; genus Haliotis; species Haliotis rufescens. The sequence goes on along the minus strand of NW_025963890.1, from coordinate 75,610,886 downwards.
AAAAAATCACAAAAATTGGGTATCCAAACAAACTACTTATATCTTCATTCACATATATTATTCATATTACATCATTCAATAAACTACACAACTCAATTACTAACACACCTACCTCACTACACTGGCTATAGCTGTAATATTGGACCTACGGAATGACCAACATGAACTGCAGTTGTTGTTTAAAGTCTGTCACAGGCAACGTTCCAGAACTCCACTTATCAGGAAATCTCACACACTACAATACAGTTAAGGGTATTAGGGTATTAGCATACCATTACGCCTACCATGCTAAATAGCAATACAGGGCTCGGTAGTTTCAGTGTTGGAGCATGAGGTGTCATAGTTGCCATCCAGACCCACGTCACTTTACCATTAAGCTTAACCATGCTTAACTTTCCAATACCAACAGACAAACATGCCAATAAATTGTCAGTTAACATGCAAAAGAGAAAACTTCAAACAAATTGGCTTGAATTGCTGATAAACTTCAAATAAACTAGTTAGATTTACTGATAAACTGTTTACCTAACAACTTACTTAGTGAACATATCAATAAGAGTGAGTGAGTGAGTTGGGTTTAACGCCGCTTTTAACAATTTTCCAGTCATATCACGGCGTGTCAGCTTAATGTGGGAGGAAAGCCCGAAGTGATGCAGGTCTCAGACGTTTACCACTTCGGTGAAACCCACGAGCACGGGTATGGTGCTGACAAACCTAGAAACATAATTGGGGCGAACCGGGATTCGAACCCACAATGATAGGTTTCTGGCGTGCCTAAGGGACGAAACTCTGCACAGCGAATCGCGGCGCCTTAGACGACTGGGCCACCCGTGCCCCCCATATCAATAACAAGATATTAATACACAATATCAACATTAATAGAAAATACAACAAAAATTGAAATATATATGCTATTTGTCAAAAGTTAAGTGAGATATAAAAAAGGAGTTGTAAAATTAAAAAAGCAAACGAAGAACATTCAAATTTTCCTTGTAAGTGTGAGGTTATATATTGTTTCTATGACAACAGTAAATCTTGCGAATAGAATCATTAGGATTTTGAGGTGAAAATCCCCTTGGTAATTAAGCGACAGGTGTGTTGACAGAAGTTGGCACCCCACGGCTATACAAAATACAACACTTGATGTACTGTACAACAGGTAGTGCAGCTCACTGGCACTGATTGGAAACTGTGGGGGTTACTTCCCCTTCATAAACAGTTCACTAAACCAGCCACAGACCTGTTATTTTGTTCATTTCCTTCACTCTTCCTCGGACAATGAACCATCACAATATTTTATAACCTGTCCAATGAAAGGAACGAACACACATAGCAAGCCGACTGTAATTAGTTTTGATGACTGGATTAGACCAACCGGAGCCTCAAACAAAACCTAAAAATAGTATAACTTATGTATATGTCTGTCCACTCCATCTTCGATGGATAACAGTCATAAAGATATAACAAACTTCAAACATTAGGTAACTATTAACTATTTAAATAGTAACGCCTCACATTCATTTAACCTGTTGACATTAACACATCTATTCACATGTAACCTGTTCACATTAACACACCTATTCACATCAACGCAACTATTCACATTCATATCAAACATATTTGATATAGACAAATTCTTTCAGCTTTTCTCAAGAGAGAGAGAGAAACATTTAAATTCCAAGCAACACAAGATCAAAAGGAAACTGATATTGTTGACTTCAAATGTTCCAACAAAGTATTTTAGTATCAGATAGTACGTCTCAACAAAATAACAAGCAATTAACATGAATAAAGCAGTGACTACTTACCCGAAAACACAAAAAAACGAAAGTAAATTATTAACCGTTAAGGTAGCTAGATATATGCATCTGGAATGACGCACTGCGTCTATCCAGTCAAACATTATCAAGGGCAATAACTCTATATGATACGGGAGAAGCTCAGGTTACCTCCCCACCCTTCCACATGTCCAGTTAATTGCAACAGGAAGATAAACCTCGTAACAGTATAGTCATGGAGTAGTCTCACTGTCGCTGCTACGTGGCAAACAGAATGTAACCTGCCACGGAATGAAAGTCAAGTTGGCTTTTTTTTCACTGCCTGCAACATTTAGAGCGTGGCATGAAGTCATCCCACAGATGAATCTCATTATAGTGTCAGCTTGCTGACGGGGTTAACCTCTTTGGTCATGTGGACAAGGCGTCGGACCTTGGATCAGAAGGTCTGTGGTTCAAATCCTATCATGGGACATATTTTATTGCTACTAAATGTACACTAATAGAAATTAATATACTTTGCAAAATCAGTACGATATTCAGAATATTACATCTGTAGACTATTTACGTTATGCTGTTTTACATCAGTGCAAGAGCACAGACACATGTGCCTTGTAAAGTATAGCTGTGGTCTGAACATCACAAAAGCATCTATCACCGTTTCATGTGATTGTGACATGTATCTAAAGCAGGGTGTAGGGTCATCCCACAGATGGGATTAACCTCTTTGGTCATGTGGACAAGGCGTCCGTCCTGGAATCAGAAGGTCTGTGTTGAATTCCATCATGGTATTTGGAAATTTGTGGCTACTTGACCTTGGGACTCAACATGGTGCTGAGCACGTTCATATTAACATTGAGCACAAAAAGCCTCAGTACCCTACCATGTGGTCTTGGACTTCGGTTGACAGGGAAGTATGTAGCTGCAAAGACAGAGTCCACATCCCTTCCTTGTCCACTTGCCTACAGGGTTAACCTCTTTGGTCAAATGGACAAGGCATCTGAGCTGATCAGGTCTGTGGTTTGAATCCCATCACAGGAAATATAATGGCTTCTACACAAACAAGAAATGAACCTTGATATCAACACATGACAAAGGGGCAGCACAGTTCCTACCCATAACATGTCCTCCACACTCAGTGAGTGAGCGGAGAATTTCAGGAATATCAGTGTGTGTGTGTGTGTGTGTGTGTGTGTGTGTGTGCGTGCGTGCGTGCGTGCGTGCGTGTGTGTGTGTGTGTGTGTGTGTGTATATAAAGTCCTGCAGTAACACAGGTCAAAGTGCTTCATCACATCAGGTGCCGATATGGTTCTGACAAACACAGGATCATAATGAAGGTAAGCATGAGATATGAACCAGCAAATCCTGTCATCTTAAAGGGACACAACTCTGCACAGGTCCTGTGCTACACAACACTGGGTCACCTACATACCACCTTGCCAATAAACCATACTGAGACATCATTCTGACCAACACCTACAGACTGCCTGTTCTGGAATTTGGTCAAAACGGAGTAAAGGTCTGTTGGCAAAAGATGGTTTTGTGGACCAGAATAGAAGTTTATATCCACACAGAGGATTTAATCTAGACAACCAGCCATCATAACATGAGAAGTAGATACTACACTATCGTAGTTGACAGCCATCATTCAACACCTCACTGACTCACACCTGGGTCCTGACCAGGAGATATCTTACCCTGTGTTCTAAACATACAGCAAGTCTCCATGGGTTATCATGAGGTAAACTACAGCAGGGCTTGGCAACAAGTCTTCATGGAAAGACCAGACAACTCCCTGTATTATCTTGCCAGTGCCATCCACTGTAGTGGTCACTAAGAGTGTCCAGCGGCGCTGTAAGCGGTCCAGTTGCTTCTTTGGAATGGTCAATCCTGATAACATCCATTAGATGTGGGTCTGCTCCATGTAGTACTTTGAGTAGGCGTCGTGAATGTCCAGCTGGTAATGACCACTACTCTATACACAGTGTCACTACTAGGGAGGATTTCAGCTTCAATCTTGGCCAGACCCTTGTAGAATCCCCGAGTCAGCAAGCCGTCAACCCGAGGAATCTTCCCACATAATAACACTTTCTTTTCACTCATTCTTGTTTTCTTGATAAAAGTATTGATTTAATGTCACTTCTGTGTTAACTTTATTGAATATTCAATAAAGTTCAGTTTTACTATCAGAGAGGGGATTCTGATCAAAACATGGCCACCCCATGTCAGCAATCTGTCAAATTTAGTGGTTACCATCCACTGCACTGGAGGAACATTTCAACACAAAAACAGTCACAAATGTTTTTCGCCTTATTCATATTTTGTTCATCACAATAGCATCAATGGCTTCAGGTTTCTATGTTTTAAATTCAGAATCTGACTAGAAGACTTTCTAATCCTTGTCTTCTAGGACTTCTCACAAATGCTGGCAACATGATCGAGATCTGGATGTCAGGAGACCAGTGAATTATTATTGTAAGTCCTAACTCTCCATTTTCAATTTTCCTGTTTTGTAACAAAACTCAACAAGGTTACTGCACCACTGCTAAAGCTAACTCAACTTCTCAGATACAAAGAGAACGCAAGCAGTTTGATATTATAGAAGATATGTCCGAAGGAACATCTCGGATTAGGTTTCTATGGAAACTCTCCACGGAAACGGCTCTGGCAGTAAAAAGATAAAAGGATCCATGGAAGAGTAATGGTGAAACTTAAGATTTATGGGGAAGTATCACGAAAGCAACTCCATACATTAAATCCTGTAATCACATTATTCTAAATAACAGTGACAAAATAATTTCCATAATCATAAGAATCCACTGTACGATTCCGACTATGTCATGAGCATGTGCTTATGAATTACTATCAAATAAAGATGATACCAGTTGTTCACAAAAAGGTGAGCATATCCTGCCCCACCAGGGACATCCATCACAAACACATGCAAAGGCAAGCCAAGTTTTCACCTTAAAAAACACGGGAACATATGGCACAAGTCAAAATAGGGGATTGCATTTGACATCATTTTTGTCACTGATGCATTAAATTTGGAAACGTTTAGCCTTACAAACTTATTATCCATACGAAGAAACAATGGAGTGTTTTGGTATTGAATATCAAGAGTCCAGTTCCTTGATACTGAATGCCTCATGTTGTGATGGCAGGAAGTACACACAGACAGGGCTAGATTACTTTCCAGTGCTCATATGACTTTGTTTGTTGCACACTCAGAAACATAACAGCTGTATGACATCCTCACTTACTTTGGGCATTATATCTATCTATAATGATATATAGCCTGGACCCATTCACCTCCATAGCTTTGTTTTGGAACAGACGTCACCAGCCCCATCACTCTTATCACAACTATGCAAAGGATTTCTCTTGCTCAGGAACTAGAAAATAACAACCAATGAAAAGGACTCGTCTGAACTGAGTTTGGCTTAGATTACATTCAACATTGTAGCCTCATATGAAGAAACCCTTGATATTTAATGAAATCAGAAAACAGTTAAAATTGAATTTTTGCTGGAAAAGATATTTTCCTGACAATTACTGCTCCCAGGCTACCTATTTTTATTGGAAAAAAATGTAATTTGATTGGTCGTTTATCGTTGCCGTTGTCATTTGATCAAGTTTCAGTATGAAGTTATGGGCAAATGGGTCTAGGATACTCATCATAAGGGATGGCCCTGGTCTAGGATACTCATCATGAGGGATGGCCCTGGTCTAGGATACTCATCATAATGGATGGCCCTGGTCTAGGATACTCATCATAATGGATGGCCCTGGTCTAGGATACTCATCATAAGGGATGGCCCTGGTCTAGGATACTCATCATAAGGGATGGCCCTGGTCTAGGATACTCATCATAATGGACGGCCCTGGTCTAGGATACTAATAATCAAGTCTGGACCAGACATACCAGTGACTGATATTATGAGCTAACTAACCACTCTGTTGGGGTACGATGTCAAGCAATCCCCCCAAGTCCCCAAGCCTGATCCCCCAATCCAGTATGTTGCCCCTGCAACTAGCATGGGTTTCTCGGAACCTACTCTCATCTGGCACCCCCCCTGGTCTGAACCTACATCAGCATCGTGATGTTGTATCATCCTCTACATCCAGCAAGGCACGCCTTTCATAAACCTGGCCATTCAGTTGTTGCCCATGTTCGTAAATGAAGCCTATTAAAAGACAACACCAACATGTTAAATTTCACAGGAATAGCTATCAGCTTACACTTTCAGTAGTAAAGTCTGCTTATAGCAGGGATCCCGCCTCGTTCTGGTTCTACAGCGCCTATGGAGAATGTAATTTGATACCAGGTTGAAACACCACTGATCAACAAGAAAGTGGTGTCATTAGAAATATCTTATTTACTTAGAAGTTAAAATAAAAGAAGCCCTTACTTTTTCACATATGAATTCATCATAGGTCCACCTCCAATTATAAGTAATTATCATGATATAATGATACAGCCTGGCTCCAGTAAACGGTCCAAAAGTAATATGTTCACACTTCCGGTTGTACAGTTTTTCCCTGTAGTTCAACTTCAATATCAGGATCTTTTTATCTCAAGCCATATAAGGCATTATTCTACATTTTGTATTGGTTGTTGGTGTATTTGGAAAAGAGTCAATCACAGAAAAAGGAGGAGCTTTAGTATAGTGTAGCAATCTGGTTGGTTAAAGAGCATCACCCTTTCTGAAACATTTCATTCAGAAATAGCTGGTTCTGGAATTCACTTTGTGTCAACAGTTTACACTTTATCGCTGATATCTGTGATCGTGGTGAAAGACCTGTCACCCTAGGTCAAATATATCGTCTTTGTTTTGTGTAAATATAATGATATCATCTATTCAAATGGACAGTTCTTCATTAGGGGTAAACGGTGTGACTGGAGGGTCACATACTTCTTGTCCAGGATCTTTCTATCTCACAAGTGCTAAAAACAAACTGTCATTACTACAGTCTTGTGGGATAATTAAGTAAACAATTTATTAAATTGTATTGGCACTTGTATCCTGTGCAAATGAAGAAAAACATTCAGAAGCCACTAGTTGATTCTGCCCCCATAATGACGTGTTTAGGTCACGTGACCAAACCAAGACGCCGGATTGGTTGGAAATGGAAAACTGTCGTCTGCTCCAAATTGCCATACATTTTTAGACTTTTATTGCAAGGTAATGCCATGGGAGATACTTCTTTTTTATTGTTTCTTGATTGGATTAAGAAAGTGATATATTTTTAAACATACAGATATGAAATTAGCATCTGTATATACAGTTTGCATTGTACTCCTCGTCTTCCAAATGTGGCATAATATCTATACATGTGCAGATACAGAAAGAATAGTTTCAAAAGGTACTGACACAACATTAGACTATGAATGGAATGATTTTAACACATATTTTGATGGAGACTACTTAAATATTCCTAATGAAGAGTACCAACTATTGTCCAGCGATAGTGGAGAGGAATTTTGATAACAATGATGGAAATTTTGCCCTGGTGGAGGTTCGTGCATGGTTGGACTATCTTGTTGACACAACTAAATATATTACATGTATTCTTTTAACAGATACACATGTCAATGGAATTTTCTGACTTAAATTAAATATGGGGCTCAACACTATCATGATTTTTTAATCATGATATGGCAAACTCATCAACATGGTAATGATCCTCAGTTAATAACTTATATTTCCCCTTTAATCACAGAATTCATGCCTGTTGAAATTAATGGAACTGTAACATAATAACATCTTTGTAAATGCATGAAAACAATATCTGTGATGTTGACAGTTTGTAAAAGTTGTATCATATTGTTGTTAATACATAGTATCCTTGTGTATTTTTGAGCATAATAAACAAATGTAACATAAACATTATGATTTTCCTGACAATCAGTCACTTACATAACAGTTTGATTCTATCTGTGATAATTACATTTAAAAGATATTGAAGTATATTGTTTTGTGCTATTCTTTGACGAATCTACTAACACAAATATTACTGCAGACATAGCAGGACACCATGTTTGTGTGTTACTCTCTGCCTTCCTGGGGCGGTTGAACTAGATGTCATCGAAGAGAGTGCTTATCTCTCTTAGGGGCCAGTTTTAGATATCACATTTCGCATTCTCAAAGCGAGGCCATTAAAACGCGGGAAAATGAAGAAAATGGGGAATACCCTGCTGAAAGTGTAGACTGAGGGGGATCCCGCCTCGTTCTGGTTCTACAGCGCCTATGGAGAATGTAATTTGATACCAGGTTGAAACACCACTGATCAACAAGAAAGTGGTGTCATTAGAAATATCTTATTTACTTAGAAGTTAAAATAAAAGAAGCCCTTACTTTTTCACATATGAATTCATCATAGGTCCACCTCCAATTATAAGTAATTATCATGATATAATGATACAGCCTGGCTCCAGTAAACGGTCCAAAAGTAATATGTTCACACTTCCGGTTGTACAGTTTTTCCCTGTAGTTCAACTTCAATATCAGGATCTTTTTATCTCAAGCCATATAAGGCATTATTCTACATTTTGTATTGGTTGTTGGTGTATTTGGAAAAGAGTCAATCACAGAAAAAGGAGGAGCTTTAGTATAGTGTAGCAATCTGGTTGGTTAAAGAGCATCACCCTTTCTGAAACATTTCATTCAGAAATAGCTGGTTCTGGAATTCACTTTGTGTCAACAGTTTACACTTTATCGCTGATATCTGTGATCGTGGTGAAAGACCTGTCACCCTAGGTCAAATATATCGTCTTTGTTTTGTGTAAATATAATGATATCATCTATTCAAATGGACAGTTCTTCATTAGGGGTAAACGGTGTGACTGGAGGGTCACATACTTCTTGTCCAGGATCTTTCTATCTCACAAGTGCTAAAAACAAACTGTCATTACTACAGTCTTGTGGGATAATTAAGTAAACAATTTATTAAATTGTATTGGCACTTGTATCCTGTGCAAATGAAGAAAAACATTCAGAAGCCACTAGTTGATTCTGCCCCCATAATGACGTGTTTAGGTCACGTGACCAAACCAAGACGCCGGATTGGTTGGAAATGGAAAACTGTCGTCTGCTCCAAATTGCCATACATTTTTAGACTTTTATTGCAAGGTAATGCCATGGGAGATACTTCTTTTTTATTGTTTCTTGATTGGATTAAGAAAGTGATATATTTTTAAACATACAGATATGAAATTAGCATCTGTATATACAGTTTGCATTGTACTCCTCGTCTTCCAAATGTGGCATAATATCTATACATGTGCAGATACAGAAAGAATAGTTTCAAAAGGTACTGACACAACATTAGACTATGAATGGAATGATTTTAACACATATTTTGATGGAGACTACTTAAATATTCCTAATGAAGAGTACCAACTATTGTCCAGCGATAGTGGAGAGGAATTTTGATAACAATGATGGAAATTTTGCCCTGGTGGAGGTTCGTGCATGGTTGGACTATCTTGTTGACACAACTAAATATATTACATGTATTCTTTTAACAGATACACATGTCAATGGAATTTTCTGACTTAAATTAAATATGGGGCTCAACACTATCATGATTTTTTAATCATGATATGGCAAACTCATCAACATGGTAATGATCCTCAGTTAATAACTTATATTTCCCCTTTAATCACAGAATTCATGCCTGTTGAAATTAATGGAACTGTAACATAATAACATCTTTGTAAATGCATGAAAACAATATCTGTGATGTTGACAGTTTGTAAAAGTTGTATCATATTGTTGTTAATACATAGTATCCTTGTGTATTTTTGAGCATAATAAACAAATGTAACATAAACATTATGATTTTCCTGACAATCAGTCACTTACATAACAGTTTGATTCTATCTGTGATAATTACATTTAAAAGATATTGAAGTATATTGTTTTGTGCTATTCTTTGACGAATCTACTAACACAAATATTACTGCAGACATAGCAGGACACCATGTTTGTGTGTTACTCTCTGCCTTCCTGGGGCGGTTGAACTAGATGTCATCGAAGAGAGTGCTTATCTCTCTTAGGGGCCAGTTTTAGATATCACATTTCGCATTCTCAAAGCGAGGCCATTAAAACGCGGGAAAATGAAGAAAATGGGGAATACCCTGCTGAAAGTGTAGACTGTATTCTGTTACCGTACTCACGACTGAAGACATATTCTCTAAGGACCAGGTGTATTACGAGGCTATTCCATTATCAGCACAGCACCTAAGAATCCTAATGGCACCAAGCAGTTATCAACTGGGACATAAATTTTCTTTCTTTCTCATAAATTTTTGGAAGATAACATCCCTGACATATTGATGGTCCAGGAGGTGTTCCAGACTGTAAAGCATTTGCCATTGCCATGGGGGTCACACCAACATCTCTGATGATCAAAACGTACTTGATATCACAAAGAATTCCAACTTATTCAAAGTGTTCATACAAAAAATGACATTTTTGCTGAATATGTGCTTTCCCCTATTCCCTGGAGTGAGTTGATGAAGCGAGGTTTACACCACTGACACAACAATATCATTACACTGTCTATCTTCCGTTAATTTATTTGTCTTGCCGAGACAAAGTAGGGTAACAGACAGTCCATCTCACCGCCCCTGAACCATAATATTTTACCTTCCGCCAACCGTATGCACTACTGTCATGCTGTAGCCCTACATGAAGCAAGTCTAGACTTACACAGGCTCATAGACTAACATATAGTCTCCGAAATGAACATATCATACAGAAAAAACAGTTGTTCAGTTATCTTAATAAAAATCTAATAAAAAGGGAGCCCAGTGATTCTCTTCATTTTCAGATACTGCAGTAATCTAGACTTGCCAAACATTATAGACTTGCATGGGCTGTAGTTGATATAAATGTATCGGGGTCTGTAAGACAGACTAACAGGCTCACTCCCATCTCACTGGTGCTACTTTTCAATTAAAATGCAGTTGCATGTTTCTACCAAAATGATATGTTTTCAAATCTCTGAACTGAATATTCTATATCTTTGTTAAATTGTGTTTTACTCAAAACAAGCCCAGTTAGGATATTTCTTTATTTTCAGAAACAGAGTATCATAGATTGTCTTTTATTCCCTGATACTGTTTCAGAGTTAGAATGAGAGACAAGAGCCATGAACGAATTACAACATGACATTTTCAGATGACCTGTATCCAAGACTAAGTCATTTGTTAACTTGTCCCAATCAGCATAGCCTGCCTGTTTTCACTTGTATTATATTTCTTTCTGTCTTCACTGTCAGCGCAACCATTGTGAAATAAATGAAGGTGTTAGCTGTAATCTGATCGGTTGAACAATGTTAAATGGCACTGGATCACAGAATCTTTCTTGACCAAATGTGTGACTGACTGAGTATGGTTTTTACGCCGCTTTTAGCAATATTCCAGCAATATCACGGTGGGGGACACCAGAAATGGGCTTCACACATTGTACCCATGTCGGGAATCGAACCCGGGTCTTCGGCGTGTGAGCGAACGCTTTAACCACTAGGCTACCCGAACGCCCCCCAAATGTGTGAAAAACAATATGTGCCACAACTTGGTGAGATGGACATCACATGAATTAAATATAAAGTGAGATCAATATCTATCAGAGCAACTTTGTTTTAGACATATGTTACACCCCAGACAGGCTCTGTTGTCACAGAACAGGACCAGAAAAACTATCGATAACTTTTGTAGTTTGCAATGTGAAAAATATTAAGTGTCGTCAGATTTACAGATGCTATTGAGAACCATGTCTTTTGGACATGACACATAGCATACACAGCAATGTCTAACCACTATTTAAACTTTGATGACCAAAACTCATTTTCAAGGAATTATTTCACATAAAATGACAAAAACAGATTAATTGTTCTTAAGTTTGTTACATATTTACATGGAAAGATAAATATCAATAATACTAATAATTATGTGTAAGTCAGATGACTCTGTAACTGCAACAATAAAATCCTAATATGCTGAAAAGGGATGGATCACATTGCCATGGTAACGGATGGTTTCAACTGCGCATTTAAAACATATCTATTGTATTGACTAACATCTGTTACAGAACCTTCATAAATATATGTTTATGACATTAAAGGCAGCTGGTGAATTATCAAATGATAAAGTCCAATTCAAATACAAATTTACTGACAATTCTTTAAACATTAATCCAAAATGTTGTGTTGGACATGAAATATAAATTTGAAATAATCTTTTTGCTTGTATGTCAATTTAAACTTTTTTAAGGAATGTTTTTAGGAAATCAACCCTACATAATCATCAATTCTGTTTTAAGTTTTCTTCAAACGTCTTGGCATTTTGACCAACAAAAACTGGAAAAATAGTGCCAAAGCTGTTTGATCTATCAAATGTACCAAGGTCCACTAGCCACCCACACAATGTGTCTGGTGCATCTTCCTAGTCTGTCTCACAGTCCCCTACCATATTATTTCCCTTCCCATCCAGCCCTTGCTGCATTGCCATCGCCTAAGATAAAGCAAGTCTAGATATTCCACAGGTTCAGCTCTAAATCTCCCTTCTCACTAGGACTCCTTTTCAATTAAAATGTAGATGTTTATTTTTATGAAAATGATATATTTTCAGAGACTTATTAAAGCATTAGTCTAACATCTACCAGGTGTACCAGACAGGATGCACTAAAATTTCTTTCAGACCGAATCTTGGCAGCAGCCTCTGAACTGCGGCTTCAGGCCTCAGTGATTCCACCAGGCCAGGATTAGCTGCTAATATAGCTTCCACATGTGACCTTTCACAAAACAGACAACAGATTTGGCCATAATGGACCCCGAATCTTCCAGCTCTCCTATCCATCTGAGCTACCTACAGCATGGGTATTAGGAGCTTTCCAGTAACCCTCTTGGAATCCATTTTTTGACAAATGTTTTATTTCAGAAAAGCTAGTTGTAGTTTCAAGTAAATAAATGTTTTTTATATTTCATGGTTTCTACTACTATTTTCTCTTTATTGTGTCCAGAGAATCTGTTAGGGGGTGAATTGACACTGGGGATTCTCTGGCATTGGCATTTTATATTTACAAAATTGGGTCAAAATTTGTTTCCTTCCACAAAGTTATGTGAAAGTGTGCATTATCAAGCCAGCCCATTGCTATTGTGACCTACTATTCAGTAAATATTTGGGTTGCATAAGGCTAACTTCCTAAATGTAACTAGTAACTAAAAGATAATTAACACAATAAACAAAATTCAAACAAACTGTGCATTAAAAAAATAATAAGAAGAACTTAACTGTAGATTTTGGAAAGATTTGTTTGTAAAATAAAAAAACAAATCAGGCATAAACAATATATAAAATATTCCCATCATTTTATGACGCTGGCAAGTATGTGTCAGTGTGATTCTTTTTTTATGACTTTCTGACATGACAGATAAAAACTCTGATTGATTCTAATAGACAATGGAAGCCAACACCAACATCATACCTTAAACCAAGTGGCTCTATCCATGCCAATGTCTGCAGCTTAATCTAGGCCACACATCAAGCCACCACATCCATCAAGCCACCACATCCATCAAGCCACCACATCCATCAAGCCACCACATCCATCCAGCCACCACATCCATCAAGCCACCACATCCATCAAGCCACCACATCCATCAAGCCACCACATCCATCAAGCCACCACATCCATGGGCATGTAGAGCAGAAAGGCTGTGCAGATCTAAACTGACCCTTACAAGCGCCAATGGCCAATACTCCATCCTGATACATGAGGTGTGGAGGGCTGTTATGTTGCGGCATGGAATGTGCTGCACACTAAACACACTTCTTCACAGTGCAGGGAAACCGAGATGACCCAGTAAGTCAAGATTTTATGCAGGACATTTTCAGGGTTTGCAAGATGACATTATCTGTGACATACTCGTATGAGGACATACCATGGTTATCCAGTATGTGAGTGAGTGAGTGAGTGAGTGAGAGGGTGGGTAGGAGGGTGGGTGGGTGAGTGAGTGAGTGAGTGAGTGAGTGAGTGAGTGAGTGAGTGAGTGAGAGGATGGGTAGGAGGTTGGGTGAGTGAGTGAGTGAGTGAGTGAGTGAGAGGGTGGGTGAGTGAGTGAGTGAGAGGGTGAGTGAGAGTGAGTGAGTGAGTGAGTGAGAGGGTGGGTGAGTGAGTGAGAGGGTGGGTAGGAGGGTGGATGGGTGAGTGAGTGAGTGAGTGAGTGAGAGGGTGGGTAGGAGGGTGAGTGAGTGAGTGAGTGAGTGAGTGAGAGGGTGGGTGAGTGAGTGAGTGAGTGAGAGGGTGAGTGAGTGAGTGAGTGAGTGAGTGGGTTGGTGAGTGAGTGAGTGAGTGGGTAGGAGGGTGGGTGAGTGAGTGAGTGAGTGAGAGGGTTGGTGAGTGAGTGAGAGGGTGGGTAGGAGGGTGGGTGAGTGAGTGAGTGAGTGAGTGAGTGAGTGAGTGAGTGAGTGAGTGAGTGAGTTGGGTTGTCTGACTTGATGGTTGATCACGTTACATCATACCTCTGGAGATGTTGCTCATAATATCAATCACTAGTATGTTTGGTCAGACCTTATTACCAACAGGCCTGATATAGCAGTGGATTAGTGTTAAACAACAAACAAAACTGTTACACCATTAAAAATATATTGGGCACAAAAACGAAAAATGTAAATTTGCATACTGATCAGCAAAAGATTTTGGTTATTTCAGATCTATCAGACAAAATTCTGTGACCAAATAAACTTAAATCTAAATATTCTTTACTAAATAAATATTTAAGAGGCTTTAACCAAGTGTTTGTATAACACGATGAGGAGTCTGACCTACATACAACCATGATTGTGCATACCCTCCTTTGCATCCAAGCGACAGTGATCCCTTATAGGAGGGTACTCTGGTCTCACAACTTGACTTACGTAACCTTATCTGTGAGAGCACCTACTAGGAGAAGCAACAGTCACCATTGACGTCTTATACGGACATCAATCTTCTCCTATAAGATAATCACACAAAGTAGAGACAATTTATGCATAACAACTTCTAAATTTACTGTAAAGTCGAGTTTTGGTATAGATCGTAATACCGTTGTCAGCCTTATAAGGATCTATACCGAAACACTCTATATTTCTAAATAATGCCTATCAAATAGATAGTTAGAGTTTAATTTGAGGAGAGAAAAACATAGCTTAATCTTGCAAATGGACAAGGCAAAATAGGTGATGATGTTGTCACGCATCTGTCACTCAGAGTTCTGTGGAAATACTCGGCGTGTACGTCACAGCAGGCAGATGTGCTTCCTTTTGCACACAATCCTGAACATCTGCATGCACATGTACATCTGCATGCATGTGCACAGCAACAACAAACTCGTTTGAATCACCAATGTGGAATTAAAAAAACACTATATCTCAAAACCATCAATCCAAGTATTTTGAAGCAGTTATAATGAAAATAATGCATAAACTTATATTGCGCTAGCTTCCGTGCACTCGGTGCATTCTCAAAGCACTAGCTATTACCCCTGTCAATATATCAGTGTGCACTTGATTTTCATTCTCAGCTCCCTGGGGAGTATACAACCCAAGTGTTTTTTATAATAAAGCTCATAGTCAAGGTAAACAATTGAACATAACTCTTTGAGAGGCATTTAGTAGTTGGAACAGACATGAAGCCATGCATCTCTCATGGTTAAAAACTTCCTAATTGCGTGTAAACGTTTCACCTGTTGAACGGGCATGAAGTAGCCCTGAAATGTCTTTACAACAATAAATAAGTTGTTATCCATAAGGTTTTCCTTTTCACATTGAAAATAAGGTTATTTTGAATGAAAGGTTTGTCAAAATACTTGTTATGAGGCTACTTGAATTCTAAAAGGATTCTGAATACATGTATACATACACATACATACATACATACATACATACATACATACATACATTGAACATACATACATACATACATACATATATATATATATATATATATATATATGTATATGTATATATATATACAATGTTCTATAAGCCAT
Organism: Haliotis rufescens; assembly: GCF_023055435.1. Classification (NCBI taxonomy): domain Eukaryota; kingdom Metazoa; phylum Mollusca; class Gastropoda; order Lepetellida; family Haliotidae; genus Haliotis; species Haliotis rufescens. The sequence continues at coordinate 75,595,071 of NW_025963890.1, read as the reverse complement.
TTAAGGTATTTTCACTTGTATGCGTTTCAGAGAGGATCTAATATTATTAAAGTATCTCCTTAGCAGAAAAACAATCTTATTAGAACTAGTTGAACAACATCTGTTTTTCAGATGAATAAACGCAAGTTTCTGATAAAGAATTGCTGTTATTGGCTGTCAAGTAGTTGTGGAAAAAACAAAGTACATCCCCACACGACAGTCTTTAAAAAACACAATTTTAGTTACAAGTGGAAACAGACTTTCACTGGAACAGAACACAAGTGGTCCAAGCTAAGGAACTGGTCTTAGATCAAGCGGGAAGTTAAGACTCTGTCAGATCTTCAGATCTTCAAACCAACAGCTGTGTTGAACACATTTAAATTACATCTCTCTGGGGAGTATACAACCCTAGCTGCCTCATAGGCACAGTCGTAAAGTGACCTCATCCTACCAGGTACCCATTCACGGCTGGGTGGTCTGAGCTACACACAAAAGCCTTTGCTTAAAGTCACCACCCATGTTTCAACCTGATAAATGTGGCATGTCAGGAGCCAATCCTTCCCAGTCAGGTCGCCCACCTACTTTTATTTCTACTTTATTTTACGACTACTTCGCCTGAATTATGATCTGCGCCTGATACGGGATCACATTCACCAAGATCTGATCATGGCACTGGTGTTACTGGGGCAGTGTAACACTGTATACCATCCTTGACTACTAACAGTATTGCAGTGCATGCAGCACATGGCCACATGATATTCAGACACTTTGAAATGGATTGACTCTGTGATGGACCTGGCTGTCACTAACAAAATGAGGTCATGAACAAAATGAGGACACAATGAAAGGAATGTCACAACATTCTACATTCTTGTTTTGTCAGCAGGTTGAGGGTTCAAATCCCCAATTCGCCCCCATTACATTCTTGTTTTAAGAGCAGATTAAGGTTTCAAATCCTTAATCTTCCCCAAATACATTCTGGGTTTTCTAGCAGGTCAAGGTTTCAAATCCTTAATCTGCCCCCAATACATTCTGGGTTTTCTAGCAGGTCAACGTTTCAACTTTAATCTGCCCCCAATACATTCTGGGTTTTCTAGCAGGTCAAGGTTTCAAATCCTTAATCTGCCCCCAATACATTCTGGTTTTTCTAGCAGGTCAAGGCTTCAAATCCTTAACCTGCCCCCAATACATTCTGGGTTTTCTAGCAGGTCAAGGCTTGAAATCCCCAATTTGCCCCCACTACATTCTTGTTCATCACTGTGCTAATGTGTTTGGATAGTGGTCCCTATGTTGCATCTCTTGATAGTGACATTTTACAAGCAGTTGGAACAATAATGTCATGTGCCCATTTTAGATTGTTTAAGGAGTCTCTTAATTACTTTGTTAATCTTCGTGAAATCAATTCTTAATTGGTTGTTGACAACTAGCATCTGTAATAAAGACAAACCAGCCAGAACCAATGAAAATCTTATATCGTATCACAGAGCCCCATTCCAATCACGACCCATGAAGATCCGGGGTAGAATAGTTTGTCAGCAACCCATGCTTGCTGTAAAAGGTGACTTTGCTTCTTGTAATAGGCGACTAATGGGATCGGGTGGTCAGGCTCGCTGACTTGGTTGATACATGTCATTGTATCCCAACTGCGTGGATCGATACTCATGTCAATATATGGATTGTCTGGTCTCAACTCGATTATTTACAGACAGCCGTCATATAGCTTGAATATTGCTGAGTGTGGCGTTAAACAACAAACCAATCAAAACCATTCCAATCACCAATAGACTCCTGAGAATAAAGAGGCCCTTTAATTATCTGTGATACTTCACACAGTTCCTGAAAGCTACCAAACACGAACCAGTCTAAAGACATATGGTCCATTGATCAGACACAGTGCTAAAAAATACAAGATCTACTGAAATAATCCCAGATATCGATGTGACATCAACCAAGAAGCATAGGAATAACGAATACATGACACTTTTTTACGGATGGCAACTTCTTTTATTCTTTGTACGATGTTTTAGAGCCATATCTTGTTCCTTCATGAGGTGAATGCTAAGTAAGTGCATAGAGTACTTTATATATATTTTTTGTCTCTGTGCACTTACTAATATAAGGATTCACCTTATGAAGAGCAAGAAGTAGCTCTGAAACATTGTACAAAGAATAAAAGATGTTGCTATCCATAAAAAAGTGTCATGTTTTCATGTCCTCCCAACTTCTAAATGCCTATCAAAGACTTTATGCTGAAATTTCCATGAAATCATGACTCAGCTTCCCATTATATCAGCACTCTACAACCCACCATGCACAAGCTAGTGCCATACAGTTGATGACTGACCATGTGACGTCCTTGTGGGTGGGTAGAATAATGTATCTCCGGTTATACCCAAAACTATATTGTTCAAAACTGAAAAAACAAGTCACTTGTTAATAAAAATAAATTGGTTCTTTTTGAAAGAAAAGAAATTGAAGCAGTGACAGGAATAGTATTCTCTGACAAAAATCTCAGAGATTATGAACTGGTTGGCCCTTAGCGCCATCGGACAGTTATCTTCTATTTGTTCCCAGCAGCATCTCTGAGAATCAACAGCACCATCCGATTCCATCAGCCTGGCTTTCATGGATGCAGCAGCATCTCTAATTTGCCTAAGCTTCAGAGTAATGGAAGTCAAATCTGAGAAGCACAATTAATTTGTCTCACTCTAACTGCTTCCAAAATCCAATTTATTTCAGATGAGAGGGGATCTCATGCCTTTTGTCCTATCATCGACAATCTTCAACCTTGATACAGTATTTGATGGCTGAAGACAATTTTCTTTCAAGAGTGCAAAGGACTATTATCAATTCATTAGATAGCGCCATGGATGATTCCTAGCAAGGTGCATCCATAATGAAGGAACGGGGATCACTGGAAAAGTAATTGGTTTCCATCTTAATTATAAAAAACGCAGCCATAAAAACAGCAAAGGGAAGAAAACCTGTATGCCCCGACAAAGGTGCTTCAACTCCTCAAACAAACTACAAACTGATGAGAGCAAACTCCACGCTGATGAAATTTATAATGGCTTAATCACAAATGAGGTAAAACACTTGATGAAATTTGAAAGTTTTGTTTGAGTAAATCATCTTCTGAACCCATGATCAATAAACCCTGCAGCACTTACGAAGAACGTCAGAAGAAACTCAGTTGATCACATACTAAAAGACAGCTGTGAATAACCATGGCAACATACTGCCTCATTGTATAATCATTAGAAATAGAACCATCTTCAATTCTGTAACACATTAGACGCTTAAATCTTAAACTGCCCCCCACTATGTTGCAAAGTGATATATTTCTTGATTGTTTTTATTTACTTACAAGCAGCAGAATCTCTGCACTTGTACACAGCTGACGCAATTTAAAATGAACATATCGTTTTTAGTTTCAACACAATCAGTATATTTGGTATCATGTCATGGGGTTTTCTCGTCTATCACTTGATTACCAGTTTGTTTACATGCGCCAGGCAACAAACATTTGCTTTTTTATGCCAATTGTGTGAGTGGAAGCATGCTACTGGTAGGGCAGGACAGGCTTACTCTTCTCTCACACACCTGGTGTCATCACTGATTTTCAATGTCCCATTGCTATTTTCCTTTTTATGCCCAATGGAAACTGTTTGGGCAGATAATCGTGACTGGTTATTCTTTGGCAGTGACATTTCATAATAAACATTGATTACAAATGACTAAATATGTTGCCGGGCTATAACATTTAGAAGAGTTATCTTTCCTTGGAAAGTTACCTCCCTTTGTTGAAATTGATGTGTCCATTGTCATCAGTCACTGCCACTTGCCTGCATCTGACATAGATTTTCTAGTCAAACTGACCACCAAAGAATTATGCTTTAATCAATATCTGCCAAGGTTGGTCTTTGTCAGACTGACCACTAATTTATGCATTTAACCAGTCAATATTAGTTTTGGTAACTGCTTGAGTATCATTGGATTTACGGTTGCAATGGCCAAGTCCAATGCCTCTTTAGTAGAAGCTGACACAACAGCCCAAATAGGTACCAGAATTAATCGATGCAGGTTGTGGATGACAAACAGAAATCAATATGCTTCAAGCATCTGGTCAGATCAGTCTACAAGGCACATAAATGTTGTTTGTTTGTTTGTTATTTAACCCAGTACTCAACAATATGCCAGCTTTAAGACGGCAGCTTGTAATTAATCAAGTCAATCTCATTAAAATCATATCTTAGTTCTCGCTACCACTAAACAAAGACGTGTTTAGCGGTAGTGAGAACTAAGATGTGATCTTAATGAGATTGTACTAAAGTCTGACCCATATAATACTTCCTGCGAAGATACGTAAAGAGTTTACCCGTCAAACTGTTGCCATGGCGATTTGAATTTTGTTATCCCACTACTTTAATAAAATGTAAAACTGGTGACAGTATGATAGTGACCATTATTAATAAAGTCACAGTATCACATATCTAGAAGCATTGGGTCAAACACTGCTTGGATCCTTCTCCGGGTATATCACGAACTGTTTCATGGGGGAGAGAAACCTGGGATGATGTCTTGTGTTTACCACCTTGGCGAAGCCTGAAAGCAGGGGTAGGATGCTCACAAACCATATAAATAATCTGGGCAAATCTAGGAAGCAAAGTCATAACATCCTGACACACCTAAGGGATGCAACTCTGTAGAGCAAATGAGAAGACATTAGAAGTGAGTGAGTTGGGTTTAACGCCACTTTTAACAGTATTCCAGTTATATCAAGTCGTGTCAGCTTAATCGGGGCAAACTTGGATTCAAACTCACAATCATAGGTTTCTGGCGTGCCCAAGGGACACAACTCTGCACAGCGAATCACGGCACCTAAGATGATTGGGCCACCCGTGCCCCACTGAAGAAGTCCTTAGAAGACAAATGACACAAAGAAGTGGCAAATGTATGATTCAAATGTTTGAATCAGAAACTTTTTGTTTTTGGGAGCAAGCCTGACCACCTGATCCCGTTAGTCGCCTCTTACAGAATCAGAAAGTAAAGCATTTCTCTATCCATTCTGTAAACTGACACCAGATACACCAGCTTGCTGCTGTTCCGAGTCTGGTTATCTTCATGTGAACTACAAACAGAAAACTACCTCTACCCAGTGACAAGCTGACACAAAAACAGCCACAAACATTTAACCACAATAAAACACTAAATTAATCCGAGACCTTAGATTGTGGACCTGACCTCGGTAAGCAGCTTAAGACACCAGACATCCCTGGAGGAAGTTAGACAGTTTCATCTTATCTTAACAAAGGCAACTCACCTCAGTTAGCGCTATCCCAACCTCTCTTGCAAGAAGACGATTGTGAGAGTCTCTGTACTGAAAGCCATGCAATGCCTCCCAGAAAATCTACTCTGAGTCTGGAGTACCCAAGCGAGCCTCACACGGAAGAATTGGCTGCAGACAAACAGACCATCAGTCAGATACACTGCTGAGGCCAATACAGAAAGCGTTCCACAGAGACTTCAAAACATTCAGCCAAGGTGCTTCCCACACAAGACAACTGTCAATTAACACTCTCAAATCAAATCACTTCATCCCGATCAAACAGCATTGTGTCCACAAGACTTGCCTCTCAGCCTGATCAGAGATTTCCATTCCTCAAGCTCAACTCACCTAATGACCAATTAAAACTCTTTATATACCACGTGAAGGTTGTCAGCAACCCTGGCCTCATATCAACAGTTCTCCAACATCTCGTCTCAGTTGCCATCTTATTAACCATTGTTGTTCACATGCCAGCAGCCCACTGAGAGAACCACTGATCCAGTCATGGACCTGAGTTGTCCTCATGCTAAACTACACATGCACACAGCAGAAGGAGATTACCACTTAGTTCCAGAAATAAAGTTATCTTATCTAAAAATATACACCTACAAAATGAATAAAATAAAACCCAAATAAAGCCTAGAACAGTGCTTAACTTCAAGCAGCCTAGAGCTGAGGCAATCAAGACATAGCAAATTCAGTTGGACTCCTTTTCTAGTTTGTTTTCTCTAGGGCAGGGGAGACAGATAAAGGTGTAAAAGACATAAGGTTTGGTGTACACAACAACAATAATAATCAAGTCTTTGAAAGGCATTTAGAAGTGATACACATAAGAAAGAGAATTTATGGATGTCAACTTCTTTATTATGAGGAACATAACGTTTCGGAGTATATACTTACTCCTTCATCAGGTGAATGAATGCTGAGGCATATGCTTCCTTTGTCCATTGCTAATTACCTATCAGTGCCAGTTAGCAGTTGCCTTCCTTTTTCCACCTTTTGTTATCTTATTACTTTTGTTGTTCTTACATGTACATATATATGTTCTCTGCCTCATAGCATTCATTCACCTGATGAAGGAGTAAGTATATACTCCGAAATGTTGTGTTCCTCATAATAAAGAAGTTGACATCAATATATTCTTTTCATAATAATAATAACAACAACAACAGAAATGGTGACAGCCCGTGAATATCATTCTTAACGAGACATTACTTTATCCACTCGTACACTTGTACACCTGCACACTTGTACACCTGCACACCTGCACACTTGTACACCTGCACACCAGTACACTTGTACACCTGCACACTTGTACACCTGCACACCAGTACACCTGTACACCTGCACACTTGTACACCTGCACACCAGTACACATCTGCACACTTGTACACCTGCACACCGGTACACATCTGCACACTTGTACACCTGCACACCGGTACACTTGTACACCTGCACACTTGTACACCTGCACACCGGTACACCAGTACACCTGTACACCTGCACACTTGTACACCTGCACACCAGTACACATCTGCACATTTGTACACCTGCACACCGGTACACATCTGCACACTTGTACACCTGCACACCGGTACACTTGTACACCTGCACACCGTAACACCTGCACACTTGTACACCATAACACCTGCACACCGGTACACTTGTACACCTGTACACCTGCACACCGGTACACTTGTACACCGGTACACTTGTACACCTGCATGCTTGTACACCTGCACACCTGTACACCGTAACACCTGCACACTTGTACATGGAAAGAACAGTAAAATCCATTTATCTCCATACCAGAAAAGAAAGGACCAACACATCACTTGATTGCGACAGTCCCTGGCAACAGTGACAGTTCTATGTTATTGGTGTGAAATAGTCACTCCACACCTGGGAATAAGAGGACCAATGAATCACCATTGGTCCAGTCATCGAAGGAGCCACAATTCACTGTGCAGCATTGCATCCCCTCGGCATGCCAGAAGCCTAGGATTGTGGGTTTGAATCCTGGTCCGCCCCCATTGTAAACGTCAGAGACCTGCATCACTTGGGGCTTTCCTCCCACATCAAGGTGACATGATGTGATTTAACTGGAATAATGTTCAAAGTGGCATTAAACCAAACTCACTCACTCACTCACTCACTCACTCACTCACTCACTCACTCCCATGACATACACAAGCGGTACAGGTTTTAACTGTGGTTTAATAGAGTTACTAAATCATTCAACCAAACTGTACATAGAAAAGATTTGAATCACAACTTGACCGGGCATGACTATTTATTATTATTATTTATACAAACAAATACTATCTATGACACAAAGCTACACTAATCCTATTTGTTTATTGTTTAATGCCACACTCAGCAATATTCCAGGTATGTGACAGCGGCCTGTAATAATAAAGTCTGGACCAGGCAATCCGGTGACTGACATCATGAGCACCGAAACACGCAATTCGGATACAATGAAATGCAGGCTCCGTCCTCACCCCAATCAGATGTGCACTGCACCATTTAACATCAGCATGGCCTTCCTGTGTTGCTACCTGCCGATTGTTCTACTAGACAGGTGCAGGGGAGGCGTCCCATCTCATCCTTCCTCCAAGAGAACTACCTACAGGCGGTTCTGCTGGATGGTTAATAGACAGCTGAGAATGTCTATCACCATTAACACATTCATCCAGTATTATTTAACCTGGTTCCCACAACTATTTAACTCTGACACTTACTGATGATGTTGTTGATAATAAAAACAGGTAAACTAAATAATTATTATTATTATTTATACAAACAAATACTATCTATGACACAAAGCTACACTAATCCTATTTGTTTATTGTTTAATGCCACACTCAGCAATATTCTGGGTATGTGACAGCGGCCTGTAATAATAAAGTCTGGACCAGGCAATCCGGTGACTGACATCATGAGCACCGAAACACGCAATTCGGATACAATGAAATGCATCAATCAAGTCAGCAAGCCTGACCACCCGATCCCATAGTCGCCTCTTACAACAAGCATGTTGCTAAGAATTAACAGGCTTGATATATGGGTGATGCTTCTTCAGCCAGAAATTGGACATAAATTATAATGAAATAAAGAAAGAAAAGGTGAGAGTGGGAGTGTGCCACTTTTTGTCCGACACCAGCAGCAGGCAACAGTCCTGTCATTATTGTGATTGGCTAAACTATGATAAAGAGTCATGTGACCCTGAGGTCGAGCACATCCAAAACAGACTTATACAAAGTCTACTCTAAATCTCCAGATCATAAACTTCAACTCTCAAACTGCATCAATACAAAAACATCTTGGGAGTAGAAACTCTGTATGTACATACAAAAACTGACCAAAGCACTCACAATCACACAGTATACAAGACAATACAAGAATATTTGTCAATATTGACAAGCTTTCATTGTCAGTCCTATATCAAAAACGGTGACACTACACCTTTCATAGTAAACCCCAAAATCCTCGTGAACGAATTATATCCATTAGCTTGTAGCCATCAGACGACCTTGACAACGCATATAACATGAACATTCTACTTCTTATCAAGTTACAACACTTAGCCGGTTCCTCAAGGTATATATTTAAATCACTTCTTCACCAACAACATGTGTCTGTTTGCTAAATAAAGACTGCTTACATTCCGCGGTTGTTTCTTCATGACTTGAGTTTCCTGGAGGCAAGTTGTTTCTTCGAGAAACAGGTGGGCCTCCTCCTCTGATGCCTGGAGTGCTGCAGGCTCCGTCCTCACCCCAATCAGATGTGCACTGCACCATTCAACATCAGCATGGCCTTCCTGTGTCGCTGCCAGCCGATTGTTCTACTAGACAGGTGCAGGGGAGGCGTCCCATCTCATCCTTCCTCCAAGAGAACTACCTACAGGCGGTTCTGCTGCATGGTTGCTAGACAGCTGAGAATGTCTATCACCATTTACACATTCATCCAGTATTATTTAACCTGCTTCCCACAACTATTTAACTCCGACACTTACTGATGATGTTGTTGATAATAAAAACAGGTAAACTAAATAAACTATTTGACAAGTTCAAAACAGATACACCATGCTCCATATCACCCAGACAGGTTTCTGACATAACACAACTAACTTTAGAAACTTTCTTATTATCTATTACAAGGTACATTTTTTTTTTAAATAATATTTTCCAGAAATTCTTTTTAATAATTTGGCTCTAAACATAGATAGATGTATTGAAAAAATTGTGTTGTGGGTCACACAATTTTGTTTGATACTCCTTTCAGAAAAGATATTGTACCTCTTCAATTAGTGACTAAAAGAGTATACTGAAACTGATGAGAAGCATCCATATATCTATCTGATCACCGGGATCATCTTCCTGTGATTTCATCATCATACGGGCGGTCGGGTAGCCTAGTGGTTAAAGCGTTCGCTCGTCACGCCGAAGACCCGGGTTCGATTCCAGACATGGGTACAATGTGTGAAGCCCATTTCTGGTGTCCCCCGCCGTGATATTGCTGGAATATTGCTAAAAGCGGCGTAAAACCATACTCACTCACTCACTCACTCATCATCCTACATAGCACATGGAACAGGCCTTCCAAACAGAGGGTTACCATTTGATGAAACCCAAGAAAATGTCTGTGGTGCTGACAAACCTCAAAACATAATCAGGATGAACCGGTATTCGAATCATGATCACAGGTACGTGGGGCGCCTACAGAACCATGATCACAGGTACGTGGGCATCTAAAGAACCATGATCACAGGTACGTGGGACGCCTACAGAACCATGATCACAGGTACGTTGGGCGCCTACAGAACCATGATCACAGGTACGTGGGGCGCCTACAGAACCATGATCACAGGTACGTGGGGCGCCTACAGAACCATGATCACAGGTACGTGGGGCGCCTACAGAACCATGATCACAGGTACGTGGGGCGCCTACAGAACCATGATCACAGGTATGTGGGGCGCCTACAGAACCATGATCACAGGTACGTGGGGCCCTACAGAACCATGATCACAGGTACATGGGGCGCCTACAGAACCATGATCACAGGTACGTGGGGCGCCTACAGAACCATGATCACAGGTATGTGGGGCGCCTACAGAACCATGATCACAGGTACATGGGGCGCCTACGGGACTCTAACACAACACAATAAACAGTAGCTCCTTAGACGACGGGGCCTCCATGTTATCTCCGTAACTGCATGTATGATTCTATCTCACCCAACATTGCTATTGTAATTTATTCAACTGTTGCAACAGCTGTACCTGATCATCTACAGATTTCTAACTCAGCAAATTCTGATTTGACCAGAAAATATTGGAGCCGTGGGGCGACTACTTTCAGTAATGAGAGCTTCAAGGTCATTATCCTCATCTCCAACACATCTGTGACGGAGATACTGACTTTATGATGAAGTATATACAATATCACAACCTCACAACCTGCCTCACTGGCAAACACAGGGTATGAAACTCCCAAAAATTTCAGCCAGACCACAGGACTGGCTAGCTGAAATACTTGCCAGCCCTGACCAAAACCTGCCTGCCCACTATAATCATATGTTTCTCAGTATAATTTAATTAAATCTTTAAATCGAATTCATTGAACATGAAGTAATGCAAGAAAAGAAATAGCAAACACTTTTTAGGTCAGATTTGTATTTAATATCCTAGAATACATCATGTAAATATCCTTATTCCTAAATAGGGCCTAAATTTTAGGTTGTCTAAAAGCTAACAGGGTTTCTTTTTGGTTACATTTTATCATTCAACTTTACATGTGAATTAATGCTTATCATCGGGAAATATTTAGAATATTTTCACAAATGAAATATAACCTGACTGTCGGGCAGGGGGATTTGAAAATCTGGCAGCCCGAGTTGAAATCAACCCGTCTCCGACGGTCGGGCAGGCAGGTATTTCGAACGCTGCCAAACATCTTGCCTTCCATCATTCCCTAAGTAGCAAATGGCACCATTTGACATTCTGGTCTTTGTGTGTGCAAAGTGTCATGCAAAAATACTAATTAGTTTTAGAGATATATTGTTCAGACAAACACACCACTAACAGAGTCAAAGTCATACTTGTTGCCATGGAAATGTGAAAAAGATTCTAAAAACTTTTCTCCATAGCAAAAGGCACCAACCCTTGATTAATACATGTACCAAGTTTGGATGAAAAATGTTGAATAGTTTTTTTCGTTCTCCGGAAACAACACCTACCTGCGTTTCAGGTAAGTCTAACTTGTTTCCATGGAAACAGGGAAAAATCAAATTTTGAAAAATTCCTAAATAGCAAAAAGCAAAAGGTCCTTGGTTAATATATGTACCAGGTTTGGATGAAAAGTCTTTCACAGATTTCAAGTTGTGCTCCGGAAATGACTCTTTGGAGACGAAGTCCAAGTTAGTTTCCATGGAAATCGAGAAAAAAAAAATGACAAAAATCCGCAAATAGCAAACAGCACCACTTCAGAATCTGTTTGAGATATCTGCCTAGTTTTGTGAAAAGATATTCAATGGTTATTGAGTTGTGTTTTGAAAACAGAATCCACCCCCTTATGAGACAAATACAAATTGCTTCCATGGAAATAGAGAAAAATAAAAATGCCCAAAATCTGAAAATGGTAAAAGGCACAACTTTAGGATCTGTTTGATATATCTGCCAATGTTTGGTGAAAAATATTGAACAGTTTCCGAGTTATGCTCCAGAAACGAAATGATTACAGTCAGACGGATGGTAGATGAAGAGACAGACGGAAGAGGCGTCAACTATATCCCCCTGCACAGTGTGGACAAGACAATCCAGTGATTGGCATATTGAGCATTGATCTACACAATTGGGAAAGATGACATGCAATCAACCATTTTTTTAAAATATGCATGAGAATAAAATCTAATATTAATTTGCTGTGGCCTCAAAGCTTCTCTCAAAAGTTCTCAGACAACAGCAAGACACCATTTCTTTAAAATAGTGAGTTGGGGTTGAGAATCTCTTAATCTCCATGATTTTACAAATTTGGTCAAGTTTTTCAAAGAACGTTTTAACACTTTCCTGCCTGTTCCCAAGTTCATACACTCTGACACACTCACACTTGATTCCCCTCATGAAGTCAATGAGTGTAGGACAGTTTCCCACAAGTTTCTCTGAGTGTCGCCTGCGCTTTATTTCTCTGTAATACTGATTACTCGTGAACCCTGAATAATGAAACACTTTGTTTTCCTGAACTATCCCTTCTTGTCATTATTAATCAGATCATATATTAACCCTAACATACAACAGATTGAAAACATCAACAAATAAATACCAAAAATACCACCAAAACAAATACAAAAAATAACCTTATCTTGTTTGAATGCACAGAAAGATGCTAGCAGAATCAAGCTTAAATACTGTACCACAAACTAGGAAATCCTGTCCTGTACATCAAGATCCAGCACCAAGTGCTCTCTGGGAGTGGGGTTTAGTAGGTCTATATCCTCTCATCCTCCTCAGTCACAGCTGCACCAGGGTCTGAGTAGAGCCGTGGTGTAAACTTGCCTTGAACTGGGCCACCGTATGAAGCCTGGCAATAACTTTATACAGCAGGGGAAGTAACTCTTGTATCCAACCTCCCCACAACACTGATGATGACAACTCGACCAGTGGAAATGATCCAAACATTACAAAGTCAATTGTATGAAGATTCACTTCTTATCCATGACCAGTAGTATAAGAGAAGGATTGGACATTGGGAATAATCAAGCAGGTTCTACACGGAAATCTCCATTCTTCATGCTGCACACATTATCATAATCATCATCAACGACATCATCATCACCATCCCCAGCACCATCATCATCAACAACATTATCAACAGGATCATCATCATTATCATAACCACCAACAACAGCATCATCATATCCTCATTATCAACAACATTATCAACAGCATCATCATATCCTCATCATCAACAACATTATCAACAGCATCATCATCATATCCTCATCATCAACAACATTATCAACAGCATCATCATCATCATCATCATCATATCCTCATCATCAACAACATTATCAACAGCAGCAGCATCATCATCATCATCATCATCATCATCATATCCTCATTATCAACAACATTATCAACAGCATCATCATCATCTAATTTAACTGTTGATTATCCATCATCCCACCACTCTATACTCGACACCTGCCTGGTTTGCCCAATGGAGCCAGTGCGGGCTACACCGCCGACCAGGTAGTACAGGTACAACAATCACCTGTCACCTGGAGCCATTCACTTGTTGATACCTGTTCCTTCAGCAGGTGATAAACAACCTAATGTCAACATGATGAGGTCCCCAGTGCAGGTGAACAACTGCACTCTGCACAATACGCTGCACACAAGATGAACAGACGACAAATATTTCAAAATGCTTGCACTGCCAATTTCATTTTTTCCAACATGTTGGGATTCTATTTAATTCTTAAAAAAAAAAAAACACAAAATGTTTCCGTAACTAAACTGACACTCATTTTAAAAAATAATATGATGGGGTTTATCAGTGTTGGGTCAATGGTGTTGACTTGACACCAAACCATCCACAAGATAACCTCTCCTGTGTATTGTGTTAATAAGCCTCTGAGAGATTTAAGAGATCTAATTTGACGCCTGATCTGGGTCTGGTAATGAACTCGGTGTACAACAAGCCATACATCATCTATAATTAATGCTTTTCTTTTGCTGCAAGCTACACAAGGGGCCGAAGGTAAACTTGTGATACCAGTAGATCTATTATTCAATAGATGTGTGTTTTCAGTAGGTCTGTTTATTCAGTAGATGTGTCTATTCAGTAGATTTGTTTTCAGTAGATGTGCTTTTTCAAGAGATGTGTGTTTTCAAGAGATGTTTGTAGATTTGTCTATTGAGTAGATCTGTGCATTCAGTAGAATTGTGTATTGAGTAGATCTGTGCATTCAGTAGATTTGTGTATTGAGTAGATCTGTGCATTCAGTAGATTTGTGTATTGAGCAGATCTGTGCATTCAGTAGATTTGTGTATTGAGTAGATCTGTGCATTCTGTAGATTTGTGTATTGAGTAGATCTGTGCATTCAGTAGATTTGTGTATTGAGTAGATCTGTGCATTCAGTAGATTTGTGTATTGAGTAGATCTGTGCATTCAGTAGATTTGTGTATTGAGCAGATCTGTGCATTCAGTAGATTTGTGTATTGAGTAGATCTGTGCATTCAGTAGATTTGTGTATTGAGCAGATCTGTGCATTAAGTAGATTTGTGTATTGAGTAGATGCACAATTCACACCACAATCTCATGGGTGCAGGTGCATGTTTCAGACCAGATACCAACTACATGTATGACAATAGCCCCCCAAACTCAATATTTCCACAGAGATAAAGATCCCCTGTAAATATATTACATCATCATCATCATCATCATCATCATCAGTCAGACAAAATGATGTTTAATCCTGCATCCAATAACCGACAGGTAAATACAGCTACACAACAGATCACTTACCTTCAGAAGCTAGTCAACTCGCCCATCCGGAGTCAGGCTGTCGTAGACGATGTCTCCAACTCCGTACATCTGTTCCCACTTAGACAATCAGAGATGTGTTTGACAAGACATGTCCCCGCTAGTCTGTAGCTCCTTGTCTTCCAGGTATTGAAGTCTATGCATCACCACACCATCCCTCTGTTGTGTTGACATGCATTCTTCTCCCTGTTCCAGTCAGTCCGGGGCTGATGCTGTCATCTGATGGCCACATAGCCTTCAACCTCCTCCTTTGTGTTTATCCTCTAAATACTTGTAACAACATCATGTGTTTAAACTTTATCAGTCGTTCTGTGTAGCATCTCTCAAGCAATTCAAGTTGCAATTTTAAAATCTCCTGTTTTTATGACGAGCTTGAGAATTTTGTCCGAGCTTCACAGAATCCATTTTTATCTGTATGGTTAACTTGGCTGAATTAACTTTTGAAAAATGACAAAATCCATGAAATCTCTTCTTCATCTGACAGATTCTCCCATTTAACAATTAAGATTCACGGCAGCGGAACTCTTTTCTCACACAACCACCATAATCTAATTGTTTCAATTTCACCTCCTAAAACAGTTTCATGACATTCTTGCATGTTTTGCACCTCATATCCATTTCCTGGAAACTTTTTGATATAATGCCATCTCTATTTCTCTTCCGAACTTCAGCCTGAACAAACTTGCATTACATGGCAGGTCTCCTGGACCAGAATGAATTAATTCTTCATCAAATCCAGTTGATCATGTCAGATCCACTCTGACTTTCAGAACTTACAACTTATTCTGAAACATAATTCCATCTCCTACCAATTTCTTCCACTGGTATTCCTCACAGAGAACCTGGAGCTGCTTCTTTACACTTGTACTTCACTCCATTTCAATCCAGAGAAACATCTCCACAGAAAACTCTCATTTTCATTATTCAAATTATCAGAAGCATCCCCGGAAGGCGTCAATGGTGACTTGATGATGTCTTCCGCAGGAGCCAAACAAGACAAAACACTGCTCCACATTCAGCCCTGTTTTCCATTATTGTCTTGTTCCGTTTGATTTTCCAAATAAAGATGGTGATAATTTAGGTGTGAGGCAACTCACCTTTGCATCGACTTCTAGAGACTAGTGAATGTATTCCTTTCCTACATCACATCAAACACTCCAACCCAGATACACCAAAAGATTAACATTTGTCAAAATGTTGAAAACACATTCCAGAGCCCTTGCCTTTTCGAAATACTGTTGTGATTGAGCTTTCAAATAGGAGAAGGTTAAAATAACTCATGTCTTAAAGTTAATGCAATTGTACATATAAGCATGATACATATATATGATGAATGGATATTTATAACGTAATTGAATCGGTTCATATGAAAAATTGTATGACATTATACACATGAAACTGAAGTCAGGAAGTCTGAAAAAGGTCCAGCAACAATGCATAATCATTTAATCAATATATTAAAAAAATAATAATTATAGGATCAGATTGATGACAGCTGGTGATCCAAAGTTTTCTTGACAGAAAACCAGCCAATGTTTGGAGGGTTATAAGCTATATACAGTGTACATATGGATAATAGTTCCTGGAAAAACATTCACCCCCATTCTATTCTCACCCCCTTAGCAGCACATACTCATTCCCCTTTAATACTTGCTGGTTCCCTTCTAAACTTTATGATCACTTTATTTCTGGGACTACCTGAAGACCTACTTGCCATTTAAAACTTAGAACCCTCTTCACAAGGGCCGTACCAAACACATGTCACAAGTGGCCGATCAAGGACTGTGACCAACACATGTCACAAGTGGCCGACCAAGGACTGTGACCAACACATGTCACAAGTGGCCGACCAAGGACTGTGACCAACACATGTCACAAGTGGCCGACCAAGGACTGTGACCAACACATGTCACAAGTGGCCGACCAAGGACTGTGACCAACACATGTCACAAGTGGCCGACCAAGGACTGTGACCAACACATGTCACAAGTGACCGACCAAGGACTGTGACCAACACATGTCACAAGTGGCCGACCATGGACTGTGACCAACACATCACATGGGGCAAGAAGACTGCTAAAAAGGGTCTAAGAGCGTCTGAGAGTTTCTAAGAGATTTTAAGAGTTTCTTTGAGTGTCTAAGAGAGTCTAAGAGAGTCTAAGAGTGTCTAAGAGAGTCTAAGAGTGTCTAAGAGTGTCTACTCACACAGGTTCTGTTCCCTGCATAGAGGAGTGGCGAGACATGGACTTGGGGGACAGCTCATAGTCGGAGTCGGATCGGTACAGGAAAGACTCACGGCGCTGGGGGAGGTTCTGCAGGACCAGCCCTGACGATGGACTCCCCCCACCCTCCAGGGGACTCCTGCCAGGGGCCGCACCATTCTCCACATCAAAACTGAAATACAAAAACATAACTTTACCTTTTTGTCATTGTTTCATCACTTGAGGTAGAAATGGTTGCAAATGTAATCTCACTTTGGACTAATGCCTTGCCACATTGTGATCCTAGAACTGTTGTCACTTGTGTAGTTAACACAGATCTACAGTTGTCTCAGTGTCATGATCACTGTGTGAACAGAGCATAACATCAGCTTCACAAAGTGTAGATCTGTCTTATACAGAATGGGTGGGTGGATGTGGGTGGGGTGGGTGGGGTGTGGGTGGGTAGGGTAGGTTAAAAAGAAATTTATTGCTTCAATGAAAAAAACAATTTTGACACAGATTTTATCACAAAAAAGATTTGTTCTCCTCCTTTCCTATAAAAACTTATACATCTTGAGTGAGTGAGTTGGTTTTACACTGTTTTGAACAATATTCCAGTCATATCACAGCTTGTCAGCTTAATGTGGGAGGAAAGCCCAAAGTGATGCGGGTCTCAGATGTTTACCACTTTGGTGAAACCCACGAGCATGGGTATGGTGCAGTCTAACCTAGAAACATTATCGGGGCGAACTAGGGGGAACATGAAATGGTCAGTTCCTTGAAAAAATTATATTCCATTTCAACATCATATGTTTATGGAACTCAACACGGTATCTTGATGACATTTAGTAGATTATTAGTGTTTTAGTAACCACCAAAGTTGAAAGTTTTAGTTTCAACTGAGAAAAAAATTGACTTAATTTTTTACTTTTGTTCTCTTTGACCTATGTGATAACAAGTGGTCTAGTTGGTACCCCGTTGTTCTCGGTGACCTATGTGATAACAAGTGGTCTAGCTGGTACCCCGTTGTTCTCGGTGACCTATGTGATAACAAGTGGTCTAGCTGGTACTCCGTTGTTCTCAGTGACCTATGTGATAACAAGTGGTCTAGCTGGTACCCTGTTGTTCTCGGTGACCTATGTGATAACAAGTGGTCTAGTTGGTACCCCCTTGTTCTCGGTGACCTATGTGATAACAAGTGGTCTAGTTGGTACCTCATTGTTCTCGTTGACCTATGTGATAACAAGTGGTCTAGCTGGTACCTCGTTGTTCTCAGTGACCTATGTGATAACAAGTGGTCTAGTTGGTACCTCATTGTTCTCGGTGACCTATGTGATAACAAGTGGTCTAGTTGGTACCCCGTTGTTCTTGGTGACCTATGTGATAACAAGTGGTCTAGCTGGTACCTTGTTGTTCTCGGGGACCTATGTGATAACAAGTGGTCTAGCTGGTATCCCTTGCTTTGAAAATAATGACATTTGACTGTTTTGGCAGGAGACACAGTTTGATAACAAATTGTTTCTCATTGTAGACCAGTGATGAATATTTATATCAAAGCATGTTTAGCAAGTGATGGTTGTTAAATCTAGTGCATAGCATCAATCTCATTTTATTTAACCATCGGTTATGATCAAGATCTATATGTGGTCAAGAACAATATACATAGTACATACTATGACAATT
Organism: Haliotis rufescens; assembly: GCF_023055435.1. Lineage (NCBI taxonomy): Eukaryota > Metazoa > Mollusca > Gastropoda > Lepetellida > Haliotidae > Haliotis > Haliotis rufescens. The sequence goes on along the minus strand of NW_025963890.1, from coordinate 75,576,327 downwards.
TGTTATGTTTGCTTGTTGTTTAATGCTGCACTCAGCAATATTCCAGCTACATGATGGCAGTTTGTAAATAATCAAGTCTGGACTAGACAATCCAATGACTAACATCATGAGCATCGATCCACACAATTGGGATATGATGACATGAATCAACCAAGTCAGCGAGCCTGACCACCCGATCCCATTAGTATCCTTATGACAAGCATAGTTGCCTTTTACGTCAAGAATGGGTTGCTGAAGACCTATTCTAACCTGGATCTTCATGGGTCTCATACTTTTATAGAACTGACACTTTAACAAAAGCAATATGAAAGAATTTAAGTAGTATATACTATTTAAAAACTTTTTGAAAGGTTTGTTCATTTTATATTGAAATAATCAGTTCAAAGGCAATATTGAATACTATTTGCATGACAACATCTCCACAATCATATTCAGTCCCGACTTGGATGTCGATCTCTATCAAAAGTTAAGCAGGATACTGTGGTCAAATGTAACACATCTACAAAAATATATGGGCATGAGTTACAGAACATCGGCAAATGTGGGAATTCCAATGTTGGAATTGTTTCTGACATTTCTTCAGACTTGGGGCCGAATATTGGCCTCTGTGCAGGCCTAGATAAATCACTGGGTATGTCCACATTGTACAGTGTCCAGATTCTATATGGTATGTCCACACTGTACAGTGTCCAGATTCTATATGGTATGTCCAAATTGTACAGTGTCCAGATTCTATATATGTCCACACTGTACAGTGTCCAGATTCTATATGGTATGTCCAAATTGTACAGTGTCCAGATTCTATATATGTCCACACTGTACAGTGTCCAGATTCTATATGGTATGTCCAAATTGTACAGTGTCCAGATTCTATATGATATGTTCACACTGTACAGTGTCCAGATTCTATATTGTATGTCCACATTGTACAGTGTCCAGATTCTATATATGTCCACACTGTACAGTGTCCAGATTCTATATGGTATGTCCAAATTGTACAGTGTCCAGATTCTATATGATATGTCCACACTGTACAGTGTCCAGATTCTATATATGTCCACACTGTACAGTGTCCAGATTCTATATGGTATGTCCACATTGTACAGTGTCCAGATTCTATATGATATGTCCAAATTGTACAGCAAATTCAGTATTCTTAGCATCACAAAATAACGACTTCACTTGGTGAGTCCCATGACAAGGAAAAAGGCGTGTCAGTAAATGGAAACGTGAATCATAAAAAACTTAGGTACTTCCCGTCATAAAGAAATAAGCAAATTGCCAGTCAGCGTAGCATAAATCTTCTGCACATCCGTTCTCATTAAAAACAGCACACGCATTCTTTTCCACAAGCTAAGTCATGTTGAGCCCTGACACCTCCTCCACATAAAGGGCTACAATTAACATGAGTCTCAGTGATTGACCATGTAGGGGGATTATCCATGAATGGAGTCTCATAGAGCCATGCTGAGTGAGTGAGTGAGTGAGTGAGTGAGTGAGTGAGTGAGTGAGTGAGTGAGTGAGTGATGAGTGAGTGAGTGAGTGAGTGAGTGAGTGAGTGAGTGAGTGAGTGAGTGAGTGATGTTTATAGCAATATTCAAGCCATCCCACACCGGCTTCTCACAGACGTGTGGAATTGAACTTGATCCCTTGGAATTTAAGCAAATTTCCTAATGAAACATATTGAGTCATTAACTGTGGGTTATTTAAGAAAAACATAACAAAGAACAAGAACAAGAACCTGAAACAATTAAAAAAGAAGTAGAATGAAAATTACATAAAAATATGATATACCTCTTCATGGCTGTGCAGAGACAGGTCTACTGACCACACACTCCTCCAGCATCAGACACTGGTTTACAAAATGCAACCCACGCGCTGAGCTGCACCCCAGAACATACACAGCATGAAGGGTTTACACTCCTACAATGTTGGCGAGGCTGTTGTCGTGTAGGCAGGTCAACCCAACTTGTTTCTTGACGTCACTCATGTAACCAATATGGGATATGATCTTGATTCCCATGTTGATAAGACAACAGATTCACACAGTGAACTTTGGGGGAGTTATGGCATGACCAAGTGATCTACTTTTCTACCTGATCTAAAATATTCAACAAAATTGAACTATTTTCAAATCATTTGCATTATTCCCAATACAAAATAACCCAAAGATTACTTGTAGGACAAAGTACTTGATATCTATGATCAGGTAGTAGGGAACAGGTGATGAATCATCAAGGACTACTTAAACTGGTTGACGTAGGCAGTACAAGGGAGAGAACTCCTCTCATCTTCAATACTAAGCGTGGCCTGGGCCCTGAGTTTGAGTTAATCAATACTAGTACAGTGAATGCAGAGCTGAGAAGGTCTTGTATCTGCAAATGTTGGTTTCTTCATGACAAATATTATTTGTATGGACGACAACTTATCCATGTGGTGTTTCTTTCAAATAAATAAAAGAGACGATAACTATTCCAATGATCATAAGAAATCTCTGCCCAAGCCCATGGTACGATTCTGCCAATATCATGAGCATGTGTTTAGGAATCACTATCAAATAGTGATGACACCAGATGTTTGCAAAAAAGATCGGGGCATCCTGCTCTACCGGTGACACCCATCACAAACACATGACACAATATAAATCTGAATTAGTGATCAGATCGTCTCCACTGACTGACTGATATAGAAGATTTAGCGTGCGCTTTCCGACTGTAGCATATTTCGCACACGGGCCTGGCCAGACCATTTAGTGTATTCCGAGAAGGGTGAAAGTGGTGTGTGCAACACAAGAGGGGGCTTTTAGGGGTTGCTTATATTGAATTTTTGGAATTTTTAAATTTGGAATAAATGCCGAGGTGGGTGGAAGAGGGAACTAAGGGAGCCGGGTGAGGTGGGTGTTTGTATGTTTATTGGATTTTGGATTGGTAGATTAATTAGTTTTTAGATGCGCTTAAGTAGATCGTCTTCACTGGGCAACATCATTTTATATGAAGCAAATGCAAGTAATATGGGACGTGGAATCTGATTGGTCAATAGGAGGGGCATAGAAGGGGCGTAACTCATGATAGCCACTGGTGGTGCTATGATTGTGCCCAGAAATTCCAGCCTAGCTCGTCAAGGATTGAGACTGGACTTAACTCATGTAACACCCTTGCCTTGAGAAGATGGGTTTTACATTGATTGAGGATGTTTAAAGACAACAACTTCATTCTTTAAACAATTTTCACTGAGACTTTCATTGCTTTTCTGATTTAACAATTTTCAATGATTTGGTTAAAGTGGTTACAGGAATTATCTGTGTTTTTTTGTTGTGGTTTTGAGCCAGTACAACATGTTGATCTAGTTTATAGTTCATATGGGTAAAATACTAAAGAGTTTGATACTATTGTTTAACACTGCCAAATATAGGATCCAGTCATGTGACCTGCAGGCTTGTTGATTGCCCGGCAATCTTGTTCATCATCTGTTTCTGAATCACAGATCAGTATCCGTTGCCCGGCAATCTTGTACATCATCTGTTTCTGAATCACAGATCAGTATTTGTTGCCTGGCAATCTTGTACATCATCTGTTTCTGAATCACAGATCAGTATCTGTTGCCCGGCAATCTTGTTCATCATCTGTTTCTGAATCACAGATCAGTATCTGTTGCCCAGCAATCTTGTACATCATCTGTTTCTGAATCACAGATCAGTATCTGTTGCCTGGCAATCTTGTACATCATCTGTTTCTGAATCACAGATCAGTATCTGTTGCCTGGCAATCTTGTTTATCATCTGATTCTGAATCACAGATCAGTATCTGTTGCCCAGCAATCTTGTACATCATCTGTTTCTGAATCACAGATCAGTATCTGTTGCCTGGCAATCTTGTACATCATCTGTTTCTGAATCACAGACCAGTTTCTATTGCTATTCAATATTGTACATCATCTGTTCCTTATCACAGATCAGTATCTGTTGCAGATTTTTTTTTAAAAATCTCGAACGCATCATACCAGAGGTTTTGAATGTTTTTTAACACAATATTTGTTCTTTATTTCAATTTGTTTTTTAAACGTCCCCAAAGCAGTATTCACATTAGCACTGTTCTATTTCAGACATAGCCAGGTGAATATAGTGAATAGTCCTTGCTATTAGAAATATTCAAAATCAGTGGTGAACGACAAGCTTAGATATCACACACTGATGAAGCATGTTGGTTATATAGAAAGTGGCTGCTCTTTTTAAACAAGTTTGCTGATACATAACACTGTCATTTCCATTGACACACTCACATCATGTCATGTGCTTGTACAATTATCTGTTCCCATTCCCTCACAATACATCCCACCCCATGTCAACAGTCAAGGAGAAAATATCCTATATTCAAACACCCGTGACAGAACAGAACAATGTGGTGGCGTGATTTAGCATTGACTGGCTAAGATCTGTGTTAGATCATTTCAAGGTCATACCTCCGTCTGATTGCTCGGAAATACATCCGATCCTTCTGGTTGTTCCAGGGGTTGTCGAGTAAATGTCGGTGCCTCTCACCATGCTGTAGCCAGGCCTGGGTTAGTTCCACGTCCAGAGTGTCGTCCAATTCAACATCCTCCTCCATTGCAACAGGAGGTTGAAACATTGTGCACCCGACTGTCACACGGCAGTCATGAATCAGTCTCAATGTTGACTTTAATTACCATGTAATTCCTGGATTTATGTGATAATTACTCATCTAAACATGTGAACACAGATCCTCCTCAAAATATCCCGTACGGACAAATCTTGAATTAAGTATTCCTTTGGCATCAAATGATCACAAGACGTCTGCTTGTGTCACCATAAAACTGTCAGACAAGAAATTCACAAACACAGTCCACGTCTTCAATGACCACTCACAGGCAACACCTCCTCAATGCACAGGTCAATTCTCTGCACAAACAATCCAGCACCAACTTCTTTCAGTCATAGAAGGGACCAACTTTCACCAAGCACTGCTCTACCTCTCTTCCACAGGCAGGTAAATACCACCGAGATTCACATAGCACTTCCTATGCTGTCCCGATCTCATTCATACTCACAAAGACACGGACACCCAATATGAAAGGTCTTTCAAAAGTGGTGAATAACACTACAACAGTTTTGGTATAAAGCCAATGGCAGTAAAGCAATAACAAGGTGAAACGTTGCACACACCAAGGGGCTGGTGTTGTTGGTAGCCTTATCCAAGAAAGTACTGACAAATAAATAAGTGCACAATAGCCCTGTGGGACAGAGTGTTAGACCCCTGCTCCAGCTTCCAGGGTATTATGTGAGGCATATTCGCAGGACATAATTGGATAATCTCTTCAGTCTCAACTGGGGTATGAGGATTAGGATCAACTCCAGTTCAAATAGCCTGTCCTCTACAACCATGTACACATTAGCGTGTATGACGTCCTGCTTTTCACAAATCTATTATTGTTATGTGTTTTGCCGTCCATGTGTATGGTTAATGAGGATAGATTACCTCGTGGATGGGTATAGCAAGAAAAGGTATGGGACAAGTTGGGCCCAGGTCCTGCTTGTGGGAATGTTACATGTTAAAGCTATGAAAAATGTTTGAACAACTGGGGAAATAAAAACAACCACAAATACTCTTAAAGCTGCATTATTATAACAGGTTATTACCTATTATCATTACCTTTTGTTATTACCTAGTAGTAGTAGTAGTAGTAGTAGTAGTAGTAGTAGTAGTAGTAGTAGATTAAAATAAAAAAAGGGTTTGGATATTATTATTATTATTATTATTATTATTATTATTATTATTAAATTTAAAAATATCGAATATTTTTTTTCAAATGGCTTGTAACTTGTTCTTATGAAGGTTTTGGACATTTGAGATAATCAAATACACAAGTATAGCTAAATGAGCTAAATGAGCAAAAAGGCTGAGTCGGAAAATTTAAAGAAAAGTTTTATTATCATGAGTAAGTATGTGGCTGAGATGACTTTGTTACCATTTCGCATTGATTCATCTCCAACTCCTAAGAAAAAGCTTCTGTCAAACACTTCCTACTATACAATAATAGAAAAAACAGTTTCCTTCACACACACACTTCCTGTCGATATATCGCCATCTTTCAGTGGCACTTAGATATTAAATTATTGTTTATATGCATAAAACTAATCACCATAGTTGTGAATGAACAAACATTCCTTCGTTAATACAACAGCAAAAAGATTTAAGGTCATTACATCAAACCATTTGTATTAGGCCACAAATTGATAATTAGATTTTCATCAATTTTTAAAAAAAAAGAGAGGCTGATGCATTTTATTTTTTTGGGATTACTTTTTTAACATACTCTTCGGGCATCTGTCAACAGATGTTTGGTACTTAAGGAACACACAATTCTTTCATATTGTGCAAAAAACGCACAAAGTCGGAAAGCACACGTAAAAACACCAACTCTCTCTCCCCTTTCATATTATCCTAGTGAATCCGTCATGGCATGACAGACTACCTAGAGTGATAGGAAAGAATCAAGTGTTCTTTAACTTCTTTAGAGTAGTATATGTTCAAAAAGCAGAGAAAGAAGGGCCAAAACTAACACTGAGACTTTTCGTGTTTGTAGATTTTCAGAAAATGAAATGATACGAGGCATGTGACAATAACATAAAAAATTATTTATTATGTCTTTTGACACTGAATCATGAACATAAAACAGAGAGAAAGAATGTCTATTTTAAATGTAGCAACAACAGAATATAAGATATATGACTGACCAAATGAACAAAATGAGTAGAATAAAAGATTTCATGGAAGTTTCGAAAAAATATTTTTGCCATGAAATGTGCCCAGTGTTAATTTCAATACCATTTTTCATTCAATGTAATTGTAAATACATATATTTACCTATACCGTCTCAACCAGCAAGCGACCGGCCATGAAGACATGACTGTCAGACTCAACCATTCCACAGACATGGATGGTGGGAAAGAAATCAGAAAGATATACAAACAAGCGGCAGAGCTGTTAAACTCATTATGCTCCTCTCAGGGAGTGGCATGGTCATGGGATGGAGGTAGTTGGCAGGGAAACAGTACACGATATCCTCCCCTGCACCACTCCATATCTACACCTGATGATGCACAGACACTTACGTTTACATCCTTGAGTTCATATTCATATTGATATCTTTTATCACTCACATTGATAACTATATTTAAATTGTGTTATTAATTCTGATAACCATGGCAACTGCATTTGTCACAACCGTAAAGCGGAAGTCAAGATCATTAACGTGACGTGACCTGTAATGTGATGTCCTCAGATCTTTGTGTCGAGTTCTCAAGCACAAAAAAAACCCCACAAAAATCTGATCTTAATGAGACTGAGTGTAAAGTATGTCGGAATGCAGGTGTGTGGACCTTCCAAACTAACAGCCATCATATAGTAGTCCCAACTGTTCAGTAGGAATACATCAATTTGGAGGAGGTGATCAAACTTTGGATGTCTGTTAATCTGCTATTCCGCACTTGATACCCAGGCAACATTCACTGATGATTAACTAAGTCGCATTTCTGTAAACTTTTTGTAATTTTTGTTCAAATGAGCCACAGATAAAAGCTGTCGTAATGACAGTAGTACATGTATAAGTGTTTTAAGAATGTACCCAGCAAACCTAGTTCTTCTAAATGATTCATTCTTCTGGAAGGTGCTGGAAACAGCGATCAAGTCATTAGGACTTTCCTCCTACCATTTGCATGCAGAGCTGGAACTCGTCTCACTGCCACACCAGAGTGGGCTGTATGGAGATTGTATGTGTGCTTCCAGCAGTACCAGCAACGTTATCACAGAAGCAATGCCGGATGTAGTTTGTCTCACAGTCCCTGAACCACATTATTTTCCCTTCTGTCAAGCCCTTACTGTAACTTGTAGCTCTAAATGAATCAAGTCTAGATTTTACACAGGTTTATGTGTCCCCCTGGGGCTCCTTTTCAATTTAAATGTAGTTGCTTATTTCAGTCAATATACCGTATTGGACGTAATAAGCACTCAGAGCGCTCTCAAAATTAGAAATAGGGGGCTCTTATCAAAATATTTTGGTGAGAAAGAAAATAGAGTTGAAAGATCGTACTTTCGTGGTTTATGCTGTCAGCCTGAAATGATACAAAAGTAAAGTCTGTGCGTATTATACACGACAGATATATTTTCCAAAATTTGTATGCCCATAATTAAGGGTGCATAAAACACACGAGTGCGTAATATACACAAATAAATAAGTGTACATTGATCAATCGGAAGGGGTGCTAATTGGGATTGTTCACCAGCCAATATATTAGCAAATATCAACGTGGGCGCTTATTAGAGCAGGGTGCTTATTACGTCGAATACGGTAATATTTTTTCAGAGACTAATTATAAGCCTATGCCGGGTGTTGCAGTGAGGTAAATACAAACAAGGGAGACATGGTTGAGGTTTCGGTGAGATACAGTATACTTTGTCTGTCACTGATTCAAGAAACAAATGTTTCTCTCTTTTCATTAAAAGAGAAGCAGAAAAATGTTTTTGCACACATTTTTTCAACACATCCAGCCTAACATACTTTTTTTTTATAGAACCTGAGGCAATTGTTTTCCCCATATTTTATTGAACAAATTATTCATTTTAAAACTAAATCTCAGATCCTCCCTGGAATTAGGCGTTCCCTCAGTTACTGCTCTGTGAGCTCCTACAGTTGTTGTTATTACTGGGACACTGTCATGGTGAGTAACAGAAAGCAATTTAGATGGATTGAAGTTGCATCAGAAATAAAATACATATGACATTTGACCTTGTGTAATGTGTGCTGGTAGTGATAGAGGTTTGGGAAAACAAGACATGTGCGTGTGGCATCATGAAAACAGCTTAATGCAAAGTTGTCTCCCTTTAGCTGGAATCGCTCAAGCTCCTTCCCAGCGCCTGACACCTTTGTACTCTCCTGGTATCATCGCTGCCACCAGTGTGCAAGCGGCCATTATAAGAATCATCTATAATGGTCAGAACAAGGGCACACCCGACAACACGTACGTACCACCGTAGTATGTTCACTATGGAGACCCAGAAGGGTCATTCATCACTTCAAGGTGTCAGTATGAGCCCCCACGCTCCCACACCACATACATCCCTCTATCACAACAGCTGTTTCATGTGTTAACCCAGGAAGGACATCTCAACATCAAGTATGTTCTCTAACAAACAGCAATCCGACATCTGTAGTTAATTAATCCATCCACACTCAAAACATCAGATAAAAGAGACCCAGGAGGACCATATACATCAAAAGTCATGTTATCTTCAATCAACTTTGACCTACATTATACCTTATATCTACTGATAATTTTTTCGATCAAATTTCTGTCCAGATAGCCAGCCTCCCACACAACACCTGGCGGACCATCCTCGGCTAGAAGTATGGAATCCTGGTGAGACCATCAGGCAGAACATCCTAGCATGCACGACCAAGTACACATGCTACATGAAAGCATAGAATTTGAAAAAATAAAATTGGTTGTAACAAAATGGTGGTGTGTACAGTCTGCCCCTTTGCCCTAACTGGGGAGGATTTCAAATATTATGCAGACTTATACAGAAGCATTTATGAAGAGGTTATGAAAGACGTAAGTACAAATAATAATGTCACATACAATGTATGATATAAGAACCTCCAGAGATAAATCTAGGCTGGGTGATTGTGGGTTAATTTTAGAAGATAAACAGTTACGTTTGTTACATTTGCCAAATGTTATTGTTATTCAATGACTGCAAATTCTCTTGATTCAACATATCATCCAATTACATTTCGACCGCCTCTGTGGTCTAGTGGTAGAGCGTCCGCCCGGAGAGCGGAAGGTCCGGGGTTTGATACCGGGGTCATACCAAAAGATGTTAAAAGATGGTACTTGTTGTTACCCTGTCTGGCGCTCAGCATTAAGGGGCTAAAACAAGGACTGGTCGGCTCGGAGTCAGTATACTGTGTCTGAGTGGGGTATTCATGTTAAACTGCGGCATGGTATCTCAGTGGGCTAGCACTATCAATCGGCATCAGTCCGGACTAGTACAAGCAGCCACACAAACACACACGTGCATGCACGTCGCTATATAAATGCAATAATCTTGGACGCGACGTTAAACCCAATTTCACCTCACCTCACCAATTACATTTCATGCTTCAAAGTGGAATCCCCTGTAGTCAGTCTGTTTCATTTCACATCTGCGTAAGAAGGAAGTTTATTCATGAAGTGGGTCATCATTAGTGCATTCACTGATGTTCAAATGTAAGTCTATCTCCCCCCCCCGACCCCCCCTTCTCAACCCCCAACCCATCCCTATTAGTGAAACGAAATGCCACAATTCCCCGGCACCTTCTACAGTTTGAATGAGGGGACCTCCCTCCATTGCTGCTGAGCTAGATTTATCTCTATATCTTTGGAACTCTTGCTAAGCAAAGTTTCTTGGTATCTCAAACACTCCAATCCTATTTGAATCCATCTCCCCATCACCAATCCTGATTTCCGGTGAGGTAAAGATCTATTGACCAGACAAAGTACATATTCCCATCGACACTTCCATCCGATCTGACTCAACCATATGAAACATGGCAACTATGAGCACATGACGCTAGATCAGGTTTAGTGAATTTATCCACTTAATGCTGAATAACCCAAGCCTCTGTCTACCAGTCATGGCAGGCGGACATCTTTATCTGTACATGGTTTAAGTACCGCCATCATTTTAAACAAGTTACCAGGAAATGACATATCCCCTGGCTCGAGCTAACATTCAGGAGGAAATATTGATAAACTATTCCAAAACAGGCTCGGCCTTCCATTGACGAGATCTCCTTCATGCTTCTGTGGAAATGACAAAATCAAAATACCCAAATTACCCAATCAGGAAAAGGCACCACTTCACCCTCAGGCAAATTTGTGTCCTAAGGTTTCTGAAGACATATTGAATATTTTTTTCGTTCAGCATCAGGAAAAAATCTCAATTGCCATCAGTTGACTCTAATTCTAACTCGACAACACCAGAAATAAACATGTCAAATATCTCTGAATCGTGAAAGGTGCCACTTCAATACTGAGTTGATGTGTCCAGATTTTGTGAAGAAATATTGAACAGATCTTGAGTTACTGGTATCCTCTGAAAGTGGAGATAGACGGATGGACAGGCTGGTGGCTGTATCATGTACTCCTACCCCTGCTAGGTTCACGTTTGAGTTGCTAAGAATAAAATAATTCTTACTTATTTACACCAAGAACATTGTTAGTGGAGCATATGAAACAGCATAGAAAATGGCTGGCAGCATTGGTAGGAGACTTGCACAAGTCTCTAAGGCAATAATTATTAGTTTAAATAATAAGTTCTAGACTACGTAAATAAGAACAAGTTGTTCCGATGAGAGACTGGATTCTTTGTGTGCTGTCCACATATCTAGACTTGCCTATAAGAGGGTAGAATTACTACACATCCATGGACTTTTCTTTCAGTGGAGCCTTGGAGCAAGGCTATATTGGTAGTGTCATGACAGTGATGAACCTGGCTGACCCTAGTGCAGAACTCCCTGCCCCTCATCACACCAGCATCAGCAGCACAAGTGACAGAGGTTTCATTGATAGGAAGAGCACATTGTGAGCAGTTCCCCCTCCCCCCAACCGAGATAAACACCCTCTGAACATAAAGTTCTCCATCTGTGATAATAGAAGATGCCTTAAAACATCTCCGCAGGTGGTGTATATAAACATGTACCGACACCCAGGCCTTGTTGTATTGGGCTACACATACTTGTTTGATCCCATGTAAACCCCCTTGCCAATTCAGTCAGATGAAAATACAGTTATGAGGATAATTGAGTGTGTATGGCTTTACGCCGCTTTTAGCAATATTCCAGCAATATCACAGCGGGGGACACCCGAAATGGGCTTCACACGTTGTACCCATGTCAGGAATCGAAACTGGGTCTTCAGCGTGACAAGCAATCACTTTAAACCACAATGAGTGAGTATGGTTTTACGCCGCTTTTAGCAATATTCCAGCAATATCACAGCGGGGGACACCAGAAATGGGCTTCACACATTGTACCCATGTCGGGATTCGAACCCGGGTCTTCGGCGTGACGAGCAATCGCTTTAACCACAAGGCTACCTGACCTCCCCATTATGAGGATAAAGTAAAAGGGAATAGTTTCTCAGGCATCGGTGTCACTTTAAATCCTGCACATCAGTCATATTATTGCCAACAAAACATATTTTCAAATTTCCTGCATCGTATGAAGTATATTATCCACAAAGAGCTTGACAACTTATATGTTTCAAATTCTTGGTATTACATAAAATCTGATTTGACCTCAATGCTAATCTAAATCACAATTTTTTAATTCACCTTTTTTACCATCCTTCTTCTCATAAAAATTGAACACATAACGTTCGCTGTCATACAGCCACTAAAAAAATACATCTTGATCTCTCAAATCCTATCATCTAAATGTGCCGTCGAAAGATATGAAATCATATATTATTAATATTTAAATAATCTTGGGCAATTTATATAATTCCAAATATACCATCACTACCATCAGTTTCATAATCGTCTTCATGCTATACAAACATTATCAGCCTTCCTCCAAGTCATCAAAGATGGCCGCTCAATTCATCCAAGATGGCCACTGGATAATGACAAAGGTTCAAAGCGTTCCTATTACATGGTCCATGTCATACTAATTTCACCCCAACTATCGATGCACTTTCCAATCTGAATGTCGCACTGTCAGATTCTTATGGCCACCAATATTAGTACCGTGTGCATACCCTTATCAAAACACTCCAGCTGCCTAGCGGAATTACCCATAATCCTACTTTCCCCGATTATTTTGTCTTGACTGCGGCTAATCACATGACTGGGTGGAGAAGCTGACCACACCAATATGATCACGTTGCGTGACTGAAGACAGTCAGACCATACATTGATTTCATGTTTTACAGATTGATGTTGAAGAGATATTTGGGCTGTCCTATACAAAATATCAATAGTGAAGCTCAATATTTCAAAATTTGATTTACATGATGTTGTTTGAGTCAGTTGATGATGAGAAATGATTTGATGCTGATAGTGAATGAAGTACATCATGTTCAGCTCTCTTACAATAACTTGTGAATGTGTTTATTCTGAGAAGGCCTGTTCTTTGAAGAGGCATCTGACTTCGGTAAATAGACCTTAGAGATGGGTATAGGAGGTTTAAAGTGTATCACAATATTTTGCAATGCACAAGGCCATATTCCGATAGGTATCAAGATATATTGTATATTCTAAATTTTTAATTCAGAAGCATCTGATACATTAAGGTATGAATTGAAGTTCATAAATGGAACAAAATAAGATGCTGGTACAACATGTTTACTCAGTCAATAAATAGGCAGCCATCTTGGCTCCCAGGCAGTGAAGGCATTTGGCAAGTATATAACATTAAACACATGATAAAAATCCCAATTTGAAATCATCTGATATATTGAGCATGAAAAAATGATATTGTGATACGTATCGTAGAAAGAATGAACCTCAGTGTACCGCTATACCGATAATACCGATACCCTTACTACACCTTCGCATTTCTTGAATTCGGCTTTATTCTCAAAGGTGTGCAGGCCAGCAGCCCGTATCACATCGTGTTACACCAGAGAAACAGTGTTATTTTGTTCTATCACAGCTTTTCTTAGTTCTTAACTTTTAAACATACATTGCAAGATTCTTTAAAGTATCTTCATTTTTACTGATTAAATTTATTTATAGAAGATTTGACACAGAATGTCGCTGGTATAACAGTTCCTGATGGATTGAAATACAATGTATATCACAAACAAGTATATATATTTAGTCACAGATAATGATCTGTAAAGACAATAGCATACATGTGATGGGTGAGTGAATAGAGTTTTATGACACTATATTCCAGCCATTTGGCACAGGATACCAAGCATAGGCTTCACACATTGTGCCCTTGTAGAGAGTCGAACCTGGGCCTTTGGCTTAATGAGTGAGCACTTTACCCAATAGGCTATGCCACACACCACTACAATTTATGATGTATAAATGATATTTGTCCAAGTGCATGGATGTCGTAACTAAATTTATTCCCCAACACTCCCTAAGTATACACACTCGTGGGGATCAAGCCTAAGACTATAATAAGTCTCCAGCAACCCATGCTTGTCAAGAGAGGCAACTATATGGATTGGGTGGTCAGACTCGGACACAGTCATCATTCACAGGTGTATGGATCAAAGCTCATCATGTCAATCACTGGATTGCCTTGTCCCGAATCGATTATCTAATGACCGCCATCACATAACAGGAATACTGCACACACACCACACACCCTAGAAATAATTAGGATCTTAAGTCACTGATTCTTGCCACTTTGCCACCTATGACATCTCAGCTATGTTGTCACAGATGTTGCAGCAAGAAGCCTCCTACGGCTGTGAGGAACTTCAGCATACTTCAGATATATACCTACTAAGTCAATCAGAAACAAATTCAGTACCAACCAAATATGGTCATAATTGGTGACACCCATTAATCATGTCTCTCAAAACATCTCTACCTGCTCCTTGTATGAAGACGAGGCATAATATTATCAACACGCAATTCCACTTAAAAATAACTACCCGTTCATAGTATAAAGGAATTCAAATTTCTAATGGCAATCATTTCACAAAAAGTCAAGTCAATGCAGCATAAGGAAAAATTGATATTATCAATTCAGACGCCAAGAAATATGACAAATAAATGTTTGATTACCAGCAGTAGAGATAGTGCTTGAACATAACAGGAGGCAAATCATACGCAAGATTCTCTCCACAACCATTACCCGATTCAAATAAGGTGACTGTGTTCAAAAAGCAATTTTCTTTGCAATCAGTAACGGCACCAAACTTGTGAAGCTGATCGGACAGCGACACATCACTATTACATTATATAATTGAAGCAAAAGACATTTCTAAAAATAAAACCCCATTCTACTTTCAACAGAAACCATTTAACAATCAGCATCCGAGTTCATATTCCACAACAGATGATACATGGTCACTTTCCAGTCACACTTGGCGGACATAATACAACTGAAAGTCCTTTTTAAATACACGATCACGTCTTCAATCAGAAATGATTTAACCATCAGTAAGGGTGGTCTAATCTTGACAGCAATCCACAATCAGTGGACATCTCACAATAAGGACAATGCAAACCGCAAGAGCAGCCAGTGTGCATCATAATCACACAGCAAGTAGTATATAAACCTCATCAAGGGCAGACAGAAAAAAACTTTCAGTGTTCGGATTAAGTTTTGTCATCCGTGGTCTGAAGTTGTACGGATCAATACCACATCCATCTATATGCAAACCTCATTACTCGTCAAAGTGATACTTGCCGAGTTAGGTGGTTAACTGTATGGGATCAGAATAAACATCCATTTACCTGGGATGCAGCTATTGTACAGGGGTGTGTGACAGTGTGACGCTCTGTGAAGCTGTGAAGACATCTGGAGGAAGTGCTAGATGAGGGTACAGATCTGGACATTCACCCCGGAGCAAGCATCGATCACACCCCAGAACACCAACACGGTCATGTTTCATGTCACATTATCGTGTACCTTCATTTTCACAACTCGGTGGACATGACTCGGCATGAATAGATTAGTGAGTGAGTTGGGATTGAGACCAGATTTGACAGTATTTCACTTACATCGCAAATAAATTGCAAGTGATTCCGTGGCATTTGATTGGCTTATAATAAGTCAAGCGATTGTTTTTGCATTTATGATGTTTCCATACACTCAATCAAATAAGCCATGCCCTTAAATGAACTACCATTTCTTGCCTTTGATAATAAAACCGGCAAGGCTTCTGTGGCACTATGAGCTGAACAATGTCACTGACTTCGAATTGTTGTTGATAGGTTTTTGTGTCTCTTAATGAATAAATATGCAGTCTGTGAAGTTATTGTTGTTGACATATTTTGATTTATTTATAAGAATTGAATTCAAAATGTCACTGCATTTATGGAGTTGTAAAAATAAAAGATGGTATTGACACTTTGCTATCTTGATTTACACAGTATACACCTGGCTCTTGACATTTACATCTCCATTAACACACAAAAACATATTGAAGTCAAGTCTTAATTGTAGGAGTTAATGTGGGAAGACAATTAGAAGGGATGCAGTGAATGTTTACGTCATGGGACATCACTCAAACCTGTTGATTTGGGAACTAGAATAATCAGATTTGAGGGGAGGAGAGGAGAGGAGAAGAGGGGAGGGGAGGGGAGGGGAGAAGAGGGAGGGAAAGGAGAGGGAGGGAGAGGAGAGGAGAGGAGGGCTGAGGAGATGAGAGGAGAAGAGAAGAGGAGTGGAGAGGAAGGCTGAGGAGATGAGAGTAGAGGAGAAGAGGGGAGGGGAGGGGAGGGGAGGAGAGGGAGGGAGAGGAGGGCTGAGGAGATGAGAGGAGAAGAGAAGAGAAGAGAAGAGGATAGGATGAGAGGAGAAGAGAAGAGGAGAGGAGAAGAGAAGAGAAGAGGAGAGGAGATGAGAGGAGAGGAGAAGAGGGGAGGAGAGGAGAAGAGGGGAAGGGAGGGGAGGGGAGGAGAGGGGATGGTCATTTGAAAAAACCCATAATGTCCGTGAGAATAATGAAACTTGTAATTCTATGTAAGTTTCTATATCAATAAAGTAGTTAATGAAATATTTAACCAGTTTAGAAGCCCTTGTCTAATAAGCGTTGATAAGCCAATCCTTAAGACTGAAAATCGATAGTCGTCTCTGGCTCGTGCAGGATTTACGTGGCCCAATATAGACACCCTTACCAAATTTGATTCTCGTCATCTCTAAATGGTCCCTACTAAATCATATTAGACATTCTAGGCTCCCATTGCTTGGCAGAGTTATTATACTAATGATGATCTAAGCTCTTCTGTCACATAAATCTGTTAACCATGACCTGTAACCAAACATATATGGGAGGGAATATATTAAGAATGTCTTTTTCAAATACGGTATGCCAGCAACATATATTTTAAGCCCGTTTGCTAAGGTTCATGGAAAGTATGTTTGAAACATAAAAAAGTTGATAATTGTTATTTAAATTTCTTATTTTGGTTTTCTAATTTACTTACACTGATGCCCCTTGGTTTCATCCTGTGGATGCAGGGTTTTAAATATCATAAACACCCTCGGACATGCTTTACCCTACACTTACAACATGGAATACAGTCAGATCATCACTTATATCATGTGTCATAAGGATCTATCAAAACGATATAAGCTTTTAGAAAGCATCCCAAAATTAAAAAAGAAAACCTACATATCATCTAATGACAACCAATATGGCCATTAGGAGAACAACCAAGTAAACTCATTACTAACTGCAAATGAAGGAATTATCCAGATCTACAGAATCTTTTCACCACTAATTATTCCAAACACACCCACATAAAAATTACTCCAGCATCTAATAAACTAAATCATGAACAAATGATCCCAAAACAACCATCGTCAGTGGCAGTATCTCACAACAAAGACGACGTGTGTCCTTGCACTCAACTACTAATGAATACAATCAGGACAACACCTGCTAACGAGAAAATAATCAAGACCACACCAAGGTGTCTACAAACAGACACGGAGCCGTCACACCAGGTAGGTGAGACTCACGGTGGGAGCTCCTCCATCTAGGTGGTTATCTATTTCTACTAAGTGGCCACAGAAGACTGCTAGAATCAATAGATTATCTTAATGGCGAGAAAATGACCTGTTCTTGGAGTGGAAGGCCATCAAGTCATTTATCAGCCTGTCAACTTAGGGTGAGCTTCATCATACACAAGTTGGCCTCCAATGCCAGAATCGATGCCAAACTAATATCTCGCAAAATATCCTCGTGATCAAAGCATTAGGTTACATGATACTCAATCTTCTTAAAAAAAACATTAAAAAATTATGAATTCCACAAGAGGATAAACATGAGCCTAGACTAAAGGAAGCAGAGCTGGTTGACCTACTGCGTGTCCTCCTGAACATAACTACGACATTCCCTCAAGGTCAAGGAATGAGAGAAAGTCAGGCACTCGTTAGCTCCAGCTGAACACTCAAATTCTAAGAATGGCTACAAAACACTTAAAAGCTCTGGCTGAACACTCAAATTCTAAGAATGGCTACAAGTAACTTAAAATCAACATGACATTTCAAGGTTGCATTTCGACAGAGTCTGAACTAAATAATACAATGTATGTATATATATATATATATATATATATATATATATATATATATATATATATATATATATATATATATGTATATCCCTCTCTCTCTCTCTCTCTCTCTTCACTCCCAATGGCTCTTAAAAGGGATCCAAAATAATACGCAGTGAACACGTATGGGGTGAGTGTGGGGTGTGGTCAGGAGGGGGGTCGGGGGGCTGAGGGGTCTTTCCAACCTCCCATCAACCTTAGCATCCACCTTTGCATAGATAATATTCAATTTGGGAAATTTTGTTGAAGTGTACAATTTATTTTCAAAATGAATAGAGGAGGATGGGGAAAGGTGGGTGGGTGGGAGAGAGGAGGAGCAGAGAGGGTCAGTGTGGAAGATGGAAGATGGAAGGGAGGGGAAGATAATGGGGGTAGGGGGAAGAGGGGAGGGGGCAGGGAAGAAGGAAGGGAGGGAAAAAGAAGAGAACAGGGGAAGAGAAGAGAACAGGGGAAGGACCCCTAATCCAGCCTTAGATCATCCCCCAATGTATTGACATATTCAACTGAATTTCATCATCCTACATGGCCACATTATGACAGTGATCTTATCCCAGCTTCTCCATCAGCAAGTACCACCTACAGATATCTACCCTCAATGTACCAGAGAATCTCCTTGCATCAGATGCCCCCTTCAGGCATATACCCCTCCATCCCCACATCCTATCTACCAGTCCCATGTTATATATAGTTCCTCCACTGTATCTACTTGGAGGGCAGCCAGGAGCCACTGTTGGAAACAGCACCCAGAGTAACTGTACTGGTTCTTCTTGTATTGTTTAATGCTCACAATGCAGCCTAGACTTGCATAAGTCTCTATAAGGCAATGATTATTAGTTCAAATCACAATTTCTAGCTTACATAAATGCTAAGAACAAGTCGTCCCTAAAAAAGACTAGTGTCCTTAGTATCGTACTGTCCGCTTATCTAGACTCGCCATTATCAGGATAGAATTACCATACATCCATGGATTTATCATTGTGTACAGACTTGGAGCAAGGCTACATACAGCTATGCTGATGAAGTTCCCCAATGCGAGAGGGTAGCGGGAAGAGTGTAAACACCAAGGAAACTGGCCAATTTACGTGATTTTACACACCATTTGTAACAAGTAGCATTTTCTAAGATTATTGCGCAACAGAATCTTTAACATTCATGTCTTTAGACTACAACATATTTGTCGGGTCATAAACAGAAATATCCTAATGTGCAAAACAGCTTATCTTCATTCTGAAAGAAATGCAATAACTTTTTATGTTTTCTGAAGTGTTTAATTTTCATTTCAATTTATGCATATCCGTCTGAAAATATTTACGAGCAAACTCAAACTCATTTTTCTAAAAAATATGAGCCTTCGTCTCGGTACAAACACTGAATGGTGTGAGAAGGCTGACAGCTTGAAATTGAGGAGAATAACCAGTCTCGATTATCCACCGATTATCCATCGAAGCAGATTCTATTGGATGTGAAAGGCAAAAGAGTGGTGAAAATTACATGAATGGATCACTGAAAATCAGAGGTGACACCAGTTGCTTGCTAGCAGGGTCAGCAAGGGTCAGCAAGGGTAAGAGATCCTATTACTTTAACAGTAAAGCTGAGATTTCATGATGATATTTCACAATTTTCCCCTTCTAATGTTCCATTGCTACGTCACATCATTGACATAAAGTAACCAAGTAACCAAACATTGTTACTTATTACTTATCTTCACATATTATTTTGTGTTTCTCATCTGTTTTCATTTTAACAGGTAGTCCTCTGTCAGAAGAGAAAAATATAATTCATTTATTCATTCATAAATATTCCAGCAACATCAAGGCTGGCTATACCAGAAACGAGTTCACACATCAAACACATGTGGGGAACCAAACCCAGACCTTTGGCATGATAAGCAAACACTTTAACCACTTGGCTACCCCACCACCTCCTGTTGATGAAGATTTACAAAAATGGTAGACAATTTATTCATTATTGTGCAATGCTTGAAGAGCAAATGCTACGGTGCTGAGAAGCTTAAGCTTAAGCTTAATACCCAAAGGTTTCAAATGATGGACCTAAAAAGCGATAGTTGTTATCCTATTTCAATCAAGATAAATCCTTAAATAGATACATTGTAGTTTTTGGTAGTCAATATATACCACTCAAAAGAAGTTAAAGAACCCACAATTTGTTTTTATGTAACGATAGTTCAACTATCATGGCCATGCCAGATGAACTATAGTCATAAGACAAAACCAGATGTTCCTTAACTTCTTTTGAGTAGTATAGAAGTTCAAGAATGCAGTGAGACATAATTGCATGCTCGTCAGAATCTACCTTGACCACTTGAAACGTCTCTGCGCGAGGCCAGAAAGTGCTGGCCGCTTAACTCTGCGATGTCCATCCAAAATGGAGCTGTCGCCTGTACCGAAGGAGAAGTTGGAGTCACTAGTCATCTCCACGAGTGTGTTGGACAATGACCGCTGGGCAATCATTGTGTCACAGTGTCGCTGTCGTCCTCCACTAGTTTGTGAGGTAGCACGTGATCCCGCAACAACAGACGCAACTTGCAGATGGTTATTTGAAAAAGCTCCCCTTGAAACGGTAGCCGATTCTACCTGAAACTGTTCTGAATACTGCTCTGCATGATGCTGTGAATGTTTTGAGAATTGTTCAGCGTGTAATCCCGATGAGATGACAGACGATTCTATATGATCTCCATCACAAACAGCCACTGCAACGTGCTGCTCTTCATGGTGTCCCGCAGCTGATACTGACTCCAACTGACCACCCTCACTTGTCTCAAAGTGATGGTGTTCTGCGTGACTCTCTGAGGCTGTGGACACAGATGATGACTCTAGGCAACCATCTTTGATATTAAATTGATGTTGTTCAACACGCCTCCCAGCAATCACACCGCTGGACACTGTCTCTATACACTCCCTACCTTCTAGATGACCATGGTGTTGTCCAAGACCCCTGGTCAAGAACTTGTTCCGTATATCCCCCTTGACCAGTCCTATAGGGGACTCCCCAGCCACCTGTGTCTCTCCAGTCTTACTCAACAATCCTGAATGATCACTTTCACATTCTGGGGCAGTTCTCCCAATATGATTTTTCAGAAAGAAACCAGATCCAATTTTACGATCTAAGAGAGTCCCTAAGGTAGACTTTGCACTCCTTAATTGCTGTTTTCCACCTGATGGTGTCTGTAAACAACCTCCAGACCTCCTGTCCAGTAAACCCGAAGATGTGTCTCCTTGACCGAGGCACTGGTCACCTGATGGTGTCCTACTGGACACACCCTCAGACACCAAATTGGATGTGACAGAAACACTGGACACTTGACCGCGTCTGCTTGCCTCAACCTCCCTTAGTGTTGTTGCAGCACTGGACACAATACCCCTTGCCACCAGTCTGGAGGCAGAACCTACTCCAAGCTTCTCCTGTAGCTTTATATCCCTGAACCGTTCCATCTTGATAATTGCTGTCAGCTCCACCTAAGCTACTCAGGAGAACAATACGGTCTTATGCTCCTACCTTGCTATCACTTGATTTACAAACTTGCCGTCTGACCTTTCCTGTTAATAGCCCAATCACAGACACAAAACACACCTCGCTAGACAGAAGAGCTAAAATAGTCTCCACACAAGTCACAAGTTTGGGGCAGTTGCATAGCTAGTAAGTTCCGAGTGGTGTGACTCCGACCAAATTTGAGATTTTACCCAGCAGCCTTCACCGGGCATAGGTGTTCTTCTGGCTTATATTTACAGCTTTATCACCAGCTGGTCGAGGCTTGGCAAATGTCAGCCTCTGTGTTTGCACTCAACACATACCCCTGAATGCTCCCCCTATAAACAACATCAGTGCTGGGTCTAATCTGACATTTAATATGGCTTCCCAGCAATGAGCCAGTGTCTATCAATATCCTATTACAAAACAAGAAATGGCTAAAATGCACATAAATTCCCTTTAAAGATTAGATTTGACAACACTGACATTAATAACAAATAGAATTAAAAGAAACAGCTATATGTCTATACTTTTGGCACTTAAATAATTTGCTATCAGTTTCTTAAAAATTCAAAGTTGTCTTAATTTTTTATCAGGAACTTAAACTTATTTTCATTAAATAAATTATCAATTATTTTTTTAAAATTGAAAGCAAAATTGCCATCAAATTGAGATACTATCCGTTAAAAGGAATAGTTTGAAATTTGCTTTCATCTTATAACAAAGATAATCATTATGATGGTATGGGTAACTTGGAGTATCTTGCTGCATGCTCTACCACACTTGTTTACCACACGCGTACAAGCTATGCCATGTATCCAGCAAGTAGAAGAACATGTGGTGGAGTGTGACACAGATTGCGACACCTTCCTCTGCTGACATGTGTAGCTCATCAGCACACAATCGGTGGCACACACCACAGTGACCTGACCTCGTCCTGCCAACCACAATACAGGGACATTCAAGCAGCCCTTGGATCGAAATCAGTGCTGATAACAATAATAATAATAATAACAACAATAATAATTGTAAGAAGAAGAAGAATGTATAAAATGATGATGATCAGGGTTTCATAAATGATAGATGACAATGATGATGATGTTGATAATGATGTTGATGATGACAACAGCGATGAAAATAATGATGAGGATGACAAACATGCTGATGATTATGATGACGATGATGATGATGATGACAATGATGTTGATGACAACTATGATGATGATGATGATGATGACAACCATAATGATGATGACAAAGATGATGATGATGATGATGATGATGATGAGTTGATGATGATTTTAAATTATGACTCCCTGACCATTAGATCCACTGGGACCAGCTACTGGGAGAATGCCGATGACCTTATCACACTGCCTAATGGATACATATGCAAGCCTAGTTTCTTCCTCATTTCCCATGGGAGAGTACAATTCCGAAGCTAATATTCCAACCATAATAAGTTCCTCTGGACTATACAGGGTGAGCATGAATGAGGTAATTGACATTTCTCTTCAATGGGGGAAGTTAATGCTGTACCAACCTCCACATGACAAACATTAAGCAAGTCTTTGTCTTTCCAGGACAAATGAATCACGTCCTGAGTCTGCACTTCAGATTGAGTGGATGAACACAGATTAATGATGTTGTCGCTCATCTTTCAGATAGTGTTGACCAAGGCCCATGCAGTTGGGGTACAATGCCACACAAAGGGTCGGGCCTAGTTCCCCAAACCGATCTTAGCGCTGTAATTGTCGACCAAGGTCCATTCACTGGTACAATGTTGGCCCAAGGCAACCCTTCTACAATTGGGCTCTGTTCCCCAAAATGATCTTAGCGCTATAACAGTCGACCAAGGTCCATTCACTGGTACAATGTTGGCCCAAGGCAACCCTTCTACAATTGGGCTCTGTTCCACAAAGCGATCTTAGCGCTGTAACTGTCTACCAAGGTCCATTCACTGGTACAATGTCCACCCATTGACCAGCAATCAGCAGGACATATACATTATACAGTTCTTTCAATCAGATAGCAGACACTACCAGACAAGTTCATATGTTATACAGTTCTTTCAATCAGACGGATGGACATTACTAGACAAGTTCATACGTTATACAGTTCTTTCAATCAGACGGATGGACATTACTAGACAAGTTCATACGTTATACAGTTCTTTCAATCAGACGGATGGACATTACTAGACAAGTTTATACATTATTCAGTTCTTGTGCTATTGATTGAGATTTTGCCCTAAAAATTACTCATGAAATTGAAACCTAGTGCACAAAATGCCCTGCTTCCCCCTGAGATTAGAAGGAGCAAACCTAAACAGAGATCAAAGAGAAGCTGCGAATATAAGAAGTGGCTGTTTCATACCAAACAAAAGGTGCTCCACTTTCCTTGATTTACATGCCATTGTGGAGACTTCGGACTCGAGGCCATTGTGGAGACTCCGGACTCAGGGCCATTGTAGAGACTCCAGACTTGAGGCCATTGTGGAAACTCCGGACTAGAGGCCATTGTAGAGACTCCGGACTCGAGGCCATTGTGGAAACTCCGGACTTTAGGCCATTGTGGAGACTCCGGACTTGAGGCCATTGTGGAGACTCTGGACACGGGGCCATTGTGGAGACTCCTGACTTGAGGCCATTGTAGAGACTCTGGAATCGAGGGCTGGTGTGGAGACTCCGGATTAAGGCTGGTTGAGCTCTTGCTGCACCCAAGGACCCATCAACCAAGTGTGTGATGATGTTAACAATTGCTCCAATTGCGTGTAATATGGGTAATGGTTTCAGCAATTTACACGCGGAAGCAATGATTGATGCAAATGTTGCCTGACCTGTACTGACCGACTGACTTCTGTGGTACTAGGCTAGTCTGTCATGTGAACATAACATTGATTGGACATTCTCCTTAACAGGAATGAGTCTTAGAATGCATGGAGGATGTTGTTGTTCAGTTGTTTCAGTACACAACAACAACCTGGTGCTGGGAAGGAGTCGGATAAATTACATGACTACTTGTGCAACACTCATTGGATCTTATGCAGCAATGGTCCCCCACAATCCAGGGTAGAGGTAACACCAGTGCAGCCATTGGTCAGATGAGGTGACCAAATACACCAGGTGGTCAGACTCAGTGACTTGGTTGATGGCGTGTCATTGAAGGCTGTGACGGATAGAAAAAATCCACACGAGTACCCATTTGTCATTACCAGACATGGCCTCGAGTACCCTAATGCCATATTGCTCATTTCAATTGCTTACAAAGTTGCAAACACTAACAATGCACCGAATGTTACCATAATAGACAATGTCAACCAGCACCGCACACTGACACACTGATGACGAAATCAAGGCTTGTCTTTTGATCATTAGCAAAAACAAAAGGAGGCAATTCAGGCAAAACAGTTCATAAACAGGAAGTAATATCAACAGATGAAAAATGAACATTGATTTAGTTGTCTGAGTTTTAGAAAACGTAAAATATAATCTCACATGGGATTTATCTTTAAATTAACCATGCACGGCAAAACTTCCAAATATGTCTTACTTTCTAAGCACTATTTTACTGAGTATCTGATAAAGATCAAAGTTAATTTATCCAATTTTAAAGCTCTGCTAATAATTTTAGTTTTCCCATACTATAAGAGTTTGAAGAGTGACTTAATTAAAATATTATCATGACGACCACATGAAACAAATTGTGTTACATATTATCTAGACCCATAAGTAACTTTGACATGTGAGTAGCTGTATGTGATTCTGAACACATCATATTCCACACGCAGATTGATGCTCATGATGTCAATCACTGGATTGTCTGGTCTAGACACAATTATTTACAGACTGCCATCATTAAACTGGTATAATGCTGAGGGTGGTCAAACAATCAAACAAACCAACATGGCAGTAATCTTTAAGTGTTTAGTCCTGGAATGTTTCTCTGCTAGCAAGAGTTATCTGAACTTGTCAACAAGATTCATTCAGAGTAATCTCCCTCCTTGGAGGGTCGAGTCCTTAAAATTGGACTTAAATCCACCCATACCAAACCCTTTTTCAGGTACACAAGTACCCGTCATAGCACTATTGTGATTGTACCCTGATACATTGTATGTTGCTCATAATATCAATCACTGGTTTGTCTGGCTGCCTTCATGTAGCTGGAATATTGCAGCTTTTACCAACCAGCCAACAAACAACATACTATAAAACAAATATCAGCATCAGAAGATATCTCCACAGATTCATCCAACATTTCCTGATGAGGTCATCTTGACCTCTGGCCAGGCAGGGGAACAAACACTGTCCATCTGACAGACAAGCTAAATGTCAGTGTTGTAATCACAGGGTATTGACTGGCATCAGTTTAGCCATGCCCCACAGTTCCTGCAAATACAGGCCGATCCCCTCCGACAAACACAAATATGGAGATATTGTATGATGGGATCGATTCCCAGCAGACACAGCCATGACAGACACAGCCATCAGAGAAGCAGCCATCACAGAGGCAACGATCACAGAGGCAGCCATCACCATCACAGACACAGCCATCAGAGACGCAGCCATCAGAGACGCAGCCATCACAGACGCAGCCATCACAGAGGCAGCCATCACAGAGGCAACGATCACAGAGGCAGCCATCACCATCACAGACGCAGCCATCACAGACACAGCCATCACATATGCAGCCATCACAGACACAGCCATCACAGACACAGCCATCAGAGACGCAGCCATCACAGACACAGCCATCACAGACGCAGCCATCACAGAGGCAGCCATCACAGACACAGCCATCACGGACGCAGCTATCACAGACGCAGCCATCACAGACACAGCCATCACAGACACAGCCATCACAAACACAGCCATCACAGACACAGCCATCACAGAGGCAGCCATCACAGAGGCAGCAATCACAGACGCAGCCATCACAGACACATGTAGCCATTACAGAGGCAGCCATCACAGACACAGCCATCAGAGACGCAGCCATCACAGACACATGTAGCCATTACAGAGGCAGCCATCACAGACACAGCCATCAGAGACGCAGCCATCACAGACACATGTAGCCATTACAGAGGCAGCCATCACAGACACAGCCATCACAGACACAGCCATCACAGACGCAGCCATCACAGAGGCAGCCATCACAGACACAGCCATCACGGACGCAGCTATCACAGACGCAGCCATCACAGACACAGCCATCACAGACACAGCCATCACAAACACAGCCATCACAGACACAGCCATCACAGAGGCAGCCATCACAGAGGCAGCAATCACAGACGCAGCCATCACAGACACATGTAGCCATTACAGAGGCAGCCATCACAGACACAGCCATCAGAGACGCAGCCATCACAGACACATGTAGCCATTACAGAGGCAGCCATCACAGACACAGCCATCAGAGACGCAGCCATCACAGACACATGTAGCCATTACAGAGGCAGCCATCACAGACACAGCCATCACAGACACAGCCATCACAGACGCAGCCATCACAGACACAGCCATCACAGACACAGCCATCACAGACGCAGCCAACACAGACACAGCCATCACAGATGCAGCCATCACAGATGCAGCCATCACAGATGCAGCCATCACAGACACAGCCATCACAGACGCAGCCGTGACAGACGCAGCCATCACAGACACAGCCATCACAGACACAGCCATCAGAGACGCAGCCATCAGAGACGCAGCCATCAGAGACGCAGCCATCACAGACACAGCCATCACAGACACAGCCATCACAGAGGCAACCATCACAGACACAGCCATCAGAGAGGCAACCATCACAGACACAGCCATCACAGACGCAGCCATCACAGACACAGCCATCACAGACACAGCCATCACAGACACAGCCATCACAGACACAGCCATCACAGACGCAGCCATCACAGACACAGCCATCACAGAGGCAACCATCACAGACACAGCCATCACAGACACAGTAGATGCAAAATGAAGGTCACCTAGTCTTATGCTCTCAGAACCAAGTTGTCTTGTCTGGGATACTTCTAGGATTCCAATTAATGTCAAATATTTAATTCAAGTGTCTTACAATGTTCCACCCCAATCCATGATTAAATTGGCTCAGCCAAATTCTGACTGCTGTCAAGAAGAAGTGAATGTTTAAGAAAACCACTGGAGCCTAACATGATGAGATCCCATGAAACAAGATTCGACCTCACCTTGTAACCTAATCTCTCATTCTACAGACCCTGAAAGAAAATTATCCGAATCTCGTAATCACATTAACCTCCAACAAGTCTAGATTTCTTCAGTTTCTGAAAATGAAGAGATTCTCCAAGCTCCTATCTATTATATATTACAGGACCATTTCATAAAACAAATATCATAAAATATTTTCATTTCAGAGACTATGGATAATGATTACTTTGGTTAGAAGAAATCCATGTTATTGGTATTTTATTTCAGTTCAACCACATTTCAAATGAATTAACAATGAAAGTATCAGTATTTACAATTGAAACTAGAAAACATATCTCTCTCTAAATGCCATCTGAGGGACTGGTCATTCAAAACTGGGGTGAGGGAGAAAGAGAGGGAGGGCAAATACATGTAATCTTTTGTGCCACCCCACTACCTTCCCCTTTCCTTATGATGACTGACCAGTCCCTAAATAATGTTCAAAATGATAAATGATCTATTTAAAAAATTAAAACTCTGTAAGCTTTTCACCCCCACGCCGTACAGTTGAGATACATTTTAGTGACCCCCTATTTTGATGTGTCAATTAATTATGCACCCTCCCCCTTGATCTCACCAGCCCTTCCTCCATTTTTTAAAATGATTACTCCCTGATACTATAACAATGAGCAACGCATCTCATCACAAAGCACTAACAAAGATTTTACTGCTCTTCGTCTACCTTACACAAAACAATCCCACTTTTAAGTTTCCCTAAGCCAGTTAGAATTATCTCCCCTTCCTTGTATTGTTCTGTTAACAAGTAGATAAATTATATCAACAAAAGAGGGTGTGCAGTTTCTCAGACTGTCTTGCATAGCCACCAGTGAGTTAATAATCTATAAACATTGCCAAGCACTGCCATGCTTCTTTCTGCCCACCTTCGAACACCTTTATTTATCACTGCAATATCAGGTAGCCAAGTTATCTCACCCACTTCCGAGATGCGCAAGTAGGTCTGTATTGTATGTGTGGAGGCGACGCGAGGGAGTCTGTCCGACCTCGTGTGTGTGAGTGTGGAGGGTAAACAACACGAAGCATGGTTGATACACCACTCTCTGTGTGTGGGTAAACAAGCCAGAAGCGTGCAATGTCTCAACCAGCTTCTGCTTACGCCTGGCCTCTAGCCACAGGATCAGCAACATCAACCCTCTGTATACTTCCCATGTAAATGTTCTGACAGAGAGCAACACATATATCTATCTCTATAGACACAGACTCAGTAAAAGCCCAGTGATGTTTAAGTATATCTCAGTAAATATTGATATAAATTTAGTGAGTGAGTATAGTTTTAGGCCGCTTTAAGCATTGTTCCATTACCCAGAAGAAAAGTAATAAATATGCTCTCTCTCTTTCTCTCTCTTTCTCTCCCTCCATATGTTGAAGCTTATGAAAGCACTATAGGTCTAGTTGGGTGCCTATTCACAAAATGTCATGGACAAACTAGACAGTCTTTAAAGCAATGAGATCATAATTCAACTATGTGCATCAGCTTAAAGTCGAAGACGCTGTTAACAAGGTTTTATGTGTCTCCGTGCTGTGTGAGAGGGTGTTGATGAAGGAGACTTAATGAAATAGCTGTGGAACTGGCAACAACTCTCCCATGGCCAAGATGGCAGCACGGATGTGAGTCCGACATTGTCACTGACATCAAGCCATGTAATACAACCAAACGGTTTCACTTCACAAGCTGTAATCACATTTGTTAGCCAACAAGATGATGAATAATATTTGTGAGTAGCGTGTGAAAGACGTGCAGCTTGCGGCAAAGATCCAGTGGCTGCAATAATTACGACTTATCTTCGTCCCCTCCCATCACCTACAGCGACGAAGCCTCAATCTGACCGTCATTAGGTAAAGGGATTGAGAGAAAGCTGAGGTCCAGTCCTCACAGGCTTTGTGACCAGGCCGTGAGCTCAATCACATCACAGATTGATTATAAGGAACTGCACGTACACGACCACAATTTATTGCCTCGCCCTTGTTTGGGTCTTTGCATTGCCACAGTTGCCGCTTCAAAACGTTTTCTCATGACATCATAGGCGGTATTGGAAGATGATTGAAGACTGGAATTCCAATTACTTCTGGGTAACAATTCCGCTTCTACAGATTTAAAAAATCCATAAGATTTTGCAATGACACCAAACCAACAAAAAACACATTCTGATTAAAATTTAGCTTTAACACCATTTCCTGTCATTCCAGCTGCTTTAAAATAATGCATAGTTCTGCTTAGTTTTATAACTTTTTAAATCAAATTATTTGTAAAAAAAGAATGAGGTTCTAAAGAATACAACAACGAAACATTTCACAATCACAAGAAATGCGTGTCTATTAACTGATCATATATTCAACTGATATACTTCAGTCAAACCCATAAACTAGTTTGGAATATTTCCCGGTATTACGCTCAAACGAAACACCAGTAACAGTCAAACAAACAGACTCGTATTAGCTCAATTTGTTACTCCTGATACCAAATTTAACCATTTCATTTTAAGAAACCTGAATTCAAATCCCAATTTTCTCTTGGAATATCGATGTGGTTTGCTGTAGCAAATTGAAGCCAGTGAGGTGCTGGGGTGGTATTCTGTCTCGCGTCTCAAGGGCTCCCCCATCGATTACCTCTGCAGCTAACTCGGAGGTAATGATAAAGAGATGATCCCTTCCTCGGCTCGATCTGCCCGCGTAAGGTAATGAGCGCCACCTACATATAAGTTGATGAGCGCCACCTACGTCAGAGACTGCTATTGTCATGCTCTGCTGCATACGTGCAGGCTGTGCTGGGGGCATGGCTACAAGCTGGTAATGGCTTTGACTCGGTTCAGGAATGTGGAAGTGTTTCTCCATGCCAACAAACTCATACCTTTGTTTTTAAACAGAATATTCTCGAATTTGAAAATATTTTACAAAGTCAGAATTTCGCGTCAAAATATATTCTTCTTATCCATATTTATTGCAGTGATTTATAATCCTTGAATGTCGACATAAAATTTGAAATTGTACAAGTTGTATGTGAAAAGGAAATAAATAAAGGTAGTATTATTTTATTGTTTAAGAACATTCATCAAATAAATGCTTCTGGAGCATTTATTCACATGCATTGCCTTTGATCAGCATAAGTTCACACATTGTGATAGCTGATATTATGGTCAGAGTGGCATAAAACCCAATTCACTCACTCACACAGCATAAGCTGATAACACATACTTTTCCAAAGCCAACTGTTTGATTGGCATTCTAGAAGTTGGTGAGAAAGTAAGAAAATGTACAACTTCTTGTTTATTGCCTGTACGGATGTTCCGATGTAGATTCTTGCATCGTTCGTTGTCAAGGTGGAGTCCGGCTTGATAACGGTATAAGAACCATCATCCAAACATTGCGATAGGCAATAGACAAGGTGTTGTTACAGTACCCATACTGTTGTATGCTTCCTTACTTCTCTAAAGGGGGCGGTCGGGTAGCCTAGTGGTTAAAGCATTCGCTCGTCACGCCGAAGACCCGGGTTCGATTCCCGACATGGGTACAATGTGTGAAGCCCATTTCTGGTGTCCCCCGCTGAGATATTGCTGGAACATTGCTAAAAGCGGCGTAAAACTATACTCACTCACTCACTCACTTCTCTAAAGCCACCATAAATAATGACATTTTCATTCTGTTTTGTAAAATGTGGCAGGAGACATTTCCTATTGTTTATATATTGTAACTAGTGTTTCAAGGTAAATGTGTACATGAACTTAAACTCACTGATGTGGGTCACAACCGGAATTCTTCACATCATTACGTTCTCGTTAATCAGTGCCTGTTAGCTCTTGCTAACTAACACATTTGGAGTAAATATTCCATTGCTCATAAATTCAACAACTTGTCAATTATTCTAATAAAATAATAATTATATGCCTTATTAACCACTTATTAACTATCTGTAACTATATAACTGATTACTATCTATGAATATATAATCTGTCAATGACTACTTGTGACCAATCTGTTACCCCTTCCCCGCAGCATATACTCTGTTATTATCACCTTCTATGACCATATAATCTGTTATTCAATACTTGGGACCACATAATGTTATTATCACTTTATATGTCTATAGAATCTGTTACTCAATAGTTTATTGAATAAATTAAACATTAGAAGAAACAATATAGAAAGTAAATAATGTGAATACAAACTTATTTTCCTTACCCAAGTACAAAGAAATATAACATAAGATTTGGCCCCCCCAAGTTAATTTTTTTTCAATAATAATTTATTTCAGAACTGACATCAGCATTTCCAATACTGAAAAGAAACAAACGACACATGTGAGCCAACAGTCAATGACAGCCATACAAATCCACAGCAGGGCAGGGATGGGGCGGCACACGAGGATCTATGACAATTATAGACTGCTTCAATCAGGCAGTGGAGTTTGGAAGGTCTAGTGTACTGGGAGGGGGATAATGACAATAGGTTGCCGCCAGCCATGTCACTTGTCTGTCAGTGCACCTCTGTTGCCGCTGTCAGGGTTGCCCTAATGATGCCGAGTTCTCCGCTTCATGACAGGCTGATATTGACCACATCAATCAGACACCATCCATAGATGAACAAATTTGGCAAGGAAGTCCATACTCTTCTCCCATCAAAGAGGACATAGTTTGACATTTCTTATGTAATACAATCAGAGAAACTGTCATGTGAAAGTGTGCTCTTTCCTTGA
This sequence comes from Haliotis rufescens, assembly GCF_023055435.1. NCBI lineage: Eukaryota > Metazoa > Mollusca > Gastropoda > Lepetellida > Haliotidae > Haliotis > Haliotis rufescens. The sequence continues at coordinate 75,543,586 of NW_025963890.1, read as the reverse complement.
AGAAATCCATCAGAAAAAAAGGAAGATAAAAGTTGAAATTCTTCTTTCAAAGTCATGTCATGTTATGTTCTCTTTGAAACCCTGTTTTTAGGACTTGATTGTGTGTTGGATGATGACAAGAACAAATAGATCATGATGGCTGGAGCAAAGACCGTATAGCAGGTGAGTGAGTGAGTGAGTATGGTTTTACGCCGCTTTTAGCAATATTCCAGCAATATCACGGCGGGGGACACCAGAAATGGGCTTCACACATTGTACCCATGTCGGGAATCGAACCAGGGTCTTCGGCGTGACGAGCGAACGCTTTAACCACTAGGCTACCCGACCGCCCTCCATATAGCAGGACATGGACTCCTGCTTGAGGGAGTGACACAAGTCTCAGATTATATATTCCAACATATATGATGAAAGAGTTAAACATTTCTGGATGTTCAACAGACTAACACCTAGTCTCAGAAATGAACACATCTCACAGAGAAAAAAAACCCAGTTGTTAATTTATCTTAATCAAATATAATAAAAAGGAGCCCAGAAACTCTCCTCATTTTCCCGATACTGATACTGCAGTAATCTAGACTTGCCCACAATTCTAGACTTGTATGGGCTGTTTTGGATATATTTGTGTCAGGGTCTGTATGACAGACAAGGTGTTCAAGACAACAATCAGTTTTGCATGCAATATTTTACAAGACAAATCAACCCTGCATGTCAGTATGCGCATGCTGACATATCATAAACTCTTTGATGTTTTATTGTATTGCATAGATGCTTTTAGTTGCGTGAACCAATCTGAATCTCATTGTGTTGCTTCATGTCACCTAAATGTTTCAGATTCCTAGACTTTGTTGTTCCTCCAAAGAATCGCAAGATTCCTGTCAATATTTTTTCAAAACTTTAATACCAAGCTCCAGGCAGGGTAACAACAAGTACCATCTTCCGCATCTTTGGTCTAGTGGATAGAATGTTTGCCCAGAGAGCGGAAGGACAGTGGTTTGATTCCCCATCCGAGTCATACCAAAAGACGTTAGAAGATGGAACTTGTTGTTACCCTGCCTGGAGCTTGGTATTACAGTGATAAAAGCAGGACTGGTCGGCTTGGAGTCAGTATACTGTATATGAGTGGGTATTAAATGGTGGCATGGGATAGCACTATAAAGTCACCCTTGGTTTGGACTAGTACCAGTTAGTACCAGTTAGTACCAGTTAGTACCAGCTAGTACCAGTTAGTACCAGCTAGTACCAGCGCATGCACACCAGCCCAACTCATGTTTAAAGGGGTTTTTTTCTTCGCTGGTCAGACTCAGTGACTTAGTTGATGTCATCATTCCCCAATGGTGAGAATCATTGCTCATAATATCAATCACTGGTCCAGAATCAATAACTTTCAGGCTGTTGCCATATTGTTAGACAACTGCTGAATGTGTCATGGCTCCAAACAACAAACACATCCACACAGGCAGCATGTGAGCTTATGATCACTGAATCATCCACAGGGTCAACAATGTTCAACCAAAGACAGCCAAGCCCCTGTTCCACAAAAACGATCTTAGAGCTAAGACAATCATAACTCCCATACCTTAACACAGACTTTAACACAGAATCGCATCAATGACAGCGTTACATGAAGTAACCTGAGAGATGACAATTACTCCGACTAAAATCTCCGCTAGTCCAATCACCAAGTCAGTTCCTCAAATGACAGCACTGAGGTACCCGGTAAGAAAACAATCCTACTTCAGATTCCCGAAGGGAGAAGTACACCTATGTCATGTGAAAAAATTCTGCAGTGAGATAAAACACTCAAAAACCCAACAAAAAGATGTGGCTTTACTTCTCTCCATTTTGTTTCCAGCTTTTAAATGTTTATGAATCTGGAATTTTATTTCAGTAAATGGAATATTACAGTGTCTTCTGAAAGGTAATGGCAAATAACTCAAGTCTGACGATGTTAAATCCAAAGTGAGGCAACCCCTAGTTAAAGACTCCCTGCCAGTGCCGGCAGAGAGGAAGCGGCGAGGATGGGGAGGAGCATCCCAATAAAGCCACATGGTAAAGAGAGACGTGTGTCTGTACTCCCATCCAGCTGCTATTACTATAGACATGAGGAGCAAAACATGGTTCTTCTTCCCCCGAATTATTTGTCTACCTGGAGATAATTTATATGCAGTTCACTTCTTTGCAGAGGATTTGGTGAAGTTTGGGTGAAGAATTGTGACTGCTAATTGCATCATTATCCAACCTTGACAACAACAAGGTGAAACCTTATTGGGGTACCAATTTCTTAACCCCCTTCACCTTTGTCGTACTGAAGGTTATAACATGATTATAGAACATTCTGGATATAATTCCTGACTTCATAGAACATAGTATACATTTCAGAAAATGCGAACATGCAAAAACACATTTGTATGCCCTTGTTCTGTTCTCAGACCTATGAAATTGGATCTGAATCATTTGGAAAACTTCAAGAATAGATTAGCTTATCTCTTGACTGAGCTCTGAAGGTGAATGGTACCTCCGGCCGGGCAAAGAGAAACTTTGGCTTGCAGAGCCTGCATACCCAAAAGAATTCTTATAAATATCAAATAGAATAACGACTGTTTGGCCAAAAAAAAAAGAAGTTATGTGTTTTTACGGTTTCCCGAACCAATCCTAATCTGGAGGCCCCAACCTAACACTTTCTTTCTTCCACCATTGCTTTGATTACCATCCTGGCATTGTCTGCATTTTATGTCACTAGTGGATATTTGCTGTTTGAGTATACATAAACCATTATCTATATTTGAAAGCAGACTTTAACTGATAAACTACAATTTTAAAGTGAAATTCATGGACAAAAGACTCTACTTCATCATCATCATCATCATCATCACCATCATCATCATCATCAGCAGCAGCAGCAGCAGCAGCAGCAGCTACCTTACCCCCTGACGCAGACCTCCTCACAAATAATTCAGCACATGTATCAAGATCTATTCTAGCTGACGAGTGCTCTCTGAGGATTATTCCATGCTATGTTTTGAAAGGAATGCAAAAAGTTACCATCAAATTAATGCTTTAAGAACATCAATCCCAAAGGACCAACCAATATGACCTTTGTACCCTATTTTGTGAAGGGCCTCAGAAAATCCAAATTATACATTTCCCAAAATATGGTAACACCTAGAACATGAAATGACACTATACTACATGTAGATGTATGGTTTTAATAATCATATTTTTAGACCTTGGATGAGTTTTTCATTTGTTCAGCCTCTATAATTTCGCCTTTTTTTATCTTTTTCCTGTTCCTTCATCACAGTCATACAAGTATCCATTAATCAAATTTACCCCTTTCATCACACCATGGTTGCAAATTCAAAGGCATTTTCTTCCAAGGATCGAGATTTAGTTAGGGTCCCCCTGAACTGGAGACAACAGTGAGCAGACATCCATTGAAATACCAGCACAGCAGCTTCTAACATATACCACAACAATGTAACAGACATACAGCTTAACACAGCACACAGTAAATATATTATTTATCGAGCACTTGATATAAATCAATACCCTACATGTTCCCGGTATTAATTGCATTGGGCACCTGCCACTCATAGAAAGAAGCTGGCCATTATGAAATGTTAAACCATCACAGAGTCACTGCTTCTATTCAAATTCGATTGAAATCAATGTGATTCCCTTTGACACTTACTTGGCAATTCTAGGTGCAATTTATATTTGATATATGTAAAGAGATCTTAGTTTTCAGTATTAAATGCAGGGTTTCAGCATGTCACTGAACTGAATATTTCTGTGTACTTAAAATGCATCACAGTAACGTGTGTGTAATCATAAAGTTCCCTTAACTCCTGGGATAAATGTCCTGGGATATCCTGGGATAAATGGCCTGGGATTAATGGCCTGGGATTAATAGCCTGGGATAAATGTCCTGAGATAAATGTCCTGGGATAAATGTCCTGGGATATCCTGGGATAAATGGCCTGGGATTAATGGCCTGGGATTAATAGCCTGGGATAAATGTCCTGAGATAAATGTCCTGGGATTAATGTCCTGGGATATCCTGGGATAAATGGCCTGGGATTAATGGCCTGGGATAAATAGCCTGGGATAAATGTCCTGAGATAAATGTCCTGGGATAAATGTCCTGGGATATCCTGGGATAAATGTCCTTGGATTAATAGCCTGGGATAAATGTCCTGAGATAAATGTCCTGGGATAAATGTCCTGGGATAAATGTCCTGAGATAATGTCCTGGGATAAATGTCCTGGGATAAATGTCCTGGGATAAATGTCCTGAGATAAATGTCCTGGGATAAATGTCCTGGGATATCCTGAGATAAATGTCCTGGGATTAATAGCCTGGGATAAATGTCCTGAGATAAATGTCCTGGGATAAATGTCCTGGGATATGCTGGGATAAATGTCCTGGGATAAATGGCCTGGGATTAATAGCCTGGGATAAATGTCCTGAGATAAATGTCCTGGGATAAATGGCCTGGGATAAATGGCCTGGGATTAATGGCCTGGGATTAATAGCCTGGGATAAATGTCCTGAGATAAATGTCCTGGGATAAATGTCCTGGGATAAATGGCCTGGGATAAATGTCCTGGGATATCCTGGGATAAATGTCCTGGGATTAATAGCCTGGGATAAATGTCCTGGGATAAATGTCCTGGGATAAATGTCCATGGATTAATAGCCTGGGATAAATGTCCTGGGATAAATGTCCTGGGATAAATGTCCTGGGATTAATGGCCTGGGATTAATAGCCTGGGATAAATGTCCTGAGATAAATGTCCTGGGATAAATGTCCTGAGATAAATGTCCTGGGATAAATGTCCTGGGATATCCTGTGATAAATGTCCTGGGATATATCTCTTGGGATAAATGTCCTGGGATTAATGTCCTTGGATAAATGTCCTTGGATAAATGTCCTTGGATAAATGTCCTTGGATTAATGTCTTGGGATAAATGTCCTGAGATAAATGTCCTGGGATAAATGTCCTTGGATAAATGTCCTTGGATTAATGTCCTGGGATAAATGTCTCGGGATAAATGTCCTGGGATAAATGTCGTTGGATTAATGTCCTGGGATATATCTCCTGGGATAAATGTCCTGACAATAGGTCCTCTCTACACCCTAGTGTCATGTTAGTAAAGCAAGGCTTACATCCCTTTATGCCACAGTTGGAACCATCATCTTGCAGTGGATGGTCTTGGGACCTTCAGCTAGCCATGCATGCTCATGGAACCATCATATAGGCAAAGATGTCCAAGGGGCCATCTTCTAGCCATGGATGTCCGCAGGATTATCATCTATCCATCAATGTTCATGGAACCATCTAGTCATGGCTGTTCATGGAACATCTAGGCTTGGATGTTCTGGAACTATCTTCCAGCCATGGATGTTCATGGAATCATCTTCTAGCCATGGATGTTCATGACACCATCTAGTCATTGATGTTCATGAGACCATCTAGCTATGGATGTCCATGACACCATCTAGCCATGGATGTTCAGGAAACCATCTAGCCATGGTTGTTCAGGAAACCATCTAGCCATGAATGTTTATGAGACCATCTAGCCATGGATGTTTATGAGACCATCTAGTCATGGATGTTCAGGAGACCATCTAGTCATGGATGTTCAGGAGACAATCTAGTCATGGATGTTCAGGAAACCATCTAGCCATGGTTGTTCAGGAAACCATCTAGCCATGAATGTTTATGAGACCATCTAGTCATGGATGTTCAGGAGACCATCTAGCCATGGATGTTTATGAGACCATCTAGCCATGGATGTTTATGAGACCATCTAGCCATGGATGTTCAGGAAACCATCTAGCCATGGATGTTTATGACACCATCTAGTCATGAATGTTTATGACACCATCTAGTCATGAATGTTTATGAGACCATCTAGTCATGGATGTTCAGGAGACCATCTAGCCATGAATGTTTATGAGACCATCTTGTCATGGATGTTCATGAGACCATCTAGCCATGGATGTTCAGGAGACCATCTTGACTAGCCATGGATGTTCAGGAGACAATCTTGACTAGCCATGGACGTCCATGCTGAAACAAAGACTGCTAAGACCCGTATGTCAGTGCAACCTCCACTGCTACACAGGTACCATGCTGCTGAAGCTGGGGTAGTCAGTCTGCAGATGGAGGGAATATTTATCTTCCATATCTCCCATCTCCTAGGTCGTCCAGGTGCATGGCTAAGTATTTTTGTTCGCAAGTGAAATAACACACCACTGGCGATATGATACTGCACACAGATTTGGGCCATCGCGGAACATGATACAAGGTACAAACTGCCTGGAACACACAACATGTCACAGACAACGAGATTGATCCTGGGCCATCGCGGAACATGATACAAGGTACAAACTGCCTGGAACACACAACATGTCACAGACAACGAGATTGATCCTGGTCCATCGCGGAACATGATACAAGATACAAAACTGCCTTGAACACACAACATGTTCACAGACAACGAGATTGATCTTGGGCCATTGCGGAACTTGATACAAGATACAAAACTGCCTTGAACACACAACATGTTCACAGACAACGAGATTGATCTTGGTCCATTGCGGAACTTGATACAAGGTACAAAACTGCCTTGAACACACAACATGTTCACAGACAACGAGATTGATCTTGGTCCATTGCGGAACATGATACAAGGTACAAAACTGCCTTGAACACACAACATGTTCACAGACAACGAGATTGATCTTGGTCCATTGCGGAACTTGATACAAGATACAAAACTGCCTTGAACACACAACATGTTCACAGACAACGAGACTGATCTTGGTCCATTGCGGAACTTGATACAAGGTACAAAACTGCCTGGAACACACAACATGTCACAGACAACGAGATTGATCCTGGTCCATCGCGGAACATGATACAAGGTACAAAACTGCCTGGAACACACAACATGTCACAGACAACGAGATTGATCCTGGTCCATCGTGGAACATGATACAAGGTACAAACTGCCTGGAACACACAACATGTCACAGACAATGAGATTGATCTTGGTCCATTGCGGAACTTGATACAAGATACAAAACTGCCTTGAACACACAACATGTCACAGACAACGAGATTGATCCTGGTCCATCGCGGAACATGATACAAGGTACAAAACTGCCTGGAACACACAACATGTTCACAGACAACGAGATTGATCTTGGGCCATCGTGGAACATGATACAAGGTACAAACTGCCTGGAACAAACAACATGTCACAGACAACGAGATTGATCTTGGTCCATCGCGGAACATGATACAAGATACAAACTGCCTGGAACACACAACATGTCACAGACAACGAGATTGATCCTGGTCCATCGGGGAACATGATACAAGGTACAAACTGCCTTGAACACACAACATGTCACAGACAACGAGATTGATCTTGGTCCATCGCGGAACATGATACAAGGTACAAAACTGCCTGGAACACACAACATGTCACAGACAACGAGATTGATCTTGGTCCATCGCGGAACATGATACAAGATACTAACTGCCTGGAACACACAACATGTCACAGACAACGAGATTGATCTTGGGCCATTGGACTATGGGAGCTCCCATGCTTGTATGATGTAGTGCTACAATCACTTTGTAGGTTGGTAGGTTGGTAGGTAATATACAGAACTGATTTGGAGACTATCATGGATATTTTTCAGATAAAACAGACTATCTGCATGTTGACCAGTACAACAGTTCACACTGACAATATATTCACAGTTTGTCACTCATTTTTCACCACTAATGGGCTGAGGTGAAATGGAGCTACACGTTATGTTCATGAAACTCAGAGATAGTATATTGACTCCAAGTTGACCAGTTCTTGTTTTATCCCCTTAATGCCAAGCGCAAGCTTAAGGCAGCAAAATATAAAAAGTACCATCTTTTAACGTCTTTTGATATGATGCAGCCAGGGATCGAACCCACAACCTCCTCTCCAGGCGGACGCTCAATCCACTAGACCATATTTACCACTTACAATGCAGGAGGGAAGGAAAAACAGCATTTGTTCTTGTTGTAATAGAGACAGTTTCTATGTAGTTTATTCCATAACAAATAATGTACCATATGGCTCAACATCTCATTACCAAGGCAACAATATCCCAATTGCACCTCGTTCATTTTCAAATTAGCAATCGTTCATGTATTTATTGATACATCTCAAAATTAATTATTATTTTTTTATCTAATTAGGATGTTTTTTATAACTGATTCAACACAACAGCCGGCTATAGAAACTAATGAACATTGCAGGATGAGCTATACCAGTGCATGGCATGTTCTGCTGATTGTTCATGTACAACTATTGACTTTAGGCCAATTTTCACAAACAGTCAACACATTGTATGCGCAGAATATCAAATGATACTGTATTAATTATTCACCTGTTGTGTAATGTATACTGAACAAGATTTAATTTCATCACAGACCACAGCTGGGGAATGGAAACAGCTCCATGCATCACAGGTCTACACCAAAGTTGACAACGATGTACATCATCATCATCATCAGCAGCAACAGCAGCAGCAGCAGCAGCTACCTTACCCCCTAACACAGACCTCCTCAAAAATAATTCAGCAAATGTATCGAGATCTATTCTAGCTGCCGAGTGCTATCTGTGGATTTATTCCATTTCTGTGGTTTTGAAAGGAATGCAAAAAGTTGCCATGAATGCTTCAAGACTATAAACCCCACATTGACTATTGAATGCCTCCTTCTTTACGTCACTACCCATTGTAACCTTTGTGTACAGGGTTCAGGGGAGAAGTGGTCTATTGCTGTGCACAATGTGTCATTTGTTTCTGTTATATAAAGTCACTTCATCATGCATGAAGTAAAACGGAGGTGCCATTCATTACCGGATCAATCCGAGTTTACCACGGTTTCACACAATCAATGAACCAGCATTACAACAATGTGCTGACTCAGTAAATTATTGACAAGATTATGATGAGAAAATCGACATAATTCACATGAAAAACTGGTACAGCACAATTTTCATACTGTTGCTCATATCATACTGAAAATTGACTGACATGTTGGATGTTGAGAATACATTTGACACACACATATATATATATATACATATGCACTTGTTTAGTACTAATGATTGCAGTACTGGTTGGGACTGCCTGTGTAACAAATTAATGATCCGTTGTGAATAAATGGTACAGCTGACAGAATTTGAGTTATATCCATTTAAACGACATATTCAGCTAAGTGCACTACAACAGCAAACTGACAGGTGAAAAACACTCCTCTTGATAATTCTAAATAATGAGTGAGTGAGTGAGCAATTTTAGCAATATTCCAGCAATATCACGGCAGGGGAATCCAGAAATGGGCTTCACACATTGTACCCATGTCGGGAATCGAACCCAGGTCTTCGACGTGATGAGTGAATGCTTTAACCACTAGGCTACCCGACCCACCCTCTAAATGAACGAAGTGTGACTGTTTAAATAGCATAAACATGTCAGTTTCATGAAATGCAAACTCTAAATTGTTTATGGAAGTACATTTTTTGTGAGTTTGTTGTTTTCATTTCATTGCAACATTTTGTCCACCATTTGTGATAGCTATATAGGTATGAAAACCAAAAAAACAACATTTCTAAGCACACAGTCAAGCACATAAGGACAATTTCAACAACTGACACAACCATTGCCATAAACATAAGACATCTATTCTAAAAGGGGCGGTCGGGTAGCCTGGTGGTTAAAGCGTTCGCTCGTCACGCCCAAGACCCGGGTTGAATTCCCGACATGGGTACAATGTGTGAAACCCATTTCTGGTGTCCCCCGCCATGATATTGCTGGAATATTGCTAAAAGCGGCGTAAAACCATACTCACTCACTCACTCTATTCTAAAAGCCGAATATATCGAATATACGATTGCGAGGATATGATGAGCACGTGTTGTTGAGTTGACGGCACATAGTGATAATACTAGATGTTTGTTGACAGATCTGCAGGTCAAAGATTAAAAGTAGAAAGAATGTCTACAAAGCAGAGAGCAAATTTACATGTTGAATGTACATATTAGATGATCAACTCTTAGAACACAGACAGAAAGAGGTCACAAAGGGACACATGCAGTATGTTTAGTACAGAAAAAATCTCAAAGTCTTTTAAAAATACATATATTCTTTACCTACCATTCAAGATTGAAACAAAATTTATGAATAAACCAAGAACGACAAAGGTTCCAATGAAAGTTCCCTGTTCTGTAGCTTGTTTGATTGTTTGTTTGATTGTTTGATTGTTTGTTTGTTTGACCTCAGCAATGGTCCAGGTGTATGATGGCGGTCTGTAAATAATCGAATCTGGACCAAACAATCCTGTGATTGACACTTGAGCATTGATCAACACAACTCATGACATGCATCAACCAAGTCAGTGTGCCTCACACATCACTTCACACATCCCCCCAACCCCAACCCCAACCCCAGCCCCAACCCCAGCCCCAACCCCAGCCCCAACCCCAGCCCTCCGAACCCATTAGGCACCTCTTACGACAAACACGGTTTGCTGAAGACCAATTCTAACACGGTTCTTCACAGTTTCTGTAGCTGTAAGACATTGAAATCCAGAATCCTGGAATTCTAGGTTAATGAACCATTTTTATTGTGGGTTTTTATCAAACTGTTAACGCTACATTTCAACATAAACAAAAACACCGACGGAGTGTTTACTGAGGAAACATGGCCGTGAAGCTTCAGCTTAACGATTCAAAGAGTATGCTTCATGGTGACATCAAGTCTCTCGAATTAAAAACACCTTTTTTTTCTCCTGTAAATTGTCTATGCATCACAACTGTAAAGCTGGTATTTGGCATGTTTAATTCATTGCCAATTCATCAGACCAGAATACAGGATATCTCTGATAAGCTCCAATAAGAAATTATTCCAGTTAAGAGGTTCGTTCTGGTAGCTGTTAGACAAAATTGCAGACTGCTGATCAACAATCGCTGTTAGCATCCATTAATGTGTGAAAGAAAGTGTGAGCAAGTGTTTCATCAAGCTGAATCATTCTCAGACTGCAATCTAGCAAATCCAGTTAAGCATCATCGCCGCACATCTCAGATGCGGGAGAAGAGATCAGTGTCGACTTCGCCAATGAGTTCCTCCTGGGCTATGGTGTAATGAGTCGCTGCTGTTGCCGTCGGTCCAGCCGGACCGGTCAAGTGACCATTCTATTGTTTCCTCTCTTCCTATAGATCAATACTGCTCATATTAAAGTGATAGATTTATTGAAAATGTGACGTGGATTGTGATGGTGGGAACCTTCCAGCAACCTTCACCTTCTGTCAACGGGCTGCAGAATGGCACAACCATATGACAGTCAGTTATACAGAGACTGACATATCCTTGGTATTTCAATATGTCAAGAAAACCAACATATTATGTTCTAAGTGAGTGAGTGAGTGAGTGAGTGAGTGAGTGAGTGAGTGAGTGAGTGGGTGGGTGGGTGGGTGGGTGGGTGAGTGAGTGAGTGAGTGAGTGAGTGAGTGAGTGAGTGGGTGGGTGGGTGGGTGGGTGGGTGGGTGAGTGAGTGAGTGAGTGAGTGAGTGAGTGAGTGAATGAGTGAGTGAGTGGGTGGGTGGGTGGGTGGGTGAGTGAGTGAGTGAGTGAGTGAGTGAGTGAGTGAGTGAATGAGTGAGCGAGTATTTCAACATGGAGAATGAAACCAAGGCACTTGGCATGACGAGCCAACGCTACAGCCACTACCCCCATCCAGCCCTTCAAACACATAATAACAGGTATTCTGACACCAGCTACAGTTTCCATGTTGCATGATTAATAGCTCCCCAGCGCTGGTACACATATCACCAAATTACAGGTAACTGGCGCCAATCCTTAGTGTAATATGCAATTGGCATGAATGTCTTTACAGACCCACTTCACACTAAGCCCAGTCTATAGTCCCCCATTACACTTGATGCTCTCTTGCCTCTTTCCTATGGTGGAGATGAAATAGTCGGTTATCTGCCTCGTTTGCGGACAAAATTGTTGCTTCTTTAACACCAACCCATACCAAGTCTTTTGTTACCGCCAATGTTCGAGTAAGGTGTTTAAGGACAGAACTTGGAGTGCTTTGGTGCAGTATTTAGGCTTACAGAGCTACAAAGACTCATAGCTACACAACATTGGGAGGTAACAGTCTTTAGGAACACTAAAGCATGATGACTGCTACAAACATCATGGTCTCATTTTCATAAATTGATTGTTAGATTTTCATACAAAATTATAAAAAAAGGGAGGCAGGAAGAATTTATTTTTAATGTTTTAAAAGATACAAGTGTTCTAGACATCTGTGTACAAGAAATGTCAATGGGTCTGATTTCCCCTGATGCATGGCTGTTTAACGGGACTAAATAAACAATGTATTTAATCAAGTGAAGAAAAGACAAAGTAAAGATTTTTATGCCTGTAGGTTTTTGGGTAGAAACAAATTCTATGAGATGGGGTGTTTAGTTGTGAGGCAGAGAGAGACAAAAATCTAAAAATTAGTTTTTATATGAGGTTGATTTCTGGAAGGTTTGTTGATATTCTTCAAACATATTTCACTGGCCAGGGAAAACTGTGGATAGAGCAATGTTTGCACAATACAGCACCTTGAATCCCGGTTCGCTCCCATTATGTTTCTAGGTTTGTCAGTGCCATACCTATGCTTGTGGGTTCCACCAAAGTGGTAAACATCTGACCTGCATCACCTCAGCTTTCCTCCCTCTTTAAGCTGACAAGTTGTGATAAAACTGAAATACTGTTCAAAGAGGCATTAAACCTAACTCACTCACTCGCTCGCTCATACAGCACCTTTTCTGCTTGAGTGAGTGAGTATGGTTTTACGCCGTTCATAACAATATTCCAGCAAAATCATGGAGGGGGACACCGGAAAAAGGGCTTCACACATTGTACCCAAGTCGGGAATCGAACCCAGGCTTTTGACATGATGAGCCAACGCTTTAACAACTAGGTTACCCCACCGCCCCTTTTTCTGCAATAAAAAAAGAAGGATTTCAGGGTTCATATACCACTTGAACCACCAAATTTAATGGCTACACGTGAGACCCAAAGTGTGCTTTCAAACAGATTTATTCGGGCTTTGAAATTTTATATCATTGTCAGTATGGCGCCATTTGTACATCCAAATGCACTACTAATATATTCACGTCCACATACTAGCGTTTCAATATTGTTCCTTGACTGAGTTGACAACCAATCTTTGGCAACATGATGTCATCACAAATTATTCCAGAAAAAAAGTGACATATTTATTTGATAGCTTAGTTAACGATGCTTGCCAGATTAAAGGCTTTTAAAAGGCAGATTCAAACTCATGCCCTTGTCAAGGTGCTGACCTTGGATTTGAGGGCCAAGTTCTAAAGCAGAGAATTTTTTATAGAAAGCAATAATATAAAGCAATCTTCCACATATCAACATGTTTATTCATGTTGGGAAATGTTCTCACTAAAATAATCAAGCATGGCATCTCCTCCCGTTCACAATAAACCTGATACATCTCGGGTCGTACATCACGTTTATCAGTATCTAATCGCATCCCAACTGTATCAGCTTGATGTGTTTTGGGGCCCGAAGTGCTGCATGTTATTTATCTTCACTGCTTGGTAAACCCCTTGGCTTTGTGTTGGGATGTGAAAGATCTTAATCTGGTGAAGCTTGGATTAAAAACATCCAGCTGATCCTGGCAGCAGATAAGGGCCACAACTCTGCATATATAGATACTAGGATTCCAACTGAACATCCTGAAGTAAGCAATCAGTAAAATCAGTTGATTTGGTTAAAAACTGAACAAAAGTTGGCACATGATGAAGAACTTGGATCAAATCTGCGAGGACTGTGAATGTGGGTACACTTTTGCCCTTTGAACCATCTGACAATAAAAAAGACCTTGGCATCCAGTACTTTTTTTCAGGACTCACACCATGCCATCGGCAACCGTTCAGATTTTTTTACACCAATGACTGACATCCAAGAATGCATAAATGCACCCAAACACAACCAGCCTCTACTCTGCTCCATTAAGTCAACAAAGAAAAGAAGCAAAACTGGAAAAAAAGTGTTTTTAAATGAGAAAAGTTTTTTTTTACCAATCCTCATTCTATCAATGCCACAAACAATGCCCCGAACAATGCCACCAGATTCCTTTCAAAAACATGAAATCCCATGAGATATGGTCACAGTATGTTATTTGGACAAGGGTGGTCCAGTAGTCTAAGGTGCCATAGTTTACTGGTTCAGATCAAATTCCTGTTTGCCCCGATTATGTGCCTTCGTTTGTCAGTACCATACCCGTGCTCGTGGGTTTCACCAAAGTAGTAAACATCTGAGACCTGCATCACTTCGGGCTATCTTCCCACATTAAGCTGACACGCCGTGATATAACTGGATGATTAACTTCTTCAAGTGGCATCACTTGCTTGATAACAGTGTTAGTATCTAAAACACTGACACGTCACATTCATTGTAATAAAGAGGTTGTATCTCAAGAACTACCTCCCTTGTTCAACTGGATGACTTATATGTAGAAAATGGAATATAACACATCTGAAACACGAAGGTCTTATGAAAACCTTTGTGAAGGAATGTTGCTGTGTCTCCTAGAACATGTCTTTGTACTTCCAAGTAAAATATCAATTTGAAAAGTTGCCATTTTATTATTAATGAAGAGAATTTATGCATGTCAACTTCTTTATTATGAGGAACACAACGTTTCAGAGAATATACTTACTCCTTTATCAGATGAATGAAGGAGTAGGTATATACTCTAAAACATTGTGTTATTGTAATAAAGAAGTTGACATCCATAAATTCTCTTCCTTATGTGTATCACTTCTAAATGTCTTTCAAAGACTTTATTATATTATTGTTACACATAACATAATAAGAAAAAAATCTCAAAACAGTTTCTCAACTTATTCTTGATTGATGTCTACATGTTCTCCTACTGAACAGACTGTTGTCAGGGAAACAGTATCTGGTGCAAGAATAGTTCAATTCTGTCTTCCTATCAACTACACATGCACATGTACAACACAAAATACCCTGGCCATGGGAAATTTCAACCTCAGCTCAATATGCCTAAAACTTTGTGTGAAAATTAAATCATAGAAAGCTCTTTTTTTCCACATATTTGGACACTGATGGAAACTAGCATCATTCATCATCTGGTCCATCTATCATTTGTCATGAAGACATCATATCGTTTGCATAACTCTCCCGCTCGAGCATAACTTCGATACATACCGGTGCCAGTTATACTGTGAGAATATTTCAGCACTTCTGTTAGATTGCTTTTCTTGCTGCCTGACAAATGTGTGATATTAAAGTTATTATTTTTTTTTCTCCAGAAAATCCAATTTAATCGGGATCTTTCACATTTGAGATTGGCGCCAATGCTTTTATTGCAAAATGTTTGCAAGGAATATTTACTGGGCAGTATACTGCAAGACTAATCTTTTTACATTTTTATTCCATGAATAAATCGGATCAAAGAAATCAGCATCAAGAGAAAAGAATCTCGGGACTCCAGGCTGATACGGAGGTAAACTGTTCCGCAACTTCCAAAGAATAAAGTGAAGAATGCTGCCCTTATGCTAAAAACCCTTGCCATTTGTAATATGAGGTTCACATTGGTAACAGGTTCTCCGAGGCTATTTACTGTACATCCCAGTCCATTACAATGTTATCTTGCTTTCAATAATATGTTTTTGAGGCCATCCAGAAGACTCTGAGATCACTCATCTAAATAGTATAAAATCCTGGCCTGTCAGAGTTGAGGTGGTCTGATTACATTTGGTAGCAATTTGTCCAGTGAGTTTTTGTGTAGCCATGTAGAAAGCACTCTACCTAGGACCAACCCTCTTTAACTAATAATATTGGAGGGATCCAGGAACAGGACTGTTCGATGCACTTCAGCTACAGCAATTTGACTGTCTTTTCTTATCAACTCATCCACAAAGAAACCCACCTACTTTGCAAACTGCTTTTGATGATGCTTCAACTGAAATTTACAGTGACAAAACAGACATCAAATAAATAATGGAACTTCATCCTCGATTATCAAGTGTGTCATATTCCCATTCTTTTAAGATTATACCATGCATGAAGGGCACAATTGCCACCACAGTTTCACTTTGGAAGTTAAATCACCACCTCAATTTATTTTCATTTTCCCACTAAACATAGCACAGAATGTCTTCAGCTCATGACCCAATCAAAATGCCTTGGGCATAGATGAAAACTACAAATCTTCTGGGGGGTGGGGGGCTTGGTATATTTAATCAAATCAGCTATAGGTGAACTTTTAGCTGCAAAAGATGTTTCACAGAGTAACAAGTCCTGGTGATCTTGTTCTGTTGGAGGTGGTACACAAATGTTAAGTCGAGTGCTTGTGCCACACTGCTTTTTTCAATCAAGAAAGATTGTGTAAATTGATTGGATGATAATTTATGGCGCCGAATGCACCTGAATGGTTAAAGCATTCGCTCATCATGCCAAAGGTCTGGGTTTGATTCCTAACACGATTACATTGAGTCTCATCATGATCTTTGGTGTATGTATGTCAGTTCTGATATAAAAGATCCCTTTTTCCATCCATTATAACTCACATGGTCTTGTGAAGGATGGGATCTTTAACACCACATCCATCTCAGACAACTTGATCAAGTGATAAGCTGTGTATATACCTTGTCAGAATACGCATTAACCCCAAACAAAGAAAATAGGCAAGGAGCAGTTTGGACTCTGTGCTATTCAATATCTCTGCGCCCTGTTTTGCCATGCTGATACCTCATCCTGTGCCTGGGAGTCTTATTTTGGGATGAGCATACCGTCAGTTCTCATCAGGACCAGAAAAAGTCTTTTCGTTCTCATTTCCGCCAGAGTCGTTTTCAACCCTGTGCATCAGGCCTGTCAAACTGTATGTTTATGACACGTTATTTAAAACCTTAATTTGCAATCCGTGTGCCATTGGAAAGAAAAAGGCCACATCTTTTTCCCCAACCTAATGGTGGCATTAGGCCATAATAAATCATGTTTTTATTTTCATCTTCACCCGTCTCGTTATCACGACCAAACACCCTGTCTCACATCATTTCATTATCCACAAGGTTTTTTCACAAAATGGTATGTTCCTGAAAATACTGTAAAAAATATATTTTGCCTCAGGTTCTACATAAAAAAAGTTATGATTTTTTTTCTGTCAATCCTTCAAATCAGACATCCCTTTCTCTGACAGCAGCCATATCTATTTACTGTTGGAAAACCTGACAATTTTTTTGTTTCCAGATTTTTCATGAAAACATGTTTTTTCAAAACCATTCCACTTTCCCACCCACCCTCAAAATATCCGATGGTCCACTGCGACTTCATCCCACATGTGGGCGGTTGGGTAGCCTAGTGGTTAAAGCATTCACCCGTGACGCCGAAGACCTGGGTTCAATTCCCAACATGGGCCCAGTCTGTGAAGCCCATTTCTTGTGTCCCCCGCCACAATATTGCTAAAAGCGGCTTAAAACCATACTCACTCACTCATCACACTTGACAACAATGGGGCTGCATTCAACTCGGTAGCTGGAATATTCTTGAGTGCAGTGATAAATAACAAACTAACAAACAAACAATGGATGACAAATACACACACCCCATGTACACTTCAGTCAGGACATGCAAGCCTGATAGGTCCACTACTGAGTGAGTGAGTGAGTTTGGTTTTACGCCGCTTTTAGCAATATTCCAGCAATATCACGGCGGGGGACACCAGAAATTGGCTTCACACATTGTACCCATGTCGGGATTCGAACCCGGGTCTTCGGCGTGACGAGCGAACGCTTTAACCACTAGGCTACCCGACTGCCCAGGTCCACTACTGACAACCAGGAGTATTGATGATAGGCACAAAGCAATCCTTTGATGGCGGAGTGAGACTTTTTGCCTCTTTCAGCAACATTCCAGCAATGACATGGTTGGGACACCAGGAATGGGCTTCACATATTGTACCCATGTGGAAAATTGAACCTTCGTCTTTAGTGACACACACAAACACCTTAACCAATAGGCTACCTTTCTAGACTATCTATCATATTAATTGTACATGTGGAAAATTGAACCCTCGTCTTCAGTGACACACACAAACACCTTAACCAATAGGCTACCTTTCTAGACTATCTATCATATTAATTGTACATGTGGAAAATTGAACCTTCGTCTTCAGTGACACACACAAACACCTTTACCAATAGGCTACCTTTCTAGACTATCTATCATATTAATTGTACATGTGGAAAATTGAACCCAGATCTTCGATGTCACAAGCGAATACCTTAACCAATAGGCTACCTTTCTAGACTATCTATCATATCAATTGTACATGTGGAACATTGAACCCAGATCTTCGATGTCACAAGCGAATACCTTAACCAACAGGCTACCTCACCACTCTATCCTGTTATGATACATCATGCTCATACCATCATCTCAAAATGAGGAGCAAGAGCAAATACAACATTTTAGATGGTAAATCTGAAGGACACAACATCAGCAAAAAGACTCTTGTCTGCTACTTCATGCCCAGAATCAGAATCGACATTTTGACCGCAGTCCAGAAAGTTGTAGACACACTGTGTCTTCTCCAAGACCTGCAAATCATTGAAAGGGCCTGGGAGCAAGCTATTCGCCTAATGTAAGGCCAAAGTGAGGGCTTCTCTCCCCATCAATCCTAGATCCTGACAAAGTGGCCCTTCATATCTCCCCACTACCATAGAACGAGACCATCAACAGAACCGTTACCCTTAACTTTCTTTACACTGGGCACCAGCCCAGACTACTAAATCTTGTCAAGTATGGCGAAGATATTTGTCTAACGATATGACAGTGTTCTAGTTGTACTAACTAACAAGTACCCAATCACAGCGATTCCAGTCAAACACTCATTGCCAACTTGAATTAAACATCACAGGAAGCATAAAGACCAGATCCATACACACACATCCATTGCTGACATACCACAGCCCCCGAAACTGTAATCATTCAATTTGCGTTTGCCGCAACACTTGCCACTGAAATCTCTAAATTGGCAGAATCATCAATTATTTTTACGATTGGCTGACCGACAGTTGGTACGATGAAGTTACGAAGGTGCTTGTGAGGTACAGGAGACAAAACAGAATGCTACAATGCCGAAGCCAAAGCCTGCCAAATGAGGGTTTGGCATGCAAACTTGACATAGTTCATCACATCTTTACATTTGTCAGGCCTTGAAACAGCAGTTGGCACCATTAGACTTACACATGCTTACCCCGCCCACTTCCAGAAGTAGGTTTTGCTCCAGAAAGCATCTTGTTAACATTCTTGGGAGCTAATAAAGATTAAATGCATCCCACCTATGTGTTCATTCCAAGCCCTTCATGTCAACAGTTGGAAGACACATACCGGTACCTACATTGCCGGTGTGCCACACAAGGATCTGGTGGTTATCCACTGGTAATCCAGGATATGTTGAACCAACTCACCAAACACGCTTGACACAAGGATCTGGTGGTTATCTACTGGTAATCCAGGATACGTTGAACCAACTCACCAAACGCACTTGACACAAGGATCTGGTGGTTATCTACTGGTAATCCAAGATACGTTGAACCAACTCACCAAACGCACTTGACACAAGGATCTGGTGGTTATCCACTGGTAATCCAGGATATGTTGAACCAACTCACCAAACACGCTTGACACAAGGATCTGGTGGTTATCTACTGGTAATCCAGGATACGTTGAACCAACTCACCAAACGCACTTGACACAAGGATCTGGTGGTTATCTACTGGTAATCCAGGATACGTTGAACCAACTCACCAAACGCACTTGACACAAGGATCTGGTGGTTATCTACTGGTAATCCAGGATACGTTGAACCAACTCACCAAACGCACTTGACACAAGGATCTGGTGGTTATCTACTGGTAATCCAGGATACGTTGAACCAACTCACCAAACGCACTTGACACAAGGATCTGGTGGTTATCTACTGGTAATCCAGGATACGTTGAACCAACTCACCAAACGCGCTTAACACAAGGATCTGGTGGTTATCTACTGGTAATCCAGGATACGTTGAACCAACTCACCAAACGCACTTGACACAAGGATCTGGTGGTTATCTACTGGTAATCCAGGATACGTTGAACCAACTCACCAAACGCACTTGACACAAGGATCTGGTGGTTATCTACTGGTAATCCAGGATACGTTGAACCAACTCACCAAACGCGCTTGACACAAGGATCTGGTGGTTATCTACTGGTAATCCAGGATACGTTGAACCAACTCACCAAACGCACTTGACACAAGTAGGTGGTGCACAGAAACTGGGCAACATATTTGGTTTGTCACAGTAGGGAAGGCGTATGCATGTTATGCATGTGCAGGTCATGACGATGAAATAGACTACGCTCTCGTGGACACACGTGTTGCTCATAAGACTATCAAGAGATCGGTGTGACAAGTCCATACCAGAATTCTCTAAAAGTCATTTGATAGAAGTTATTTACAAACAAATAAACATGTCAAAGCTAGGTAATCATGGCCAAATCCTACATTCTCAGGATGGAGAATAGTCCCATAATGTCATAAATCACATGGAATATAGTCCTGCACAATGACTGTGGAATTTATATTTTTTAGGTCTTTTTTTTTTACTAAAAGCCTAGGCAAGTCTAGATCAAACTAACCAAGTCTAGTTTGCTTGATTTCACCTGAAAACAGCAGAAGAGGAAAGGTTCTTTTGAAAAGACGTTTTTTTTATTGTTTTAAGGACATGTTTTCATTGACTAAGTGTTAGTCTACATGCTGAAGGAATGTGTAAAAAAGTCTCAATCATTTTCAAAAGCTGGCATTTCCACTGCTCTGTCTGTAACTTAGTAACTTATCAGGGCTTACTCGTAGTTGTACGTATACGTTTATGACATTGCTGATGTGTGATGAGGTACAAACTGTGTTTTGGTAGTGATTGAAAACCTAGCTAGAACAGTGTTAATATTTTTAATAAGAGCCTAATACAAAGTATTTGATGTTATGGATAAAACAGTAATGTGCGATTTGCTTTGCAAATCAGAATAAACATGTAAAATACATAGTTCACTCAATATTTAACGTGCAGCAGCATCCCATTGATGAAGCTGTCTGGTGTTATGATGTCACGCACCAAGGTTACGATGCAGTGATGTCACAGCGCAGACAGCATTATGAACTGTTCTCATTGTCTGTTGCCATCAGCAATATGCCATGTCGTAATATGGGACTCAATTTCCTTATTGTTAGATATATTACACCATGGGGCTGTTGTACAAAGTAATCGTAGCGCTAAGGTGATCGTAGCGCTAAGGTGATTGTAACTCTCATACCTTAACATAGACTTATGACAGTCGTAGTGCTAAGGTTGTTTTGTACAACGGCATCCATATCTTTCGGACGATTTGACTTTCAGTTCATCATCCTTGGCCTCTTCACTTCAGCAATGTGATAGATTGACCTACATCTTGAGCTGCGCAATGTTTGTTGGTTTGTTGTTTAACGCCGCACTCTACAATATTACAGCTATATGACAGCGGTCTGTAAATAATCGAGTCTGGACAAGACAATCCAGTGATTTGCATCATGAGCATCGATCCACGCAATTGGAATACGATAACATGCATCAACCAAGTCAGCCAGCCTGACCACCCGATCCCGTTAGTCGCCTCTTACAACAAGCATGGGTTGCTGAAGACCGATTCAATCCCAGATCTTCACGGGTCGAGTTGCACAATGACTACACAGATCATACCAACAGACATCCTTAACATGGGCTGACGTGTGGATGGAGCACCATGTAGAACACTGAGATATAAGGTCGATACATTCCCTAGTGCATAATCATCATAAACTTAGGTAAAACTCCACATGTTACAACAGCCTTGCTTTAAGGACATATTCAGATAACAAGTTCTTGATCTTAAACAGCCAAGTTTGTTTGTTTGTTTATTTGTTGTTTAACACCACACTCAGAAATATTCCAGCTATAAAGCAATGTCCTGTATATAATAATGCAAAATGGAATTCTTCTTCCTAATACAGCTGTATACGATATTTATATCTTAACTAAACATCTTCATTACTTGCCCCGGAAGAGATCACCCGTTTAATAAACATACAGCTGTATTACACATTGTGTGCTCATCCAACGGCATTGCGTGAGGAGATGATAGATCACTGAGAGGAGCTTATGCACTCAATAACTCTAGCATCCCCATTTCTAGGCTGACGTCACATGGCATTGTTTCCCCTGTGCATCTTGCAACAAAATTCCACCAATAATGTCAGAGTATTGTGACGTGATTGTAAACTTTGTGGTGCAGGGCCCCGTTCCACAGGGCGATCGTATTGTAGTGCAACAACAGTCGTAGGTTTCTGTTAAAGTATGTGAGTTACGATAACATTAGCACTACGATAACTTTGTGGAACAGTCGCCTGAATTCTAAAGGTGGGCCGTTGTAAGGTATTAAATTAATATGTGTCAACGTTTTACATGTTTAAAGTATTATTCTGTTGAACTCAATTGGACTACGTTATGGATCGTGTAGGTCTCTGCCTATTCATACACGACAGTGAAATTCTAAAAAAGAAATATAAATGGCAAGTAATAAATAAAATACTAAACTCGCTTCTGTGTAAAACCAATTTTATGAAATTCGTGAATACTTCTGGTATCTGACTCTATACCAGAACTATTCACTCGTTTCATTAAATTGGTATTACATGGGAGCTCGTTTAGTATTCTATATTTATATCGATTACACTATCACTAAAAGTTCTGTTAAACAGGTGGCTGTAAATCTGTTATGAAATATTTTTGTAAAATGCATAGCAGCATTAATATCCACCGTATGAAGCCCTCCACACTTACTGACAGCAGAATGCTAGAAACTGCTCTAAATGAACACACCTGTTTATAGAAAAGCTCATAAATTCCCAAATCTAGCAGAGACATAAATCTTCTAAATAATTAGAGACAGAAAACCAATTACCTTCAACCACTGCTATCTACCCCAAAATCAGACGTTCCATGTACCTTTGGTTCAAAGGTAAAAATATTATGTTCTTTGCATATCTCAGTCCATATCAGTCCATAATCCAGGGATAAATGTCTCACATCGTTGACCTCGCTGTAAAAAGTCAGCACTCGCTAAAGAAATATGATGAAGGTGATAATTTGTTCGGAAGCAATCAGAACATACCACAACTATTAAGTGGTTCTCGTGATTTTTCTCTCTTTAGCAGAAATGCTGGAAAAAGCATGTGAGCATCTGGCAAGAGCAGCTTCACAATGATTGTACAGGCATAAGAAATCAGCCAGTGAATCACAGAGACACGTGGGACGTGTGTCAGGCAGCAGGATTCGCCACTGTCACAGCCGACTTAGATTACTTAGCAACCTGCCGACAATAACAGACGGCGACACATCACATCTAATCCCACAGCAGACTGTCCACTATGTTTGAGAAACTGACACCATTTTAACTTAATCCCTTGATATTCTAGTATGGAATACCACAGCACACCTGCTTGGGGCTGAAAATGAGGATTGGGTGATCAAGAGGGGATTAAGGAGACAACTGGGTGATCATAAGATGAGGTTAAAGAGAAGATTGGGTGATCATCAAGAAGGGATTGTAAAGAAGATTGGGTGATCATAAGAGGAGATTAAAGAGAAGATTGGGTGATCATCAAGAAGGGATTATAGAGAAGATTGGGTGATCATAAGAGGAGATTAAAGAGAAGATTGGGTGATCATAAGAGGAGATTAAAGAGAAGATTGGGTGATCATCAAGAAGGGATTATAGAGAAGATTGGGTGATCATAAGGAGATTAAAGAGAAGATTAGGTGATCATAAGAGAAGATTAAAGAGAAGACTGGGTGATCATAAGAGAAGATTAAAGATAACAATATTTGCAAACAAGTTAATGTATCGAGGATGCACACATACAGAATATTCTCCATTTACATGCTAGATTCAGCTGCTGCAACTCACAGCATATCTAGAATCAATTTACATATCTCTTAACTAAACACTTTTTACCCTCTTTTATCTATGATTATCAGTCTGGGTTGCCTGGCGAACAAAGGTTAGAGCTAGGGCAGGTACCCCATCTCATCCGTCATGCACAGCTATAGCATCAGACTGAACATGGAGCTGAGCAGGGCAAATAAACAACCAGCTCACTCCCAGTCAGATGTTTATGGCCGTCTTCCTTAGTGTAAACACAGAGAGGCAATGATGTTTTCTTTTTCGTCTCTTTTCTAAACAGTCAATTAATCTTATCACGATTAAACATCAAATAAAAACTGATAAAATCAATTGTAAATAAATTTAACTCACAAAATCCATATCCAATTTGCAACATTTGCAATAAAATGTGTGATTCTTTAGGATAATGATAGTGTCAGCAGAAAAAACTAGCATTATGCTGTATACACAATGGGAAATGTCTGTACAAAAACAAGATCTCTCAACCATCCAGACACCTCAGAGATTCAAATATACGGATGCAAGACAAAATTTGCACTGGTAAGAAATTTTATTTTGATTCATGGGTTTTTATCTTACAAAGACATATTTAATCTATGCAATCAAGCCTTTTTTGTGACTGCAATGTTTGCACAAGTCGGGGCGGTCGGGTAGCCTAGTGGTTAAAGCATTCGCTCGTCACGCCGAAGACCCGGGTTCGATTCCCGACATGGGTACAATGTGTGAAGCCCATTTCTGGTGTCCACCGCCGTGATATTGCTGGAATATTGCTAAAAGCGGCGTAAAACCATACTCACTCACTCTGCACTAGTCCAACTAAATAACCACCCCATGTCATCCTCGACTATTACCGTATTCGACGTAATAAGCCCCGCTCTAAGCGCCAACGGAGATATTTGCTAATATATTGGCTAGTGAACAATCCCAATTAGCACCCCTTCCGATTGATCAATGTGCAAAAGACTTATTTATTCGCGTAAAATACGCACTCGTGAGTTATATGCACCCTTATATTATGGGCAATTAAATTCTGGCAAAATATATCAGTCGTATATAAACATTTCAGGCTGTCAGCATAAACCACGAAATTTATCTTTCAACTCTCTTTTTTTCACCAAAATACTATTCTAATAAGAGCCCCCTATTTCTAATTTTGAGAGCGCCCTGGGCGCTTATCACGTCGAATACGGTATTTGACATGAATATTTATACATATCAGCGACATAATACTGATGATGTAGCACATGCTTGTCAGAACAAAGCCATGGGAAACTTACATGTACAGCTAAACTTTCCAGTACAAGAAATGATCATTAACCTGTTGCATGAACAAGTTTGTCTGGTGTTATCTAGCAGAATACAATCTTTCTCACTAATTATAGAGATTGAGGAGTTCTTATACGGTATCGCTCACTCTACAAGTATTTCAGGTTAATTTTGACTATAAAATTATGTTTGCTATTATTCATGGGATTCTGTGTGAGGAAACGTCCGCAGTGAGGTAAGCGACACATGCATGGACGAGGTCGTAAGGTTTGTTGATTGTGTAACATCGTACCTCAAAATGGTAGAACATTGCTACGTACTTAAAAGTAACTCAAAAGAAGTAAAAGAATCCCCAATTCTTTCATATTGCTATAATTAGTCTGTCTTGTCATGACAGATTGAGTATAGTAATATGGAAGAATTGTGCCTTCTTTGACTTCTTTTTAGTAGTATGTAACAATGTTCTACCACGTTGATGTACGATGTTGAGGTATATATCAATCACTGGTTCATCCGACCACACTCAAATATTTACTGGCTCCTGCAATA
The DNA here is from genome assembly GCF_023055435.1 of Haliotis rufescens. Taxonomy (NCBI): domain Eukaryota; kingdom Metazoa; phylum Mollusca; class Gastropoda; order Lepetellida; family Haliotidae; genus Haliotis; species Haliotis rufescens. Next base: position 75,517,623 of record NW_025963890.1, on the reverse strand, counting down.
TACAGGAATATTGCCGACATTATTTAGAATTTAATATCCCATTAAACAACAAACAAACATTAACTATATTGGTTTTCCTTATAGACAAAGCCCACAATGAGTTGTCAACACGTGAGACTGTGATTGACGTTAACTCAACCCACACAATCAGGCTGTATTCTCAATCTGTCCAAATGCCAGCGGATCAGTGTGGTTCAGTCCAGTCTGAACACTACCATGTTCAGTCCAATAGCTAGTGTATCAACATTTGTCTTGGTGTGTCCTTCCCTCGGGGGGCGTATGTTTGTGGCAACTAATTTACACTCCTCTAGACGGACAGTACTCCACTCTTCTCAAGTGGGAATAACCGTCCACGCAATATTGATCTTCGAGCTCTTGTTTCTTTTTTCTCCAATATCATGGAAGTCTTTGTTTCTGGTGCCAATACAGGGCTGTGTGATGGAGTCGAGTTCAACTGGCAGAGGAGGCTCAGGACACAGGTTGTCCTCTGACTGAAGCGCTACAGCTGTTTCCTTGCCACAACATGTGGAACAATATTTACCTTTGATGTGGAAGAAATACTGTCACACTACACTGCACTACACTGTTTGGGTATTTTGACATGATTGGAAATGCGCATTTATTAATTTCGATCCCCACTGCATGACCCGTATGCACGAAGGTTACAGATCCATGCAGAAGCCGTGTTAGTTCAGAGTGAGTGAGTGAGTGAGTGAGTGAGTATGGTTTTACGCCGTTTTTAGCAATATTGCTGCAATATCACAGAAATGGGCTTCATACATTGTACCCATCTTAATCAACCTATGGAAGTTTTAATGTAACAATCTACCCATGAAGAAATTGTTTAGAGACAATCTTCAGCAACCTAGCTTTGGCATAAGAAGCGACTAACTGATCAGGTTGTCAGGCTAAATTTAGGCATGTCTTCATATCATCATGTTCATGATGTCAATCACTGGAGTGTCAGGTCCTGATAAGTCCCAATAACAGCATCTGGGGGGTGTTCTCAGGTGGAGAGTGTATGCCCGAGACCCAGCACCCGCCACCGTGGCCCAGCTTGGGTAGCTCTTCAGGCAGACAATACCACCATACGCAAGTCAATCAACACTATGCCATCAAGGTGTCATGCACTTATTGCCCAACATGCTCGATACCAGATATTGATCTACACACATAAAATTAAGTTTACAGACATTTATCGTCATCACACATTCACTATTATACTATCATTTCCTTGTATTTGTCCAGATTAATAATTATGGTACATAGTAATGTCTATTTTATTTTACAATGTCATTCCAAACAATCATTGTCTGGAATGTGGGTTTCCTGATTGAGAGGATCTGGACTTCCCTAGGAACAAACTCCTAGTACATCAATTCAAACAGAACAAATGTCCAGGGGAACATATTTACTCCCACACATACATGTGTGTGTCGCTGCTTGAACTAGTACAGACTTGTGCTGGTTTCAGAGTACTAATCCGCTGAGACACCATGCCACACTTTAACTTAAACACCCCACGTAGAATGAGTGAGTGAGTATGGTTTTACGCCGCTTTCAGCAATATTCCAGCAATATCACGGTGGGGGACACCAGAAATGGGCTTCACACATTGAACCCATGTCGGGAATCGAACCCGGGTCTTCGGCATGGCGTGCGAACGCTTTAACCACTAGGCTACACGACCGCCCCCCCCGCCCACTCAGACTCCTAGACGACACCCAGAAATGTTGCCTGCCCATCTTCAACGTTACCTGCCTGCATTCAGACAATATTGCATTTAAATGTATCCTTGCATGCTTTGTTTTTGAGCCCCTCAGAAGTATTGCTGATAATGCATCTTAATATCAATCCCAATACACTAAAATTAAGACGAGACTGACCAACAAAAGTGTAATTACGTCCTTTTATCCACAGTTAATAATGGATTGCCAATGACAGTATGAGACAAATCATATCTTGACTGAAATAAGTTGAGTTGAAATAATGTGAACAATTACAGCAGAATTGAGGACTTATGATAAAACTGAATACGTAAGTGGTTTCAAATTAAACATAATCTGCCAGACAGTTGGGCTAGTGAAGGAAAACTACATGCAGCCTGACAGAAAAGTGACCTACGGGCAGCCTGACAGAAAAGTGACCTACATGCAGCCTGACAGAAAAGTGACCTACGGGCAGCCTGACAGAAAAGTGACCTACGGGCAGCCTGACAGAAAAGTGACCTACGGGCAGCCTGACAGAAAAGTGACCTACGGGCAGCCTGACAGAAAAGTGACCTACGGGCAGCCTGACAGAAAAGTGACCTACGGGCAGCCTGACAGAAAAGTGACCCACGGGCAGCCTGACAGAAAAGTGACCTACGGGCAGCCAGGCGGTCAGGGGGTTATTTCAGACATTGTTTCAGTTATATCACAGCATGTCAGGTTTGGGTGAAATCTACAGGTATGGTGCAGATAAACCTTGCAAAATTACCAGGGTGAAGCCCAGATTCAAACACAAGATCAAAGGTTTGTAGCACGCCTAAGGGACACAACTCTAACAGCCAATTGCCACACCGTTGATGAGTGGGACACTGTGTTCCTGCTCACCCGCAAACATGGTTAGATTCCTGCCACCACTGGTGCACCAAAGGTTGGGGAAAAAAGCAATCAGTGAGTGAGTGAGTGAGTGAGTTGGGTTTAACACTGCTTTTAACACTATTCCAGTTATTTCAAGGCATGTCAGCTTAATGTATGAGGAAAACCCGAAGTGATGCAGGTCTCAGACGTTTACCACTTCGGTGAAACCCATGAGCTAGGTATGGTGCTGACAAACCTAGAAACATAATCCAGGCGAACCGGATTCAAACCCACAATCATAGGTTTTTGGCATGCCCAAGGGACGCAACTCTGCACAGTGAATCGTGGCGTCTTAGACAACTGGGCCACCCGTGCCCCCCAAAGCTATCTGAGAATCCACAGCATTTACCAAATTAGTTGAGAAGGGACATGAGCACAGTTTCAAATCGGGTGTGCAGTTAATGATCCCTAGATCACGGCACATACGAGAATACAAGATGATATATAAATATCAACTCAAATATTAAAACTACGTTCTATCAATTCTTTATCCCATTCTCGTCTTTATGCTGAATCTCTTCAGCCAATGTGGCAGAAATGTTCTGGATGAATTACTGGCTCTGTAACAACAAAAACATGGGAAAATATCATGATAATGGAGTTTTGATGCTTTCTTCCTGGTATAATCTTTTCTACGTTGGTAGAACGATAACGACTTCCCGACTGTATAGTAACAGCAGCACCAAGTATGACTTGGAATTTAATCAATCGCTACAGTGGATTTGCTTTGAATCCCCCAGCAATCTTGCCTCATTTCACAACTCTGGACACAACCTCCGGAACAACACACCAGATTCGTGTAATTCAGCTACCTAGCACAAACAGTTTTCATTTTCTTTGAAAGGAAATTGCACCAAACAACCGTTTCCAATGAAGCACGACAGAACTTCTACGTTATCACAGTTTCTGCTTCCTCTGATAACCCTGCATGATGAAATCTTGTTCCAAATTCCTGCCAGGACTGGCAGACCATACAGTACTGCCTCCATGGCGGTTACCCTCCACTTGGCCCTGAGACCTGTCAGAGAATGGTGTACTCATGTCAATTCCTTCATTTCTCCTCGTAATTTCTCTGCACTGTTCTCATTTAGTGTGTCTGACCCCATACTATGATCAGCCTCCATTTCTGTTTTCATCCAGCAGAGAACAGTAAAATGGATATTGCCACTGGCAAATTGTGACTGAAAATATAGCCTTTAAAGTGAGGGATAATTGCCTCTCCACTGATATTCTATCATATAATACATTAGTCTGCTATTAGACTCCCACTGCCTGCGCAGCCTAGTAATGATGGGTCAAACACCATCAGCAGACGACCAAACGCAGACGGCAAGGAGCAGACGCCACTTGGTACTAATTTGAACCAAACTCGAAATAAACCAAACCTCCTCACCTGCTGTTTATTAAACATGCTATGAAATCATTTTGAGAGAGCCTGTCCATGGGTGTCTAGATTTGGTTCAGTGGTATGTGATTTGTGCAAAGGAAGAAGTCAGCAAAGAAAAAAATCAATACACGTGCAATATAGGCTGTGGATGTGTTGGTCCAGAGCAGACGGGCAAGAACTGCTGTAATTGATTCCGAGAGAAAGGAAGGAAGCTATATTCAAGGGTTTCCTACTCTTGAAAGCTTACATTTATGGGTCACGTCTAGGAATGAAAACGTTTCAATTCCACCACAATATTGAAGGAATTTCACCACACTTTTTGCTCTGGTTTTTAAGCTGTTGAGTGGAGTTTGGGTATCTGTTGCATGGCTGAATTTCACCTGTAAAACTATCGGAAGTAAACGACATGGAGCATCTGAAGTCTATTCTATGACACAGATCACATCTTTTCAGTCACCATCTCCTAGCCTTACGCAAGTGCAACAAGATCTCACATGGAGGCCAGATGCCATGTCCATCAGAAGTATCCTCTTACAATTAAAGCATGAATTTCAGTTTGTCTCCTGAAAACCTCACCCTGCTGCCACCAAGACTTAGCTGATCCAAGACTGGAACTCTATCAAATCCCGAGGGAAGGTCTTAGCAAGGTCGCAGGAATATGAATTGTTCTGGAATGATGTCAGGCATGCTCTGTGCTTTGATCTGTTCTGCAGGAAGTGTGGAATACAAAGACATGATGGCCGTATTGACGAGCCTTAAACCCTAATTGCCCTATAAGTCTATTTCCTAGATTCTCCACTGCGTGCAGCATTTTTCTTTGCCTTGATGAGAACCATTGTGCTGGTGACATGCGATAATTATGACAGATAAGTCTGGTCTTCGGACAATTTTTCGCAAGTTTCGTATGATCTTGACAATGGTTCATTTTGATTGCTGATCAAGTTTGAAATTGACAATAACCCACAAAGAAAATCCTGCGACCCTTCAATTTAATTACTTTCTATTGATTCAAGAGCTGAATGAGTGGATCCTATTAATAAGAACACACTAAAGGTAAGGTTAAACTATCAGGGATCTAAGCTGTTAACATTTCAGCGAAGCCCAGGCAGGCACTGGGAAATATTAAAGGTATAACAAACACAGCGATGAAGTTATTGATCTTCACAGCAAATTGCATTTTTTCTTAAAAGAAAGATTCAATACTTAAAGACAAAAAGGACATGATGACATTATTTAAATTGTCTTTGAAGGTGATTTATAGGCTGATTGAACAGCAGTTAGAGAGCTTGGTTTAACTCTGCTTTGAACAGTTTTTCGTTATATCAGGGCGTGTGAGCTTCATGTGGGTGGAGAACCTGAAGTTGAGACAATTTACAAACTAAGCTAAACCAAAAGGCATGGGTATATGATACTGACACACTAAAAGTTACGATCAGGGAAACTGGTATTCGAACTCATGACCATCGGTTCCTGGTACTGTTAAGGGAGGCAACTCTGCAAAGCATTCTACATGTAGCACAGGAAGACATGAGACACTGTGCAGATCTTTACATTGTTTATACAATACTCAGGGCATCTTCTTACCCCATTTGTAATCAAAATGAACTAAATGATTTAAAAGAAATTGTGAAAGTAATTACGTTTGTAGCATGAAGTTAGATTGCTTACAATAAAAATGGACAAAAATGGATGACATGTCAAATCAGCATCACATATTGATTAGATTCGAGATGACTTGAAACAGAAACCATCAGGTTAAGCTTCAGAAGGTGAGTGAGTGAGTGAGTGAGTGAGTTAGGTCTAATGCCTCTTGGAACAGTACTTCAGGGACTGACTGGGGTGAATGCCATTGATGCAAGGTCAATATGTACCACACCAGCACAGGTATGGTGCTGACATACCTAGAAACATAATCAGGGTGATGTGGGATTCAAACACAATCAAGATCCTGTTACACTGAAGGGATGCAACTTTGCACAGCATTTCCAGTGGATGAAGATGTCCTTCATCTAATAAACAGAATATGCTAATGAGAACATCAGAGACAGAACGGAACATGCTTGTCCCACAGGAAACTCAAACAGGGAATTTCTGAGTGGACATTACATCAACAGGGAGATCAGTTTAACTCTGAATTTGTGTGTCATGCAGTCACGGCCTAACCTCATTGATCGATGATGACTCTCTCCATCAGTGAGCTGCCTGCTTCCCAGTTGATGGTGTAACACAGGTTGTGTCGACATTGCTGTACCATTGCTGACATTCAGCCTCTCTGTAGTAGAAGCCTGCCTCCGTAGCCAAGACGCCAGAGCTGGATGGCTGACTGACTTATACTTGATAATCAGACATATCCTCACCAGCTGGGACCATTTCAAAATGCATGAATCAATGATGTAAGAAGATGAGGATGCAAATGTTGCAGTGTAAGACAGCCACGTGCTGGAGAACCAAAACAGGGCACCGGGTGCACTGCACACACTCAACAAACTCTCCCATACACACCTCCAAACATAAGTATCTGAAACATCCCCAGTAAGTCTACAATACCTTGGCAAGTGTAGACTTTTCACATTCAGGAAGAGGTCTTTCTATAATACATTGCAAGATAATTTATCAAAACTATTATCATTTTAGAGGCAAAATAATACCAAGAAATACCAAGCAAGTAGAAAATACTAAGCTCTGCTTAATAAAAACCAGTGCCCTAAGCATATTCATGGCAATTATTTTCTTGGTCAATTGAGCAGTATTCACTCAAATTACTTTCTCAGCTCCCTTTGGAGTATACAACCCAAGCTGCCTGTTAGGCTCCAGAAGGTTTTCATTCACATTGCAACCTCATCCCACCAAGTACCCATTCACTGCGGGGTGAACAGAGGCAAATGATGAACAAAGTTGCTTGTAGCCGACACCAAACATCTTATAACTAGTAGGGGTGGGAGTTTGGGGTTGGGTGTATGTGTGTGTGTCCAAGACATGGGACTTCCATGCTAGAGAGATTTTATGTCGCTATTAGCAATATACCAGCAATATCACGACAGGGGACACCTGAATGTACCAATGTGGGGAATCAAACCTAGCCCTTCTGTATGACGAGCAAACATTTTAACCACTAGGCTATTTCAAAAACTCCTTTAATTAATTAAGCCATGCAACCAATGACACACTGAATTTTGAGTGTATTTCTCACCACAGTAGAAATGTCAGTCACATGCAACATTGGCTCTACAGATCAGTCAAACCCTGACGTAAGGTTAAAACAAAACAAAATCATCCAACATATATTAGTATAGATTTCTTAAGCACAAATCCACTGTTCCACTGGGTGAAAAGAATGAATGCTTGAAAGTTTTGCATGAAGTCCAACTTCTCAAAGTTATAAATACAATTTGTATGGAATATAATTTAGTGCAGACCACATAAAAATATCTCCAAGACAACTTCTGGAATTGTTCCAATAGCTTTAAGGTCGTTATCAGTCTGGTATAGCAATATAAGCCAATGTTACACACAGCAGCATCATGGGTCTATCCAAGAAACGTGTAAAAGTCTCAAGACTTTATACTGCCTTCCCGACCTTCAGACACTTGGAAACCAAGGTCACCAACAACTGACTTGAAGAACAAGGGAATTCCACCAAAGTCTCCCTGACTTTTCATTACCCAACACCAGAGATGCTGCCAACTTCGGTATGAGCCAATTAGGAATGTCCCAGATACCTCAGTCTAAAATAAGTAATTTAAATAAACCAATAGTATCCCCATTAGCATGGCTAGGCTATTCTTTTGACAAAAAAAGCTTTTACATTGCATCGCTCAAACACCTCAATCTGTAAGCTTGACAAGGTAGAACTGTGGCAATAGCCTTACCTCATGAACTGCTGAGAAATAAATTCAATGTTTCACACAAATTATGAGTTAACTGGCTTCCACATCATCACATTAACATATTATCTTTGTTTCTTTTAACCAACATTGTTCTTACAGCTGCACCAACCACCAGGATTTGTAGAAAAATCAATAACAAGACATAATCACTTGTGATGTTTTTTGCCAAAATGTGTAATAAATTTAACTTTACAGCAATTTCAAAATATTATGCCAAAATGGCTGGCACCTCTGAAGCAGATCCAGCCATAAAAAGCATGACAGCTAGCTTCAAACTGTTTCTCCTAGATTCAGGATGAGTAACCTGTGCCAGGCAGGGTAACAACAAGTACCATCTTTATACATTTTATGGTATGACATTGCCGGGGATCGAACCACCAACTTTCCGGTATCTCGGCAGATGATCTATCCTCTACACCAAGGAGGAAGTTCAGGATAAGTGAGGGAGTGAATTGTATTTAAGCTATGGCAGCTAGTAAAGTTAAGCCAGACACGACGATGGAACTGTATGAATGAGGGTTAATGTATCATTATCGATTACCATACCAAAAAGGGGAAAATGCTTTCTAATATAAGAAATAAGGCAATATGATTGGAAAAAATCACAGACTCCAGCAATCTCAGCATTAAAAAATTACCATTTATGAGAGCCTGTTTCAGTACTGATCAAATAGGTCTCAAGGGCATCGTGCCACTGACTGCCCAGGCTCATACAATATTCATTGCCAGGCTTTTTCATATTGTCAGTGAGCACTGCACTACATCACATGACAAATTTAGGAGGATGTAGGTGAGAATGGACGCTCCGTTGTGAATTGCAAGTTCAGAAATGTCACCAGCACATTTGACTCCTTCCACACAGTCTAAAACTCCATGTTGATCGTATCCTGCAAACATTGACACCGAGATATATATGCTTGGGTCTGGGAGAGTAGAGCCTGTGGTCAGGGAGGATGGAATGGGGAGCTGGGATAGATTAACAGTTTGGTCTTGTGGGTTTGCAGATATCTTTTCTCAATTGGTGGTCAATGAAAATTAGAGAGTGAGTTGGGTTTAATGCAACTTTGAACAGTATTCCAGTCATATCATGATGTGTCAGCTTAATATGGGAGGAAAGCCAGAAGTGATGCAGGTCTTAGATGTTTACCACTTTGGTGGAACCCACAAGCATGGGTATGGTGCTGACAAACCTGGAAACATATTTGGGGCGGACCAGGATTTGAACCCATGATCATAGGTTTCTGGCATGCCCAAGGGAGATAACTCTGCACAGTAAATTGTGTCACCAAACACGACTTGGCCAACTGTGACCCCCAATGAAAATTTATCTAGACAGTGGTGACGTCCATCTTCATCAGATGGAGTCCATCTTCTTTCTTCTTCCAGTGGGATGTTTGTCACAGATACTAGTTCCTTCAAGAATTTCTGATATGCAAAAGTCGACATTGTCTTCCTCGATACTACAGGTTTAATAATGTTAATTAAAGATAATGACAACTTAAATAGAATTTGATTATTTAAATTTAGATTTTGAAAAAGATGCTTAACAAGAAAAGAAAGTTACAATTTGTGTTGTGTTTACATGAGGACATAGCCGTACTCTGCTTGGAATACTGTAGAAGCCAAAGTACAGTTCCACAAAGTGATCTTAGTGCTACGACAGTCATAAGTCTATGCTAAAGAATCGGAGTCATGATTGTCTTAGCGCTAAGATCACTTTGTGGTATGGAACCCAGGAATAGTATTTGAAATCAGCAAACACCTATCCAATGCTGCTGCACCACAAACACATTATTGAGTCCCAGGTAGGAATTTACTGCGATGTTCTTTTTGTCTTTGTCAGTACAGTCCGTATCAAAAGCAGGTCACTCCACCAGTTTGAACTTGTCTATTGATGTTCTTTTTATCATAGATATTAGTCTGAGTGTCTAAAGACTTTCATAAGCTTTGCTTAATAGACCACTAAAGCTTGACTTAAAGTCCCTATGTGACCTGAATATGAAAATATGGTTTAAAGGGGGAGAGGGTCTGGGTAAAGTGGCAGCCCAGGAAACATTAATTCACGTCATTGAATATACTCTTTGCTTGTCTGCCATCTCCAGTTTAATCTTGAGTGAGTGAGTGAGTATGGTTTTACGCCACTTTTAGCAATATTCCAGCAATATCACGATGGGGGACACCAAAAAATTGGCTTCACACATTGTACCCATGTCAGGAATCGAACCCGTGACGAGCGTGACGAGTGAACGCTTTAACCACTAGGCTACCTGACCACCCAGTTTAATCTTGAGGTAAAGATTACCCAAAATATACAGATATAAATAAACATCTTGACTTCACACATCCCAATCATTACATACGACTCAACTTTTGACAGGGATCATCAGACAGTTCATTGCTTTCATAAATCCCCCGGACATATATATATATATATATATATTATGAGAGTCACTTTTGTGTATCATAGAAAGATAACAAATACCCCTTTAAAGTGGACTAGCATGTCTCGAGGACAGTGCACCATTACACAGCAATGCCCCTTTAAAGTGGACTAGCATGTCTCGAGGACAGTGCACCATTACACAGCAATGCCTCTTTAAAGTGGACTAGCATGTCTAGAGGACAGTGCACCATTACACAGCAATGCCCCTTTAAAGTGGACTAGCATGTCTCGAGGACAGTGCACCATTACCCAGCAATGCCCCTTTAAGGTGGACTAGCATGTCTCGAGGACAGTGCACCATTACACAGCAATGCCCCTTTAAAGTGGACTAGCATGTCTCGAGGACAGTGCACCATTACACAGCAATGCCCCTTTAAAGTGGACTAGCATGTCTCGAGGACAGTGCACCATTACCCAGCAATGCCCCTTTAAAGTGGACTAGCATGTCTAGAGGACAGTGCACCATTACACAGCAATGCCCCTTTAAAGTGGACTAGCATGTCTGGAGGACAGTGCACCATTACACAGCAATGCCCCTTTAAAGTGGACTAGCATGTCTGGAGGACATTGCACCATTAAACAGCAATGCCCCTTTAAAGTGGACTAGCATGTCTGGAGGACAGTGCACCATTACACAGCAATGCCCCTTTAAAGTGGACTAGCATGTCTGGAGGACAGTGCACCATTACACAGCAATGCCCCTTTAAGGTGGACTAGCATGTCTGGAGGACAGTGCACCATTACACAGCAATGCCCCTTTAAAGTGGACTAGCATGTCTGGAGGACAGTGCACCATTACACAGCAATGCCCCTTTAAAGTGGACTAGCATGTCTGGAGGACAGTGCACCATTACACAGCAATGCCCCTTTAAAGTGGACTAGCATGTCTCGAGGACATTGCACCATTACACAGCAATGCCCCTTTAAGGTGGACTAGCATGTCTCGAGGACATTGCACCATTACACAGCAATGCCCCTTTAAAGTGGACTAGCATGTCTGGAGGACAGTGCACCATTACACAGCAATGCCCCTTTAAGGTGGACTAGCATGTCTCGAGGACAGTGCACCATTACACAGCAATGCCCCTTTAAAGTGGACTAGCATGTCTGGAGGACAGTGCACCATTACACAGCAATGCCCCTTTAAGGTGGACTAGCATGTCTGGAGGACAGTGCACCATTACACAGCAATGCCCCTTTAAAGTGGACTAGCATGTCTGGAGGACAGTGCACCATTACACAGCAATGCCCCTTTAAAGTGGACTAGCATGTCTGGAGGACAGTGCACCATTACACAGCAATGCCCCTTTAAAGTGGACTAGCATGTCTCGAGGACATTGCACCATTACACAGCAATGCCCCTTTAAGGTGGACTAGCATGTCTGGAGGACATTGCACCATTACACAGCAATGCCCCTTTAAAGTGGACTAGCATGTCTGGAGGACAGTGCACCATTACACAGCAATGCCCCTTTAAGGTGGACTAGCATGTCTGGAGGACAGTGCACCATTACACAGCAATGCCCCTTTAAAGTGGACTAGCATGTCTGGAGGACAGTGCACCATTACACAGCAATGCCCCTTTAAAGTGGACTAGCATGTCTCGAGGACAGTGCACCATTACACAGCAATGCCCCTTTAAGGTGGACTAGCATGTCTGGAGGACAGTGCACCATTACACAGCAATGCCCCTTTAAAGTGGACTAGCATGTCTCGAGGACAGTGCACCATTACACAGCAATGCCCCTTTAAGGTGGACTAGCATGTCTCGAGGACAGTGCACCATTACACAGCAATGCCCCTTTAAAGTGGACTAGCATGTCTCGAGGACAGTGCACCATTACACAGCAATGCCCCTTTAAAGTGGACTAGCATGTCTCGAGGACAGTGCACCATTACACAGCAATGCCCCTTTAAGGTGGACTAGCATGTCTGGAGGACAGTGCACCATTACACAGCAATGCCCCTTTAAAGTGGACTAGCATGTCTGGAGGACAGTGCACCATTACACAGCAATGCCCCTTTAAGGTGGACTAGCATGTCTGGAGGACAGTGCACCATTACACAGCAATGCCCCTTTAAAGTGGACTAGCATGTCTCGAGGACAGTGCACCATTACACAGCAATGCCCCTTTAAAGTGGACTAGCATGTCTCGAGGACAGTGCACCATTACACAGCAATGCCCCTTTAAAGTGGACTAGCATGTCTGGAGGACAGTGCACCATTACACAGCAATGCCCCTTTAAAGTGGACTAGCATGTCTGGAGGACAGTGCACCATTACACAGCAATGCCCCTTTAAGGTGGACTAGCATGTCTGGAGGACAGTGCACCATTACACAGCAATGCCCCTTTAAAGTGGACTAGCATGTCTGGAGGACATTGCACCATTACACAGCAATGCCCCTTTAAGGTGGACTAGCATGTCTAGAGGACAGTGCACCATTACACAGCAATGCCCCTTTAAGGTGGACTAGCATGTCTGGAGGACAGTGCACCATTACACAGCAATGCCCCTTTAAAGTGGACTAGCATGTCTGGAGGACATTGCACCATTACACAGCAATGCCCCTTTAAGGCTGTTAAAGAGTAGCCCATCACCGAGACCTGACAACGACCTTGATTTCATTTAAGTATTCATAAAGCACTTCCCTTGATTGTCGGTCTCAAGTATCTGGTATTATCTGCTTACCATCACAAATTGGGGCTTCCTGGTCTCCCACTAATACGTCCCAGTCATCTGGTTGGCAGCAGTCTGACCATGGACAAAGTTTTAAGACTGTGTATTAGAGTTAACACAATGGCAGCCTTAAGCTAAGGTGACTTGGTACCAGGGTCCTGTCGGCCATCTTTATTTAAGAAATATATATCATGACCGTATTCTAATTTTTCAGGTTCATGAATCGCCTGGATTCACAAGCCACAATTAAATAAATTCAACCATGACATTGAAGGATGATCTAATTTTATTAGGTAATTTGACTAAACTTGAAGTGGTTAAGGAGTGACAACCACTTCTGACCTCATCACTACACAGAATAGATGCGCAAGAAAAAGTTTGTTGTAAAAAACATATTTTAGTAATGGTCAAAGGAAATAAACTTATTCTGTTTTAAAGTTTGAGGTGGTTCATCATCCATTAAATGTTACATTTAAAACCTCAGGTCTGAAACTTGAAAAATATCCTCACTGATGGAACCTTCCTACCACTAATCCCATGAAAACTAATTTACAAGCATGACAAGCTGGCTCATGAATGCCTCATTCGTACATTGAAGGTATTATCAGAAAATCAGTACTAGAATCAGCTGTAAGGAAAATATTGCTGGTATTATGACTTGGAGATTGCAAGATGAAGTCATACACTACCATGGTATAACATCCAGAAACCATTATACTGCCATGGTATAATCTCTATAAACCAACGCCAAATAAAACTATTTCATCATAAGACCATGCATGTCGGATTTATTGCACCGGCTGTATGAGCAATATCATGAGATCCCTAGGATGATAGCAGAGATCAGGACATAGCAAGCATAGGCAGAGGCCAGCTGATTATGAGAACTTGGGAGTTTACTCGTCATCAAAACAAACCCAATCGTGGTCAGTGAGGGGTCAGCTTCCTGGGATGGCAAGGATGTGCTCATTAATACACTCCCCTCCATTGATTCCACAAAGGCCATGTTTGGAGAAGCCCTCCCATAACTCAGTCTCCTCAGCAGAAACCACAGATCGGCTTTTCCTTCAAACAACCATTGGCAGCCATTTAGTCAAGAATACAAATGTAAGACAATGATGAGTATTTCTTAGTTTGGAGTGAGTGAGTGAGTGAGTGAGTATGGTTTTACGCCGCTTTTAGCAATATTCCAGCAATATCACGGCGGGGGACACCAGAAATGGGCTTCACACATTGTGCCCATGTCGGGAATCGAACCCGGGTCTTCGGCGTGACGAGCGAACGCTTTAACCACTAGGCTACCCGACCGCCCCTCTTAGTTTGGGTAAGTCAGGGCGATGTATGTAACTGCACAGGAACACCTGGTTTAATTCAAGCCATCCAGCTTCTACATCTGTTACTGAGGTCTACAAGTTTATATTGCATCAGATAGCCTCGGTTGTTAAAATGTTAAAACCACAGCAGACAGCTTACAAGTAGAATATGATGGTGAGTGGTTGGAAGAGAGGCTGTAGTTTTCTGTTTGTTTGATCACAGATCCACCAATCTTATTTATCTCATCAAATATGAATTTAATTTTTTAAATCACACATATTTTGTTTCTGCTACCATGACACACTCACACGTTTGTGCTACTCAGTGTTTTCAGAAAACTACAACATATACAATATCCACATTCATATTTCGCTAAATGCGTCAGTGATAAACTAAATAAATTTGAAAATTTGAACAAAATAATCTAGATTTCTGTGCCTTGTTCCCCATACATGGACTTCACCAAAATTGGCTCCTTTAAATAAGTCTTTAAGTAAGCCTGACAAGTCACACTCATAGTGTTAAAACATCAAAGGTACCTACATTGAGACTATCATTTCCCTCCCTCCTCCAACGTCGGCATAAAAAATCTGTGTTCCAACAAATAAATAATGGCATAACATCATTTTGAATACTATGCCAATTATATCTTTGTCAGAGTACTGATGTCCACTCTGGTTCACCATCAAGGATCATTTTCAGGGATCTTGGATTCAAACCCAGGGCCAACAATCCTGGCACAACCAAGGGACATAACTCTGTACAGTGAATCGCAGCACTATAAATAACATGCTCCTACAATAGTTACAATCCATTCTTGTCCACATATACAAATGGATCGTACAAGACAAGACAAATTAATTTCCACTGAAGTATTTCTTAAGGAGAGACATTTAATAGTGATAAATATTGAACATTTCCCCAACACATAGCATAAAGTAAACTGCACAGCTTGAACCCATTGAAGTAAAAGCATTATTCAGATGTTCAGCAGCATTATAATTAAGCAAAGTAGTTGCTATACAATCTGAGGATGTCGTCCTTACAACAATTTGTACACAGTATTAGGGAGATAAAGGGGGGTGCGGAGAGTAGTGAGTTCTTGATATTTATTGAATAGCAAGGCCCAACTTTTATTATTTCTTGGTTTACAGATATTTTGTGAAGAAAATCAGGTCAGTAGATGGGAAAAAAATAAAATTCTTTTTGGTGAACCCCGTCTACAAAGGCAATTCAAAATAAAGCACATCACCAGCACATGTGCAACAAAAACGTGTTTGTCGTCCGCAGAAAAAATGACATCGTGTCCCTTTAGTGAATTCAGGTAAACAAACAGGGGATACCAACTAAACTTGGTCAAAACGAATTTGAAATTTGAGATAAAACATAACTAGACAAGATGATTTACCATTTAAATTGTATTTCCTGCACTGTTAGGCATTGTCTTATATGCAGAGATTATGATCATCCTGTGTATTTTCTCGTAAACTAAGCCGGAAACACATTTCTCCCAGTCTACCAGTGATTTATTTAAAAATTACCCAATACTATAACTTCAAAGAATCTTGATGCAATGATTGGAAGAATTGTATCTGAAACTATTTTTGTGTTAGGATTAATATGTTCCAATATCATTTTATTTTAGTTGCAGCATTACTATTTATGTATAAAAAAATTATATAACATAAGCGTAGCACCAACACTGGTACAGCGGATCGCTATTGCCGGATAGTTTTTATGTATGGAACAATATGACCAATCACCGTCGAGGCTACCACACATGTGATTGCAAAAAATGTATGTTGATATATAATAGTTAAACTACAACAAATGTCACTTTTAACGAGTCAAGTATGGCATTTATGATAATGTATCCATTCTCTGTCCACTGATGTTCGTTTCAAGGCATCATTGGCAGTGATCTGACTGTGTTTTCTGCAGTGAGTTGTGCAACCGACCAATCACTTCACATATGATTTAGCCGAAAATAATGTAAAGAATATTGAATGAAATTTTGAATAAAATTATTAAAATAGGTTACAAACATAAGCCTAGATGTACAAAGAACACTTTTTATAACCAGACAGTGAAATTACAGGATTAATTACAGTATTTCCAGTGTTATGTGCTCACAGTAATGTCTTTGTGTTGGAGAAAAAAACATCTTCTAAACTGTTTAGAGGTTGACCCCCTTGAAACCCCTCTAATTCTAGGGGGAAAAACCCTTGCCTTATAAATGGTGATATACGGTACTTCAAAAGGTTATCTAAAACTAACACTCAACTTTTGATAGGGACAGTCAGATATGTCTTTCTATTAATTGACACTTGACATATGATGAGAATCAGTTTGTTTATCACCGAAAAATATAAACTATCCCTATCTAAAGTGCAGTACAATGTTGCCATGTGTTCTTGCTAGTTACACATGTTTCATCAGGCTTACATATACAGTCTAAATGTTAAATCCACAAAATTATTTTTGGAGAATTAAAACAATATTTGTTTTTCAAATTGCTTTTTCCACTGTTCATTTTCATCAGAATCTATTAACCAATATTTTAAGAAGGTCTGCCTAATCATGAGTTCAGCATCATAGATCCTTTACTTCTGTTTGACCCCAGATCTATCAGTTCTTAACCTGATTGAAGGTTATGAGGAATACAGTATTGTAAGACTCATCTGCATGTCATGCCCACTGTATGGAAATGAGGGTGTAGCAGTATGACAGAAGGACATTTATGTTTGCTGTGATTCCATCGAAAAAAGATTAATTTCTTTGCTGAATTCTAATCCTTTTTTTCTTGTTTTTCCATCTGAAGACAACTGTGGAACACAGAACAACTGTAGAACACAGTACAACTGTAGAACACAGTACGACTGTAGAACACAGTACAACTGTAGAACACAGTACAACTGTAGAACACAGTACGACTGTAGAACACAGTACAACTGTAGAACACAGTACGACTGTAGAACACAGTACAACTGATGAACACATTACAACTGATGAACACAGTACAACTGTAGAACACAGTACAACTGTATAACACAGTACAACTGATGAACACAGTACAACTGTAGAACACAGTACAACTGTAGAACACAGTACAACTGTGGAACACAATACAACTGTATAACACAGTACAACTGATGAACACAGTACAACTGTAGAAAACAGTACAACTGTAAAACACAGTACAACTGTGGAACACAATACAACTGTATAACGCAGTACAACTGTGGAACACAGAACAACTGTAGAACACAGTACGACTGTAGAACACAGTACGACTTTGGAACACAGAACAACTGTAGAACACAGTACGACTGTAGAACACAGTACAACTGTGGAACACAGTACAATTGTAGAACACAGTACAACTGTATAACACAGTGCAACTGTGGAACACAGTACAACTGTGGAACACAGAACAAATGTGGAACACAGAACAACTGTAGAACACAGTACAACTGTGGAACACAGAACAACTGTAGAACACAGTACGACTGTAGAACACAGTACAACTGTGGAACACAATACAACTGTGGAACACAGAACAAATGTGGAACATAGAACAACTGTAGAACACAGTTGTACAACTGTACAACTGTAGAACACAGTACGACTGTAGAACACAGTACAACTGTGGAACACAGAACAACTGTAGAACACAGTACAACTGTATAACACAGTACAACTGTATAACACAGTACAACTGTGGAACACAGTACGACTGTAGAACACAGTACAACTGTGGAACACAGAACAACTGTAGAACACAGTACAACTGTAGAACACAGTACAACTGTAGAACACAGTACGACTGTAGAACACAGTACAACTGTGGAACACAGTACAACTGTAGAACACAGTACAACTGTGGAACACAGTACAACTGTCTGTATGTTACTCTTCACAACAGGCAGGACAATCAATCTCGGTGTGGATCTTGATGGGCAGCTGCACTGTTCCTTCCCAACAGATACAGTAATAAAAGAGGACTGAGTTTTCACAACTTTGGCAAGCAGCCTTGAGAACTGTCACAACCGGCCATAAAATAATGTGAGCAGGACAAGATGGAAGCAATTAGAGCCCTATCTGTCACTTGTCATCGTCTCCATGCAGGTTCTTAGACATTTACCACTCTGGTGAAACCAATGAGCACCAGCATGGTGCTGTTTAATACCAAACATAATCAGGATACTGCTGGGATTCGAACCACAATAAAAGAGTTTTGGCAAGCCAAATTGCCTAATTACTGCACAGCAAATTGCAGCACCTTAGACAACTTTGTTTGTTTGTTGTTTAACGCTGCACTCAGCAATATTCCAGCTATATGATGGCAGTCTGTAAATAATAGAGTCTGAACTAGACAATCCAATGATTGATATCATTAGTATCTATCTACTGAATTGGGATCCGATGAAATGCATCAACCAAGTCAGAGAGTCTGACCACCCGATCCCATTTGTCGCCTCTTACGACTGGAGCTATGGAGCTCGGAAACATGTTGAAGTGTACTGATAGAAATAAACAAGGGTACACTTAGTTTTAGACACAGCACAATGATATGCTGTCACCAAATTTTCTGCCAAATACACGTTGGAAACAATGCTCACAAACACATCTCATTTAATTCTGACATATGTGTTTGTAATTTGTATGCGTGCTATTTCAAATTACTAACAGTGTAGCTTACATGCAGCTATCACTGAATGCCCTGAAATGGCAGCTGTCACTGAATGCCCTGAAATGGCAGCTGTCACTGAATGCCCTGAAATAGCAGCTATCAAAATGAAGAGTGATGGAAGCCCTGAGATGGCAGCCTGGACTATCCTGTAGGTCAGGATGTGTATCCCAGCATAGAGAAGCTAACTGTTCCTCAGAGCCTCATCAGAGCTGAATAGATAAATAAGTTATACAAAGGGGAGGAAAATTTGCTCTGCCTAAACATGGGAGTAAGAGGTCAGATTACTACCCCAGAGTTGAATAACTGAGAAATGTGTCTGTGTCATGAACACTGACTCAAACAAAGTTAGTGTAAGTACATGTGGGTCAACTGTAGGCTCGATCTGGCTGACAGGGAAGGCTTCTCAGTCAGCTACACCCTGCATCTTTGATGCAACAACCATTTCTGTCAGACTATGTGTAAATATCTCCACTAAATCAGGAGTCATTAAAAACTCATCAAACATTTGAGATTTGACAAGCAGAAAAATAAAAACATGACAGATATTTTCTGCCCATGACAGCCATTAGATGCATGTGGAGCTCTGACAGACATGTGTAAGGAGCTCTGACCACTGCCTTAGACAGACTTCAGATGTAGGAGCTCTGATCACTGCCTTGTCAGACATCAGATGTAGGAGCTCTGATCACTGCCTTACACAGACTTCAGATGTAGATGGAGCTCTGACCACTGCCTTAGACAGACTTCAGATGTAGGAGCTCTGATCACTGCCTTACACAGACATCAGACGTAGATGGAGCTCTGATCACTGCCTTAGACAGACTTCAGATGTTGGAGCTCTGATCACTGCCTTACACAGACATCAGACGTAGATGGAGCTCTGATCACTGCCTTAGACAGACTTCAGATGTTGGAGCTCTTACCACTGCCTTAGACAGACGTCAGATGTAGATGGAGCTCTGACTGAGACAGACGTCAGATGTAGATGGAGCTCTGACTGAGACAGACGTCAGATGTAGATGGAGCTCTGACTAAGACAGACATCAGATGTAGGAGCTTTGACCAATACAGACATTAACAAATACACTAAACTCAGATGAAGTAGTCTGTAGGAGAGAGATGGCGGCTCTGAAGATTGCAGCCAGATTTAGACCATGCCACTTACTCTAAACATAGATGAAGCTTTGACCAAATTGGCCATTACAAACATTTGAAACACAAACAAAAATGCTAATAATATGTAAATAACTTCAGACATAGATATCAACCAATTAAAACCAAGATTCTGATAAGACTAAACCTCAAACATGAAGTCCATAAAAACCAAAGTCTCAGAGAACCTGACCATCTCCATGGTCCAGTGGATGGGGTGTCTTCCTGGAGAGTTGAAAGTCATTGGTTCAATCCCCAGTCTCGTCATACCAAATGACATACAGGTTGCAATAAAAGTGCAATAATCTTAAATGCTATGCAAAACCTAATTTCACCTCCCCACACCACAGAAAACACCTTTATTTTAAGACACTTTAGGTCATGTCCCTTCCTTCAGGGTCATTAGAGACGTCCTATTTCCGTCCTACTCAAGTGTATGATGGAATGACAGGCCGGAGTGTGAAGGTGAACGCTGTGGCTGAGATCTGATCCCATGTCTGGAGGTGATGGCAGTGGAGAGCCAACACCCACAGCTTCCTCCATGTCATGCTGCCGCCATCCTGTAGGTGAGCTGCGACTATAAGCTCATTGCTACACCTGTCTGCCCTTCGTGTCAATTACACAGCTTCTAAGGGAAGATACTATTGATGTATAATTATTTTCGCAAAATACACTGAAAATGGAGGAGTATGCTATCGGGTTCTGCCCTCAACTCCCATTCGCAGGCAGGGAGCATGTCTAAAATATTTCTATCACTCTAATTTCGTTCTGATTACATCAAGCTACATTAGAATTTAGAGAACTAGAGTGTCATAGACATTTTCTCAACAGCACCACTCTCAACAGTTTCCACAGGGAAATCTTAATCACTTGAAGACGTATACATTCTTCACTAGTTTCAAAAGCAGAACAAAGAACGACCTCATCATCTCCATATAAAATCCTTTCTAAATTCATACCATGGCCATTCTTTCTTATGGATTTTTCCAAAAATGTGCATGATTTGTCTTCAGTGCTCAGAGATACAAATGCACTATACAAGCTCTAAGCAAACCTCCTTTTTAGCAGTAAATTTGTATTTCATTATTAATCATATTTACATGCATATGAAATGGTCCCATCAGGCAGGATATGCCTACTTGAATGAAATCAAAGACCCTATGTTTACATAATCTTCCCCAAATTCCACAAATAAGCTTCACCAAGACACATTTTGGTTTGAGCAAAATACAATCAATACAAAATCTAAATATCCCTTGGAGAACATAATATAAGGAGCAATAACACTTGTGAGTGAAATTCTTCTTTAGAACCAAACTGAAGTCCTATGTTTATATAACTGATATCAATATTTAAACACACACACATTTGGTACATCCTCATGGATTGTGCCTGGAATCTGGCTACGGACCCTATTTCCCTGACCGGGCAGCCAATACGGTAGTAATTACCTGGTGGGCAGTGCTCTGCCTCCATTAAGGAACTATTTATATAGCGATATGTAAGCCCAAATCACAGGACTACACTGGCCATCTAATTACTTGTTACCAACACAAT
Organism: Haliotis rufescens; assembly: GCF_023055435.1. NCBI lineage: Eukaryota > Metazoa > Mollusca > Gastropoda > Lepetellida > Haliotidae > Haliotis > Haliotis rufescens. The sequence goes on along the minus strand of NW_025963890.1, from coordinate 75,495,886 downwards.
GACCAATTTACACATACCTTAATAGTCTCAAAATGACCAATTTACACACAATCATTAGAGAAGAAATATAGATTAACAAAACAAAATGACAAGATGCCACACCAACTTGAAGTATTAGCAACATGTTACCAAAATCCAGCACCAGAACGGAAGAGTATATGTAGGACTTATGACACAAAACTTAATATTATTCTGATTCTCTGAAGACAAACCTTGACTTTATCCTTATAAATAATACGAGACTGATAATTACACATAATGTACATTTAATATATTTCCGTAGTATTTCATAGTGTTTTACACAACTCTATCCACCATGCACTGGTGTAAACACTATATGTTGAGATATTTGTCTGTTTCTATTTTGTCAACAGAACAAAAAATATATTTTCACACCAGTACGTCCAAAGAAGTCCAAGGACTGCATGGTTATAGTGTTCAATGACATCACTACAATGAGTGACAATAAAATTTCAACATGTCAAGCTGATAGAATATAAAAGATCAGTCCAAAATTAGTCACAGATTAAACATGGATGTATCATTTATGACGACCCATTCTACCCGAGGAAACATAAGGAAACATAAGGAAACACAAGGAAATAGACCCACCTGTGACACACATGAAGATGTTTCCTCCTTCGTCTTGGAATGACCATTTTCTTAAATTTTTTGTACATAGCTGCCATGGCTTGTTCAGACTTGAGTTTAATTAAATCCAGCTCTCCCAGAGCTTCCATGGCAAGGTGACACCTTCTATGTAATCCAAACACATTTTGTCTTCCCTGCTTGGGAAAGCATATCCAGAGTACTCCACAATCTGACGGTCAGCTGCTTGTCTGCACCTGGTCATCGTGGCGCTGGAATCCAGTCATGAGTGGACCCTGGTCTTCAGTGTACACAGGTGATACGGACTGTGAACTGAAGCATCCGGAGTGTGAGGGACTGAGGCTAAGTGAGAATGGTGTCTGTCTCACCAATGGTGTGAGGAAAGAAAGCTGATGATCACCTCTCAGATAGAATTCCTCCCGTGTTGTTGGCTGCACACTGGCAGACACAGATATATACCTTACCCTGGCAGTGTAAACTTGCACAAACTCTAATCACAGATGTGCTCGCACTGACTACCAGACTGACTGGCATTCAGAAAGAGAGCACATTTTCACAATGGTCGGAGCCTTCATACAATGGCACCCTTCCTTGACACATCCCTAGTGTCCTGCAACCCATAGACATCATTAGGAATGGCCAGTCTCCCCTCATGCCCGGTGTCAGTTCCAAGCTTATTCACTAAGCCAGAGCCATAGCTCTCACTACTATATCAACTGGGTGAGTTAGTGAAGTGACTGACGGACTACCAGACGGCTCCCTTTGGCGGCAGAGCAGGCATTGAGCAGACTGGTACCTGACACCACTGTGGCTATTATTACCTCTTGTACAGATTCTCCTGGGATCATCAAGCTACCTATTACATATGGGAGTCAAGACCAGCCTAATTTCATCACTAACTGATTTCTTCACTCTACTTGTGCCGTGGGCAGATAAGTGAACAGCAGTCAGGATTTGTTTAACTATGGCAGAAATCAATGTGTACCCTGCTTGCCCTGTTCCTCTGCCGACCACTGACAGCCCAGATTGGCAGCGATCTCGTCACAGGGAGCACTATAGGTTCACTACACTCTTTCACATTTAATTGTTCCACAACAATGACAACGTCAAATTAGATAATCCAATCTCATCACAGCTACACAACTGTGACAAGCAATGCCATTCATGATTTGTCCGAGAATATCCATTTGGGCACCATAGTAACCATGTATTCTGCGAATAATCAGCCCGTGTCCGAGAGTTCCTGATTGGTCTATTGGTCAGTGTTTCGTTTCCTTTTATTCTCTCGTTCCTCCCTCACGTACAAAATGTCCCATTAATCGATCAAATCTTTCACTCCAGGCTATTCAATTCCATCAACCTAATCAAATACGTGGCAAAAAAGGTGACTTGTGAAAAGGTGGACCGTGAAGAGCGCCCCTTTCCCGAACGAACCGAGGCCAGAACACCAAACACATTCAATCGGCTGTCACACACATCCACACAGGATAGCATGAATTACAACAGCTATTGTTGTGAGAGAAGATGCGACTGCCGCCAAGTTGGACGAGCTGTGACATGGTTCAATAGTGATTAGATCAAGAGTTCTAATCACACTGCAAATCAATTAACCATGGCACAAGATCACAGGCTTTGTGGGCTGGTCCAGCAACTGCAGCACAATCATATTACCCATTGGTGGATCTATACCAAAATGAAGTGATGGTTGAAGCTCGGGTGCCAAGCTACAAATTATACGTCAGCTCAATACATTGTTCAGGCAGGTCAACATCTTAGTATTCATCCAAATACATCACACTTAATTCCGCAAGTCGACTCTCAAGACAACACCAGCATGTATCCACATCAATAATCGCTCAGTGTAACTGAGTACATTGACCACAATATGAGAATGCTATTTCATGAAACAGTTAAATATTCATCACTCCCCGCCACAGCATGGGATATTATAAATTGATTTAGTCAACCACATCACATGTTAGTGTTGATTGAAATAGAACAACCACTGCCATATTAATACATATTAACGCTTTGGTAAAAAGCAAAAGAAAAATGTTTTCAAGTATTTTACTGTGGAGTTTCTCTTCCAATACAAACCCTTGGTGTAAGTGGTTTTCCCCATGTATCGGTGGTCTGTTTATGTTGTAGCATAGCTGCCTGAAAACAGCTTATAGATGGCACCGATCAATACATTATATTGATCTACACAGGAATTTTACAACAACTAAATGGAAGAATTTGATTTGTGCATCTAATATTGTACTGCAACAATAAGTTAAAATGAAAATCAATTCTATATATTATTTTCACCTTATGAACAGTAAACACAAATGAAAAGACTAACCTTTGTTGCAAATTCCTTAATGTACTGTTAGAACTTATAACATTAGAAGGGTATCTGAACATTTAAAGAAGACAATATTATCAAGTTAAAAAAAATAAAAACGAATATAATTTCTTTAAATATAATTTCCATCAAAATGGTGGCTATACAAATCTACCATGATGTTTCTCTAAGGAAGCATATCAAAGGGGGAAAATAAGTAAAAACGTGCGACATAACTCAACACCACAGTATTATAATCTCAAACAAATACTTGAATATTCTGCTCAGGATTGCTAAGATTACATGCAAAATGCCAGAACAAGAGGGGATGCCATATTATTTATACTCTGAGAGGTACAAACACACAAATCAATATTTTGTTCCAGTGAAGGTCTCTTTCAATAAACTAGTAGTGTATTCACAGCAACAGCTGTTCACGATGCTAGAAAAAAACACACACATATTTATAATATCCTACATTTTCTATTGAAAAATATCAATAACATGTCTATCTCATATAGGTAGAAGCTGTTTTGTGATTCCAAATCATTACAGTGCATGAACTTTGTAAAAAGATAATACAAAATATTGGTAAAAACACGGCCAACTAAATATTTCTGGAGGCAATTGAGTTCACTTTGGTGAAGTTTATTTATTCATCAAATAAACATCTGGCTGAATCTGATCAGTGTTTTAATTGAGCTAAATTGACAACATATTTGGAGATGTTTCTGCTATTTGTTACACAAGCCCTTCACAACAACAGTGTGCAAGTGGGAAAACTAGCATCCTCTCTCTCTCTTGCCTGTAGGGGATGTTCTTGGAAGGACATCAGCTAGACTTTCTTGAAGTCTCTCAAACACATAATTATTGTTTTTTATTGATTGTAATTATGGGATCAATCTCTCTTGTATGTACCTCTTACACCTGTGTGTACCTTCTACACCTGTATGTACCTTCTACACCTGTATGTACCTTCTACACCTGTATGTACCTTCTACACCTGTGTGTACCTTCTACACCTGTATGTACCTTCTACACTTGTGTGTACCTTCTACACCTGTGTGTACCTTCTACACCTGTATGTACCTTCTACACCTGTATGTACCTTCTACACCTGTATGTACCTTCTACACCTGTATGTACCTTCTACACCTGTATGTACCTTCTACACCTGTATGTACCTTCTACGCCTGTGTGTACCTTCTAAACCTGTATGTACCTTCTACACCTGTATGTACCTTCTACACCTGTATGTACCTTCTATGCCTGTGTGTACCTTCTTCACCTGTATGTACCTCCTACACCTGTATGTACCTTCTACACTTGTATGTACCTTCTACACCTGTATGTACCTTCTACCCCTGTGTGTACCTTCTACACCTGTATGTACCTTCTACACCTGTATGTACCTCCTACACCTGTATGTACCTTCTACACCTGTATGTACCTTCTACACCTGTATGTACCTTCTACACCTGTGTGTACCTTCTACACCTGTATGTACCTTCTACTCCTACACCTGTATGTACCTTCTACACCTGTATGTACCTTCTACACCTGTATGTACCTTCTACACCTGTATGTACCTTCTATACCTATGTGTACCTTCTACACCTGTATGTACCTTCTACACCTGTGTGTACCTTCTACACCTGTGTGTACCTTCTACACCTGTGTGTACCTTCTAAACCTGTATGTACCTTCTACACCTGTATGTACCTTCTACACCTGTGTGTACCTTCTATACCTGTGTGTACCTTCTACACCTGTGTGTACCTTCTACACCTGTATGTACCTTCTACACCTGTGTGTACCTTCTACACCTGTGTGTACCTTCTAAACCTGTATGTACCTTCTACACCTGTATGTACCTTCTACACCTGTATGTACCTTCTACACCTGTGTGTACCTTCTAAACCTGTATGTACCTTCTACACCTGTATGTACCTTCTACACCTGTATGTACCTTCTATACCTGTATGTACCTTCTACACCTGTATGTACCTTCTACTCCTACACCTGTATGTACCTTCTACACATGTATGTACCTTCTACACCTGTATGTACCTTCTACACCTGTGTGTACCTTCTACGCCTGTGTGTACCTTCTACACCTGTGTGTACCTTCTACGCCTGTGTGTACCTTCTACGCCTGTGTGTACCTTCTACACCTGTGTGTACCTTCTACAAGACACCTGTATGTGTGACACTTTGATTAAAACTAAAACTTTTTTGTTAAACAAGCCTGTCAAAATAGAAGATGAACAACCAAGTGTGCAAGTCACCATCACCTAGCATCCCTTCTCTCGGGGACACATACACGCTCACTATGTTAAACAACTGTCACCATGCCTGTGCTATCGACAAGAAACGTATTAATCTACATGATATTTCACCCTTATTCAGGTATCATAAGTACAGCTGACATTTCCTCCTGTGCTTTGCCTCTCACACTCCCAGCAGTGACGTGATCACATGACAGCAAGAATAACAAGGACTTCACACAATTCTAAATGACGGCTTGGGCTTTGTGTTAGGTTTACAACCAAGTGTCCATGGAAAATAAACTGGGGAAAGAAAGGGATAGTTTTATCCCAAATGAAGAATTAGAAGATCATTATTTCCTGACTGGCGAAAACACCTGCTGTCATCACTAATTTTCAGAGAATCTTCACTGCTCTTTTGCCTTTTATACCCTATGGAATCTGATTCATAGGATCATCACAGCTAATTATTCTCTGCCGTTGACATATCATGTTTACATAGTCAAGCAAATAAATGATTGTGCTTGTGATGAAACATATACAGACATTCAAGCAACCAATGGGTTTTTGCTGATCCCAAACTGAATAGGTAAAACAGTATCTTGTAACTTGTTGCTAGATTTTAATTAAAACTACTTATCTGGACAGTATATTGTTTTCGTCATTGAGGATATATTTTGTTTTCTTCATTGAGGATACCTTTTGTTTTCTTCATTGAGGATACATTTTGTTTTCTTCATTGAATAAACATTTTGTTTTCTTCATTGAGGATATATTTTGGTTTCTTCATTGAAGATATATTTTGTACCCTACGTTCACCCTGCAAGACCTTGTTAATCTGGACAGTACAAATTAAGTGATATTGTCCAGAGTAACCTTTGTCCAGATTTATGACTCTGGTAAGAGAGTTATGTCCCTTTGTGTACATGTATACATGCAACCCTTCCAAACAATAACAGTCGATGCAGACTGACAGGCTTCAGGTTGATCTGCAGGGGATCACGCACCTGCATGAGAATTATTATAGACAATTTTAGACATAGAATTAAAAATATTGAAGAAAATGACTTCAGCGTTTACAATCTTGGTGATCAGATACTCGGATGGGTGTTTTTGTCATTAAGATCATGACAAACGGACACAAAGACACATACCAAAATATATACTGCATTTATTCTTAAATCTGAAACATGTGTCACACATATTTGAAGAAGTATATTATCCGCAGTTGAAAGCTATGTTGATAAGAAGATACATAAGATTAATTTTGCTATAATAAATTCACTGTGTGGGTTCTAGATTAACACTTAGTCAATGAAAATATGTCTTTAATTTTTTCTCTTTTTTTCTTCGAAAGAACCTTTCCTCTTCTGCTGTTTTCAAGCAAACTAGACTTGGTAAGTTTGATCTAGACTTGCCTAGGCGTTTAGTACAAAACAATACCTAAAAATATAAATTCCACAGTAATGTTGCAGGACTATGAGGGTTCATGCCTGCCTTTCTCACACAGATCCTCCCACACTCTGGACTCAGTGACCTTGAGGACAGTAATGACCACTCAGTGGCCAATAGATTGACAGAACATTCAGGTTGCAGCCTTGAATGTTTTTTCTATTATCATCTATTGATTTACTGGACCAGCCCTACACACCTATTTACTGTAATCTATAGAATAGTTTACCCGTCTCTCGAGAAATGAAATTTTAAAAACATTTTCCGAGACTTTTTAGTTCGCTGGACCATTTAGAATTTTATCAGCATTATGTTCTGTTGATATAATGTAACATATTACCTATTTCTTGAGTGGGTGTAAATTATGGGATACATTTTCTTGCTACTCAAACTGCGAAAACTGCAAATGAGAAAAACTTAAAACAGGTGGGGAGAACTATCAGAAATATATGCATGATTGACAGCTAATTGCATTTATATTTTCAATAGAGGCTAGTATCATCAAGTATGGACAAGTGAGTGAGTGAGTGAGTGAGTGAGTGAGTGAGTGAGTGAGTGAGTGAGTATGGTTTTACACTGCTTTTAGCAATATTCCAGCAATATCAAGGCGGGGAACACCAGGAATGGGCTTCACACATTGTATCCATGTGGGAATCAATCAAGGATCTTCGGTGTAAAGAGCGACAACTTCAACAACTACCCCACCACCCCTATAGAGAAGTGCCTGAAATGAAGGGTAACAAATGGAATTTTTGTTTTCTGAGTGCAAAACCCATAATTTTTTACATATTTTTAAACCATGATACACAAATTCCAAGAGATGAAACAAAAAAACGTGTCTTGATATCAGTTCTATAAACATTGCAGTTAATTTTCAAAAATAATTTTCTAAAAAGCCTATTCCACCAACATCTCGCAATTCTGGCAGGAAGAAAGCCCAATTTCATCATTAATAGTATATTTTATGGCTGTTCAAAACAATCCTCCTCAACCATGCTTCAAGTTTGATTTTCAGTTTAATGGATGAACCTTTAAGATAATTTTGGCCATTCATTACAGTCATCTCATGCGAAATGCTGCTACAGCCATCTTGCATTGTCATAAAACCATGGGTATATATCATCATTATAGAACAACAGCTCTAAATGCAGAGCCTGCAACAGCTTAGCATTGTCTTCACAGCCTACACACTGACTGCGGAATGTGTGCATATAATTTAATCAAAACCAAAAAGAATAATATATATGTCTAGCTTATATTTTACTACCATATGAATCAGTATTAAAAAACATAATTATAAAGGAGAGAAATTGACTGCAGAATAATACATTTTATAGACAATGAGCATTCAGTCAATTCCCATCTCAACATATGTGCCGTTGTGTGAAGAGCCTTAAAATCTTCATATAGGTGACCAGTGAGCAGGCAATGTCCTGGCCAGACAGGCAGCCTACCGAGCCAAGCTTGGCACTTGTCTTGTGTACTGGAGACGAGGCTGCCGATAATTACTAACAGGTTAAGTTTAAAGAGGTAATAATTGGATGCTGTGCCTGATAATCAGGTAGTGTGTGCTCGGTGAAGAGCTCATGTAGATATCAGCTTCAGTCCACAGTCAGGAGCTCCAGCTTGTTGCTGGGAAATAGATACAGCATGTAATTAAACAGAGCAAATTGGGGGAATCTCACCAGTGCCCTGTTGCTGCCATGCTTCAACATGGTTAGTTCAGAAGTAGGGCCGATGTTGTGGGTACGAAAGTGGGCTTGACTCGTTATTTTGTGTTATTACAAATACATTTAGTGACTAAGAAGATCACATTTATCTTGTTATTATCATCATCATCATCATGGCCGGTGGGGTAGCCTAGTGGTTGAAGTGTTGGCTCGTCACGCACAAGGCCCCGATTCAATGTCCCACAGGGGTACAATGTGTGAAGCCCATTTTCAATTGTCCCCTGCCATGATATTGATGGAATATTGCTAAAAGCGGCATAAAACCATACTCAATCGTCATCTTCTTCATGATCGTCATCATCATCATCATCATCATCATCATCATCCATCAGCACATTGTCCATCAGGACATTGCAATGTTTTGTCTGCATTCTTGTTAACACATCCTACTAAATTTATATGCTCTTAAGATCCTCTTTCATTTCTTTACACTGGCATCATTAACCTAGTATTTCCTCTGCATGTCCAGAGTGGGTTTAAAAACGTAATTTCTGATCTTAATGCAATAGGGGCTGGTCCTGTGACCCTTTTGCAAACCATACCATGTGTTACAGACATATGGAGCATACCATGTGTTATAGACATATGGAGCATACCATGTGTTATAGACATATGGAGCATACCATGTGTTACAGACATATGGAACATACCATGTGTTATAGACATGTAGAGCATACCATGTGTTATAGACATATAGAACATACCATGTGTTACAGACATATGGAGCATACCATGTGTTATAGACATATGGAGCATACCATGTGTTATAGACATATGGAGCATACCATGTGTTATAGACATATGGAGCATACCATGTGTTATAGACATATGGAGCATACCATGTGTTACAGACATATGGAGCATACCATGTGTTATAGACATATGGAGCATACCATGTGTTATAGACATAAGGAGCATACCATGTGTTATAGACATATGGAGCATACCATGTGTTATAGACATATGGAACATACCATGTGCTATAGACATATGGAAAGCTCTAGGAATGTGCATTTGACAGCAGCAATAAAATATATCACAACCACCAAAACTAATGAAATAAATCAACTTGAAATGTCTATCAGTAGCCCCTTATACTTCAAGACAAATGTGGAAAACCCCAAGAGTATGGTACATGAGGTAAGAGCAGACCCTGGACAGGAATGTCAGTACAGACAAAGAAAAGCCAGGGGGGAATATGGGACAAAGAGTAAAAAAGAAAAAGAAAAAAGAAATAGTGGGTATACGATTAAGCTGGTCGAAGTGTACACGGAACGTTTCCCCAAGTTCCAAACACATTTTTGAGATCCTTAGGATAGTACCTCTGTGACTGCATTCTAGAAACTAATAATTTGACCTATTTCTAGGGATTCATCTTGGTATTTCCAATCTGACCCCTTATTCCAAAAATATTTGTTGTAACCTCTCCCCCCCCCTCACACACACACACACCGGCTGTTCTAATGATAAGCTCCAAGTATCAGATGAAACTAGAGAATCTTGTGGATTTGACCAACACAAAGGGCTGTTCAGGAAAAGAAACTTCATCCAACTATTTATGTAGCATAACCAGAAACAAAACCAATCCTAAATGTGCCTGACTGACATCACTATGGCCGGTGAAGTATGACATACAGCTTGTGATATACACAGCATTAGGCATTACCTGTCTGTAACGGACAGCTTGCATTATGAGCATCAGAGGGGATGCAGGGCCCCAATTAGCGACACTGACACTGCCACCTATAATAGCAGCAGCCTCACACAATAATTGACAGTGAAAAATTAGAAATCGATAATGTCAGCAGGTGCCTCAAGGTATATCATTCATAATTACTTTG